>NC_141171.1:37561666-38940000 GCF_055505025.1 Bos grunniens
ATTTGGAACAGGGGAAGGCCCCAACCCAGCTGGCTTTTCGACTTTGTGTGGAGGTGCTCAGTTGCTCAGTCATGTCCGACTCTTTGTTAGCCCAGGAACTGCAGCTCTCCAGGCTTCTCTGTCCATGGGATTTTCCAGGCAAGAATACTGGAGTGGGTTGTCATTGCCTCCTCCAGGGGATTTTCCCAACCTAGGGAATGAACCTGTGTTGCCTGCATCTCTTGCATTGGCAGGTGGATTCTTTACCTCTGTGCCACCTGGGAAGCCCTAGTGTAGAGGACAGGAGGATAAAAAGCTAGGGCTCACGTCAAGAATGATATCAGGAAGTGATCCCCCACCTCACTGCCTGAGCTTGTCCAGCACTGAGAAGAGAAAGTAGAACCGTGTTGATCCTCAATGATGATGACAGACAGCCAACAGTCACTAAGCATCTACAGTGTACCTGGGCTGTCACATCACTCAATCCTAAACTAACCAGTAGGTAGCTATTATTTTCCCCACTGATGGATGAGGAACCTGAGTCTTAGATGACATTCCTTGCCCAACCATCAAGTGGCAGAACTGCATTCTGAATCCATGCCTGTGCTTGCAGCCCTGTCCCTAAGCTGTCCACCCACACAGAGACTGTCACCGCCAATGACCACTCCTCCCTAAGTGCTTCTAGGCTGCCCAAGCAGGCCAGCACTTCAAAATCTCAGTGACCAAGATGCTACTGTAAATACTAAGTGACTGATCAAAACTCATGAGGGCCTTCTTTTGTCAGTGAATTTCAGTTATGATTAGAGAAGGAAATAGGCCAGAATTTAAACTGGGTAAATGAGAAAATTCTGCTAAGAAAGTGGTTTTCTCTCCCCAGGAGGGTGGACTGAAGAGAGAGCCTACATCATGGTAAAATACGTATTTATCTTGGAAAGAATACTTGGTACCTCTTTGCTGTTTACTGTACAGGGGTTTTCCCCTGTAGATTATAGGTTTCTTTTGTGGAACATGTTTTCAGTTTATAAATTGAAAAGCACTCAGTAATGTTGTAATGAAACTGGGCTTGCACACAGAAATTGTCATCTAAGTGCCCAGCCTGTGACAGCCTTCCAAACAGTTCAGTGCTGCCGCCAGTTGTCAGGGGAGGAGATCTCCTACATTCCCCCTCCCCCACCCAGAACTGCTCTAGCAAGGAGTGGCCAGGCAGAGGCAACGAAGCAGGAATGAGAAAGCCTGGCAAACCAGTAAATGTGTCAATTTATTTGGACTCCCTGCAATTTAGAAGTTGATTTCAAAGAAAAATTGCTTCAGGCCTCAACTCCTGTTGTTGCCAACTCTGGCCCATTTTTACAGCTGACTGACCACCGGCTAGAAAGGCAGGTCTCCGGTAGTCCCGGCAGGCCTTGATGGCTCCTTGCTGTCCCCGAGCACAAGTCACGAGCATAATTACAGCTAATGGAGACAGGTTGGGGCAGGCCATGCCCCACACAGCCCCCACCACCTGCTTCCCCAAGGACTGAGCTACAGCTTGCTCAAGCAGCTGCTTTGTTGTGAATCCCCGGTCAACAGCTGACATGATTCATGAGACCTTCACACTCCTGCACTGCAATCCCCTCACGCCTCTGGAACCTTCTCTGCTAGCCCTCACACACAGTCCCGGTTGCTGGCTTCACGTTCTCCCACCCTCGCCCAACGCGACCTCTAAGGTTAATTGCGCTGCCTCCAGGCCTCCACCCAGCAGGAAAGTCAACAGTCTGATTTCCCTGGGAGGGACTGGCCAGTGGGGGGCAAGAAATCTGCCCCACTCCCCACACATAAATCCTAGCAGACATCTTTCTCTTCAGCAGCTTAAAGTCTGAGTGTCTGATTTAAAATAGATCTCACTCCCAATGCCAGTCTGAAATTAGGGGAAAGGGGTTATCAGGTGGCTCTGTGGTAATAAAGAACACATTAATCTCAGCTGAGCTTCCAGAGAGAATTGTTGTTGTTGTTGTTCAGAAAGGGTAGTTATTTAAATAGAGTTGTCTGGAGGGTGAAGATTTAATACATTGTCCCCTCAACAAACCCTTTAAGAATCTATTAACAGCCTGGGTTGTTGAGGGGTGATTCCTCTACATGGCCTAGCTCAGGGCTACTGGAGGATGTACTGTATCAGTTCAAACAGAGCTTGTTGTGAGGAAAAAAGGCAACCTGGGGGAGCAGCAGCAAGGAGCCTCAGCCCCAGGGTTACTCCAGGCTGAGGTAAAAACGAGTAGGAGGCCGGAAGCAGACAGAAGTCGCCACCAGCAGGCAGGGCCCTGTGGACTGAAGGGTGTAGACCAGATGACCTTTCTCCTCCGCTGTACCCTAGCCCTGGGCTCCCTGCCTGAACTTTCTTCCTTTGTGAAGAAAGCCATCTAGACAAACGGAGATAACCTTTCCAGACCAATCACAACCTTTCGCTGGGCCATTTGCATGCAATTCTAACAGAAAGGTCACCCAGAAAACTCCGTGGTCGGAGCCTCCCTCCAAACAACAAATGTGACAATTAAAACAAAGCACCCTTCATTTGACGGGCGCGGAAGCAACTGGGCTGGCCCAGGCCCGTGGCATTTGTTACCTGAGGGAAACAATAGCAGCTCTATAGGCACGTCTGGCCGAAAGGGCAGGAGCTGCTGCCGGCTTCTCGGTTCAGGCCGACGACAGAGGGGCACCGGGAGACTTCCCATCAAAACCGCAGGCGAGTTTCAAGTCTTCCACCACACCTGCTCCAGCCTGCCGGTGTGCGCATGCGCGAGCGCCTGGACGCGCACGTGCGGGTGACAGACTTAATCTGGTTCCAGAGCCAGGTTTAGAGCCAGGAGCACAGGGCAAGCCTAGCGGTTGTGAGTGTGGCTCTTTTCCTTGCACTCTGGAAGAGCCAGATTGGCCTTGGCTTTGCCCTTGAACTCAAAATGTGTATTTAACTGTTAGAGCCAAGGACACATTTCTCACCTTCTCCTAGCTTTCTCTAGCCTCCTACAGAACCAGGTCTCCAGTGGGAGTAGTAGTTTAGGAATAGCTTATGGCTGCTCTAAAGACTCTCAAATGCCTGTAAGTGCCGGCTGTATTGGTGGGTAGTTGATGCCCACTTGTGACCATGCTCTGTTCAAAGAGAAACCAGTCCACGTAAAACCCTTGCTGCTTAGGTGTGTACTTTTGAACCATCTCGCTCCATGCATACTCCTCCTGCACAACTCACTGGACCAGGGCTTGGAGACCTGACACACAGAAAGAACCAATTACCTTTCCAATGACCTATGACCCATGTTTCAAAAAACAAAAAGAAGGAGAAAGTAATAATTAAATTTCCCTTTCTCACTAATGTGAACCATGAATCAGACAAGACTTTCCTAGTGGCAGAAGAAATGACTTCTGAAGAGTCATGAAATAAATGTAGAGCTAAAGAAATCAAAATTAAGGATGAGCATGGCCAGAGGAGCCTGGTGGGCTGCGGCCCATGGGGTCTCTAAGAGTCAGACACGACTGAGCAGCTTCACTTTCACTTTTCACTTTCATGCATTGGAGAAGGAAATGGCAACCCACTCCAGTGTTCTTGCCTGGAGAATCCCAGGGATGGGGAAGCCTGGTGGACTGCCGTCTATGGGGTCACACAGAGTCAGACATGACTGAAATAACTTAGCAGCAGCAGCAGGGCTGTGAGCACCAGGAGTCACTAATGGTTGAGAGAAAGAGGCCATCACACTGAATATAGATACAATTGTTCCTTGGTATCATGGGCATTGATTCTGGCCACCACCCATAGTCAGCCGTCAGCACCTGCCAGTTCCACATCTGCAGAGATGGAGGGTGGATTGTATTATATTTCATCCTACAGGAGGAGTACCTGAGTGAGGACCCTGCTGGAGCCCCTTTGAATCTTCTGTACCATTTCCAGGCGACGCAGCTATGCCTCATTTTCTGATCTTGGTTTCTGGCCTTCCTCATTGCTCCCCGCACAGCTCATCATCAGTTCCCCCTTCCAGAGGCGCTGTTCCTTCCCTGAAAACTCCCCTGGAAAAACACAACAGATATCTTGGGGAGACTTGTTTCCCCAGGCCGAAAAAGAAAAGGGCGATTACATTAAGAACACATTTAATCATTCCCACTCTGTTTGATTAAAGGAAGGCAAACAAAAGCCCTGATTTATAAGGCAACCACCAGACCCTGCGAGGATGATCCAGGCAGGCAAAGGCAGTGCCATTTATACAGATTGAATAACCCGATTGCCTCAGAGGGAGAAAGACGGCATCTGATCTCTCCTGCCAGAACGGCTGTCCATTTGGAGATTCAAAACACACCAGTCATGCCAGGCAGCTCTCGCGTCTCTCTCTGGGCAGGGCCACTAGCAGATGTGGCCTGAGAAGGGGTCAGAGCCCTGATTCCTTTCGACTGACAACAAATGAGAAGCTATAGGAAGTTTAGGTGGATTCCTGTTCCAGGCTGGGTGGCAGGTACTTTGGTGTTTTATCTTCTTTTCTATTTGATTTACAGTGAGCACGCTCTAGGCTAGGAAGAATGCATGGTATTTTTATAAACTTCAAGAAGTTTCTAGGCCATGAAATATTCTTCACAACTTGTCTGAGGAGGCAGGCAGGGCAAGGGTGATGCAGACCATATAGTGTAAAAAGACCTCCACTAACCAGAATTCAAGTAACCCAAACTTCTCAATTAATCAGACATTTTACTGTTTACTTTTATAAACATAAAAGGTCATATGACCAAAAATATCACTTAAAAAGTGATAAAAAAAAAAGTGTTAAACTAGGTGGTGTCTTACAAGTTGTGCTTAGAGAGCTCTAAAATGGTGACCCTGAGGTACTGTGGCATCTTGAATCATGTGAAAATGTGTTATGTTCATCAGACTCTAATTACTAAGGCATAAATGTGGCCACAAATATTTTGGGAAGATTTGCAACAACAACAAAAAAAAGGCTCTATTTTGTTCTCAGGGAAGCTGGGCATGAGATGCTTAATTTGTATTTTATTTATTTATGTGTTTTGGCTGTTCTGGGCCTTTGTTGCTGTTCAGGCTTTTCTCTAGTTGTGGGGAGTGGGGGCTACTCTCGAGTTGCATTGCTCAAGCCTCTCATTGTGGTGGCTTCTCTTGTTTCAGAGCATGGGTTTAGGGCACATGGGTTTTAGTAGTTGTGCCTCCTGAGCTCTAGAGCACAGGCTCAATACTTGTGACACACAGGCTTAGTTGCCCTGCAGCATGTGGGACTTTGCCAGACTAGGGATCAAACCAGTATCTCCTGCACGGGCAGGCAGACTCCCCACCACTGAGACACCAGGGAATCTCCAACACTGGATGTTTAAATGACCATCTTTGTGACACCAAACATTATTTTTAAGACTGTACTATAACAGCTTAAACATTATGTCCTCAGAGAAGAGGAATCATGAGGAATTTGTCCAAATGCCCCTGAGGTAGACAAGGGCCTCTAGCACCCAAAGGCATGGGTGAGCCATTGCACATAAGCAAGTCTTGGGATCTGGACAAGGGGTCAAGAGACACGGGTTCAAGCCTTAGCTTTATCAGTCAAGGAATGACCTTGGGAACCCCTCGTTTCACTTTTCTCAGCTATAAAACGGAGAGACTCTACTAATGTATAAAATGATCTATCTCCAAAGATGATGTTTCTTCTGAAATCAATAATGCTAGGAAAAGAACACAAACACACACACACACACACACATACAGTAACTCCTCTCAAAACAAAACCCAAATCTATACCACAGTTGGAGAAAGAACTCAGAGGCTGCTTGTCTTCCTTTTACTCCTAAACCCAAAGCAAGTTATAAAGGGAGATACAATGGGCTGAATCCCATGCTTTGCACTATAATTTTGCCCCCGACCCCAAGGGAAAATCCCCCTGAGATGACCACCTTGCACATCCAGTTCTAGTTCAACAAACTTCTTTCTCTGATACAGAAAGACCTTGAAGTTTTCAGCCTGTCACTCAGATTTGATGCTTAAGGATATCTTCCTCCCAGAGACCTCCTGACCAGACCTGAAATTATATAGCTCTGAAGACTTTCTATCCCTACGACCCTTAATCCCAGACCAGACTCAGGAGTTCTTCCAAGTCCGTTTGAAAGAGGGGAAGTAGGAGGCTTCATTTGGGGAAATGACGAGGGGCTTCCTTCCTCTTGGAGCTGAGTGAACTCCCTCTTCAGGACTCCCACGGCCTCAGAGGCCAAGGTCAGGGGCCAGAGAAATAGGGCAGCATCAGGTTTCCCTTTAGGCCACAGACAGCAGGTTTGATTCCAAACTCAACCTATTGCAACAGATGTGTCATCTCACACAATCAAAACGAGAGGGACAGTATTCCTGATAGTTATTCTCTGAGGCTCTTTCAGGTCACGTAACTTGAACAACTGACTTCATCTACTTAAGCTTTAGTCTCCTCATCCATAAAATGGGTTTCAGAAACAGTCCCTTCATCAGGTTGGTATGTTAATCCAATGAGATAATTCACGCCAAGGACGCTGATGTGTAGGAAGTGTTTAGTAATATGTAGCTCTTGTGTTTGGTGTCACTAAAAACCCCTTCTTTGTCCCCGCCTCAAAACCCCCCTGAGGACAGGGTATCATGGAAGCTAAATTTGATATGACCTACACGCCTGCTCTAGAAGAAGGACTGGGGGCTGCAGAACCTTCTGGTTTAGGAAGGGCATGGAGCAGTTCACTGGCTATGAGCCAACAGCTCTGGTTTTTGCACCTGTGATTTCACAGCACTTGGTCCCAAAGCAACACCTCTGCCATCATAGACAGAGTGAGAAATTAGTCATTTTTGCCACCCTCCTCAAAGCCCTGATAATTTTGGTCACACCTATGTTTATTAGTGTCCCATGGGAAACATTAAATAAACTTTTAGCTGGGGGTTGGGTGTTCATATGAAGCCCAGCTGAATCAGAAAAGAGGAGGTTGTATAATTCCACACACAGAGGCATAGCCAGGGTCTTGGTGTGATACCTGTGGCTGAACACATGGGGTAGAGGACACGGCCATAGCTTCACTCATCCTGGCTCTGCTGTTTGCCAGCTGCAGAGCTGCAGGCAAGTCATTGAACCTCTCCAAGCCCATGTATCCTCCTTTATGAAGAAGAGAAGGTAAAAGCCTCATGATAACTCCTTGCTCAGTCATGCTGGAGACCCTGTTCTGGAGTTCAGTATTGGTTGCTGTTGAGTGCTCTGAGCTTCTCTCGAAGACCCACTGATGGCTGGCAGGCAACCCTGTTAATCATCTGGTGTCTCTTCACCACAACCATCCTCCCTTTGGACGGGTCCTCAACTTGTCTGACAGGCACAGGCAGTCAGCCCCTAGAGATTCTAAACCCTACACACTTTCATCCTCATGTGTCAGCCTGGGAACAAGCTGGGGCCAGAGACTACTTTCTCTTGATTCCACTAGAGATCACATGCTCCTCAAGACAGTCCGCATCCAGCTTGGAATGTGGTGGGGATCTGATGACTCAGGGAGGTGGTGGCTCCAATAAGTGATGCAGAAAATCTTCCTCCCTCTCTCCCTCCCTTGACTACCTCCAGTTCCTCTAGTGGAATTTCCCATCCCCATTCTAATGCCCTTCAAGTCCTGGACACAGCATTTCCTACCTAGACTTATTGTTTTACCTAATTTTTTTTCTTACTAGTAAACTTTTAGTCATTAACAGCATGAACTCTGGGTTTCCCTGGTGGCTCAGGGGTAAAGAATCTGCCTGCCAGAGCAGGAGACCAGGTTCAACCCCTGAGTTGGGAAGATCCCTTGGAGAAGAAAAGGACAACCCACTCCAGGGTTCTCGCCTGGAAAATCCCTGAAGAACCTGATGGGCTGCAGTCCGTAGGGTCGCAAAGGGTTGCACACGACTCAGCGATTAAACAATAATAAGCATGGACTCTGGTCTCAGACTACCTAAGTTTACATGCTGCTTTCCCATTTACTGTGTATGTGACTTTAGCCAAGTTTCTTAATCTGTCTGTGCCTCGGTTTCTACAACCGTAAAATGGGGGTAATAACAGCTCCTCCTTTACAGGGTTGCTGTGAGGATGAAACACTGCACACAGTGTTTAGGTGTCTAAAGCACTGAGAACAGTGTCTGGAACGTAGTAAGCACAGCCACGCTGTTGCTGACTGCTTTATTATTGCTTTCTCATGCCTCAGTAACCTCTCATCATTAGCAGGGTTCTTCGGAGGTTTCGTGTCTCAGGAGAGAAGGAATAGAGACTGCCCAGTCAGCTCTCCACTCCGAGCTAATCCATCACACTGCGGGCTCTCTCTGCCTGTTTATTGTGATCCCAGGGAGTTCAGTCCTTCCTGTTCTTGGGACGGTTCCTCTTTCTCCGGAACTATCTTGTTTACTCACATTTCCGTATACCCACTCTGCCTCACTTCCACAGAGAGAAATATATATCTACATTTTGCAAACAGATACATGCATAATTTTTTAAAAAGACCCACATATGTCAACCTCACCACCACCACCACGCACAGCCCCACCCCAGAACCTAAGATGGGGAACAAAAGACAGTTTTGCTAAGTTCCTAACTCTCGCAAAATGTGGGAGGCACACAGGAGACTGTTTTGATTTTTCTTAATAGGTCCCCTCTTAATAGCCATCTTTTTTTAAGCTACAACAACAGAGATTAAAAGAGAATCCTCTTAGGTAAACCTGTCCTTTCTGGCCAGTTGGATAGAAGTTATGGAAATAAAATTCCCAAGCCCCACATAATGGCTCTCCCCACCTGCAACTCCTGACCTCACAGCCCACCAAGCAGGTGGGAACAAAGACCGTCGTCACTGCTGCTGAAGGACATGGGTGGAGGAAGCTACCTTGGCTGTGCCCCTGTGTCTGTCTCCCCCGCGGCACCTCTGAGCACTCCTCACACTTTCTCCCAATCTGTGTGGCACAAGACACACCAGACATTTCCAGATAATTGCCATCAGCTTCCCAGGAAAACAAAAAGGTTGTAGTTGGCACTTTCTTTTCTCTCTCCACCCAGCCGTTCATGCAGGGGAAAAAAAAAAGTCTACAAGTTGAAAACAGCTTTTTTAAAAAGCAACTACCCACATTAAAGGAAGACTGTTTAATTCTAGATCCACAGCTAGAAGATCAAAAATAGGAATAATTAAAGCCTGAGATGTAACTGTCAAGAAAGACATTTTATCCTGTTTGCCAAGTCCTTAAACAGGTAAACCACATATTTAAAGAAAGTACTAAGATCTGAAAATCCCAATGGGATTTTTTTTCTCTTATTTAAGGCATAATGAATTCAGTCTTCAGAGGCCACTGAGTAGGGTTTGTTAAGCTCTCTGAACTGTCAGCTGGATAATTATCTAGCAAAGTCTGTGTGTAGGTGACTCCCTGTGATTCAGCTTCTTTCCTGTTTTGAAACAGAAGGTTACTAACCTCTGGAACAAAATTTGGCAAAGTCAGGGAATGTCAGTTTTATGCAAACAGCATTTCCTTTTTTTCAGCCTTCCTTTTCATCCTATGATATCTGACTTTTAAAAGTCTTATATGTGTACTGAATTCCACTCAAGTACCCTTTCCAAATGCTCCAGAGAGAAACTTAAAAACAAACACCAAACAAACAAAACCCACTCCCTTCTCCAGAATGGCTGGAGCCAGATAAACATGATCTCAAACCCGATAAACAGCTTGACAATGTATATTCCGAAGAGAGGGGAAGCAGACATGTTAGGGGTCAGATGCAAAACAAGAATTCCAAAAAAAGTCTCATCACTCCCGAACCTGTTGGTTTTACATATGGTTTTAAATTGTGGCTTTCAAATATCTGAGCAACCTGGATGCTACTGTGTTTAAGTTCCCACTTGGGAGGTTGTTGCTGTGGTTTTCCTTTCACCTAAAAAGGCATCTGAACAGCCAAAGAACGGGCTCATCCTTCTGCTGCGTGGACCTCATCATCATCATTTTGAAACTAACTTATTCAGCCTCCTTCCCCACAGGATTCGAGGTACCTTCCAGCCCAGACAATACATGCCATTATCCTAAGTTGACTGAGGAATGAACTTGAGATCAGACGCAAAACCCGAAGTGGAGCGGAGTTCATGCAGGGCTTGCTGGTGTCCCCAAAGGAACTTTGTCAGGCAGGGCTGTTGGCTACACCGGATCCAGGCAGGAGATGTGGGGTGTTGAGAACAGGACACAAAACCTCAGTTAATTGTTGTCAAGAAGCAAAATCAACAGACCACCTGTTTCAGAACTGGCCAGCTTCCCTCAATTTAGTCAAACAGGATATTTTGTTGTTCTTTGCCCCGAAACCAGAAAACAACCCACTGCTCTTACAGCTGCTGCTGCTCGTGTCCTCTGCCAGATGCCCATGTGGGCCTGAGGCAGGCAGGTGACTTCCTGCTTTGCCCTCGGGCAGGACTGGAGTGAAGAGCGGGGCAGCGATCAGCTGTGGCCTCTGGACTCCTGCCACTAGCAGGAAGTCACTTACTCCACACTCAGTCTCTATTAACCACGGAGAGCAAGGTGGCTATGAAAATGGGCAAAAGCCCAAAGCCGTTTTAATTGTTCCTGCTGGGACCTGGTTTCTACACTCATCAACCTGGACTATGCACTGGGACTGGAACACGGGAGGCAGGCCATGGACATTCAATGGATGAACTGACACCTGAAGGAACACGCTTATGGGAGCCATCCTGCCACCATGGTCCCCCCTGGAATCAGGAGTTGTTAGAGTATTTTAATTTACATGTAGGGTGTTCTAATTTTTTTTTCGGATCATACCAGCCCTCCATCCATCATGAGCTCAGTCGTGTCTGACTCTTTGTGACCCCATGGACTGTAAGCTGCCAGGCTCCTCTGCCCATGGGATTTTCCAGACAAGAATACTGGAGTGGGTTGCCATTTCCTCCTTCAGGGGATCTTCCTGACCCAGTGATTGAACCTGCATCTGCTGTACTGCAGGTGGATTTTTTACTGCTAGAGCCATTGGGGAAGCCCTCATACCAGCCCTAGAAAGGCATATGTATTTATGACTTCTCATCAGCTCAAGAGAAGCTACCAGCTTCTTGGAAAACGTCTCTAAACTGACATTTTGTTTTTGTTGTTCAGTCGTTAAGTTGTGTCCAACTCTTTGCGACCCCATGAACTGCAACACACCAGGCTTCCCTGTCCTTCACTATCTCCCGGAGTTTGCTCAAACTCAGGTCCACTGAGTCAGTGATGCCCTCCAATCATCTCGTCCTCTGCTGCCTGTTTGTCCTCTTGCCTTCAATCTTTCCCAGGATCAAGGTCTTTTCCAGTGAGTCAGCTCTTTGCATCAGGTAGCCAAAGTATTGCAGCTTCAGTTTCAGCATCTGTCCAATGAATATTCAGGGTTGATTTCCTTTAGGATGGACCCTTTTGATCTTCTTGCAGTTCAAAGAACTCTGAAGAGTCTTCTCCAGCACCACAGTTTGAAAGCATCAGTTCTTCAGCACTTGGCCTTCTATATGGTCCAACTCTCACATCCATACATGACTACTGGAAAAACCATAGCTTTGACTCTACGGACCTTTGTTGTCAAAGTGATATCTCTGCTTTCATTAATTAATTTATTTTAATTGGATGATAATTACCCTACCATATTGTGTTGGTTTTTGCCATACATCAACATGAATCGGCCACAGGTATACATGTATGATATGTCTGCTTTGTACTATGCTACCTAGTGGTTATCATGCATCTCCTCTTTACCCAGGCTGCTTGATTATCAGTGTTTCAGAATCTTAAACATCAAAGTCTCTTTTACTGTTTCTCCCCCAACACTTCAACTGACCCCCAAGGTGTGCCCTGATTTCTTGGAGTTCCCAGCTGGGACATGAAGGTTAGGTTTTGATTAGTCTGCAAGGCCACTTTCAAATGTGTCACACACACATATAAACCCATGAGAGCTTGACAGCTACAGTTCTTGATGCCAGCCTACCTCTGGAAGGAGCAAAGCAGCACATGATCTCAGTGCTCAAGACATGTTGAAAAATATCTCTGTGTGACCAGAGAATGGATGTTCCTCGAAACCAGTTGCATTCTTGGATGCAGTTAACTCCACAGCTCTGTGATCACTGGTCTTTCCAAATCATGTTGCAGCCAATACCAGTCTTCCCCTGCTGCCTAAAGATCAGCCAAGAGCCGTCTTCACCCTTGCAGTCGCCTTCCAAAAGATTCAACTATGGTATGACATACTTCAACTGTCCAGTGAATAAATGGCTTGAGGTCATTTTGAGGGTTAGCTTTCAGTTCTGCAAAACCTATAAATCAAATTATAGAAAATACAACAGCTTGGATTCGTCAGGGTAAGGGGTTAAAATAACATCTAATTTTGACAGGTAGAGGGAATTGTTACTTTCAATTTTGGAAAATCTATCCAAGAAAAAAGTAAACCCACAATCTTGATAGGAATTTGTTGGTCAAATATGATAATGTGGACTCATCTCACCCACATGGGCCCTATCACAGCTCCCTCTACACAGATGTCTGAGCAGTTCTTCAGTAAAGCTTTCTTAAATCTTTAGGAAATTGTTTCAGCTCTGTTTCCCCCAGGTACATCTTAAACATTTTTTCATTTAGTCATTCCTGGGTGGCTTAGAGTTTTATAAATGTCATCGTTTTTTCTCATGACATTTTCATAGTTGCTTACGAATGGGGTATAGTATCTGAACAATTTGCTGAATTCTCTTCTTAGTTCAACTCATTTTTCAGTTGGTTTGCATGGATTTTCTAAATAGTTATATTATCTGCAAGTAAAAATAACTGTCTCTTCTTTTACAATATTTATATTTTCTTTTTACTCTTTTTTTCTGTTCAGTTTAATATTTTTTTATTTTATTTTATTTTTTAGCTTTACAATATTGTATTGGTTTTGCCATATATCAACATGAATCCACCACAGGTATACACGTGCTCCCCATCTTGAACCCTCCTCCCTCCTCCCTCCCCGTACCATCCCTCTGGGTTGTCCCAGTGCACTAGCCCCAAGCATCCAGTATCGTGCATCGAACCTGGACTGGCGACTCGTTTCATATATGATATTATACATGTTTCAATGCCATTCTCCCAAATCATCCCACCCTCTCCCTCTCCCTCTCCCACAGAGTCCAAAAGACTATTCCATTTGCTAGGCTACTGTTGGTGGCACGTCTTTGTTTCTGATTTCAAACTAGTGATTCACTATTGAAAATTATGTTTGTAGAGGGGTTTCTTTCTTATGATGTTTGTAGAGGGGTTGTTTTAATTTCTATTTTGTTAAGTGGTTTTTTAAATCGTCTTTGTTGAATTAAATTTTGTTAATCTATCAAGATGATGTTATGATTTTTCTCTCTTAATTCTTGATCAAATGAATTAATGTTAATAGATTTCCTCATGTTGAAATGTCTTGGCATTCCAAAGATAAACTGCACTTAGTTAAGATGTATTATTCACTTAGTATATTAATGGATTTAATTTAGTAATGTTTTGTTTAGGATTTTTATATCTTTGTTCATAACAGTGATTGATCTATAGTTTTATTTTCCCATGATAGCTTTGTTTAGTCTTGGTATATCATTATCCAAGCCTCATAGATGAGTTGAGAAGCTTCCAAGTTTATTATGTGTTCAGAAAGAAGTGATATAACCCTCAAATTATCTGCCTTCATGATCTGAGCTTTATGACTAACTTTTACTAACTGCTAAATGTTTCTGTAATTATTTATCTCTCTTTAATTTTAGAATTTGTGTTTACCAGGAAACCACCTGTTTTTTAATCTAGTTTCTCAAATTTATTTAATGAGGTTGAGCGTGGTATGCTTTTATGTTTTAAATCTGCTAACAGAATACATGTGCTTTCTTATTTCTAATGTTTCATTAATTTCTTCCTTTTTTCATAATTGGAATTGCAAAGTCTTGATTAGTTATTCTTTTTTGCATTTATTTCCCTGGTGTCTCAGACTGTAAAGCGTCTGCCTACACTGCGGGAGACCTGGGTTCAATCCCTGGGTTGGGAAGATCTCCTGGAGAAGAAAATGGCAACCCATTCCAGTGTTCTTGCCTGGAAAATCCCATGGACAGAGGAGCCTGGTGGGCTACCATCCATGGGGTCGCAAAGAGTCAGACATGATTGAGCGACTTCAATTTTGCATTTACTCTATTAACTTCCACATTTTTGCATGTTTATTAATTCTTTCCTTCTGCTTTTTTGGAGTGTTACCTGAACTTTTTTTTTTAAGCTAGCTTCTTGATTCATAAGTTCATTAAAAAAACCTTGGGAATTTTCTGGCTGTCCAGTAGTCCTAACTCTGCACTAACTCTGCCAAGGTTAAGAATCTGTCTTGCAATGCAAGGGACACTGGTTTGATCTCCGGTCCGGGAAGATCCCACATGCTGTGGAGCAACTAACCCCGTGCGCCACAACTACT
This sequence comes from Bos grunniens, assembly GCF_055505025.1. Classification (NCBI taxonomy): domain Eukaryota; kingdom Metazoa; phylum Chordata; class Mammalia; order Artiodactyla; family Bovidae; genus Bos; species Bos grunniens. The sequence continues at coordinate 37,576,066 of NC_141171.1, forward strand.
GAAGGCGGCGCACCCCAGAGCCCACGCTCCACAATGAGAAGCCACTGCGACGAAAAGCCTGTGTGCGCACAACTAGAGAGAGCCCCTGTGCGACAGCAAAGACCCAGCGCAGCAAAGATAAATTAAAGACAACCTATTATTAAATGGGCAAAATTTGAACAGGCAACTCACAGAAGGAGATATTTGAATGGCCAATAAACATGTTAAAGGTATTCAACATTAGCAGTCATCAGAGAAATGCAAATTAAAACTCCAGTGAAATACCACTTGACATCCACCCAATGGCTGTCACTTAAATGATGTCAAATATCAAATGTTGGTATTTGATCAAATTGGAACAAAAACTCTTGTATATTGCTGATGGAAGTATTGATATAAAATGACACAACCACTTTGGAAAAGAGTGAGTTTCTGGCAGTTTCTAATAAAATTAAACATGGCCCTACCCTACAAACCAGACATTTTATTACTAGATACATAGCTAAGAGAAATGAATGTATATGTTCAGAAAAATCCTGTACACAAATGTTTATATTCGCTTTATTTACAATAACCCCAAACTGAAAATCCGGTTACCAAACAGTCATATATCCACACAAAGAGATACTACACAGAAAATGAATATATAAATAAGGAATGAACTGCTGCTACACACAATTAACATGGATGCATCTCAGAAACATTATGTTGAATGAAACGAGCCAGACACAAAAGAGTACATGCAGCAAGATGCCATTTATATCAAGTTCAAGGACAGATGGTGGGACTTCCCTGATGGTCCAGTGGTTGAGAATCTTCCTGCCAGTGCATGGGACATGGGTTCAGTTCCTGGTCGGGGAAGATCCCACGTGCTGCAGGGCAACCAAGCCCGTGTGCCACAACTACTGAGCCCATGCTCTGAAACAAGAAAAGCCACTGCAGTGGGAGGCCCCCCGCACTGCAGCTGGGGAGTAGCTCCCACTTGCCACAACCACACAAAGCCCAGGCACAGCGGTGAAGACCCAGCGCACTCAGAAATACGTAATAAATAATAAGGTTTTTAAAAAGAAGAACAGACAGTGATTGTCTCTGGGTTGAGGAATGAAAAGGGGTGTGAGAAGTCCTTTTGGAGTGGTGGAACTGTTCTAGATCTTCATTTGAATAATGGGTATTTATGGGCTTCCATCATTATATATCTTTTATATTTTATATATATAAACTATATAAAATATAAATATATAAATATATTTATATATATAATATAAATATATAAACTACATAAAATATAAATATATATTTATATTTTATATATATATAAACTTTATATATTTATTCTGCTTTATTGATTACACCAAAGCCTTTGACTGTGTAGATCACAACAAACTGTGGAAAATTCTTCAAGAGATGGGAATACCAGACCACCTTACTTGCCTCCTGAGAAACCTGTATGCAGGTCAAGAAGAAACAGTTACAACTGGACATGGAACAACAGACAGGTTCCAAATTGGGAAAGGAGTACAAGGCTGTACATTGTCACCCTGCTTATTTAACTTATATGCAGAGTATATCATATGAAATGCCAGGCTGAATGAAGCACAAGCTGGGATCAAGACTGCAGGGAGAAATATCAATAACCTCAGATATGCAGATGACACCACCCGTATGGCAGAAAATGAAGAGCAACTAAAGAGCCTCTTGGTAAAAGTGAAAGAAGAGACTGAAAAAGCTGGCTTAAAACTCAACATTCAAAAGACGAAGATCATGGTATTCAGTCCCATCACTTCCTGGCAAGTAGGTGGGGAAACAATGGAAACAGTGACAGACTTTATTTTCTTGGGCTCCAAAATCACTGCAGATGGTGACTGTAGCCATGAAATTAAAAGACACTTGCTCCTTGGAAGAAAAGCTATGACCAACCTAGACAGCATATTAAAAAGCAGAGACATTAATTTGCCAACAAAAGGTCCATCTAGTCCATACATTTCCAGTAGTCATGTATGGATGTGAGAGTTGCACTATAAAAAAGCTGAGCACCAAAGAATTGATGCTTTTGAACTGTGGTGTTGGAAAAGACTCTTGAGAGTCCCTTGGACTGCAAGGAGATTAAACCAGTCAATCTTAAAGGAAATCAGTCCTGAATATTCATTGGAAGGACTGATACTGAAGCTGAAACTCCAATACTTTGGCTATCTGATGCAATGAATTTACTCACTGGAAAAGACCCTGATCCTGGGAAAGACTAAAGGCAAGAGGAGAAGGGGATGACAGAGGATGAGATGGTTGGATGGCATCACTGACTCAATGGACATGAGTTTAAGCAAGCTCCGGGAGTTGGTGATGGACAGGGAGGCCTAGCATGTTGCAGCCCATGGAGCTGCAAAGAGTAGGACACGACTGAGCAACTGAACTGAACCCGCAGGTTTCCCAAGTGGTGCAGTGGTAAAGAATTCGCCTGTCAGTGCAGGAGCTGCAAGAGATGCATGTTCAATCCCTGGATCAGGAAGATCCCCTGGAGAAAGAAATAGAAACCCACCCCAGTATTCTTGCCTAGAAAATTCCAAGGACAGAGGAACCTGGCAGACTATAGTCCATGGGCTCGCAAAGAGCTGGACATGACTGAACACACACCTAGTACTTAAGTGTACACGTCAAAATTGTTCGAGTTGTACATAGAATACTTATGCATTTAACTGTGGAAATTATACTCAGAAGAACAAGTACAATAATAAAAATGTGTATTTTTTCCCTCTTTCTGTTATTAGTTCATACTATTATTGCATTTAGCCAGGAAACTTATTTAAATACAATCAGTTTCTTAATATTTATTTTTGTTATTGCTCCATGAATATTTGAAAGAATATGTGTTATTCTGTTAGAAATAACTTTTTAAGATATAGCTGGTAGTTTGTTATTCAAATATACTATTTTTCTTTTTAAAATGTTAATTCTATTTCTGATAAAAACATGCTAAAATTGTATACTTGTCACTCATTTCATCCAGGAAACATTTGCTGAGTTCTTACCCTATGCATTAAAGGTTGAGAGCAGAGGATGTGGAACCAGGGCCTGGTGGAACTAGATTCAACCTCCTGGGGTTGAATCCTGGCCCTGCTCTCTACTAGCTGTGTGATACTGAATATGCAACTCATTTCTCTGTGCCCCAGTTTTTATGTCATTAAAATGTGGCTAATGTAGTCACTACCTCATGTTGTTGGTCCTAAGTATTAAATGAGTACATATAAAGTCCTAGAAAAAATGCTTGCATATAGTAAGAACTTAATAAATGTCAGCTATTATGTGACACAGATAAGGCAATGGCACCCCACTCCAGTACTCTTGCCTGGAAAATCCCATGGACGGAGGAGCCTGGTGGCCTGCAGTCCATGGGGTCGTTAAGAGTCGGACACGACTGAGCGACCTCCCTTTCACTTTTCACTTTCATGCATTGGAGAAGGAAATGGCAACCCACTCCAGTGTTCTTGCCTGGAGGGTCCCAGGGACGGGGGAGCCTGGTGGGCTGCCGTCTATGGGGTCGCACAGAGTCGGACACGACTGAAGCGACTTAGCAGCAGCAGCAGCAGCATTATGTGACAGGAACCATGTTAAATTCTGGTGCTACTGTAATGAAAGTGAGAATATAAGGCATGATCTGAGACCTCGTGGAGTTTACCTTGTGGAGGTTTCAGACTTTTGTTTAATCATGCAAATAAATGTATAATTATAGCTGAGAGAAGTGTAATAAAAGAGAGAAAACAGTATCATAAAAGCAGGTAACAGGGACTTCCCTGTCAGTGGTTAAGACTCTGCCTTTCCCCTATGGGGGGCATGGGTCTGATCCCAGATTAGGGAATTAAATTCCCACATGACATGTGGTATGACCAAAAAAAAAAAATCCTAACAGCACGTAACAGTGGAACATGATCTATTTTGAAGGATTGGAGAAGACTTTCCTAAGGAAGTAAAATTTGGGCTTATTGGAATCTGGTTATGACTTTAGGAAACAAAAGGACTTTTTAACAAATCACAATAAGGCTAATCTATAGAATTTGATTTCATTAAAATTTAAAACTTGTAGAGTTCCAAAATACCATAAACAAAATGAAAAGACAAATCAAAGAGAAGGTACTATAATGCATATGACTAATAAAAGGCTACTATTCAAATTTATAAAGAAATCCTACAAACCAGTAAGAACAAGCCAAAATGTATAAACATGATAGGAACAAGCTATTCAAATAATAAACTGGAAGAGCAAAAAAACACATACAAAGATGCTCAACCTCATTAGTAAGCAAAGTAACATGGAATACAATAATGAGATAAAATCTACACCTCATATACTGGCAAAAATTTTGAAGCCTAACAATATCGAGATTTGGCAATGGGGGCTCTAATATGACTCTACAGGTCATTAATACAATTAACTTGGAGAGCAGTGAGGCAGCACCTAGTAAAACCAAATAGGCACATACTCTCTGACTCAGAAATTTCACTCCTGGGTGTATGTCCTGAAAGTATGTGTGTGCTGTATGCATGCTGAGTCACTTCTGTCGTGTCCAACTCTTCGCAACCCCATGGATTGTAACCAACCAGTCTCCTCTGTTCATGGGATTCCCCAGGCAAGAATTCTGGAATGGGCTGCCATGCCCTCTTCCAAGGGATCTTTCCCACCCAGGTATCCAACCTACGTCTCATGTCTCCTGCGTTGGCAGGCAGGTCCTTTACCGCTAGCAGCACCTGGGAGTAGTGCTTTCCAATCTCTTCATATCATGACCCACACTGGATTTTCTTTCACCCAATCTGTGAATCTTTTTCAATAGGGGAAATATAATCCATTTACAAGTATCATGATTACTAATATGAATGAATGGATTTCTACAACCTTATCTTTTCCATGTATCCTACTTTTAAAAAATCTTCATTTCCCTTTTTTTTAAACTGTATGTTTAAATTGATTTTAAATAATTTGAATTTTTTTCCTCCAATACTTTGGACATTATATAACCTATTTCCATTTTTCTGTTGATCATTCTTATGTTTTAACACGTATTTAAGTATGTTTTCTATGACCTTATGGTATTTGTTAATATCTCTATAATTTCCCTGAAAGTTATCTAGTGATTTGATACAATTTCAGTATTAGTCAGCTCTAACTGTCTTCTCCATCCAAACCCCACCATCTTGAAATCACTTGGGGTTTTAATTTTAGTTTAGTTATAGTAGGGCTTCCCTGGTGGCTCAGCAGTAGAAAATCTGCCTGCAATGCAGGAGATGTGGATTCAGTCCCTTGGTTGAGAAGATTTTTACCTTGAATCTAAAACTTTTTCAGATTTAACTATTAATCTTACAGGTCTATGGTTTCTTTGTTATTTGTTGATCACTTTCTTAATCATTTTTCTTCTTACTAGAAACATTTGCTCAGAGAAGTTCTGTAGATAATTAACTCTCAAGTCTTTGCAAGTCAGTGATCTAAATTTTATTCTGTCCTTCAACTCTAATGCTAGCTGGACTTAGCATAAAATTGTACTTCTCTGAAGCCATTCTCTTTCCTGTGGTTGAAAGCCAATGAATTCTCCTAAATGGCTATACTCTGATCTCTTACTGCTTTTTCTTAGTAGTAGCAGTAATGTTAGTTGCTCAGTCATGTCTGACTCCTTTTTTTTTCCCCTTAGATTTCAGTTTAACAAGTATCTGTTGAGTCCCTACTATGTGCTGAGTACATCTCTAGGTGTTATGGATATAGGGTGAGTCAGTGCGCTGAGTTCACTCCCCACCTTTGGGCCTATATATCCTGTGCTTCCCCCAATTACCGGCCAAGGGAGCACCCTTCTCAAGCAGAGCCAATGCTTAGGTTGGTCAACAGCATGGTGTGGCCTGATATTACACCCCAAACCCCAAAAAACAGCAACAAAACTGAACTGAGATTCAGTTCTCATCCTTATGCATTTGAATGGGGACAGGCCCAAAGAATGAAGCTGTAAAAATAAAGCTGTCGGCTCTTTGGCCATCTGCCCACCAAGGGCAGAGCTCAGGGCATCTGGTGCCTCTGATAAACGCCCTGACCCAGCTCTGACTAACCACATCTTTCTCACTATCACTTTCTGAGCGATGACATTTGGGAGAGAAAAGACTAGCTTCTCAGCAAAGCAATTCCCTGAAGAAAGAACACTGGGCTGGGGGGACGGGCCCTTATTAAATCATCCAGTGGGGCTGGGGGTAGGGGGGCGGGGGGGGGGCGCTTTTTCCAAAATACACATTCTGGGTCTTTGCCCCCAGAGAATGAGATACAACCTCTTGGGGATGGGGGCTGAGGAGGAACAAATACACATGTTTTTAAAAAGTTGTTTCAGAAAATTTATCATCTATTTTGTATGTATGACCACTCTGCCACCTCAAAGTTGACAACCAGTGATGCTGTCTAACCATGTTATTTTATAGATGGAGGAATCCCGACCCAGAGAGAAAATGTGATTGATTGTCTAGGCCACACAGTTAACTAACAGTGGAGCCAGAATGAGATGCAAGACGGTCTCCCAGACCAGTGCTTCTTCTCACATTCCCTATAATTCAACTTTACCACTTTGACAATCACTGTCATCAGCATCAGCCTCAGCATCTTCCCCAAACATTCTACTGGCCCCTTTACATTAAACTCTCTTTCAGAGTTGCAATAATCCTACTCCTACAATACAAGGTGAGTATTCTCTCTGTTTCTCACTCCCTGTCCATGTTTCCAAGCTTTACATACTATGTACCCTGACACTCGGGATCTGTCATCAACAAGTACCCTGTATCTTTCATTGTTTTTTGTAAGGTCCCTTCATATCTTGCCCTAATGGAAATTTGGCTGTCCCCTGCAAATGCCACCTCATCCGCAGCCTCTTAAGTGGAGGTCGTTCCGGCCCCACCCCCATTCTCACTTCTAAGTGCGGGGATGTAGGGGAGACTATGTCCCAGGGGGCTCAAGGATGGGGGAGGTGTCCTGTTGTACTTGCAATTCAGTTATCTTCCTTCCTCCCTCAAAACCCCCAGGTCCTCTGAAATTCACACCAGACTTTATGACCTGCCATCTGGACTTGCTACTGTTATCTCCCAAACTACTGTCCTTTTTTTTCCAGTAATATTTTTTTTGAAGTATGATTGCTATACAATGTTGCATTAGTTTCTGCTGTACAACAAAGTGAGTTAGCTATACGAACACATATATCCCCTCCCTCTTAGGCCCCCCTCCCACCCCTCCACCATCCCACTCCTACAGGTCATCGCAGAGCACTGAGCTGAGCACCCTATGCTTTATAGTGGGTTCCCATTAGCTATCTATTTGACACGTGATAGTGTATATATGTCAGTCCTACTCTCCCAATTCATCCCACTCTCCACCCCATTCCTGGCACCATTCTTGGTGACTTAACAACCCTGTGGAATAGTGACCCATCCAATACTTTGCCTTCTGAGACCCATGACCCCTCACCTCTAACAATCTTTAATCCCTATGCCATCTGACCCACACTCTCATGCTTGTGTCCCAAACTCTGTCGTCACCACTCTCTGATATCAATCCACTCAACCTACCATCCACCTTTAAATATATATATATTCCCCTTATATTCTCACTTTCCTCCTTGTTCTACTTAATTCCAAGAGTTACCATTAAAACTACTGCTTTGGGAATTCTCTTCTTTTTCCTGCCTTTCTCTTTTCATCAAATTCATCTGGCAAGAGCCTATTCCAGAGTAAATCCATATCCATGGATTTTGTGATTACACTGAGATACTCAAAGCTGTGGTAGAAAATACAGAGGAGCTGGGGGTTCACCTTGAACACACACACTCAAATAGGACCCCAGCACATCTGGCAGTTCTGTGCTACTTCCCCAATGTTCCCATGTTTCCACTCTGTGAAAGGACTGTTCCACACCTTTCCCTCCCTCTTACAACTTTACACAAAGCTGTCTTAGCTCCAGTTCCCCTAAAAGTGGTGCCTGAGACACAGGCTTCCCTGAAGGTAGTTTATATGGGAAGTGACCTTAGGGGTCCAGACACTGGTCCTAAGAAGTGACACAGAAGAGCAGGAAAGCCAAAGACCCATGACTGAGTTGACCACCCCCATGGACAACAGAAGATTCATCCTGTGGGACTTTCCATAGAGCCTGATGGGAAGCAGCTCAGGCTTCTCTGCTCAGGGGATGAAAGGGGTAAGCATTTACCCACAGGCTCCTGTCTTCCATTGGCCACAGGTGGCCCCCAGCACTAACTGCCCTACATCTCTGGTTATCCCTGGGTGAGCACCCAGTGAACTTGACATTCACATAGCCGCTCCAGGAAGCCCTGGGGCAGGACACAGTCACCCTACCATGGATTGAGCTGTGTTGAAGCCTGAACAGACCTGGTCCCTGAAACAGTCAGCCAGGTAGCAAGTGAGGCTGAGGGGATTTGAACGAAGGCACAGGAATGTCCCCTGCACCTCTCGTATCTGTCAGGGACCCTCTAAGTCCAACTGAGTCTTTACTCAAGTCTGTGACCTTTGACAGACCTTTAACGCAAGTGGGTGAGTGAGACAGATGCTGGTCCCCTGCCCCAGCTGATCTCAAGGCCATGACTGCTACTCATCATCTGTTTCTCCCACCCATTTTCCATCTTCTTCATGCTCTGGCCACACTTAGCTATTGTAAGTTGATGGCTTTAGGCCATGACAAACACCTTTATCCCCCGTGAGGTCTCATCCTCAATGTTTTGCGCCTACCAGCTCATGACTGCTGAGTCGCCTCTTCACCGTAGCTGTTGGGCAAGAAAGCACTGAAAGTCACTTCCATGGATGCCCTGGCTTCAGACACACCCCTCCTGCCCTCCCTGGCAGGTGAGCTGCAGTCAAGCCTCAGGGCAACAGGGCCCTAGAGTGGTGCAAGAAGTGTGAAAGCATCAGCCTGGGGTAAAAGCTAAGAGGGGAGGAGGTGACTCTCATGAAGGTGGCTGAGGCAGGAGAAACCATTGGAGGGACCCCGAGTCTGGAGATGCCTGGAGAACACAGCCATCACCACCAAGGCAAGTGATCAGGTCTGACCTCCCGACTCCTCAGAGCCCATCAGAAGCAGACGGTGTAGATTTCAAGAGCATCCGCAAGAGGACAGGCCGGGGCAGTCCCAGTTCCCCAGTCCCCGCTTCTGCCCCTCAGGCTCCCCACTGACCTTGCTTGTATTGGCGCCTCGCAAGTCCTTCCTGAGCCAGCAGCCTAGGCTCCTCACGCTTGTTCTTGAACTGTTTGCTGGCCCCACATCATTGTCCTTGCAGAGAGCAGCCAAGATGACTCCCTGAGCAGCTCCAGCAGCCCCTAGGCAGTAAGCGGAAGGGCCAGTGTTCAGCGTGAGCCTTCCCTGCCCAGGCCCCAGGGGCTTCCCTGCTTTCCCAGCGGCAGAAGAGCAGAGCCTCAGGATGCAGGCTCAGGGTGTCACTGCTGCCTGGGGTCTGGGCTCTGCCACTACCTAGAGGTGAGACCATAAGCCACTAGGTCTGTTACCGACCTGGGCCCTTGGACTCTTCAATCAATAGAAATTGGTAACAGGCAGGCACACCTCTACTGGGGTCCATGCGGCAGCATGAGGGAGCGACAAGAAACAGGTATCCTTGCTGGCTGCTGGAAAGGAGCTGCTTAGGTCCTTAGATAAGGTAACACGGGCCAGGTCCCTGGGTGGGGCAGCAGCTGGCTAGCTTGGATGGTCTGCCCACCCCCGTGGTGGTGCTGTGTGCTGGGATCATGTGCAGTACCCTGCTTTTGCTTCAGGCACCTAAGAAACAGCAATTGGTTTGTGGCCTTTTTGTATCCTATGGCTCATAACTGCCCCAGCTGCACATGAGTCCCTTATAGTTTCTTTAGTCTCTTAAAGAGTCCCTTGGACTGCAAGGAGATCAAACCAGTCAATCCTAAAGGGATTGAACCCTGAAGATTCATTGGAAGGACTGATACTGAAACTGAAGCTCCAATACTTTGGCCACTTGATGCAAAGAGCCGACTCACTGGAAAAGACCCTGATCCTGGGAAAGACTGAAGGCAAGAGGAGAAACAGGCGGCAGAGGATGAGATGATTGGGTGGCATCACTGACTCAATGCACATGAGTTTGAGCAAACTCCAGGAGATAGTGAAGGACAGGGAAGCCTGGCGTGCTGCAGTCCATGGGGTTGCAAAGAGTTGGACACTACTTAGTTAATAAACAACTTGTTTCTTTGTATGCTGCTGCTGGAGAAGACTGTCCAGGTGCAAGCAGTTCGGTGGTGGGTCCCAGGTCCCAGCCTGTCTCTGCCTCAGTTTCCTCCTCCATAAAGCAGGATGGTGATGATGATGATAATACTACTTCCTCCTAGGTTTGTAAGGAATAAATGAAGTAATATGTGTGAAGTCTTTAGAGAGGTATGCTTTCAAGCATTTCATTTACTCTTCAGAAAAGTGTGATTTGTCACATTTTACAGATGGGAACTGAGGCTCCAAAATGAATAGGCACTTATCAGATGACACACATAAAACAGGAACACAATTTGAAACCCAAATAGTGTGACTCTGAGACCCTTGCTCTTTTTGGTCTCTCAAAGTCAGAGACACAGACAAGCAGGCAGGTGAACAGGCTGAGAGTGGCCCCCGCTGTGGCTGGGCTGGCCCTGGGTCCCTGCCAGGAATGGGGATTCCAAGCGCTTCACCTTTACTTCTATCGGGCGTCCTGTAACAAGACCTGGGTCGGGAGCCAAAATTCCTGCTGAACCAGATGCCCAACTGCAAACCAGATGAAAGCAGGAACAGAGACACAGGTGATCTTCTCTAGCCCTTCCCTTCTCCCCTCCCAGCAAGCAAAGCCTCGTGGTACCCTGGCCACCTGCCCAGAAGCCCTGGAAAGGATGATGGGCCGTCTTTGGGGCTTCTGCTGAAGTCAGAGTTGCCACTCAGTTTCAGGATCACATCAGTCCTTTACTTGGCCTTCTCATGGTCCCGTTTCTGGACAGAACCTAGATAGAAGGATGGAGGTTGTGGGATTTCTGCTATGTGCAAGGGCTTCAACCAACCACATTTTCCACGCTCTCAGACCTTGTCTTTCTCCTGAGTTTACTTTTTGTAGCCCTGTGCCAAGCAGTCAATTAACAACCCTGCTTCTGCTCCCTCCCCAGCCAAATGGGTACCAGATGCACCTCAGACAAAGTGGGGAAGACACAAATCGGCAGAGAAAACACAATTAGACAAAGCAAACAGAGCTGAAGAGGCAGCAGACAAGCCAAGTGCCCTAGAGCCCACCTGCAACACATTTCCAGGAGTGCCTTGAAATCAACCTCTTCTAATGAGGGCCACTGCCCAGTGAAGGGAGGCTGTGACCACAGCAAATCCAGACAGCTGCCTGACGGGGGCAAGGAAAGTGGGAAGAGGTGAGTTTGCTTGTTTCCACCTTAGAGTCTCCAGGAAGGAGACTCCAGGAAGCAGCCTGTGGCTGCTGTAAAAACAAGAGCACTCACTGCCAAGAAGTGATCAGAAAATGGGCCCAACTCTTTCCGTATCTTGCAATCTAGACCTCCAGCTGCAGCCAGGAGTTGCAGTCACTGGAACAGAGAGGGGAAAAGGCCAGGTTTGCAATAATTCTTTCTCTGGGGGGCCTGCTCACATCACAGAGCTGGAAATAGCAGCTGCCTCCCTGAGGGGGGCAAAGGCTCCCTGACTGCCTGCTTGGAGCATCAAGCAGGTTTGGAGGAGCTTCTGCCAAAAGCCAAGACCCGGAGTCCCAGTTACATGGCCCTGCCACTCCCTGGGAGCCCCCGCTGCAGGTAGGGTTCCTTTTCCCTCCACCAACATCACAGATACTAGAGTGAGACCTGAAGAGCCTCTTAACCTCACAGAGTAGGACACTGCCAGAAGTGGGTGCCTGGAGCACGGTCCTTGGGACGAGACAGATCTAAGCTCAAATCCCAGTTCTACCACTTATAAGAAGCTGTGCACCCTTGAGCAAGTTGCTGAACCTCTCTGGGCTTATTTTCTCATTTGTGAACTGGAGATGTACACCTAAAGTTGCTGGGAAGATTAAATGAGCTAAGTGCATATATGATGCTAAACAGACCCCTGGCACATAGCTGGAGCTCCATCAACGGCAGCACGTTTGTGCTGAGTTTTTTAGAAAGATTTAAACAAGGAGGCAGGAGAGGAGTGAATATGAAGAATAAATCTGTAGCTGCAAGGTGTGAGATGAAAAAGCTACAGTTGAAAAAACACAGGGAAGTGCTGATAGAACTACGTCATCCGCACCCTCTTATAAAGAGAGGAACAGAGCTCTGCTAGCTTATTAGCAGGGGAAGTGTTCTATTTAAAAAAAAAAGAAAATCGGCCCACAGGAGAATCAACTGTGTCGCATCCACATAGCGGACAGGATCACCCAGCTGTGGTTCTTCACCATCTCCAAAGCCTTGCCCAATCTCCGAGCTGGCCTCCCACCCCTTCTCAAGCCTCTGATTCACAAGGACAGCCTTTCCTCTTTCCTGTTTACTCTCCCTTCGTTACAGAGATGATGCCCCTTGGAAGTGGTGGATCCCACCTGGAAAGGAAGGGTCCCAGAGGAGGCTCAGTCTCAGGAGCTAGTCGTGACACCCCAAAAATCTGGCTGACATCCATGTTGGGGCTGTGGAAGATCACAACTCCTGCCCATGTCTGACACCCCCCACGCCCCTCAAGTATGGCCAGCATCGTCTGTAAACCATTCCTCTGCGTGGACCGGAGCTACAGAACTCAAGCATTCACAGCGAGAGATAGAGGGGACCACATTGCTGAAATCGAAGTGAACCAGGCCACGTGCTATCACTTGTATTGGAGGATTTAGTTTAACAGTCTGACAATGAACCTTGATCTGGAAAATTTTGCTTTTTCTAGGCACCTACATGGCCCTATGGTGGTCCCACTATAGGGAATGAATGGGTTGGCTGCTTGCCAGAAAAACACCAGGAGATGCTGCTGCTGCCGCTAAGTCACTTCAGTCGTGTCCAACTCTGTGCGACCCCATAGATGGCAGCCCACTAGGCTCCCCCATCCCTGGGATTCTCCAGGCAAGAACACTGGAGTGGGTTGCCATTTCCTTCTCCAACGCATGAAGTGAAAAGTGAAAGTGAAGACACTCAGTCGTGTCCGACTTTTAGCGACCCCATGGACTGCAACCTACCAGGCTCCTCCATCCACGGGATTTTCCAGGCAACAGTACTGGAGTGGGGTGCCATTGCCTTCTCTGCACCGGGAGATGAGTCAACAGAAACTGACAGCCAGAGACTAGCCCCTGAATGACAGAAAGGCAGCAAGGAGTTGAGTCTTCGTCCTCTGTGCCCTAGGACAACATCACTGGTATTGTTCTGAATGGCAGGTGATCAGGGGCTCTTCTCCATCCAGAGGGCTTAGTGGGGCAGACAGGGTACCAGTTTTGGAATCAGTAGGCCCAAGTTTAAACTTGAGGCCAACATCTTCTGTGTGGCCTCAGGAACAGGACTTAGTCTCTTCGGCTTCAGGTCCTCATGGTGCTCAACTTTCTGCAAAGAGTTAAGTAGCATGACATGTATACAGAGCCCAGCTCAGGAAGAGTGAATTCCCTTCCCTTTGGTTTGAGTTCACAGATAGGATCTGGCCAGACTTACTGTGCTGTCCTTTCATTCCTCAAGACCCCTAAGCTCAAGCACTGTCCCTGATCACTCCCTTCCCCTCCCACCCAACACATGCAGCCCCTGATTCTGCCCACAATTGCCTCTGCCTGGCTCCTCAGTCTTCACAGCAATGGGCCTCCAAACCATGAGTGGGCAACCTGATAGCATTTCTCCTCTTCATTCCATCCTGAATCACCCAAACGCAGCTACTCAGAAACTAAGAACAAAATATCATCTCTGGCCAGCAGCAAAATGGTCAGAGCAAGAATCTTTTTCTGCAAGAAACTGAACAGGAGAGTATAAAGGAACAGCAGTCCATCTGTTAGGGATCAAACTGCTCTGAGACCCAATTTGGACTTCATGTCTCCCAGACAGGGGCTTGAGTTCAGTGGGAAAGAACAACTGTCAGGATAAATCTGCTTGGAAATATAAAGTTGACTTTTCTGATGAACAGTAGCCCAGAAGCTCTGTCTTCCTTGTTTTCTCTTTTTGTATGTTCATCCCTGAGGCCAAAGGGGAAGTCACATCCTACCATGTAGAAAAGAGTTCTGCACTGGGCAGACCCTGAGAAGGACTCCCAGGTCCTAAACCACTTTGGCCTCTAATACCTACATCACTCACTCTAAACTGACTGGGTGAAGCACAGTCACAATTGTATTTGAGACTGGCACATCCTTCTAAATCCTTAGGGTACTCCAGTGCTCAAGGCAGAATTTTACCAGACCTCTTGTAAAGCCTGCCACCTGTTTCATAACAACAGCTGATTAAGATAAGCTCTGTGACAGCAGGGAACAATCCTGTTTTGTCCAGGATCATGTGTCCAGTATCTGCCCCGGTGCCTGGGACCTCAGAAGTGCTCAGTGAATCCCGGCGAGACCAAACTCCTCTGGGCGGCTGTGGATGCAGCTGTGACACAGACAGTTCTGGGAAGAGATACCACAGGTAGACATTTTCAGCTCTGCTCCATGGGGCTTCAAATCCAGAATGATGTCCAGAAGGGATGTAGAGGTAGGGAACTGAAAAAAATGCCAGCGGAAGAGAAGAGATCTCAACTATCAGAGTGTTTACTTGTTTAGAACAAGGAGAAATACTTGAAAGCACTACATAGAGGGAGAAACACTTCATTTTGTTCAGCTGCTCAGTTGTGTCCAATTCTTTGAGACCCCGTGAACAGCAGCACACCAGGCTTCTCTGTCCTTCACTATCACCCAGAGTTCATTCAAACTCTTGTCCATTGAGCTGGTGATGCCATCCACCCATCTCATCCTCTGTCACCCCCTGCTCCTCCTGCCTTCAATCTTTCCCAGCATCACGGTCTTTTCCAATGAGTTGGGTTTTCGCATCAAGTGGCCAAAGTACTGGAACTTCAGCTTCAGTACTAGTCCTTCCAATGAATCTTCAGGGTTGATTTCCTTTAGGATTGACTAGTTTGATCTGTCATAGTTTGCTGTCATAGCTTTATAAAAACAAATAATCATGCTTTCCACAATGGATTTTAGATTTTTTTCTGTGCACGCACCCAAAAAGAAAGGATGATCTCAAATTTTAGAATTTCCAGGTGAGTTACTTATCAACCTAGTCTATCCCAGCCCTTCTAATCCAGCTGCTAAGAACAAAGACTAGCGGCCTGTCCCTTCCATGCAGCCAGGATGTTGCCCGCCACCATCCAGCATGGCAGCATATTGGGATCTGCCAATCCCACTGGTGAGGGAAGCCAGTTCCTGCTCTTGGAAAAGCCAAGCCCCGAGGCTTAAGGGCAGTCTCCCTTCCTGATGCCAGGCATGCAGCCAGTTTCCCAACTGGCCCTGCACTCTGGTTGCTGATCAGGACTTTAATTCTTTGCTGATCCCAAGTTAGCTAGCTGGGGTTCCTACCTCTTACTAAGAGTTTCTTGTACTAGGACTTGTGCTTGACAACATGTATTGTTGTCAAATATCAATATTTGTGAGGAGTGGGTGTTACAAGGACATTCTCCCCAGTTAAAACCATGTGGAAGGTGAAATGTCTGTTCTTAAAAGCTATGAAATAATGCCACCCTAACTTGGCAGGGAGAGGCAGCATGTGATGAGGGAAGAAACACAAGCTACAAAGCCAAGGCATGAATACCATGTCTCAGCAATAAACTCTACAAGAAAAGTCTCCATCAAATCCCTCATGGGAAACACGCCTACAGAGTGAGTGGCTGCCGTTAAGGGAGCCTGGGGCTAAACTGAGACTGATGTTACACTGATTCCCATCTAGGGCAACATTTTCTAAACATACCTGACTCTTCCTAACAACCACAGCATAAATTAGTGCTAATTTTAGCCCCTAAGAGTCAACATGGATATCCAGCAAGATTTTAGTAACTAAAAATTCATAGGTATAAATTAATGCTTTCTGACTAACATCAACTGTTCCTCTCAATTTATGTTTTTCTGTGTATCATCTCAGAAAACCCTTTATTTTAAAATCTAGTTCTCTCATTTCTCCGTAACTATCCACAGATAACTTGTGGCCTCGGTACTGAGAGTTCTGTGTAACATTCAAAGGCTTCTTTAGGCTTTACCCCATGAAATGTAGGTGGCAAACAAAAAAAAAATGAAGATTAAAAAAATATATACCACCAACAAAACCCAGAAAAATGAGTTTTGAAGCACTCCAGTCAGTAGTTCAATTGCTTTGATCCCCTCCTTATCAGTGGTGTGTGCTTAGTCATATCCAACTCTTTGTGACCCCATGGACTATAGCCCACCAGTCTCCTCTGTCCATGGAATTCTCCAGGCAAGAATACTGGTATGGGTTGCCATTTTCTTCTCTAGGGGATCTTCCCAACCCAGGAATTGAGCCTGAGTCTCTGGCAGCTCCTGCATTAGCAGGTGAATTCTTTGCCACTGTGCCACCTGGGAAGCCCATATGAAACGTAGGTGGCAAAACAAAACAAAATAAATAATAAAAAAAAAACCCACCACCACCAGCAACCCAAAAAATGGGCCCTGAAGCAACTCCAGTCAATTACTATTCAGTTGCTTTGATCCCCTCCGAATCAGTGAGTGTCACCTGCCTCCACTCCCTGGCTTCTGATCTGTTTATGCAGCTCAGCTTTAATAACCTCACCCTTAGACACAGCTCTCTTGCTTGCCCTGCTGCTTCCCTCTGATTTGGCAGAACAATTAGGACTTCAACTGGCTGTGGCAAAAAAGGTAAATCTTTGGAACAGAAGGGAAAGAGAGGGACGAAGCTGACCCTCAGGGCTAATGGAACAAAGGACTTGAATACTTCCAAGTGTTTCCTTCTCCAATTCCCTCTCTGATCCCCTCTGGTGTCCAGCTCATTTTCTAAGATCAGCTTCCTTCACATGGTTGAAAATAGGCCATCAGCCACTCCCATAGTTCACATCTTTTTATCCAAGAAGGATTAAGCTCATTCTACGGCACCAATTAAAAGAAAAGAAAACCCTGGGGAAGACTTCTGAATAACTTGGTTTAGTGCTATGGTCTGAATATTTATGTCTCCGCCCTCAAATTCATATGTTGAAATCTGAACCTGAAAAGGTGATGGTATTCCTAGGTGGGATGGTTGGGAGGTGCTTAAGTCATGAGGTGGGAACCCTCGGGAATGGCATTATACTTTATACAAGAGGCTCCAGAGAGATTCCCTAGCCCCTACCCTCTTGTTGTGAGGATACAAGAAGAAGTCCAAAGCTTGGAAGAAGCTGCTCACTCAATCACACTGGCACTCCAATCTGCTACCCTCCAGAACTGGAAGAAATACATTCCTACTGTTTATAAGCTACCCATCTGTGGTGTTTTCTTACACCTGCCCAAACAGATTATGTGCCCATCTCCATGACTGCTGGGTATTATGATTGAAAGTAACATAGATGGAGCGTAGGATAAGGTCCCCAAAGGGAAGTGTTATTCCAAGATGAAAGGAAGGGTGATTACAGGCAAAAAAAAGAAAAAAAAAGTGATGTCTGCTATACCTTCCTTGATGACAATCTGGTATCTCTCTCTAAATATACTTCCCAAGACTGTTGTGGCTCCAGGTGTACCTCAGACAATTTTCATGCACCCACCCTCCCCACACTGACAGATGACATTCTCACCATACTGTCTCAACTCACAAGAAGGCTATCTTACATAGGCAGAGCATTCTTTGACGTAAGTTGTGGCAATAGGTTTTGTTTTGTTTTTTTGATCTGTTTCCTAAAGCAAAGAAAATAAAAGCAAAAATAAACAAATGAGACCTAATTAAATGTAAAAGCTTTTGCACAGGAAAAGAAACCATGGACCAAATGAAGAGACAACCTACTGAGTGGGAGAAAATATTTGCAAATGATATGACCAATAAGGGGTTAATATCCAAAATATACAAACACCTCATACAATTCAACAGCAAAAAAAAAAAAAAAACAGAACAGCCTGATTTAAAAATGGGCAGAAGACCCAAATAGACATTTCTCCAAAAAAGAAATGCAGATGGTCAACAAGCACATGAAAAGATGGTCAACATCGATAATCATCAGGGAAATATAAGTCAAAACCACAATGAGATATCATCTCACACCTGTCAGAATGGTATATCATCAAAAAGCACACAAGTAAGTATGAGGATGTAGAGTAAAGAGAACCCTTGTGGCTCAGCTGGTAAAGAATCTGCCTGCAATGCGGGAGACCTGGGTTCAATCCCTGGGTTGGGAAGATCCCCTGGAGAAGGGAAAGGATATACACTCCAGTATTCTGGCCTAGAGAATTCCATGGGGTCGCAAAGAGTTCGACATGACTGAGTGACTTTCACTTTGTATACTCTTGGTGCTTAGAACTGCCATATGACCCAGCAATTCCACACCTAGATATGTGTTCAAATAAAACAAAACCATTAATTTAAAATTAATTAATTAATTTTTAAAAATTAAAAAATACATGCACCCCAGTGTTCACTGCAGCATTATTTACAATAGCCAAGATATGGAAGCAACCTAAATGTCTATCAAGAGATGAATGGTCCCAACAAGAACCTGTTGTATAGCACAGGGAACTCTGCTCAATATTCTGTAATAACCTATTGGGAAAAGAATTTGAAAAAGAACAGATACATGTATATGTATAACTGAGTCGTTTTGCCATACACCTGAAACTAACAAAACATTGTGAATCAAATGTACTCCAACATAAAATGAAAAATTTTAAAGTAAAACATTTTTTAAGAGAGCTGCATGTACAAAGAAGATATGTATACACTGCTGCTGCTGCTAAGTCGCTTCAGTTGTGTCCGACTCTGTACGACCCCATAGATGGCAGCCCACCAGGCTCCACTGTTTCTGGGATTCTCTAGGCAAGAACACTGGAGTGGGTTGCCATTTCCTTCTCCAATGCATGAAAGTGAAAAGTGAAAGTGAAGTCACTCAGTCATGTCCAACTCTTCGTGACCCCATGGACTGCAGCCTACCAGGCTCCTCTGTCCGTGGGATTTTCCAGGCAAGAGTACTGGAGTGGGGTGCCACTGCCTTCTCCATATGTATACACAGTGGAACACTAATCAACCATGGAAAGGAATGAAATTTTGCCTCTTGCAACAACATGGATGGACTTGGAGGGCATTAGGCTAAGTGAAATGCATCAGGCAAAAAGACAAATACTGTATGATATCACTCGTTATGTGAAGTCTTAAAATACAACAACCTAGTAAATATAACAAAAAAGGAGCAGACTCACAGAGAGAGAGAACAAATTAGTGGCCACCAGTGGTAAAAGGGAAAGGGGGGGAGGGGTAACAGAGGGATAGGGGATTAGGAGATACAAGCTATTCTGTATAAAATAAGCTACAAAGGTCCTTTAAGAGAGGATTTTTGTTTGCTTTTGCTCATCACTAGTCTGGAACTACCTGAATCCAAGTTCAGGGCTTTATGGTTTTTTTGGATTATCCAGATGATGTTAAATCAGGCTGCAAACCTTAGAAGAAAAGAAACAGAGAAAGAGAAGGGAGGTGGAGGCAGGATAAGAAAGGAAGGAAGAAAGGGAGAGAGAGATGGAGGAAGGGAGGAAGAAAAGAAGAGAAGGAAGGAAACAAAGAAAGAAACTGAATAAAGAGAGAATTACTTTTAGTGCACCCTTACTCTGACGATAAAGCCGATCAAGACACCAGCCTAACAGGTCTACGTAAGAATGAGCATCACCAATGCAATGGACATGAACCTTGGCAAACTCTAGGAGATGGTGGGGACAGGGAGGCCTGGCATGCTGCAGTCCATGAGGTCACACAGTCGGACATGACTGGGTGACTGAACAACAATAACAAGAATGAGAGTTAGACCCCCTATCTTGAACTTCAAAACCTTGGTTCTCACCTCCCTTCCCCATGTCATGTGCAGTCATCAAAAGCGCAGCTCAGTTAGCAGTTGTTTCCTAACATATCAGCAAATGTTCTCCGAATCAAAGTTGCTTTGAGTGAGTCACTTTACTTCTTCCAAGATTTTGGCTTGGTAATTCCTCCCTATCTAACTAGCTCCTTAGGGCTTTAAAATTGTGATTTTCATATTTTATCTGGAGTTTTTGTTTTCCCAGTAGAAAAGCTGATTTAAATTTCCTAGCTTGCCATTTCAGGAGTTATTATCTTATCTGTTAATAAAAAATACCAGATCAGAAAATAAAGAAAAGAAAATAATCTGAAATACCACTATCAGAGATATCAGCACTAAAATTGTAGTAAACATCTTTTCAGAATTCTATGCATACAAACATATTCTACATAAAGGTAAACATTCTACATAAATATAAATCCTGTATTACTAACTAGTCTGTAACTTTTGCTCAACATGATAATTTTCTATGTTAATATAGACAGATGTTATCTATAATGTTTGCATAATAATATCTAACATTTATTGTGTACTTAGTATGTATATGGGCTTTCAATATATTCATTCATTCAATCTCTGTCATACTTTCTGAAATAGCTTTTACAGATTATGAAGCTTATTTTGGAGATTTTAAAAACTTTTTAAATACTAGGAAACTCAGGCACAGAGATATTAAATGATGTAATCAAAATCATACTAGTCATGAAAGTGGTACTCACTCAGTTGTGTCTGACTCTTTGTGACCCCACGGACTTCAGCACGCCGGGCCTCCCTGTCCATCACCAACTCCTGGAGTTTGCTCAAATTCATGTCCATCAAGTCGGTGATCCCTTCCAACCATCTCATCCTCTGTCATCTCCTTCTCCTGTCTTCAATCTTTCTCAGCATCAGGGTCTTTTCCAATGAGTCAGTTCTTTGCATCAGGTGGCCAAAGTATTGGAGCTTCAGCATCAGTCCTTCCAATGAATATTCAGGACTGATTTCCTTTAGGACTGACTGGTTGGATCTGCTTGCAGTCCAAGGGACTCTCACGAGTCTTCTCCAACACCACAGTTCACAAGCATCAATTCTTCGGCGTTTAGCTTTCTTTATGGTCCAACTCTAACATCCATAACTTCCACTGTATGGATGCATTTAATTTATTAAACCAAGCTCCTACCAATGGATAATTAAATATCCACAGGGTGTTTTTACTATTACATAAAAATAGCTTTTAAAAAATCTATTGCCCTACATCTTTTTTTAATTTAAATGTATTCTTTTTAGTTGGAGGATAGTTGCTTCACATATTGTGTTGGTTTCTGTCATTTATCAACATCAGTCAGCCATAGGTATATATGTTCCCTCCCTCTTTAAACCTCCCTCCCACCTCCCACTCCATCCCACACCTCTAGGTTGTCACAGAGCACTGGGTTGAGCTCCCTGTGTGATACAGCAAACCCCCAATGGTTATCTGTTTCACATGTGGCAATGTATATGTTTCAATGCTACTCTCTCAATTCGTTCCACCCTCTCCTCCTTCCCTTGTATCCACAAGTCTGTTCTTTATGTCAGCGTCTCCACTGCTGCCCTGTAGATAGATTCATCAGTACCATCTTTCTAGATTCCATCAGATCAGATCAGATCAGATCAGTCGCTCAGTCGTGTCCGACTCTTTGAGACCCCATGAATCGCAGCACGCCAGGCCTCCCTGTCCATCACCAACTCCTGGAGTTCACTAGATTCCATATATACGCATTAATATACAATATTTTTTTCTGACTTCTTTCTGTAAAATAGGCTCTAGGTTCATCCGCCTCATCACAACTGAGTCAAATGCATTCCTCGCCATACATCTTTATGTACTTGTTTATGTCCTCAGAGAAAATTCCTACAAAGAGAATTACCATTTCAAGGATATATACATTTAAAATTTTAAATTTTGTTACATACTGCCAAACTGCATTCCATAAAGGTTTACCAATTCACAGTCCCAGTTTATAAAATGGCCTTATGCATTGGCATCCTTTTTAGCACTGAGTTTTATCAATATTTTCCTTCTTTGATGCTCAGAGCATTATTATTTGCATTTCTTTTCAAATGGCGCTATTGAACTCTTACTGTCTACTGAGCTATCTGGATTCCCTTTTGCTGACTTCTTCTATTCAGCCTTGGCTTTGTCCTGCTTTTTCTCTTCATCAGTTTGTCCTATGGAAAATTCAACTTTTTGGTTAGGTCTCCTTTCAGAATGGAAAGCAATATTTCAGGATGCAGGGTTATTCAGAGTCTCTCCTAAACTGCATTTTCTGATTAGGATGCCACTACCTGAGTGACTAAGATGCTAATTTCAGAGCTCTTTATGCTGTGGAATCTGCTCACTTCACTTCCTTTCTCTTCTTTCTGGTCAATGAGCCTGAGTGATTGGCAGTATCTCAGCAGTTTTTTCCCAAGCCCAGATACTCTTCTATTTACAGTGTGCAAAGCTTTAGAGAGTGTACATTTAAAGCTGTTACAACATTAAAGGTGACTGGTGCAGTCCATCTGTTGGGTTGCACCCTGCTGGCCTGAAAGCCCTGTGCCTGCCAAGCCTCAAGACCCAAGAAAGAGCCTGGAGTCAGCAACAGAGACATCAATGGTTTAACGGATGAGGGGAGCTCACATGTCTGAAACAATGCCCTAGAACAACACCCCACCGTGTGCAGCAAATGGTAGGCAGGATACGGCAGTGGTCTTGCTACAGGGGCAGAGGGAAGTTACCAACCATAGGGGGATGTCAGGTTGGCTCATCTGTTACCAGGGAAACCAGCAGAGGAGTATGCACTTCACCACCCCTTTAACAAACTATCAGATAGAGTGGAGATGGCTGTGATCAAAGATTAGAACAGTCACTAGCTAGGGCCAGCGCGTAGACATTTCCTGATTAGGCTCAGTGATTTAGAGGGAAGGTCAGCCATGTGAGTAGGTGTAAGTGAAGCAGGGACTGGTCAGCAGAGGATGTACAGAGAGCAAGAGAACAACCATCTTGGGTGACCTGATCATACACCATCTAAGGGATATGTTACAATCAAAGAACTTTAGCTTAGCGACCAAGACAGAATTTTCAAGGTAGTCCACTCAACTTCCTTCCTTCCCTCCTCACACATTTATCATTTCTTGAGCACTACAAAGACAATATACATTTCAAAACATAAATTCTTAAAATTCTATTTTCTCTCTCCTACTTCTCTTTTATATTTCATATCCCCCCTACCTTGTATTTCTCTTCCAAAATTCCTCCCAACACCTTGCCCCTTCTTTCCCCCAAATCTGCATCTCTAAAGCTTAAAGAATACCTCTAAAAATGACAGAGACTGCATTGAAGAGCAAGGAAAAGGAGAGAACTGAGCGGAGGAAACTGAAAAACCAGATTCCTTTTTTAGAGGAAATGGAAATGCTGGAAATGGGGAAAAAACTATATGCAAATAATTTTTGTCCTACCAGAAGCACAAGTGCAGTGTTTAAATGTGTATCCAAGCATTTTCTGGTCCTTTCTTTCTGATATGCTGGTGGGCTGGAATGACAGCTGTGGAGGTGCGTTCTCAGAACAGTGAAGTGATCAGGTGAGATTTCCTGCCTTGGGGAAGAGCTCTCACTCTAGCGGTCACTGTTACAGGGAACCGATGCTAAGGAAACAGACAAAAATATTAGCAATCTAGGAAAGGGGTCTCCCAAATTCCTGAGGTCATCGTGTTCTCAACCATGCTCTCTGGAACACTAGATCATATTTAGATATTTAGAGCGGGGAAGGGAGGAGAAAGAGAAAGAAACCATAAACAGTTAAATAATTTTCCTTATTGCAGGATCACTCAGAAACTTGAATATTAATTACATGTCTCTAGGAGGAAGAGACCATGAAATATAGCTTAATGTTTCTTTAATTTTTTGATCACAGAACTCTTCTCTTTCTAGAACCCCTACTTTTTACAACATAATTTGGAAAAAGGGGGTATATTTGTATTTTTGTTTTCATTTTTATAGATGTTTTGTAGTGCCACACATTTTATTTAGTAACAATATACAGAGTGTACAATAGGACACAAGGTATTTCTTTACATTTAAGATACTGTAAAACACTAAATATGTTTAAACTTGAATTTCATGTTTAAACTTAGAAAAATTAAAGTTTTCTAAATACCCCTTTAAGTTGATGGAAAAATAATACATGCTCATCACAGAAGATTCTGAAAATCATATCAAGGTGAGACTAAAATTCCACAGTATTGTTATCATCCAGAGATAATTCTCTTAACATACTGCAGATCCTCTCCCTGTATGTGTATAAGTATGTGTATATGTATATAAACATGTGAAAGTATACACGTAGCTTTTCAGAAAAATTAGGGTCACCTTGTGTGAAATTGCTTTTCTATTTATAATGTTTTGACTATGCTATTAAAATTTTTCAAAACTTTATTTTAAATGGTTATTCTTTCAGTTGTATGACTAGACCAAATTTATTTAACTATTTCCATATCACTGAACATCTAGGTTATTTCTAACTTTCCACTATTATAAATAACACCATGATGAGCACCTTATATATAAATCTTTGTTTTCATCTCTGCTTATTTTCTCAAGATAGATACCAAAAAGTGTAACTGCTCTATTACAGAGGAAGAACTACTTAATGATTTTGATTAAGATTACCAAGTTGCTTTTGATAGGGACTATTCCAACTCGGTATCATCAACAGTATATAAAATAGCCTGTCTCACAGGATATCAGTAAGCATTTCTATAGCACTGAAATTTAAATTTTAGTTATTTATTAAATAAGAAATACTGTGAATTTTACAAAATTTAAAATGTTACAAAGTTTAACATTTCTTTAAACACGGTGAAATTTCCCTCCCACCCCATCCTCCAGGCGTCCTCCCCAGAAGTGATTGACGTGTCTTGTGAACAGGACTTTGGAAGCAAATCTATGTAAATACATTCGCTTCTCTCTCAAAATCTCTCTTATTTCAGTTAACAATATTGCAGGGATCTCACTTCATGTTAGGACATAAAGGATGCTCTCATCTATGTTAACAGTTGCTTTACTTTTCATTGTATAAAATGTACTACATTTTAAAAAAACAATTCTCTATTGACAGACATACTGTCAATATTAGCACACCAAAAAAAAAATTATATATATATATATATGATTTCACGTGTGTTCAAAAATAACCAGGCCAGGACTTCCCTGGTGGTGAAGTGGCTGGGAATTCGTCTGCCCATGCAGGGAACACATGTTCAATACCCAGTCCAGGAAGAGTCCACATGCCCATGGGCTTAGAGCAACTAAGCCCACGCACCACAAGGACTAAGTCTGTATACTAGAGCCCGAGAGCCACAACTACTGACGCCCACACACCCACGAGCCTCACACCAAAACTACTGAAGCCCTTGTGCCCAGGCCCGTGCTGTGCATCAAAGGAAGCTACCGCAACAAGAAGCCCCTGGCCTGCAGAGAAGAGAGGCCCCCACTCACCACCACCAGAGAGCCTGCACACAGCAATGAAGACCCGGAGCAACCAAAACTAAATTATATAAATAATTTTAAGAAACTAGGCCATGTACCTAGAAGTAGCATTCTAGCTTTAAAAACTGTGCAGTTGATAACTTTGCTGCATTTAAATAAAATGCTTTCTGGAGACTGTGCTATTTATATTTAAAACAACAGTAGTAGGGGCTTCCCTGGGGGTCCAGTGGCTAAGACTCCTCGCTCCCAATGCAGGAGGCCCAGGTTTGATCCCTGGCCAGGGAACTAGATCCCACACAGGGCAACTAAGAGTTCGCATGCCGCAACTAAGACACAGCACAGCCAAATTAAAAGAAAAAAAAACATTAGTATGAGAGAGGCTGTTTGCCTCCACTCTTACCTGGTAGTGTGTTGGTAAATGATTAACAATAGACTTTCATGGAAGGAAAAAACTCGATTTGTAGCATATGCCAGTTTCCAAGATACAAACAGTACTTTCGTCATGGCTGATTTTAAGCTGTCAACATGAATTCACTATAGGAGGAGTTGGGAAGAGACATCCATTATAGCTTTACATTGTCCTCACCCACACAGCAAGTTAACAAACATTTCAATCTTCATCATCAGAAGGTGAAAATTAATATTGTGCATAATATTGACTATACTTTTATGTATTTAAGAACATTTCTTTTTCTAGGAGCTATTTGTCTTTTATTTTTCTATTGGGTTACGGTCCTTTTCTTATTTGTAAAAGCACTTTATATATAATGGCTATCAGTTTCTTATATGGTAGGAGTAGCAAATATTTTCCTTGGTCTATGTACCATTGAATTTACTTATGATGTTTCTACCATGAAGAAATTTTTACTTTCCTACAGTTATTATATTTATCATTCTTTTCTTTAAACTCCATGAGTTGCATCAACATACTTTTAAGTTTTCTCTATCCTAAGATTAAAAATATAATAAACTCATCTGATTTCTCTTCATAATTTTATAATTTTATTTTTTACACATAAAATCATTGAAACCTTTTCTTTCCTCTGTTTCATTTTGGATGGCACATCATCTACATATCCATTAGGTTGAGTTGGCTGATAGTATTGTTCAGATCTCCTATATATTTACTGAATTTCATTTGTCTACTAGTTTTATTAACTGAAATCTTCAGCTCTATCTGTGTTTTTTTCTTTTTGGTTCTATCAATTTTTGCTTCATTTTTTTTAAAGGTGATTAGGTACATTTACATATAAGACTGTTATTTCTTGTATTGAATCCTTGATCTTAATGCAGTAGCCTTCTTCATTCCTGGAATGGTACTCATCCTGAAGCCCACTTTATCTTATGTTAATGCAGCCTCTCTAACTTTCTTGTCATTCATGTTTATATGGGATATCTTTTCTCTGTTTACTTTTAACCTATCTCTGTCTTTATAGTGAAAGTGTGTTTCTTCTAAACTGTTACCAAGTTGGTTCTTATTTATTTTATAATCTGTTTTATTTAATTTAAGTGCTTAGACCACTTATATTTAATGCAATTATCAATATAGCTGGGTTTATATCTACAATATACCTGTTTGATTTCTGTTTGTAACTTTTGTTCTTTTGTTTGTCTTTTTTCCCCTGCCTTCTTCAGGATTAATTGAATAATTTTAGTATCTGCTCTAAGGTTTGCCATATATATCTCCAACTTACTAGTCTACCTTCACATAATATTGTACAAATCTGTATATGGTGAAAGACTCTTACAACACAGTCCTTCCATCTCCCTCTTCCTAGCCTTTGTTCTCATACATTTCACTACTATATACATTATAAGCCTCAAAGCCTACTGTTGCTATTTTTGTTTTACATAATTATATTTACAAGACAGGAAAAATTAGAAAATGTATTTCTTTTATATCTACTCACATTATTTACCATTTCCAGTGTTCTTCATGAGTCTATGTGTGTGATTTCAAATTTCCATCAGAAACCATTTCACTTCTGTCTGAAAAGCTTCCTTTAACAGTGCTTCTACCAGAGCAGATCTGGTAGCAATGAATTTTCTTAGTTTTTGTTTGTCTGAAATTCTGTATTTTATCTTCATATATATATATTTTTAATGTACCCAAATGCTCACAGCAGCTTTATTCATAACAATCAAAACCTGGAAAACCTAGAAATAGTCCAAATGCAAATGTCCATCAACAGGTGAATAGACAAACTCTGGTTCATTCATATAATGGAATACTACTCGGTAATAATACAAATGAACTTCTAAATACATGCAACAACATGGGTGCAAACACTGAGTGAATCAAGACCTATATAAAAGATTACATATTGTGTACTTTCAATTATATGATATTCTAGAAGTTGCAAAATCAATCTATAGTTTTAGAAGTCAGGATAGTGATTCCCTTTGTGAGGCAGTGAGTGGAAAGGAGCACACAGAGATCCTCTGGGAGGGCTGGAAGTGTTCTTTCAATATTTCTCCATCTATCTAAGTGCTGTTGATATGTCCTCTTTTATATATGCGAGCATGCTCAGTCACTCACTAGAGTCATGTCCAACTCTAGCAAGTCGTAACCCACCAGGCTCCTCTGTCCATGGGACTGTCCAGGCAAGAGTACTGGAGTGGGTTGCCATTGCCTACTCCATACCTTCATCTTTTAATGATGTTTTCATTAGGTTTAGAATTCTAGGTTGACAGCTCTCTCCCTCACTTTAAAGATATCATTTGAACGTGTTTTTGAGAAGTCTGCTGTCATATTTTATATCTCCGTGTGTAATATGTATTTTTACTCAGGATGCTTTTCACCTTCTTTCATTTCTTCTCTATTGGAATTCCTTCTCTAATTATTTTTCCTTCTGTAATTCCTTAATTTATCTCTAATGTCCTTCTTTTCTTTATGTTAAATTCAAGCTTCTGACCTATACCATGCTCCTTCTCTTCGAAGAACTTATTTTAACATTTCTTGCAAGGCAGGTCCACCAGCAGCAAACTCCGTCAATTTTTGCTTGTCTGAGAAATGCTTTATTTCTTCTTTTTGAAGATATTTTCACAGAACACAATTCTGGGTTGGTGTTTTATTTCTCTCTACACTTTAAATATTTCACTCCATTTTCTTCTTGCTCACATGGTTTCTGAGGAAAAATTGGCTACAATTCTTATCTTAGCACCTTTATAAGTAAAATGTGTTTTTCGCCCCCCTCTGCTTTCTTTCAAGATTTTTTCTCTTTTAAATTCTGCAGTTTGAAAATGATTTGCCTAGGTATAGTCTTTTCATTTACTTTTTTGAATGTGTGGATTTAGGGGGAGGTTTGTTTAGTTTTGCATTTATCCTGCTTGGTGCTCTGTGAACTTTGGTTCTTAGGCTTGGTGTCTGACAGTAATTTGGGAGAAATTCTCAATCGTTATTACTTCAAATATTGCTTCTGCTCCTTTCTTTTTTCTTTTGTAGCCATCCCACAGTTTCTGGATATTGTTCTGCTTTTTCAGTCATTTTTCTCTTTGCCTTATGGTTTCACCATTTTCTATCCATACAGCCTTAAGTTCAGAGATTTTTTTTATTTAGCCATGACAGTCTATTAATGAGCCCATGAAAGGCACTGTTCATTCATTCCATTACAGTGTTTTTAAATTCGATCATTTATTTTTCACTCTTACTGAGAATTTCTAGATCTCTGCTTACTTACATTATCTACCTGTTCTTGCATGTGGTCTCCTTTTTCCATGAGAATCCTTAGGATATTAATCATAAGTTATTTTACATTTCCAGTCCGCTAATTCCAACATCCCTTCCATGTCTGAATCTGGTTGTAATGTTGCTTTGTCTCTTCAAACTGTGTTTTTTGCCTTTTACATGCCTTGCAATGTTTTGTTGAAAGCCAGACTTGCTGTACTGGGCAAAAAAACTTCTGGTAAATAGGTCTTTAATTATGATGTGGTAAAATATGAGGAAAGAGGAAGCATTCTCTAGTTCTGTGAGTGGGACTCAGTCTTCTAGTGAGTCTGTGACTGTGAACTTCACAAGGGCTTCTCAGTTGTTTTCCCCTCCTAGGTGGAACAGGATGGCTAAGAGGGGCCTGGAGTTGGGAATTGTCATAGCCCTAGGTTGGTTTAGAGGTAATAAAGTCCCAATGAGTTAGGCTCTCTAGTATTGGAGAAGACTCTTGAGAATCCCTTGGACTGCAAGGAGATCAAACCAGTCAATCCTAAAGGAAATCAATCCTGAAGAGTCATTGCAAGGACTGATGCTGAAACTGAAGCTCCAATGCTTTGGCCACCTGATGTGAAGACCTTACTCTCATTAGAAAAGAACCTGATGCTGGGAAAGATTGAAGGCAGAAGGTGAAGGGGATGACAGAGGACAAGATGGCTGGATGACATCACTGACTCAATGGACATGAGTGTGAGCAGGCTCCAGCAGATGGTAAAGGAAGGACAGGGAGACCTGGTGTGCTGCAGTCCATGGGGTAGCAAAGCGTCAGACATGACTGAACAGCTGAACAACAACAGCAAAGTTAGTCTCTGGTGAAATATTTTATCTTAAGGGCAGACTTCACTAAGAAGAGAATGTTCTGGCATATCTCAAAATGGTTACTTTTCTACTTCCCTTTCCAGAAGCACGAGGGATCTTTCTCCAATATTCACCATGAGAACCTGGCAGGGCTCCTGGAGGTAAAACCCAACTAGTGTCTGTTTCTTCTGCTTGAGGTTCACTGAGCTTCTTGGATCTGTGGGTTCAACATTTTTGTCAAATTTGAAAAAAATTTGGCAGTTTCTTTAAATTTTTTTTTTTTTCCTGGCAGGTAATTAAGTTACTCTCACATTGATTTGACCCTTTTGAAGTACTTTTTAAAAGTTCTTTTAAAGCGGGCTTAGAAGAGCCCTTGTTTAGAGCTCTTTTAACCCCCTTCTAAGACTTGGCCCTTTTGAGGTCTCTGCTAAATGTCAATTCAACAAGGTCTCTTTACTCTTGCTGGACATTAGTCAACACTCTTCAGTCCTGTGTGAGCTCTGGGAACTGCTTACTCTACAGTTTCCTTGTAATTATTTTACCTTGGAGGTTGTTCTTGTCTAACTCTGTGGGATGTTTTCCATTTCTCTCCTCTTACATTCATGCTTCCTTTTAATTCTTTGAACCAAACATGCACAGACTGCTAATCAACCAAAAACCCAAGAAACCCCTATGTGCACTTCTGTAGCAGTTAATCCTTCAGGGACAGAAACAGAAGCTGCTCCATCTACGTTTAATGGGGATAGAAAGAGATACAGAAATGTTGTACCATGTTCTTGCCCTCAACTTCACATTTCTCTAAGATACAAGGAACCAAAGGCTATTTTTAATAATATTTATGTCTTGAAGATTTAGACCATATTCCTGAAAACATACCATTCAAGGCCATATCTAAGTTGCTTTATATCCAACATCAGTTCTCTGGCTCTTACTCTATGTAAAGCAAGGATTACATGGTGAAGGGAGTTAGTACTTGAGCACAACAAGTGGCCCAGCTTTTTAAATATAAAAAGATTTTTATAAAATCTATTGTGGACTCTATGCCTTTGTGAAGAGGGCTTAGTTGGGTCAATTCCCATCACGGCATGACAGTGAAAATATTTAGGGATAACAAAACAACACTGTCCATCTCCTCTCCTTGCCTCCTGTCACTCACAACAGAAATATTCACAAGAAATATATTATTAGAAAGACCTTTGACCATATCTCCAAATGTCTCAGGTTATCCAGATCTTCTTAGGTCAAGACCAAGAGCTACTCTCCTCTGATCTGTGAACAGCTCTAGTCAGGGTATATCAGGATTTTGGAAAGAGAATCCACTGCCAGAGAGACCTCAGCAACAATTCTTAGAGCTATTTTGTCTAATAAATGGCACCGAGCCAAATCCTGATCTCCTTTCTGCTGAAGATAGAGAAACCGAGAAAATAGTATTTTATGAAATGAGGTAGTGGAAAGGAAATAGATTACACATAATCACTTTAAATGTTGGTATCAGCAGAGGAAAAATCTCCTGGCTAAATCCCATGGTAAAAATCTCCTAATTTTGAGGGGATTAAATCAACTGAATAATTTTGGATAGGCAGATACTGGAAGTATCCATTTTTATAGCTAAACTACTCCAGGGAAAGAAACTTAATTTTTAAGTTTCTGGCAATGAATGCAAGTAGAATTTGATGTTTTTTAAGCTACACAATTGGGACTGTCTCTTTGATACAATTTACATCTCTAAAACCTCTGCGTGCCAGTTGTGTTAACATTTTATTCAAAGACAAATTCATAATTTAACTATTACTACCCGGAAAACTATTAGATAGTAATCTCCCATTTAACTTAGCAAAGAAGGACCCAGGCATGATTGTATCTGGTTGATATAATGATTGCCATAAAAGATTTCCTTTCCCATTTTCAACACAGAGGCAAAACTGAGAATGATACTGATGTTTAGCAGCGGCTAATGGCCTGTGGGGTCAGTTTCAAGCTATGAGAAACACAAAACTTTCTCATTTCTCTTGCTTACAGCTTTTTGCCTGGTTGGCTGGAAAGAAAGTTGGCAGACAACACCGGCAGGAAGAGAAACAAAGGCTATCTCACTAAGCATATTACTAAAACTCTTCCCTTAGCAACCGCTAGCAAGGTCCTCAAAAATGCAGAACAAGCTGTGATGAGCTGGGAGCTCTTTCAGGGGTGGAGACTTGGGTTTCATTTTTACTCCTGTATCCTCAGCGCCTAGTGCTCTGCTGGGCAGAGCAGAAGCTCAACACGTGTGATGCGTGATCAATGGCAGAACCCCAGGGGCCCTCTCTCTGAGAAGACATGTGCCCTCCCTCTTTCCTTGCTGAAGTGGTGGGCAAGAAAATGGACACAGACGGAGCTCACACTTGCTCTTCTCAAACACATGTTTTCCCTCATATACTCGTCTTCTACCTTCATGGTCAAAATGTGAAGTCTAACTGGTTTTCACCTGTCCTCATGTCTTATGGGACATTTCCAAAAGAGGGAACAGCCTGTGATGAGGTAAGGAGACATGAGATTGTATAGAATGTTTAACTATTGTGTCTCTTTCTCTTTTCTTTCCTGTTTCTCCTGTCAAGAGTGAGTGCAGAGGTTAAAGTGAACCATAGTCCTCTCTTCATGGCACATTATTGTAACTGGTCTGTTCGGGTTTCTCTCTGGTTTCATTTACACATTTATTACTTTTTCCCATAGACTTGCTTTTAGTTTGTGACATACTAAGGCTCCTACTGTAACAGATAACCCCTGTAACAAAAGGTCACATAATTTTTTTTTTTTTTTAAGAAAATCACTTGTATAAAGACATCTGAGAGGATTATAGGGGCTAAGATTCTAGAGAAATAAGGAAGAGAAATGAACTGACCTTCTATAGCTTATTTTTCTGTGGAGGGACTTGTTGATTTTGGCCAAAGGTCAAGCACCTGATTCAGGCTTAACATGAGCAGAATGAGAGAAAGGAGAAGAATTTTTTGGCAGTCTCACAGGGCTAAGAATCTGAGTGGCCTCAACATACCTTCAGTTTTTTCCAAAGACATTTGCCAAATTCTGAAGTGAACCAAAAAGGGTAAGCAGGGCTTTAGGGTGGTCTCACAGTGACGAAGAAACAAAGAATAGAGCCCAGAAGCATGATTCGACAGATGAATGGATAAAGAAGTTACGGTACATACATATAAATACAATAGAATACTACTCAGCTGTTAAAGGAACAAAACAATGCCATTTGCAGCAACATGACTGAAACTAGAGATTGTCATATTGAGTGAAGTTAGAAAGAGAAAGACAAATGCTGTATGATATCACTTGTCGGTTCGGTTCAGTTCAGTCGTTCAGTCGTGTCCAACTTTTTGCGACGTGCCAGGCTTCCCTGTCCGTCACTTACACGTGGAATCAAAACATGATACAAATAAACCTAAGAAACAGAAACAAAATCAGGAACATAGACAGCAGACTGGTGGTTGCCAAGGGAGCAATAGGTGGTGGGGGAGGGTTGGAATGGGAGGCTGGGATTAGCAGATGCAGCTTTTATATACAGAATGGATAAACGAGGTTCTATTGTATAGCATAAAGAACCATATTCAATATTCTGTAATAAACCATAATGGAAAAGAATGTTAAAAAAGAATATATATATATATATATACGTACATATACATATGAATCACTTTGCTGTGCAGCAGAAATTAACACAACATTGTAAATCAACTATACTTCAACTGAAAAAGAAACAAACAAAAATAACAAGTCCGTCAAGGATTATGCCCCCTTATTGATGGACCAGGATATAAGATTCAGCAACTTATCTGGCAGGTACCTGACCACCAACCAGATTCCCATGCATTTAAGTGAGGGAGAAACTGCCTGTATTTTCACGGATGTAGTTCTTTCCCACTGGCAGGTCCATCTTTTCCATTTTTCAAGCTGTAAGCAGCCTAGTTGAGGGTTTATACCTTCTCTACAATTTACTCCAATGGACAAGTATTTTCTACGCATAGCATGATGTGAAAAAAATTTTGGGAGGCACTGAGGTAAGTAATGTATGACAATAGTAACACTTGGTAAAAAGGTTAACATTTCCTTAGAGGCTATACTGAATTTTGCTCTAGCATGCTCTGATCAGGGGAAATTCTATAGTTCTGGAGAAAAAAAAAAAACCAAACCTGATGCTGGGAAAAACTGAAGGTAGGAGGACAAGGGGACAACAGAGAGCAATGGTTGGATGGCATCACCGACTCAATGGACTTGAGTTTCAGAAAGCTCCAGGAGATGGTGAAGGACAGGGAAGCCTGGAATGCTGCAGTCCATGGGGTCTCAAAGAGTTGCACATGACTGAGCAACTGAACAATGAAAAAACACTTTCTAATTAAACAGTTACAATAATGTAGAAAATGCTTTAATAACAGCTAATCTAATTCCTAAGGGGAGTCTGCTGCTGCTGCTGCTGCTAAGTCACTTCAATCATGTCAGACTCTGTGCGACCCCATAGACGGCAGCCCACCAGGCTTCCCCATCCCCGGGACTCTCCAGGCAAGAACACTGGAGTGGGTTGCCATTTCCTTCTCCAATGCATGAAAGTGAAAAGTGAAAGTGAAGTCACCCAGTCGTGTCCAACCTTGTGCCTATTCAGCCACCACAGCCATAAAGATTCGGTGGGGACAGTCACTGATCCTAAAGCAGAGGAACTGTTAATAGGTTCTAGAAAGTTCATCCCTGTAACTAAGAAAGCTTTTAATGATGAAAAATGTCACTTAAGGAGAAAGGAAATCTTAACTGTACTTCTTAAATCCTCTAGTCACACAGCCTTGTGTTTTGGACCCAAAGTGTCCTGACATTTGACTAAAAGGCTAGAGGGTGGGGAGAGTCCTTTTATCTCTGAAGCCCCAGAACAGTGTCTAGAACCATGATGTTTGCAGAATCCTTTATCAAATCATAAACAGCTCTTTGGCTTTTTCTGTCCTGGGACTCACTTCCTGGATTGTTAAGGAGGTGGCCCTTTTCAGTTTCATATTGTCAGTTATCTCACCAGCACTGACACGTAAAAGGTGTTTGCTTTTTTTTTTTTTCCCCTCTTTGAATCTTTTCTAATGTAAAGAGTTAACAGGGGGAAAAATCATAGTGAGACTTACAGTGCTAAAGCACAACAGCCAAATAACAAGCAATTGCACATATTCCTGTTCAAAACA
Organism: Bos grunniens; assembly: GCF_055505025.1. Lineage (NCBI taxonomy): Eukaryota > Metazoa > Chordata > Mammalia > Artiodactyla > Bovidae > Bos > Bos grunniens. The sequence goes on from NC_141171.1 coordinate 37,611,206, forward strand.
TGACCTCCTGGGCTTTAGGGGGAGGAAAGTCACTCAGGCCCTTCCCATCCCACTCTGTGATTCCCACAATGTGGGGAGCGCCTGGAAACCTCATGAAGGTCAGAGAAAGGAGACACAAAGTGCTACCGTCAGGCTCATTTCTTCCTCCTCATTCCCCTCACTGTTAGGAGCTGTGAAGATATTATCCGGAGCACTTTCTTCCACAGTGGTGCCTTTTCAAGCTTCAGATGCTGAGAAGTGGTCACAGAGCACTGGTTTCTTTATACGCTCAAACAGTAAAGAATCTGCTTGAAACACAGCAGACACTGAAGACTTGGGTTCCATGCCCTGGTTGGGGAGATTCCCCTGGAGGAGGAAATGGCAACCTACTCCAGTATTCTTGCCTGGAGATCACATGGACAGAGGAGCCTCACAGGCTACAGGCCATGGGTCACAAAGAGTCGGACACAACTGAAGTGACTGAGCAAACATTCTCAACTGTAGGAACTGACTGGCCCTGGGTACCTTTTCTGTGGAGAACAGGCCTCAGAATCTTTCTGGCTGTATTCAAATGAGAGCTAATAGATAATCTTTAAAAACATTACTCTGTACCTGACTCAGCCTTCACTGACAGATTCTCAGAGGCAGTGAAATAAACCTTTATGAGGCCCCTCTGTGAGAAGCCAGTAAGGCACACTTTTCCTGAACTAAGAGCTCAGGTGCATTGTGTGCATTACTGTTTTTTGTCAAAAACAGAAATTTTCAGAATGTTTTCCATTTTAAAATCCCTCTGCATTGATATTAGGCTTACTTATTTCAATGTAAATTATTAAAATTTCAGTATTTTCAGCTTCAGGATAAAGAAAGGAAAAGTCCTTGAACTGGGTAGCCTAGTGAAGCACCTTCTTCAGGCACAAGTTTTATTAAGGGGATTCTGCCATCAAGATACATAATATTACAGTGCATTATTTTTTAAAACTAGTGCAAAAATTTTATGATAAAATATCAAAATTTTAAATAAAGATCAGTAATAGTGCTATTCTGAGCTATACTAAAACCTGAAGCAAATGAAAAACTCAGCATATTTTGTTCATCATGAACACATGAGGTCTTTTTACAACGTACAAAGACATAAAGAAATGACTGAAACCAGACTCAAGTATGACACAGATGTTGTAACTATAAGACAGGAAGTTTAAAGCTTTTATGCTAGAGATGCAGATTCAATCCCTGGGTTGGGAAGATCCCCTGGAGTAGGAAATGGCAACCAACTCCAGGATTCCTACCTGAAAATTCCATGGACAGAGGAGCCTGGTGGGCTACAGTCAATGAGGTAGCAGAGTCAGTCACAACTGAGCACACATACATGATTGATACTGTTAGATGCCATAATAAAAAAGGTAGATATTATACAAGATCAGATAGACAATGTCAACAGAGAAATGGGAAGTATAAGAAAAAATACATGGCAATAGAAGAATAAAAAACAGAGTAACAGAGATGCAGAATGCCTCCAATATACCATCAGTAGACCTAAAAAACTCAGTGAATTTGAAGATAAGTCAACAAGATTTATCCAAAGTGAAACACAAAGACACAAGAACATGGGAAAGAAAAACATAATTAGACATCAAAGAGCTGTGAGACACTACTAGATGGTGCAAAATTAGAATTCCTCAAGAAGAAGAGAATAGGTCAAAATACTTGAAGAAATAATGTCAGGATTTTTCAAAATTAGTGACAGACATCACACCCAGATCCAAGCAACTCAGAGAACATCAAGTAGGATTAAAATAAAAACAGAAACCCAAAAACCTGGGCATATCAGTCAAACTTCTGAAAACCAAAGACCAAAGAGAAAATCTTAAAAGCAGCCAGAGGAAAAAAGACACACTGCCAATAAGGGGACAAAGATAAGAGTTAGAGTCAATGTTTTGTGAGTAACAGGCAAGCAAGAAGACAATGGAGTAAGATCTTAAATGGACTCACCGAGAAAGCTGTCAACTCACATACACTATGAATTAAGCACGATATACTAATCCTATACAATGCTGCTAAGTCACTTCAGTCGTGTCCGACTCTGTGCGACCCCATGGACTGCAGCCTACCAGGTTCCTCCTTCCATGGGACTTTCCAGGCAAGAGTCCTGGAGTGGGGTGCCATTGCCTTCTCCAGCCTATACAATACATAGCGAGAAACCTGGGTTTGTCCCAGAAATGTACATTTGGCTAAACATTCAAAAATCAATGTAAATCAATGTAATCCATAATATCAGTAGAATAAGAAAGAAATAAGACATAATTTCCTCTTAATGAATGCAGAAAAAGTATAGGTTGAAATTGAACATTCATTCATGATAAAAATTCTCAACAAAGAACTTTCTCAGTCTTGTGAATGGCATATGCCAAAAACTTAAAGCTAACATCATAGTTAATGGTTGAAAGATAAGAAACAAGGCAATGTTGTTTGTTCTCATCATTTCTAGTTAATATTGTCCTGGAGCTCATAGCTAATACAACAAGAAAAAAAAAAAAAAAACTGTAGAGATCGGAAAGGAAGAAGTAAAATTGTCATTCATTCTCCCCAGACTACATGATCACATGTGCAGAAAATACAAATGAATTCTCAAAAAGCTACTAGAACTAATAAGTGATTTATCAAGGTTATAGAATGTGAGACTGAAATAAAAATATCAGTTGTATTCTTACATATTAGCAGTGAACAATTAGAAACTGAAATACAAAAACACCATTTAATATAGGAATAAAGAACAAAATCCAAAAGGATAATTTTAATAAAACAAGTATAAAATGTGTACCTTGAAAATGACAAAACATTGTTGAGAGAAATTTAAGAACTGAATTTAGTATTGTTAAAATGTGATTTTCTTGCAAGTTGATCTACAGATTAAATGCAATATCAAAATCCACTGCTTTTTGTTTTCCTTTGAGCAATTAACAAGTTCATTCCAAAATTTAGAGACAAATATAGGGAACCTAGAATACTCTGCAATCTTGAAAAATGATAATGAAGTTTATTTCATGATTTACTCTATAGCTACAGTTACCAAGCAGTGTGGATTTGGAGGATAAACACGTACTTGGGACCACACAGAGAGTCCAGAATAGATGATCATTATCAACGGTCAATGTGGAAAAGATACTCTTTTAAACAAATGATGCTGGCAAAACTGGATTTCTATTTATAGAAGAAATGAACTTTGGCCCTTACATCATTTATCAATGTTATCTGAAGATGAATTATAGATTTAAACATAAACACTAAAATTATGAAACTTTTAAAAGAAAATATAGGAGAAAATATTTGTGAATTTGAAGAAGGCAAAGATTTCTTAGGACACAGAACGCACAAACCATAATAGAAAAACACTGGTAAAGGTAGACTTTTTCAAAATTAAGCTCTCTGCTTTTGAAGGCAAGCCACGGACAGGGAGAAAGTATCTTCAATAAATATATCAGACAAAAGAATTGTTTCCAGAAAATACAAAGAGCTCTTATTCAGAAGACAACCTAATACAAAAAATGAGCAAAATATCTGAAAGGACAATTCTTAAAAGAATGACCAACAAGCACATGAAAAATTGCTGAGTATCTTTGGTCATTACAGCAAATTAAAACCACTACCTACCTAGGAAAGCTAAAATTAGAAAGACTGACAACACCAAGTGTTGGTGAGGATGTGACTTAATGACGGTCCTCACGGATGGATGGTGGGAATGTAACATGGTACAACTGTTTTGGAAAACAACTTGGCAATTTCTTATAAACACACACTTTCCATACTGTTTGTTAGTTCACAGGCATTTCCACCAGAAAAATGAAAACATGTGTGCTCCCAAAGACAGGCATAAATAGTCACAGCAGCTTTACTCATAATAACCCCAAACCGGAATTAATACAAATCCCATCATAAGGTAAACATTTTATGGCGTATCCATACAATGGGATACTCTTCAGCAATAAGAAGGAACAAACTTTGGACACATACATAGATAAATCTAAAAAAATGCTAAAAATAAATAAAATCAATAAAAGTAAAAAGTAAAAAATATGCTGAATAAAAGAAGCTCGACACAAAAGAACACATACTGTATGCTTTCCATTTACATGAAATACTAGAACAGGCAAAACTAATCTACAATGACAGCAAAGAAATCAGTGTTGTCTGGGACTGCAGAGATTGACTGCAAAGGCGTCTTTTGGGGATGATAGCTATATCTGTATCTATCTGTCTCTTGACTGGAATAGTGGTTACATTGTGTACACATTTGTCAAAATCTATTGAACTGTTCAATTAAAATGAGTGGATTTTACTGTATGTAAATCATTTGAAGGCAGGAGGAGAAGGGGATAATAGAGGATGAGATGGTTGGATAGCATCACCAACTTGAAGGACATGAGTCTGAGCAAGCTCTGGGAGTTGGTGATGGGCAGGGAAGCCTGGCTTGCTGTGGTCCCTGGGGTCACAAAGAGTTGGACATGACTGACATGACATGAACTGAATTTAAATCAAATTTCAAAAAATTTGACTAAAAATAAAAAATAAATCCTAGTTACTTTTATATTTAGTTTTTAGACAGCGGGATCTTAACATCCAAGATGATGTGCTGCATGAAACAAGCTAGGCCATTCTAAAGCCTAAGCTCTAGCCAGCTGCTGGATCATAGCCTTTCTCTCAAAAACATTAACACTCCAGGTCTAGAAGTCAACTATTTGGAATGTCTCTGTTTACAGAATCCTATCCTAACTGTTAGGAAAGGGTGATGGGGACTTGGCTAATAAAGAAGTCCCATGAAAAGCTATTGTATTCCTAGAGCTTAGCATAGTGTCTCTTGATGGAATAAATAAGACAAAAGTAAAAGAATAAAGGCATACCTCATTTTATTGTGCTTTGCTTTACTGCGCTTCACAGAAACTGCTTTTTTTTTTTTACAAATTGAAGTTTTGTGGAACTCTGCATTGAGGAAGTCTGTTGGCACCATTTTTCCAATAGCATTATTTTAAAATTAAGTTACTTACATTTTTTAAAGACATAATGCAATTGCACACAATATAATACAGAATAGTGTGAACTATTATATGCACTGGGAAACCAAAAAATGTGTGTGCTTTGCTTTATTGTGATATTCACTTTTTTGTGCTGATCTTCAAGTTAACCTGCAGTTTCTCTGTGGGATGCTTGTATTCCCAGAGACTCCTTAGATTTCTAGAGCAGTACATATGCAAGGACTGAGAGAGTCAGGGGTGGAGACAGGGAAGAAAAACAGTGACCCTGAAGACAGATCACCAGGCCAGGAAGTGCCTCATACTGGCTCTTAGAGCAAGCACAGGTTATGAAGTGCAAAATACAAGCATTTGCAAATCTGGGTAGTATCCTTCCTCACTGATCTCACTGGGCCAGGTAAAAAGAGCCATCCTCACTGTAGCAGATTGTGTGTGTGTGTGTGTGTGTGTGCGCGCGCGCGAAGTCGTGTCTCTCTTTGTGACTCCATGGACTGTAGCCTTCCAGGCTCCTCTGTCCGTGGAATTTTCCAGGCAAGAATACTGGAGCATTGCAGATTCCCTAGTGAGGGAAATGTTATTTCCTGGGTATCTGTAACTCCCAATAAAATGCAGCTCCAGCCAGAGACAATGTACAAAGTACAACTTGCATTTCACTGTTACTCCTTGCAGAAAACCTGGCCTCTCTCAGGACACTCACAGGTGGGACTGTTTTCTCTGGACCCATGTTGTCTCTTGCTTCCCACCACATAGGTGTATGCACATCTGAAATCAACTAACCAGCATGAGCTCCTTTTCGATGACAGCCAACAAAGACAGTCTATACATGGCTTAACTCACACAGCTCTTGTTATGTCCACACTCCGCCTTGGTTCATATGTGACCCATCTGCTAATGAAATATTAATGACACACATGTGTCACATATGCCTATACACTCATTGTATTAATAGAATTCAAGTTAGAAATGATGCTTGGGGGAAAGCTGTAGAGGATTATGTAGAACAGGATCTGATGGCGCTCCCCCTGCCCCTTAGTAAATACCTTGGCTCCCTGGACCAACACGTGATTAGAAATAGCTAAATGTCCTGCTAAGTAAACCAACATGTCAAAGGAAAATCGTTAGGACAATTAGGCAGCAGATGTTGGAAAGGAGTGATGGAGAGGCTTTCTGTGGGGGTGTAAGACCACCTCAGAAAAATCAGTGATGTTTTGAGGAGGGTTGGACACGGAACATTTGGGTTTCCCCCAAATGCTCAGGAGGCTGTGAGTTAACAGGTGGACAATTACCTGGAAAGGTATCAAACCCTAAATTGAATGTATTTGATAGTCTGCTAGTTGCGTTCCAACAGGTAAAAGCATTAGCAGGGCAACTTCTTGGATCCTCCAAATCCAAGAAGTTAGTTGGAAGTTAGTTAGACTCTTTTGAACTAACCAGGTAAGGGACAATCATTTGGGGGGGTATTTCCCTGCATTCCCTGAGATGATGGTGTATATCACCACTCCTTCTCATCTCACTTGAAGAAGCAATGTGATGGGATGGCGAAGGAGCATGAGACCTGCTTTCTGCTATGGGCTCTACTGAGCAGGGGCCCCATAACCTTAGGTATGTCACTTACCTTCGCAGAGCCTCACAAGTGGTTAGACCACTTGGTGTTTCCTTAGTTCCTCTGGGTCTTTCCATGTTGTTTTTGTTCATCTTCCAGAATGTTCTTTAGCTTGCCCTCTAGTAGCAGCCATTTACTTGGCCTCCCAGTTGAGGGTCAATGGTGCTTTTTGACCTGCCCTTGGAGCCAATGCTGCTGTTCCCAAATGACATCTGATCAAGTTCACTGAACAAATGAGTGAATAATCACATGCATAAACAAATTCCTGACTCCTTCCTGCATATTAGCTCTCTCAGTGGACTGCTTTTACTTCCATCAAACAGGGATGGAACTTAACTTAAAATGTGCTAGTTAATTGGTCCTTATGCAGGGTCTTCTATGTGTCAGGCATCAAAATAGGCACATGTTTATAGTGATCAAAGACAGATGACAACATCTGGCCCAAAAGACACTTAAACTATTTCTTGGACCTTGTCTGTGACTCCACAACAGTTGGTGAGTATATCAATCAGGAGAGAGAGAAACCACACAGTGATTTAAATCGGGAAAGTTTCACATAAAGAATTATCAAGTTTTAATAAAACAGTAACTCTAATAAGAAAGGGCTTCCCTGGTGACTCAGTCAGTAAAGAACCCACCTGCCAATGCAGGAGACCAGGGTTTGATCCCTGGGTAGGGAAGATCCCATGGAGAAGGAAATGGCAACCCACTCCAGTATTTTGGCCTGGGAAATCCCATGGACAGAGGAGCCTGGCAGGCTACAGTCCATGGTGTCACCAAGAGTCAGACACGACTTCACAACTAAACCACCACCAAGACAAAAGAGAACTTTATAGGGTACCATAGGTTTGAGGATTTAGAAAAGGCAGAGGAACCAGAGATCAAATTGCCAACAACTACTAGATCATAGAAAAAGCAAGAGAATTACAGAAAAAATATCTACTTCTGCTTCATTGACTACACTAAAGCCTTTGATTGTGTGGATCACAACAAACTGGAAAATTCTTCAAGAGATGGGAATACCAGACCACCTTACCTGCCTCTTGAGAAATCTGTATTCAGGTCAACAAGCAACAGTTAGAACTGGATATGGAACAACAGACTGCTTCCAAGTTGGGAAAGGAATATGTCAAGACTGTATATTGTCACCTTGCTTATTTAACTTATATGCAGAGTACATTATGCGAAATGCTGGGCTGGATGAAGCACAAGCTGGGATCAAGATTGCAGGAAGAAATATCAATAATCTCAGATATGCAGATGACACTATCCTTATGGCAGAAAGTAAAGAGGAACGAAAGAGCCTCTTGATGAAAGTGAAAGAGGAGAGTGAAAAAGCTGGCTTAAAACAGCATTTAAAAAACAAAGATCATGGCATTTGGTCCCATCACTTTATGGCAAATAGATGGGGAAACAATGGAAACAGTGACAGACTTTATTTTTCTGGGCTCCAAAATCACTGCAGATGGTGACTGCAGCCATGAAATTAAAAGACGCTTACTCCTTGGAAGAAAAGCTATGACCAACCTAGACAGCATATTAAAAACCAGAGACATTACTTTACAGACCAAGGTCCATCTAGTCAAAGCTGTTTTTTCTAGTAGTCATGTATGGATATGAGAGTTGAACCATAAAGAAAGCTGAACACCAAAGAACTGATGCTTTTGAACTATGGTGTTGGAAAAGACTCTTGAGAGTCCCTTGGACTGCAAGGAGACCAAACCAGTCAATCCTAAAGGAAATCAGTCCTGAACATTCATTGGAAGGACTGATGGTGAAACTGAAGCTCCAATACTTTGGCCACCTGATGAGAAGAACTGACTCATTGGAAAAGACCCTGATGCTGGGAAAGATTGAAGGCAGAAGTAGAAGGGGACGACTGAGGATGAGATGGTTGGATGGCACCATCGACTCAATGGACACTAGTTTGAGCAAGCTCTGGGGGTTGGTGATAGACAGGGAAGCCTGGCATGCTGCAGTCCAAGGGGTCGCAAAGAGCCGGACACATGACTGAGCGACTGAACTGAACTGAACTAACAGGCTTGAAGGAGAGTTCAAGGAAGGATGAACTTGGAAGGGGAAGCCCCCATCCACCTCAAGGCTAGGGTTCATACCTGGTTGGAGAAGGCAGCTGACGTCCATTGAATGGAAGAAAAATTTGTTATAGACCAGAGCTTGTCTACAGTCACTGGGATAGCAGGAAGCTGCCCTCTGGGAAGTAAGCTACAGCCAGTGACCACATGTGTACAGCTGTAGAATGAACACCATTGTTTGCAGGAGGCTTGGGACATGCAATGTCAGGAGGGCAAACTTAAGGGGCAGGGGGCCTTGGGTGAGTCATTGCCAGGGTACAGGTGAGCGGGCATGCAGAGGAGCTGGAGGTGATGCTGTGGGCCAGAAGCTTAGGGATGTAGTATTTTGTTGGGAGAGCCACAGGAGACAGGCTAGCCACAGGCTAGGCCAGGGCTGCAGGTGGCTGAAGGCTTGTGTGCTCTGCAGCCCTGGCTGGGGCAGAGCACAGACCTCTAGAGACCCTCACACCCACACTGGTGACCAGTGGGTCAGCTGGTGGAACCTGCAGAAGCCTTTTCTTCCCACCCAGTCCCTCTAGAGCCCTTCACTGAGAAAGCTGAACACAGTGCTTTCAGGAAAGGAGAGGAACTTAGAGGGGTTCCAACCATTATTGCAGAGCAGGTACTGAAGGGGACATTTGGTGGTGAGAGGCAAAAATTGGTATCAAAAGAACCCCAAACCAGGTGTCAGAATTCTGAGCACAACGTGTAACCTTGGACTAGTGACTTAGGTGTCTCAGTTGCAGTTTATTCATCTATAAAATGGAAATACCACTTGTCCAACTGACTAAGTAAGAATACTGTGAGGATCAAATAAGATGAGGGGTATGAAGGACTTTGTCAACTGTAAAGCACTGCACATTTCCAATGGGCATGGCTGTTAACTGTATTCAGTATTTCGTGTGTTGTCCCACCAAGGGGCGATATTCCCCTGGTATTAAGGCCAAAGAGATGAGACCCTGTCTTGTATCTTTTGAACTGGCACAAAGTAAGGAGTCACCAGAACTATACCCTTTTACTTACTCACTGACAATCACATTAACTGAGGAACTGAAGCTGAAGGTAAAGCTGTGTCTGACCAAGCAAGGACCAACCTCAGCTCCTCAGAGTGGCCCCCACTGATATTTCCCCATCTTTCTTCCTATTGTCAGAAAGCTGCTGGAGCAGTCAATAGGGAAATCCTCTTTGCCCCCTCCCTGATCAGCCTCTTCCTGAGGTCCTGGGGCAATGCCTTTATGGTAGTATCAGCTCAAGGAGCTTCTAGAAAGACCTCACTTGCTGGCCTATTAAATAGATGGAGGATAACTAAAGACATAAATGAATGAATAAATAGGCAGAGTTGCCCAGCTAAGGTCTTGTCAGAATCCTACTTGAATATGATAATCATAGGGCCAGCAAAAGCCATTTTTCATTAAATACAACATCTTTAAATGCACATATGCACACAAGCCATTGTGCATTCCTTTCTCCATTACTTCCTTAAAAACATAAATAAATGAAGAAATTAGGCATATGTGCATAGCAACTGCTAATTTACTCATTTATTTATTGTACTTTTGCAGCAGAAACCTCACAGCAGTACAGACCAGAGCTCTGTCTGGACACCATGGGCACTGCTGTCTGAGGTCTAAAGAGTCTCTGCATAAAGGGTCCGTTCCTGGTGGTCTGTGGCCCCCACCCCTGATTCTAAGACTGCTGCGGATTCACGTGGGGAGGAAGCTGGGAACAAGCTGGGAACAGCTGGAGGGACGAAAACTGAGGACACGCTGACTGGTCTGGGAGACAACCTCCTGCCATCTGCCTCTCCTTCCCCACAATGGCAGTCCTGAAGAGGAAGAAAAAGCAATCAAGTTTAATTATTCTGAACGTATCCCGGGACATTTCAGAGTCCCCTACAAAGGAACTGAAATGTTGCATGCTCTTTAACGCTAAACGTCACTAATGAGAAATTTTTGTTGTTGTTGTTCTGCCTGTAAGACATTTTGTGGATGACGTCCAGCCAGTCAGCACTTTCACAGATGTGGGCATGTCAATGGTTAATTGTTTGAGGCAGAAACCACTCGGTGCTGCAAAATCGGTTTGTGCTCCTTTTGACACACACTGGTATGGGTTAGATACTTCAGGGTGAAACTAATACATGGAATAAGTCTTTAATTCAGTCATTCCCCCTACCTGAGGCAAATCCCATGGGTTTCATATGATGTGAATCATCCCCACTCAGAGATAACTAAACACATTAAGAAAAGGTAGCTCTGAAGTGGCTTGGACATCTGTTACTGGAGCACATAGGGTAACTTGATCAGTCAATTAATATCTCATAGCTCAGTTTCCTACTTAGCTGTGTTGCTTTGTCATTGCTTGGTCTGGAAAGAGAGGAGCCCTTTTCAATTGCTCTTTTTCCCTCCACAAATTCAGCAAATGGTCAAAAGACAAAATCACATCAGGCTATCAAAGGTACATTCCATACCTCTTTAGCTTCCTAGGGAGTTGCAGGGAGAGGCTGAGGTTCAAGTCTTTAGAAACACAGAGGAAGTCGTGAGTGTTGAGGTCAATTTCCATCCTTCAGTGAACTGGTTTCACTGTTCTATTGTGGCCTTTGAAACTGACTTAGCAATGTCTCCCCTGTTTTCAGAGACATGGGTATTTTATTAGGAATGTCAAGCTGGTCTTCTTCAGAGGGAGTCAGCTATTAACTTTAAAGCCTTCTCTCACTCAACGCCTACCTGGGAGTTAAGGTATGGATGATGCTTTCGTATTTTGGTCCATAGCTCTCTACATATGTTTACCACTGAAAAATAAGACATTTGCTAAGAAGAGTTATAAGGGACAGAGGAGAAATTGTGATTGCATTTAATGGTGCACACACACACACAGAAAGACTGATAGCAAATGAGAAACAAAGAGACACTTTAGTATTACCTTTCAGAGCTTGTTCAGTCTGGGTTAGAGTACATGGTTCACTCTTAAGAACCCTCCCCACCTCCCTCCAACACCTCAGGTTCAGCTCAAATTCTGGACAATCACTAGTCCCTGCCCACCATATAGCACAAAACTACAGCAATGATGCTTTGTCGAGGCAGAGAAGGAAAGGCTAGGCCTTCTTTCTCCAGGTGCTGCCGGCAAGTCCAACCCACAGAGTGAAAGCAGGAAGTGCAAGAGGACCATCACCGCACAAACATGGGCTTTTATAGCAGCCTGCCCATCCGTAAACATCAGCCAGGATTTTACTGTTGACCAAACAGAATGGCAAATCCTTCACTCTTAAAGGCTGTGGGGGAGCTAGAAAGGGAGACAATAGCAAAGTAGGTAGAGAAACATTCCTTTCCCTATAAAACATTCACTCTCTACCCACAAACATGTTCTATTTGAAAACCTATACAGAGAAGCTTATGAAATAGAGGCAGCTTCTTTAGGAAAGCCTAATGCAGGTCAGGAAGCAACAGTTAGAACTGGACATGGAACAACAAACTGGTTCCAAATAGGAAAAGGAGTACGTCAAGGCTGTATATTGTCACCCTACTTATTTAACTTATATGCAGAGTACATTATGCGAAACGCTGGGCTGGAAGAAGCACAAGGTGGAATCAAGATTGCCAGGAGAAGTATCAATAACCTCAGATATGCAGATGACACCACCCTTATGGCAGAAAGTTAAGAGGACCTAAAAAGCCTCTTGATGTAAGTTAAAGAGGAGAGTGAAAAAGTTGGCTTAAAGCTCCACATTCAGAAAACTAAGATCATGGCATCCAGTCCCATCACTTCATGGCAAATAGATGGGGAAACAGTGGCTGACTTTATTTTTCTGGGCTCCAAAATCACTACAGATGGTGACTGCAGCCATGAAATTAAAAGACACTTACTCCTTGGAAGGAAAGTTATGACCAACCTAGGCAGCATATTAAGAAACAGAGACATTACTTTGCCAACAAAGGTCGGTCTAGTCAAGGCTATGGTTTTTCCAGTGGTCATGTATGGATGTGAGAGTTGGACTATAAAGAAAGCTGAGCACTGAAGAATTGATGCTTTTGAACTGCGGGGTTGAAGAAGACTCTTGGGAGTCCGTTGGACTGCAAGGAGATCCAACCAGTCCATTCTGAAGGAGATCAGTCCTGGGTCTTCACTGGAAGGACTGATGTTGAAGCTGAAACTCCAATACTTTGGCCACCTGATGTGAAGAACTGACTCATTGGAAAAGACCCTGATGCTGGGAAAGATTGAGGGCAGGAGAAGAATGGCACGACAGAGGATGAGATGGTTGGATAGCATCACTGACTCAATGGACACAGGTTTGGGTGGACTCCAGGAGTTGGTGATGAACAGGGAGGCCTGGCATGCTGCTGTTCATGGGGTCGCAAAGAGTCGGATACCACTGAGCAACTGAACTGAACTGAAAATACATGTAATTCAGTCTTAGGTGATGAAATAAGGAATAATCATTTAATTATAGGAGGATTTTTTACTTCTTAAAAAATATGCTTCTATGGAAAGAAAACTTGACTTTTTGAGGTCCCACGTTTTCAAGTAGATACTTTTGTAACCCTAGACCCCCCAACATAGACTACAAAGCTAATTATAAGAAATAATAAAAACGTTTTTGAGACCACAATGATTATAAATTTAATTGAATGTAAAGCCCAAAGGAAAGGGATCCAAATGTATTTATGGAAATGGCATTAACTCAAGGAAAATAATCCAGGAAACCGAGACAGGAGGAGAGGTTCCCAGAAGCCAGTAGAGAAGAACCATAGCACTATAAAATCAGAACATGTGAGCAATTTCTCCCTGAGTGCCTGGAGGAATAACCCTACAGATGGTGGTCACACCCTGCTGACCCACAAGCTCAGGGAACCTACCAATGCATCTGAGTCAGTCCAGAAGAACTTTATAAGACCGCTGACCCAAACATGTACTCAGTCACTCAGTCGTGTCCAACTCTTTGTGACCCCATGGGCTTTAGCCCACCAGGCTCTTCTGCCCATGGGATTCTCCAGGCAAGAATACTGCAGTGGGTTGCCATGTCCTCCTCCAGAGGATCTTCCCAACCCAGGGACTGAACCTACATCTCCTGTGCCTCCTGCATTGCAAACGTACAAGGGAGATTAATAGCACATCTGACAGCGGGGGCCACTCCCAGAGGCCCTCAAGCCTGCTGAGTAGGGACTGCCTGTGTTGGGTGATTTTCACGTCCAGAAAGTGGGTGCACCCAACCGGCTATGATGTATCACCATTCTAGTTCTTCCAGGTCACACAAGTACAGGACATACTCTCCAGTAAGGAACACCAACACTCTGACACAGAGTCATGAGTCATTTTTCTGCCATGAGGTAGAAAAATCAGATGCTATAAATCATGACTCTATCAAGAAGAAACTGATCCCTCACACTGGGATTCTACATCTAAACACACAGTCTTGGAAACAAAGGGAAATTTTTAACTGAAGTGTTACTGAACAGCTTTCTACTGAAACTTGCTTGGCTTCTGCATTATCTATATGAACTTTTTCAGACTTCTGTTCTAAGTGATCACAAATACAAGCTGGACAATCTGTGTTGTGTAAGGGGAGATGCCTTTCTAAAACTTTGTCACTGAACTGCCCAGATGAGTGGGGAAAGCTTCTTTGTAAACAGGGTGTTTATATGTATCTTTAATCAAGACAACTTTTTCAATAGGAAACTGAAATCTGGGTAATGAGCTCACAAAATCTATACATACTTAACAAATATCTCAATGTCAGCATGTTGCCGATGTCTTTCTGGCACGTGCCATTTGACCCTGTCACATAGATCACCTCTGAATTTCATGGGAACATAATTGTTTTTCAGACTTTGTAGCAACAGTAGCAGAAGCATGTCTAAGTCAACTTCATGACCACCATAAATCTCCTCCCAGCAGCAGGAGAACTTGCTCCAGCATTCTGGACAGGAGAAATCTGGGTCTCTAGCAGGTTATCAGGCTTTTATTCTTCTTCATATATATTTCCTGTGTGGTGAAGGAAAGAATCAGTGACTTTAGGCAACCCTCCCCAGAAGAGAAGTGGCTACTCCCTAAGCAGATTATCAATATATTTGGCTAAAGCTATTTGAAACCTACTTGTGTAAATCTGAGGTTTATGATGGTTTTGTTTGTTTTTAAGAATTCAGATAGCACAGTGCAAATAAGAGAAGCAGAGGGAGAAGAACTATTAGTGGGCCCCATTAGTTCATTCAGCCAACATGTCTTTAATACCCTGATGTTCCCAGGACTACTTACATCAGCACATAATAGAGAGGCTGGAGTGCAAACCAGAGCACATGGTCTGGGATGCATGAGTCACTACTTTATCTGATCATTTGGAAAATTACTGTGCTCTGCTGCCAGAGCATGACAGCATTCCTGAAGGAGGAGAAACGCTGAACCTTCCAAAGTTGAAGTGCTACAGCAGCCTGTTTCTGGGGACAGCCTCTTGCTTTGTTCGTAGGTTGCCTGGTTGAAACTGTAGGAAGAATGTGAACTGTGGACTAGAAAGAGCACCAAGAAAATCTGGTTATTCTAGAAGTAAAGAGACACGGGAAACCACCTTGAGATATCACTGAGCTCCACACTTCCCAGCAAATCTACATTGAACATGAGAAAAACCTGTATCATTGACTTTTCCTTAAACAATTCAGGAAGGATGTATTGTATTATTCAAAACTTCAGAAATAAATTCAACTATTAAATTTACTCTTAAATGCTTTCCCCTTCTTTCCTTTACCTAGGTTCCTTTGAAGAAAAATTTTTTTAAATCCAAGTCATTTATAGAATGAGATTCTCATACTCATTAAAAGATGCTAAAAATGACTGTACTCTAGTTTTACTAAGGGAACATTATTATCTATTCATTATTTTTCCAGCTTTGGAGATTAAAACAGTTTCTCTAATCCTGTAACCTCCTCTTCCTTACAGATACACAGCCTGGACCTGCTTCAACTTTCTTGTCTTTGCACACACTTCTTTTGAAATGAAAACTAATAACTTTCTATTTCAAATAAAACAAAGAAAGCAAGCAATGAAAACTCTCAGCACTCGGATTTGGATCATAGGTCTTGAGTCAGCTAGTACAACCTTATTACACTTCAGACAAAAGCAAAAGACCTTTGATAAGATTCTAGAGTATGTTTGACAGGGGTAGCAGGGAGGGAGAAGGAAGGAAGCAATGAAAAAGCCTTGAAATTCTCCAAAATTATAAATTCCATTAAGCCTTACTATAAAGTCCCTCAAATTAATGTGCTCCTAATATTAGCATTAAATGAGGTTGGTGTATTGAGTAGAACTATTTGCATAATGATGACAAAAATCAAAGTTTTAGGGAAGCAAAATTGACTCATTTGAAACTTAAATTCTAATTCCTGAGCAGTTTCTAACTAATGAGCCTGAACAAGTCAGAACTGTCCTGGCCCTCTTCTTCAACAGTGGAAAACAGATTATGTAAAATGTTGGGGGAAATTTAGAACATATACCTATGGTTTCTTAAACTTTCCAAATAACCACACTAGGGAGGGGTTCATACGTCCTCCAGTAGTCCTAAGAGCTTAGCCTGAAGTTGCAGGCTGTGAGCACAAAGTTTTTTTGGAAATTTCCCATTTTCTCTGTAACTTTTATAGGTACTTCCAACTAGATTGTTGTTGTTTAGTTGCTAAGCTGTGTCCGACTCTTTTATGACCCCATGAACTACAGTCCACCAGGCTTCTCTGTCCATGGGATTTCCCAGGCAACAATACTGGAATGGGTTACCATTTCCTTCTCCAGGGGCTCTTCCCGACCCAGGGGTTGAACCCACGGTCTCCTGTGTTTCCTGCATTGGCAGGCAGATTCTTTACCACTGTGCCACCTGGGAAGAGCATTTCCAATTATATGCTGTAAAATATTCATCTCTCTTTAAAAATACACATGCTCTAAATTACTGGCTAATTAAAATCATGGTACCCCATTGAAGCTACCAGCTAAGATGCTGTACTAAAATGACACCAAATACAGTTGTTAAACAAAATGCTTCTCTCTCATGTAAGGGTCTGGAGGCAAAAGCTTGTCAAGGGCATATCAGCAGTACTGCCCCATAAGCACATTTGGGGACCAGCCTCCTTCCATCTTGTTGCTCTCTATTCCTTAAGGCATCATCCTTATCTTCTCAGTTAAAACCGTGTGTGTGATAGTCACTAAGTCATGTCCAACTCTTTGTGATCCTATGGACTGTAGCCCGTCAGGCTCTTTGGTCCATGGAATTCTCCAGGCAAGAATACTGGAGTGTGTTGCCATTCCCTTCTCCCATCAAATCTATGTTTTAGTCAGAATGGGCAAAGAAAAGTGAAGATGAATATAATTTCCACTCACTTTCATTGGTGAGACCTAGTCACATGGCTGCAGATTGTGAAAAACCACAGTGTCTAAGTGGATGGCCATGTGGCTGGCAAAAACGAAAATAAAAGTGATGCTACAGAAATACATACCATATCTGTCTTACAAATTTATGTACCTACCAACTGCAATATTCCTCTAGGGATACCTTAAAAATGTGTGATATATAAGAAATGGCTCTGTAACTGTTGCATGTAAAGAGCCAGGTAATAAATATTATGGGCTTCCCAGGTGGTTCAGTGGTAAAGAATCCACCTGCCAAGCAGGAGATGTGGGTTCGATCCCTGGGTCGGGAAGATCCTTTGGAGAAGAAAATGGCAACCTACTCCAGTATTCTTACCTGGGAAATTCCATGAGCAGAGGAGCCTGGTGGGCTGTAGTTCATGGGGTCGCAAAAAGAGTTGGACACAAGTTAGCAACTAAGCAACAAGTAAATATTACAGGCTTCCTGGGTACATGCTCTCTGCTCCAACAACTTAACTCTACTACTGTATTGCAAAAGCAGCCATGGACTGTATGACTATATGTAAATGAAAGAACATGACTAGTTTTAGTCATCTATTACAACACAACAAATTACTATAACATTAGAAGTTTAAATTGACATGCATTTATTACCTCACAATTACCATGGATCAGGTCCAGAGTCAGGGTCCTTCATATAGGCTCTCACAAGGCTGCAATCACAATCAACTGGAGTATGCTCTCATCTGGAGGCTTGACTGGGAAAGAATCTACTTCCAACCCACTCCGGTTGTTGGAGGATTTATTTCCTTGTGGCCGCAAGACTGAGGGCTTAGGGCTTCAGCTTCCTGGTGGCTGCTGGCTGCCCTTAGCACCTAGAGATCACCTGTAGTTCCTTGCCATGTGGTTCTGTCCAGAGCCCCTCTTACAATATGGCAGCTGGTTTCTTCAAAGTCAAGAAGGGAGAAAGTCTCTAAATGAGTTTGGTATCATGACAGAATTTTATGTAATGTAACAGTCACAGGAGTGACATCCCATTACCTTTATCATATTTTATTGGCTAGAAGCAAGTTAACAGGTGCTGCCCACACTCAAAGGGACAGGATTTGACCTGGGTATAAATATCAAAAGACAAGGATGACTGAGCGTTTGTCCACCAGAGCTGTGTTCCAATAAAACTTTATAAAAACAAATGGTGGGGATTAGGCCCACAGGGCATAGTTTACAGACACCTGGTATAATAAATAAGGTGCAGAAGCCATTGTTTAAGGTGAGAAGAGGTAAGAAATCATTGAATAGCATTAGAGAGGAAGAATCCTCAGAGCTAGGAGAGCTATGAAGAAAGATGGTACTATCTTATAACACACCTATTACCTTGTTATTTAAAAGAATTAAGAATGGGATAGTTGGGCAATATGCTCAAATCTAGTTATCCTAAGATAGAGTTGTTATTAGAACACTAATTAACCTCAAAGTGAAGGGGCTTCATAGTAAGCTTTCTCCAGGTTTAATTCACACTTTACATGGAATAATTTCAACAGAAAACCTAGTCATTTTCTTAGTGATTATGAAAATGACAGTGAACACTTATGATTATTGTAAATCAGGAATTATGCTAAATGTTTAATTTGAAATACCTCATTTAATATTCATAATAATTCCATGTAATTTAGATTATTATTATTCCCATCACAAAGATTAGGAAACTGAGCTTAAGCAAATTAAGTAGCACAAAAGGCAATAAAACTAGTATATGACTCTTAGTCTGTCCTGAGGTTCTAAACACTTAAATTTTACTTGGAAGTTTAATGGGAAGTCTTTGAAGTTTTAACGCAGGGAGGTAGTGTAAATTAACATGGCTAATGTTTGTAGTGATAGGGATGGAATCAGAGTGTCATACAGTGAAATGAGCCAGAGAGAGAAAAATATATATCATATATTAATGCATATATATGGAATCTAGAAAAATGGCACAGAGGAACCTATTGCAGAGCAGGACTAGAGACACAGACATGTGGACACAAGGGGGAAGGGGAGAGTGAACTGAACTGAGAGAGCTGCACTGACATATATGCTGTACATACACAATGTCTGTGTACAACAGATAGCTAGTGGGAAGCTGCGATATGCCACAGGGGGCTCAGCTTGGTGCTCTGTGATGACCCAGAGGCATGGGACGGGGTCGGAGCAGGGGCAGGAGGGAGGTTCAAGAGGGAGGGGATATATGTATATGTATAACTGGTTCACTTTGTTGTACAGCAGAAACTAACACAACATTGGAAAGCAATTATACTCCAGTAATAAGAAGAAGAATATTAGCTCCGTGTGGAGGCTGGACTGAAGTGGGGCTGGAGAAAGCAGGGTAGTCAGGGCAAAGATGATGGTAGCCTGCAGAAGGCAGTACCCTGGGGATACATGTGTAAGACATTAGGTGATAGCAGTGGAAACAGTGGCTGACTTTCTTTTTCTGGGCTCCAAAATCACTGCAGATGGTGACTGCAGCCATGAAATTAAAAGACGCTTACTCCTTGGAAGGAAAGTTATGACCAACGTAGACAGCATATTGAAAAGCAGAGACATTACTTTGCCAACAAAGGTCTGTCTAGTCAAGGTTATGGTTTTTCCAGTGGTCATGTATGGATGTCAGTTGGACTATAAACAAAGCTGAGCACAGACGAACTGATGCTTTTGAACTGTGGTGTTGGAGAAGACTCTTTGAGAGTCCCTTGGACTGCAAGGAGATCCAACCAGTCTATCCTAAAGGAAATCAGCCCTGAATATTCATTGGAAGGACTGATGCTGAAGCTGAAACTCCAATACTTTGGCGACCTGATGTGAAGAGCTGATTCACTGGAAAAGACCCTGATGCTGGGAAAGATTGAGGGCAGGAGGAGAAGGGGACAACAGAGAATGAGATGGTTGTATGGCATCACCGACTCAACGGACACGGATTTGGATGGACTCCGAGAGTTGGTGATGGACAGGGAGGCCTAGCATGCTGCGGTTCATGGGGTCACAAAGAGTCGGACACGACTGAGCAACTGAACTGAACTGAAAACCACTCCAGTATTCACTTGTCATGACATTTCAACCACACTCATCTTTGGTTCCTGGAATGTGCTGAGCCTTTTCCAGTCTCTGGGATTTTGCACTGGCCATTCTATCTACAATGCTTTTCACTCTATTCTGCTACGGCCTCATTCTAACTCATCCTACAGGACTCAACCAAAAACTCACTTCGTTTGAGAATCCTTCCTTGATGCCCCATATAAATTTGGTCCTATCTTTTATTTTCTCTTAAAAGAATCCAATTATTTTTCATCCCATACTTGTTCACAATTTATTACATTTTGCTTGTTTTTATACTGACTGTCTAACACATTACACTTCAAGAAGCCAGGAAGTGTATTAGTTTTGCTCATCATTGTTAGCACAGTACCTAGAGTACACACAGTCCCTGCCACCATAGGCAGTCATACAATATTTGTTGAGGAAGGAAATAAATAAATAAATGTCTGACTTCACTTAGCTACTGGGCAACTGTTTTTCACATTTCCTGATTTTAGAAGAAATTTTCCTCTTCTATATCTCTGGAATTATCAACATAATAAATGCCAAGTAATTAGTGACACTCCAATATCCAACCCACTCTCACTCCACACTCTTCCCAAAACCCACCCCCAAACTGAAAATAATGTTGAGAATGAAACGTACAGTAGGAAGAAGGGCTGATTAAGTTGGCTTGAGGCAGGTGAATTTCATTTATTGTTGGTATGAGCATAAACTGATATGAACCTTTGGGAAAGTAATTTATCAGTATGCAAAAATGGCCTTAAAATAAATATAAATTAAAAAAACAAATACAAAGAGGGATGTGTGTTTACATTTACATGAGACCTATGAAATGATAAAAACCAAATGTTTCCAATGAGTTAGGTGGGTACTCCTGGGGAGAAACCTTTTTTTTACACATTTAAAAAAAATAGGCAATTTTATATTTACAATAAAATTCCATTAAAAGTAAAAATAAAAAGTAAATCTTTATACTTTTGGCATAATAATCCCATTTCTAGGAATCTGTATTAATTAATAAAATAATGAAAAAATGTGGTCTAGGGTTTATTTAAAATGATCTTCACCAGTGAGTTCTTTAGTATTTTTTAAAATTGAAAATCATCTAAATGGCCAACACTGATAGGTTGGATAATTAATAATTATCCATTCAAATGAAGAACTACTTAATGATAGTAGAGAAAGATATGTGAATAGAAAAAAAAATAACTTTCAATAAAATCTACTGAAATGTCATTAATGGCCATTTCTGAAAAATGAGAGTATATAACTTTAGGTTACTCCTTTATGATTTTTTGGTGTTTCCCAATTTAAAAAATCAGATTTTCTAATCAAAGAATTGCAAATATTATTTGCAATACTTCTTTCTAACAAGTAATTATATTTTTATTCAATCCTCATGACAGGCATTCACATAAAACATGTTTATCTGCTGAGAAAGAAGGTTTCGGTTTCTACTTGTCACTCCACCCACCTTATTTCTGTGAAAAAATAACACACAATAATCTTTGGGAATGATACCTTCTTTTTTACTTGTGTATCATAACAATGGTAGTGACTGAAGAAGTAAAATTATCTGCAACTAAATATGCTTCAAGAATAATTATGTTCTTAGCTGGAATTAGACCTCCAATGACCTATCCTTCCTTCAATGCCTTTGGTCAGACTTTCCTGAACTAAACTGATAGAGAGAAAACTATTTACCACTATTTTAAGCTACAATAGAAAATTTCATTATGATGTGTCACATTTCACTTAGATACCTACACTGGGAATTAAGTCGGCATCATACCAATGAAAATGTCTACCTATTCATATGGTCACTGTCAGGAAGGCCTCACAAAGTCAGCTTGAAATGATGGATGTCTATTTGTACATAGGAAGAAGTCTGAAAGAATATTTACCAAAATGTTTATAGCAGTCAGGTACGTTCCTCTGGGGACCAGCAGAACAGTGCACAAAAATATAAGACAGGTCCTGCAAGCTATATATGGAAACAAATCCTGTTATATTATAAAAGTGTCTTCTAGATATGCTATCGATGGAGGTTTAACAACTTTTCAAATCAATCAACTATGGACAGCCACTATAATATTTACATTCTGAAATAATCCAAACACCCAATCCTTCTAAGCAACAACATACAAACACACATATAAATAAATAAGGGCATAAATTCCATATACTGAACATTTATTTGGGAGACATTTAACATTTGTATTACTCAGATACCTCATGTAAGGACTGTGATTTAAGTTCAATGGTTCTGTTTAACCATAGGCTATTTCTGAAATCAAATTCTTTCATGTGAAGTCATATTTGAATCTCTCTGTTGTTCTCTCTTTCTCTCATTTTCTCCTTCTCTCCCGTTTTCCTTCTTTCCTCCCTCCCTTGCTGTCTGCCTGTCTCCCTAGAAAAAATACAGTACAGACTTTTCATTCATAAAAACTTCAAGTGATTATTTTCTGCTGCCAACTATACTCATATGTATATATAGCCATAGCATAAAATACTGTGCACTTAAGTTCAACTAATTCTAAGACATAAAAATCTCATTGATTGAAATTAATTAACATCTTTACAGAAAGAGAATATAAAAATGTTTTAAAAATTTAAGGATATTCATTTAGCACTCATTACAATTATTTTTATTCATGATCTGAATCTGTCTCCCATGCTATGAATTATTATTAATTTGCAGTACAAAGAAAAGCACACAAAAATATAAACTGTTACTAAATCATTAAACTCAGAGAAAAAAATTAAGCACACAGAGATGCTCATTAGAGTTGACTTATAAACTAGTACTAGGTTCTTTAAAATTTCAAAATATACTCATTATATTAAAGGAAAAAAAATGCCATAATGTATTTAATTGAATGTGGCTACTGTCTTATGTTTATTAATGTAATTAATGACATTCTGTGTTCTAAGGTACACATTATATTGTATCCACAGGTCCTCCTTAATACACCCAAGTATCATCAAGTATGTAAAAAATAAACAGGTCAGGCAATACAGCAAAAAATAAGCAGTAAAAACCACATGATAGCCACTTTTGTTTCCTTTAAAACAATGTTCTTAAACAACTGCTTGCTTTTGGCACACAGAACTAGAGAATGTATATTAGAACATCGGTACTCAGAACAATGATCTTCCTCGGCTGTTATTTGTCTATGAAGCAATAAGCCATATAATTTACAAGAAGAAAGCAACTGAATCCTTCAGAAAACACAACCTGGCAGTTAATCTTCAAAGTAAAATAAGGAGGTGGCAGAAGTGTGATAGAGAAACCAGTCTTCAAGAACATCATGTAAGGGAATCCAGCTGTGCTTGTATGGTCTCTAGCTGTTTACAGAGACAAAAAAAAAAAGAGAGAGAGAGTTGGTGAAAGGAGAGAAACTCATATGAAGTGTTGTTTAGAAATATGCAAATGAAGGAAAAGAATGCAACTGGTAGCTCTGCATTTTAAATCTACTCACAGAGCAATAAATACACCACTTGGAAAATTTTTCTTTTTATGTGAAGCTATTAGAACCCCAGCTTGTGAAGTTTCCAAATTTGTAAAGAAGGATTTCTAAATACTATTGCTTAAAATGCACCTAGCTGTTTTATTTTAAATGATCACTACATAAAATTTGTATGGGGTGTTGGAGGGGAGGGTGGTAGAGGGAACAGTGCATTTTCCTGGGTTACAAAAATCAGCATTTAAAAAGAAACATGAAATATCCTCAAAGATAAATCTTTATAGACCTGGTTTGTTCCTTTTCCCTTGGGCCAAGAAATTAAAATATTTAACATTATCTAAGGGCCAGTGTGGCTAGATACTACACAGTTTATTACTCAATGCTTTACATTAAAACAACAATCCTATTGTTTTAATTAAAACCATATCCATTTTCTTCCTGATTTAGTCTGTCAGATCTTCCTCATCTCATCAATGCTTCCTACTGTGAAACACGAGGTATTCACAAGGGAAGTTTAAGGAACTCAAGCTCCATAGCTCCACAATAGGGCATTTAAAAATAAGAATTCATGAAATAGAGGAAACATTGTGAAAAACCCCCATATAGGAAATTATTGAAAAAAATACATACCTTGTTATAGAAATCAAACAATTCCTTGTGACTGAATTCCACAAGAACTTTCTGCAGGCTCTGTAAAGAAAAGAAAGGAAGGAAGGGAGAAAGAAAAAAAAAATTTAGTTTTATACAGTTTACACTGCATTTCTTTTCTCTCCAGCTGGCCTCAGAATATGCCATATTATTCTCTGAGTGGTTTAAAAAAGGAAAAAAAAAAAAAAAAAAACACCTTACCTGGTCTACTCAACCCCACTGTTCCAAGGACTCAAAATACACATTTAATAACACTCCACTGTAACAAAAGGTTTCAACTCTACAGGGGTATCTGTTCTTTAAGTTGATTTCCACAAAGGTTAACAAAATACAGGCCAACAAGGGAACACTTTCATTATCTATTTTTTTCAAGACAGAGATAATACATGAGATTATATTTCATCTTTCTCAGCAGTCCATTTGAAATCTGGTAAATACCATTACACAAAGACACTGGCGGCAGCCTATCTGATTGAACTCATCCAGCCATTAATGCCGCACACCAGCACAGCTGCTGCCTCCAAGCATCAACCAACAGTTATGATCTTAACCTGCTGAGATGGTTACCTTTTTAAATGCACAGACTCAGCAAAAGTTAACAATTAACACAACAGCTTCAAAGCTGGGACTTAAACATGCTCCTTCCTTTCCCCTCATATGCAATAGAGAACTCTTTAAGGATGCTACAGATACTGAGTGATATTACGTATGTACACAGGATGGTGGAGTAGAGGGCAACATTTAACTCAACCCACCCCAATCTGCTTGGGGTTGATTTTGTAAACTGAGGAAACAAACTAGTTTCTGAAAAGTGTTCCAACATGTTTATTTTACTCAAGGTACCTTTGGGAAGTGAAAATTAACGAGGAGAGAACATCAGGAATGTGTTGCCTGCTCCGACCACACTGTCGTGCTCATGTGACGTAACAGGCACCATGAACTGAACAAGTGGAAAACTGCTGCCAACAGACATTGATTCATGTGCTTAACTGCCTATAGTCATTGCCAACATTATATTAATTCCAAGTTTCTAGGCTCACTGTTTTTTGGTTTTACTTGTTTTAATGATTTCCATTTCTATTTAGAAAGCCAACATTTTTCAAACCAGGTCTTCTCTAGCTAACTTCAGGAGAGTCAATTGGGCTCTGCTCAGAAATGGCACGTCCCTTTAGATGTATGTAGCCTAAGCACACAGGCTCAAATTCCTTTCTTTGGTTTCTCTTACACACTCACATAAGTACTTAAGTTTTAAAATGAATGAAGCAGCATACTGGCTTTAAAGCTGTATCCTTTACAAATGATTTTTTAAAAACTATCAATTTTTCAATCATATTAGAAAAATCAGTTGATTAATTGGCTCATAACATGAAACCTCCAAAGGCTGAACCAGCATTATCCAGCTATTCCATATTTCCTCCAGCAGTTAAAGAGATGATAAGCCTAGGTTTACCCTAGGGAAAAGTGAAGCAAGTTCATTTCTTTACCCCCACAGCCAAAAGTTAGGAGAGACTGAAGACTGAATCAGCGTGTAAACAACTGATTTGCTGTAACTTAGAGGTAGCAGCCAAGCTAGGCTCTTGTTTCCTCTATTTTGTTTTGCCATCTTTCAAGGTGGTATTTTCTAGTCATGTTACATTTAGGAAAGGAAAGGAAGGTAACTTAAAAAAAATACTTCTTAAAATAACAATATCTGAAACAATGTGTGTGTGTGCGTGTGCGTGATGAGTGTGTGTGTGTGTGCATGTGCATGACAGTGTGCGTATATATAGAGAGATGTTTATTTTTATACACACACATCCATCCATAACAGTAGACTCTAGGTACCCTTGGGAGACTGGATCCAGGACTTGCTGTGTATACCAAATTTTGTGGATGAAGTCCCATAACTGCCCCTCCAGTTCTGTGGCTCCCAATCTTAGACTCAAACAACTGCAGATGATGTAGTGCCACAGCATTTATTGAAAAAAATCCACATGTAAGTGGATTACATGTGGATTTTTTTCATCTGCATAGTTCAAACCTGTATTGTTCAAAGGTCAACTAACTTGAGCGTCTTGCCTTACTGAAATAGCTCCAAGAAGGAAAAGAGCTGATACCTTGATATAAAACTCCCTATGTTTGGCATAACAACTGGTAGCTATTAACCATGGTGATCACTTCCCATTAGACATACAATGACTTAGAGAAGACCATGAGAATATGAAAAAGTGAGGGAATGGTTTTGTTTCATGTCTATATGTAAGGAGGATTATCCTAGATTTTGAGAATCTGTGTTTACCAAAGGGGTAGCCAGGGGCAGTGGTTAAAAGTTTTAGGGAAATAAGGATGGAGATGAGGTGTGTAGGATAAAAAGGAAAGGGGGGTGGGGCTGGCCAGGGTCCAATTTCCCACTATGTCATGTTCTAACATGGAAGCCCACAGAGTCCAAGAAGATTAAATGCAAATCTGACCTTTCAGGATATTATAGAAGTACTTTACTGAGAAAAAAGTATAGATCACACTTCATTTAACAGTTTGGTAGCTTTATTTATGACTTTAAGTTTAGAATGAACGATGGCCGCCCTTTTTACTCTTCCTTCAGGTTCCACAAATATTATGAGTACACCTGATCAAAATCTTTCCTGGGATTATACCATTTTTAAGAAGAAAACACACACTTGAGCTTTCCTTGAGAATATAACCAGAAAGTCACAAATTTGCTATCAAACGAGAATAAACTCTTTAATTTGTTTACTCTTCAGAAAATGTACAGAAGGTTCAAATCATTATGTTGTACACCCAAAACCAATATTATGTTATGTAAATTATATCTCAATTAAAAAAAAAAAAGTCACATGGGTGGTAGCATTTGGCTGGAGAGAAGGAGCAAATCATCAGGAGACCCTTAGAGGCCAAATTTGATTTAGCCAGTGTGAATGATATGAAAGTCTGGCCAGTGATGGAATGCAAGGACTGGGGGTAAGGGACAAATAATTAGGAACAGCCTTTTTCTTGGGAGGTTTCCTGGCAGTTCTCCTAGCTGAAAGGCTACTCATGGGCAGTATGGACTGACAGGCTTGATCTGATTTAAAAAAAAAAAAAGAGCAACAAGAAGACTTGAATAGGCACTTGCAAGAAGAGGATATCCAAACAGAGAAAAACATGAAAATATATGTTGAAAGGGATAAAATTATGTATAACTATCTTGCAAACTTGTCTGGAATTATTTACTAAAGCTGAATATTTATATACATCCTATGACCCAGAAATTCAGTCCTAAATATTAATATTGAGCTCAATAGAAATATACACATTTGGGCACCATGAGATAGATGCAAGAATAGTGACAGCATCATGATTCAAAAGAACCAAAACCGGAAATAATAAAAATTTGTTTCAACAGAAGAATATGTAAGTAAATTGTAGTACAGGAATACAATGGAATGTTATTCAAACAGATAACAAACTACAGCCAAATACAGGATCATTCATGACTCTAACAAAACCATGTTGAACATTAGGAGTGGGCACAGAAGAACATGTGTGACTAATTTCATGCATAAGAAGATTCTAAAAAAACAACAGAAAAGGTTTTAGAAACACTTAGGTGGTAAAACTGTAATGAAGCAACAAAAATATTATTGAAGTATCACAACACTGATCACCTCTGGGTGACTCGACAGAGGAGGCAGTAACTGGGAGAAAGCATAAGGGAGGCTTCTCATTTCTTCTGATTATTATTATTACAAATTAGGCAATAATTATTTCTTGATCTTGGTGTTGGATATAAGGGTGTCTCCTTTTTTTGACAAATTACTGTGCTATTTTTCTGCATGTGTGCTATATTTTACCAATTAAAAAAAAGCACTGTTATGTGTTAAATTCATGCATTTTTATTCAATAAGTTTTTATTAAAGGTGTAAAAAGTCTGTTCTAGATACTACATAAATAGCAAGGAGCAATAGAAATCAAAATCCCTCACATTCTAGTTGAAGAAAGCAGACAATAAGAAATGTAATAAAAAACAATAACAACAATAATAAAATTATCACCATAATTCACAACATACACATAGAAATGTTTATTGATGACAAGTGCTGGGAAGAAAAAGCAAGAAGTCATGTGTGTCTGGGAGTAGGTAGGTAGAGATTCAAGGTTACGTGGTCAAAAAGGGTCTCAAAGGGATGATAACATTGAAGATTTAAGAAAAGATTCTATCCCATGGAATAGGAGAAAATATTTATGAATCATTACCTAATACGAATATGATACCCAGAATATATAAAGAAATCCTACAATTCAACAATAAAAAGAAAAACCCCTGTGGGTGGGTCCTAATCCAATATGACTCCTTTCCTTATAAGAAGAGATGAGGATACAGACACAGAAAGGAATGGCTCTATGAAGACAATGGAGGAAGATGGCCATCTATAAGGCAAAGAATGAGGCCTTAGAAGAAATTAATCTTGAGGACACTTCGATCTCAAAATTCTAGCCTCAAGAACTGTGGGGAGATAAACTTCTGTTATTATAAGCCACCCAGTCTATGGCACTGTTATGGCAGCCCTAGCAAACTAATACAGGCCCCACTGTCTCTTCTGGGATAGAAAGAAGAGAAGATCTTTAGCCTAAGAGCAATGGAAAGTCGTTGGAGAACTTCAAGAATGATGTAACTGTATTTACATATTAGAAACTCACTTCAGCTTTTATTTGTAAATGGATTAGAGCTGGACAAACTAGATGTGGAGAATCAACTAGGAGGTTATATTGCATTTGTCTAGGCAAAGATAGCGACGGCAGCAGTGATAGAGAAAAGTGAAAAAAAAATTTTAATGGTTTAGAGGTAGAAGAGATAGCATTCAGGAACAGATCTGGGTTGGGGAAGGAGGTGAAGGAATAGAAGGAGTCAGAATGACTCTCAGGTTTCCAGCAAGAGAAACTGGCGGATGCAACTGAGATAGGAAACTCTACAGAGGAGCAGATTTGAAGGGAGACTCAAAAGCGCAGTTTCAGACAGTTAGTTTGATAGTCTGTGATATTCCCCCAAAATATGTGATATTCCGCCAAAATATGTGAAATAAGCCTGGGAAGCCAGAAAAAGATACACACTTGGGAGTTAATGATATATTGCTATTTAAACCAAAGAAGACTGCCAGGAGAAGAAAGCAGTGTGAACAGGCAGGGCAGCCTGGGACTGACCCCTTCAGAACACCGATATTTAGGGTAAGTAGGTGTTCCATAACTGATGATTATCACCAGGTTCATAAATGTTTTTTGCATGGCATGTGAAACTGGAGGTATTTATTACATGAATCCAAATAATTTAGTAAGTTGGCACACAGGCAATAAAACTGGGTGGCCTGCCTTCAATGTTCCAGTAAGACTCATTAAAGTCACTAATACTATTAACTAAATACATACAGACTAGAAGATTTACTCTCTTTCTTCTGCTTTATATATATGAGAATATAACCAAGAGCCCATTTAGGAAATGCATGACTTATGTTGTCTAAGCTGGTCTCATGCATTAATACCAAACAGACTTTCCGCACCCTATCTGAAAACACTGCAAAGTGAAAATAAAGGTGCAAAGACTGACATTCTGCCCATTTCTGAAAAGAGAAGGAAAATGTATTTGTTCACCTATTTCCTCTATTTTTGATTTGTAATCCTGTCTATGAGTACCTAGATAATGTTGCTTATACCCATTAGCAAAATTCCCATGGAAATAAAATTTAGTAAGGTCTTCAGAGAGGTCTAACTTGATGGAAGCTGACAGTAAGAATATCATTTGCTTTCCCATTTGTTAGAAATTAGGAAAATATACATATTTTTCAAGACAGAAATGCATTAGTCATATCACAAATTATCTAATAATAAACTCTAAATAATATAGACATAAACTAGATAAGAATTAAACCAAATTTACATTGCTTAGCTTTTAAAATTAAGTAGGACATCAGAATTAGAAACCATACAATTATATTTATACCTAGAAAATCAGGAGTAGAGGATTCCAGTAAAAGAAATACTACTAATCTCTTGTCTTAGTTAAACCTAAAAATAATTTCCTAGGTACTTAAAGAAATTTTCTCCTCAGTTACAGAAATGGACAGATATAAAATTTAAATAATATTTTAAATTCCACTGAGTGGTTTACAAAACAAAAATCATTAGACACCATTTTTTAAATAAATATATCTATAAATTATACTCTATAACTATATACAGTTACAGATCACTGTAAAAATATTCCACTGTCTCTTATTATTTGCTGACTATCTACACTATTACTGAATAGTCAGTGCCATTCTACTCATATATATGAGCATTAACCATTTCTACCACCCATAATATTCAGTAATTCAATAAACATTTAAACAGTACTGATGCAGAAATGGATAAGCCATAGGAATGAGTACACTCTTGATCAAAGAAAGATCCTTTTCTAGGTAGGCAGGTTGTCCTTTATAGCTAAGCTTCCAACTATAAGAATGTACATAGAATAGTGAGAAAAAAAGGATTCCCTATCCATTATCAGACCAATGGAATTAATCCTGGCAACAAAAGGGGTACTAGATGTTATAATCAGCTTGATTCAGAGGATGCCAGCTTGAAAAGGTGCGAGTAAAACATTCTAGGTAGAGGGAAAGAGCAAATTTCCATTTTTCTGCAAGGTGGTTGAACTACACAATTGCCCAAGGTTCTTATCAATTCTATGACTTAAGGATGCTGACAGGCAACCTCCATAAACAAAGTAAACTGGGGAACTGAGGTAGAGGACAACAAAATGTCAGTAAGAAAAAGCTTTAGCAGTAACCTAACTCAACCATCTTATTTAACAGATGAGAAAACTAGTCTCACAAAGTTGAAGTAACTCCTGCAAAGTATGCAGCACTGGAACTAGTCATTGTTCTTTCCACTACATTGTTATGGTAACAAGATAAAATAGCGCTTTCACCTGTGTATCAAGCTAACTTACAGAAAAAGACTTCTCCCCATGAATTTGCACAATTATTTCCCTTTTCTAATTCATTATATACAGAAATACATAAATGCTCTACTGAGGGTAAATAGTTCAATAAACATGGCTGATAAGGTGCCAAGTAAGAGATGTAAAATGTGAGGTTCAGTTCAGTTCAGTTCAGTCGCTCAGTCGTGTCTGACTCTTTGCGACCCCATGAATCGCAGCACGCCAGGCCTCCCTGTCCATCACCAACTCCCAGAGCTCACTCAGACTCACGTCCATTGAGTCAGTGATGCCATCCAGCCATCTCATCCTCTGTCATCCCCTTCTCCTCCTGCCCCCAATCCCTCCCAGCATCAGAGTCTTTTCCAATGAGTCAACTCTTCACATGAGGTGGCCAAAGTACTGGAGTTGCAGCTTTAGCATCATTCCTTCCAAAGAAATCCCAGGGCTGATCTCCTTCAGAATGGACTAGTTGGATCTTCTTGCAGTCCAAATGTGAGGTTAAGATCTTAAATTTCTCAAAAATTTCCAGGAAAAAAAAAAAAGCAACTCTTTGTCTCTGTTATATTATTTTTTAAAAAATCTGTGAAAATTTCACAAAGTTAACATAATTGCCATGTTTAAAATTCTAATTCCAAACACATAAACAATGTTAGTCCGAAACATACAAACAATGTTAGCCCGACAAATATAATGCATCATACAGAGAAACACAGCAAGAAAAATTACTACTTTCACCTGCATATGGAGCTGATTTCTGTTGCTCCCTCAAGTCCTGTGATTCCAAAGTCTCTTCATTACAATACTGCCCGGCCTAGCAGGATCCAAAATCTCACAGGCATTGGCCCGGCTGTTTGAGGAGGGCAGTGGGCAAACTGAAAACCCTGAGCTTGTATCCAAGTTTGACAGAAGTTATAAAAGGACAACTGCAACAAACACATGGAATCCAAGCCATGAACAGCATCTCCACAGGGTCAAACCAACCTAATTATAACTTGTCTTCTTCCAATCTTTGCAATGTAAGGTTTGACCAAATGCTTATATGTTTAGGAATAATGGCAGTATACAAACAGCGAAAGCAAGTTTCAAGGTCATGAGCATGGCATTCAAGACTTCCACGACCTGACCCATGACTCCACCTCATCTCCTAACATCCTCCTCACGCACTGTATGCCCCAGCAGTAGCTGTAGCATTCTGCATGCTTCAGGTCTTTGTTCATGTTGTTCCCTGTCTTCTCCCAGTAATGCTCCAGTTGCTCTTGGGTGTGCGTGTGGAAATACATACATGGACATATACCAGCTATTTCATTTGGCTAGATTCTTTAACACTCAGCTCAGTTGACACTGCAGCACCCGATGTATATTTCTATCTTTCCCTTTCCCTATTTTATTTTAAAGGGTATCCCAGGTGGCTCAGTAGTAAAGAATCTACCCGCCAAAGCAGGAGATGTGGGTCTGATCTCTAGGTTGTGAAAATCCCCTGGAGAAGGGAATGGCAACCCACTCCAGTAATCTTGCCTGGGAAATCCCATGGACAGAGGAGCCTGACGGGCTACAGTCCCTGGAGTCACAAAAGAGTAGGATACAACTTAGCAACTGAAACAAATTTTTTAACTCTTTTATACTGTTTTGACGTATAGTCAATTAACAATGTTGTGACAGTTTCTGGTGGACAGCAAAGGGACTCAGCCCTACATATATATGTATCTATCACTGTTGTTTAGTCGCTAAGTCATGTCCAACTCTTTTGCGACTCCACGCGGTGTAGCACACCAGCCTCCTCTGTCCATGGGATTTCCTAGGTGAGAAGATTAGAGTGGGTTGCCATTTCCCTCTCCAGGGGATCCGCCCACCCAGGGACTGAACTCACATCTCGTGCCTGGCAGGCACACTCTTTACCACCGAGCCACCTGGGAAGCCCACCAGGTATCTATTCTCCCACAAACTCCCTTCCCATTGTATGCAATCACTTACATTTATATTGGGTTGGCCAAAAAGTTTGTTCAGATTTTCCCGTTATCTTACAGGAAAACCTTTTGGCCAATCAAATACCGTTGATGGTATGCTGTTCAAGAGAGGGGCTTGCCCTTATTTGCATCTAACAGCTTAGTACAGTACTTGATCATAGTACTTAATAACTTAATAGATGTTTATTAAGCTTAATTTTAAGAAGGGGAGGTTGCTAAATTTAAATATGTTCCCTTTCACCCACTGGGAGAGGAAAATAATATATATGGAGAGTATCAGAATAAATGGATTTTGTCTAACTGACGACAATGTTTTCCAAGTATTCTACAGTGTTTGCCCCCTATGCTGAGAGTAGTTTTCCAGGTCTTATAACTCTCCCATACTCAGTAAATACGTGGACCAAGTAGTACAATAATTAAATTCTAAGAACTGATTCTCTACTTAGCTTGAAGGCCTCTTCCTCAAACAAGTGAAAGCTGAAGACAGGAGGTTTTGTAAATACATACTCAGCTAAAAACACAGTAGTTGTGGCTCTCAACATAACAATGAACCATTTTTGGCCAGAAACTTTTATTTAATATAAAAATCATGTAAAATATATACGAAATATTGTCACTAAATGTTTAATCAGGGATATATACTGCAGCTTTTAGAACATTTACTCTGTTATCTGTATATGCTCTCTTCATTCTGGCTAAAATATTACTTCATTCTTGTGTAGACAGAACAATATGCTTGGCAATCATATCATCACCATATTTTTTCTCCTCTTACAAATTAACAATGTGCTATGCCTGAGCAGATCACAAACTTGGAACCAATCAAAATGTGGCTCCTATAGTATTCATTAACTATAATTTATTATGTGTATGCTGATATGTCACTATGATTTTCAGCTTTGGTATTGAAATATTTAGCTATGGTTGCTGAATATAATCAGCAAGATAAGAGGTTTTGAATATGATTACATGAAGCTTCTTAAATACAGTAAGAAATTATGTTAAAAAGAGCACTGATAGCAAAAAATGGAGCTTTTTTCCTGTAATAAATATTATAGGTGATGTTATCTTTTTCTGAAAATTATACTTTATTCTAATTATAAGTACTTATCTGATTACCAAAGCATTATCACTACAGATTTAGGAGTAGTGACATTACTTAATTTCTCAAAACATATGCTAGCATCCTAGCTGAGGGATTCCGGGTAAACTAGATACCAAATGGAAATCATATTATGTTTTCAATGTGTAGTTTTAAAGACTATGAGCTCAGTATCGAAGTCTGGGTTTCTCCTTTGTTCATAAAGTCACTTTACCATACCGAGAGTAAATTCACAGAAATTTGGATGGTGCGTGTGTACTTTCAGCAGCTACTGCACACTTTGCATCCTAAATTAAGCAACCTAACGTAATTCACAGTGCTAAAAAAAAAAAAAAGCAATTAAAAACATATGTTGGTTTAATTTTTTTTCCATCTCATACTGTCAGGTCAGTTGTCAAGGTTTTAAAAAAGAACCAACACGTGCACCTAAATGAGCATTAATTTCACAATTCAGTTACAATTTACAGTTCTTACCACCTAGCTGAAGCTCTGCGTCTGCATACTAAAAAATGTAGGTTCAACATTTGTTTCATGTTATGAAGGGCATTGGATTCGTCATTGGATTCATGTAAGGGGCATCTGAAAACCTATTGTTAACCTGCAGCATAATAATAGGAAACCCCCTATTTCACCCTCAACACATGTGGGCCCAAAACCCTAAAGACAGGCAGGCACAGTAACTAATTTGATTATGAGGTTAATTTAAGGCAACAACCATCTAGAAGAAATTGTTAACTTGTAACCATGTTGTTCCATTACAAATTTTTAACTTGTAATGCTGACAGATGAAGACTGAGCTGATTTTTTCCCATCCACATTAGTTCCCTGCTAACCTAATTACCTGATTATAATTTGCAAATTCCTCTTGGAATCATCAAATGAACTAATAATGCATACTCTAAAAATGAAATGGTTCTAACAAGCTGGTATTTTTCTATACTCCTAAGTGTATCTGGAGTTCATAAATAAGATTTTCATTTTACATTTAAAATGTAGTGTCTAGGGGTTATTACTATGAATTCAAAATAGATAGCACTGGGAGATTGTTCAGTCTGTACTATGGTACTTGAGCAAAGGGTGGAATGTGAGCTTAATTTTTAACTTGGGAAAAATAACAACATTGGAGAATTTAACTTATAGTCTTTTAACAGCCTTATGGAGATGATCATACATCATTTTGTGTGTGTTCAGTCACCCAGTCATGTCCAACTCTTTGCAACCCCATGGACTGCAGCACTCCAGGCCTCCCTGTCCCTCATCATCTCCTGGAGTTTGCCCAAGTTCATGTCCATTGCATCGGTGATGGCATCCAGCCATCTAATCCTCTGATGCCCTCTTCTCCTTCTGCCCTCAATCTTTCCCAGCATCAGGGACTTTTCCAATAAGTTGGCTGTTTGTTTCAGGTGAGCAAAATACTGAAGCTTCAGCTTCAGCATCAGTCCTTTCAATGAGTATTCATGGTTGATTTCCTTTAAGATTGACTGGTTTGACCTCCTTGCTGTCCAAGACACTCTCATACACCATTCAATGCACCCACTTAAAGTGTATAATTCATTGGTTTTTTAGTATATTCATAAAACTAGGTAACTATCACAACAATTAATTTTAGAGCCTTTTCATCACCCCAAAAGGAAGCCATGGGCCCTTCGGCTATCATCTACCAAACCTCCCTCCTAACCCCTTGTCCCAACAGCAATCTACTCTCTGTGCCTACAGACTGCCTATTCTGGAAACAATATAAAATATAAACAAATCGATTCCTAATGCACGCTAATATTTAAGGAACTGGCTATTAAAAAAAAAAAAAAGTAGAGCCTTGCAAAAACAAAACCTTACAAGTGTCTTGAGAGGTAGGATAAAAACTCAAAAAGTGCTATCATGGACCCTAAAGAAAGATAAAAGAATTTTAAGAAGGAGCAATTCAAGTGTCAAAGGCTCCCCAAACCCAACTGAGAAAAGGACTAGGAAGTTTTTATTTTAGACTCAGTGGTAAGGAAGATGCTACTGACATTGGCCAAAGTATTTTTGGTGTTTTGGTAAGAAGAAGCCAACACCAGTGGATTAAAGAGGTGCAT
Source organism: Bos grunniens (assembly GCF_055505025.1). Taxonomy (NCBI): domain Eukaryota; kingdom Metazoa; phylum Chordata; class Mammalia; order Artiodactyla; family Bovidae; genus Bos; species Bos grunniens. The sequence continues at coordinate 37,647,501 of NC_141171.1, forward strand.
AGAAAATGAAGAATTCAAATGAATGTAGACCAGGGGTTGGTAAACTATAGTCCACAGGCTAAATGTGGCTTGTTGTCAGTGTTTATAAATAAAGATTTATTGGAACACAGCCACACTCATTTGTTTATGTATGGTTTATGTACGGTCTGTGGTTGCTCTTGTGTTAAAAAAATATTTACTATTTGGCCCCTTGCATAAAAGATGTTTGCCAATCCCTACTGTACACAAATGCCTCAAATTATTAGCTCTACTTAACAAAAGTGACCTAATAAGCATTCCTATTCCAAATTATGTTCACTACTACTAGTTTAAAAGGACCTGTTGTTTATATGCTAGTAGAAGTAAAATCAGCTGTACTGAATAAAGCATAATTATTCATTTCAAGGATGAAATTTCAGGCCCTCTTCACTACCATTTGATGCACTGCTGTTTTATAGGAAAAGCTAGAGACAGCTACAGACTGTTAGATCATCTCTTTGGAATAAACAGAATGTATCACTTAGCAGCTCCTATTTATATAAATTTTCAAACAACAGTAACATCTCACATCATGCAAACTTCTTTAAGAGAAGAAAAACGTGATTTTAAAATTGGTAGTTTTAAAAAAGTAAGTTGTGCCTCCAGGTTTATCCTTTATCTAAATTTGATTAACAAAAAATGTTTTGAATGAGTATTTCCAAGCATTTTAATGAATTATATATTCATATAAAGTCTATAAAATATGCTTGCATGTCAATTTTAACACTCTATAGTTTATCTACAAAGAGAAATAAAAGCCAAAGGTTTGACTCAGAAACATTAAAACTGGACTGTTCGGCTCTTGCCTGTTACATGTGATGTCTGCCTGAAATGACTCATAACATAATAAAGCTATACAGTCTGGTTTAACATTTTGTATCTGTTGATGATTAGAGAAGCTATATGCCTCAGAAGCCTAGTCATTAATCTTAATGAGCTTTGTGACCTAGGCCAAGCCAATAAAACAAACCTTTAAATAACATATTAAAAAGTTCTCAATACTAATTGTGAACCTGAAACCGTTCTATATAATTTCTAGCATTTCACAGTTCTAGAAAATAAACAGGGGTTTCAAAGACATTTCTTAACCTGGACGAGAAAAAAATGACAGAATGCTAAGAGTATCCATCAAATATCACTTTTTTTTTTGACAGGTCACATACAGCTGCTTCAAAAATCACAGATTAATGGAACAGGGAATTAATACATAGATTATTCCATAGGTGACTAGAATATAACTTTATTTAAGAACAGGTTAAATTTTGTGTAGCTCCAAAGTGATAAGGGCCTTAAGATAATGGGGCTTAAGAAGCATCACTAGGAACAAAGCTAGTGGAAGTGATAAAATCTCAGTTGAGCTGCACTCAATATGCCAGCAAATTTGGAAAACTCAGCAGTGGCCACTGGACTGGAAAAGGTCAGTTTTCATTCCAATCCCAAAGAAAGGCAATGCCAAAGAATGTTCAAACGACTGCACAATTGCACTCATCTTACACACTAGCAAAGTAATGCTCAAAATTCTCCAAGCCAGGCTTCAACAGTACATAAACCATGTACTTCCAGATGTTCAAGCTGGATTTAGAAAAGATAGAGGAAGCAGACATCAAATTGCTAACATCTGGTTAGATCATCAAAAAAGCAAGAGAGTTACAGGAAAACATCTACTCCTGCTTTATTGACTACACAAAAGCCTTTGACTGTGTGGATCACAACAAACTGTGGAAAATTCTTCAAGAGATGGGAATACCAGACCACCTTATGTGCCTCCTGAGAAATCTGTATGCAGGTCAAGAAGCAACAGTTAGAACTGGACATGGAACAACAAACTGGTTCCAAATTGGGAAAGGAGTACATCAAGGCTGTATATTGTCACCCTGTTTATTTAACTTATATGCAGAGTACATCATGAGAAATGCCTGGCTGGATGAAGCACAAGCTGGAATCAAGATTGCTGGGAGAAGTATCAGTAACCTCAGATATGCAGATAACACCACCCTTATGGCAGAAAGCGAAGAAGAACTAGACAGCCTCTTGATGAAAGTAAAAGAGGAAAGTGAAAAAGTAGGCTTAAAACTCAACATTCAAAAAAATAAGATCATGGCCTCCAGTCCCATCACTTCATGGCAAATAGACAGGGAAACAATGAAAACAGAGAAAGACTTTATTTTGGGGGGCTGCAAATGGTGACTACAGCCATGAAATTTAAAAACGCCTGCTCCTTGGAAGAAAAGCTATGACCAACCTGCTGCTGCTGCTGCTAAGTCGCTTCAGTCGTGTCCAACTCTGTGCGACCCCAGAGACGGCAGCCCACCAGGCTTCCCTGTCCCTGGAATTCTCCAGGCAAGAACAGTGGAGTGGGTTGCCATTTCCTTCTCCAATGCATGAAAGTGAAAAGTGAAAGTGAAGTCGCTCAGTCGTGTCCGACTCTAGCAACCCCGTGGACTGTAGCCCACCAGGCTCCTCTGTCCATGGAATTTTCCAGGCGTAAGTACTGGAGTGGGATGCCATTGCCTTCTCCTGACCAACCTAGACAGCATAGTAAAAAGTAGAGACATCACTTTGCCAACAAAGGTCTATCTAGTCAAAACTATGTTTTTTCCAGTAGCCACGTATGGATGTGAGAGTTGGACTATAAATAAAACTGAACACCAAAGAATTGATGCTTTTGAACTGTGGTGTTAGAGAAGACTCTTGAGAGTCCCTTGGACTGCAAGGAGATCCAACCACTCCATCCTAAAGGAGATCAGTCCTGAATATTCATTGGAAGGACTAATGATGAATCTGAAACTCCGGTACTTTGGCCACCTGATAAGAAGAACTGACTCATTGGAAAAGACCCTGATGCTGGAAAAGATTGGAGGCAGGAGGAGAAGGGGATGACAGAGGATGAGATGGTTGGATGGCATCACCGACTCAATGGATGTGAGTTTGAGCAAGCTCTGGGAGCTGGTGATGGATAGGGAGGCCTGGTGTGCTGCAATTCATAGGGTCACAAAGAGTCAAACATGACTGAGCGACTAAACTGAACTAAACTGAAAGTTATAACAAGTGATTTTCACTTTCAAGTCAGCTCTAACAAATATAAAATCAATAAGGCTGGTGGAATTTACCCAAAAGCTGTGACCAAAGACTGAGTTGTGTCATGTAGTTGGAAAAAGTTAATGATTTTGTAAAAATACAGATTATTTGTGTGGAGCAATGTTACCTAAAGTGGGGTGAAACAATCATTTAAGAGTTTCTCTTTTAGACATTTATGAAGACACTGGCTTAAATAAAAGTTTGCAGAAACTTGTAGAAGTAGCCAAGGACAATGCTGCAAATCAGAACTCTTCCAAACAGACAAAGGCTCTTTTGAGATGGGCCAGACTAATTGGAAAGCATATTAATGGTAACAGAGCTAACTGATGCCCTTCATAAAAGATGATCTTCCACATGGGTGGCTTAGGATTAAGAACCACATTACTGATCATGCTCTCAGTTTGGTCTTGGTTTAAAATGGAGAGCACTTACATTTATGCAGCAGGAACTAGATATGAGATAGGTTCTGAAGTATATGAAGTACATTAGGCAGGATTAGTAACACTTGCATTTGGGAATGCTTACCAACATTATTATATTAAAGAAAGCAGCAACCCTTCCCCTTTCCTTCCCATTTCACAAGCCACTACTTGGTCTAAGCACCAATTTCTCAAAAATTAGAAAGCTGTATTTGCATTGCTTCTTGACCTTTTGGTTAAGATCAAATGTAGAATGTTGAATTTGCATACATTTTTTTCCTTCAATCTCATCATTCTCTAGATCATGCTAAATACAGATGCCATATTCAGTTTTTTAAAGTGCCACTTTTATCAAGTTGCTCTTCTAATAAAAATGGTCAGTATCTCCCTCATTACCAACACTTAAAGGTCTATCTTTTTTTGACTAGAAGTCAAAGCTCTCCATAAACTTCTCCCAGTATACCTTTTCCTTTCTAACTATGAAATATTTAAAATTTACAGGGACTAACAGAGCTGATATTCAAGTAATCCAACACCCAAATATAATTTAGGTTCCCACTCTAGTCAAGGCTATGGTTTTTCCTGTGGTCATGTATGGATGTGAGAGTTGGACTGTGAAGAAGGCTGAGCGCCGAAGAATTGATGCTTTTGAACTGTGGTGTTGGAGAAGACTCTTGAGAGTCCCTTGGACTGCAAGGAGATCCAACCAGTCCATTCTGAAGGAGATCAGCCCTGGGATTTCTTTGGAAGGAATGATGCTAAAGCTGCAACTCTAGTACTTTGGCCACCTCATGAGAAGAGTTGACTCATTGGAAAAGACTCTGATGCTGGGAGGGATTGGGGGCAGGAGGAGAAGGGGACGACAGAGGATGAGATGGCTGGATGGCGTCACTTACTCGATGGACGTGAGTCTGGGTGAACTCCGGGAGTTGGTGATTGATAGGGAGGCCTGGCGTGCTGCGATTCATGGGGTCGCAAAGAGTCGGACATGACTGAGCAACTGAACTGACTGACTTTGCCCATAAAAAGAGTAGATAAAGAATACAATTAAATTTGCCACCAAGCATCTCATCTCTTTACCTTTAGAAGAAGGATAAAAACTGGCAGAAACAAAAATACAAAGAAGGAAATGAGAAACAAACAAAAGACTTAAAAATGTACAAATATAATTCTTAACTACATCAAGATTAGAAGAATGATTTTTTAAATGCCCTCTAGTTATTAACCTTAGATTAGAAAGTTGAAAATAAAGGGGAAAAATGGAAATTAATATCTTTTACCTTCACTTCAAATTTGTAATAGAGGTAAAATTAGACCTAGTATTTGGAGATGGGACTTGAATATACAGAAATGGAATAAATAAGAGTATTCACTATTTCTCCCATTCCTGTTCCTTATTTCTCTAGGTAAAAAACTAACACTGGCAAGACATAGATCATTAGGGGTAGAAGATCATTATCTTCTTTAATAATCTATATGTATATGAGCAAAGATGGATTACAATCTAAAGAACCAAAATAATTGTTAAAAAGCATTTCTCAGTACATAGCACATTCATGGAAAGTTGAGAGGGAGGTGCTTATTAGGAAGAGGCTAAAATAGCTGAAAAGAATCAACATACTGTATTTAGAGGTGCTTTTATAAAAAGATAAGGGACAAATCTAAAATTAAAAAGACATCATTTTATTACATAAAAATCATAAAAAGCAACATGAAAATGTCTGAAAAAAGATACTGGACAAAAATATGGTTCAAAATAATTCATTTTTTTCTAACTTAATCTAAGTAAGATTTTTATTTACTGCCTGAAATCCAAAGGTCAACATAACCTATAAAGTAAAATGTGAAAATCATTAAGGAGAAATCACAGTCTGCATAATGACCTCAGTATAACTTGGTTCACAAAATGGGTTAGGAAATCATAAGTTTGGTGAGTGGCCCAAATTTGTCCAACTGTATCAGCCTTCCAACTGGCAAGCATGTAGGAAGTCTTTCTTCTAGAAATACTATGTTCAGAGAACACTATTACACTGCTTTGAAGTACAGGATATTCACGTGTGACCATTCACATGACTAAAAATAAAATTTTGTTCTGAGTACAACTTACTTTAATGATGTACTTTAAATATTGTCAGGTTATAGAAAGAGATTTAAAGAGCATAATAGGAGTAGTTCTTTAGAAGGTAGATTTATTTCTGTTGCATCAACTCAGACCTATTTATTCAGCTTAAAGGAGTATCTTCTAAGATAGATGTAAAACACTAAAATCTATAAAATATTTTATAACATCATTATAAAAAAAGAAATGTTAAATCTTGTTGAGATTTCATTTTGGATAATCACTTTCCATTCAAATAGTAGCCTACAGTTAAAAAAGAAAATGTAAAAATTCCATTTTTAAATAATCTATAATTTTTAAAAAAAATCTATAATTTGAAGGTGGTTCAGGCAGTAAAGAATCCACCTGCAATGTGGGAGGCCCTGGGTTCTATCCCTGGGTTAGGAGGATCCTCTGGAGGAAATAGCTACCACCCCAGTATTCTTGCCTGGGTAATACCAATGGACAGAGGAGCCTGGTGGGCTACAGTCCATGGGGTCGCAAAAGTAGGACACAACTGAACAACTAACACTTAGACTTTTGACTGATATTTTGAATCTATAACTTAATACCAGAAAATTGAGTTTTCAAGTTTAAATGAAAATCTACGCATTTTATTTAAGGGTCTGTGTAAGCACAAAGATTTTTCTTTTCCACATATTCAATTTAACGTTGGCCATCTTAAGTTTTCATTTAGTTACAGAGTAAAAATATATTTTAAATATTCGATGCAATTACTAAATATGCTCTCTGACCATGTTTCAATGTCTCATGGCCATTCTTCTCTTCCTCCTTCAAGCCATCCAATTCTGATCATGAACTTCTTTTCTAGAGTTTAGACCCTCCAAAGATTCTTCACTATTCGCAAAAGTTCAAATTTCCCAGGTTGCCACTTTAGTCTTTATATAGTGCAAGTTGAATCATCTTCTTCCTGCTCCCTCTGCAAAGATGCCATACAAATGTGCCAATTACTACCTTTGAACACCTGTGTATTTTCTTAAATCAATGCCTTTATCCCCACTTCCTCTTCAGTGAGAATGTACTTCTCTAACTTACACATGGCAAAATCCTGTGATTCTTCAAGGCTCAACTGAAGCCCCTCTTACATGAGGCCTTCCCCCATCTCCCACACAGGTCTCCTTCTGAGTTCTTCCCACACTTCAGCTAGTGGTACGGCACCTAACACATTCTACCATGTCCTGTACTTTCCCTGTGAATGTACCATCATTTGTCTAGCAGGACGAAAGTTGCTCTAGGATAGGATCTTAAGTGTGTGACCACTGGTATCAAACTGCTTGTGTTTCAAAGCCATCTTCAGAAGTCACTATCTTGAACAAATTATGAAATGCTCTCTGCCTGTCTCCTCATTTGTAACATGGGGGTAGTAATAGCACCTACTTGACAGGGATTCAGTTCAGTTCAGTTCAGTCATGTCTGACTCTTTGCAACCCCATGGACTGCAGCACGCCAGGCCTCCCTGTCCATCACCAACTCCCAGAGTTCACTCAAACTCATGTCCATCAAGTCGGTGATGCCATCCAGCCATCTCATCCTCTGTCATCCCCTTCTCCTCCCGTCTTCAATCTTTCCCAGCATCAGGGTCTTTTCCAGTGAGTCAGCTCTTTGCATCAGGTAACCAAATTATTAGAGTTTCAGCTTCAGCATCAGTCCTTCCAATGAATACTCAAGACTGATTTCCTTTAGGATTGACTGGTTGGATCTCCTTGAAGTCCAAGGGACTCTCAAGAGTCTTCTCCAACACCACAGTTCAAAAGCATCAATTCTTCGGCGCTCAGCTTTCTTTATAGTCTAACTCTCACATCCTTCCATGACTACTGGAAAAACCATAGCTTTGATTAGATGGACCTTTAATACCTTTGCTTTTTAATATGCTGTCTAGGTTGGTCATAACTTTTCTTACAAGGAGCAAGCATCTTTTAATTTCATGGCCACAGTCATCATCTGAAGTGATATTGGAACCCCCCAAAATAAAGTCTGTCATTGTTTCCATTGTTTCCCCATCTATTTCCTATGAAGTGATGGGACCAGATGCCACAATCTTAGTTTTCTGAATGTTGAGCTTTAAGCCAACTTTTCCACTCTCCTGTTTTACTTTCATTAAGAGGCTCTTTAGTTCTTCTTCACTTTCTGCCATAAGGGTGGTGTCATCTGCATATCTGAGGTTATTGAAATTTCTCCAGGCAATCTTGATTCCAGATTGTGCTGGACAGGGATATGAGGATGAAATACGTATTATGTATAGAAGCACTTAGGTCAGATGCCTGGCCTGGTATTCAGTAAGAAATCAATGATGCTTGTCATCACCATCACCCCATCATTTTTTATGCTCTACACACGGACCTAGCCCAGGACCTTGAATATAACAAATGTTTAATAAAATGCTTATTAAATTGAATGGAATCTTTTTTGTCTTTTCAAGTCAAGTGGGAAATAAAGCCATGTGGAATATACTGATCAGGGAAAACCAAAATCTCTCTTAAATGTAACATTTTACATGAGCAAGTATTAATAGTAGATTAATAATTAAATACTCAGAGTTATGTAAACATTGCCAAAATAAATTGCATTTTCAGTAAGGGTGTAAAAACCTTTAGATCTCACCTAAATGCAGGTTACAGTTCTGACAGCTATTTTCATACCTGTGGGCTGTCAGAGAGGCCCTTTCCAGATACATTTACATATACATTAGTTGATCCTTCAAGGACTAGGATTTGAACTAAGCGGCTTCACTTAGACATGGAGTTTTTTCAAACACTATGTAGTCGGCCTCTCCATTGGAGGGTTTCTATCCATAGGTTCTGCACCCCGAGGGTTCAGCCAACTGCAGATGTGGAATCAGCAGATACTGAGAGCACACTGTGAGACTGGAGTATCCTCGGAGTTTGGGAGCCGCAGGGAATCCTGTAATCAATCCCCCATTGATACCAAGAGACAACTGTACTATAATGAAGGTCGATTTCAACAGTACTATTAGAACTGCATGAAAAATCCTGACTTTCCAAGAGAGTGATAAAAAGCCAGTAGGTAGAGAATCACATTTTAGGCAGGAGTATGTGGAGGATAGGTCTCCTTTCCCACATAACACTGAAAGTGAAAGTCATTCAGTCGTGCCCAACTCTCTGAGACTCCATGGACTGCAGCCTGCCAAGCTCCTCTGCCTATAGAATTTTCCAGGCAAGAATACTGGAGTGGGTAGCCATCCCCTTCTCCAGGGGATCTTCCCAACCCAGGGATTGAACCCAGGTCTTCCATATTGCAGGCAGATTCTTTACCATCTAAGCCACCAGGGAAGCCCAAGAATACTGGAGCGGGTAGCCTATCCCTTCACCAGGGAATCTTTCTGACCCAGGAATCGAACTGGGGTCTCCTGCATTGCAGGCAGATTCTTTACCAGCTGAGCTACACATGACACTGGTTCACACTAAAACCACATCTTCCAGTTATTCTTAGATGTAATGTCTTCTGTATACAGACTACCAAACAATGCAAAAGTGTGTTACTGTTTTGTGAAGTAGATAAAACGTCTTGAATACGATGAATCTATTTAGATCCATTTTCACTGGTGACCTAATCCAGAGATTAAAACATAATGTTAGTATGAGAAATATTTTCACTACGTGTTTTCATGAATATACGAAAACAAAATGAAATGCCAAATACTGTGAACATAGTATCTTAGGTTTTAAGACATGAACTCATGTATATTAGCACTATCTGTCATTTACACAGTACAGACTTGCTTTCAGTTCAGTTCAATTCAGTCGCTCAGTCGTGTCCGATTCTTTGAGACCCCATGAATTGCAGCACATCAGGCCTCCCTGTCCATCACCAACTCCCAGAGTTCACTCAAATTCATGTCCATCGAGTCAGTGATGCCATCCAGCCATCTCATCTGTCATCCCCTTCTCCTTCTGCCCCTAATCCCTCCCAGCATCAGAGTTTTTTCCAATGAGTCAACTCTTTGCATGAGGTGGCCAAAGTATTGGAGTTTCAGCCTCAGCCTCAATCCTTCCAATGAACACCCAGGACTGATCTCCTTTAGAATGGACTGGCTGGATCTCCTTGCAGTCCAAGGGACTCTCAAGAGTCTTCTCCAATACCACAGTTCAAAAGCATCAATTCTTCTGTGCTCAGCTTTCTTCACAGTCCAACTCTCACATCCATACATGACCACTGGAAAAACCATAGCCTTGACTAGACAGACCTTTGTTGGCAAAGTAATGTCTCTGCTTTTGAATACGCTATCTAGGTTGGTCATAACTTTCCTTCCAAGGAGTAAGCATCTTTTAATTTCATGGCTGCAATCACCATCTGCAATGATTTTGGAGCCCAAAAAAATAAAGTCTGACACTGCTTCCATTGTTTCCTCATCTACTTCCCATGAAGTGATGGGACCGGATGCCATGATCTTCATTTTCTGAATGTTGAGCTTTAAGCCAACTTTTTCACTCTCCTCTTTCACTTTCATCAAGAGGCTCTTTAGTTTCTCTTCACTTTCTGCCATAAGGGTGCTGTCATCTGCATATCTGAGATTATTGATATTTCTCCCGGCAATCTTGATTCCAGCTTGTGCTTCTTCCAGCCCAGCGTTACTCATGATGTACTCTGCATAGAAGTTAAATAAGCAGGGTGACAATAATACAGCCTTGACATACTCCTTTTCCTATTTGGAACCAGTCTGTTGTTCCATGTCCAGTTCTGTTGCTTCCTGACCTGCATATAGGTTTCTCAAGAGGCAGGTCAGGTGGTCTGGTATTCCCATCTCTTTCAGAATTTTCCACAGTTTATTGTGATCCACAGAGTCAAAGGCTTTGGCACAGACTTGCTTTAAAGAAGTAAATATTCTTTACAATAGCAAGACAAATCATTCAACCAAGCCTTAGAGTAACAGGACTGACCATGTTTTGCATTTAGATGACACATCTTTCAAGTTGCTGAAAACGTTTTGCAAAATCTCACAGAAATGTTCTCTCTCCCCACCAAGCTAGCTAGGCAAAAAACATGCTAAGAAAAGCAAGTGAGAAATTAGCAATATGGTGCAAGGCCCAGACCCAAAAGTCATGAAGGAGATCATAATGCTGTCTCCTGTTTGCCAACAGGTGGGTCTCAAGATTGCAGGCTGGTATTTTCAAATTAAACTTTGATTTGTCTTTTACCTGGCACTGCAGCTAATGCCCTCTTCTCTCCTGATAAGACAGGAGACTGAGAATAGTAGAAAATCAAATCTTTGCATGCTAAGTGCTATGGTGGAGGTAACAGTGATGTGTGGTGCTGTGGAATGAATTGTAACATGACAGAGCTAGATTTTAATGAAGGAATATTCTGACTAGTGAACTTTCACTAAGCAGTAATTTTTTAAAATACTAAAAAGAATGAACTAGAATATTAAACAATATTATGGCTTCAAATATACATTCAAAATTTGACCTCAATTACTGTTGAATAAATCTACAAAATAAAACCCTTCTTTTCCCCCAGCACCACAGCCTGCATTTTAATCACTAGGATTCATCCAAGGAAAATGTATACCTGAGAAAGCAGAGCCAGAAGGATCCTAAATGCCAGCAAGTGGTTGGGACCTGAAACTGTTAATTTGATTTAGGGACCATGCTATTATTAGTTAAAGGCTCTGAAGGCAGTATTTTAAACACCAGGGTATAGGCTCACACTCTGGACAATGTCCAGCTCTCTCTACTCTTAATCGTCTCAAGGACTGTTTTAAAGTAAGTCAAATATATCCAGTTTTTAAAACATGCTTTTAAAAGTCCTCAAAGAGCAAAGTAAGAACTACTCACTTTCTAAAACGTGTGTGTATATAAATAAAAGCCTGCTTATATATTACTAAATTTCTATAAAAACACAGAAATTTTTAGTCATGACAGCCAACTATGAAAGCTTATTTCAAGTTTTTTTTTCCTCGCTACATTAACTGTTCCTATTACAGTGACTAAAGAAATAATTTTCAAAGCACTGTTTATTAATTTTATACTCATTTTTAAAAAAGGAAACAATGGTTCCTGATAATACATGGTACATTTTAAATGCAAGGTTGTAAAATATTTGACATAGAAATATTGCCAAATATTGTACAAATGGGCCTAACTCGTACCTTAAATTATTTTGGAAATAAGCACTGAAGTCATAAAAAATTATTTTCTTTCAGTTGGTGCAAAATGTAAAGAACAGAATTAATAGGCATTTTATCTTCAGCTCCGTTAAAGTAAAAGAATGGGGATGCAAAGCCAAGAACTTGACAACTAACATTTAGACAGTCATCCATTTTATAATGAGTTGAGTTACACACTCTCAAATAATTAACACTGAGAAATCTGGCCCTAAATTCAGTCTCCACAACTCTAAGAAGATCAAATCTTAACTGCTAATGATGAAATCGAAGCATAAAAATGTCTTGTTATAGTACTAGCAAATAGGAAACTGAAGAATTATGGATATGATTCAAAAAAAAAAAAACACCTATATAGGTCACTTATGCATCCTTTTAGGTCTAACTTTGAACCCTTTAATGATTGCTCTCTTAAAATTTAATTTCAAAGGACAACAAAAATAAATTTTTCCATAACTCCAAGTGGGATGAAAACTCCATTAACTGCTATTTGGACAGTTTTGAGGAATACAGAAATACTTAACATAATAGGTAAGAGTGGGAGAAATGAAATCATCAACACCTAGACTCAAACAGAAAAAGATGAGAGGAAACACTGATTATGAAAGCAATGTAACATCTAGAAGTTGAAAGTACCAGCTCTTGAATCAGGCTGACTGTGTTCCAATCCTGGCTCCATCACGTGTTAGCTGAATGGCTTCACCCTAAGTAATTAATCTCTCAGTTCCTCACTTTCCTTTTCTGTGGCTGGGAATAATAAGAGTAACTAATCTCAGGACTGTAGCAATGATTATATGACATGAAAAATGCTTGGCATAGTGAATGACACAAACTAAGTGCTCAACAAATATTAACTAAAGTTATTATAAAACTAAGGAAAAAAGAACATTTCTGAAGTCAAAACACTAAGAATGACTGGCCAGAAATACCAGAGGTTGATGAGACATCAAGAAGATGCAGAACAGGAGCACTGGGTTTGCTGTAACTATAAATAAGAACAATTTAAGTTAATAAGTGAAGATAAAAGTCAGGCACTAAAAAATCCATGCTGATTGATAGGAATGAAGAAGCCAGAGATATGGATTTATATAAAATATGTCCATATTTGTGAAAGTTAAAAATCAAAATAAAATTGAGAAAATAAAATAAAATGAGAAAAGGATACAAAGAAAAGAAGAGGCCAGAGTCAAGTATTTTTGTCAATAATCAGAAAGATGCCAAATAAATGCAACGAAATGAAAAAATTTCTAGTCATGATAATATATTTTTGGAAATACTCAGCTATAGGCTATACTGATCAATTTGATAAAAGAGTTTTACTAAGATATGATAAAAATACACTGAACATTACCCTAATCTTACTAAAATGATAAATGTTAAATAAAAGCATCACCATCCCCCTACCCCAACAAGAATATCCTCCCAAAACTTGTAGAAGAACCATTTATACTTGGTATTACCCTAGAAGGATTAGTAAAACCTTAAAAGGAAATAGCAATTGTCACATCAAGATTTTCAGATTCAGTATCTCCATAGGCAAACCTCTTATTTCTGATTGTATCCAGCTTTTCTGTTCAATAAACAGTTTTGAACATTGTAATCAACTTCTTTTTAATCAAAAGCAGTCATATTGACAAATTAGGTAGTACTGAAAAATGTGATTCATTACGGCAGTTTCCTTTTTAAGTATGTTTTTAATCAGTTTTGGATGCAGGTGCACTTTCAAAAGAAAAGGAACAAATTTCTACAAGTTACTGAGGTCTCTAAAGTAGGAATTGGTTTTGCTAAAAAAAATGTAAAAGACAAAAATGAAATCATGAAATTCACATACAAAAGCAATCTTAATGATTTATTAATAATTTCTAACTTTTAAAAGAGAACGCTACTCCACGTCTTCCTATTTTTAAAGAATTTAATGAAAAAACATATAGTACATATACAATAAATAAAACACAACTACATAAATAATGTTTATTCTCTTCTAAACACTTATTAGCAAACTTTATTTCAAAAACAATTATGAAAAATATGACATTCAAGTCCTAATTTAAAATTACATTCATTTTCTTAAAAATGTAATTAGTTAAAATGAGGTTATAAAAATCAATCTTTCCATTTTAATAGGTAGTTAATTTACTTGTACAGATGGTTATTACTTTGTATGACTATTAATATAATACCTGATTTTTGTTTTTTACTGAATCTTGTCTAGGACAAAACAGTAAAGTTCTTTTATAATCCCCATTAAACTTCCTAAGGTTTACTTCTTTTAACATTGCTAAGTTAAAATTCATCAATAAAAATGCTGACAAGTCATGTGACTTTTGAAAATAACATGTCCACTTAATAAAATGGATCAATACTGAATATAGCAAAATGATCCATTTGTTACCATAATAAAAATACCACTTATGCAAGTTCCTCTTAAATAGGATGATGAACAATAAACATTGCCCAAGAAATTACTCCAAAGTCAGTAAGCTTTGATTTGTTTTCTGGGGGGAAGAAAAATGAACTCATGAAGAAGGTTAATGACAAATAAATGGCTTTTATAAACTCATTAAGTACTATAAACATTCAGTACATTTTCCTTCTTTTAAAATGTTGATTAGTCTCCATTAAATAGTTTTATTTTTTCAGTCTGTCTTCATTTTGAAATCTGTACTTTTAACAAAAAATAAGGACACATTTACCTCTTCCCCTTTCCTTCAAATTGTACACACACAAAAAATATTTTTTAAAGGAAGAAACATTGATAGTGCAGTAAAACAAGAAAGAATACCACTGCAGGCCAGAAAATCTGAGGAAATTCTATAAACTAAAAATCAGAGGAGATTTAATTAAAAGAAAAAAAAATCAAATCAGCAAAACTAAATCTAAAACAAGCAAAAAAGATTGTAGAGCCCCAGAGAAACATAGAGCGTACAGCCGACAAAAGCATGTGTGTCTTTTCTCAAATGTGATTTCTATCTGTGCAGAGTCCCAGAGTAGATGGTGGGATGAGAGAAACAAAGCAAATAAAGGCAAGCAATTTATGGGAAAACACTACCAAACCTACAGGTCAAAATCCTGCAACGGGAACACCCTGCCCAGCAGTGCTTCCTCCTTTGGCCCTGCAGTCACTGGATGAAGACTTCTGTAATAAGAATTACCCGCCCCCGCCCCGCCCCCGAGGGATGGAGTCTCATCTGACTGAAGAGTATAAATACTCTCCAGGCATGAAAACTCCTCCATCTATGCTTTCAACCACACATACTAATAACCAAGAATCACTAACCATTTAAAGAAAAATTAGCAACAACGCCATTGAATTTAAAATGAGGAAATATCATTCAGGCGGAGTAGAAGACACAGAAGAAAATTTTAAATATAGTTGGCATTCTCAGTGGAATGAAAAGACTACATCAACAACAACAAAACAACAGGCTATTTTGAAAAAGAGTTATATGTAATTAAAAACGTGCCTGATAAAGCAATGATAAAACAAAGCCTAAAAAAACAGACTGATAATTTAAAGGGTTCAGCTAAAGGAAAAATTACTGCATTAGACAAGGACAAGAGATCCTCCATAACCAATGTAAAATGAAGAAAACATATAAAGAGAAATGGAAGGTAGATTTAGAAGCTCCAGTAGATTTAGAAACTCCAGTAAAATTACCTAGCAGAATGACAAAACAGAAAGAACTGGATGAAAAAGTACTCAGAGAAATAAAGGAAGAAAAGTTCCTTCTTACCTAAAGATAGATTCAGGGGCAGAGGCATCTGAAGAACACTAACAATTAAAATTAATAACTACACTTAATCATATCCTAAGTGTACTATCAGGATGCTATGGATATAAATTTCAAAATCTTCAGTGGGGGAAATAGGCAGAAGGAAGGAGAAAATGGTTATTTACAAAAGTATAAAAGCATATTGCTATCAGAATTATTTCTAGCAAAATCAGGTAACAGAAGTCAATAAAAAGTGAAAGTGAAAAGTGAAGTCGCTCAGTCATGTCCGACTCTTTGCAACCCCATGGACTTTAGCCTACCACGTTCCTCCGTCCATGGGATTTTCCAGGCAAGAGTACTGGAGTGGGTTGCCATTTCCTTCTCCAGATGATATTCCTGACCCAGGGACTGAACCTGGGTCTTCCACATTGTAGGCAGACGTTTTATCATCTGAGCCACCAGGGAAGTCAGAAGTCAATAAAGGAGTCTTCAATTCTCAGACAAAATTATTTATATGTAGAATTTGGTCAAGCCCTATTAGAAATCAAGCAAGAGATTAAATACACATTTTTAGTCATGCAAAGACTCAGACCTCTTCATTGCAGCCAGTGAAGAGGCTGCCTGCAATCCAGATCTGGGTTCAATCCCTGGGTTGGGAAGATCCCCTGGAAAAGCAAATGGCAATCAACTCCAGTATTCTTGCCTGGAAAAATCCCATGGACAGAGGAGCCTATCTTCATAGGAACTCTCCTATGACAGAGTTCATAGGGTCGCAGAGTTGGACATGATTGAGCGACTTCACTTTCTTTCTTTCTTTCAAAGACTCAGACTAGTTCAAAACCTTCAGGTACAATCTAAATGAATTATTGGAATCCCTTGGTGGTCCAGTGGTTGAGAGCCCGCCTGCCAGTGCGGACCTGATCCCTGCTCTGAGAAGATTCCACATGCCGTGGGGCAACTAAGCTATACACCACCGCTGCTGAGCCCATGCTCTAGAGCCTATGAGCTGCGACTACTGACGCCCACGCACCCTAGAGCCAGTGCTCCCTAAGAGAAGTCACCACGAGAAGTGCACATACCACAATGAAGAGGAGCCCCGCTTTCTACAATTAGAGAAAGCCAGAGCACTGCAAATATTTATTCACTCAGCACGGCCACAAATAAATATTTTTTAATATAAAAAATAATTATTAAATAATCAATTCTAGAAAACCAAAAAATGAGGAACATGTAAAAATACAAGAAACTGTAATGTCCCAAAGCAGTAAAACCAAATTTACTAAATTACTAAATTAAATTTTGTAAAACTAAATTTAAATCATTACTGATACATAATGTTAAAAAGAAATAACAATCTGAAATTAAAGTACAAAAGTATTTTAGAATGACTGTCAGGGAGGAATACAAGCATATATATTAAAACTCCAGACATTTTTAGAAAAGAATAAGAATACAGAGTAAGAGAAAAGCTTTTGGATGTTCTCAAAATATTCCTTTTATTCATTTACACAAAGAGATGCTTGACAATAGAAAAAAGGATCTAATTTCTATGCCTTTAGATTTAATATGAACTTGCTTTTCTTTACATATACCCACACTTGTACATCAATAAGCCCTTACTGATGAGTAAACGTCACCACTGTACTGTTCCAAAAGGTTCTAAACCCTCTTTAAAACTAATTAGACCAAAATGGTTATATACGGCTTTGAATATCCTATATGGAATGGAACCATATAATGAAATCAGGTATATGAATTTCTAACTCAGAAAGTTTCAGTAATAATTATTGGAAAATTACTTCCCCCAAAGTTCATTTGACCACAGAAGCTTTATATTAGAGTTACATTATGTTAAAACAGTCCATATATGAGAATATTCAAACTATCTCTTAAAATGTTCCGATTAGAATTGACCTGAACTACAACAATAGTTTTCATTTTGTTCAGTAAATAAATTTGATGTCTTATTTTTCTTCCTAAGAAATTTACCTAATTTTGAAAAGAACTGCTGCTACTGCTAAGTCACTTCAGTCGTTTCTGACTCTGTGCAACCCCATAGACAGCAGCCCACCAGGCTCCCCTGTCCCTGGGGTTCTCCAGGCAAGAACACTGGAGTGGGTTGCCATTTCCTTCTCCAATGCATGAAGATGAAAAGTGAAAGTGAAGTCGCTCAGTTGTGTCCGACCCTCAGGGACCCCATGGACTGCAGCCTACCAGGCTCCTCCATCCATGGGATTTTCCAGGCAAGAGTACTGGAGTGGGGTGCCATTGCCTTCTCCGAAAAGCACTTGTATTTACAAAAAAGAACTCGAAGACCTAAACTGGCACCATGATTTCAGGCAGAGGGTCCACTGCTAAGAATGTTCATGAAAGTTAATTTTAAAGATCTAAACAAACCTTCAATTTGCAATGTATTCATTAAGGACAGGCCAAGTGTCAAAAGCTGTTTTGTCTTCCTTGTTTTGTTAAAATGTGCCCTCTTGTGCATTTTCCTTTCATAAATTTCAGATGAAAATAAATAAATGTTTCTACAGCACAAGGTGTCTGGAAATGGGTTAATACAGAAATTTTAAATATTAAATAGAAGAAAAAAGATCTTTCTACTCAGTAGACAATAACAAGCCATATTTTCAAGTATCTATTAAGGGTCTTCACAAGATCTAAAGAACTTGTTTGTATCTTGTTTCTAAAGTCAAAATAAGACAGAGGGGGGAAATGCCTATCCTCCAACTTCTTGAAACATAAAACTAAGGACCATTAATTAAGACTTTTCAGATCTCAACTGTCATGAGAATGCATGGGAATGGTAATTTCTATAGCACCCAAAGTACAGAATACAAAAGTCTATTACAGATTAAAACCAATATCCAAAATATACTTCAGCATGATCATGTCCATGTTTACTGACCTTTAGGAACAACTATATTTTTCATACACTGAATAACTCCAAAATGAATAGAAGTTGGAAACTACCATTTAAAGTTTCCACTAGTCTCCAAGGTCCGTCTCATTTAGTGATACAAGATCATTTTGGACTTTTACAACAGTATAATTAACTTTCTTTAAATTTTAGATTCTTTCTTCTGATCATATATCCATCCAGAAAGCTAGGTACAACATTTAAATCAAGTAAAATATTATAGACTTAACCACCCTTGGGATATTTTTCAAATGCTTTTGGAAATTTTTATGGAAGGTAATTTGTCATGCATAGTTGGACAAATTTATTTAGCTGAAAATGAATACAAAAATAAGTCCATATGCATAGCCACGAAAATTTAAGGAAATGAGAAAAATTAAGATTGAGTCTAACTGCAATTTTCTGAACACTACAATTCAATTCACATAACTAAATGTTTTAAAGACAAGAAATATGTTCTTGTCTTCCACTTAAGGAGATCAACATTTTTCACTGCTTTAATAAAGCATTCTATATCTCTTATAGGCAAAAAAAAATGATATATCCCAAGAGGCCAAATAAATCTGAATAATATGTGCACATTATTAAATATCAGTGTTAGCTTATGCTATCATTAAATTTAAGCTAAGATTATGAAATATAAAGACTAATTGTTCCTAAATCATATCCCACTAATATATTAGCAAAATTAAAACATCTTGGGAGGAAAAAGCAGTTTTTTGTAGCTTTCTAAGACTGATTTACCAAAAATGAATTACTCTCGAAAATAAAATCTGCTTCCACTTGTGAAAAATCTGTCACATTGCGGACAAATATTCAATGAACAATCAAAATGATGATAACATAGAAATTTAAGCACTTGTAATAATACGAGGGCTTCAGAGACAATAGACACATAATAATGAAAACAGATTTCATCTGTCTTCTTGCCTCCTTGGCAGCATTAACTTGAGGCCTGTATACATCAGCGTGTTTGGACATAGGCAAGCTTCACTCTAGAGCTACAGTGAGCGTGCAGGAAGCCAGCTGTGAGGTTGCAGTCCCTCAAAGGCCAGAATAATGCAGACTTACTTGTAGAGTGCCAAGATGCACAACAGAAACCTTACTCCTTCCCATATGGATCACTGCCTTCCTTCTGAGATGAGGCTCTGGTTTCTGGCCTGGGGATGAGAAGTGCAGCAGGGGAGCCAACTGTTCTGGTTTCATGGACAGACCTTTGATTAATCCTCCTGTTTCAGCTCTACGTCTTCTTCCTGCCCGACTTCATACTTGGCAGATTCTCAGTTCAGAGGCTCTTTCAGGCTCAGACAGGCTGGTCAGTTTCCTCTCACCTCCTCTGTAGCCTCCTCACAGCTTGCTTCATCAGTCATCTCACTCCCATCTTTCCTTCTCCCGTCATTTGTTGAAAACTTAACAAGTACTAGTGAGTCTCTGATTTTCTTTGCTCCATCAATCTGTTCTTTCTGTGCTTCTACGCTTCTATTTTAGTGACATCTCAGGAGGGACAGGAAAATCAACATGTGTGCTCAGGCCTCCATCTTACCCTACGTAGGACTACTTCTTGAGCTTGTCAACAAGACTACTTCCATCTGGTGAATATAATTATACACAAAAACCTTACCTGCTCACGTGTATAATAGAATAGCTAACTTTTCTGAGATCCCCCCAAAATTTAAAACTTCACAGCATTTCAATTCAATATAAATTGTCTACCAATGGGAAATCAGGCATTTTTATACCTGAAGGGTAAAAATTTACTATTATGACACTCAGTGCTTAATTAAGAAAACGTAATCCATGTAGTGAATTTCAAAAAGACAGCTTCTGTTTCAAGTTCAAAGGATTCCTTACAAACTAAAAGATAAAATGCATTTTTTCCCAATTATCTCAACAACTGAATAATTATCAATAAGCTGCAAGATAATGAAAACTAGATGTCTGAAAGTAAAAATTATGCTCCCCCCACCAAAAGAAGGCATAAGTAAAAAGGATCAACTACAATTGCTTAGGGAAGTTTGGGGGGAATATATAGTATCATTATTCATAAAATCAAATTTGAAAAAATAGCAATAGTACAATCCTTAAAAACTGTGGAAACATATTAACTTTATGACAAACATACCACTGAATAACAAATATGACTGTTAAGTGACTTATGTGAAGCACAATTAATTGAATCAATATGTTGATTTAAACTTTACTGCCATTGTCTCATTGCTGGTTCATAAAATCAGATGTGGAACTGGTCTCAAGCCCAGAAACCACAAAGAAACAAAAATATAATAAGAAGCACAAGTCATCTAAAGGCAGCTTAAAATCTGCACTGTATTAAACACTTTAAGATTTTAATTAAGTATAGAAAGAGAAAAACTGTTTTTTAAAATCACAAAATAATATAGTTTACTTGATGTAAATCCACAGACCATCTCAGCCACACTGGAATATCTATTAATCTTTTAGAATTCAAATTTTATGCAGTGGAGAGGGAGGGAGGGCCATGGTGGGGCTGGGGAGAGGGGATAAACTGACCTCAAGTATCTTCCTCATTTCAAAATTCTCTAGTCAACTTCACATTCTCAATTCTTTATTTACTAATACTTCAACAGTTTATTACCATTACAAATAAAAGTTACTTTTTACTTATATCATGATAACTTCAAAATCCTACATCAGACAAATATGTTTAGATTTAAAACCCAATGTTAAGACAAATGAACACTAGAATATGAGACTCAGCAGTTCACCATGGCCAGGTCATCTGATCTACCCAGATGTCTGACAGAATGCTAGGGCACAGTAATCACTGGAATAATGTTTCGGAACCTACTTGTTGTCATAAGACAAAAAGTAAAGAATTTTTCAATAAAAAGGAAGGACCTGTAATCATTCATATATTTGACACAGCCCCAACCACACGAGTCCTGAATATACTAAAGTAAACAGAATAACAGGGTAGGAATTTTGACTCTAAAGGAAGAAGATAATGAACTAACTAGTCTAATATTCCTTCACTACAAACAATAAAAATTGGTAAAGACAGTATTACTGAAATTTACCACAACATAAAATTGTAATAATGGATATTGTACTATTTTTTAGTTTTTGTTTTAGTGTTGTTTTAAAAGATTGGTGGGAAAGTAAAAAAACAAAAAATAAGATGACTTGTATAGCCATGCTACAACAGTTCTCAACTTCGACTCTAACAGAACCAAAAATTGTAATACAATTTTTCTGTCCTCCGAGCCACTCCCAAAGATGCTGTGCATCTTGAGGCCAGGGCAGATGTATCAAGACAAAACAAAATTACATCAACAAAAAGAAAGCTGCAGAAGGCTATCCTGATGCCTATCTAGGAGCAGGCACACCTGGTCCAACTTATTTTCTCTTAACCTTTCCCAAGTCTTTGTCGTAAAAATCTCCATTCTGTGTCTGTCATCCAGTTTCCGTTCCTAACTTTCATGTTACATTTTTTCTAACTATTCCTCACAGAGGTGCCTTGCAGTTCATCTGTATCAGAACTGAAACTTTCAGTGTTGTCCCAAAGCTACATGGAAGTCAATTTATGCACTCTAAACTTTTATTTATGGAGAATTCAAGGTCACAGAGGTATAACTGTTTAATGAATATTCTGATGTGAGCACAGGACATAGGGGTAAATACTCAGGTTTTGATCCTTTATTCATTGAAGAAAAGCAATACATGACAAAAAGCATGAAATTCTGGTGAAAAGTAGCACAGGTGAATTCAAAGATCAATTTATACCTGGCAGACTTCAGTACCCCAAAATATACTGGTTTGAAACAATCTGAAGGAAAAAAAAAACACAATCTTTTTTTTATCAAAAGCAATCTCTCAGTGATAAGAAAGTCTTCATCAGTTATTACAGGGGATCTCTTACAGTGGCCTTTCATGAGCACCCCTCTTTGGAGTTAAAAAGATTACATGGTCTAGAAATGGCTAGATGCATCATAGTTCAGTTTGAAATTCGTGTTTCAAATCTGTGTTTTACATTTTTGAGATACTTACAATGCTTTTCCAACAGATTTCATTTTACTTCAGTAATTCCTAATTTCTTACCTATTTTGCAATTAGTAAGCTCACTATCCTAATAACTACTACTGCTCTTATGACACTAACATACACAATTTACCAACTTTCAGACTATGTATGAATATTAAAAAATGTATTATACTCTTGAAGTTGCCTTTAGTACAATAAATTTTAACCATATCAAACTTTTGCCTTTGTTTTCCACTCTTTACATCCAAACTTAAAACTTTTTACTCCGGCTCAAATGCATTAAAATTGCACCTCCTCAGAATTCAATTTTTCTGATAACTGTTTAACTTTTAAAAACTCATACCTAATATGGCAAAAATCATCACAATGATGTAAAGCAATTATTCTCCAAACAAACAAAGAAAACTAATGGCTACATAGTGGAGGTTATTAGGAAACCAGATGCTTGAATAATTCCAGGAAATTTATCTCATTCTTGACTGTTTTGAAACCTAACTGCTGCTAAGTCACTTCAGTCGTGTCCGACTCTGTGCAACCCCATAGACGGCAGCCCACCAGGCTCCCCCGTCCCTGGGATTCTCCAGGCAAGAACACTGGAGTGGGTTGCCATTTCCTTCTCCAATGCATGCAAGTGAAAAGTGAAAGTGAAGTCGCTCAGTCGTGTCCGACCCTCAGGGACCCCATGGACTGCAGCTTTCCAGGCTCCTCCGTCCATGGGATTTTCCAGGCAAGAGTACTGGAGTGGGGTGCCATTGCCTTCTCCGTGAAACCTAATTAATAGGTTTTCTTCAAACTGTTTTTCTTGGGACCTTACATTCACATAAAGGTTAAAGAAAAAGTTCGTAAGACTTTATTTTTGATACAGAGGAATATTCTAACACTAAAAGGATAATAATTTAAGAACCAGAATAGCTCCTTATTTTCTTTTTTTTGCCGGGGGTGGGGAGGGAGGTAAAGATTTCAAATTAAATTGTCAATATATGTATAGATTAGAAGGTCGAATAAACAGCCAAATCTGAGTGTTTAGAGCTGCATTTCTTTTCTTTTAAAATATGTCAATTCTTGCAGAAAAAAATATGTGATCTAATTCTAAAACACCATTTAAACAGTTTAATATGGGGACTGCCAATCCCACATATAAGAAGCTTTCTGAGACAGAGAGAGAGAGTTGGAGGATATTTATTTGGCTTAGTGACTAAAGCCATCTTAAACCACAAACTTACATACTGAAAAATAGAACAATTTTTTTTAATTTTTTAAGTTATTAAATAAAAAAGAAGGAAATCTGTGCAATTTGTATTCTTTAACTTTTTGTGATTAGTTTCTATCTGAGCAAATCTTATAAAAATAAGAAAACCTTTAGACAAATATTTAATGTAAGGAGATGTCTGTTAAATTTGAGAACTCAAAGCAGGGAAATAAAATGATTAAATCTACATTTTGGAAAAAAAAATCAAGTATTTGCTGAGTCTGCCATATGCTTAATTTGAGACCTAAATTATGGTGTGTGAAAATTGAGGAAATAAATTTTCTCTATAAGGCAGACAGCCTTATAGAAAACATGTTTTCTCAAATTTATATCAATTAAAAATTTCCAAATAAAGTTTTCTGATTGGACTATCAACAGGTTAAGTTTCCTACTCAACAGTTTAAATAACTTACTTGATAATACTATTTGATTCTAAAAAGGCTGACATAAATGTAGTGTGTATAAATCAGAAAAAGCATAATACTGGTTGTATCATAATACTGCTGCTAAGTCGCTTCAGTTGTGTCTGACTCTGTGCGACCCCATAGACGGCAGCCCACCAGGCTCCCCTGTCCCTGGGATTCTCCAGGCAAGAACACTGGAGTGGGTTGCCATTTCCTTCTCCAATGCATGAAAATGAAAAGTGAAAGTGAAGTCGCTCAGTCATATCCGACTCTCAGCAACCCCCTCTACTGCAGCCCACCAGGCTCCTCCATCCATGGGATTTTCCAGGCAAGAGTACTGGAGTGGTGTGCCATTGCCTTCTCCAATCATAATACTAGCGTGTGGAAAAAAGGACACAACTCCTTACATACTTACCTAATTATTTTCTATTTTCTTTTTTTTTGTTCCTCTTTTATATAAAAGTGAGTATATTGTACACATATGATCCATATAAATAAATTACACGTATATAGAAGGGGGCATACACCTAAATTTTTATTGATAGAGTATATAATCAGGGAAGACTGGAGTAATACAATAAAATTTTCCAACTATAACATTGGAAAATATTCATGACAGAAGATTGTAATTACTTCTTAAATAGGGCACAGAGAGTAGGAGCCATGAAGGAAAAGATTGAGAAATACATCAGAGAAATAAGATCATATTAAAATTAAAAATTTATTTTCCTCAAAAAAATGCCTTAAGACAGAAAGCAAGCCACAAAGCATGAAACTATAATCTACAATCAACAATGGATGTGTCTAGGATATCTACAAATAAATATGAAAAACAGCAACTTGATAGATAATAGACTTGAAAAAGCACTCTATATAATGGGTTTCTAAACGGTCAATATACATATCAAAAAGTGCTTAACTCACTAACCATCAGGAAAAGCAAATTGAAAGCTCATTGCAACGTCTCTCTACAAACTCACCAGAACGGCTGAAATTAAACACAGTGATAATATCAAGTTTTGGAGAAGAAATGTATCAACCACAGCTCTCATACACATCTGGTAATAAGCAAATTGGTACAGCAACTTTGGGAAACTTGATTATCTACTAAAATTGAACCCATGATCTAACAATTCACATCTAAGTATATGTTCAACAGAGATGCATGTGTATGTGTACCAATCATAGTACAAACTCAAATTTCCATCAATATGAAAAATGGTTACACATACCATGGTATGGTCACACAATGGAATACTATGCTGCCAGGAATGAACTGCTGCTATACAAAACATGGGGGAATTACACACATGCCATGTTGTGGGGAAAAAGTACCCAGAGACAAAACAGTGAATTCTGACTGATTCAATCTACACAAAACTAATCCACGATATTAGGATAGATGGGAGAGTGATTAACTTTGGGAAGCAGGAAAGGGGCAGTGGTTAGGAATCAGAAAGAGGGCTTCCAGGGATGCAGATAACACTTCCCTTCTTCAGTGGTTGGTGGTTACACAGGAGTGTTCATTTTGTGATAACTCACTGAGCTGTATGTATGTCATACTTCCTTAAAACATACGGAGACCAAAAGCTAACTTTAGCAGCTTTACTCTGAAGATGAATTTATTATTTTCTTAAACATGGGCAAGTTTTTCTTCCAACTTTTCACAGAATCCTAGAATTGTTTTAGTATAACAGCTAAAATGTCCTCATGCTAAAATGTCCTCATGCAAGAATTGTTTTAGTATAACAGCTAAAATGTCCTCATGCTTTAAAAATCATCATTAGCAAGTATAGTATTTATTTTACTATGTAACTTAAAAAGTTTATATAAGTCTTTTAAAGTCTATATTACTTAAAAAGTTTCCAAAGAAATCAATCAGGAAATAACAGTTGAACCTGAATACTGGAGTAATTACTTGAATATAATTCAGAAACTAAAAAATAAAGACGATAAAAACGAAATGTTTTTAACAGAAAAGTTCAGTTGGAGATATATAGAACTGTTTGAGATATATAGAAAAATAATTTCTTCTAAACTGAAAGAAAGGCAATGCCAAAGAATGCTCAAACTACCGCACAGTTGCACTCATCTCACACGCTAGTAAAGCAATGCTCAAAATTCTCCAAGCCAGGCTTCAGCAATACGTGAACTGCGAACTTCCAGATGTTCAAGCTGGTTTTAGAAAAAGCGGAGGAACCAGAAATCAAATTGCCAACATCCGCTGGATCACAGAAAAAGCAAGAGAGTTCCAGAAAAACATCTATTTCTGCTTGATTGACTATGCCAAAGCCTTTGACTGTGTGGATCACAATAAACTGTGGAAAATTCTGAAAGAGATGGGAATACCAGACCACCTGACCTGCCTCTTGAGAAACCTATATGCAGGTCAGGAAGCAACAGTTAGAACTGGACATGGAACAACAGACTGGTTCCAAATAGGAAAGGGAGTACGTCAAGGATGTATATTGTCACCCTGCTTATTTAACTTATATGCAGAGTACACCATGAGAAATGCTGAGCTGGAAGAAGCACAAGCTGGAATCAAGATTGCTGGGAGAAATATCAATAACCTCAGATATGCACTGCCCTTATGGCAGAAAGTGAAGAGGAACTAAAAAGCCTCTTGATGAAAGTGAAAGAGGAGAGTAAAAAGGTTGGCTTAAAGCTCAACATTCAGAAAACTAAGATCATGGCATCCAGTCCCATCACTTCACGGGAAATAAATGGGGAAACAGTGGAAACAATGTCAGACTATTCTTTGGGGCTCCAAAACCACTGCAGATGGTGATTGCAGCCATGAAATTAAAAGACGCTTACTCCTTGGAAGGAAAGTTATGACCAACCTAGATAGCATATTGAAAAGCAGAGATATTACTTTGCCAACAAAGGTCCGTCTACTCAAGGTATTGGTTTTTCCAGTGGTCATGTATGGATGTGAGAGTTGGACTGTGAAGAAAGCTGAGCGCCACAGAATTGATGCTTTAGAACTGTGGTGTTGGAGAAGACTCTTGAGAGTCCCTTGGACTGCAAGGAGATCCAACCAGTCCATCCTAAAGGAGATCAGTCCTGGGTGTTCATTGGAAGGACTGAGGCTGAAGCTGAAACTCCAATACTTTGGCTACCTCATGTGAAGAGTTGACTCATTGGAAAAGACTCTGATGCTGGAAGGGATTGGGGGCAGGAGGAGAAGGGGACGACAGAGGATGAGATGGCTGGATGGCATCACCAACTCTATGGACATGAGTTTGAGTGAACTCCGGGAGTTGGTGATGGACAGGGAGGCCTGGCATGCTGTGATTCATGGGGTTGCAAGGAGTCAGACACGACTGAGCAACTGACCTGAACTGAACTGAAACTGAAGGACACTCCCTCCAATGCAAAGAGGTTATCTTAATCAGTGGTATACAACTGTGTCAAGCTAAAAAGCCCCTTCACACTGAACTGAATTGTATATGGGAGCTGGAGAACCACAGATTTCACCGCCACATTGCAAAAGGTAGCAACCCTATTTCTGACATGACACAGCCTGTCAGGACTATACATTATATTTCAGAAGTCCAGGTTATGTTTGCATAGTTGTTTTGCTACCAGCAGTAAGTAAGTTTAACCTGCCCTTTGTGATTTATCTGTTGTCATACTGGTTTGAACCAAACTGAGTCAAACCAAAGCAACTGTGATTAGAAATGAAGGGCTCTGAGGTGTCACAAGTGGGGGCCCAGTAGTGGGTATATACTGAACATATACAAGTTGAATATCTCTGTCCTAAAAAAGTTTTTTATATTAAAGTATCAAAATCATGATTTAAAAATGGTATTTGTCTTTCTCCATCTAGTTAAAAAAAAATTCAATCCCTGGTGTTCAGACTTCTCCCTTAAAATAGCCTTAGTGTAAATATTCAGAAATAACAATGCTAAGTAAGCTGAAAGAAAAGACAAAACCAACTTTGACGTTGTTGAACATTTCCTTAATATCAAATTATAGAGTACTGTGTGTGCTGTATACTATTAAAATTGCTTTACATACATTAATTCATTTCATCCTCAAGCAACCTATGAGATACAGAATGAGACAGAGAAATTAAGTACTTGTGCAAGGTAATAAAAATGACATTTGAACCCAGGCAATCCGATTGTAATTTCTGCTCATAACAGAAAAGACTGGTCAACTCTAGCTAAAATGTATATCCATATAAAGTAGTGAACACAGGAGCATTCATAATATTCATTCATTCAACAAATACTTAACTGAGTGCTTAAGACAGGCCAGGCATTACTCTAGGTGTTTCAAATTCAACAGTTTATAAAACTAAAGTTCCCTGCTCCTGTGGAAGTTTTCATTTGGTGGAAGCTGACAATAAATAAGTAAAATACATAATCTGTCTAATAAAACATATGGCTTGTCTGAAGCCATGGGGCATGAGATATACTGGAAATATGTTGCACTGTTATTCTTAGGGTGTAAAGAGAAGGTTTCGCTGATGAGGTGACATCTGAGTAAAGATCTGCAAGAAGTGAAAGGATAAACCATGAGAATATCTGGGAGTGGAACGTTCTAGACAGAAATATCAACAAGTACAATATTCCTGAGGAGAATGTGTGCATGGTATCTTCAAGAAACAACAAGGAGAAAGAATGTCTGGAATACAGTTAAGTAAGAGGGAGGTGATGAGGTAAGAGAGGGAGAGGGAGAGGCTTTATTTACATAAAGGCACTGTGAGATTTTGGCTACTGTTTTCAGATAGGGAGCCATTTAAGGGATTTGCACAGACAACCAAGACTGAACTTGGGGCTTTAAGGGTTCTAGAAGAATCTGTGGTAACGGGAGAAATATTTTGCATTAACGTTAAGAGGTGAAAAGTAATGAACAAAAACAGAAGGGTCATAATCAGTGAGGTTAACATTTCTAAAGGGTCAGGGTCTTTACTGACAGAGAGAAAGGGAGAGAAAAGAGGCTAAAATTTCCACCAGCACTGTGGCTGGGAAGAATCCAATCTGAATAACATCTGCTATGGAAGCCAAACAGACAGTGGAGGCAGACACGACAAAGGAAGATAGGGAAACTCCCAGCAGCATGAGAGTCATGTAATGGGTTCCTCCTGGAAATACTTACAGGGAAAGACAGAGAGTGTCACTGAACAGCAATGCCAATCAACAAGGCAGCTTTGCTAGCTAACACTTGCAAGCCAGGCATTTAAAAGACTTGCCTGCTTTAGAAACAGGCAAAAAGTCCTAGATAGCATGAAAAAGAATACGATTTCAATTTTGTAATAATCATTAAAAAAAGGTCACATAAAGAGAAAAAAATACCCCCAGTTCACATATAAATTCTCGAGGGAGTAATAATCTAATGCATATTGTTTTGAAGATGGGTAAAATTATTACTTTAATACCATAAAACGGATGAGTAAGGAATGATATAAGCTGCTTATGCAAATATATTTGAAATGAAGTAAAATTCGGTGTTCAAATGGAGAAGCTATTGAAGTGTCCAGTAATGATACATTTAAATAAGGCAATTTGGCTGGAAGTGCATTCATCTGTAAATAATTTACACACAGATCGAGTTATTAACTAGCTAAAAAAAAAAGTATGAGTTCTGAAAGCATACCCAAAAGGATAATTTCAGCTCTAAGGACAAAGAACGCAGATTTTAAAAGGGTCTTAGAGTTCCTTTCAAGAAGAGATTCTTTGAAGTATAAATGGCTGGTAGGGGCACAGGAAGAAGCTGACGTGGAGCCTTGGGAGTCCTGGGAAAGAGAGGACACACCTCTACTAACTCAGTCACTCAGCAAAGAGTCTGGGTCTCGGCCATCTCTGCAGGTCTGAGATTTTCATTTTGCTGGAAAACCCTCCCCTGGTCTAACCAACTAACCAACTGTCTACATCCCAACCGTGAACTTCCACCTTGAAGGTACTATTTTTGTAAGACGACATAGAGGTCAATCATTTCTATATTTCAGATCTGTGCTTTTTATACCTATTTTGCAGTTTTCTCCATTTGTGAAATGTGCCAAAATCTACTCATTTACTTAAAAAAAAAAAAAACGACACAGGTACAATGAAGAAGAGAGAGTATGAGCTAATAATAAGAAGCTCATCGGTTAAAAACATTAAATGGAGAACAGGCTGATAATGAATACTTTTAATTCCTTTGAGGAAGCTTTCTGGTTCTTCAGGATTCAGCATTATAAAAGCTATAATTCCCTTTGACTGCTAATCATAGGATTGCTGCTTGTTTGTTAGATTTTGAGTTTCAATTTGAATCAGTTGCCTTCCTGGATAATAACTGCTTACCTGTCACTTATATTTTTGGGATATTTCACTGTATACTCGGGTTAGAGTCACTGCTGCTTTCCTCTCATCACCTAGTATGTTTTATTGGAGATGCACTTTTAGAGTTCTTGCAAGTCTGCCTCATCTATCTTTGCTTTCACATTTCACGGACAGTTTAGCTCAGTATATAAACTTCTAGTTTCAAAATCATTCTCCTATAGAACCCTAACAACATTTTCTCCACTATGGCCTAGTATTCAGGGCTGCCACTGTGACGTGTTAATAACTGTCTAATTCAGGTTTTTTTGTTCGTAACTTATTTTTCTCTTCAGGGTCTCAGGACTTTCTTCTTTAGTGTCAGTAGACTAAAATGCCCAAAATATGCATTTACAAGGGAGTATTTTATATTCATTCATTCTGTTTGATACTTGCTCAGCCCTTCTATCTAAAGATTAATACCTTTGTTTAGATCTTATGATTTTGTAATTATTATTTCCTTAACTTCCTCTATGGATTTGACATACATTATTTGTGCCCATTCATTATCTTTGAATGCGCTTCTGTGTTTTGTTCTATTTCACACTTTATGGTCTTTAAAAATAAGAACATGTTACAGTTTGTTAGCAAGTGAGAGATGCTACTGAAATGAAAAAGTGGAGCACAGGAAGTAAGTTCAGGCGCTGGAGGCAGTGGGAGAGTAAAGGTTGTGATTTTTGAACAGGATGATCAAGGTAGGCCTGCCTAAGAAGCTGACGTGCAAGCACTGAGAAAAGGCTACATGGCTGTCTAAAGGAAGAAGATTCCAGCGAGAGATACAACTAGTACTAAGACTCTAAAGCAGAAAGTTCCTGGAATGCTGGAGGAACCGTAAGACGACCAGCACAACTGAAGTAAACTCAGTGAGGGAGACAGGGTGGTAGAAAACAAGACCAGAGAGAAAACCTCGAGGGGACCACGTCATTTAGGATTTTGTAGACTACTGCAGAGACCTCCCAGTATGTGTAAAAGGGACTTCCCTTGTGGCTCAGCTCGTAAAGAATCCGCCTGCAATGTGGGAGACCTGGGTTCGATCCCTGGGTTGGGAAGATCCCCTGGAGAAGGGGCCTGGGGAATTCCATAGACTGTGTAGTCCCTGGGGGAGCAAAGAGTCTGAAACGGCTGAACAACTCTCACTTTCACTGCATGGTAGAACAGTAATGGTTAAATTTGAGCATTTCCCCTTTGACTGGTAGTATTATTAAAAACAGATTTAATGTTCCAGTTATAAAAATTATGATTTATTTTTACTTTATTTCCACTGTAATTTCAGGAATTTTGACAAAAAACAATACCCCATCATGCTTTTATTCTAAACTATAGATGTTACAAGAAAAAAAAATGTATGCAATATTTGAAACTTAACTACTCTGAGAAAATATTCCCTGCTTTTTATTACATGGTCAAATTATTATTCAGTAAAGTTCATTTGGTTATATTTATTTAGAAAAAAAGACACTTTGCATTTTTTGTAAATCAGCAGTGATGCTAAATCCTACATCTCTCGATTTGTACCAATACCATCATCTCCTACTGAAAAGAGAGGATAACAGGAGAAACCTTGGGAAAGATTAAATGACAGCAAAGCTAAGGGGTCAGACTAGAATATCTTAGTTGTTTCAAAGCAATTTTCTCGGTTGTAATCAAAATAAATTTAATAAAGCTAGAAACAATCTGCCCCTAGAATGTTATAATCTCCTGTTTTGAATAAATTCATATTATCTGGAAATCAATATGGCTCATGTTGCACACAAATAAGGTCTGAAAATAGTAACACCCCAGAGCTCCAACAGGATGCCATATCCTTGAACTTTTTAGATCAAAATGAAAGTCTATTTCCTGGAAGAAATGATGCTTCTGAGCAAGACATTTCTTAAAATACTATTTCCAGAATTACTTGCAACCACCATAATGAAACATTAAGTCATCAGCCTGATTGTTAACAGCACTGGTGACATAGAAAAACTGCTCATATTTACTGGACCACATGACAATTAAGAACAGAGCATTTTTATGATTAATAGTTTAAAAGGCAGGAGTTTTCAATGAACTAACCGGAGCAACTTTCAATTCTTTGATAATTGCCCTGACCAGTTTTAACTAGATTAAAGTAATTTGAAAATGTTTCTCTAAAAGTTACATCTGTTAATAGTTACAAACCAGCTTAAATTCCCATTAAGTTTTATTCAACAAATCTCAAGATTCTGCTCTGAGAACCTCATAAGTACCCACTATTCTATAACAGGATTAGCAGTACATTTCCACATTATGTTGGTTTGGAAAATTTTTTTAATATGTAGGCTCCCTAGGAGTTCATTTTCAACCAAACAATATCAACCCACTTAAGCCATAAAGACCCATTTCCACTGGCAACAATATGAAAACCAAAACGTATTACATGGGGCAACTCCCAGGGAATAAGCCCAGCAAAGCACAGAACCAGGATTGTGAGGGAGACAGCTTTGATAAAATACCACTGAATAATACCTAAACCAGACATCATTTCTGTTGTTTACAAATACAGGTCTGTTTAACGTCTTCAGTTGTTTAGGCTAACCATTTAGATGATCCTAAACTTCCTTGAAGCCTTTGCATTTAGCTTTCCAAGTATTTGGTTCTGGTTTTGCTTCAAGCTTAAAGTAATTCTAGCATCCTATAGCAACACATTGCAACAACAAGTTGATTTTTAACAATGTCTTCTATATAGAGATCAATGTTTTTAACTGTTGTCTCTTTAAGAGAAGGGAACAGTAAAGTGTGTCTTTAAATGTCAAACATATTCTCAGTCTGTATGAATCATGGCTTTCAACCAAAAATGCAATACTAACATAACTCTTCATGCAAGGATCACAGTAGATTTTATATACTTGTAGTTAACAATTCTCACAAGATTTGTTGGAATTAATAACACATATTTTTGTAAAACAAACCTCTATTTCTCCCATCCAAACCTATTCCCCTTCAACTTTGTTTCATAAAAATGAGCACAAGGAAGGGCAGACAAACAAAAAGAGATCATGACACGAGACAGGGCATGTACGTTCTTACATTGTACAAAGGGAGGACAGACGGCAAATGAATGAAGTGCATCAATGTGAGAAAGGAGCTGAACAGAGGCGAATGCAGAAAAATAGGGGAGGAAATGGAAGAGGTAAGATGGAGAAAGAAAGATAGATAAGCGGGAAAAAAACACAGGAAGAGAAAGGAGAGATTTGGAGGGCAAAAAGAAAACAAAATGAAAAAGCAAAAAGAATGGAAAGCCTTCAAAAAATATTTGAAGGTCCATTTAAGGTGGACCTTAATAAGCTGATAAAATTCTGATTAAGTTGAAGGAACTTACTGGGAGCCACATTTGATGAAACTGCTTGAATTTTCAAATACTAATTAAAATGTTTGTTTTTAAAAAAACATTTCCTTTAATCCTCTCATTTATGTTTATAAAATAATGCTATAGACAGGAATTAAGGACACAGCCAGAAGTGACTATGATATCCAAGAACTTTTGGGGAAAAAAAGAGAAAAAACTTGACATATTTTAAAATTATAATAGATACTAACCATACTATGTATAAACTGAGAAAAGTGAAGTTGTAGCTACTATATCGGAGAAGGCGATAGCACCCCACTCCAGTACTCTTGCCTGGAAAATCCCATGGACGGAGGAGCCTGGTAGGCTGCAGTCCATGGGGTCGCAAAGAGTCGGACACGACTGAGCGACTTCACTTTCACTTTTCACTTGCATGCATTGGAGAAGGAAATGGCAACCCACTCCAGTGTTCTTGTCTGGAGAATCCCAGGGACGGGGGAGCCTGGTGGGCTGCCGTCTATGGGGTCGCACAGAGTCGGACACGACTGAAGCGACTTAGCAGCAGCAGCTACTATATATTGCAACACACAGTATCCTAGATATGATTTCAGAGCTTTTAAGACTACTACCCTAAGGCTTCCCTGGTGGCTCAGTTGATAAGGAATCCACCTGCAATGCAGGAGACCCAGGTTCTATTCATGGGTCAGGAAGATCCCCTGGAGAACGGAATAGCAATCCACTCCAATATTCTAGCCTGGGAAATCCCATGTGCAGAGGAACCCGGCAGGCTACAGTTTATAGGGTCAAAAGAGTTGGATATGACTTAGTGACTAAACCACCATACTACAGTTAGAAGAAAGCCAAAAACCATGTGATTAGGGAAAGCATAGTTAACAAAAACACAAATTTTAAATTTCACTCTTTTGAATTGAACTGGAGAATTTCTTATATTCACTGCCAAGAAAAACCACCTAAGAAGTGAAAACCTAGATACCTTCATTGCTGAAATACTGACTTTGAGGAAAATACAGTTCAAAACAATAAAATAGAAGAATTCCCATTTGCCAGAGAGGGTATGATTCTCCAAATAATCTGATGTTTAAGAACTTAAGAAATACAGTTGGGCCAAAAATAAAGTAGCTGACACTAAAAAACTCTTATTATGAAAAACTGCAACAGAAAATTCCAGATGAACTAGCAATTAACTATTTCAATTATAGTTATTTCATGTCAATTATATTTAGCCAAAATTATAGCACTATATCTACCACAAATAGGCTGTAGAATCAGCTTGATCTTATTTTACAAGGCTCTAAGAGCTGGCTTAGAAAAGACCCTGCTGCTGGGAAAGACTGACGGCCAGAGGAGAAGGGGACGACAGAGGATGAGATGGTTGGATGGCATCACCAACTCGATGGACATGAGTTTGAGTAAACTCCAGGAGTTGGTGATGGACAGGGAGGCCTGGAGAGCTGCAGTCCATGGTGTTGCAAAGAGTCAGACACAACTGAGCAACTGAACTGAACTGAAGAGCTGGCAAAACCATTTTTAAGAGTATGGAGTAATAGGGAGTACTATTCCAAGCCAGCCTCAGAAATAACCTTAAAAAAAAAGGAATTAAGGACTAAAAAAAAAATTTTTTTAATGCAATTTAAAACTGTATCTGAAATCATTAAGTGGTAAACTGGGAGGAAGGCAATGTCATTTAACACTTGAAAAGCTGTTTCTAAAAAAAAAAAAAGAAAAGCTGTTTCTAATGAGGATGATATACCACACACATATTATACCTACATATCACATTGATATTTGAACTGATTCAAGTAACTTCAAGAACTGTTGATGGTGTGGAGAAATGAACAACACGGTTTTTTATATTAGTTTTCTTGGAGAAAAGTATATGGTAGAGATGGGGCTGTAAAAGAGGTGGGCTTTTTATTTTTAACTTGTATACATCATTGGATCTTAAAGATCCATATCCACTGGACATTTAACGATAGGAATGTACCCCATGTTTACTGTAAGAACTAAATGCAATAACAGATTTTTTCAGTTCAGTTCAGTTCAGTTGCTCAGTCATGTCCGACTCTTTGCAATCCCATGAATCGCAGCACGCCAGGCCTCCCTGTTCATCACCACCTCCCGGAGTTCACTCAGACTCACGTCCATCAAGTCAGTGATGCCATCCAGCCATCTCATCCTCTGTCATCCCCTCTTCCTCCTGCCCCCAATCCCTCCCAGCATCAGAGTCTTTTCCAATGAATCAACTCTTCGCATGAGGTGGCCAAAGGACTAGTATTCTAATAAATAACAAATTCATATATTTTATTCATCCTATAAGTGTTTAAGAGTCTACGATGTACTGAGAAATAAGTGAAGTTCTAGTGATATGGTAAAAAAAAAAAAATGTCAATCTAATGAATCAGACAGATTAATTTATTAAAAATTATTAAAATACAATGACATATGATAAATGTACAACAGGTCTGGAGGGACAATGGAGAAATACCTAAGGAGAGGCACAGAAGAGAGAGTGCTTCCCAGTCAAAGCTGAGTCTTAAAAGTATCTTAAGAGCATACTAAAGGAAAAAGTAAAATTATCTGTTTCCAAATGACTAAACTCTAGAGGCTGCACAAAAAAAAACTGAAGAGAATAAAGAAATTGAATAAGACTGCAAGATTAAAAAAAAAAAAAAAGCAAAAATCAGTCACATCTCTATACACTAAAAAGGAACTATCCAAAACAGAAACTAACAACAACAACAACAAAACATTTATAATACCATCAAAAAGAATAAGATAGTTAGGAATAAATTTAACCAAGGAGGTAAAAGATTTGTATACCGAAAAGCACAAAGCATGATGAAACAAATTAAAGAAGATACGAATAAATGGAAAGACTCGGAACATTTAATATTGTTAAAATGTCTGTGCTACCCAAGGTGAGTCACAGATTCAATGGCATTTCAAAATACCAATGCCGTCTTTACAGAAATAGAACAAACAACCCTATAATTCGTATGGAAACACAAAAACCCTGGAGGCCCAAAACAATCTTAAGAAAGAAGAACATGGCTGAAGGCATCACATTTCCTGATTTCAAAATATATGATAAAGTTACAGTAATTCAAACAGCAAGGTACTAACATAAAGACACATATACAGACTGATGGAAGAGAACAGTGAGTCCAGAAATAAACCCATGCATATATGGTCAACCAATCTTCAACAAGAGTACTAAGGAGAAAAGGAGAGTCTCTTCAGTAAACCGTGTTAGGAAAACTGGATATCCAAATGCCAAAGAATAAAACTGAATCCTTATCTCACACTGTATACAAAAATCAACTGAAAAGAAGTAATGCTTTAATCATGAGACCCAAAAATGTAAAACCACTAAAAGAAAATTCAGGAAAAAAACGCTTCTTGGCAATAATTTCTTGATAGGACACCCAAAAGACTGGTCACAAAAGCTAAAATGGACAAATGCAGGTACATCACACTAAAAAGCTTCTGTACAGTAAAGGGAGGAATTAAAAAGTGAAAACAGCAACTTACAGAATAGGAAAAAATATTTGCAGACCATGTATCTGATTGAGGAGTTAATATTCAAAATATAAAAGAAACTCTAACTTACTAGCAAAAACAATGAAACAGAAAACAAGACCCCAAAACTATAAATTACTAATTAAGAAAAAGGCAAAGGATCTGAATAGACATTTTTCTAAGAAATACTTACAAACGACATGGACAGACCTAGAGATTACCATACTGAGTGAACTAAGTCAGATAGACAAGTATCACATATTACTTATATGTGGAATCTTAAAAAAAAAAAAAAAAAAAAGGTACAAATGAACCTATTTGCAAAACAGAGTCAAAGGTGTGGAAAATATGTGTGGTGGGGGGGGGATAAATTGGGAGCCTGAGATTGACATATGCACACTACTATACATAAAATAGATAACTAATAAGAACCTACTATATAATATCACAAGGAACTGCACTCAACACACTGAAATAAACTATGTGGGAACAGACTCTAAAAAAGAGTAAATCAATTTATATGTATAACTGATTCACTTTGCTGTAGTGCAGAAACTAATACAACCCTGTAAATCAATTATATTCTAATAAAAATTTTTAAAAAGAATACTACAAATGGCCAATAGGTATATAAAAAGATGTTAAACATCACTAGTCATCAAGGAAATGCAAATCAAAACCATAATGAGACAGTTAACAATACTGTATTACACACTTAAAATTTGTTAAGAGAGTAGATCTCACGTTAACTGTTTTTACCATGATTATCAACAACAACAAAAATCTTCTAGACCATTACCACTGAGAAAGCAATAAAAAAATAACATAAACAGAACGTAATGAGGCTGCTTTGCTACATGGTCTCATTACACAAAGTTAAGCAGATGATTGTGCTCTTTGAGGCCTACTTTCTAAAAAATACGATCCAGAATACCTAGATATTGGAAAAATGAACTGTATTTAGAATATATAGAAGACTTACTGCAAAAATAGAGTGAATGAGTTTTTAGGATATTAGAAGCAAAGAGAGAAGGCTATTTTAACTTTATGTCACCACACAGAATTTCACATCACACAGGTATTTCTTTTCACGTGCTGGACAAATAACTGTGCTTGTATTTCTGTTGCACAAACAAATCCACACGTGATTATATATTGTCATATTTTGTTCTCCAGCTGTTTCATATATGAATGACTTGTCTCCCAAATTACATGATAAACTTCTTTAGGGCAAATTATACTGTCTTTTCCTTTTGTATCTATTAGCAGCTAACACTGTGTTGGGCTATAGAACTGCTCAATAAATGCTTGTTGAATTGAATGGTACCCTTAATCACTGCCATTTCTTTTTTCTGAAGTACAGTTGAATAGATTTAATGCTGTGGTGCTGTCAGCTTTATACTTCATCCTGCTTCTGTGACTACCTTGCTAGGAAAAGGCAAATTCAATCTTCACATTTGTTCAATCAATGCTGCTCCTGCCAGGATTATCAACAACAATGACAATCAATGCTAAATCAAGCAGTGAGTTTTATTACACATGAATATCCATCACCTAGAGATTGAACCCAAAATATCTACGTTAGATAGAGTCATTATTAGTCTGTACCTGATTCAAAACAAATGATCAATCTTAAATATAAGTTCACTATCTGTATCTCATTCTGTAAGTAGGAATAAAAAAAATAGTAAAAAGGGAAATAATAAAAATATTTTTTAAGTTAATAAATTATAAATGTCCTCTACATACTGGCATTTTTATGCCTAAATGTGAAGACAAATTAGTTTCTTATAAAGTAAATTCTTCTACTCTAAACTGCAACATCCATAAGTACACATTTATTTTATACTATTTCACAGGAAGATAAAACAATCAACCTTAATCCTATCAGAAGTTGGAAGTCAAAATCAAAAGTATGATTCTCAAGTTAAGTTAATCTTCAAAATATAAGGTATGTCTTACTGCTTATTTACTGCAGTGAAGAATTTTTTCTCTACATATGCAAAGATTAAACTGAATTAAATAGTTAAAGCTTGCTTATAATCAAGGCTAAGTTATAATATATAACATGTAACTAACAAAGATATAACATGTAACTAATCACAGTGATCCTAGAGGTCCTATTTTAATAAGCATGAATCAGAAAAGCAAAAGGATCAGAATCCAGACATAACTGTCATTCACAATCCTACAATTTATGACAAATCACAATTTATGCAACCATGAAAAGATTCATTTAAAATCATAGTGGGATTATATTATTTCCTTGGGTTTAATTGAAACTTTGAAGGAAAAAAAGAAGTATCGGCCTATTAAAGGTTCTTTGACAAATCTATTTTACTGAACCTTTTATATATATAATTCTTTCTCTTGAAATAATGGAAAAAATTACTATATATGAACATGAAAAATGAGATTTTCCTTTCTTCAATTACTTTGCCTAAATAATTTAAAATTAACATCTAGTTAGTGTTGTACAAAATCAACAATGAATAAAATTTTTTTTTAAACTCTGGCCTAGAATATGAATAATGTTAACATAATATCAAGTGGTGGTTCTGTGGCTTACATTAGATCTCATTTCCCTTAACACAGTTTTTAAAGGTGAATTGGAAATGTATTTTTCTATCAAGCAACTACAATGATTTGGCTGAAAAACTCTTATCTATACTAACCTCCCATGGCAAAACTGAGAATTTCTTTCTAATTTAAGGTAACCAGGGATGAGGCCAAATTGAACAGTTAAGAAGAGAGTCACAGTGACAGTAACTATATTCATATTTATTGCTACAATGAAAAAAACACCCTTCTAATCCTGATTCCCATAAAAGATTTTAAGTTCCACTGAAATGTAAGCACGTGTGTATTATTCGGATGACACTTTATTCCCTCTCTCACTATGTTGACATTTATAACATGACCTAGTTGAGCTAAAATTACCATAGTAAAAAAGTAGCTGCATTGTGATAAGTGATTTTACCTAGACATGCTGTCTGGTTCCCACTGGTATACACACACTGACATCCTAGGGTGAGAAAGACTAA
The DNA here is from genome assembly GCF_055505025.1 of Bos grunniens. Taxonomy (NCBI): domain Eukaryota; kingdom Metazoa; phylum Chordata; class Mammalia; order Artiodactyla; family Bovidae; genus Bos; species Bos grunniens. The sequence goes on from NC_141171.1 coordinate 37,687,767, forward strand.
TTCCTTCTACTTGTCTTTTTCATGACAAAAGGCACTGATAATGACTTTTAAAGTTTCTTGCTTATTAACTGAAAAGCTATGAATGTTCAGCATCACCAATCAAATCAGAAAGCTAAGCCCTGAAGTATCACAAGATAAAAAAAAAAAAAAAAAATCCTGAGGCCAATACCTTGGGAAATGAAGATAAAAGAAATGAAATCACATAAGTGGGTGGTCTTAGTATTTCGGGTCACATTCCCTACTCCACACAAGTAATAGTGGACCTGCGTCTGGGAGGCATATGACACAAAACATAAATATGGAATTTCTTTTCATTCCAACCCCAAAGAAAGGCAGTGCCAAAGAATGTTCAAACTACCACACAATTGCACTCATCTCACGTGCTAGCAAAGTAATAACTCAAAATTCTCCAAGCCAGGCTTCAACAGTACGTGAACCCAAAACTTCCAGATATTCAAGCTGGATTTAGAAAAGGCAGAGGAACCAGAGATCAAATTGCTAACATCTGCTGGATCATTGAAAAAGCAAGAAAGTTCCAGAGAAACATCTACTTCTGCTTTATTGACTACATCAAAGCCTTTGACTGTGTGGATCACAACAAACTGTGGAAAATTCTTCAAAGATGGGAATACCAGACTACCTGACCTGCCTCCTGAGAAATCTGTATGCCGGTCAAAAAGCAACAGTTAGAACCGTACATGGAACAACAGACTGGATCCAGATTGGAAAAAGAGTACATCAAGGCTGTATGTTGTCACCATGCTTATTTAACTCATATGCAGAGTACTTCATGTGAAATGCAGGGCTGGATGAAGCACAAGCTGGAATCAAGATTGCTGGGAGAAATCAATAACCTCAACTATGCAGATGACACCATCCTTACGCAGAAAGCGAAGAAAAACTGAAGAGCTTCTTGGTGAAAGTGAAAGAGAAGAGTGAAAAAGCTGGCTTAAAAGTCAACATTCAAAAAACTAAGATCATGGCATCCAGTCCCATCACTTCGTGGCAAATAGATGGGGAAACAACGGAAACAGTGACAGACTATTTTCTTGGGCTCAAAAATCACTGCAGATGGTGACTGCAGCCATGAAATTAAAACACGCTTGCTCCCTGGAAGAAAAGCTACAACCAACCTAGACAGCATATTAAAAAGCAGAGACATCACTTTGTCTAGTCAAAACTACAGTTTTTCCAGTAGTCATGTAAGGATGTGAGAGTTGGACCATAAAGAAAGCTGAGGACCAAAGAACTGATGCTTTTGAACTGTGGTGCTGAAGAAGATTCCAGAGAGTCCCTTGGACTGCAAGGAGACCAAACCAGTTAATCTTACAGGAAATCAGTCCTGAACATTCATTGGGAGGACTGATGCTGAAGCTGAACCTCCAATACTTTGGCCACCAGATGTAAAGAACTCACTCACTGCAAAAGACCCTGATGCTGGGAAAGATTAAAGGCAGAAGGAGAAGGGGATGACAGAGGATGAGATGGTTGGATAGCATCACCAAATCGATGGACAAGAGTTTGAGCAAGCTGCAGGAGCTGGTGATGGACAGGGAAGCCTGGCGTGCTGTAGTCCATGGGGTCGCAAAGAGTCAGACACAACTGAACAACTGAACTGACTGACTATTCTATGTTAAATTATCAGGGACTATGAACTGAACAACATTTCTGTGCTGATAGCACCAAATTAAAGATATAAAATAAAGGAGTCTTTCAAAGAAACTCTGAAAGATAGAAAAAGGCAAACTGAAAAATATCTATAATGAACTGCTGGAGAATAAAGAGGATGAGTAATCACAATTTGCCAGAAAGTTATTAAAACTACTAGTAGGAATAATAATGTCTTCTCAAAGGAATCCAAGACATGTTGATTGAAAATGCAAAGCTCCATTAATGAGAAAATTAGGTAAGAGGCTCAGTGCCCTGAAATAAAGAGAAAACATCTTCTGTCTGTGGACTGGATTCAGTACTTAAGTAGACACTTTTCAAGTATCATTCTAACTTATGCCAAGGATAAGTGAAATTGTAATACAGATATAAATGGATCCCGTTTACCACTGCTGTCAACCAGGAAGGCTTTTTAGAGTTAGAGGGAGGCAGATAGAGTATGCGTTAGAGCAGTAAATTTACCTGTACCTTGGCCTAGGGCACAGAAACAATGTGAATCTGTGTGAAATAGATGTGAAATTAGAGAAAAATCTGAAAATAATGTTTAATGTTTAACTGTCAAAATCAGCAATTTGCCTATATGTAAAGCCCCTAATACCATATTAGGGATTATAATCAATCATACAACTACTATTCTCATGAACAGACACAGAATTTAAGTGCTAAAGTTACTTTAGAATTCAAAGGTACCTTGATGTCTATAGCAGGATAGTAGAGCTGGCGACATATATAAGCTGTGTGTACTGACCTGACTTGCACAGGGACCAGAAGCCTAAGGGAAGCAGACTTGAGAGCAGGGTGGTAGGGGAGGGTAGAGAAAAGATAAGACCGAACCTATGGGAATGTCTATGTCTACAGACTATGTTTATGTCTATGAATCTATAGCAAAAGTTGTTTTCAGAAAGGACTCTGTGAAACATGGAGTCCAAGCATAGTTATGATAAACTATGATAAATGTAATGCCATTTTACATGCTCCAGAATTTATATCTGTGAGATTATCAAGAGACAGCGTCTCTAATAAGAAAGCAGCTACACAGGGCATACATTACAGAGGTGGTGGTGAGGGTGTGCCCTCACGCAACTGCAAGAGAAGACAAGAGTAAAGGAAAGTGTGGAGCCTGTGTGCACTCGTGAGAGAGCCCTGGGGACTATCAGAGTAAACTAGGGAAGTTTACTCTTACAGGAAGGCGGATGCCTTGCATCATTCATGCAGAACATGAGCCAATATACCTGAGTTATTACCATTAACATGACTGTGCATGGATCTCCAGAATGGTGAGGCATGGAGACACTGAGGTTGGGCATAATGTATGTCTTGAACCTCTGAGAATGTTCTAATCTGACAGATGTGACAAAGTTAAAAGGATGATTTATAAAAGAGTAGAAGTCAGGGAAGGAGTACATACCCTACAAGAGACGTATTATTCCAGAATGCTTAGAGAAGCAGTCTTCTCCCCTATGACCACTTGATAGCATCCTTAATGGTACTGGCAGTGGGGTGGGGGGAGGTGGTGAGGAGGGGAATGGTTATCTTAATGATGATAACAGCCATAACAAATGATATTTGCCTAGTGCCAGCTGCTGTGAAAAATATTAATACTTTATTATTCGTTAACTCAATGAATTCTCACAATAATGTTATGGTGTTGTTGGTGGTGCTATTATTAAACTTCCTTAATTAATAATGGAGCTGAGCTTAGAATTTACCTTACATAAAAGGTAAGTGGTGGTGGCAGCAGCTTAGGGGCATTCTGGCAGGACCTCTGGCAACCCAGTCCAGTATTCTTGCCTGAAGAGCCCCATGGACAGAGGGGCATGGCAGGCTACAGTTCATGAGGTCGCAAAGAGTTGGACATGACTGAACAACAACAACAGCCCCAGAAGCATTCTGTTCGGCAGCTTCTCTGAGAGTGCACAGAGGGGAAACCTGAGCATATCATCAGCCAAAGCTAGAAGCAGCAACAGAGCTATGAAATTAAACCGTGAACTGCAAGTGCCCTGCATAGAGCTGTGTAGTACCTAAAGTGTTTCTGCTATATGCTGCAATTTTCCAACTTTTCTACCCATAGCAAGAAGAGTCAGTACTTTTCAGAAAAAGGGCAGAAGATGAATTTGCTCAAATTCAAGTGACTCAGAGTGAGGGTAAGAAAGGAAGATCACTTATGTCTTATCGGGCTTACCTCTTGTTTCTCCTCAAACCTTAGGAACTCAACATTCCACATCTTGAATGAATGAATGAGAGGGTGGATCCCACAACTTCAAGATCCTTCCCACAACCAAATCACACTAATATATTCAACTGTCTGTATCCATTTCAAACCCAACCACTCCTCAGCTTCTAAAAAAGTGAAAATTAGAAAATTATTTATCATTTGAATTATAAAAACTCTCTTAGTAGTCCATAGGAAACAGACTACATGACAGCCTCAAGATAAGTAATAAATGATAAGCATACATGACACAAAATGCTACAAATGAGAAGATCGAATACAAAATGGTCAAGCTAATTTACGCACAATCATTTAAAAATGATAATTCTTTCACCTTCAAGCAAAAAATTTTTTAGTTGTTAAGTAGTCTGGAACACTAGCACTTAAAGTTTTAAGATACATTTATAGTCTAGTGTTACATTCTGAATGCCAAATTTAAGTGGTAAAATTAAATTATGGTCACATCCAATATGTAAGACTAGATGATTACCTTTTATAGGTTCTTTCAATTAATTAATCACACTTTACAAATCCCCTCCTCTCCCCCACACACAGACTCTAGCTTAAGCTGAGCTACTTGCCCAAAAACTTTAACTTTCACTCAAGCAGTTGGTTAAAAGCCGAACGCTTATCATGAACCTGACAGAGTGTTTAGGGTCTTTTACTCTCATGAAATTTAAATTTTAGAAAGACAAAAATACAAGAAAATAGGCAAAGTAAGTGCAAGCTGGTTAAAAAAAAAAAAAAGGCAGGAAACTAACAATGAACTGGGACAGACATGGTGCTCAGGGTATGCCTCTCTAAGAATATAACATCTGAGTTGAGAAAGTGAGAGAAGTAAACCATGTGCAAGGCCAGAAAAAGAGTTCCAGGCAGATGAAAAAGGATGTGAAATAAACTACAGAAGAAAAATACTACCATTTGAGGAACTAGAAGGACATCAGTGTGATTGTGGTCAATGAACAAGATCAGGCTAGGGAGCTAGAGAACTGGGCTCAATCATAAGCCACAGAAAAGAATCCAGTTATTATACTAAGGACAATACAGAGTTACTGAAAAGTGTTTTATGCAGGGAGTAATGTGATTTAAATAACATTTTAAGAAAGTCAACTTTAAACTGTGCATAAACTGTGTATAAACAAATTAGAGGGGCTCCAGTAGGAGTCAGGAAAGTTAAACAATGATAATACTTTGAAATAGGTGTCAGGAGATACAAAAAGATGAGAGTAGATTCAAGACAAAATCTGAAGAAAGAAGAAATAAAGCTAAGAAATGAACGGAGATACAGAAAAAAGGACATAAGGAATAAATCCTAGGTTTTTGCCTTGAGTAATTTTAAGGTAATATTATACCAAAAGTTCTTCATGACAAATATCCAAATCCTAGCACACTCAAAGGGTCATTTAGGAAAAGAAATAAGATTTAGAACAAGTATTTTAAATAACCCACTAATTAAATAAAGAAGGATGAAAAGGAAGGAAGAGGAGGAAAGGAAGGGGACAAAAGGAGGAAGGGAAAGAAAGAAAGAGGGAGACAGAGTGGAATCCCTCCATCATTTGGGGCATTTCAGTGTCCCCACCATACCTCACAATCATGTCTAAGCTGATTCCTGTTACTTACTTGCTCATCTCCATATTTATTTTCCATTTACAGATAATTTGCATAAAGTAAGCATGCTCTAAAATGAAAATTAATGTTGGAATTAATTTCTTCTACAGTTGTTAGAAAAACCACAAACTTACTGATGTTTCATTCTAAGTAAAAGTTTAAAATATGAACTTGCAGGATTTCCCTGGTGGTACAGTGGTTAAGAATCCACCTGCCAGTGCAGGGGATAGGAGTTCAATCCCTGGACTGGGAAGATTCCGCAAACTGGGGGGAGAAGGGGTAAACTAAGCTTGCACCCACCTGCCACAACTACTGAGCCCACGCACCTAGAGCCCATGCTCCACAACAAGAGACGCCAACGCAATAAGAATCCCATGCACCACAAATAGAAAGTAGCTCTTTTTATGAAAGTAACACTTTTTATGAAACTACATTAATAGAGGTAACATGTTAGACAAGCTAGAGAGACAAAAGGCCCACTTTCATCAGAAAAGCACATTCCCACATGTGAATGGGAGGATTAATCTACATCAAATACTAAGGATAGTAACATACTGTTTACTGATTTAAACTGGGAGTAATTCAACAAATTCGGAGAAGGCAATGGCACCCCACTCCAGTACTCTTGCCTGGAAAATCCCATGGACAGAGGAGCCTGGTAGGCTGCAGTCCATGGGTCGCTAAGAGTCGGATATGACTGAGCAACTTCACTTTTACTTTTCACTTTCATGCATTGGAGAAGGAAATGGCAACCCACTCCAGTGTTCTTGCCTGGAGAATCCCAGGGACAGGGAAGCCTGGTGGGCTGCCATCTATTGGGTCGCACAGAGTCGGACACGACTCTAGTGACTTAGCATCAATTCAATAAATTGATTGCATATTAGTAGGTACACGGCTAACCTTAGAGAAAATATAAAAATGGTTTTGAACTCTGGTGTTGGTGAAGACTCTTGAGAGTCCCTTGGACTGCAAGGAGATCCAGCCAGGCCATCCTAAAGGAGATCAGTCCTGAATGTTCACTGGGAGGACTGATGTTGAAGCTGAAACTCCAATACTTTGGCCACCTGATGCGAAGAGCTGACTCATTGGAAAAGCCCCTGATGCTGGAAAAGAGTGAGGGCAGGAGAAGAAGGGGACAACAGAGGATGAGATGGCTGGATGGCATCACCAACTTAATGGACGTGGGTTTGGGTGGACTCCGGGAGTTGGTGATGGACAGGGAGGCCTGACGTGCTGCAGTTCATGGGGTCACAAAGAGAGTCGGACACGACTGAGCGACTGAACTGCTAATAGAAGAAAGTGTCCAACAACACAGTGTGACACAAAATGTTCCTTTAGGAATAAGAATATTTGCACTGTTTTTTAACTCCCCCAATTAATATCACCAAGACCAATGCCAAGCAACTTCCAATCACAGGCCTAGAAATCTGACAGAGGTGAAGAATGAACAATGACCTTAATTAATTAGACTATTAAACACACACGCACACACCTGAACATGCACGCAAACACACACGTACAGACACACCTTACAGAGACTTAAGAGTCTACTAGCTAAAATATAAATTTGCTGTCCCTTGAAAGTATATAAACTGTCAACATGAACCTGGGAGAACTGAGGTGTAAATGAATATTTTAAAACTTCACTCAAATTTCACTGAATGTTTAGTGGCTTTAAAAAAAAAGTATCATTAAAATCAATAGAGATTAATATGTTCAACTTCTGGTCACACTAAGTGTCAAAGATAACACTGATAAAATATAAGATTAATACAAACAAACAAACTACATTAAGACACTGGAAAGTATTCAAAAGCATATATAAGGCTGAAGAGAGTTCATTTTAATTTTGAAAAATGAAAGTAGAATGGTTAAGAGTTCATGGCTTACTCATTCCCAGGCACTGATCAAGCCTCACAGCTACAACTATAGTTGCAGAAAATGGAGGGGGGGAAAAGGCAGCCACTCTAGCTAAACATGTTAGAAATTAAGAGTTTAGGGCTAGAAAAGCAACTGAAAATTTAAAGAGGAAATCCTGACAGAAAGTCAACCTCAGACCCAAATTCAGAACGTAAGCTACACAAATTCCTGGCTGGTATCAAAATTACACACGAACACAGGAGGCCCATAAAGCCTGATAAAAAGAAGAAAGAGAAAAAAGTCAGATTTGTCTTCGTAATGATACTATTCACTGAGTTAATTCATCAGTTATTTGTAGTCTGAGTGTGAGAAAGATGACTCTGGACAGACTTAACTATCAGAGGAGAGAGCCCAAAGTCATCACAGCTACTATCATTTAGGAGGGAACCCTTAGAAGCAAAGAAACAATACAAATGATGAGCACCATTTTAGCCCAAATCTTGGGGCTAATGGCCAAAGTTTGTAGTCACAAGAGAGACCTACAAGGGTTTGGGCTATTTAAAAACAACAAGAACAACACTAACAGGAAGCTGTAAAATGCACAGAAGACAATATTTGCAATTTCAATTCAAGCAAGCCTGTATGCTTAGTTGCTCAGTCATGTCCAGCTCTTTGTGAGCCCAGGCTCCTCTGTCCACGGGATTCTCTGGCAAGAATACTAGAGTGGGATGCCATTTCCTACTCCATCAAGCAAGCCTACTGGTTTGAAAACTCAAGGTCCTCTAAAGACTATGACAGAAGGCTGAGTTACTTCAACATAGAACCTACAATATCCAGTATAGGAGCAAGAATTTCCAGACATGTGAATTAATACTCAGCAAAAATGTATACCCTGGTCTCAGATGGTGAATTTAGCAGATAAGTAATTCAAAGAAGCTATGATCAAGAAATTTAAGGAAAACATGCTATTAGTGAGTGAATACAGAGGAAATCTCAAGGGAAAAAAAGGAAACAAAAAAAATTTAAAAAAAGAGAGAGAGACTCCAGACCTGAAAAGTATAGTAACTGAAATAAAATACCCCCAAATGAGCACCACAACAAAGTGGAGATGGTAGGGGAAGAGTCAGTAAAACTGAAGTTGGAGTGATAGAAATTACCCAAGCCAAAGGTAAAAGAGAAGAAAGACTGAAGTAAGATGAACAGAACATCAGAGGCCTATGAGATAGTACATGTAATACATGTAACTGGAATCTCAGCAGGACAGGTGATAAAAGAGAAAAAAAAAATCCAGAGATATAATGGATGGAAAATTCCCAAATTTGATGGAAAATATAGTAGGCTAAGGTAAACACAAGGAAAATTTATACTAAAAATAACACGAACTGCTGAAAGTCAAAGATAAAAAACAAATCTTGAAAGGGGCCAGAGAAATTCCATTAAGGGGAAAATGATAAGACTGACAGCTGAATTCTCTTCAGAAACTATGGAGCCAACGATACTGCAACAACACAGTCAAAGTACAGAAACCAAGAATTCTATTTCCAGGAAGTCCAATCCTTCAATAATAAAAATAAAATAAGTACATGTTCAGACAAAAACAGAGAATATGTTGTCAGCAGGCCTGAATAACAAGAAACACTAAAAGAAATTCTTCAGTCTGAATGACTGAAGGCAACTCAGGTCTACAGAAAAGATGGGTATGAGTAAAATATGGGTAAAAATAAGAGTATGCAAAAATTTTCCTTTCTTCTCTTAATTCAAAGAAGATATATGATTACTTAAAGCAAACGTTACCTCACTGTATGGAGTTTATGTTAATAATAAAGTATTAATGTTGGTTCATCAGTTGAATCAAAAGGACTCACTAAAGCAAGATATTAAAATAGGAGAAACTATGCAGGGAGAGATGGAATAGATGGAAACTCTACTTTCTGTTCAGTTTTTTGGTAAACCTAAAATTGCTATAAAAATAAAGTCTATAAAATTTAATTACTGACATAAGGTAATATAATGGTGATTATATCATGACTCCAATTTTTAAAAAACTGGTGCAACAGCAATCCTAACATTAAGCAAAATCGTCTTTAAAACAACAACAATAAAATGTCTGTATTCTCAGACATATGTAAAAACTCCTAAGAAAGTTTCAAAACCAAACACTAGAACCAGGAAATGCATTTAGCAAAGTCACAGGCTACAGGGTCAATATTAAAGTATAAATTGGGAGAACAGGATTGACACATACACACTACTATAGAGATACTAAATAACTAATAAGAAACTACTGTATAGCACAGGGAACACTACTCAATACTTTGTAATAATATATTTGGAAATAGAATAAAAAAGAGTAGATATGTGTAACTGATTCACTTTGCTCTATGGCAGAAACTAACACAACACTGTAAATCAACTATACTCCAATAAAAATTAAAAAGTAAATTTTAGTGCTATATACTACCAACAATTCAGAAGTGATATTAAGAAAATAATTCCACTCACAGGAGCTTTAAAAAAATTCCTTAGCTATAAATTTAGCTACAAAAGCACAAGATCTACACACTAGGAACTACCAAACATGATTAAGAGAATTTAAAGAAAATGAAAATACATAGCTACACTCCATATTTATACACTGAAAGACTCAATATTGTTAAAGTGGAAAATTTCCCCACTTCATCTGATTAAATGCAATCTCTAACAAAATCACAATAAGTATATTTTTTTTAGAAATTGACAAGCTGGTTCTAATTTATATATGGAAATGCTAATGTAAAGCAAGCAAAATAATTTTGAAAAAAAAGAACAAGGTCAAAGGAATTACACAACCCAATTGAAGAAACTTGCTATAAAGTTACAATAATCAGAATAGCGTGGAACTGGTCTAAAGATGAACTTCTACATCAATGCAGCAGAAGAGAAAGTCAAGAAACAAACTCTTTCATTTATGACAAATTGATTTTAGACAAAGGTGAAACCCAAAATCATCTGGAGAAAAGGTTAATTCATGTAAACATCTAACTGTTCCAACATTCCCTGTTGAAAGACTACCTTTTCCTCTATAAAACATCTAGAAGAAAATATACATACAAGAAAATCTTTTCGATCTTGAGCTAGGCAAAATTTTCTAGATAAGACACTAAAAACAATCATATAAAAGAAAAATTTGATAAACTGGATCATCAAAGTTAAAAACTTCCGCTTTTGAAAAAGACATCATAAAGAAAGTGAAAAGACACACCACTCACTGGGAGAAAATATTTGCAAATTTGATAAAGTACTTGTATCTAGAATATGTAAAGAACTGTAATAATTCATTAATAAGAAGACAGTGCAAGAAAAATTTAATTCCAATACTCAAAACTAACCTTTTTAAGATCCACATAAGCTGTCTTACTATTTATTCTTTACAACTTTGGGAATACTTTCACGAGAACAAAGAGGTTTCAATTGGACTTAACTATCACTAGAGAGTAAGTCATCATAATTTCTTAACTGTGCTCTATGCCCTCCTCAGTATCCCAGGGAACATTAACATTTTCTTTCTCCCTTTCACCATATCTCTCTTTGGAATTATCACACACTTATCAGTGCTGGCTGATGCGCTGAGGCTTGCCCATATCCACCTTCTCGCTAAAGGGCATGCACAGATCAATGGACTCAGTACATCTCACAAACCTGCTACACAGTTTTGTTTTGTTTTGTTTTGTTTTTGGAGGGGCGTTGAACTGTCTTCCTGCCTAGTTATTTTCTCTCTGGTAAGAAAAACTCTGAAAAATAAACAAAAGACTCCAAAAATTCACCCTTATTTGCTTCTTGACTTGCTATCCATTTAAACAAAGAATGGTGCCTAGAACTAAAACATTACATCCAAAACAATCAGCTGGACCATCTCAAAGAGTTCACTAAACTGAAAGTATGAAAAAAAAAATTAGGAATAATTTTATAAAAGCAGAAGATATCTCATTAACTTTCAAAATGCAGCAATATAAAATTCACTATGCACAGCCCAAGGTCAAAAGATGCAGATATCCTTACTTTTTCAGTTAAAGACTAATAGTTAGTACTACAAATCTAGGAACGCTTCTTCATAAAACTTTTAAGGAATCTTGAACACAGAGGCTCTGACCAGGAGTTTGACTGACTAGCAGTGTAAACAAGAGTGACAGCCTAACCATGAACATCCTCAACAGTAAGATAAAGCAATTGGTGTTTAATTAGAAGACAGTCCCTTTAAAACAAACCAAAAATTTACAAACTATCATGGGATAGTAGGCAGGTTAACGGTACTTCAAAATATTAACAACCAAACATACCACAAATTTTAAAATATGATTGTTCACTTGATGATACAGATTTTTTAATGAAATAATTGTGCATATTTGAAAATCTGGACTAACAGGTGAATGTTAATATTATTTATTTAGTGTTGAGATAAATGCTTGGGAGAAGGGGACGACAGAGGATGAGATGGTTGGATGGCATCACCAACTCGATGGACATGAGTTTGAGTAAGCTCTGGGAGTTGATGATGGACAGGGAAGCCCAGCATGCTGCAGTCCATGGGGTCGTAAAGAGTTGGACATGGCTGAGCAACTGAACCGAACTGAAGGCTTGGGTTACATATGGATCCATGGATCCTCAGTAATCTCTCTCTCTTGCTTTTCTCACAGAATCCAAGGCCACAGTTCAGAAACTCTGATCTACACAGACATTTTTGTATCATCCCCTAACATTCCCAAAGTTTATGACTCTATGATGCCTATAATTCCTATGATTCTCTCCAAAAACAAAAGGGAAAAAAAGAATCAAAAGGCAAAGATAAGTACGGTCACCTTGCAGTCATTCACTCCTAAGTAGCTTAGAATTCCTTGGCTTCCCAATGGAATGTTTCAAAACCCATGTAAGTCTCCTAAAGAACATGAACACAGTGGAATATGTTCAAGAAACTCAGTTCCTGGGTTTCTTATATGAGACTGTAAGACTTGACTCTTGTTTTATAGATAACTATAGACAACTATTAAGTGCACTGTTATGTCTTATTTTCTAAACTACCCCTTTCATGAGGCTTCTACTGATTAAGAACCAACAATAGCTCTCACAATTGCCTACATCAGAAGATTCAGCTTTGATGTCTGGCTTTCAAAATTAGGATAATCTGGATTCTAGCCACACATTCAACAAATTTGAGATAACCTTAAGACCAAAACTTGACAAAAAACAGTATAAAAAAGGAAAAATAGAGACTAATTTCATTCCTTAATTAAAAAAAATTCTAAGTAAACTATCAAAATATTATCAAATTCACTAGTATATTTAAAAAATCAGAAATATAAATTGAGTTTACCCAAGAATAAGATGATGGCTCAACAAGAGAAAAATAACCAACATAATTCCCTACTTTATAAAATAAGAAGCAAATATCACAGGGCACAAAATCCTAAGACTGCTTCAACAGATGCTAAAAATTATTTGGTATTTTTACTAGCTATTTGTTTTAGTTTCCTATGGCTGCTATAAAAAATTACCACAAACTTGATGGCTAAAAACAACAGGAATTTATTCACTCACAAAACTTGAAAACAGTGACACGGAGCCAACATCGAGGTGTCGGGGGGCTATGCTCCCTCCAGGAATCTATTTCTTGCCTCTTTTGGCTTCTACTGACAGACAGTATTCCTTGACTTGTGGCCATCATCACTCTGGTCTCTACCTGAGGGACACCACCAGCTTCTCTTATGTCCGCTCGTGTCAAATCTCCCTCAGCCCTCTCTTATAAGGACATTTTTTTACTGTATTTAGGGCCTATCCAGACGATCCAGAATAATCTATCTCCAGACATTTAACTTAACACTACAAAGATCTTTTTTCCTTATAACATTACAGGGTCCACAGATTAGCAACTGATCTCTTTGGGGACCCATTATTCTTTAAAAAGAAAAGACAAAGCAATTTTACTCTCTATTAGTTGGTTAGGGCTATCATAACAAGCTACTGCAGATTGGGTGGCCCGAACAACAGACATTTACTTTCTCACAGTTCTAGAAGCTCAAGATGTAGGTGCCAGCATGGTTGGTTTCTATTGAGGCCTCTCTACTTGCCTTGCAGACAGCTGTCTTCTCGCTTGGTCTTTTCTCTGTCACATGCATGATCTCTTCTCTGTGTGCATGCAATCCTGGTGTCTCTTCCTCTTCTTATGAGGACATCTCTTATATTGGTTTAGGGACTCACCCTTACAACCTCATTTAACCCTTTAAAGCCCCTTCCTATCTCCAAATACAATCATATTAGAGGCTATGGCTTCAGCATATAAATTTGGGGGGAACAGAATTCAGTCCACAAAGCTCTCTAAGTAGGTTCACATCAGGGAGGAGTCAAGGACCTACTCAAGGCTAGCTAAAATTTTCTAACCACAAAAGAATGAATGGAAGTTCTATTTGAGTCTTTAATACTTTACTACCCAAGATTGGGCCTAATGGGTTCTTACGGTATCTATTCCTTCTTATATCCTTCTCTCATCAAGATACTGCTTCCTGGAAATATGGTTCCACTTTTCCTATTTTCTGAAAATGTTTCCCAAACCTCAATCAGAAAAACTCCTTCCTAAAGCTAGCCCATATTCTGTTCATGAACTTTCAAATAAAAATACTGTAGGTTTTGTCTACCAAGTTGGGTCAATTTATTTAGAAAACTGTGTTATGTTGTCATTAGCAAGTATCTTCAGAAACTGTGTAAAGCAAAACCATTTTTGTGAAAATTTATAAACAACCCAAATCTACACAGGAATCAAAATCTGTAAGTTCACTGTTAAGCAGTTGATTTTGGGTGGTAGAATCAGAGTGGATTTTTTTTTCTTTTATATCTCAGAATTTAAAAACTCTTTCATAAAAATATACACATCTTTGGGTTTTTTACATGGCTATTTAATGACTATGTTTACTCAAAAGGACCTTCAAAAGGATCTATTAAAATCTATCATCTGCACCCCCCTCTGCATCTTTCTGAATCTTAGCCCTAATTTAAATGTTCATCTTTTTTGTACTAAAGATACAGCACAGAAATTATAAGCTATAATAAAAACTTAAATAAAATATAGAGCTGCTATATTTAATTTATATCCACTTTAGAAAGTTCTATCTGGACATGTATAAAATTTACTGGTGATTAACTATGAAGTTTGTAATAATTTTGGTGAAAATACAAGTCTTAATTAAAAACACAACCTAATATTTTGGAAATTGTTTCAATGAGAACATGAGATTTGTCTTATGTTTCTACTGAAAGCATAAGAACAAAACTTTCTGGTTCATATAAATATTATATACATGCTATGTGTATTTTATGTGATCAGCCTTTCCTCACTCTTGTAAAGTATATCATGCAGAAGTAAAAAATCTCCTGAATCAACAGAAAATCTTACTAACAAATACTACAAAACTTACACTAAAAATTCAAATTTTCCCCTCAATGTAAAATCTTCTGATCAGTTTGCTATCTATTCCTTTTCCAACAATAAAAACTTTTACATAATGGCTAAAAATATAAATCTAAGGAAAAAGAATTGCCTTAAAAAATGCTTCTTCTATATGCAAAAACCTTGTGTCAAAAATACTAGACACTGTGTTCTTTTATGATTAAACCTCTAATCTAACTGGGAAAAGTTATTAATGCTATAATGGTCTGGGTTGCCTTACTTTAAAACAACTGTCCCTGTGGCATCAATTCTGTAAATGATAAGGCTTCTCCTTTCCCCAGGGGCAACTTCAGAAGTGACTTTTCCAGTCTGAGCTCTATATTAAACAGGAAAAATACTGTTTTTCTTCTATATACTCAGTCTATCTTCTAATACTCAACCAAAATTTCCTTCACAGAGGAAATCTTCATTTGAAATAAAAAAACACACACTAGATTGACCTAAACAATTAGGCCATATTAAAATAGTGATTATAAGGAAATGAGAATAAGGAAAAAAGCCATTTATTTTTAAATACAGCACCAGCACTACATCTGCATAGGCTTCCCTGGTGGCTCAGACGGTAAAGAATCCACCTGCAGTGCGGAAGACCTGGGTTCAATCCCTGGGTTGGGAAGATCCCCTGGAGGAGGGCATGCAACCCACTCCAGTATTCTTGCCTGGAGAATCCCCATGGACAGAGGAGCCTGGAAGGCTACAGTCCATGAGGTCACAAAGAGTCGGACACAACTGAGCAACTAAGCACACACCTGCATAAACAAAATATGATATCTTCACAAACTTTTAAAAACTGCTCCCTTCTATAAAAGTTAGATGGAGTAGGGTATCACTTAATAGTATTTTCTATCATATTCCCTTCAACTAAATGAACTTGACTATAAGGCACTAATACTAGCTATAACATTTAAAATATGCTGAGGTATTATCTATTATATAGACTTTCTTCATAGGCTTAGATCTTTATAAAATGCTCATTATACAACATTTTCATTTCTTTTTCTCATATTCCACAACACACAAATTTGATATCATTCACAGAATTAACTAACCACTATTTTAAAACAAGGTTACAGCAAAACTAGAGAGTGCAAAAGTAGAATTATGGTATATCTACAAAATATACTCTCTCTAAAGAAACCAAATCAAAGTAAAAACTATATTACAGATGGCTTAACTACCCAAATTATTAAGAAAAATAAGGAAACATCTCTAGTGACAAAAAAAAAAGCTATATAGAAAAGACCTTCAGTATTTCAACCAATTTTCAGTCTAGTAATTGGTGATGAATAAGAAGAAACAGAGGTATAAGAAATCTACTGCACTCACCTTTTACACAGAGTTATGTAATATAGGTCACATTTCTCCCAAATGATAGAAAAGCTCGCTGACAGGATGGCATATATTTCACTGGGAACATTTCCGTATATATATATAAAGGCCTGGGAGCCTAGACCTTGATTTAACCACAGATAAATGGGGAAATGGAAACACTGAAAAGGGAAGGGATCAGAGATTCACCAGAGAAGGCAATGGCACCCCACTCCAGTACTCTTGCCTGGAAAATCCCATGGATGGAGGAGCCTGGTAGGCTGCGGTCCATGGGGTTGCTAAGAGTCGGACACGACTGAGTGACTTCACTTTCACTCTTCACTTCCATGCATTGGAGGAGGAAATGGCAACCCACTCCAGTGTTCTTGCCTGGAGAATCCCAGGGATGGGGGAGCCTGGTGGGCTGCCGTCTATGGGGTCGCACAGAGTTGGACACAACTGAAGTGACTTAGCAGCAGAGATTCACAGATATCAATGCAATTCAACTTAACAAATACTGAGCACCTATTACTGCCTGGTTTTAAAGGTCTCAAAGAACACCTTGAACAAGCTACTCTGTTTCAGTTTCCTCATCAAAATGGCAGTATTATTTATCTCAAATGAAGTAATATGATAAAGTGCCAGTAACAAGTCAACACCCCTACTAATTCTAGTATTTTCACTAATTAACACAACCATTGTGCTCTGTTTGGTGACAGAATAAAAATCTTGTCCTTAAAATTTTAATTCCTAAGTCAGCAAAATAACTCCACATTTGCTCATTAATGTAGTGATAAATTTTATGACCTTGGGTGTTCGAATTTTGAAATAAATTACTCATTGTCTCATTAAAAATATTAATTAATCTCAGATCATAATTACATCTTCTAATCTTCTTGTTCATCTTCAACTCTAGAGTTCCACTTTCTAGGAAGTTTGTTTCCCTTTAGGCAACACAAAGATCCAAGGAGCAACAGCTAAGTTTTAAAGAATTCTGATTCTATCACCAAGTCCAGTTCAAATAGGACAAAATATTCACATACCCTCATAATAATCAACCATGGTTTAGTCTATATATGATACTACCATTTTCTGTATAAGATCCTATTTCTACAGAACGTGTTAGGGTTTAGCACTTCCATAAAAGCCAGTATTTTCTTTATAAAAAAAAGGATATTTTCTGAATATGAAAATTTTATACAGTCCAAAACTTTTTTAAAATTGTTCTACTCCATGAAAAAACTGCATGCAAAATATGATAAATTCCTTCTTTCCCCCTTTAATAATGAACTCAGGTACATAAATAATAAAACTATGCAAAGCATCATTCACATTTTATCAATCACATTCACTCAGTGACACTGCATTTGCATTAAAATATGAATGCACATAAAAAGAAATACCATTATGAAAAGGCCACAAACGTTCTGGACTGTAAAATTAAAATAAGATTGATAAATAAACACATGTGGTATCCTCATTTCTCCAGAGGTACATGCTGTATATCAAGGAAATGAGATGGCAAACGTTTACTCTATATAAGACACTTCTGAAAAGGTTTCAAAATGAACCCACTGGTACTTAACCCTTCTTGGGTTACAGACTTGACAGTACTCATAAATGACACAGACATCTTCTCAGAAAAAAAATGTGTATGTGCACATACACAAAATGTAGCAATTTCAGGACTTTCACAGACCTTCTGGAGACAGAACCCATACAGATTAAATATCCTTACACAGACCTTTGATATTCAGTGAGTATTTTCACAGTGACCCAAAGGGTCAAGGCCGGTGGTAACTGGCCATTCTGTAGAGGCCCACATTTGAATCAAACTAAAATAAAGCTGGAAACGGATATGAAATAGCAAATCACCCAGCTAGTGAAGGAGCCTGGCATTCACCTCTCAGTTTGACTCTGGCATCTTTACAACTCATTATTAGTAGAATAAATATCAAGGAGTGCTTGGTGCTAATCATTAATATATTCAGAAGGTCTTTGAACTTCTCACAATAAAAAGAGTACACTGTGCTTTCATATCCTAAGCCTCCTTGGCAAGTAATATCACGACGAGTCTCTAAAAGATAACAAGAAATAAAGTATACGATCTCCATAGATAGCTATTTGTTAACATATTTATTAAATTCACATCCTCTAGAAGGAACTTTAATCATAGTGTAGTTTATAGAGATAAAAGATACAAACCCAATATTCTAAGAGAAATCAATATGATACACCAAGTTTATTCCTGAAAACACTGACCACAAAGAACTGTGACAGATATTTTATTATAGACACCCTAAAACAAGTTAAATATCAGATATATTTACACAATTCTTTATTTCTTATAAAGTTCTAATTGGGTTTACTGATAGCCTTCAATGTCTGTTCTAACTTACACAACAATTTCATGTTAAAACAATTAGAAATCCATTTAATTTTCTTAAAGAAGATTGGGATGAGAAAATGTGATTTGCTGTACCGTGCTTAGTCATTCAGTCATGTCCAACTCTTTGCAACGCCATGGATTGTAGCCTACCAGGCTCCTCTGTCCATGGGGATTTTCCAGGCAAGAATACTGGAGTGAGTTGCCATGCCCTCCTCCAGGGGAGTCTTCCCGACCTAGGGATCAAATCCAGGTCTCCCACACTGCAGGTGGATTCTTTACCATCTGAGCCACCAGGGAAGTCCAAAATGTGATATATTCATTATCTATCATAATTTCAACAAAATACCCAGAGTATTTCTTGCAATAGTGTACAGTTGGAATGATTATTTTTTAAAAATCAGAGCTTCTATTGCACCTATAGCCCTGGCCTACCATTTTATATCTTCCGTTACTCACCTCCTCACCCCAAGATCCTTTCCGCCAGGACAACATGGCACTTCAGTGCCTCCTGTCACTGGAACCTCTTTTTTTAATCTTCATTCCTCTTATAAGCCCCAAAAAGCCCCAGCCCCAAGCAAAAAGGGCCACCACCACAGGCTTAGATATGCGGGTATATTCATTCTTACTCCTCACAAGATAGAAGGGTGCCTGGGGAGAGGATTACCACTTTTACTCCTAGAACTTTAAGAGGGGAAAGTACAGTTGACCCTCCATATCAGCAGGTTCTGCATCTGTGGGTTCAATCAACTCCAGATCAAAACACTTGTAAAAAAAATTACAGAGTCCCCAAAAACAAAACTTGAATTTGCCATGCACCAGCAACTATTCACATAGCATTTACATTGTATTCATAACCATTTACATAGCATTTGCATTCTATTAGGTATTAAAAGTAATCTAGAGATGATTTAAAGTGTATGGGAGGAAGAGTGTACGTTACATGAAATACCACACCTTTTTATACAGTGGACTTGAGCATCCGCAGATTTTGAAATCCACAGTAAGTCTGGTAACCAAAGGACAAAGTTTAGGGCTTTTCAAATTGAAACTCTAGCTATATTTTTCCATCAAACCACTGCTACAGATGCTTGTTTCACTCCAGGTACTATTTATATTACTCTGAGTTACATTATGAATCTCATCAACTTTGAGAGCTAAATCAGAAACTCAAATCATATTTATCTAATTGTTTTTCAGGAGAAAGAAGTTAGAATTAAAATATCAATGGCTTCCTGAGTATGCTGTGTAACTGTACTAAGTAGTTTACACAAATTCTCATTTAATCAACAAAATGAAGTAGAAATTATCTCTATTTAACAAGACCTAAGAAAACCAAGGCTTAAATGGGTAAATTATAACAACTTGCCAGGGCTAGAATTCAAATGCAGTTCAAGTCTCTGCTCTTAGCCACTACACTTCATTATCTTATATGTATATTTAAAGTTTCAAATATCACTGTATAATATAATCTTATATCATGAATTGTTGCATGCAAGTGTGTATATAAAATGCAGTTACAAACAGATATGCATCAAACTTTTCTGACCTTCAAAATCGATGTATTTTAAAATTTCCACATATTTGAAAAGCAACTGAAAAACTTCATCTATGTATGTGATTTGAGCCTCACTAGAAATTCCTTTACATAAATTTATATTAATACACTAATGAATAAAAATAGCAAGCTAAATAATCATTACCAAGCTCTTTCACATAACATGATTTCCTGGTAATGTCCAGTTCAGTTCAGTCGCTCAGCCATGTCCAAGTCTTTGCAACCCCATGAACTGCAACACACAAGGCCTCCCTGTCCATCACCAACTCCCGGAGTCCACCCAAACCCATGTCCATTGAGTCAGTGATGCCATCCAACTATCTCATCCTCTGTCGTCCCCTTCTCCTCCTGCCAGCATCAGGGTCTTTTCCAATGAGTCAGCTCTTCATATCAGATGGCCAAACTATTGGAGTTTCAGTGTCAACATCAGTCCTCCCAATGAACATTCAGGACTGATCTCCTTTAGGATGGACTGGTTGGATCTCCTTGCAGTCCAAGGGACTCTCAAGAGTCTTCTCCAACACCACAGTTCAAAAGCATCAATTCTTCAGCGCTCAGCTTTCTTTATACTCCAACTCTCACATCCATACATGACCACTGGAAAAACCATAGCCTTGACTAGACGGACCTTTATTGACAAAGTAATGTCTCTGCTTTTGAATATGCTATCTAGATTGGTCATAACTTTCCTTCTAAGGAGTAAGCGTCTTTTAATTTCATGGCTGCAATCACCATCTGCAGTGATTTTGGAGCCCCCAAAAATAAAGTCTGACACTGTTTCCACTGTTTCCCCATCTATTTCCCATGAAGTGATGGGACCGGATGCCATGATCTTCGTTTTCTGAATGTTGAGTTTTAAGCCAACTTTTTCACTCTGCTCTTTCACTTTCATCAAGAGCTTCTTTAGTTCTTCTTCAGTTTCTGCTGTAAGGGTGGTGTCATCTGCATATCTGACATTATTGATATTTCTCCCGGCAATCTGGATTCCAGCTTGTGCTTCTTCCAGCCCAGTGTTTCTCATGATGTACTCTGCATAGAAGTTAAATAAGCAGGGTGACAATATACAGCCTTGACGTACTCCCTTTCCTATTTGGAACCAGTCTGTTGTTCCATGTCCAGTTCTAACTGTTGCTTCCTGACCTGCATACAAGTTTCTCAAGAGGCAGATCGGGTGGTCTGGTATTCCCATCTCTTTCAGAATTTCCCAGTTTATTGTGATCCACACGGTCAAACGCTTTGGTATAATCAATAAAGCAGAAATAGATGTTTTTCTGGAACTCTCCTGCTTTTTTGATGATCCAGAGGATGTTGGCAATTTGAGCTCTGGTTCCTCTGCCTTTTCTAAAACCAGCTTGAACATCTGGAAGTTCATGGTTCACGTACTGCTGTAGCATGGCTTGGAAAATTTTGAGCATTACTTTACTAGCATGTGAGATGAGTGCAATTGTGTGGTGGTTTGAGCATTCTTTGGCATTGCCTTTCTTTGGGATTGGAATGAAAACTGACCTTTTCCAGTCCTGTGGCTGCTGCTGAGTTTTCTTAGCAATGTATCAGGCATTAAAACTGAATTTGCTTAGTTAATGGCAATTTCAAATAACATAAACTTTTATACTTCATTTTATTTCCCCATACCTCCAGTTATACTCTTGCAGAAGAAAGAAACTGTAGTACAGTATTTTCTCAGTAGAGATACTTTATAAGGTATGAGAATATTTTAGTCTTTATACTTTCATTGAAGGCAAAAAAAGAGGATGGCAGAGGATGAGATGGTTAGATAACATCACTGACTTTGAGCAAACTCTAGGAGACAGTGAAGGACAGGGAAGCCTGGTGTGCTGCAGTCCATGGGGTTTCAAAGAGTTGGACATGACTTAGCAAATATTTTCATTACATTAAAAATTAATACTACTGTATTTTAAATTTTTACACAATTTTTCTTTGCAATTTTTCTTTTTAATATGCACTGATTTTTGAAATTTATTAATCTTGGCAAGATGGAACTGTCATGTTACCATTCTGACTGTTATATGATGTCAACTTTTAAAGAAACCTACTTAACCAGCTAGAATAGGCCATAATACGGTTTCACTTTGTCACTATTGCAAATGTAACAATCATCCTATTGTTACTGAACTCAGGTTCAGCTGCTCACTGCTCAAAAGCCAATAGTGGAGAGGCAAATGTTGGCAGAAAGAAAGTTACTTTAATAAGAAAGCCTACCAACTAAGGAGATGGTGGACTCATGTCCCCAAAACCAACTCTAAAGATTCTGCTCAGCTATGTGATTTTTAAAGGGAAAAGGGGGAAGTGATCTCAGTTAATCATTGAAGCAGATGGTTAGGTTCTGCATCATTTTCCATTGTGTGCAGGATGGCTGACAGTTAACTATCTTTCTTCAGATGTTATTATGCCCATGTGGTCTGCCTGCAGGATTGCTAAGGGGGCTGCTGGAGTTAGAGAGCAAGGCATTCTTTAATTAACTACTTAATTCTTCACTCCTACTTCTTTCAGTCGAGGGAAAGAATCAACTGGTTAGGCAAGGTATTGTGTGCATTTAGTAGAATGTAAATCAGGAGTTAGGTTAAATGTTACCTAGTGATCTCATTTTTATACTTAAGGCTTAACAGGGACAAAAATTGACAAACAGGAAAGGGGCAAAGAGCTAAAAGAGCTACTTACAAATCCCTACTTGTCAGACAACATTTCATTTCTATGCGATTAGGGGGAAAAGTCCATCTTCCATAATTTCTTCACACTGACATATGATGTTGTATAACTAGAGTGGAAGACAGGTCTGTGGTGCCTCTTTGCTCACAATTTTAGTTGCCTTCTTATATATACAGGCAAAACAAGGTATAATTATTTTGATGCCCACAAACATATAGATTATTAAGAGCAATTGTGTTAATTTCATTCTCTGAAGATCAGTTCTTCAAATAGTGCTAGCTATAGATTCAGTACTGCTTACAATGGAGCAGCTTATGTTCCAGTTACAGTTTGGTCATGGTGTAGTTAGCTTTTTCCCTCTGATGGTGGTGATAGCATCTTTAAAACAACTAAGGAATGTGCATCAGACACTGAGTCTATTACTCTATTGTCCCAACCATTAACTGCTCAAGCCTGCTCTTTTGTGACTCAGGGATGACTGAGAGATTTCTGTTTCTCTACAAACAAGAGGCCAGGGACAAACAGAAGCCTTTGTACTTTGGGGAGTCCTGCAGGGTTCTGCTCAGTTCCACCATATATGTACAATATTTGCTCAGGTTGACATCTGGAAGGATAACCTGCTGGGCCATAGGGTTTGTGCATCTTCAAACTTACTAGGCATCATACAGCTGCTTTTCAAAGAGGACTGTACCAATTTACATTGACACCAGCAATGTATACAAGTTCTAATTTCCCTGCATAAGTATTTGGCAAATATCAGACCTTCACATCAGAGAAGGAAATGGCAACCCACTCCATTATTCTTGCCTCAAAAAACCCGTGGACAGAGGAGCCTGGTGGGCTGCTATCCATAGGGTCGCACAGAGTCAGACATTACTGAAGCTACTTAGCATGTGTGCATGCCTTGGAGAAGGAAATGGCAATCCACTCCAGTACCCTTGCCTAGAGAATCCCATGGACAGTGGAGCCTGGTGGGCTGCCATCTATGGGATCGCACAGAGTCAGACACAATTGAAGCGACTTAGCAGCAGCAGCAGCAGACCTTCACATCTCTGTCAATATGATGGTTGTGCCAACACTATCTCATCCATGTTTGTCACCTGACATTCCATTGGTTCATCAATGATATTATTGATATAAAATTTTATTTTTCTTAGTGTTGACACTGTATTGTAATAGTGTTTACATTTTTTATTGATCACTTCCAACTTGCTGTGATTCAAAACATTTAAAAACTCAGTTTGTAACTTTTGAAATAAAATTTTTCTCTCTTAAGGAATGTTCTAGTTTGCCATAAGTTATGACTATATCTGTTAAAAAGAGTTTAACCTCTTCGTCATTAAATTACCTGGTTTTTGAGGAAACTATTAAATAAAAAGAAATTATTTCATCCTCTGCTCATTCAAAGCAGTTTATACATCAGTTATTTCACTTAGCCTAATGTTAGCTGCTCCTTCATTAAGTTAATTCTTTTAAGGCTAGGACTGTCATGTTGCACTAACGGCATGTTGTACTATCTTTAAGATATAAAACACCAGAGCACCCTAAAAGTCCCTCCTCATTCCCCTTCCAGGGCCATCCTTTCAAGGATAAACACTATCCTGACATCTAAAAACAGATCTGAACTTTATATAAGTAAAATTATATAATATGTGTTATTTTGCCTCTGACTTCTTTCAGTCAACATTATATTTATACAATTCATTCACAATCTAACAATACTATACTTCATATATTCTCAACGATGTATAGTATTTTGTTATATGACCATACTACAATTTATCCATTCTACTGTTTATATGGGCAGTTTCTACATTTGCGCTCTCGTGAATAGCACTGCTATGGACACTGTCATTCATGGCTTTTGGTGAATATATATCTGCATTTCAGTTGGGTATATACCTAGAAGTGGAATTTCTGAGTTATATGGTATATGTATGTTCAATTTTAGTAGATAATGACAAATAATTTTTCCGAAGTGGACTACCAAAGCCTAATTTTTGAATTCATTCATTCATTCACTCATTCCCTAATTAAAAAAAAATATGCTAAGCAGAAAATTGTTAGATGGCTCACATCAAGTTTCTGTGTCTCCACAGCACTTGTTCCTTCCTGTATTCATTTTCTTAAATACCTAAGGTGTGCCAAGCACTGTTCTACATTTAGTGACCACTGGATTAATAAGACAGATTCCTCACCCTCACGGTACTTACATTCTAATGGGAAACAAACAATAAATCACAGGTGATAAATAAGTTTTTTAAAAAAGATATAATATCAAAAAGTGGAAAGCTCTACTAAAAAAAATAAAATGAAATAAGGGGAAAGAATGTGGAGATGGGAAACAGGGTCCCAATTTTGATAAAATGTGTCAGGTATCTCTAAAAAAAAGTGAAATCTGATTTGAAGTAGGTGGTAGTGAGAATAATTACATTTAGCACATATTCTGAAAGTAAGGTAACAGGATTTGTTGACAGATTTGATATGGGTATGGGGTGTGAATACAATAATTATGATAGTTATTCATACATGTTTGGATGAATAACTCTATCTAATAATAAGTCTGTAGTATGAATACCTGCCATCGGATACACACTCATTTATTAGGTGGTTTTTAGACAGTTGTTAAAGTACTGAGTATATCTTCTATAGTAATACTTAGAATGTATTTCAAATCTTCCTCTGTTGTCATTCCAACAATCAGTCAACAATAACTCTGTAAATAAATATTCTTCTTCTTAGAGGAAAAAATTTACAAATACCACAAATAAACATAGACCCCACTCCCGTACTCTTGCCTGGAAAATCCCATGAACAGAGGAGCCTGGTAGGCTGCAGTCCATGGGGTCGATAAGAGTCGGACACGACTGAGCGACTTCACTTTCACTTTTCACTTTCATGCATTGGAGAAGGAAATGGCAACCCACTCCACTGTTCTTGCCTGGAGAATCCCAGGGACAGGGGAGCCTGGTGGGCTGCCGTCTATGGGTCGCACAGAATCGGACACGACTGAAGCAACTTAGCAGCAGCAGCATATCTGTATGTATTTACATATATATATGTGTGTGTATACATATGTGTGTGTGTATATAAAGATTATATATCTATAATCTTAATAACATCAAGTGCTTAGAAGGTTTCTTTATTTTGTTTTTTTTTTTGGCAGTGCCTCATGGCATGCAGGATCTTAGTTCCCTGACCAGGGATCGAACCCATGCTCCCTGCAGTGGAAGTGCGGATTCTCTTTTTTTTAATGTTGATAGTCATTTTACTTATAATTGCCAAAATCTAGGCTAGGCTTCAAAAATACGTGAACCAAGAACTTCCAGATAATCCAGCGTCTTAATCCACACTGGATTAAGAAAAGGCAGAGGAACCAGAGATCCAACATCCACTGGATCATAGAAAAAGCAAGGGAATTCAAGAAAAACATCTATCTTTCCTTCATTGACTACACTAAAGCTTTTGACTGTGTGGATCACAACAAACTGTGGAAAATTCTTCAAGAGATGGGAATACCAGACCACCTTACCTGCCTCCTGAGAAACCTGTATGCAGGTCAAGAAGCCACAGTTAGTATCGGATATGGAACAACGGACTGGTTCCAAATTGGGAAAGGAGTGTGTCAGGGCTGCGTATTGTCACCCTGCTTATTTAACTTATATGCAAAGTACATCATGTGAAATGCCAGGCTGGATGAAGCACAAGCTGGAATCAAGATTTCAGGGAGAAATATCAATAATCTCAGCTAGTGCAGATGACACTACCCTTATGGCAGGAAGTGAAGAGGAAGTAAAGAGTCTTGATGAGGGTGAAAGAGGAGAGTGAAAAGGCTAGCTTAAAACTCAACATTCAAAAAACTAAGATCATGGCATCCGGTCCCATCACTTCATGGCAAACAGATGGGGAGACAATGGAAACAGTGATAGACTTTATTTTCTTGGACCCCAAAATCACTGCAGATGGTGACTGCAGCCATGAAATTAAAATATGCTTGTTCCTTGGAAGAAAAGCCATAACAAACCAAGAAAGCATATTAAAAAGCAAAGACATCACTTTGCCGATAAAGGTCCATCTAGTCAAAGCTATGGTTTTTCCAGTGGTCATGTATGGAGGTGAGAGCTGGACCATAAAGAAGGCTGAGTGCCAAAGAACTAATAATGCTTTTGAACTGTAGTGCTGGTGAAGATTCTTGAGAATCCTCTGGACTGCAAGGAGATCAAACCAATCAATCCTAAGAAAAATCAACCCTGAATATTCATTGGAAGGACTAATGCTGAAGCTGAAGCTCCAATAATTTTGCCACCTGATGCCAAGAGCTGACTCACTGGAAAAGATCCTAGAAAAGACTGAAGGCAGGAGGAGAAGGGGATGACAGAGGATGACATGGTTGGATGGCATCACCAACTCAATGGACATAAGTTTGAGCAAGCTCCAGGAGATGGTGAAAGACAGGGAAGCCTGGCATGCCATAGTTCATGGAGTTGCAAAGAGTTGGACACGACTGAGCAACTGAACAACAAAAAGGAAAACAAGTATCCTTCAACAGGTGAATAAACAAACTGGTACATTTATAAAATGGAATACTTTCAGCAACAAAAAAGCAACAAACTACTGATATATGTAATGTCTGGAATGAAATATCAAGAACAATACACTGGAAGTGTGGATTCTTAACCACTGGACTACAAGGGAAGTCCCCGAGAAGTTATTTTTTTAGTTAATATGTCACTATTTCAATGAATGAGTAGCTAACAATAAAGACTGACAAACAGATCGATCAATAAAAAGAAATTTTTTTTAAGTACAAAATTACAAATCCTTTAAGTGGTACCTTGAGGAAGTTAAAATTTTAAATGTTTTAATGAGCATACTATGACTTAAGGTAAAATTTCACTCCCTGTGCTAATTACCAATTGCCTCTGTATTTTTAATGTTAACTTTTTCTCTTAGTGTTTTTATTTGAATTCATAACAATTCAACAGGAGATAAGAAATTTGGGTTGAGATTCAATAATACCAACACACAGTAGCCTATATTAACCATATGAATGGAGAAATAACACATAAGTCTTTTTGATTCTCCTAGTCTATTTTTGCTCTTAAAAATGAGAATTGTCTCGCATGCTACATTCTAAGAACTAAAAATGGCACAGAGTGCTCTATACTTGGTTTTGTGTTGCCAGGAAATACTAAGTGGAAAATCAGTCTTAACAGACAGATTTGTCACATCAAACAGGCATCTTATATGATTGGTAATCAGGTGACAACCTTTTGCTCTTTAAAAAAAAAAAAAAAGCAATGAAAATATTAAGGGCCAAGTATACAAAGTCTTGTGGGCTTCCCCAGTGGCTCAGCAGTAAAGGATCTGCCTGCAATGCAGGAGATGCAGGTTTGATCCCTGGATGGGGAAGATCCCCTGGAGGAGGACATGGCAACCCACTCCAGTATTCTTGCCTGGAGAATCCCCGTGGACAGAAAGCCTGGTGGGCTACAGTCCACAGAGTTGCAAAGAGTCGGGCAAGACTGAAGCAATTGAGTATACATTCACACACATACAAAACCTCAGGATGTACTTATCCAGAAAGTTTTACACTCGATCTCCAGTTTTTGTACAAGAAGGAAGAAAAATAAATGAAAATGAAATTTTCCATACAGAATTATAAGCAGGAGACTTAATCATTTATTAAATGAGTCAAAATAAAGCATATAATATATAAATTGCAAATAAAAAGGAAAAAAGAAAATATGGCTTAATGATAGGATGGTCAATAAATGTAATCTAATTGTAGAGCTTCAAAAGGCTTCAGAGTAAGACTTGGAAGAAAGCAAGGGGCTATGGGAAAGAAGTCAAAAATGAGCATGCTAACATCACAGAAAACAGAATCAAAAAGCAAAACAAAAGTAAAAAATTTAGAAAATTACTATTCACAATAAAAGAAATTCACAAAGCTTAATCCAACAAATGAGCTACACTGGAGAAACAGTACACAGTTGAAACCGTAAAATATAGTCTAAACTGTGGACGCTTAAGAATGAAAGAGGTTAATTCATTTTACAAAGGGTTCAGTTGAACTTGGTACACCCCTGCATCTAAAGGCTAAGACAGTAGAACAGTTCTGATAGTCCTATTCTCAACCACACAGCCTGGTGAAAGAAAGCTATATTCTCCTCTATTGAGAATGGAAATTGTTTCAACTTATTTCAGTTATTAAATGTCTACTGTGCGGACTGCTATGGTTTCCTCCCTTCAAGGTATTTACAACAAGAAACAGATAATAAATAACTGAAAAAGATACCCAGGAGTCACACTTCAAATAAGCAAATGAACAATCCAAAGAAGCAACATGTCAAGGAAGAAGTAACTGTACATCACTGCCAGCATGTGACAAGGGTCATGAGTGTTACATGGATAGAAATGTCTGGCCAAGAGATGTTAAATGAGGAAGCTTCCAAGACATGATAGACTTTCAGGAGCTTTTCGAAACAGAAAAGTTGACCAGAGTATATTTCAGAGGGCACTACACTGGGAAAAGGCTCTAAAAGTGAAATAGAAACATTATAACCAAATAAATAAAGCTAGTCAAATCACTTTTTTAAACAGGGTTAGAGATACTAAACTGTAAGTTTCCTCTCCTAACATCTGTGCTAAATGTTTTACATGTATTACCTCATTTAATCCACACATTTTTCTCATTTAGAGCTGTTATATTCATTTTAGCAAGAAGGAAATCAAAACCAACGATGAAGAGACTTGTCCAACATCACCAGGAAGTGGTGCAACCAAGAGTAAAACCCAGGCAGTGAGACTCAGGAATCCTGATTTATGGACCTTCTCTACTAATGGTCCATAATGGCTGAAATGATTATGGTCACTTATTGTCAGAGCTTTGTATAATGTCTGGGTCACAGTAGGTCCCTGATAAATAATGGCCAAAAGAAAGAATGGGAATGATAAAGGTGGGCAATGTGATACAGAAAAACTACTGATTTCCCTCCCTCTCTCTCTGATAATGCAATGTTCCAAAAAATCAATGAAGAAAACCTGATGAATAAAACACCTGTATCATCTTTATGCAATCTCTTGAAAGACTAATAAGAAGGATCAAGGAAGTCAAGAAATCTCGAATCTTACTGATGTCCTTTCCTGATATAGAGGATTATTCATTTCAGTGGATTGACTTGGATATATAGATATATCTAAACTATTAGTTAAAATAAAATACAATTCACATTAATTAAAAATACAGCTATTGTTATTTGTAATGGCTAAAAATGAAGTGTTTATTCCAAGATTACAGGAGTAAAAAGAACAAGTATTCTAGACTGCATATAATACAATAGACATGGCAATGCAATAATTGCATCTAATTCGAGTAACTCAACTAAAAGTCAAAAAAAATGAAAAAGTACTTTTAGATTCTCTCTCAAGTTTGCTAACTTTAATTCTTAAAAAATAAAAAAGCATATTAAAACAGGAAAAGGGAGAAGCTAGATTGTATCTCTGCAGTTATTTGGACACACTTCTATTTATAATTTGGGGGAAAGGAAGGGAGAGGAGAGGGTGATTGCGTCCTCATGCCTGCCAGCCCAAAACCACAGGTTTCCCCTGCTTCTCAAAGAAAAGTCAAACCAAATACTCTACTGTGGTTGGACTATAATCCCTGATTCAAACATCCACCAAAGAGGTTAGTTTGCTTTTGACAGTCTATCTCCCTTAGGGTGAATATAAATTTTTATTCCACCAATTCTGCTTTCAGAAAAGCTCTCCCCAAATATTCTCCCTCCTTCGAATACAGAGCAAACATCCACTTTCTACATTTTCCAGTGCTAGAGATCAATGATAAATGTATGTGTGGGTTCATTTACCCATAAGGGAAATGGAAACTGCTGTTCTGACTCGAAGACTATTCCGTGGAACAAATGGATTAGGAAGTATAGACAGTTCCAATGACCATAAATTCATGATAAATCTGTAGAAAATGCCTTCATGAATTCTGCAAAATACACAACCATAAGCCCACCAGAACTCAATGTGAAGTGTCTGGTGACTGACATCCTGAATACCTGACATGCAGATAACTGGGCAACAAATAATAACCTCAATAAACAATCTCCAGAATTAAGAACAATAAAATGTTATTCAACTTTATGTCTAAATTGCTTTTTGTCTTTTAGATACTACCATGTAAGTGATGTACATAAACAACAGAGGCAAAAGAATCAGTGGAGGGGAAATCAAAGCGTTTTAGAGAAATAAAAAACCCTGAGAATAACAGGAAGCAAATATGTAATTGAGCAGGTCAAGAAAACAAAATAAAAAACAAATAGATGCTAAAAATTTTTTAAACCAAATTAAAAGTCCTCAAGTTTTCTTAATATCTGTGATGTTAAAGGCAAAAAAAAAAAAGTGGTTTAACAACTTAAATTTATCTTCACCTTATATTTTTTTTGTTATTTATATTTTCCAAGGTATGAAACAGAATAGTATTTGGAAAGGAATATTAAGTATATACATACAAACAAAACACACACATATGCATGTGTGTATATATACATATATGTGCATATACAAATACACACATATCCAAATGTATATGTATACATATGTGTATTTTCTCAACAAATCATCTTAACTGAATATGTAACTTTTTCCCCAACAGTAGTACGGCTAATTAAGATTTAATGTACTTTTCTGCTTCAACAATTAAATGAGAGGACTGCACGGAATTGTTTTGTACTGCTAGGAAAACCATACAATGGTCAGAAATGTGAAAATAAATTTCCACGAAAAATTCTGTTTTCTTTCATAAGTTTGAAGAACATTTTCACTTATGAATAATCCTCCTCCTCCCTTTAATTTGGAATTTAAAACTTACGTTGTAGATTTGAGTGTTTCAGAGAAAGAAGATTCTGGACACACCAGATATATGACCATCTAGGAAACTGATTATTTAATGAAATAAAAAGAAGAACTACAGAAGCTAGGCAGCCATTTTATTAACATCTGATCTAGCAGCATCTAACAGAGATGACAAGTTTTATCATGCATCTTTAACCACTAAATTCACAAAACAAACAGAAGGTTTACCATGGGAGGTACAGAGTGATCAGACTATATCCTCTAGTTACTCTTCCAGTAAAACAGCATGTGTTGTCTAAAATTGCTATGGGAACGTGGGAGCTCATAAGAAAAATGAAGTTTTAGTCGAATGTCTTCTTTAATATCCTATACTACGACCTCTATAGTAAATGAAAAGTTTACATACAAACAACCTTTATGAGTAAGAGCAAATATTAACATTAAGATGGAGTACAATGATGTTCAATTTTGCAACTATGGTGTTGAATCCTTATTAAGCATGTAAGCAGTTTCACCGCATGAGGGTTCTGTTTGCATGTTACAATTGACTTAACATATTCTGTTATTCAAATGAATTTAAGAGGGAAAACATTTATGTTCCAACTCTCCTTCTGATTATAATATAGAGAATGATGGCAGATATTTCTCTAAATAATCAACATAATCAGGAATAAGATCCAAAAGAAAACTTAAAGCAGAAGGTACAGAAAAGAAGGGATGAGAAAATATCTAAGTGAATATGAGATAAGAAACAATAACTTAAAAAAAAAAAAAGAAAGAAACAATAACTTAAGACTCATTGTAAATTTACCTAATATGAACCATTCATATTACCGGTAGCTCAGACGGTAAGGTGTCTGTCTACAATGCAGGAGACCCGGGTTTGACCCTGGGTTGGGAAGATCCCCTGGAGAAGGAAATGGCAATCCACTCCAGGATTATTGCCTGGAAAATCTCATGGACAGAGGAGCCTGGTAGGCTACAGTCCATGGGGTTGCAAAGAGTCGGACACGACTGAGCGACTTCACTTTCACTTTCAAGAAAGTGAATTTAGTGCAGTAGAAAGAGAATTTGACTGAGAATGCAAAAGTCAAGTTCTAGTCCCATCTCTGCTACTTACAGGCAGGGCAACTTTGTTGCTGTTGTTCAGTTGCTCACTAGTATCCAACACTGCTTTGGGACTCCACTGACTGCAGCACACCAGGCTTCCCTGTCCTTCACAATCTCCCTGTTTGTGAAAACAGGAGTTTGCTCAAACTCATGTCCATTGAGTCGGTGATGCCATCCAACCATCTCATCCTCTGTCATCCCATTCTCCTCCTGGGTCATTGCCAGTGAGTCGGCTCTTCCCATCAGGGAGCCAAAGTATTGGAGCTTCAGCTTCAGCATCAGTCCTTCCAGCGAATATTCAGGGCTGATTTGCTTTAGGATTCACTGATTTGATCCCCATGCTGTCCAAGAGACTCAAGAGTCTTCTTCAACACCACAGTTCAAAAGCATCAATTCTTCAGTGCTCAGCCTTCTTTATGGTCCAACTCTCACATCCATACATGACTACTGGAAAAATCATAGCTCTGACTATATGGACCTTTGTTGTCAATGTGATGTATCTACTTTTTAATACACTCTCTAGGTCTGTGACAGCTTTTCTTCCAAGGAGCAAGTGTCTTTTAATTTCATGGCTACAGTCACCATCTGCAGTGAATTTGGAGCCCAAGAAAATACAGTCTGTCACTGTTTCCATTGTTTCCCCCATCTATCTGCCATGAAGTGATGGGATCAGATGCCATGATCTTAGTTTTTTGAATGTTAAGTTTCAAGCCAGTTTTTTCACTCTACTCTTTCATCTTCATCAAGAGGCTCTTTTTTGTTCCTCTTTGCTTTTGCCATAAAGGTGTTGTCATCTGGCTATCTGAGGTTATTGATATTTCTCCCGGCAATCCTGATTCCAGCTTGAGCTTCATCCAGCCCAGAATTTTGCATGATGTACTCTGCATAGAAGTTAAATAAGCAGGGTGACAATATACAGCCTTGACTTACTCCTTTCTCGATTTGGAACCAATCTGTTGTTTCATGTCTGATGCTAACTGTTACTTCTTGACCTGCATACAGATTTCTCAGGAGGCAGGTAAGGAGGTATGGTATTTCCATCCCTTTAAGAATTTCCTAGTTTGTCACGATCCATACAGTCAAAGGCTTTAGCATAGTCAATGAAGCAGAAGTAGATATTTTTCTGGAATTCCCTTGCTTGTTCTATTATCCAGTAGATGTTGGCAATTTGATCTCTGGTTCCTCTGCCTTTTCTAAATCCATGTTGTACATTTGAGTGTCTCGGTTCACGTACTGTTGAAGCCTAGCTTGAAGGATTTTGAGCATTACCTTGCTAGCATGTGAAGTGCTGCAACTGTGCAATAGTTTGAGCATTCTTTGGCGCTGCCCTTCTTTGGAACTGGAATGAAAACTGACCTTTTACACTCCTGTGGCCACTGCTGAGCTTTCCAAATTTGCTGGCATATTGACTGCAGCACTTTAGCAGCAGCATCTTTTAGAATTTGAAATAGCTCAGCTGGAATTCCATCACCTCCACTTGCTTTGTGGAGTATACTGATACTTTCTAAGGCCCATTTGACTTTGCACTCCAGGATGTCTGGCTCTAGGTGAGTGATCACACCACCACATGGTTATCCAGGTCATTAAGACCTTTCTTCGTATAGTGCTGTGTATTCTTGCCACCTCTTCTTCACATCTTCTGCTTCTGTTAGGTCCATACCATTTCTGTCCTTTATCGACCCATCTTTGCATGAAATGTTCCCTTGGTATCTCTAATCTTCTTGAAGAGATCTCTAATCTTTCCCATTCTATTGTTTCCCTCTATTTCTTTGCATTGTTCACTTAAGAAGGCTTTCTTATCTCTCCCTGCTATTCTCTGGAACTCTGCATTCAGTTAGGTATATCTTTCCTTTTCTTCTTTGCCTTTTGCTTCTCTTCTTTTCTCAGCTATTTGTAAGGCCTCCTCCTAGGAGCTATCTGTAAGACAACCATTTTGCTGTTTTGTATTTCTTTTCCTTGGGAATAGTCTTGATCCCTGCCTTCTGTGCAGTGTCATGAACCTGCTTCCATAGTTCTTCAGGCACTCTGTCTATCAGATCTAATCCCTTGAATCTATTTCTCACTTCCACTGTGTAATCATAAGGGATTTGATTTACGTCATACCTGACTGGCCTAGTGGTTTTCCCTACTTTCTTCAATTTAAGTCGGAATCTTGCAACAAGGAGTTCATGATCTGAGCCACAGGCAGCTCCCAGTCTTGTTTTAGCTGACTGTATAGAGCTTTTCCATCTTTGGCTGTAAAGAATATAATCAATCTGATTTCAGTGTTGACTATCTGGTGATGTCCACATGTAGAGTCATCTCTTGTGTTGTTGGAAGAGGGTATTTACTTTGACCAATGCGTTCTCTTGGTAAAACTCTGTTAGCCTTTGCCCTGCTTCATTTTGTACTCCAAAGCCAAATTTGCCTGTTACTCCAGGTATCTCTTGACTTTCTACTTTTGCATTCCAGCCTCCTATGATGAGAAGGATATCTTTTTTGGTGTTAGTTTTAGAAGGTCTTGTAGGTCTTCATAGAACCATTCAACTTCAGCTTCTTCAGCATTAGTGGTTGGGACATAGACTTGAATTACTGTCATACTGAATGTGTAACTCTGTGTAAACCAAAAACCTTCCTGGCAATTGCTTTAAAGACTTAAAACCAAACAGCAAGCTGTCATTCTTCTCATTTAATTTTGCAGTGTAGTCAGAGTGTCAGTTCATGACAGTAAAATGATTTCCACAGCAGCCAATCAGTGTCAATACTGTATATTTACAATTCTTTATATTCAGTCAAAGGCAAGAGACTGACTTCTAAAGGTAATCACCTACTAAAAGCATACACCTCTAATATACAGCAAGGAAAATACCAAAATGTACTTGAAATTACCCTGCTCCTTCTATGTTCCTCTTATCTCTCCAGCTATGACTACTATTAATGTCTTTCTCTTTAAGACAAGCAATGGACATTTCTGAGGATAACTTGACTTAAGGCTGTGAAACGAAGTTTAAAAAAAAACTCATCAAAACTGTAAAAGGTAATGCATATATGTGGTTGCAGATATATACATATATACATATGTATGTCTCAAGCTAAGACTATGCGTGTGAGAGAGAAGAGAAAGTTAGAGAAGAGAAGCAAAGAGATCCATCTGAGACAACTCTCTTTACATCTCTGGTAATCAAGCCTTTCACACAATAACCACGAGGAAAGCATCCATGGCTCTGGCTCTGAGCTGAACTGACTTGGGGATTAGAGTCTATGATAATGGAGCAGGACCTTATGGGGCGTTCCCAAGACAGAACCTCACCCTTATCCTCTGCTCTAGTTACTCTCTGAAGTACCTAGATAAGAGTATCTGATGCACATTTTCTGAGTTGTTTGACAAATGCTAAAACCACCACAAAAAGAAGTAAGAACCACTTGATGATCGTGACCACAAAGCTCCTCCCGCGCCACCCCTCCTCAGATCAATCAGTGCCTAAGGGCTAATAATGCTAACCCCTGTGATAGCACCCCTTTTACCTCACAATTATCCAATCAGAGAATTGTGCACGAGATGACCACAGACCCTGGGATGCCCCTCCTTCACTTCACCTTTAAAAATGCTTTGCTGAAACTCCTGGGGAGTTTGCGTGTCTTTAGCCTAGCTGTCCTGACCTCCTTGCCTGGAGCCCTACAATAAAGACTGCACTTCGCCACAACCCGGGGTTCACAGTTTGGCCTTAGTGCAAGCAGACCCAAGTTTGGTTCCAGCACACAACAATTTCAATTCTACTCTACTAATAGTTCAATATATAACACAGGCAAATCACGTAATCTCTCTGTGCTTCAGTATCTGAACTGGATTCTACTCAAAGGCTGACTGGCTCTTTCCATAGGTGCCTACATTTGAACGCACTTTTAGAAAAGATAGGAAAAGTAGCAGAGTTCTTTCACAGATTTTTCTATTTCTATAAAAATAACATTTATAATTCTTATTGCCAAGAAAGACAAAAAAAAAAAACTTGTGTACGTGAAATCAAATGACACTTTAGAAAGTAAAAAAAATGTTGCCTAAGGTGTTAATTTCAGATTAAACTACAAAGTACATTACCATCAAGTGGAAGGGGATGAATGGAATGACCTTTTATGGTCTCTTCTAAAACTGAAGACTATGATTGTGAACTAGACTCTGCAAAATGTGGCAAACAACCCCACGTATTAAAAATACCACAAGTGTTTGGACCTCTCTGGTAGCTCAGACAGTAAAGAATCTGCCTGCAATGCGGGAGACCTGGGTTCAATCCATGGGTCAGGAAGATAACCCTGGAGAAGGAAATGGCAACCCACTCCAGTATTCTGGCCTGGTGAATTCCATGGACAGAAGAGCTTGTCAGGCTACACTCGATGGGGTCACAAAGAGTCAGACATCACTGAGGGACTAACACTTTGACAAGTGTTTACTGCAAGAAAGATTAAAAAAGGATAGGTATTTATTTGGCAGAACAATTATCCTTCCTTAATTATCAACTTCTGGTATAAATTACTGACAATCTATAAAAAGAAAACTTCTATTATCAAGATGTTATTTTTGCACATATTTATAGAACAGGTATAGTGATGCTTCTAAGCTTTATTTAGAAAATCATATGTCACACAAATAATATCCATTATTTCTTAGGTTTTGCTTAGTGTCTCCTTTTCCCTGGTAAATTTGAAAATCTATCCTTTTATATATATAGAAAAGGTATCCTTTATATATAAAGATAAAAATTAATCACCATTTAGAGTATATCACTATTTTTCTGATCATTATATTAGGTGGTGAGAAGCCATCCACACACAGAGATATAGTATTTCTGTGATTAATAATAGCAGGAAGGATCCTTGAACAGAAGTATGCCATGTACTGTCTATAGCCATAAATAAAATATCTTTCTTACAAGTAAGCCACTACAATATCAACTCCATAACTCTGACTTCTTAATATTGTGTGATAATCACGTAAATTAACCAGAGATGGGAATGTTGGCTATTAAGATAGAGTTGGCTACTAAGTTGGCTATTGAGAGTTGGCTATTAAGTTTTTTATACTAGAAAATCATCATTTTAGCTATGTGTGTCTTAGATTATTCATCTATGAATTTATTCTCATTAATAACAAAGCAGTTGAATTCTCTGCCTGCTTACCATAACCACTTTTCCTCATGAGTCAATCACCCCATCACTGTAAAGGGCCACAAGTTATGACAGGACTTTTAAAGCCAAATGTTAAACACCTGACTACAAAAACAAAGCAAAAAGCCTTGAAATTTCATCTGTGTCTTAATTAGGCTTCAGATCAAGCAACACCTCCACAAACAAGTCACATGGCTATGACACAACTTCTTATGGCCATCAACAGTCTCTGCAAATATATTTCATTCTGCTAGGTACACTTTAATTCTAGTATTTTATGAAATAGATTCTGATCCTTACTTATTTGTCTGGCCCTCATAAAGGGAAAAACTAAATATAAACAACAACAACAGAGCAAAGAGAAGCAAATTCCTCTGAAGAATGACTTATACAAAATATATTTTCTTCAATTTCAAGACCATTTTCCCCATAGAACCAATATTATGAACAGCAGTTAGACTTTCTGACTCATTTGTAAAATCTGATGTGAACCTTAATGTAACTGAACTACAGAACCTTTTCAAACTCCTAATCCTAGGTAGTTGGGAACCATTTGAGAACAAGGGTGGCCAAGGACAGTATTTATTACTATTGTTACTACTAGTGGGAATCATAATATCCAGGAAGCTATCACTTACCAAGTACCCACTATGTGCTAGGTATTGTGTTAAATGCTTTACTTGCCTCATTTATTTTTCATAGCTACTCTATGATATATGTATTATTTTTATCCTATAGTTTAAAAAAAATGAGGATTTGAAAAACTAAGTGACTTGCCTAAGGGCACATAGTTAGGAAGTTGCAAAGTCACACCCAGGTCCACACGGCTTTCATGCTTTCTACCACTTTGCAACATTGCTAAGTTTCAAAATACTTACTTTCTTTTTCAGAATCAAAATTTCCAGCCCTTCAGAATAGGTGATACCAGCTACACGCTATAAGAAACCTTTCTGATCTAATTTGCACTGGATATAAATAACCAAATCCTACCAGAAGTAGCATTTTCATCTTTTCAAAAGGAGGCAATTTAATTCAACTGAACTTAAAAATGGTTATGTTAGATAGTGAAACAAGAGTAACCAGAATAGCTTGCAATAGGAAGCAGATGAACCCTTCTGGAAGAGGACATCCATACCTGTCTGACTAGCATCTTTTCTTTTTGGGAAATATTACAATTCCATTCAGTGCGATACTGACAAAGCCATCAGTCATGGGGCCTTCCATCCCCTAAACCTGGTGGCCATGAGAACTAAGCAAGGTCAATAGTTATTTGGGTCCCCACCCCCACATATTTAATTGTCACGGTATTGAATAGTCATTCACATTCATCTGAAGCCTGGAACTGTAAGAATGACAGACATTAGGACACACAGTCCACAGGGAGCAGTTGCCAGAAAACAAAGTCATCACAGAGGAAAGTAAAATTGAACAATGTGGAGACGAAGCCCTGGTGATATCGCTTGAACCCCTGCATCCCGCCATGATTAGGTTAGAGATTCACCCCTTGTTTCCTAGTAGCTATTTGAGCCAGTAAATTTTGATTAAGTTAATGTGTGTCAGATCTCTGACACACAAACCCAAAACAATCTCTACTAACATGGGTTTCTGAGAGTTTGCTCGTGAGGTCATCTTCCTCCTGGAGTGCTTTCATTAGTTCTTTTCTTTATCCATTCCAAGCAAGAAGGAAATAAAATTACTTCCAATTTCAGATTAAGGATAATTAGCAAAGGGAAAATATAAGGATACTGAATACAGTTTGGACTGTTAAAGGCAATATTAATATATACATTTTCCTATTTAAAATATTTATGTGCAAAAATCTGGAAATAGCCATGACTCTCATCTGTAAGCCCATATTTTCAGTCATGACGTTTGACAGAAAACCACAATGTTATAATGTCAAAACTTTAGAAAGTTATATAAAAGGCAATAATAGAGCATAAAATGTAGCAAAGTGCTTATCACGAATCAAATTCAGCAAATGTTTGAAATGTGTTTAATTTGACTTTTTATTTTTTTTATTTTTTTTATTTTTTGGAGAGGAAGGAGGGGGGAAACTACTTTTTGTCTTTTCCTCCCCAAACCCTCTGGCATCGACCGACGGACTGTGAAAATATCACACTACCTAATTTGACTTTTTAAAATATACATTTTATAGGACTTAAAATATTCTTTTTAAGTTTTTGTCTCTCAACTTGTATTTTACAAGGAAGTCATACAGAAAGCAAAAATGCACCTAGCTCAAAGTTTTCTAGAATTTAAGGTGTGAATTTTCATGCTCATTTCTTTCTGGATTAGTTCTTCACCTTCAAGTATTAGTTGCTTTTTCTTATTAATATTTCATGTACAAAAGGTATATGCAACTTATAAATAAAAAGTTAACCTTAAACATATGGTGGCAAAAATCCATGACTCCAATTCAAGATAATTTAGCATTTACATTCCAAAGAAACTAGGACTCTTGGTTGCCAAGGACAGATACCTACCCCCTAAACTAGCATAAGCAAAAAAAGGTAATGTACTGGCTCAAAGGATTAAAAGTGTAGAAATGGGAACGGCTTCAGGCATAGCTGGATTTAGGCTTCAAGATGTATCATCAGGACTCCACAATGTTCGATTTTGCTTTCCTTCGTGATGACTTTATTCTCCAGCAAGTACTCCCTATAGACTACATATGTCCCACATGGCTCTCTCTCCCCATCCTCTCAGTTCTACTTTCTGATATGTTGGCCTCCTTCTCAAATTGTATGTGATGTGTGAGGCACTGTAGTACTTGAAGCTGCTACAGCCATCTTTCAATGCACACTGATATATACTCATCCAATCAGCCCTCGGTGCCTGTAACGAGACACAGTGTGCTGCCTGCTTAGGTGTAGGTCACACACACCATGTCTGAGTCAGCTGGTAGGTGTGGCCTTACCCTTAAGAGCAAGGAAGGGGTGGATTCTTCAAAGGAAAATCAAAGGGACATTTTTCAGAATATCAGAAATACATCCCCAATACAAATTACCTCTTTGGAAAATAAAAATGATGCGAACAAAAATAACAACTACAAAAACAATGCGAAGGTTTTTAGAGTGCTGAAAATATATGCACAATTTCTTGAGAAGTGTTCTTAATTAGATGCTCGTTGTTTCCTTCTGATACCACTACTGAAATAATTAAAACTTATATTTTCCCCCTTTCAAATTCCCTTTTATTGTGTTAACTGAAACTCAGGGTTTTGACAGCTGTGGCTACCAAAACAAATGGAATATATTTCCAAATAGTTAAAGATTAAGCCCAATTATTGCCACTAATAATTGTACCAGAGTTCTTGGCTGCAAGAACAGTGCAATTTCTGTTAAGTTAAGCAGAAAAGGACACATAAACAAGCTGAAGAAATAGACTTGGGAAACAAGCTGGAACTAAAGAGCACTAGGAGGCTAGAACTGCCACCAAAATCCACGCTGAAGGAAAGAAAAGTTGGCTCACGAAGCCTCTGCTGAGAATGTTGGCACCACTCCCACTGCTGGTCCCAGTGCTTCATCTGTAACTGTCCC
This sequence comes from Bos grunniens, assembly GCF_055505025.1. Lineage (NCBI taxonomy): Eukaryota > Metazoa > Chordata > Mammalia > Artiodactyla > Bovidae > Bos > Bos grunniens. Next base: position 37,729,161 of record NC_141171.1, read on the forward strand.
CTGTTTCTCTGTATTGCTTTTTTCAGATGTGAAGTTTCACGCAGAGTTTTCTAGCCATCTGAGCATAAATCATGTGCCATAACTCTAGCCGTATCAACAGCTGTGAGAGGGATGATCTGTAGCATTTTGGCTTCCACAGTAGAAGTAAGACTTTAGGCACTTAGAATAAACCCTAACATATAAACAGCCCTTGATAAATGTGATTTATTATTCTCATAAAAGCATGGCTTAAACCACTATGTGGCAAATAATGTTTTTAACATGATACTATATGACTGATAGATCATCTTCATTAAAAACAACAAAGGTATTTCCCAAATCACATAACTATTGGTAAAAAACAGGTAAAAACTGGACTTCCATGATGGCCCAGTGGCTAAGACTTCACACTCCCAGTGCAGGGGGCCTACGTTCAATCCCTGGTTAGGGAAGATCCTGCATGCCACATGGCATGGCCAAAAAAAAATAGGCAAGAATTGATTATTCTGAATCAACTCTTGGCTCCAATGCCAGTAGAAAGAATTCCTGAAAAATAAATTCAATCTCTTTCCCCTCCAAACATATTCTGCCTCTACAACATAATTAAGTCAAATAAGCTTAATAAGGGGTTTCCCTGGTGGCTAAGATGGTAAAGAGTTCACCTGTAATGTAGGAGACCTGGTTCGATCTCTGGATTGGGCAAACAATAAGCAGGAGACAATCAAAATTTGACCTTCTGGGGTAGATTATGGCAGGTCGTGGACAAGTTATTAATATTTCTTTCTCCACCATGAGTATAATGGGGGCGGGGGGTAAGGTAGCCAGTCACTTACTGCAAATTAAGTACCAATGTTCATCTAGGTTAGTTTCCATTACAGCTACTGGAAACTGACCGAGTCAACATTCTGTTGTAATCTGACAAAAAGATGTATCTCACTCGTAAAGAAACCCATCCAGAACATGGATGGATCTATACACTTAGAGGGAAAAGCTGTCACTTGGCTCCTATATTACCACACTACTTTTTTTTATTATTACAGGATAAGAGTCTATTATTATTTTCTTAGAATTTCACCCAAGACATGGAGCTATAATTTAAAGAAAATAAAGTATAAGATATAAAGGAAATATTTAAGAGGAAAAATTGACTTACAATATACAGTCGTTTTAAAGTACTTGGAAGCCAGCAATTTAACTTACAGAAAAGCTATGTTTAAAAAAAAAAGACAGAATTTAATTACTACAGTATGTTTTCTCAACTCAGTTAAATAAACTACATTCATTCCTACATTTCTATTGTGAGTCTGAATTAGAATATGCTAGGAATACAGTTACATGTAAATGCCAATACATGAAGTAATTAGAGATCATTTAGTCTACTTAGGGGTGATAGTTCAAATTCTGTCACTCCTCTTCGTCATAGTCATATGTACATAGGTTGATAGCGATTATTTTTACAGCAATAAGGGAGCTGTGGAAATAATATAATGGTTACTTTTAAACACTAAATATCTTCAGAATTTCACCTGACACTATTTACTAATCCATAATACATGGAAGCAATCTCTACATATGTGCAATATTCAATGGTACTTAACTGTACATACTATTATCATTTTGGGCAGAAATGAGAAATTTACAAAATGAGTACAACATCACTGCTATCCACTCCTTTATATACTCATTAATTTATCTTACATACTTGTAGCTATACTTTCAGCTGTCAAATAGTTCTTCATTACAAAAGTTCTATAACATTTTATTTACTAGAGTATTAGGGGCTGAAAAAGTCTAATAAAAGTCTAAAATATAGGAATAAAACAGAATTACTGTTGTCTCTTTTGGATATATACATTTCTTAACTGCTTTTAAAGTATATTTTATTTTTAGGGAAAAAATTTTAAATAGATAAAAATCTTCTATCTATATGTTAGCTTTTCATTTAGGGGCATACACTTAAATTGCAGTCCATAAACACATGATTTCATTTAAAAGTAACAAAATACTCAGCTTCCTAATAAAAAAGTTGGAAATTATTACATATTTCTAGCTTTTTAAAAAGCAAAAAGCAGCAGAGGATGGTAAAGAAAGAATGTACATGCTATGCAGCCATTACACACTACAGTACACTGCTTAGTACCTCCAGTAGAGGAGCTAACTTCTGAACTTCCACTTAAAACCTATTATGCTGTCAATAAAAAGAAGTTCTTAATGTCAGTGATCTACAGAGCTATGGAGAAATAAAGTTGTTCACTTATTCAGTCATTTCTTCAACAAATATTTCTAGAGCTCCTTACAAATATCAGGCTCCATAACCAATGAAATACCTACTCTCTAGAAGCTAAGATTAAAAGATATACAAAGAAAGACATTAAATAAATTACTAGAATTGTGACAAGGGCTATAAAGAGAAAGGTATAAAGTAGGAGGACTACATCAGGTCAGATCTGATCACGGAAAATCTCTTAAGAAATGATATTTTGATAACTGAACAGTATGCTCAAAGACTTGGGGAAGTCAAGGAGAGAGTCCTCTAGGTAGAAGAAACAGAACCTGTAAAACCCAGAGAGGCAAGAAAAAATTTAGGTATGTCTGATGAAGTGAAGGAGTACATATAACGAGAAAAGAGGAAACAGAATGATATGAATATAACACTGGGGATATGAGACTCTCATAAAGTAAAGATAAAGTTGTTAAACACTATTAAGCAGGAAGGTAAAATAAATTTACAAAGCAGAAACAGCACTGGAATGGTCTAAAGACCATGAAAATAAACATTGTGTTGAAAAAGTTTGTGAGACTATGAGAAAGAGGGTGGGATCTCAAATAGCAGATGGATTCCTTACTTCCATTTGATGCCTGGATTCATTTGAACACACTTAAATGTCGATGGTATGACGCCAACAGAGAGAATAATGAAGGAGAGGGAAGTAACTGGTAGAGAAGGAACTCAGAGCTCAAGAAATTATTAGGCAACTCATCATCATTAGTCAGTGTATTATTTTCTCCAACACTTAATGCCTGATGGCAAAGTAAAGTCAGATAGATTTATTCAGAAGCAGAATTCTTGCTGGTGAGTTCAGGGAAGACTAGGACACTGAAAAGAGAGTAAGTGACGGATTTGAGTCTTAGATAAAGAAGAAAACGAAAACAGTAAGGGTCAATTCAAATTTTCGCTTCTGCTTCATGGGGCTTCCCTGGTGCCTCAGATGGTAAAGAATCCACCTGCAATGTGGGGGACCTGGGTTTGATCTCTGAATTGGGAAAAGCCCCTAGAGGAGGGTATGGCAACCTACTCCAGTATTCTTGACTGGAGAATCCCCAAGGACAAGAGGAGCCTGGCAGGCTTGACTATGCTAAAGCCTTTCACTGTGTGGATTACAACAAACTATGGAAAATTCTTAAAGAGATGGAAATACCAGACCACCTTACCTGCCTCATGAGAAACCTGTATGCAGGACAAGGAGCAACAATTAGAACCAGACATGGACAATGGACCAGTTCCAAACTGGGAAAGGAGTATGTCAAGGCTGTACGTTGTCACCCTGCTTATCTAACTTATGTGCAGAGCACATCATGTGAAATGCCGGGCTGGATGAAGCAAAAGCTGGATATCAGTATCCTCAGATATGCAGATGACACCACCCTTATGGCAGAAAGTGAGGAGGAACAAAAAAGAGCCCCTTGAAGAAGATGGAAGAGTAGAGTGAAAAAACTAGCTTGAAACTCAACATTCAAACAACTAAGATCATGGCATCCGGTCCCATCACTTCATGGCAAATAGATGGGGAAACAATGGAAACAGTGACAGGCTTCATTTTCTTGGGCTCCAAAATCACTGCAGCCATGAAATTAAAAGACGCCTGCTCCTTGGAAGAAAAGCTATGACAAACCTAGACAACATATTAAAAAGTAGAGACATCACTTTGCCAACAAAGGTCCATATAGCCAAAGCTATGGTTTTTCCAGTAGTCATGTATGGATGTGAGAGTTGGACCATAAAGAAGGCTGAGTCCCAAAGAACTGAGATTTTTGAACTGTGGTGCTGGAGAAGACTCTTGAGAGTTCAGTGGACAGCAAGGATATCAAACCAGTGAATCCTAAAGGAAATCAACCCTGAGTATTCATTGGAAGGACTGATGTTGAAGCTGAAGCTCCAATTCTTTGGCTGCTGCTGCTGCTGCTGCTGCTGCTGCTGCTAAGTCACTTCAGTCATGTCCGACTCTGTGCGACCCCATAGATGGCAGCCCACCAGGCTCCCCCGTCTCTGGGATTCTCCAAGCAAGAACACTGGAGTGGGTTGCCATTTCCTTCTCCAATTCTTTGGCTACCTGATGCAAAGAAGTGACTCATTGGAAAAGACCCTGATGCTGAGAAAGACTGAGGGCAGGAAGCAAAGGGAACGACAGAGGAAGAGACAGCTGGAGGGCATCACCGATTCAATGAGTGTGAGTTTGAGCAAACTCTGGGAGATAGTGAACAACTGGGAAACCTGGTGTGCTGCACTCCATGGGGTCGCAAAGAGCTGGATACGACTAAGCAACTAAACAACAACAGAGTTCTCAAGAAGGGCAATTAGGAGAAAGTAATCAGAGGCAAGATGTCTGTTTTAGTTATTTCAAAGTTGGAAAAATTTCTGATGATGGCCCACAATGTGCCTCTGCATGTGTGGAGATCAGTCCCAGAGCTAAGCAGGTCAAGGAACTTTTCCACCAGGAGTGCCCTCTTTGCATAGAAACCTTCTTCTATGATGGTTTGTTGGCTGAGAACTAAACCAAGAAGACAGCCTGGGAAACTCCTCCTTCCTCCTTGCTACCAAGGCTAAGGAGAAAACAGAGTAGCACCTGAAAGAAAGGGAAGTCAAGGAATAGTGTGCTTGAGTCTGTTCTTGTTTTTCCAAACTTTTTTAAAAAACACTGATTCTTTTGTGATCTAGAGATCTCTTCCAGAAAATTAGAGATACCAAGGGAACATTTCATGCAAAGACAGGCTCGATAAAGGAGAGAAATGGTACGGACCTAACAGAAGCAGAAGATATTAAGAGGTGGCAAAAAAAAAAAAAGAAGAGGTGGCAAGAATACACAGAAGAACTGTACCAAAAAAAGCTTCATGACCCAGATAATCACAATGGTGTGATCATTCACCTAGAGCCAGACATCCTTGAATGTGAAGTCAAGTGGGCCTTAGAAAGCATCACTACGAACAAAGCTAGTGGAGGTGATGGAATTCCAGTTGAGCTATTTCAAATCCTGAAAGGTGATGCTATGAAAGTGCTGCACTCAATATGCCAGCAAATTTGGAAAACTCAGCAGTGGCCACAGGACTGGAAAAGGTCAGTTTTCATTCCAATCCCAAAGAAGGGCAATGCCAAAGAATGCTCAAACTACCGCACAATTGCACTCATCTCACACACTAGTACAGTAATGCTCAAAATTATCCAAGCCAGGCTTCAGCAATACATGAACCATGAACTTCCTGATGTTCAAGCTGGTTTTAGAAAAGGCAGAGGAACCAGAGAACAAATTCCCAACATCTGCTCGATCACTGAAAGAGCAAGAGAGTTCCAGAAAAACATCTATTTCTGCTTTACTGACTATGCCAAAGCCTTTGACTGTGTGGATCACAATAAACTATGGAAAATTCTGAAAGAGATGGGAATACCAGACCACCTGACCTGCCTCTTGTGAAACCTATATGCAGGTCAGGAAGCAACAGTTAGAACTGGACATGGAACTAGACATAGGAAAAGGAGTACATCAAGGCTGTATATTGTCACCCTGCTTATTTAACTTATATGCAGAGTACGTCATGAGAAACATCATCAGAGTATATCGTTCTTCCAGCTGGGCTAGAAGAAGCACAAGCGGGAATCAAGATTGCTGGGAGAAATACCAATAACCTCAGATATGCAGATGACACCACCCTTATGGCAGAAAGTGAAGAGGAACTCAAAAGCCTCTTGATGAAAGTGAAAAAGGAGAGTGAAAAAGTTGGCTTAAAGCTCAACATTCAGAAAATGAAGATCATGGCATCTGGTCCCATCACTTCATGGGAAATAGATGGGGAAACAGTGTCAGACTTCATTTTTTTGGGCTCCCAAATCACTGCAGATGGTGATTGCAGCCATGAAATTAAAAGACCCTTACTCCTTGGAAGAAAAGTTACGACCAACCTTGATAGCATATTGAAAAGCAGAGATATTACTTTGCCAACAAAGGTCCGTCTAGTCAAGGCTATGGTTTTTCCAGTGGTTATGTATGGATGTGAGAGTTGGATTGTGAAGAAAGCAGAGTGCCGAAGAACTGATGCTTTTGAACTGTGGTGTTGGAGAAGACTCTTGAGAGTCCCTTGGACTGCAAGGAAATCCAACCAGTCCATCCTAAAGGAGATCAGTCTTGGGATTTCTTTGGAAGAACTCATGCTAAAGCTGAAACTTGAATACTTTGGCCACCTCATGCGAAGAGTTGATTCATTGGAAAAGACCCTGATGCTGGGAGGGATTGGGGGCAGGAGGAGAAGGGGACGACAGAGGATGAGATGGCTGGATGGCATCACCGGCTAGATAGACATGAGTTTGAGTGAACTCGGGAGTTGGTGATGGACAGGAAGGCCTGGCGTGCTATGATTCATGGGGTCGCGAAGATTCGGACACAACTGAGCGACTGAACTGAACTGAACTGATTCTTTTGTTCAAACAATATCTTCTACAGAAATACAAAAGGTAAAACAGGAAAATGAAGGTGGAAGTGGAACCAGGGGCCCATTAAACTCCCCTTGCCCATCCTCCATCTTTCCCAGAGACCTTAGAGCACAAATTGACTTTCTGTTCAAAGTGAACAAAAGAGTAAAAATTCCACACCTTCTTAAAACACACTTCCTTGTTGGAGTCATTACGGATCATTAGGTTAAGATAGTATAGAGATCTATGAGCATAAACCTCTAGTAAATCATGAAGAAATATTTTCACACCTCCCTTTCTATACTACCAATAGGATCTATTTGTCTTTGCAGAAAAATCTGTATGTGCCCAAAGTTTCATTAGGCATTTTATGTATATACTTGCATTTAATTATCTCAAGATTCTGGTAAATAAATATTATTTCCATTTTGCAAAACAAGAAGTTGAGGTCCAATGAGGTCAAGTAACTGGCCCACAGTTACAAAGCTATTAAGTGAAAGGGTCAGGACTCAAAGCATCTGATCCCAAAGCCCCAGAGTCCATTACATCAGACTGCCTCCAAGTTCATAAATGTTACACTGTTCCTCTATTACCATTTATATATAAACTTCCCTGGCTAAAAGCCCATAAAATGTTTTCTCATTAAAAAACATTAAAAGCAGCTCAATCCTTGAGAATTATCATGTAACTTTTAAAATCTAATAATAGCACAAAACATAGTCATTCTAACAGATCTCTGCTCAATCTATTTTCTTTTGGTAAATAATGATTCTCTTCACTGCTGCTAGAATAAAAGTTGATGCTGCTAAACACTAAAGAGTGTTCTTTATGTACTGTTCTACATCTACATGATTATGAGGTTCTATCCCAGAGGTGAGGGTAAACCAGCAACATTAATCCAGAAAGGCTGGCTGGAGGTGAAATGACAACCAGTAAAATATGGCTATATAAAACTAACAAAATTCATGGAAACAAATTTTGAGAAATAATTACTAAAAAACAAGATCATGAGAAAAAGGAGCCCAAGTTAATTTTAATTATTCTAGAGGAAAGTTGATTTTAATCAAGAGCTTCAAGGGAAAAAAAGTCAGATACATAACTAAGCAAAATAAAGGAAGTATGGATACATAACTAGGAAGTAAACACAAAAGAACTAACATGCTAGGTTTTTTTTTAATGTAGAACTATGGACCAGGTAGGAATAGCTGTCATTTTTTTACACGTGACTAGAGTAATAAATACATCTACTGAACTTTCAAAAATAATTCAAGTAAAATGAGGTCCTGGGCTATCTTATTATCCATATAACTACTTCCAATAGTATTTCTTCTCAAAAGCATCATGAATTTAATCTTTTCATATTTGGAACGTAGGAACAAGACAGTCAACTATATATTATTAGCTGTAAATAGGAAACTGATCAAAATAATTAAAATTTATACAAATTCTAAAAGGAATTTACATTTGGCTTGAAATAAGACCAGTCTCCTCTGTAATGCATGGAAATACAATCTCAAAAATGTTCTACCCCATTTCTCATCAACACTAATACTATTTAGGTATAGCACCAAAAGTGAAAGTGTTAGTCACTCGGTTATGTCTGACTTTGCGACCCTATGGACTGTAGCCCAACAGGCTACTCTGTATATGAAATTCTCCAGGCAAGAATTACTAGAGTAGGTTGTCATGCTCTCCTCCTGAGGATCTTCCCAACCCAGGAATCGAACCCAGGTCTCCTGCATTGCAGGAGGATTCTTCACCATCTGAGCCACCAGGGAAGCCTAGGTATAGCCCTACTACTGGACAATACTTGACCACACTAAAGGGAAAGAGATCTCCTCACATACCACAAATGAACTGCTTTGTAGATTATCAGCTTTCCAGAAAGTCCAAAACTGAACGAATTAAAATTTATATTTATTCATTCACTTATCATTCAACTATAGACAAAATGTTTACTATGTGTTCTGGCATTGTGGTTCAGTTCAGTTCAATTCAGTCGCTCAGTCATGTCCGACTCTTTGCAATCCCATGAATCGCAGCTTGCCAGCCTCCCTGTCCATCACCAAGTCCCGGAGTTCACTCAGACTCATGTCCATCGAGTCAGTGATGCCATCCAGCCATCTCATCCTCTGGTCCCCTTCTCCTCCTGCCCCCAATCCCTCCCAGCATCAAAGTTTTTTCCAATGAGTCAACTCTTCGCATGAGGTGGCCAAAGTACTGGAGTTTCAGCTTCAGCATCAGTCCTTCCAAAGAAATCCCAGGGCTGATCTTCAGAATGGACTGGTTGGATCTCTTTGCAGTCCAAGGGACTCTCAAGAGTCTTCTCCAACACCACAGTTCAAAAGCATCAATTCTTCGGCGCTCAGCCTTCTTCACAGTCCAACTCTCACATCCATACATGACTACTGGAAAAACCATAGCCTTGACTAGACGGACCTTTGTTGGCAAAGTAATGTCTCTGCTTTTGAATATGCTATCTAGGTTGGTCATAACTTTCCTTCCAAGGAGTAAGCGTCTTTTAATTTCATGGCATTGTGGTTAAGTATGATGAATACATACTCTTGTGAACAAAACACCAATGTCTATTTCTTTTAAATGTAAACAGTGTTCTCTCAGAACAGAGCTTTCTTCTGCAAGAAAGTCACAAGTTTAAATTGAACTTGTGAGTTTAAAGACTACTTGGAAAGTCTTTACCCTTATTAAATTCAAGGACGCCTATAATTCACTTTCATAAGGATATGGATTATTTAAATCCTTCGATGGTCCCTTGGAGATCTGGGAAATATCACATGAAAAATAAAAACAAGACTGATTTTCATTTTAATGAGTAGTCACTGAAATTCTAAAGCATTGACTGAGCTAAACCTAGTTTTTAAAAACTATTTTAGGCATTTACATTTTATTCTCAAGGAGTCTGCTAAGATTTTTAGGTCATAGAAACTGTTTTTTCCTTTCAATTCTGACACTGTCCCTTTAGTATCCTCTATGAATACTAACATTTCATATTTTAACTATCATGTTAGATATTCTGTATCTATGGTAATTATTTTCTATACTCTCTGAAGAGCCAAAGGCCTCTCTTACCAAATCTATGTGATTACATATTATTTTATATTTTCACTTACCTTCTGGACAATCTGCCTTTTTTCCATTTGATTAAGAATTTTAATCTTTCACTTGACTTTTAAACTTTTTAATCTTTGTGGGTACCAATATTGCTTTAAACACCCCCAAAATTAGGGAATTTCTTAATCTTCCTAGCAATAATGAAAGCCCTTTCTGTGTAATCTTACTGTATAATCTGACTTTAATGTAGCAATGATTTTAATTACCTTATCTGACTGCTTCTTTGACCAAAGTTTCAAAACACAGCTGAGCTCTCCCTGATCCTACACACACACACTTCTCATTTCCATAAACAAGACCACCATTCATCCATTTACATAAACCAGAAAGCCAAGGATTGCCCTTAATTTCTCTCCTCTTTCTGCCTTACCTCTTCCCCAAATTTACAAGCGGGCTAGTCTACTTTCAGTTCCTAGAATATTTTCATCTTGCCTTAGGGTCTATAAATATTTAACTGTGTCTACTAAAATAATACCCCGCTCCTATCAGTAAACCTAGTTCTTTCTCTTTTGAAGTTTCAACTTCAATGTCATCTCTTCAGAGACCACCATAGCTAACAGAGTCTGGTCTCTGACACTCAGCCTTCTTCCCCTTGTTTGTGCCCTTCATAGACACACTTCGACTGGCAACTACATCATTTGCCTGATTCCCTATTTATCTATATATGGCCCCCAGGAGAACGTAAGCTCCATGACAGCAAGAGCTATGTGAGCTATGTCTGTCTTACTCTTTATCTCCAGTTCTAAATATGCCTAGCCCTTATTAGATATTCAGTGAACATTTACTGAATAAATGAACAAAGAATAGAAAGTTTAGATGAAAACATACTGAGATGGTGGCCAGGTTCATAACACAATACCATTGTGGTAAACAAGACCACGCATGCCCAGAAAGTTGAAGATCACTTTCTTAAGTTAAAAAGCCTTCCTTCTCAGTCTCATCTGGATAACTTCAAATAGGTCTGTCAAGACCTGTAACAGTGGTCCTCAAAGTATGTTCCTGGATCAGCAGCATCAGGATCACAGTGCTTTTCCAGAACGATAGTTCTCTAAAAATGTTTGTTGAATTCAACTGAACAGACCTCCTATTATTATTTCCTTCTTTCTTTATGTGGATTTTCATGATTAACGGTGCTCCATGCCTTTAAAATTCGTGACTCAGAAGTAATACACACTGTACGTATGTGTGTGTTAGTTGCTCTGCATAGGTTTACACTATAGTGACTTCTACTAATTTCTTTCACATTAGTTACAAATTACTAGCTTAGTTCTAATTCCCTTTATTTTGCTGTTTCATACAATCTCAAAACATGAAAGATACAAAACACAATCTTGGTCTGTAAAAAGGCCATATTTTTAAAGATCTCAATTTATCTAACAAAGAAGTAAAGTTGAGAAATAAAATTAATTTGTGATTAAAATAGATGAATGGCAAGAATAATAAGGATGTTTAAACAAACATTTCTCCATTTTCTCCTCAAAATAACAACAAAAAACTCCCTTTTATATGACAAGAATAAAAACACAGTCAGCCAATAGGATATTACAAAATACATAATCCCCCTGCTGCTGCTGCTAAGTCACTTCAGTCATGTCCGACTCTATGCAACCCCATAGACAGCAGCCCACCAGGCTCCCCCGTCCCTGGGATTCTCCAGGCAAGAACACTGGAGTGGGTTGCCATTTCCTTCTCCAATGCATGAAAGTGAAAAGTGAAAGTGACGTCGCTCAGTTGTGTCCGACTCTTCGCAACCCCATGGACTGCAGCCTACCAGGCTCCTCCGTCCGTGGGATTTTCCAGGCAAGAATACTGGAGTGGAGTGCCACTGCCTTCTCCAAATCCCCCTAAATGTCCCAAATCAAAAGGACTGACTTTATGAAAATAGTTTTTAAAAACTCACTGTTTTTTAGTCAGGAAAATTTCTCTTTTTTGTTTTATTTTTACTATGTTTATTTTTCAAACAAACTGTATGATTAGATGCCACAAAAAGATAAAAAGCTCATGATTTCTGAAACATTTATGAAAGAATTACTAATAGAAAATGTCACAAGTTGTAATCTCATTTAGATAATATTATTAACAATGTGAGGAACCACTAGAGTCTACTGTGAAAAAGTTAATCCATATATTCCAGAAAATATAGGATAAAAATGGAACTGGAAAAAAATGTCCATTTCTCCTATTTCACTCACCTCTATTCCAGTGGAATTTGGTGCTAAAAGTTCATTCTAAGCAATAGAGCCCTGACAATTACAAATTCAGCTATATTACGGCTATTAAGGGCTTCCCTCATAGCTCAGTCAGTACAGAATCTACCTGCAATGGGGGAGTCCAGGGTTCAATTCCTGGGTCAAGAAGATCCCCTGGAGAAGGAAATGGCAACCCACTCCAGTATTCTTGCCTGGAAAATCCTGTGGACAGAGAAGCCTGGCAGGCTACAGCCCATGGGGTCACAAGAATCGGACACAACTTAGCGACTAAACCACCACCATTGCTATTAAATTTAAATCATATTCCATACCACTTTTTATAAACCTCAGTATAAATAGCCTTCCACTCAAAAACATTTATTTGTATAACTGAAAAATGTACACAGATAACCTGTCAGTTTCTAAGTGTACACAACTGGTACAAATGATTATTAACCCTGAAATAGAACAACAACAAAAAAACTTCATTACTGATTGTCCACAGATTAAAGAAAACTCTCAAATGAAAACCTAAAACCATTATTTTGATTAAATGTTAATACATTTACGGTAAGCCTTCATTAGCACTCAGCATTAATCTTTTTAATATCAAGAAAACAAACAAGTAAGAAAAGCTTCCTTGGTCCTTATTCTTTGATTCAAAATATACTTAATTATACTTCAAAGCTGACTTACCACTATACAACCTACATAGAAATGTGCTATAACTATACAATGACTCTATTATACTGCTTTATCCAAAATTCACCTTTTAGCTGAATTATTTGTTAGTCTCTTTTCTATTTTTCAGACCCAGTGGCATTCCTTTATTCTTTGAAGATTCTTTATAAGGTAGATTCTACCTTATAAGGTTTATTGACTATACTTGAGTGTCAAGCACTGAACTAAGCTCTTTATTGACTTTATTTAATGATCACAGTAATTCTTACCTAAAAAGGTAGGTACTATTACTATTTCATTTTACATAAGAAAAAAACTGAGTCTATAAAATAAGATTCTTTACTCAATATAAAGGATGGTAAAGGATGAACTTCAACCTAGGTCTATGTGGGACTGAAGTCGATGGTGCTCTTAACTATTTTCCCTCCACATTTTCTGTCTCCTTTTTAGTTGCTTTACTTCTCCCTCGCCCCTTCAATATCTTCTACTGTTTATTTCTATCCGTTTCTTTAGTAAGCTCATATACCTTAACAATTTCAACATGATCATACAGACAAGATTCTAAAAATCTATACTTTGGTCCTTTCAATTTACTGCTATATTTCTAATTCCCAAAGGAATATATTCACCTATATAACCTAATATTATCTTCAAATTCAGCACAGATGATTTCCAAAGTCCTTTACAACTTAATTTCACACACACAAAAAACCCAATTCATCTTAGTCCTCATCCAAGTGATTGTTTCTATCCATGGAAATACTATTCTTCTATGTTCTTCTTTCCTTCATTCTCTGTATTAAACTAAAATCTATTGCTTTTCCCCCAGGTATGTCTTGTGGATTTGAATTTTCTATTTCATTCCTACAATCACAACCTCATAACTCAACCTACCCTGCCTTTCTGCCCCCTTCATGCTCACCATCACAGAAGGATCTTCCCCAAATACAATTTGTATCAAGTCCTTCTGTTTGAGAAGTCTATATAGGCACTCCAGTGTCTACAGCATAAAAACAACATGGTTTTCAAGGATCTCCTTAATCCAACCCCAGGTTACTAACAATTACTACTACATGCCTTCCACTCTCATTAGGCTGCTCTCTTTATTCTTCCCAAATCTCCTAAGCTCTCTGCCTTAGGGAACACTCCACCACCTACCCATTCCCTTCAGCATCTCACTTTTTCCACATGTCTTGAATGTAGCCCACTCCACATAGGCTCACAGGTGTTTCCAAACAGAAAACACTCAGCTACAGTCAGGAAATGTGGGTTCCAACCCTGGTTCTGCATGACCCAGGAGTGTGACTCTGGGCAGATTTTTGAGGTAACTAGTCCAGACTGCTATTTCTTCATCAGTAAAATGAGAAGCTGAATTAAATTATAAAATCTTTTTTGGTTTAAAAAATTTTTAACTCCAACAATATTCACTGTCTTACTATTTTAATGCTTAATAATATATTAAAGGTGTTATTTAATCTTCCTTACTAGATTATAAACTTCCCAAGGATAAAAATTATGTATTCTATGTTTCTGCAAACTCAACAAGACACAGCATAGTGTTGATAAATAGATCCTTAATAAATACTTGTGACTAATTAACTCTTTTAGGGTAACTAATACCCTTTTAAATAATAAAACCTTAAAATAATTTCATAATTTTCAAAATCATGAAATCAGGGTATGAGGAGGGGTTTATATTTTTCCTTTCCTTTTCTTCTGTTTTCTTCAATTAATTTAAGAAGCAAAAGATAAAACAGGATCTGAGAATTTCTTTTTTAGGAAGCCCATAGTAATGTATTTGCTAATGCTTAATTATAACCAGTATTTCAGAAAATAACTCTGTGGAAAGAGAGGCAAACTGTAGCTCACCTTTTTTAGGAATTTCTATAGCAAAACACTGTTCTTTATATATTGGTTCCTTTCAATTATTTTGTTTCTGGGATTATAAAATTACACATATAAACATGGAGACAAGATTACATTTTAAAACTTCATTACTTTGTATCCCTTTAACATAGAATATCTGAAATCCGTATGTCTCTGGTCTAGGTGCCTTATAGAATACCATGCAACTGAAGCATTAAGACACAATATTACGTTTTTGAACTCTTAGGAAAGGGAGATATTTCCCTGAATACATTCTGGTGACTGCTTTCATCAATTAACTGTACCTGACCCCCCCTGAGAAAAAGTCAGGGCATCAAACTTTGTGTTAAAATCCTATTATCAAACCAGTTCTCCTTAAGGTTACTAGAAAAAGCAGAACCAACTACAAAAAGCCTTATCTAGGCTAGAAAGCACACTGCCCTAGTGGCTCAGGTGGTAAAGAATTTGCCTGCAATGCTGGAGATCCAGGTTTGATCCTTGGGTTGTGAAAATCCCTAGAGAAGGGAATGGCCATCCACTCCAGTATTTTTGCCTAGAGAATTCCACAGACTGGCATGCTGCAGTCCCTGGGAGTCAGACACTACTGAGACACTTGCAGCACTTTCAGCAGGCTAGAAAACAAATTTTGCCATAGAGGCTGTATTTCCTGGTACCATAATTTCAAGTGCTTCTTAGGAATTAGAATGGTACAATATCTTCAGAGACAGGAACTCAAAAAAAAGGCACCATTATCCATATTATGTTGTTCAGTCGTTCATTCACATCTGACTGTTTGCAACTGCATGGACTGCAGTATGCCAGGATTCCTTGTCCTTCCCCATCTCCTAGAGCTTGCTCAAACTCATGTCTGTCGAGTCAGTGATGCCATCCAACTATCTTATCCTCTGTCATCCCCTTCTCCTCCTGCCCTCAATCTTTCCCAGCATCAAGGTCTTTTCTAATGATTCAGTTCTTCCCATCAGGTGGCCAAAGTATTGCAGCTTCAGCTTCAGCATCAGTCCTTCTAGTGAATATTCAGGATTGATTTCCTTTAGAATTGACTGGTTTGATCTCCCTGCTGTCCAAGGGATTCTCAAGTGTCTTCTCCAGCACCACAATTTGAAAGCATCAATTCTTCAGCACTCAGCCTTCTTTGTGGTCCAACTCTCACAACCGTACATATACTGGAAAAACCACAGCTTTGACTACACGGACTTTGTCGGTAAAGTGACATCTCTGCTTTTTAATATGCTGTCTACATTTGTCTTAGCTTTACTTCCAAGGAGCAAACTTTACATGCTAATTTCAAAAATCATAAATTTATATGCCAATTTAGGAAATCATTTAGGCCGCAAAGAGTCAGACATGACTGAGCAACGGAACTGAAATAGGAAATCATAAATATGCACTCATATGTGAATAAATGTGCATATGCAAACATATAAACAAACATTTGGGGATATCTTCAGGATATCTGTGCTGTAGCACAGAGTTCACTGTATATTATAAAACTTTACTGTATTTTATTTTACTGTATTTATATAACTTCATATATATATAACTTTACTGTATTTAATTTAATATGTGATACTTTTACAATAATTTTATAAGTAATTCAAACATTTGATATAACCACCTACTTTAGAAAAATATTTAAATACGTTTTCTTTATTTTCAATATTACTAAGTAATGACAGAATCTTAGATGTGGAAGAGAACCTAGAGTCACAGATCTAAGAAAGCATCACATAATAAGACCTAAGACTCTTGAGAGTCCCTTGGACTGCAAGGAGATCCAACCAGTCCATTCTGAAGGAGATCAGCCCTGGGATTTCTTTGGAGGGAATGAAGCTGAAGCTGAAACTCCAGTACTTTGGCCACCTCATGCAAAGAGTTGACTCATTGGAAAAGATGCTGATGCTGGGAGGGATTGGGGGCAGGAGGAGAAGGGGACGACAGAGGATGAGATGGCTGGATGGCATCACTGACTCGATGGACGTGAGTCTGGGTGAACTCTGGGAGTTGGTGATGGACAGGGAGGCCTGGCGTGCTGCGATTCATGGGGTTGCAAAGAGTCGGACATGACTGAGCGACTGAACTGAACTGAACTGATTTGATTTTTAGTACTGGGAAGAGTAAAGGAAGATAATCCAAAAAGAGGTGGTTTCTAATTTCAACTCCACCATTTCACTTAAGCAGTTGTCTCCTTTTCACCTCATTTTCCTCACTTCTAACTTGCTCTCCCTATCGCATAGTAATAATATACATTTAAATATTAGGGAAATGGAAGAACTAGAGAATTAAGTGGACTTCCCTCATAGCTCAGTTGGTAAAGAATCCACCTGCAGTGCAGGAGACCCCAGTTTGATTCCTGGGTCGGGAAGATCCCCTGGAGAAGGGATAGGCTACCCACTCCAGTACTCTTGGGCTTCCCTTGTGGCTCAGCTGATAAAGAATCTGCCTGCAATGCAGGAAACCTGGGTTCAATCCCTGGGTTGGGAAGATCCCCTGGAGAAGGGAAAGGCTACCCAATCCAGTATTCTGGCCTGAAGAATTCCATGGACTGTATAGTCTATTCCATGGTAGACTTGACTGAGTGACTTTCACTTTCACAGAAATTAAGGTATTATTTCTTTACAGGTATAAACAAATGGAACTCAAATACTTCTCAATTATAGGGTGTATTCTTCTGAATTTTAAGTTATGAAAATGAAAGTGAAGTTTGCTCAGTTGTATCCAACTCTTTGCGACCCCATGGACCATACAGTCCATAGAATTCTCCAGGCCAGAATACTGGAGTGGGTAGCCTTTCCCTTCTCCAGGGGATTTTCTGAAGCCAGGGATCGAACCCAGGTCTCCCACACTGCAGGTGGATTCTTTACCAGCTGAGCCACCAGGGAAGCCCATTTCAATTTTAAGTTATGACAAGTGAGTATTTAAAGCTAAGTGTGCAGAGATAGAGTTTATTTATTCAAATAAAGCTTTTCTCCAAATGGGAACTCAGCTCTGTTTCCTAAGGCATCACCCTAAAACTGTAGGACTAAAGAAAAAGCACTTAAATATTTTCTACCTAGGACAGATACCATGAAGTAGTCAGTCTGAGCAAATATGTTAAATTTGAGGGAAGTCCTATGCTTCTGTAGAACCAAAAAGCTAAAAAGGCCTTATAATTCAAGGTAGCAAGTTTAGAGAAAGGAAAAAAAGGCAGCATCAACATTCCTGCAAAATATAACTAGCATCAAAATAGAATTTTTCCTCATATAATATCTCTCCCTCTCCCTACCTCGCTCACTCTTGCTATCACTGAGGTAGTTAAATAATATGCTTCCTACTCCTGTAATAATCAAAAGCTTTTCTCTGCTTTTCTCCCCACTTCTATCCAGCCTGAGATATTAACTTAAATCAGATTTCTCTCTATAAAAGTGCCAGTTAGTAAGCCAATACGGGATACTGCCTTAACATTTTACAGACTTCTCAATGCAATATATAAAGTGGCTGGGCTAAGAGATGCTTTTTCCCAGTCTTGGATTATTCTTCTATAAGCTCTAGACATATCATTACTATTTTGAGCACTAATCACCAGCAGCTAAATTTAGATAAAATTCACAAAACAAAGCACAGCATTTTGGTTTATTTGCATGAGATGGTATAAACAAAATTAAAGAGGACTTTCCCCAGATGAACTGGCCATAGAGAATTACAATTATTTCTGGGGAAATAGGCATATTTGATCACTTATAGAGTTCTACTCTTGGAATTAGGAGGCCTGGGTTCAAGTCCTTAAGTCTACAAATAATAAGAAAATAACACTGCCCATCTTTACAAAAAAAACCTCATCTTTGCATCTTACTTTACAGTTTTTAACATATTTTCCTCTTAAAGAATCATGACCAATAAAAACAGACTCAAGTTCATAGAGCTACAGGTTCTAGAGTCAAACCTGAAGCAGAAATATTTTAATGTGCTGGCTTTTCCAGCCATATAGTGTGTAAGTGTGACACAAGTGATGCAGAATAGCTTCCAAAGAGCAAAAAAGTGATATGCATAGCAAGTGTGCCACCAGAGTTTGCCACTCTTAGCAGTGGAAGTCCC
Organism: Bos grunniens; assembly: GCF_055505025.1. Lineage (NCBI taxonomy): Eukaryota > Metazoa > Chordata > Mammalia > Artiodactyla > Bovidae > Bos > Bos grunniens. Next base: position 37,747,776 of record NC_141171.1, read on the forward strand.
CAAACCTAATATGATTAAAAACAAACAAAAAAAAGCTATAAGGGCGGGTCTCTGGGACGGACACATGGTAACCAAGCGTTACAGACTAAATGTTTATGCCCCCAAATTCACATACTGAAGCCCTACCCCAGTGTGGCTGTAGCTGGATGAGACCCCTATAGAAGTAATTAAAGTTAAATGGAGCCATAAAGGTGGGGCCGTAATCTGAAAGAATGAGCGTCCTTTTAAGAGGCACCAGAGAGCTACCCTGCTCTCTCTGAGCACATACACTGAGAAAAGTCCATGCAGGACCTAGTGAGAAAGCAGATGTATACAAGCCAGGAAGAGCCCTCTTGATGCTGTTCAGTCACTAAGTCATGTTTGACTCTTTGCGACCCCACAAGCTGCAGCACGCCAGGCTTCCCTGTCCTTCACCATCTCCCAGGGCTTGCTCAAACTCATGTCCATCGAGTCGATGATGTCATCCAACCATCTCATCTTCTATTGCCACTTTCTCCTCCTGCCTTCAATCTTTCCCAGCATCAGGGACTTTTCCAATGAGTCAGCTCTTCCCATCAGGTGGCCAAAGTATTGGAGCTTCAGCTTCAGCATCAGTCCGACTGATTTCCTTTAGGATTGATTGGTTTGATCTCCTCGCCGACTCTTACCAGAAACTAAATTTACTGGCACCTTCATCTCGAACTTTCCAGTCTCCAGAACTACTAGAAATAAATATCTGTTGCTTCAGCCACCTACTCTGGGCTATTTGTAATGGCAGCTTTAGCAAACTAATATATATGTACATAAGACCTATAAGAATAGCTAATTAGTAATAAGAGGCACTTCGTGGCAAATAGTGGAGAAGGCAATGGTACCCCACTCCAGTACTGTTGCCTGGGAAATCCCATGGATGGAGGAGCCTGGTGGGCTGCAGTCCATGGGGTCGCACAGAGTTGGACACAACTGAGCAACTTCACTTTTACTTTTCACTTTCATGCACTGGAGAAGGAAATGGCAACCCACTCCAGTATTTTTGGCTGGAGAATCCCAGGGATGGGCGAGCCTGGTGGGCTGCCGTCTATGGGGTCACACAGAGTCGGACACAACTGACACGACTTAGCAGCAGCAGTAGCAACAGCATGGCAAATAGATGGGGAAACAGTGGAAACAGTGACAAACTTTATTTTCTTGGGCTCCAAAATCACTGCAGATGGTGACTGCAGCCATGAAATTAAAAGATACTTACTCCTTAGAAGAAAAGTTATGACCAACCTAGACAGCATATTAAAAAGCAGAGACATTACTTTGCCAACAAAGGTTCGTCTAGTCAAAGCTATGGTTTTTCCAGTGGTCATGTATAGATGTGACAGTTGGACTATAAAGAAAGCTGAGTGCCGAAGAATTGATGCTTTTGAAGAAGACTCTTGAGAGTCCCTTGGACTGCAAGGAGATCCAACCAGTCCATCCTAAAGGAAATCAATCCTGAATATTCACTGCAAGGACTGATGCTGAAGCTGAAGCTCCAATACTCTGGCCACCTGATGCAAAGAACTGACTCATTTGAAAAGACCCTGATGCTGGGAAAGATTGAAGGTGGGAGGAGAAGGGGACGACAGAGGATGAGGTGGCTGGATGGCATCACCGACTTGATGGACATGAGTTTGAGTAAACTCCAGGAGTTGGTGATGGACAGGGAAGCCTGGCATGCTGCAGTCCATGGGGTCGCAAAGAGTCGGACATGACTGAGCGACTGAACTGAACTGAACATTTACCAAAACTATGATGTGGTCAACTGTATTCCTAGTGAAGACTGTCCTTAGAGCCAAGAAACAAAACCTGGGGAGCTTGATGAACAGGGTATTTTAATGGCCTGAAATATCCTTCTCACCACAGGCAACTCCCTCAACAATGGAAGAAGATTATTCAGACTTTCCTGAGTTAAATTTCCTCTCCTCATGCACTGACAATTATAGTTCTTGTCTCAGAAATCTCTCTGAGCTTCAGCAGTACAAAGCCACTTCATCAGCTTCAAAGGAGCACATACTTCTTTAAATATGTTGATAAACTGAAGAAGTTAGAAGCTACAGACTAAGATAAATATTGACTTTATCAGTGACTTTCCATATTTTAGCCATGATTCATTTTGTGTACACAGAAGATAACTCTCAGAGGGTAAAGTATTTTCTTCATTTCCAAGTTTGTAGGGGGTGCTTCAGTCTAGCCTCCAAGAACTTTAAAGATTCCAGCATTCAGACTGCAACTTTTGTTCATTCTAGTTTACCAAGAGTATGTTATAGCTTATTAAGTGGTTGTATAATATGTAAAATGTTGTATTTGATCTGTACAACATAACCCCTTCTAAGAATGTATATACTTTTCCCCCACAAAATTATAAAACTGAGTTTCTTAGTAAGCAGTAAAGCCCAGAAAAACACTTTTTTTCCTTTTTTTTTTTTTTTTTTTACTACTTTATATATTATGAGTAAATAAATGAAGCATCCCAAAATTTCCTTGAAATAAAGATATCTGTGGTCATTTGTAAACAATGACAGCTTTTATAATCAGAGTTTTAAAAGCTAGACAGGTACTAGTTAACTTACTGTTTTCATTTCATTAGCAGTCATGACATGAAGATTTTATAACCTGGGTATGCTCATTAGGACTTTTTCTAAATTAATGAAATTTCATCACAGATCTACCCAAAGCTTTGTACAAACCGTTATCTATTACCCACACTTACTTGGAGGTAGAGGGAAACTTAATCAGTAATTTAAAATATAGATTAACCCACAGTTTGTTTCTATTAGTGAGGGAAAATAGAGTAATCTCAATCAACCCTTGTGTAGCTATAAATCCATTACTTCAGTGGGAGGAGTCATTGACTCACATACAAGACATAACCAAAAACTTAAACATAAATTTCATTCAAACAGAAACTGGGTGGGTTTTTTTCTTTGCACATCATTTAGTTTCTGAATTAAAATAAATACATCATTTAATCTATCTTAGAAAACACAGAAAGTATTCTATACCAAAAAAAAATGGTTTTAAAAGTAAAATAGCACTATTTGGTGAAAGTACTTTTTAGTTCAAGAATGTAATGTCACATAATAAACCCAACCATAAACTACAAGTTATTCACAAAATAATTAAGACCTTCTCCTCACATTGGTTCAAGGGTTTTTTGTTTAGAGTGTGTGTGTTTATTTATTATAAGATGCTTTCAAGAAGAAAAAAACAACATTTAAAAAATAAAACTTAGGAATATACTTTAAAAAGATCTAAGCAGACCACTAGACAAGATGTTCTAACAGATATGGTCTATCTTTTGACATTAAAAGCATTTGTATATATCTTAATTGCTGTATTATTTCAAAATTTTCTCACTGAAGTAAATAATTATTTCCTTTAACTGATTCTTTAAGTAAAAAGATTCCTCTTTTCTTATCTGAACCTCTGAAGAAGTAGTAAGGAGTCCCAGTGGAGGCAGAGATTTCTAGGAATTAAGGGAGGAATATAAATTGGCCAGAGTAGAACATGACTGAGTGACTAAGCAGGAAACACAGGTTTGATCTCTGGGTAGGGAAGAGCCCCTGGAGTAGGAACTGGCAATCCACTCCAGTATTCCTGCCTGGAAAATCCCATGGACAGAGGAGCCTGGCAGGCTACAGTCCATGGGGTCTTAAAGAGCTGGATACAGTTTAGCAATTCAGCAACAACATGAACAGGCCAAATTACCATCAGCTGCCTGGCCCCCTCACTCCAACAACATTTGCTCAATTTTTGTCACACACACACACACACACAGAAGGGGCGCGAGGCGGGGGAAGATGAATGACTGTTGGAGACAAGGTGCTGCATCTAAAATAGATGCTCCAAATTAGATCCTACACGTTGTCCTCCTGCGATAATTAAACACTGATCAGGACACGCACTAGTATCTCTTCCAAAAGACGTATGCTTCTTAAATCTCAGGCAGATTTGATGAGAGCGTACAAACTGTCCTTTCAGATATCAAGGTGCACATTTTTGCTGCTCATTATACTGCTGTGATATCCATACGTTAAAGTCTTTAACCAAAATTAGTTCTAAATTAACCAACTTCAATTATGGAGAACGATGAATATACATAATCCATCCAGCTGGGCTTGGGCATGGTTACTCTCCACCTCCAACAAATACATTCTTTCTTAGAGCAAAGAAATTTACCAAAAAAGCTACTAGGTTAGATCATAGCCTATGCTGCTGCTGCTGCTAAGTTGCTTCAGTCATGTCCAACTCTGTGCGACCCCATAGACGGCAGCCCACCAGGCTCCACCGTCCCTGGGATTCTCCAGGCAAGAACACTGGGGTGGGTTGCCATATAGAGACAATGGCTACCAAAGCTCAACTGAATTGTAAACATACACACTATATGTATGTATTGCTATTGCTAAGTCGCTTCAGTTGTGTCCGACTCTGTGCGACTCCATAGACGGCAGCCCACCAGGCTTCCCCATCCCTGGGATTCTCCAGGCAAGAACACTGGAGTGCGTTGCCATTTCCTTCTCCAATGCATGAAAGTGAAAAGTGAAAGCGAATCCGCTCAGTCATGTTCGACCCTCAGCGACCCCATGGACTGCAGCCTTCCAGGCTCCTCCATCCATGGGATTTTCCAGGCAAGAGTACTGGAGTGGGGTGCCATTGCCTTCTCTGATATGTATGTAAGATACATATATATCTTACATACAAGATACAGTTGACACTGTATATACATATTTATATCTATATGTATGTCACTAAATGAGAGCTACTTTGCATATGTTTGGTCCAGGAAAATTATTTTACACAGAAATTTCCGGGTGTTTAAAGCAATTTGAAAAGGTTCTCTAAAATAATCAAGAAACACAATTGCTCATAAACCTGAAAAAGGGTATCTAGGTCATCTATTTCAACTGTCTACACCAAGGAACATTTCCTTTGACTGATTTTATCCAACTGCCATGGCATCAACTGTTGTCACTGCAACTCAGTGCAAACAGGGACTTCAGCGGTTAGATATACTCTGCTTCAGAATTCAAGGTCATTAATGTGACCCTGGGGAAATCATACTTTTTTTTTTTATCAGACTCTGAGTTTATAAAATAAGGATTAAAATGTTCCATAGAAGACAAAGAGAAAATAAAACAGTTAAAATGCACTGGGTCCTCATAAAGTTGTCTTTGTCATAATAATAGCAACAAAAATGAAAGACAATGATATTAGCTATCTTAGCATTTGGTTCTGATTATCACTTTCTAACCATGACTAACTATGCTAGTCACTTAACCGTCTTTCAGCTTTCTCTCATCTATTAATCTTAATAAAGTATTAACATTCATAGTACATACATAGTTAGAAACATCAATGGTAATAACGTGTGAAACCACTTTAAAACAAAAAACAAAAAGGTTCGATGCATGATACAGGATGCTCGGGGCTGGTGCACTGGCATGACCCATGACCCAGAGGGATGGTATGGGGAGGGAGAGGGGAGGGGGGTTCACGATGGGGAACACGTGTGTACCCATGGCCGATTCATGTTGATGTATGGCAAAACCAATACAATATTGTAAAGCAATTAGCCTCCAATTAAAATAAATAAATGTATATTAAAAAAAGAAAAAGAATCACAGATATAGGAAACAAACTTCTGGTTACCAAAGGGGAGAGGGAAGGGGACAAATTAGGAGTATGGGATTAACAGATACAAACTACTATATATAAAATAGATGAACAACAAAGATATACAGCATAGCATGGGGAATTGATTATACCCATATCTTATAATAACCTGTAATGGAATATAATCCACAAAAATACTGAATCACAGTGCAAAAAAATAAATAAATAAAACAAAAAAGAACACATATGTGAATTACTGTAAGTTACTGTTATAAGTATAATAATGAGATTGGAAATTTTTGTAATACTTTCCTAAAATGTGTAATATAAATGGGGCTTCCCAGGTGGCACTGGTAGTAAAGAATACACCTGCCAATGCAGGAGATGTGAGAGGTGGGTTTGATCCCTGTGTCAGGCAGATCCCCTGGAGTAAGAAATGCCACCCCACTTCAGTATTCTTGCCTGGAAAGCCCCTTGGGCAGAGGAGCCCGGCAGGCTACAGTCCATGGGGTCACAAAGAGTTGGACGCAACTGAGAGACTGAGCACAGCAATATAAACGATGGGTTCTTCACCACAGTGTTTTGACCACCACCTGATTCACTTCACTACAACAATAAAATTTTAAATCTTCCAACTTTTCTCAAAATTGGATTTTTCTTTATGACTCAAACATGTATTAACTCCACTATTCAACATTTTAAAATCAATACATATGTATTAAACTCCAAATATGTACAAGGTACCATCTCATACCCATTTACTAAGAGGCTCATCAAACTGTAGAATGCCAAGGCTTTTTCCTTGCTTCATTTTTTTCCTCTTGGATTTACATTCAATTTAAGTGGTAACTTTACTTGAGATTCCCTCTACGCCCAACCAGTTAAGAAAGAAGAAACTAAAAAAAAAAAAAGAAGAAGAAACTAAATTTATTCAGCTCCTATTATTCACTTGGCACTACATTTACATTTATATTATCTCAGACAATCCTCACAACAACCATAGGAGACAGGTATTCACACCCCATTTTAGAAATAAAAAAAGATAACAACCATAGCAGAGAAAAAATTTAAACCAGGTTTGCTGAATGCAAAGCCTACGATCTTTCTACTAAGATAGCACTTTCCGGATTTTCAGATTCATAAACCAGAACAACACACACACACACACACACACACACACACTCCACCGGTGGTCCTCATGTGGCTAGCAACATTTTACTTTCTAAGAATTTATATGTATTTTAAGTCCTACTATCTACCATCAGCATTACTGTATAAAAGAGAAGGATATTAACATTTAACAAAAAGGAAAAGAAAGACAATCTCAAAATAAGATGCAAGCCTTCTGAAGAAAGAACAGTTGACAATCTTACAGATATTTTCACCACACAACGGACCCTCCAACTGGCAAGTGAGAACAAATGCACTAAAGCAAGCTGCTTCCCACGGGAGTGAAGCAGAACCTAAAACAGTGCCCTACTCACTTTCCCCAACTTAAGCACAAAGTGAAAAGAACGCACGCGTCCTTGACTAAAGCCATGGGCTTTCAGAGGGCTCTTATGCTCCAAGACCCTGAGCACAAAGGCAACTTCAGAGGCTTAAAAGTGAGTTAAAGAAGCTTCTGATATCAAGAGATCAGCATCTGCAGTATTATTATGTATTTTCACAGAGAGCAGTCCTTCTTACAGGTTTTTTCCTTCAAACAAAATCTTTATATCTGAAGCAATTCAAAGAGTGGTTAAAGAATACAGATCTATTACCTCACACTTACTAAGAGACTCATCCATCTTCAGGTGCTTTCCTGTCTTTCCAGCCTTATCTACCACACTTAATTAAAGAGTGCAAGGACCTTGTCTTTCTCACGTTTTGAGGCAGGATCTGATATTTGGATGCTAAGTTACCATTTGAGGGTCAGTATACAATGAATTGACTAGCTCAATGCCAGAAAAAGTATGAAATATAAATAAGTGAATTTAAACTAAATTTTCATAATAAATTTACATTTTAAAAACATTCATAGTTTGTCCTTCAACAGTGACCAACAGGAAAAATCAAAATAAATCTGAGACACATATAACCTAAGTACTATAATCTCTTCCATACTCTCTTTTTAGTTTTTTTTTTTTAATTGGAGGCTAATTACTTTACAATATTGGGGTGGGTTTTGCCATACATTCACATGAATCAGCCATGAGTGTACATGTGTTCCCCATTCTGGCCCTCCCTCCCACCTCCTTCCCCATCCCATCCCTCAGGGTCATCCCAGTGCACCAGCCCTGAACACCCTGCCCCCATCTCTTCCATACTCTATTTCTAATTCATGTACTCAATGGGCAGAGGATAGGATCAAGAGTCTAAGGTGGGAAGCAGACAGACAGAGGAAGATAACTTGCTCTTTGCTGTCCAATGGCACTTGGAACTGACTTATATAATTCATTACCATTTAAGAGCAAAGTTGGACCATAAAGAAAGCTGAGCGCCAAAGAATTGATGCTTTTGAACTGTGGTGTTGGAGAAGACTCTTGAGAGTCCCTTGCAAAACAAGGAGATCAAACCAGCCAATTCTAAAGGAAATCAGTCCTGAGTATTCAGTGGAAGGACTGATGCTGAAGTTGAAGCTCCAATATGTTGGCTACCTGATATGAAGAACTGACTCATTGGAAAAGACCCTGATGCTGGGAAAGGTTGAAGACAGGAGGAGAAGGGGACGACAGAGGATGAGATGGTTGGATGACGTCACCGACTGGAAGGACATGAATTTGAGTAAGCTCCAAGAGTTGGTGATGGCCAAGGAAGCCTGGTGTGATGCAGTCCATGGGGGCGCAAAGAGTTGGACACTACTGAGCGACTGAACTGAACTGAATCTATCAGACATCACATTAGGTACTTTACAGCCTCCAATCCCTGCTCCATCATTATTCTACCCTGAATTGTCCTAGAAGTCTTAAGAAAGGAGCATACTCACTACACACTTGAAAATTCTAAATGATCACTTGGCAATAAAGTTCAAAGTTTTATGAAATAATTCTTTTAGGCCAACAATATTAGGCAAATCCTCTCTTTTAGGGATTAAAGAGCATCCTGATTGCTTTACTACATTTTATATGGTGCAATTGGGTTATGCATCTACATTTCTCAAAGCAATCTACATTTCTGCCTACAGTAGGCATCTACATTTCTCAAATTTTATACATATATATAATATCCCGATTTTGTCAGTGATTCCCTTTAAGGTCATAATACAATGTTATTGAAATAATCTACTCATACAGAAAATGAAATGCCTTCTAACTGGTTGGGTTTTTAGTTTAAGCTACAAGGGAGGTAAATCTTTGTGGGCAACAGATATAGGTTTTCATCTTACTGAAATTTAGTCACTGGATATAGTCTTCCCTGACTCAGACTATTCGTTTCTTTTTTCACTCACATTTTAAGGCCTAATTCAAATATATACTCCACAGCAGACATGTCCCTATGAATCTATATAAAATCAGTACCACACATGGTATATCAGACTGCACTATGAATAAACCTCCCTAATTCAACACTTATTTGTAAGTTTCTAGTAGGGGCACCCCACTCCAGTACTCTTGTCTGGAAAATCCCATGGACGGAGGAGCCTGGTAGGCTGCAGTCCATGGCGTCGCGAAGAGTCGGACACGACTGAGCGACTTCATTTTCACTTTTCACTTTCTTGCATTGGAGAAGGAAATGGCAACCCACTCCAGTGTTCTTGCCTGGAGAATTCCGGGGGTCGGGGAGCCCGGTGGGCTGCCGTCTCTGGGGTCGCACAGAGTCGGACACGACTGAAGCAACTTAGCAGCAGTAGAAGCAGCAGCAGTATGTCAGGCACCATTTTAGGTGTTTAACATATTTTCCAATTAAGTGTATTGTTTCCAAGCCTTTATCTATTATATCCAAAAGAAAAATTTAAGTCTATTCAAAAGAAAAACTTGAATATACATTTCTATCCACTCAGCACCTATCACAGAGCTTGGTACATAATGCTTTTTGAACAAACATTCATACTTTATTAAGAATATAGATTTTAGGAATATTAGTCATTAAAAAAAATAGAATGAAATACTACCATTTGCAGCAGTCTGGATAGACCTAGAGAATATTATGCTCAGTAAAAGAAGCTGCAAAGAGTTGGACATGACGAGGAGGCTGAACAACAACAACAAAAATGAGTCAGACAGAGAAAAACAAATACTGTATAATATCACTTATACATGGAATCTGAAAAATAATACAAATGAATGTATATGCAAAACACAAACTGATTCACAGATACAGAAAACAAACTTGTGGTTACCAAAGGGGAGGGAAAAATGAGGAGGGACAAATCAGGGATTTGGGATTAACTGATACAAACTACTTTATGTAAAACAGATAAGCAACAAGGATACACTGTATACACAGGGAATTATACCCATTGTCTTATGATAACCTAAAATGGAGTATAGTGTGCAAAAATATTGAATGACTAAGTTATACACCTGAAACTAATACTGTAAATCAACTATACTTCAGTTAAAAAAAAAAAAGACTACACATTTTGTTAACAGAAATATATAATTGTATTCATCTAAAATATAAAGACTATAATTTGATCAGAATCTTCAAGTTTTATTATTTTAATGCAAAATTTGGTTCTTGATTTTCTTCAAAAAATGAAATTTATATAAATATTTGCTTAGCTTCAACATGTTTTCTACATGTCATATCCTCATTTCTGACCTTTTTCCCATTTTATATAGAAAATCAATTGCTGAAATAATTTTGTCTCTAAATCAGAGAGGGTTATACATATTAAACACTTTGTTAAATTGGAGTCAGACCTGTGTTCAAATCTCAGCTTAGCTGACTCAGCAGCCATATGATCCTGCTCAGTTTCCTCATTTATAGAATGGAGATAATATCTATTTCACAGAGTTACTGGGAAGAGTAAATCAGATGAAATATTTTAAGCAAGGGCACATAGTAAACATTCAGGAAATAGGCAGCTGCTGTTGCTATGATATAGATTTGTCCCTAACTCAGCAATGATTATAGTTTTACTTTAAACCAGTGGTACTCAAACAGATGTGTCTAACAAAGAACACAAAAAATACTTGTACAACTTATAAAAATATAACCTACATCCCATACCTCATTCTGAGATTTGTTGTTTGTTGAAGAAGAGAGGAAGTAGGGTATAGGCACACAGAGTTAGAAAACGACCCTCCAATGACTTTGAAAACACTATTTTAAATATTAAATTTATTAAACCTTTCATATGAGTCCATCCGCAACTCCATTTATTAATAATCAAAATGTTTGATTTGTTAACATGCAAAATTTGAATTTTCTATTTACCATTAGACATATTTTGTTCAATAAAATAGCTGTTTATACAACAAGCTCTCTTAATAGTAACTGCTTAATTAAAATAACTATATTGCTTTTAAATCCACACATAAGATTAACTGAAGGTCTACTGTGTGGCTGACATTGTTTTAGGCATGTCCCTGCTCTCATGGAGTTTACTTTCTAAGACAGGGGCACAGAAAATAAAAGTAGTAATAAATAGTTATGTTAGGAGATGACAGTAATGTAAAGAAAAACAGAGTGAGTTAAGGGGGATAAAGAGTGATGGGAGAGATGCTGCAATTATTTGTAAGGTGTTTGGGGAAGGTTTCTCTCTAGAAAGATATCTGCTGCTGCTGCCGCTGCTAAGTCACTTGAGTCGTGTCTGACTCTGTGCGACCCCATAGACGGCAGCCCACCAGGCTCCTCCGTCCCTGGGATTCTCCAGACAAGAACACTGGAGTGGGTTGCCATTTCCTTCTCCAATGCATGAAAGTGAAAAGTGAAAGTGAAGTTGCTCAGTCGTGTCCGACTCTCAGTGACCCCGTGGACTGCAGCCCACCAGGCTCCTCCTTCCATGGGATTTTCCAGGCAAGAGTACTGAAGTGGGGTGCCATTGCCTTCTTCAAGAAAAATATCTGAGCAGAGACCTAAGAGAGGGGAAATAGCAATCCATGTAGCTAACAAAGGAAGAAGCATTCTAAAAGAGGAAATAGAAAGTGCAAAGGCCATGAAGTGTACCAGGAAAAACAAGGCAACTTCTGTGCATAGAGCAGAAGGAACAGACAGGAAAGGTATCAGATGAAGTTAATTAAACAGGCAGCATGGGGTCATGAGGGCTTTGCCTGTGGCTCAGCAGCAATGCGGGAGACCTGGGTTCAATCCCTAGGTCAAAAAGATCCCCGGGAGGAAGGCATGGCAACCCACTCCAGTATTCTTGCCTGGAGAATCCCCATGGACAGAAAAGCCTGTCCTCTGTGGGCTACAGTCCATAGGGTTGCAAAGAGTTGAACACAACTGAAGCGAGTTAGCACACATGGGGTTATATCTGATAGGATCTTACAGGCTATACTAAGGCCTTTGGGTCTTTGAGTTAAGAGAAGCCCTTAGAGTATACTAAGCAGAGATATAACATAATCTGAATTACATTTAAAAATTCTGACTGCCACATGAAAAATAAAGTACACAGAACAAAGGTAGAAGTGAGGAAGCTAGAGGCACAAAAGACAGACTCACGTCAAATGTAAATGATTAGCCACAGGAGAAATAAAATTTCCTGGACTTAATTAATGAACATAGTGACCTAGACCCTCTATTCCCAGAGACAAGATTGCAAAAGACGTTAGCACCTGTTACATGTCAAACACAACAAAACTGTTTGCCAACAAATCAGTCAGGCCTCAGGAAGAAAAAAAAAAATCACTGTTTGCAAGGCAAATGATACCTCACTTACAAAAGGTCTTTCCGTATTGTACATTAACCCTTAAAACTTTAGATGTGCACCCCCAATGCTCCCAGATTCATCAAAGTCAAAACTCCAAAGACACAGGAATACAAACATTCTACTTCTAGGAATGGGAGACTCAGACTAACCCTCCCACTAAGGATTAACTAAGAAAATTTACCAAAAGATAATTAAAAGCAAAAATTTAAAAACATTTACTTGAAGGCACTGGAGGGCTAACAGCAAAGTAATGATTTACAGTCGAGGATCCAGGAGCAGCCTAGAAATAAACTCAGCCTTTGGAGGCACTTCTCCCCTCCCCTTTAAAACAAGTATATACTCAAATGGCCAATAAAAGGGGGAAAAAAGGAAAACCATCTTATTAGAAATTCAAGTAAAGAAATATTAAGACCACAATAAAATACCACTGGACAATCACCAAAATAGCTAAAAGTAACAAAGATGCATTACTAAGTTCTGATGACCATGTAGAACACAACTTTTACACACTGTTGATATGAGTATAAACTACAACTACTTTAAAATTAAACATGTATATGCTTCGGAAGATTGCAAAGATGACTCCAATTCTCCACCCTTTACTACAGACATTATTGCTAAAATGTAACTCTGCAGCATCTCCTATCAATAATTAGAATCTATTTCCCTACTCCTTAGATTTGGCCTGTAGGTGTGACTGACTTTGGCCAATAGAATATGTTGAGAATAACAGTGTGCTGGTTCAGCCCCAAGGTTTCAAGAGGCCTTGTGCCAGTTCATGCTCCCTGTGAATCAAGCGAACAAGCCCAGGCTAACCTGCCAAATGGTGGAAGACGTGAAGCACGGTGACCTGAGTCAGCACGGTGACTAAAGCCATCGTAAACTAGCCTGCTGCCAGCAAACTGCTGACACATGAGCTTCAAACTACCTTGCCCATACACAGACCCACGAACAGAAATAAGTGGGTACCGTTTTAAACCACTGTTTTGGAGTGGTTCCTTCTGCAGCAATAGCTAACTGATGGTACCAGAAAGAGGTACAGCCATAATTTTAAACATAACGTATATAATACTGTTTTTGAAATCAAACAGTGGCCTAAGGCTTAAAAAATGGTGAGCAAACTCTTAGCAAAAGCTGAAAAAGGTTACAAAAATTTTCGCTGGAGGCTGAAAACAAATGGAAACTTATGCCATGTAGTAACAAAATAAATGGCAAAAACTGTGTTGCCTATAGTACTCCGAAGATGAAAAAGTTACTTAATAAACATTTAGATTTGTCTCAGATCTCCAGGCAAGTGTTAAAAGTCAGCTGGCTGTTCCCAGCTGTGTATGATAAGGTAACAGGGCAAAAAAGAGATGAGCTAAAGAAAAATGTGATCAACTCACAAGCAAAATTTAGAAGGAATAAAGAGGGGCCAGGACTTGTTGGGTTGAAAAATAACAAGTGCTTCTTACCTCCAGTCTCTCAGCTGGCAAAACATTTTCCAAACATATAGTCTGGGACTGCAGGCCAAATCAAAATGTAAAAACCCCTTGTAAATGTCTCTACGAGAAAAATGAAGGGGCCTACAAGACCCTCTCAACTAAATAAAAAGCCTTCTATAGTCTTAAAGGAGTTGTCTCACAATCTGACAAACCCAAAATATGTCTAGAGAAAGAAATGTTGTCTCAAAACAATTTTAAGTGTGACTTTGGCATATATCATAACACCCAGCAATTCCACTCCCAGGCAGATACCAACAGAAACAGATGCTCCTATGCAACAAAAGGCATGTATCAGAATGTTCATAGCAGCAGTACTCATAATAGCTAAAAACTGGCAACAACCCAAATGCCTATCAACAATGTAATGAATATAAAATGTTTTAATTGTAATGAATAAATAAAATGTGATCTATTCATATAATAATATGCTATACAGCAATGAAAATGAACAAACTGTGTACACAGCAATAAGAATAAACATCAAAAACATAATTTTGAAGCAAGCAACACAAGAAAATAATGTAATACCTTTTAAATAATGTCAAAAATAAAACAGTCAATAAAAACAAACAATATTATAGAAGGTACACTACGTAAGAGGGAAAAAGAAGAGGAAACTATATAGGACAGGCCGAGAAAACTTCTGGAAAGCTGGCAATAAGTTATATCTGGAATGGAGCTGGATGGTAGTTACACAGATGTCAGCTTTGTGATTAACTGTAAATTTGCTTTTTATGCGCTTTTCTGTACATACATAATTCAGCATGCATAAAAGACGTGCATCAGAGAGGCCACAGGACAGACTGCGACAGCCAAAGAACTAGGAATGTGTCCAGGTCCGAGAGCACGTTAGACCGAACTATTCTGTTTAAATGACATGCTCTGCAGAGATTTTATTTAATTCATGTAATCAAAGCAACACTGATTCATTCTGTCAGCCTGTTTAAGACTGAAGGTGCAAAGAGGATTCCCTGTGTTTGCTTAACGATTCAGTAAAATCTAGCAGGCACTATAATATGAGATGAACTGTCACTGTCTCTCATCAGGAGCACCATTCACTTTCAGTAATAGTTTTTTTAAGATGTGTGTTCAACAGTGATTCAAAAACTCCTGCTAAATATTATTCCTCCATCATTTATCTACTTCTTCAGAAGTTCCTTGTTAAATCTTACTGTGATGAGAAACGTTTGAGCAGAATTGCCTCCTAGGCCCACTAGAGCTGAAAGCAAAAGTCCTGGACTTTTTCGACCAGGGAAAGTCCAGAAATGAGAGAAGCCACAAGAGATTGAGAGAACCTTCCCTCAAGGTTTCAGTAGGTACCATAGCTGACGATCAGCCTGACTTTGGTGAGAAGAGATATGTGTAATACAAAATAATAATAAGCTACACTTAGAAACTTCTCTTAAAGAAAAAGGCACCATTGTAAAAAAAAAAAAGCTGAAAAATCATGCATCAGAACTTGTATTTGTTCAGTTTATATTCTACAGTTTTTGAAATCTGTAACACGAAGTATAAAAGAGAGTTACAGATTGACTCGGTTAAGAGAATACTTTTCTTTAAAAATCTAAACTCATTAAACAAGAAAAAATCAGCTTGAGCTCAGTTCAGTTCAGTCACTCAGTTGTGTCCGACTCTTTGTCATCCCATGGATTGCATGGATTGCACCCTATGGATGGATAGGGAGGATTGCCAGGCCTCCCTATCCATCACCAACTCCCAGAGCTGCTCAAACTCAAGTCCATCTAGTCAGTGATGCCATCCAACCATCTCATCCTGTGTTGTCCCCTTCTCTTCCTGCCTTCAATCTTTCCAGCATCAGGGTCTTTTCCAATGAGCCAGTTCTTCGCATCAGGTGGCCAAAATATTGGAGCTTCAGCATCAGTCCTTCCAATGAATATTCAGGACTGAATTCCTTTAAGATTGACTGGTTTGATCTCCCTGCAGTCCAAGGGACTCTCAAGAGTCTTCTCCAACACCACAGTTCAAAAGTATCCAGTCTTCAGTGCTCAGCTTTCTTTATGGTTCAACTCTCACATCTACACATGATTACTGGAAAAACCATAGCTTTGACTAATTTCAGCTTGAATTACCAGATAATAACTTTAATTAAATTTAATTTTTAATTTTTTAATTAAAGAATGTACCAGTTAGCTGATGTTAGTATTGGATATGCTATAAGACTATTATAAATAAAACTTTAGATTTTCCTATAAATCTTTAATTGTGAAATGGGCTACAGGGTTGGTAGCATTATATTCTGAAAGACCATTACAAATCAAATAAAATGCAATTTTAAAATGCAAGCTAAAATGCTGAGCTCTGTGGTAGATTTAATTCTCCAAATATAAACACAGTATCTTTTACCCGAGAAGCCCCTTTTTCAATATGACCTCAACACTTCACCCGTACAGAAGTGTGGTCAGTTCCCCTCCCCGCTGAAGGCAGACCTTGTGACTGCTTCAACCAGTAGAGAACAACAGAAATTATGCTTATGTGACTTCTGTGTCAAGGTCATAAAAATGTCACGCACTTCTACCTTCAGATGCTTGCTCTTGAATTGAGGTGGCTGCTGCTGCTGCTGCTAAGTCGCTTCAGTCATGCCGGCTGTTCAGACGGCAGCCCACCGGGCTCCCCCGTCCCTGGGATTCTCCAGGCAAGAACACTGGAGTGGGTTGCCATTTCCTTCTCCAATGCATGAAAGTGAAAAGTGAAAGTGAAGTCGCTCAGTCGTGTCTGACTCTAGTGACCCCATGGACTGCAGCCTATCAGGCTCCTCCGTCCATGGGATTCTCCAGGCAAGAATACTGGAGTGGGGTGCCATTGCCTTCTCTGAATTGAGGTGGAGACTGAGTTAAAGCCTTAAGGGCACTGAGTACAGTGTTAGTGGGAACCTCAAAGGCCGAGAAGGCTTTCTTCGTGGCCAGGGATAAAACATCCATGTGCCAACTCAGGAGACCCAGGTTCAATGCCTGGGTCAGGAAGATTCCCTGGAGAAGAAAATGGGAAATGTTCGAAAGTGGGAAATGTTCCTAATTAACTCAATGACTAAAAGTGCCACTGGGCTTCTCGTTGCATGTAACACACAAGAAGAAAGAGATGAACTAAAGAATGCACTTTTAGGGCTTCCCTGGTGGTCTAGTGGTTAAGACTCTGTCTGCCAATGCAGGGGACATGGGTTCGATCCCTGGTCTGGGAAGATCCCACATGGGTAGGAGCAAATAAGCCTGTGTGCTGCAACCGCTGTAAGCCCATGTGCCTAGAGCCTGTGCTCCACAACAGGAGAAGCCACCACAATGGGAAGCCCACACACCACAACTAGAGAGTGGCCCCAGCTCGCCACAACTAGAGCAAGCCCTTGCACAGCAACGAAGACCCAGCATAGCCAAAAATAAATAAAATACATCTTTAAAAAAAAAAAAAAGAATGAACTATTAGCTCCAAAAGAGTGAGGACTTGTAAAAGAGCGAGGACTTGTTGGGTTAAACAGTAAAGCTATGCCAAGTTACAAGCACCTCCAGGTGACAAAAGTATTCTCAAATAATGAAACGGCTTTCAGGTAAAGATCAAATCCAGAGTAGGGCTGTATGCTATGTTAAGACTTCTGAAACAGCTAAGACAGAGCCTCATAGAAATGTTCAGACTGACAAAAGGCCTTATAAAGTATATTTGTTTTTCTTTTTTGCTATATAACTAATTACCACAAACTGAGCGGCTTAAAACAAGATGCAGTTACTAGTTCATAGTTCTACAGGTCGGTAGTTGAGACAGGCTTGGCTGGCCTCTCACTGGGTATAATCAGGTGTCAGGCAGGTAGGGCGTTTACCTGGAGGCTCCAGGAAAGAATGTGCTTCCACGCTCATTCAGGTTGATGGTAGAACCTAGCTCTTGTAGCTAATGGTCTGTGTTCCCTGTTTCCTTGCCGTCAACCAGAAAACACTCTCTTCTCCTAGGGGCTGCCCTCATTCTTTCTCACCAGTGTCTCCATCCTCAAACCAGCAACACACAGAGTCCTTCATACACCTCAGATCTTTCTGATTTCTCTTCAGCTACCAGCCAGAGGAAGTTTTCTGCTTTTAAAGTGAACAGCTGATTGGGCCAGGCCCACCCAGAAAAAATCTCCATAGCTTAAATCAACTGACTTGGGACTTTAAATTTCTGTAAAGACAATTATTTGTTTTAACAAATATATTAGTATAGTGAAAGGCCTATAACATATTTAAGAAAAATGTAGGATAATAAGAGCAAAAGGCTAGGGGTTGAGGGAAATGGGTGTACTGTGAAGTTCTTATCAGTTCCCGGAACTAGAGGCTAAAAGAAAAATGTGTCCCCTATTCCCACGTTTTAGTGTATATTTTAAGGGTTAGTATTTCTGCAGAACATTATTGAGAAATTGAAATTTACATTTTAAGTTTAAACATTTTCTTTATACCAACCACAGAACATTACAATTTTACTCTCCTGGTTTTATGGAAGCAAATTCACCAATAATATTTTTAAAATCTACTTCTTAGCTTATGTTATTTTCAATTGAGGGAAATGCCATGTTAAACAATTCTCTTGACTAAGTGACAATCATAAGTAATTTTAAATTAACTGCAGTTTACTGAAACTTCTTTCACAGAACACTGCTGTGACTGGTATTGTCTTTCAAGGTCACTAACGTAACTGGGTAAAACTGCACAAGCAAATTTCAAACCAATTTCAGAAGAGCCAAACGTCATGCTGAGTTCACATGATAATTACTGACACTGCATGCTGCTAAAACTATTTCAGATGAAGTTCTTACAGGACTTAAATAATCTAAATTTTTTAGAAGCAAGTCAGTGGCTGTTTTTTGTAAATAAAAGTAGTCACAGAAAATAACTTTTCTCTGGTTAAAAATACAAAACTGGAAGATACTTTCACTTAATTTTTTATATCTTCATTATAGATGTAACATTAGGCTGACCATAACCTTCTAATTTCTATTTTATATACACTTTCCCATAATAATTTATACTCTTACCTGATCTGTACATTTTGAACTTTTTTATTTTAAAATTGAACAGGTAAAGTCACAACTCTTATGAAAGTTCTCCATTCATCAAACATTCAAAGTTATATTCTCCCACTTATAAGCAAAGGCACAGGCTTTCTATTAAGCATGCAGCTTTATTTTTAGTCAGATTGTTTTACTGTACAGCTTTATTAACCTTTTTCACTTGGTTCAAACTGCTAGCGAAAGGTCACCAGCACCAAAGAACAAAATTCAGTAAGGTCTTCTAATAGACCTAATCTTCCCTTAAACATTTTGTCCCTAAATTTATCCAAAAGATAAAAAGAATATTAAAAAAAAAAAAAGGATAAGAAGGAATTATTTTCTTTATGCTTTCTACTTTCACAACTAGTTCCACTTTTGGCAAAACTTAACAATAAAAAGGCCTTATAAACAGCTTATAACGGCCTTATAAAGAGCTAGGCATTTTGATTCTCCTGCCCTAAACTGGAAAGATCTCTTTAAGAAATGAAGATATCAATGTGCTATACTGTAACAGATGCTTTTACACTTCCTACCATATTTAAGGGGTTCCCAGGTGGTGCAGCGGAGAAGGCAATGGCACCCCACTCCAGTACTCTTGCCTGGAAGATCCCATGGATGGAGGAGCCTGGTGGGCTGCAGTCTATGGGGTCACGAAGAGTCAGACACAACTGAGCGACCTCACTTCCACTTTTCACTTTCATGCATTGGAGAAGGAAATGGCAACCCACTCGTGTTCTTGCCTGGAGAATCCCAGGGATGGGGGAGCCTCGTGGGCTGCCATCTATGGGGTCTCGCAGAGTCGGACACGACTGAAAGCGACTTAGCAGCAGTAGCAGCAGGTGGTGCAGTGGTAAAGAATCCGCCTGCCAAAGCCGGAGACAAAGGAGAGGCAGATTTGATCCCTGGGTTGGGAAGATCTCTTGGAGGAGAAAATGGCTACCCATTCCAGTATGCTTGCCTGGGAAATCCCATGGACAGAGGAGCCTGGCTAGCTACAGTCCATGGGGTCGCAAAGGAGCACACGACTGAGTGCACATACACTGTATTTAATTCCAGAAAAACCTTGGGAGATTGCTATTATTGTCCAAACTTTCAGACCAGAACTTGAGTTTCAATCAAGTAAGTAACCTGCCCAAGATTCTTCAACTAGTCCCCAAAAGGTAAAGAATGTGATCCCAAAGTCTGTGATCTTTTTACTACATGTCAATGCCAACTCCAAAGTCCTCCACCTTATTCTCTATTATCTATCAAATGTAATAGTTTTTAGCTGGATGGTAGAAATCACTGGGATCCAGAAAAATGTCTTGTCCCAGGACACACACTGATTTAATAAGGTGTGTATTTAGTAACAAAGACTAAACCTCCCTACAACAATATTAACAAGGGGACAAAATTAAAATTAAAATCTTCAGTCAGACCTTTTTAAATATAAGAAATTAAATACCACAGTTGTTCTCAAATCTTTTGGTCCTTAAGTTAGGAGGATAATTGATTTTCTAATTACGATACTAATGAATGTGACATGTTTTAATGACCTAAAATGAAAAATTAATAGGTGATTAATACTATGAATATAAAGGCAAGCCCCTACTGTACAAAGCAGTATAAGTAGCGCCTACAAGAACAGAAGCCATGGGAGATAGTCATGCCTGAATCTAAATCCAATTAAAACAACTTGGCTTGCAGCAACAGAACCCTACTCAATACAACTTGAAGGAAAACAGGGAATCATACTAGAATTCTTCAAATTGGCACCAACTAGGTCAATACAGTCACATGTCTCCCAGTCAATTTTAAAGTTAGTACCTATCATCTATACTATCTTATCCCTTCCATTTTTCATTTGGACACACTGAATATGTGTTTACCTACAAGATTTTTATAAGATTATACTTACTTGACAAATATAGATTATCAGTGAATTTATGTTTAAGAAACTTTTCTCTAACAGGCTCTAATCCTATAAATCAGTAAGAGATTGGTAACAGGTAGGTGACCTTCTTTAATGTACATAGTAGTACTTTTAAATTCTAAGACAAGAGAACCTGAAGAATCTGAATGCGTAAGTGAGTAAAACATAAAAGGGACAAAGCACATACGAGTCATCAGTTAATAAAACACAATGACATATTTATGTGAATTTAACCACAATTCACTTACATAACTTCAACTATACACTTTGCAAACAGAGATAGAATACTAATTTAAAAATGCAAGCAATTAGATCCACCATTCCTTGAACAAGGGTAAGTCCTGGAGTCAGTGTGAGTGTGAGATGGAAAATGTGAATCTTGTTTTCTCAGTCAATGCTAGCTGACATCTCATGTGTGCTAAGGTGATTCTAGGGCTAAAAGACAAAAATGCACTCCAAATCTAAATGACCAACTAAAGAAACAGCAAACAGTTCCAACAAACTTCTGAAGAAAAATAATATGACTGAAACTGACTTACTAAGAAATCTTATGTCGACAGCCCATGTGGTACTTTCCTAAGGAATTTCCTCTCCCTCCTCATATTAGAGTCTTATCTCTATTAGATCACCATCTTCTCCACTGACCTTACAGACCGTAAAATCCATCTCTCCATAAGCCTCTGTATATGTAAAAGAAAAAAATAAAACAGAAGAAACCATCCATCACTCTTTTTAACATTAATATGCAAAAAAGAAAAATAAGTTTTATAGGAGAACCTGAGAGAAATGAGGATTAGGGGAAACTATGTGGGTTAATAAAGGCACTCTTTGAATGTAAAGACTTGGGCCAACCTGAATTACGAATTGCTTAACACAAATTAATTATAAACTATCTGAAAGAATTTTTATGTCACAGAGTTTCAATAATTAGCTAAAACTACTTGTAAACCAAACTTCCCCAAAAAGAAAATTGCAGGTGAAAAGCATTCTCAAGTAAACAGGTCAAGTTTGTCCTCCATCAACTGACACAAATGATTGGTAAACACAATCCGGTTAGGAAATGTTTATACTTTTATGCAAAGTGGCTACCGTTAAGCTGCTAAGTATAAAGGTTCAAGCTCTAAATTCAACATCTCATCAGCAATTAAATAGGAGAGAATTATATACTAAAAAGGATAAAATATTATATAATTTCTACGGCTTCACATTTCTGAAACAGTTTCCTGAGGCCTAACTCACATTCCAGCACTGACAAAAAATGATGATGTTTACACTTCTTTGTTGTTATTGTTCAGTCACTAGGTCACGTCCAAGTCCCTGTGATACCAGGCTCCTCTGTCCTCCATTATCTCCCAGAGCTGGCTGAAATTCCTGTCTATTGAGTCAGTGAGACCTACTAACCGTCTCATCCTCTGTCATCCCTCTTTTTGCCTTCAATCTTTCTCAGCATCAGGGTCTTTTCCAATGAGCTGGCCCTATACACCAGGTGGCCAAAGTATTGGAGCTTCAGCACAGTCCTTCCAATGAATATTCAAGGTTAATTTCCTTTAGGATTGACTCGTTTGATCTCCTTGCAGTGCAAGGGACTCTCCAGAGTCTTCTCCACCACCACAATTCAAAAACATCAAATCTTCAGCAGTCAGCCTTCATAAAGAAGGCTTATATAGTCCAACTCTCACATCCATGCTGACTACTGGAAAAAAACACAGCTTTGACTATATGCACCTTTGCCAGCAAAGTGATGTCTCTGTTTTTTATACACTGTCTAGGTTTGTCATAGCTTTCCTACCAAGGAGTATGCATCTTTTAATTTCATGGCTGGAGTCACCATCTGCAGTGATTTTGGAGCCCAGGAAAATAAACTGTCACTGCTTCCACTTTTTCCCCTTCTATTTGCCATAAAGTCACAGGACCAGATGCCATGATTTTAGTTTTCTGAAGGCTGAGTTTCAAACCAGCTTTTCACTCTCCTCTTTTATCCTCATCAAGAGACTCTTTGATCCTCTTCACTTTCTGCCATTATAGTGGTATTATCTGCACATCTTAGATTGCTGTTATTTCTCCCAACAATCTTGATTCCAGCTTGTTAGTCACCCAGCCCAGCATTTCACATGATGTACTCTGCACGTATGTTAAATAAACAAGGTGACAATATACAGCCTTATCGTACTCCTCTTCCAATTTTGAACCAGTCAGTTGTTCTATGTCCGGTTCTAATGGCTGCTTCTTGACCCATATACAGGTTTTTCATTGTACTCTACAATGTGGTTAACCAACAAGGCAGCTTGAGGTTAGGTGACAGGCTAAGGCCTCCAGGTCCCCCACACACTGCTTGACTGCCCCAAGAGAGAAGAGGTCAATCAGCTAACCTGTTACCTACTCGCACTTCAACTGAGCAGTTATAATCTAGAAAAATCCAGTACAGATTCTATTTTACTACCAGCAATGCCCTGATTCCCGAGTACTATGAGTACTTCACCCAGACAGCCCTGCCAGAAAAGAACAGGAACAACTCTCAATGCAATCCTGTATCAAGGTCATTCTCTCACCTCTCACACATGGCAAATGGAGATAAATCACCTACCCTCAGGAGAGTTTCATGACTATCAAAACAAAATTGTTTAAGAACAAGATAAAACCATAATGACTATGAGAATAGGCACTACTCATGGACCTCATTAAAGACAGATGGCAAAGGAATCACTGTGGAAGCAGAGTGGCTACTTTATTAAACTGTACATTATTTTCAGTCCTTCTGAGCAAATTTAAAAACGTGACTTATTGTTTATTAATTTCAAGGGTCCAATGAGACAAAGTATAAAAGCACATAGGATACCTGGCATATATTAAATGGTCAATAAATGTTATCTATTATCATTATCTTCTTAACTGTTTAAATGTGGTACTACCAGACATAGTGCTTACTCTCTATGCACTGCAGCCATCAAGACACTCAGCTTTGATGAGCTCGATCTACCTAGAACGTCTAGAATTCAGAAAAATATAAAGTGGCAGTACTTACAAAAGAGACAATGAGATATCTTGGCCACTTGCAAATTTCATATAATTTCATAAAGAAATTAGTTGTCCTCTCATAAGAACTGACCCAAGGCAACTTATGAGTTTACTTCTTAAATAAACAAAATTTCTCTATGAGAAATCTTTATTTTTTTTTTTAGGAATTACCATTAATTAGATCCCATTTTAAAACATATTTTTAAACTGTTCTTATTATTCTATGTAATAGTCCTATGCTGCTGCTGCTGCTGCTAAGTCACGTCAGTCGTGTCCAACTCTGTGCGACCCCACAGATGGCAGCCCACCAGGCTCCTCCGTCCATGGGATTTTCCAGGCCAGAGTATTGGAGTGGGTTGCCATTGCCTTCTCTGAATAGTCCTATAGGTAGTACTTAATTCATAAAGAACATATGTACCATAAAAGAGAAGTGTAAATACACTTAATGGCAGCAGTCTTATTATATTATTAGTCATTAGCATGCCAACCTAAAATACCTAAGGACTTGACTATAACTAACTCACAAGTGAATACACAATACCCATCTCAAAGCTAAGAAATGTACAAGTTATATCTAAATATAAATTTGTCAATAAATCTATAAATTACTTACCTGTCTACAGCAAAATATTTGATAAATCTAAATCATTCAATCAAACTACTTTAGGTACACGCTTACAGTGTTCATATTTTCTTGTACTTTAGAGTCAAAGAAAGTCAACATACAGTACAATCAGTTGAAAAGTAGAGAAAATACCCAAACAAATAAAATGTGGATAAAAATCTAAACATTATTTACATGAGGAAGAAGAAATTTTCATTTGTTAAAAATAAGACTATCCTATAACTGCTTCCCTGGTGGCTCAGTGGTAAAGAATCCACCTGAAAATGTAGAAGATGTGGGTTAGATGCCTGGGTTGGGAAGATCCCCTGGAGAAGGAAATGGCAACCCACTCCAGTATTAACTGGGAAATTTCACGGAGAGAAGAGCCTTGCAGGCTACACTCTATGGGGCTGCAAAAAAGCCAGATACGACTTAGTGACTGAACAACAAATCCTATAACCAGTGACAGATTTTTAGTAGATTATTTCTTCTGTTACTGAAGCATTCACAAATAATATCATCCTCCTCTTTTCTTAACTAAAAAGGATGATTATAGTATGCCTACCTCACTGGAGTGCTTTGAGTCTCTGTAGAGTTTTGAGCCTCGTAGTTAAAAGCTACCAAGTAAATACAAAGTATTATAATTGAGACTAGTTATATAAAAGCAAAGATGGTTTAATATAATAGAAAATTACATTTGTAATTGGCACAATGCCATACTATCCCTGTGGGCTTGTTCTTTCAGAGCACATACTCTATAAAACGTCATTGTGGGCGAAAAAAAAATCCCACAGGGAGTTCAAGTAGACTATAACGTAATATGAGTAATTAAGGAAGTGGCATTCTTCCTCTATATTCATTCGGGAATCTTTTCTACTAATTAAAAGAAAAGAAACAGTAATTTGTTAAAAAAAAAAAAAATGATGGCTACAGATAATTCAATCTCAATTCCAACAGCCTGGTTACAAAGGACAATATTGTAACACTGAACAATTTTTTAAGTAAGAGCAAAATACTATATAAGCCATCAAGCCAGTACTCAACTGTCTTCTAAAGTAATCTTTTCCTAAAAATATTTTCCAGAATAACTTATATTCCTTACACAATGTTAAACTATACGACTTCAAATTCAAATTCAATTACACTAAGTTCCTACTATGTGATAGTCATTCTAATAGGCATTTCAGAGATATCTCATGTAATTCTATCAATAATCTTAAGAGGCAGGTATTACCAACCACACGTTCAAATTGAGAAATTTACTGCAGAAAAACTCAGATTTTTGACCACAGTCTAGAATTTAAACTCAATCATCTCACTTTAAATCTTATGTTCCGCCCCCCAATTCTGTCAGACTAGGGTCTCATCTGGCTATGCCACTAATCAAGTGATAAATCATTTAACCTCATTGGGTCTGAGTCTTATCAGTAAACTGAGAGGGTTAAACTATTCCTAGTCAGCCTCTGTCTCTCTAAAATGTACTAATTTAATCCTTTTAAAGTATACAAGTCAGTGGCTTTTCTTCCCCTAAGAAAAAGATTTTTAAGGTACATATATATATATATATATATGCCAAAGCCTTTGACTGTGTGGATCACAATAAACTGTGGAAAATTCTGAAAGAGATGGGAATACCAGACCACCTGACCTGCCTCTTGAGAAACCTATATGCAGGTCAGGAAGCAACAGTTAGAACTGGACATGGAACAACAGACTGGTTCCAAATAGGAAAAGGAATACATCAAGGCTGTATATTGTCACCCTGCTTATTTAATTTCTATGCAGAGTACATCATGAGAAACTCTGGGCTGGAAGAAGCACAAGCTGGAATCAAGATTGCTGGGAGAAATATCAATAACCTCAGATATGCAGATGACACCACCTTTATGGCAGAAAGTGAGGAGGAATTAAAAAGCCTCTTGATGAAAGTGAAAGAGGAGAGTGAAAAAGTTGGCTTAAAGCTCAACATTCAGAAAATGAAGATCATGGCATCTGGTCCCATCACTTCATGGGAAATAGATGGGGAAACAGTGGAAACACTGTCAGCCTTTATTTTTGGGGGCTCCAAAATCACTGCAGATGGTGATTGCAGCCATGAAATTAAAAGACGCTTACTCCTTGGAAAGAAAGTTATGACCAACCTAGGTAGCATATTAAAAAGCAGAGATATTACTTTGCCAACAGAGGTCCGTCTAGTCAAGGCTATGATTTTTCCAGTGGTCATATATAGATGTGAGAGTTGGACTATGAAGAAAGCTGAGCGCCGAAGAATTGATGCTTTTCAACTGTGGTGTTGGAGAAGACTCTTGAGAGTGCCTTGGACTGCAAGGAGGTCCAACCAGTCTATCCTAAAGGAGATCAGTCCTGGGTGTTCATTGGAAGGACAGACGCTAAAGCTGAAACTCCAATACTTTGGCCACCTCATGCAAAGAGTTGACTCTTTGGAAAAGACTCTGATGCTGGGAGGGATTGGGGGCAGGAGGAGAAGGGGACGACAGAGGATGAGATGGCTGGATGGCATCACTGACTCGATGGACATGAGTCTGAGTAAACTCCGGGAGTTGGTGATAGACAGGGAGGCCTGGCGTGCTGTGATTCATGGGGTCGCGAAGAGTCGGACATGACTGAGCGACTGAACTGAATATATTGTAGCATGAATCAGGACATCATTTCTTTTTATGGCTAATAATACTCCATTTATGTATATCAGATCAGATACTACCTGTTTATTCATTCATCCATTGATGGGCATATTTAAGTTGTTTCCACCTTTTGGGATGCTATTATGTACTACTATAAACATGCACATAGATGTACTTATTTGAATCTTGTTTTCACTTCTTCTGGGTATATATCTAGGAGTGAAGCTGCTGAGTCATCTGATAATTCTATATTTAAACTTATGAGGAAGTAACAAACGACTTGCCATAGTGGCTGCACCACTTTACATTTCCACCAGTGATATATGAGGGCCCTAATTTCTCCATATCATCACCGACACTTATTTTATTTTTTTAGTTATAGCCATCCTAATGGGTGTCAAGTGATATCTCATTGTTTTGTGTATCCCTAGTGACTAACGATGTTGAGTATCTTTTCATGTGCATGTTGACAATTAGTATACCTATTTTAGAGAAATGTCTGTGCAAGTCCTTTGCCCATTCTTTGAGCTGTTTATCTTTTTGTTGGTGAGTTTTAGGAGTTCTTCACATATTCTAGATAGAAATTCTTTATCAGATATATAATTTGCAAATATTTTATCTCATTCTTTAGGTTATCTTTCCTTTTTCTTCATAATGTCTTTTGATGCACAAATTTTTAATTCTGATGAAGTCCAATTTATCTATTTTGTTGTGCTTTGGGGATTATATCTAAGAATCCATTGCCAAATCCACTTAAGGTCTCTTTTTTGCTGGAAAATTCCATCAGCCTTTGCTCATTCTATAAATAAAGTTGCATATGAATAATTCTATTTGTTTTATTGCTGATAGTTATTAAAGGGTGATTTTCAGAGCTCTTATTATATTGCCCTTACCAAAGAAGTGGCAGTATTTTAAGTTTGGATAAAATTGCCCTTTAAAGATGGATAGGTTGGAACTCCTTCAGATAAAATGGAGTAACTCTGAAAGAAACTGCACTTTTGCTTGTTTATTAAAAAAAAGAAAGAAAGAAAGAAGGGGAAAGAGGGGAAAAGAAAGGAAAGGAGGAAGCAAATTCTCTTCATTTGAGAACGTCATCAGTTAGTAATCACACATAGACAATTTTAAAAGGCACCTTAAACTATATGTTGAAACATGATTATTAGAAAAAACAGTTTATCCTGCAATAAAAAGTAAATACTGTAGCAGCTATCAAAATGGTCTCTAATACATGGATAGCATTTCCATGATCTACCTCCCTCACTTCAGCCAATATATTAGTATCTGTCAACCGGCTTAAACATGGCTTTAAAGCAAATATACTGCTAAAGAATTACTAGACAAAATAAACCATATTTACCAAAAAATAGAATATTCCACAGCCATTTAAAACTTCATCTCTTGAAAAAGATATTTATAATGTAATATTCCATGAGGGGGTGGGAAATACTTTATAATTGATAGATTTGGAAAGCTATATGCCAATTAAGTATGTCATTCAAAATTATTATCTTTAGATAGAATTATAGACGAATTTTATTTTCTTACATTTTCTGATTTTTCTACAATGTAAATTACTCAAGTAAATCCAGCAAAATACAAAGGAATAAAAAAAAAGAGATAAAACTAAAATTCCCTAAAATAAGTTTGGGTAAATTGCCCTTTAAAGATGAAATTAATAAGTAAGAATTTCTGTCTACACATTTACTTGTTATTACATTTCATCTTCAGCCATTATGTGTAATCTGTCAGCTATATGTTTTGGTTAACTAATCACAACAATAACAACAACAAACGTACAGAGTTTCACCGAAGTTTTAACAGCACAGTTACAGAATATACGTAAAGTTTACGTAAACTCCAGAGAACACCAACAAAAGAATTTTTAAAAGCTTAATATGATGTTTTAAAAACTGTGTATGATATGTTACCTCATTAATTAGACATGGGGATCAAACCTTCCTGAAACAAGCAGATTATCAAGGTTTGTAAAAAATTAGATTATATTAATTCTCTCTGTATTTGCTAGTAGCAGGAGGTGAGATAAGTGACACAATAATTGCTCTACCAACCCTATTCCATCTATGGCCCTAGTTATGTTCCCACTGCCTATGGATACCATTCTCCATTAAATGATATGGTGACTGAAATTGGCTATTTTCTGTGCACTAACTGAACAACTATCTTCAGATCCTCAAAAACACCATTCAGCTCTAGAATTAAAACATAGAACTGATGATGCTGAGTTAATGTTAATGAATTTAGCATAATGGGGGTCACTGGTGATCACCGTGTGGGGCAGGAGAAGGAGGTGTTTCAAGATGGAGGGCGGTGTTGAATACTATTCAGAGGTCTAAAGATTCAAACAAAAAATTCCTGCATGATCCTGGAACCAAGGCGTCTGAGGGTCCTCTGTACCCCAAATGACTCTGACGAGGGTGTGGCAAGGGTTCCAGTTGTATCATCAGGCAATTTCTCACTCGCCATCATGTCACCCCCAACATACACCAAATCCTCACTTTCCAACTGACCCGATTTAGAATCTATGGTCCATCACCAAAATCACTCCCTTGTATGCAAAGTCAGTCCTTTGTCCCTTTCTCTCTTCATCTGATATACTTGGCAAAGATGAAACCCTGATTAAACCTAAGTATCTACCTACTTCACATCTGCACTAGAGCAACTAAAAATGGATGAAGGAAAGTGTATACCCTTCCAACAGTTCTCATTTCAAATTCATGGTCACAAGCTCAAATGGGCAATGAGCACTGGTAGGTAACAGTGAAATAGTCTAAAATAACTAGGTTGTTCATTTTCCCAAGATCCAAAATAACTACTTCATACCTTTTCCTCTGTTCTCAAAACTCCAAGACCTATCCACTCCCCCAACAAATAACTACATTCAGAAAACAGAAGCAATCAGTTACAGCTTTCTCTCCTACCACCAAAACGACCTACCTGGTCCATTCTCTCTGTTTTTTCTGTTACAACAAATAGTATGTTCCTACTCTCATCACAGTCCAACCATTCCATTTGTGCTCTGGTTCTCTTCTCACTTTCTTAAGGAACTCATACCCTTCTCTGTCCAGGAGCATCAATTTTTCCCCCAATAGATGTGGCACTGGCATACAAACCTTCTCTAATATCTTCTGCCACTGAATCCACATTCCTCTACACTGACTATTCTATTTTGCTTTCACTTTCTTATCTCATTTTCTTTCCTCAATTTATTCCAATCAGGATTCTTTTCCCTCTCAATTGTTACTGAGATTACAATTGTCAAGGTTATCAGCGAAGTCCATCTAACCAAATCCAACAGTCATGTAGATGTCTGCTCTTCTTTTCTGACCTCTGAATAGTATTCAATATCGCCCTCCATCTTGAAACACCTCCTTCTCCTGCCCCACACGGTGATCACCAGTGACCCCTATGGTGCTAAGTTCATTTTTTTTTTTAACTGCTATGTAGTGACTGTAAGTTCAGGCTATTGTGGCAGATGAACCTAAGTTCAAATCTTGCCTACATCACTTTTTAAAATCCAATCTGAAAGTGAAAGAGTCAGTTGCTCAGTCATGTCCGACTCTTTGTGACCCTATGGACTGTAGCCTGCCATGCTCCTCTGTCCATGGAATTCTTCAGGGAAGGATATTGGAGTGGGTAGCCATTCCCTTCACCAGGGGATCTTCCCAACTCAGGGACTGAACCTGGGTCTCCAATCTAGGGAAAGATATTTAACCACTGAGACTAGGTTCTCAATCTACAAACTAGGAAAAAATATTAGTACCTAATTCCCAGCTGTGAGGGTTAAATTAGTAACTTTCATTCTCTCTTTTACCTATTACAGCATGTAAAGTAATTCACCCTCCAAGAACTGCTCTCTCCCTTCAGTTGCTGGCTGCTCCTTTCCCAATCACTGTGAAAAGCTCCTCCAGCTCTATTTGCCTTTTAAATTTGGGAATTCATAAGGTTCTATACTCCTTCCCTAAGCAACTAAGCTCTTCCATCTCATAACTGAAATTATAATCAAAACCTCAATGATTTCCAAGGTTCAATTTCTGATGTATCACCCGCCCCCTACCTCACCAACTGCCATGCAAAAATCTCTACCTGCATCTCTCAGCTATCTCATACTCAACAAGCCCAAAAGATAAGGCTCTCCTTTTTCATGTGTTCTTCCTCCACCTCAAATTCCCCTTTCTGTTGCAGTCTCCAACTCCTTCCTGTCAGTTTCCACAGTTTCAGTATTTGCTCTTTGTAACAGTCACTAAACTTACACTTACAGGCTTAGAATATGCACTCCCTTTTAGACCGTAAGCCCCACGATGGAAAGTAAAATCTGTCTATATCAAAAATACCTTGCCTAGTATCCCATGCATGCGTGTGTACGTGTTCAGGTGCTCAGTCGTGTCCAGCTCTTTGCGACACTATGGGCTCCAGGACACCAGGCTCCTCTGTCCATGGGATTTCCCAGGCAAGAATACTGGAGCAGGTTACCATTTCCTCCTCCAGGGATCTTTCCAACCCAGGAATCGAACCCATGTCTCCTGCTTTCTCCTGTATTGGCAGGCAGATTCTTTACCACTAGGCCCATCCCATGAATAATAAATGTGTTTAACAGTGTTTCTTGAATTGAATTTGAGATATTTTAGAAGTTTGCTTATTTAACTTACTGAACTTACCAGCATTTTATTTGTTTAGATGTCTAATTCATTGTTAACACTTTTATTTCAAAATACTTAAGCCACTCATTTACATTAGTATTATTTCTAACCCATAAAAATATTTTAAAGAAAATTTAAAGGTACTCAAACATACTATATTTGAGGAATTCTACAATTATCAATTGCCACTGGATTTCAAAAAATAAAGAGGTTCAGAAGCTAGGAAAGGCAAGTGAGGGTAATACTATTTGTTTCCCTACTTTGGAATTTCACAAAATTTTTGAAAAGAATTTCAGTAAAAAGATGATTTTTTTTAAATTATGAAATGCATGAATGGGGTATTCTTTTTTTAAAAGGATTTACTCCTACAAGACATTTTTATCTAACTATCACCATACTCTTTGTACTAATACTTTGTTTTCACTCAAAGATATATAGTGTCTAAAACAATATTTTTGCTAGCTTAGAAAGTCTTATTATGGATAAATATGGACTTTCCATGAGGCAGCCTAAAATACAGATAAAGGGTTACACATACACACTCTTCACACACATACAAAGGGGTTCATTTTGTGATATCAAGGAGTTGTACACATATAATGTGAATACTTCAATATACTTGAATACTTAAGATCTTTTAGAAAGTCACATTATCAGGAAACTTAAAAATAAGCCAAAAAAAAAAAAAAACACTAAATTGAGGAAAGACATCTCTGTATTGCTCTCATTTAGAAAACATGACACCTTAAAGGATACTATCACTGAGAAATTCATCACAATGAAAAAGGATAGAAAACAAAATTAGGAATCAGAAAACTAGAGCTACAAAGTCTTAGAAATATTTAAATAAGTAAATATGATTTCAAAGAATCAAGCTTTTTTTTTTGTTCCAAAGTACATGTTCAATTGTCTACCAAACAGGGGCTGTTTTATTTTCTCTAAGCTGCTAGAATATTTCATAAGATTGCTTCCACATGTTATTTAATAATATAGAACACATATAACAAAAGCTTGTTTAATGTGTATACTATTGGAATAAAGAAATTATAAATGAGAGGGCTCTATAATATTATAAAAATACCTGGGCTTTCACTGGTCTCCTAAAATTATCCAAAGTATAAAAATTAACTAGTTATCAAAGAACTTCTTTTTGAGATAGTAATGTTATACCTTTCTCTAGAAAATTTTAAATCTCTCAAAGGCAACCTAAAATGCTCCTAAAATGATTATGAAAAGCCTATTATCTAATTATAGTCAGATCTTTTTTTTTTTTATTTAGACCCTTCACCCAGCAATTATACTTCTGAAGAATAACCATAAATTCCAAAGATGCTTTATTCATTCATTCATTCATTCATTCATTCATTTGAATATGGAAAAGATCTGTTACAGAGTTAAGTGAAAAAAGCAGAATAGAAAATCAAAGAAGACTTGCAAAAGAAAGTATCTATTGAACAAAAACTGAAATAAAAGACGTCTGCATAGTCGTGGTAAATCTGAGTTTTTCTTTCTATATCTCTAAAATTTTCACAATAAACAATTACAACTTAGGTAATTAAAAAAGACCCCAAAAAATCTTTTAAAAAGATAAGCAATATTCATCAATCATTTCATGTCAAAAGTAAAACCACCGACCGATCTCAAAATTTTTATGAACCCTGAATAAAACCATCCCAAATGACACAAATAAAAGTTAGTATCTTGATACAAACCTGCTCATTAGACAAAGCTCATTTTATAAATTTCTGGTCAAAATCAGTGAGTAAAATACCCAAGACTTTACAGAGTAACTTTTCAGATCGTAAGATAGTATACTGTGTAAAAAGGGAAAAAATTCTGACTGATGAAAGTGATTATCTTCTCATACCACATCTAGTATTAAATAGTAATAACAAAACTTCAATTCTTTTTCCCAAACCAAAAGAAAGCATCACTATTTTTTTTAAAAATCACTCATAACAAAGGTATAAGAAAAAGCAACTGGAAGGTCATACAGCAAAAATAACAAGCCTATGGGTGAAAAGTGAAGTGGGTTCTAGAATTATACATGATTTTAACTGGCTTTTTTCCTATATTTTCCAAAATGTCAGTTATAAATATATGTACATCTACTGTAACAGAGAAAAAATGAACTTAAATTATCAAGAGAATATGTTGAAACATATTCACTATACATATATTAATAAAAATACAGCATTTGTAAAATTTAGACCTGCTTATCAAAGCAGCTCAGAAAAATTTGAAGGTCCTTCAAAATCAGTCACTATGAACACTGTCCTTAAGGAAATCAAAATAAACTTCTAATACAAACAGCTCATGATTTGAACCACATATGCTTTTCTCTTACTGAAAAACCTGATATATACACAGCTAAGGATGTGTTTTTAATGATATACCCTATTTCTTTGCTCATAACACATCAACATCAATGATGTCACACAGCCCTTACAGTAAGGTCTGTCAATACCTACAGCCTCTACTGACTGGGATAACATCAAAACATACAACCTTACTTACTATACAAAGGAATATATTAGTGTCTTTCATTGACTTAAGTGTAAGATTGTTTCAACTTAATCAAATAAAAAGAAAATGCAAAGGAAATTTAGAATCCACATAACTATAGCTTCATGAAGAACAACAATAATAAAACAATCACTGCATTTTAGAAAAGCCCTCAACACCCTGAAACATATATACATATTACAGGATAAGTGTTAAATTATTAAATAAGCAAAATGATACAGTATCCTAGCAATAAGTATAGCATAAGACTCAGAAATAAAACTGCCTGGCTTCCAATCCCAACTTTGTTTATTGTGTGTTAGTCGCTCTGTCATGTCCCACTCTTTGTGATCCCGTGGACTACAGCCTGCCAGGCTCCTCTGTCCATGACATTTCCCAAGCAAGGATACTGAAGTAAGTTGCCATTTCCTTCTCCAGGGGATCTTCCTGACCCAGGGATTTAACCCAGGTCTCCTGCATTGTAGGTGTATACTTTACCAACTGAGCTACTAGGGAAGCCTTATTAGTTAGGAATAATCTAGGAAAATAAATTAATTATACATGTCTCCATTTCTCCATCTATCTATAAAATACAGATAATAATAAGAATTTATTCGTGGAAGACATGTTTTAAATATTAAAAGAGGCAAGCCCACATCTACATAGAGTAAGCACTAAAAAAAGGCTTTTCCCCCTTTTCTCAATCTAAATAGAATTTGTCATACATTTTGCAAATAAGAATGAAGACCTCTAATTTTTAAAATTAGTATTAAAAGTCCTAAGTTCACTGGAGATCATAATTAACCTTCTACAATGTGAGCACAATCCAACTGAACAGTTAGATAAAAGTCTAGAAAGCTTTCTTGTCAATATGATTTTATCTCAGCTGTTTCAAAATAAAGAAGAAAAAAAGAATGAAACACAAGGATTCTTTCTTAAAAGATGTACAGAAAGAATTTAGAATTGCTGTATTAACAAAATATGATTGTTCTCAACAGCAAATTTACTGAGGAAAATGAAAGATTAACAATAAAATTCAAATATTTTAGTGTTTTTAGGATATTCAAAGTTAAAGTGCTGATGCCATTCAAAATTACCAGATCTGTTACGTATAAATTGCTATTCTCTATAAACAAAGAAATTTCAACTGTCTATGACTAGTCTGGAATTAGTTATACTCTAATACAGTCATTCAACTATCTTTGGGAATATTGTATTCTCTTCTCTCATAAAGAAATTAATACAAGTGACAGAAGGTAACCAAAAAATCAACAGTGTGGAAGGCTTTTTAATAAATTTCATTTTGGGAAATGATCACATATAAATTAGCAAACATTGAAATCATAATGATTTCATTTATTTGTTCTGTACATATCTGATTAACAGGCACTAATTTTGTTGATGGAAACAAGAGAACTCTATTGTTATATACAGATTAGAAATGTAAACACTTAGCATTTCCCACAACTACTGACTTCACAAATTACTTTGAATGTTATTTCAAATAACATTTTGAGTGCCAGAGATTAGGTAAGCAAAGAGCTCTACTGCCCCCTAATGAAATAAACCAAAAAAAAAAGCCAAAAAACTCAGAAAACTTGTTTTGAGCTATGTGTGGAACAGGAAAATAATCTTACTTTGCTAAATGCAATAGACAAACACTATGAAAATTAACTGAAAACGACTAGAATATCTATCAACATACTATAAGAAAAGCTAGGATCATCCAGTTTCCATGATAAAATTAGTAGCAAAACAGGAAAGCCTTGAGACAGAAATGTTCTAAGAGAAAGGAGGTCAGTACAACAATGTTATCTAAAGTGATAGCAATTAAAACTTCACTGCAGGCTACCCTTTTCATGTGTATGTTGGAAGGGAAGAAGAGAGAGATTCTTAGAAACCACACTTTACACTGAATTACAGTAAGTTTTCAGTTTAGCAGATTAAAAGTAAATACTACCAAAATATTCTCTTATAATTTGCACTGATTCTAATCCTCTCAGAATTATTTTAATAATGTGTACTTTCAAAATAACTACACTATAAAGCATACATATGAAAGAATTTTACCTGTTTCCTGTTTAAAAAAAAAAAATGACAATTTCTTAAGCACGACAACTTTGTTCTTCATGATACTCTGCATCATACACTAACCAATGATAACTTTCAATATTCCTTTTAATAAAAGTTCTCCCTTCCTTTAACCAATCTGGTATTTAAAACACATTCCATACTCATAGTTCCTTTAACCTAATATTCTAACCTGTCTAGAATTTCCGAATTCTCATTTCAGAAGAGAAAAAAGAACAGAATGAGAGATCATAAAAACATGGAGAAAAAGCAAAGCCTCCCAGCATCAGTTCATGGAGGGCACAGTGGTGTGGTAGCTCACTGTCCCTTTAGAGATGGGGCACACATCACGTGGAGAGGGCATGTTTCCGTCTAGGTTGATCATAACCGTACCTTCCATTACATGTCTACTGTTTACAAGGTATAAGGAATAGGGGCCAAATCCATAAAAATGCCACAGGAGAGACAGGCAATACAGACAAAGAGGTTCACTTAAATCTGCATACAAAAAGAAAATAACTTGTATATTTGTGTGCTGCAGCTCTCTTCCCAGGCGCCTGTTAATGAAAATCGTTCTCTAGCTGTATAAGTCATGCATGTGTATGAGTGCCAAGTCGCTTCAGTCGTGTTCGACTCTTTGTGACCCTATGGACTGTAGCCCACCAGGCTCCATGGGATTCTCCAGGTAGGAATACTGGAGTGGGTTGCCATGCCCTCCTCCAGGGGATCTTCCAGACCCAGGGATCAAACCAGCATCTCTTAGGTCTCCTGCACTGGCAGGAGGGTTCTTTACAACTTAGCCTGCTGCTGCTAAGTCACTTCAGTCGTGTCCGACTCTGTGCGACCCCACGGACTGCAGCCTACCAGGCTTCTCTGTCCATGGGATTCTCCAGGCAAGAACACTGGAGTGGGTTGCCATTTCCTTCTCCAATGCATGTAAGTGGAAAGTGAAAGTGAAGTCGCTCAGTCGTGTCCGACTCTTAGGGACCCCATGGACTGCAGCCTACCACGCTCCTCCATCCATGGGATTTTCCGGGCAACAGTACTGGAGTGGGGTGCCATTGCCTTCTCCCTACAACTTAGCCTATGGGTAATCAAATGTCTGTTCAAAATTTTAAAACAGCAACAAACAGAAAAATACAAATGTACTCAAGCCTATGTCTCAAATGAGTTGGATCTCACATATGTAGAAATTTCCTGAATAATATGAATTAAAAACTTGACTCTCTTACTTGAAGCATTACTCGTTCATGCCTACTGCCTAAAAATGTAACTGACACAGACACATTTTGAAGACATAATAAAGAAGCTGGGAGGACTAAAGCAATCCAAAGTCAAGCATCCCAAAGTCCATCCCTGCCAAAGTGATGATGTTTAAAAGATACCCAATAGAGGGTCAAAGACAGTACCCTTCCAACCTATAAATTCCACATAGCTACTCAGATTTCACATACAAGAGTCATGAGAAATAAAGTGAAGGTACATTGGAGAACACATACATGTGTGTGTGAATGTATAGGTGCGTGTTTTCCCTCATGGAGCAGTCCCAGTCCGTACCAGTGAGCTCCAGATTAGTACCCTAAACCTAAAGGAATGTTTTCCTTAGTTCACAGGGGGAAAAAAAAATAAAGGACTTCCCAGGCCATCCTTTACCTCCCTGTGCCCACTAAGCACACATATGAAAAACATGATCAAGAAATAAAAGGGAGAAAGATTGAAAGAAAAGAGGAAAGGTTAATTTCCTTAAGAAATAAAATTGGTAACAGCTTTGGTTTAAAACAAAGAGATTTATTTATTCATTAGCCCAAAAAAACTTTTAGTGGTGATGATGATGAAGATGGCAGCGGCCAGCATTTATAGAACATAATGTACTTACTTCACAAACAATGAGTATTTGATCTTCCTTAGAGCTCTGTGAGGCAGAAAATACTATTCCTATTTTACAGATGAAGAAACTAAAATTCATAAGGATTAGGTAACTTGCCCAAGGTTAGACAGCTACTAAATTGCAGAGCATATTTAACATACCAGTCAATTCAACACTTAATTGTTACGTTTATGTTATTTTCTGGTGAAAATGTGTGAAATGAAATGACTCTTTGGAAACATTGTAATAAATTAACAAATTTTATGTATGTATGTGCTTGTGTGTCTTAAGATCCAACTCAAATGCCTCAAAATTCTGTTGACATGTAACTAGAGATAGGCACTTATGCCAGTTCTTACGAAAGACAGAAACATACAATCCATAATAGTAGGTTGGCCAAAAAGTTCATCTGGGAAAATCCAAACGAACTTTCTGGGCAACCCAATAAACAGTGAAAGTGCTAACAAATAAATAATAATATACACACCCTTCAATGCCCATTATTTCAATAAATAATATTTCTTTCATTATTATCCGATCACATACAGTCATAATAATCTCTTCTTCATATCTTCCTAACTCATTCTCACCTCTATTTCACTTGTCTTAAAATGAACATTTTCATTTATTTGAGGAAAAAAGGTCACTCCCTCTTCTCGCTATTAAGGATACTCAATTATAGTAAAAAATATATGTATGTAAAAATAGCTCTGGTTGACATGTGAAATATACATTTCTTTAAATGCTATAACAATAAAAACTATTCCATAGCAACTCTTTAACCTCTGATAACATGTTGAAGTTTTCTGAAATTAATACTAAGGAAGAAATCACCATGCAGTATAAAACTAATCCAAAACTCTATTTTGTAAGAGCTGAGATTTAAACATAGCCACAAACATACTATACATACACAAACACAATTCAGGTCACCTTCATATTCCAGGCATTGGCTGGACAACAATACTCCCTCTGCCATATGTATGCAGGTTAAAACACAAAACCAGAAATATTCACAAATACCTAAAACATTAAAGTTGTAATTTTATTATGACTACCACCAATTTTTTCCCATTGCAGAATTCAAAAGAATATGTTATAACATGTTCTTACAAGAACACCACCTTGTAAGCGAATCTGGTTTCTCAAATAAAAAAAGTGAAGTGTAAATCTGACATCAAAACTTGCACAAATAAAGATCTGTCATTTTGTTAATCCTTGTCTACTTTTAATTAAATTATTTTTTAATTTTCAATCCAGAGAGCAAAGACCCTGCCAACAATAAAGTACAAGACGTAGGAAACAAAATACATCATTTCAATGGGATACTCTTTCTCACCTTCGAATCTTCATTGCTCACTCCGAGCTGTAACACAGCTTGAGGAGATTTTAGTTTTGCTTCAGCAGAGTGAGCCATCTGAAGGTTAAGCTGCCATCCAACCGTCTCGAGCTACAAAAGACAAGTGTAGATTGGAATCAGATGGTACAGAAGGAAGAAAACACTCAACTTAAAGCAAATCTCCAGTCAGCAGGAATGAACATGGATAGCCTGGACTTTGCGGAAAGTCAGTTCCTGGGCTCCTTCAACCTGCACGCTCTGCACATTCTCCCTTTGGGCTCGTTAGATTGGCCTCATGCCATGCCTGTCAAATTCAAGCCGAAAACTGGTCTTCAAATACATTCTGTTCTAAAAATAAAAGTTCTGAGACTAGGCAATGAAATACACTAAAGGAGTCAATGGTTTTTAAACAGTAAATTACTATTTTAAAACAGTGTATTTTAAAGCCAATGGTGTTTAAAAATAGTTATAGCATATATATGTGATAACTACTCTAAATGACCTCCCATTATCTTTCAAAACTCTTTGCAATAAGTAGAACAAGGTAAAACTTTTTTTTTTTAATTTAGTGGGAAACTGAAGTGCCCAGATGGTAAGAGGTTCACACATTTAGACACAGTTAGTGAGACGGGAAGAGAGCCAGAAAAAGAATTGATATCTACTTACTAGTGAGCAGGTGTTATCATGCTTTCCAAAGTATTCTAACCTACTATGGTTCCCAGTTATGACAGAAACTAATTAGAATACTTCCTTTGAATTTATTAATTAACACAACAGCAAAATTTAATCAGGAAGGCAAAGACAGCAAAGAGACTAAAGCAGTTTAAGTTTCAAAATATTAAGCAACATAAATGCAGCTTTATTGAACATGACATATTACTGATTTTTCCAACATCAAAACTGTAAGTATAAAGTTTTAAATCTTATTTCCAGCAAATCCAAAGTATCAATACTTAGGGTAGTTTTGTGACATGCAATTGTCATATACCTCTGACAACTCGACTCTAGTCATTGATTTACTGAAACTACCTCAGCTACACTGGTAAGAATGGCAGACTCAAAACAATTTTTACTTAACTGGAATACTAATTGCTAACTTGAAAGACTGTTCAACAGCTAGAATCACAGCAATGACTCAAAGCCAAATTGGAAAGAGAGCAATGAAAGTATTATCTATTCGAGAGAGGATGTGATGAGAAAATAAAGATACAGTTCTGTTCTTCCTGGCACTGAACCTTTAAGAGGTTATGGGTAAAAAGAGCAAAGATACTGCAGAGACATAATCCATAATACCATAAGTAAAAAAATCAATTTAATGGTACACATGAAGCAAGGATCCGTAATGTACTGATTTTTAATACTAACTATAGTAAAACAGTCTCTAACACCAGCTCACTACTATTTTCAACAGTCCACGGGGTAAACACAGACTCATATACAACCTAGCAGACTGAACAACAATTATTTTCAACAGAATCTACAGGCAATAGATTCTCCAACATAACAG
Organism: Bos grunniens; assembly: GCF_055505025.1. Lineage (NCBI taxonomy): Eukaryota > Metazoa > Chordata > Mammalia > Artiodactyla > Bovidae > Bos > Bos grunniens. The sequence goes on from NC_141171.1 coordinate 37,788,817, forward strand.
GAAAAAACACGACACAACTACTCTCATATATCCAAGCATTTTGATACACAGTCTTAATTGAAAAACATCCTGTAGGTATTCATATGAACCTATAAGACACTGTTTTGATCTCATTTAACTAATCGTATACCTGTCCTTTAAGCACTTAAGATAAACGACAAAGATAAATATTAAGTGAATAAATTAAAATATGGTCCCACTATGGTCAGGTCTTTGCACAAATGAATGTATACTTAGTCACTGCATAGAGGTGGGATGGGGCAATTAAGATCACTGAACTTAAAGCTTATGCTTTAGTTCATACTTAAGCCACTACTCACTACCTAGGTGGCCCTAATAATTAAGTCACAATCTTTCAAGATCTCAGTTTCCTCATAGGAAGTGGAAATAAATCTATCTGAATTATCTGCTTTTTTCCTGAGTTATTGGCAATACTAAATAAGAAAATGCATATTCAAACTGTTTTGGAAACTCCAAAGCATTATAAATATAAGGCATTTTGATTACCTAATTTTTCCTATAGTATTTTTAATAGTATCTTTTAAATAGAGTAGACACTCTATATGTTGAATTGAACTGAAGCAAATAAAAAATACCAGCAAAGGTAATTTTAAAAGCATCATAACATGGGAGAGGGAGAAGGTGGGATGATTTGGGAGAATGGCATTGAAACATGTATAATATCATATATGAAACGAATAGCCAGTCCAGGTTTGATGCATGATACAGGATGCTCAGGGCTGGTGCTCTGGGATGACCCAAAGGGATGGTACGGGGAGGGAGGTGGGAGGGGGGTTCAGGATGGGGAACACGTGTACACCCATGGTGGATTCATGTTGATGTATGGCAAAACCAATACAATATTGTAAAGTAATTAGCCCCCAATTAAAATAAATAAATTTATATTTTAAAAAATAATTTTAAAAAAAATTCATTTGGTTTTTTGCTACTTGTATTTATTCCTGTGCATGTCTTGTATCTGTTGATCATTAAATGCTATATTTTTTCCAAAAAAATAAATAAATAAAAGCATCATAACTACAAACATTGTTGACTGACTTTCTTAAATTTTAGAGCCTTTTCTATTGTTTTGTGATTTAAAAGCATTCATCCCATGCCCACAAGAAACAGTAACTTAAAAAGTTAAAAAAAAGAAATATGTAGTTGTTGTTCAGCCACTAAGCCGCTCATATGTAGACATATGCACATACACACACCCATACATAAAATCTCATATAAAAAGAGCAGTATCCAGAAACCTCAAATGAAGAGGGAATAAAGGAGAACTACAATTTTTTTTTTTAATATTTTACAGTTACACAGAGCAATAAGAAAAACAAACCTAACAAAATCTCTCCAGTGAAACTAGGAGACAATACCAGCACTACTCTTATTATCCCCATTTTACAGATAAAATGTGTCAAAGTAAACAACTGGGGAAGAGAAGAGTAGATGGAGGCTCCTTATGCTTGTTACTACTGCCACTTTTCTCTAAGCCAGAAATTATATCAAAATCAAAAGTTACAAAAATTAATTCTAGTAAAAATCATCAATGGATACTAAATTTAAGTGGAGAAGGTCTGATTTGAAATGAATAGTCACAAAGCTTCTTGCCCACAATTGCTTTTTAGGTACAAAAGAAAAAAATAATTATGCAGTAGAAAAAAAAGCAAAACATCTAAATCCAAGAGATCAAAATTAACATCACCAAGCAGTGGCAAACAGACAAGCTGTGCCTCCAGGTGTGATATCCTGCAAATACCATTCACATTTTTAGCCAAAGTATAACTAAATTTGATCCTGAAGAAACTAACAGAAAATATAAAGATAGACACAAGAGGAATGTACACTTGAAAAACATCAATGTCCTAAAAGACAAAGAAAAGTTGAAGAAAGAAGAAATTTCTTAAACTGGTTAAAACATATATTATTTTCTGGATCTATAATAGACACTGGTGATATAAATATGAATAAAACAAAAGCCTTTTATCAAGGTGAAAATGTTATAGTACACTTTAAGTATTCATCTGAGACGCATAACTAAGAAACAAATACGAAAGTTATCAATATTTTAATTACATAGGAAACAAAATCTAGATTGAATTTTTACTTAAGTTAGCTAAACTACATTGCTTCTATTTAAAAGAAAATTCTGTATTGTGTATATCGAACATATGTACATTAAAATACCAGGAATCATTTGAATATAATTAGACATCTCACATCCAAATTTAAATCTGAGGGTCTTTCCACCTTAATCAACATTGTACATTGAAATGTCACCTACATAACATAAAACACAAGGAAAATGAGCCACTAATATTTTTAATGTTTTCTAACCCATGCCAAAACTGTTTAAATGATAGTTCTTAGGCATCTCGCTTACATTACTTATTATCTGACAATGTCACTAAGATGTCAGTTCAAAATAGGTATAAAGACTTCATTCTCCCTCTAACATCCAGGTAACAACTCCAAGCTTAACTTCTGGTAACTGCTTTGTAAATCACAATTCCAAGTACATGCAAAATCAGTCAAAATTACTCTCTTAAAATGAAAACGTAAAGTTAATCACCATACTTTAACTACTGGTTTCCTATAATAGTAGCCTCTGCTTGGATCATATCACATAGTAAGAAACACTTTTTTATGTTGCAAATTGATATAAATATACAAAAGCGTCACAAGACAATTTTTTACCCAGAGCAATGATACATATATTCTATTAAATTTCACTTTTAAAATACTAATTCAAAAACCCTCCATATTGATTTTATTACCCACTAAACCTCTAACAGGTCAGGCCATCTAAAGTAGGAAAAATATTGCTCAGAAATACTGAAATGAGTTTTAGGAATTATGTGTGTGTGTATTCATGAAACAATTACTGTTTACTATAATAAATCATGAAAATACATAAAAACAGAACTGTAACTGCTAAAAGAGAAAGCACTATCTATATTCTGTTGCTATAATCCACATTTATAACTAGTAAATACTATAAGCAGATATTCCATATACAATATATATATGGCTTATTACAGAAACTATACATTATTATTTATACTTATGTAAAAACTGGAAGTTGACTAAACATTTAATACAAGAACATTAATCTATTTTTTAAGCTTAGCTAAATACTTATTCCCCAATTTCCTTGACCACTTCTCTTAACCTCAGTGATTTCTTCCTATACAATCTACTGACTAATTATAGGAAATTCCCCACTTTAAAAAAATTCTAGTTGGTTTATTCTGTGTTTTCTAAAATTATACACATTGAATGAAACATAAAATAAGAACTTTTTCTAAATCTTTCATACAGGGGAGAAGGGCATTTTTCAGTTCAATGTAATCTGCTTAATAAGGTTAGCTTTTAGAAGCATTTCTCCTTATAAACCTGTATCACCAAGAAAGCAATACCTGCTGGGAAAATCAATTTATGAATGTATAAGAGGTCATAATTATGATCCCTCAATAATGGCATGTGTATATGAATGTGTATATAATTAAACCTTTAAAATAACAGATTCAGAGTACTTTTACATTTGTCTAAAATAGAGAAGTTTCTAGTATTTCCATTACAATCAATAAGAGATTTATTTTCTTAAGCAATATATGTACCTACAGAGTCTGCCAAAGGACACAAGACGACAGCATCAATTTAGAAGTACATTTTATTGGAAACGTTCTATTACTATAAACCAGTGAACAATAGGGGCACTGATGTTTATACCTCAAATTTTTACCTTTTTCCTTCAAAAGAAAACGCTGTCGAAGAAATGAAGAAGGGTATTTAGGTCCATTAATCAAATCAGGTATTTAGGTCCATTAATCAAATCAGGAACATTTTAAACAACCTGTCACTAGGAGGCCCTCCAGGAGATGCCAAGTTTTACTCCCCATCTTTAAGCTGGCAATGCCCAATTTACAAAGTCAGATTCCAAAAAAAAAAAATCTATTTGTTTAGAACTTAGAACAAATTTGCAAATACAATGAAATTGTAAATGGGGATTAAATTACCAAGTAATTTAACAGAAGGAATAGAAGTGCTTTCCTCCTTTTGTTCTAACCAGAGGAATATCTAAAATTCAAAAACTAATGAAGTAAATTCCAATCCCTAATGGCTAAAAGTAAATAATACCTTGGCATTAAGACAAATCAATCTCCAGCATTTTATATATGTGGTTTTCTTAACTATTATCTACATCAGATATCAGCCTTAACTCAACAAGCATACAGTTTGAAAAAAAGCCTGTCGCTTTCAGAAGATTCCCATCTTTATGTGAATTCTGTAAGTTGATGAAACCTATGCTTCTTTTCAGTAGAACCATACTTTCATCCTGGTTTTCTATCCATTTTTAAATAATAATAGCAAAATGAGATCATTTTGACCTGTGCAAATTAAAAAAAAAAAAAACTTAACCATTACCTGAGACGGGAAAACTACAGGAACAGTTTCAAGAGGAACGATCCGAAGAGCGGTTTATTTTTTAAAAGTTAAGTTTGAGATGCCTATTCTACATCCAATGAAATTATCAAATAGGCTGGAGAAAAAAATGTTTTATTAGAAAATAGTTTTTAAACTCAGAAGCCTGAATGTGATTGCCAGGCAAGTACAAAAGAATAAGAGAAGAGCACTGGGGACTGAGTCCTCGCACAATACAAAACTTAGAGGTTGTGGAAATGAGAAGACAGTAATGAGTATGACTGACTAAAAGATGCAGCCAGAAAGGAGAAAATCAGAAGAGCATGAACCTGACCTTTATACCATCACAGATGCTGGGGACATAAAAATCATCAAACTAAAATCTCTGCTCCAGGCCATGTGATGAAGACAAGCATATGCAAAAACAACTTTGCCATAACATGTACATAAAAATCTTAGGTAATCTGCAAAAAAGCTACTAAAACTAATGGCTGATTTCAAGAAAGTTATGGCAAAAGATTAACATAAAACATCAGCAGTTTTCAACATACTAGAAACAAACAACTGGAAATTACAAAAATGCAATTCTATCTATAGTAGCAACCAAAATCAGGCAAATACACAGTGTCTTAGTCTGTTCAGGCCACTAAAACAAAATACCACAGACAGTATAGCTTAATAATAACAAGCATTTATTTCCCACAGTTGTGGAGCCTGGAAGTCTAAGATAAGGGTGCCAGGAAGGTTGGGTGAGGGCCCCTCTTCCAGACTGCAGACTTCTTGTTGTATCCTCACAAGACAGAAGGAGGCAAGGGAGTTCTCTCTTTATAAGGGCATTAATCTCCCTGATTACGTCCCTTCCTATTAACTAATTAATTCCCAAAAGCCCCACCTTCTAATACTATGACGTTGGGGGTGAAGTTTCAATATATGAAATTTGAAGAGACACATTCAGTCTATATAGTAAGGATAACTTTAACAAAATTTGTGAAAATTCTGGTCATTAGAAAACTACAAACATTGCTTGAATAAATTAAAGAAGATATCAATAAATGGAGAGATATACCATGTTCATGAATTTAATGATTCAATATTGCTAAGATGTCAGTTCTTCCAAAAGTGATCTACAGATTTAGGGCAATCCAATTAAATTCCCAGCAGGAATTTTTTTTTAATAGAAACTGACAAGTTGATTCTAAATTTTAAATGGAAATGTAAATGACCTAAAAGAGTTAAACCAATTTTTTTTTCAAAGACTTGGAGGAATCATATTACCTAACTTGAAGAATATAAAGCTACAGCAATAAAGACAAAGGCAAAGGATAGACCTAAAGACTCACGAAGTGACTTCTAATGAAAGCACCAAGGTAAATGATGCTGGAACAACTAGATATCTGCAAGAAACAAAACAAAAAACAACCTCTACCTAACAAATGGGCTTCCCTGGTGGCTCAGACAGTAAAGAATCTGCCTGCGTGGGAGACCAGGCTCGATCCCTGGGTGGGGAAGATCTCCTGGAGAAGGGAATGGCAACCCAATCCAGTATCTTTGCCTAGAGAGTTCCATGGACAAAGGAGCCTGGTGGGATCACAAAAGTCGGACGTGACTGAGCGACTAACACCTAACAAACACCACACACAAAAATGAACTCAAAATGGATCACAGACCTAAATGCAAATGCTAAAACCATCAAACTTCTGGAAGAAAACATGAAAAGAAAACCTTTGTGATCTTAGGACAGGCAAAGATTTTAGAGACAGCCATAGAAGAATGACAGAGAAGACAATGGCACCCCACTCCAGTACTCTTGCCTGGAAAATCCCATGGACGGAGGGGCCTGGTGGGCTGCAGTCCATGGGGTTGCTAGGAGTCAGACACGACTGAGCGACTTCACTTTCACTTTTCACTTTCATGCATTGGAGAAGGAAATGGCAACCCACTCCAGTGTTCTTGCCTGGAGAGTCCCAGGGACGGGGGAGCCTGGTGGGCTGCCGTCTATGGGGTCGCACAGAGTTGGACACGACTGAAGCGACTTAGCAGCAGCATAGAAGAATGAACCATAAAAGACAAAGGCTATAAACTGGACTTCATCAAAACTAAAAATTCTGTTCTTCAAAAGTCACCATTAAGAAAAAGGTAAGCCACAGACTAATAAAATATTCACAATACATATATATACCTGACAAAGGACTTGTATGCAAACTATATAAAGAATTCTTACCACAATAAGACAAAAAAAAACTCTACAAAAACAGGCAAAGATTGTAATACATAATTCACAAAAGAAAACAAATAAACCAATAAACACATAAACACAATAAACAAATTAAAAGATATTCAATCTCCTTATCCCATTAAAATGTTAAAATTTTAAAGAATGGCAATACCAAGTGTTGGCCAGGATGTGAAAAATTGCTGGCTGGAATGTAAAATAGCATAACTTCTTTGGAAAACTCTTTAGCAGTTTCCTCATAGTTAAATACACACTGACCCTACAACTCAGTCAATCCATCCCTAAGAAATTACTCAGGCAAAGTGAAAATATATGCCCATAAAAAGGTATGAGAATATTAACAGATTTATTCAAAATAACCCCAAACTGAAAACAGTACAAATACCATCAACAGGTGAATGGATAACAAATTGTGATATATTCATATAATAGAATACCATGCAATAAAAAATACCAACCCACGATTTAAAAAAAAGAACAAACTATTAACACATTCAACAACAAGAATGAACCTCAAAATCATACTCACTGGAAAAAGCCAGAGAGAAGTACATGTATATGATTCCATGGATTAAAAATCCAACAAACATCACCAAGCAAATCAGTGGTTTCCTGGGGCCAGGGTTAGAGGAAGAAAGAACTGCCAAGGAGCATGAAGTAACTTTTGAGAATGATGTAAAAGCTCTGCCTTTTGATTATGACAATGATATCATAGATATACCTCTATCAAAATTCACTGAACAGTACAATTAAAAGGATATAGATTTTACTATGTAAATTATAATTTATTACTGCAAGGAGATCAAACCAGTCAATCCTAAAGGAAATCAGTCCTGAATATTCATTGGAAGGGCTGACACTGAAGCTGAAGCTCCAGTACTTTGGCCACCTTATGGGAAGAACTGACTCAATGGAAAAGACCCTGATGCTGGGAAAGATTGAAGGCAAAAGGGGAAGGGGACAACAGAGGACAAGATGGCTGGATGGCATCACCGACTCAATGGACATGAGTTTGAGCAAACTCCAGGAGATAGAGAAGGACAGGGAAGCCTGGCGTGTTGCAGTCCATGGGGTCACAAAGAGTCAGACACGACTGAGCAACTGAACAACAACACACAACATTTTTTCTTAACAGACAGATGAAATATACGAAAAGCTGTAACAGAGGACCGTATAGATGCATTCAGAGAACATCTTCAACTTCCTTGCCATCCTTTAGTCATTGGCAAGAAGGGGAGGCAATAAGCTTCAAAGAAGCCCCACTACTACTAGCCTCCCTGAGAAAGAATTCTACGCTGTAACATCTATAAGCATACAAAGACAAGGTCAGGATCTCAGAGATGACCACTGTGCAATTCAGTACTGACATCATAAGAGGTATAAATGCTTCATTACAAATATTGCAACATAGGGATACTCTCTAACCTATACCCTCAAGTTTAGATGCTCCCAAAGTCAACATAACATCACTGCTAGGGTGGTATGAAACTTACAACAATATTCCTTGACTCACAGACTTGGCCAAAATACCTAACTAGTCATCATATCCAAGTTACCAAAGTCAACATAGCATCACTGCTAGGGTGGTATGAAACTTAAAATTATATTCCTTGACTCACAGACTTGGCCAAAATACCTTAACTGGTCATCATATCCAAGTTATAAGGTGATGAGGGAAAACATCAATGAATTATCTTTCAGCCTGTTTTCCACCTCTGCATACCATGGATATATAACACAACAGTACAAGATTGAGGACACTGAAATGTCATTCAACTAATGCTCTCACTATTGGCACACTCTGAAAAAGTACATCAATTCTATTTAGCAAGTGCACATCTTTGAATACTATGACATAAGAGTAATTTTGCTAATAGCCCAGTTCTTTGGCATTAGTAAAATCTTTATTTAATTTGTTAATGGCTCTGGTTTTAGTCAATTATTTATAAAGCATAGAACACATTTCTGTTTCAAATTAGACTGATTAAGGGTCTTTTAGATCTAAAGTTCTTTAAACTGATTGCTGCAGCAACAGCTAATGACATCACCTTTTTTCCCTGGAGAATTTTCATTCCAAGCTAAAGCAATTCTTATTATATACATTCCCACTTTTAAAGAGGAAAAATATAAATGACTGAATATAGTTTCCAGTGAAACTCAAGAATCATGAGATAAATGAACCACAAAAAGTTTCAAGTACACCAAATTGAAAACACAAAAAAGCACTGCTGCTGCTGCTGCTAAGTCGCTTCAGTCATGTCTGACTCTGTGCGACCCCATAGACGGCAGCCCACCAGGCTCCCCCATCCCTGGGATTCTCCAGGCAAGAACACTGGAGTGGGTTGCCATTTCCTTCTCCAATGCATGAAAGTGAGAAGTGAAAGTGAAGTCACTCAGTCGTGTCCGACTCTTAGCGACCCCATGGACTGCAGCCCACCAGGCTCCTTGGTCCATGGGATATTCCAGGCAAGAGTACTGGAGTGGAGTACTATTGTCTTCTCCAAAAGAGGACTAGGAAACACAAAATATAATCCATACCCTTCTCTCTTTACTGTTCTTTCCTCCACCTATAAACACAGATATTCCTCTTTAAGAGAAAACCTTATACACAGAACCTCAAAATAGCACAATTTGTAAAAGCAGGGATACTGTCCATTTATTCAGCCAACAACCAATTTCTGAGAACCAAGTCCCAAGGGTCATTTAAAGTAGTGAAAATACAGTAGTGAACAAAACAGACAAAAATTCCTGTCCTTCAGGAATTTATAGTTTAGTAGTAGAGATTGACAATAAAAAAAAAATAAAGTAAGTACAATGCATAGTGGGTCAGATAAGAATAATAAGTATGGTAGAAAAAAAATGAAGTAAGAGATTACCATAAAGGTAGAAGCACTTTTCACTATGATGATTACAAGAAGGCTCACTGATAAACATGATATTTGAGCACAGGGCTGAAAAAGATAAGGAAGCCAACCACATGAACACCCAAGAGCTTCTGAGGTAAAAAGAATAAAATTATCCCAAGTGAGCCAGGTGAAGGTCAACAAGATAGCAGACCAAGAGGGGGTTACTGATCACGTAGGGTCTTAAAGGCAACTGTAAGAACTTGGACTTCTATCATAAGCAACATGGGAAGACTGGTGGATGTGGAACAGAGGAGGGACAGAATAAGACTTACAATTTAAAAGAAGCACTTCTGGAGTTCCTAATCTGATAATGGTAGGAAATAGTTTATATGACATAAACTTCCCTTGCAAATACAAAGCACAACCTCTAAACAAGCTAGCTTAAAGAGAGACTTGAAGGCACTGGAGAATAACTAAAAAGCAAGCAGAAGTTAAAGGGAAGGGATCCACACAACATGACAGATTCACATTCCTTTGCCTTTTTATATTTTTATGACTCTTCCCAATCCATGCAGCATGGGGTGGCTGAAACTCATATAGAAAGCCTTAGATTTGGCTAAAGGGTCAATCACCCCCTTCCTAGACATTTACTCAAGGGAAATGAAAACATATGTCCACAAAAAGACTTGTACACAAATGTTAAGTGTTAGTCACTCAGTCATGTCTGACTCTTTGTGACCCCATGGACTGTAGCCCACCAGGCTCCTCTGGCCATGGGATTTTCCAGGCAGGAATACTGGAGTGGGTTGCCATTTGTTAACAGTACTCTTATTCATAATAGCCAGAAGCTGGAAACAATCCAAATGTCCATCAACAGGAGTACAGATAAACAAATTGTTTTCATACAAGGAAATATTACTCAGCAACAAAAGAATTACTGATACAACTAACAACACAAACGAATCCAAAAAAACATTATGTTGAGAGATACTATACAGACACATTTATTTAAATTCATTTATACTATTAATAAGACTAAGAACATAAAATTTTTTTGTGATGGAAAGTGAGTATGAAGGTGGAGAAAATTAAAACTGGACCCGTTTCAGGTGATGAAAATTTTCTCCTCTTTTGATAAGAATAATGACTAAAAGGACATATATAATTTCTGAAATTCATCAAACTAAACATTTAAAATATCTGCATTTTTTGCAGGTAAATTATATTTCAATAAAAAACAGCAAATGAATATAGGAGCATTTAAACCTAACATTGACGTTCAGTCAATTCCAGCACATGGAAAAACTATGGTTTTCTTTTGATTCTTAACATGTCAACAACTAAAGTAACAAAGAGGGAGAAATCTGACTTGTATATGGATATAATTACAACAAAATACCTCTCCTATAAATGCAGATGATAATGTTAAGAAGCATTTAAATCTTGAAAAAGGAGACTTCCCTGATGGTCCAGTGGTTAAAAATCTGCCTTCCGGTTAAGGGGTGCCTGTATGTTTAGTCGCTCAGTCGTGCCCAACTCTTTGCAACACAATGGACAGTAGCCATTCAGGCTTCTCTGTCCATGGGATTTTTTCAGGCAAGACTCCAGGGGATCCTTCTTCCTGACCCAGGGATCAAACCGTGTCTTCTGCATCTCCTGCACTGGCAGGTGGACTCTGGATGCGGGTTCAATTCCTGGTCTGGGAATTAAGAGAACACATGCCACAGAGCAACTAAGCCAGTGCACCACAGCTACTGAGCCCATGTGCTGCAACTAAGATCCAATGCAGCCAATAAATACATAAATCTTGAAAAAAGCACTCAGATATGCATTCATAGCTATATATTTAGATTTAGCTCTATGAAGTATGCTTTTTCTGTTCTCTTTATAGTAAAGCCCTTCATCCATTCTTAGAATTCCAAAAGAAATGAAACACGAATACTAAAGAAAACAATAAAACTAAAAGAATGCATCAAATTTTTAAAAGGTCAAATCGAAATTTCTAATTTCTTATATTGCATTTAAAAAACAGATATTTAACAGTTAATAAAGCAAACAATTAGTTGCTAAACTTAACAGTGAAGTAAATCTTACTACAATGGGGGGAAGAGAATTAAAGAGAATTTTTTAAAAGACTATTTAGAACATTATTATCTTAAGAACATTACCCATCCATTTCTAAATGCAGGTTTCTCAAGAACGTGAGAGAAGCCATGATGAATTTTCACTATATAATGAGATGAGTAAATATTATAAATAAATTTGTCATATAATTGGTAAAGTTAAGAACACTATTAACAGGAGGAGAAAATCACATTACACACATTTTGAGCATTCAAAGCAAATACAACTGTCAAATATATCTTTAAAAACTCCCTAATAAATATACAACTGCATTTTAAGAAAAAGAATCGGGATATGTAGGCTTTAAAGAGCAGGCTACTCACAGTGCTAAAAATATGCCTTAAATATATTTCTCATTATCAAATCTATTACTAAGGAACAAGTGAACTCTAATACAAAAATATTTTTTTAAAAATCATAAAACAACTCAATTATTTTCCTTAAGGTCTCAGAAAAAAAAAGAGATGTGTCTCAATAATATTTGACATATAGGCTACATTTTGTATAGTAGGAATATACATAAAGAAACTCTTACCAGAATTTTAGGACTACAATTAAACACAGTATTCAAGTTCTGTCTGAAAGAGTATTCATAATTTAATAAATTTGTTACCACACAGGCATTGTAACAAAAATCAAACAGAAAACCCTGGTAGAAGGACACTGCTAACATAATCAACACTGATGAAAGAGGGAAGAATACAAATTCCAATAAGCTGTGGTAACATTTCAGTCTCTGAAGAGGTTAAGACAAAGTGTATTAAAAAAGAAAAAGGAGATGGGATAAAATTTAAAAATCCTTTCAATCATATCCTGAAAAAAGCTATCAGATTAATTTTTAATCAGCTTCTCACTTATCAGATTTAAGTAACAGAAGATGAAAGAGGTGTTTTAAAAAATTGAATTAAAAATAAGCTCTTTTTGATTTTTTAGCTTGTTATTTAATTGAATCTGACTCTCTCTGAATTGATAATTACTTTCATAGATGTTCCACTGCAAGCATGGCACAGACAGTTCCTGAGACCCTCTAAATTACTATAAAACAACAATCAGTCTCTGTAAATACAACCTTTGCGCACTGTAAACTACTGCCATATATTTTTGTTATAATTTAATATATGACATGATTTATTTTCATCTATGGCTATTTTAGTCCCATATCCTAAATAGTCATCAGGGCAAAAAAAAAAAAAAAGAAAGATAACATTATAGCTGCAAGAGATGCCATGACATAAAAGGAACAAGGCTTAATTAAGAAAGGGGCCAATCTGACTACCATCTCAGCTTCACCATGGACCACTTGGGTTAACACAGTTAAGGCACACTTTCAAGTTTTATTTCTTTTTCAAAAATACAAAACACATACCTACTGTGTAAACCACTGTGCATAATGCCTGACAGAAAAATTCTGCTGCTAACATCTAGGTGGGAGAAAAACACAGTGGTTTAGAAATGTTAACTACTTTGTCAAATCCCAACTCTACCACTTATTTAGCAGCTTGACCATGGATCAGTTATTTAATCTAAGTCTCAGTTTAATTTTAAATATAAACTAGAACTATTAATGAGTTTTACAAGCTATTACTATAAAGCACTGAGTAGAATATTTGGCCCACAATAAACACAAGAGATGTTTGCTATTATTATACAATCTTAATTAAGCATTGAAGGCATTAAAATAATGCATTGATATTAGCTATCCTCTCATATACTCTGTATTGGCAAAAGGTAATTTTCTACATTCTCAGGGACCAATGCACAATTAATCATGCTCTTCCAACTATTTTTTTGCATAATTTGTATGACAACTGATCAAACCACTTCTTAAGACAGAAGTTAATGTAATACAACATAACACAGGGAAGAAATATTATTCTTTAAAGAGTAACAAACTATCATCCAGAAGATATTAAACAATGACTTACTATTGGAAGTGAAAAAGAGTCCTAAGATGAGCTCAGGGAGGACAGAAACCTCCCATGGAGAAGAAGGGCAAGAGTTCGCTTGATCTTGATTTTCAGTATGAATAAAGACCCTGAAAGCAGAGCTTCACATCCTTCTGACCTTTGGGGTTTTAAGCAGGAAGTGTCAGAAAAGTTAACACAGGGATAACTGGCTTGCAGTGGCTAAGCATTCACAGCAATGTCGCTTTTTGATCCTTCTTTGTCAGCTCTTCCTATCACTGAGAGGCAGGATTCACCAAGTGTTGGATTGTTCACTCACTAATATGGAACGTGAGTTGGGCTTAGACTGTTATGAGATAGGTAAATTTTACTCTACTAATGATGTGCTGTTGCCATGGTAACCCCACTCTGTAGGAGAGGAACCACAGGTTCAGACATTTGGCATATGTGCTTGGCTGAAGAGCCAATAGGGGGAAGCCACCATCTGTAGCATTATGATCACTTCTAGGTCAGAAGCCGACCCCGGGTCAATTGATATGGCTGCACCCCGGGAGCCTCAGTCATCCTAAGCAAGCCTGTCTGCATACCCAGCATCCCTTGGGGCACAGTGTGCCACACCACACATTGGGACTGGGGTCTGGTGTGGACAGCCCTTCACCGTGGGACACAAAGCATGGCCAGAAAGGTGGCTACCCCCTGGCCCATCACACACCATGCATTCATGGGCAACTTGGTGCTAAACCATCTGTAGCTGACCTGCTTCTAGGTTAGGGTTTCATACCTAGGACAGCAGCTCCCTCATTGTGATCTATTTAAAGTCAGCCCTTGACACAAGGTTTTGTAAAAATTAAAAACAAAAAAGAAGCAAAAAAGAAGTGGGAAAAAAAACCACTTTTAACTATACAAGTATACTGTACTTATATAAATACAAGAAAGAAAAACAGAAGAAAATTATATAAATATAAAACAGGAAAATACTCCAAGGCAAGTGGATTTTTTTTTTTTTTTAATGAAGATGTTTAAAAAAATTTCAGGAACAAAGAATGGAAAACAAAATCTGGATAAACCTTTAAAATAGGATAGGAGAAAGCAGAAATTTAAATGATGAAAAATGAAGCAGTGATATGGAGCTTCACATCCTTCTTGAGAGCTCTTGAATGCAGAAGTCAACAAAAAGAAAAGGAAAGGAATGAAAACAACACAGGGGCATTTTGTAAAAACCCACAGCTAGCATCTTACTTAGGGTGACACACTGAATGCCTTCTCTCTAAAACTAGAAACAAAGCACAACAAAGTTTAAAGTTACCAATCCTATTCAACATCGTGCCAGAAGTCCTAGTCAGTGCAATACGGGAAGAAAAACAAAAGCTGAGCAAACAGGAAAGCAAGAAAGAAAACTCTCTCTTCATGGACAATCTGACTGTAGAGAAATCACAAGGAAAAACAAAAAAACTGCTATAACTAAAGAGTAAGTTTACCAAGGTCTTGAATACAATAACAATAAACAAAATCAATTGTGTTTCTATATACTAGCAGTAAACAATGGAAACCCAAATTTTTAAATCAGGACCATTCACAACAACTCCAAAGGGGGAAAAAAAAAGGTTAAGAGTGTTCAACCCTAACAAAAATGGAGATATACTCAATACTCTTAAGAAGTCATTTCTCTACAAAGTGATCTATAATTAAACATCAGTTCAGTTCAGTCGCTCAGTCATGTCCAACTCTTTGTGACCCCATGAATCACAGCACGCCAGGCCTCCCTGTCCATCACCAACTCCCGGAGTTTACCCAAACTCATGCCCATCGAGTCGGTGATGCCATCCAGCCATCTCATCCTCTGTCGTCCCCTTTTCCTCCTGCCCCTAATCCCTCCAAACATCAGGGTCTTTTCCAATGAGTCAGCTCTTCACATCAGGTGGCCAAAGCACTGGAGTTTCAGCTTCAACATCAGTCCTTCCAATGAACACCCAGGACTGATCTCCTTTAGAATGGACTGGATGGATCTCCTTGCAGTCCAAGGGTCTCTCAGGAGTCTTCTCCAACACCATAGTTCAAAAGCATCAATTCCTCGGCACTCAGCTTTCTTCACAGTCCAACTCTCACATCCATACATGACCACTGGAAAAACCATAACCTTGACTAGACGGACCTTTGTTGGCAAAGTAATGTCTCTGCTTTTCAATATGCTATCTAGATCGGTCATAACTTTCCTTCCAAGGAGTAAGCATCTTTTAATTTCATGGCTGCAATCACCATCTGCAGTTCTCAATCAAAATTCCAGAGGGTGTTTTGCAGATTTTTTTTAAAGGTTTTCATTAAAAGGTAAAGAAACTAGAATACCCAAAACAATTATTAAAAGGAACAAAGTTAGCAGATTAACAATACTTGATTTTAAGACTTACAACAAAGGTATAGTAATTACAGCAGCATGATACCAGCAATAAAGACAGACAAATAGATCAATGAAACCAAAAAGAGAGTCCAGAAAGAGACACACAAATATGTCAAATGATTTTTGACAAAGGAGTTAAGGCAATTCAATAACAAAAGGATGTTATCAATAATTGCACCGAAACAAATGAGACATTAATATCAGAAAAAATATAAGAACTTGGACCTATACCTTATATCCTACATAAAACTAACTCAAAATGGATATTAGACTTGAATGTAAAACACAAAACACTTAGAAGAAACACTTAGAAACACTATAAAACACTTAGAAGAAAAAAAACAGAGAAAATTTTTGTGGCACTGCATTATGCTACAAATTCTTAGATCCAAAACCAGAAGCAGTATTAATAAAAGAAAAAAAATGATAAATCAAACTTCATCAGATTTTAAAGCTTCTACTTTGCAAAAGATACTATTAGAAACTGAAAAGGAAAGCTATAGACTAGGAGAAAATAACTGCAAATTACGTATCTGACAGAGGACTTAAAAATTCACAAAACTTAACAGAAAGAAACCAAACACCCTCTACAAAGTGTAACACCCAAAAAACCAAGAACAAAACCAAAGCCCATGCATTTTGATATGCTGGGATTTACACTTATAATTGTCCTTTATATTTATATTACTATCATTCTTCATCTGTCATAATGTAGAAATACAGTTACATAAAAGGTCTGAACAGACACTTTACCAAAGAAGCTCTATAGATGACAAGTACATAAAAAGATCATCATACTTTGTTACTAGGGATATGTAAATTAAAAACATAAGATACTATTACAAACCTAATTGAATAGCTTTAATATAAACTGATGATATCAAATGCTGACAAGGATTTGGAACTACTGGAACTCTCATATAATGTTGGTGAAAATGCAAACTAATACCAAACCTTCACAAATAATTCCAGAAAATAAAAGAGGAGAGGGGAACTCACTTTGTAACCAGATGCCAAAAAAGACATCACAGGAAAACTACAGACCAATATCCCGCATGAACACAGATCTTTACCAAAATATTAGTAAAGCAAATACAGCAATATACAACCAGGATTATATACCAGAACCAAGTTAAATTTATCCCAAAAATGGTTGAAAATCTGAAAATCAATTATGTAAAACAACATATTAATAGAAAAAGGGGCAAAATCTATATGATCATCTTAATCTCCATCAAGAGTAACCTGGAGGTTCCCAGGTGGTGCTAGTGGTAAAGAGCCCGCCTGCCAATGCAGGAGACTTAAGAGATGCTGGTTTGATTCCAAGGTGGGGAAGATCCCCTAGAGGAGGAATGACAATGCACTCTAGTATTCTTGCCTGAGGAATCCCATGGACAGAGGAGGCTGGTAGGCTATGGTCCATAGCGTCACAAAGAGTCAGACATGACTGAAGCGACTTAGCATGCACACACACGCAGAGGTTATTAAGGAGCTTTGTGGTACTGCTATTATTTTATATTTTTTCCCAAAGAGTTCATTTTGCTTACTATTTGCTATTCAACAAATGCTGAGCACTTTGTGCATACAAGGCATTCTGCTAAGCCCTAATACCAACACACAAAAACAAATAGGCATGTGATTCAGTAATAATAAGTCTGGGACTTCCCTGGTGGTCCAGAGGCTAAGACTCTAAGCCCTCAACTAAGGGGGCCCTGGTATGATGCCTGGTCTGGGAACTAGATCCCACACCTAAGAGTTTGCATGCTGCAACTAAGACCTGGCACAGTCGAATAAATAAATAAATGCTTTTAAAAATTATAATAAGTCTTATACATAAGATACACAGTTAACGGAATAACCAACTCTGACCAAGGGCTCAGAAGGAAAAAATGGTCTCATTCCTACCCTAAAGTTACAGAAGCATATTTGAAATTGGGAATTAAAATTAAATCACATTGTGGTAGCAAATATGCATGGAAATACTTTTATAGGAATATCATATACATACTTTTTATTGCCTGATTTACCTCTTTACAAAAATTATCACTTTAAAAACTTTAGGTATAATAATTTATGCCATACATTACTTTAAAATATCCTTTGAATAATATATCCTGTACCTTGTGGGGAGCAAGAATCCTCTGCCTGAATTTTTCAATTGTTTCTTGACCCATAGAAGACCACGCACTGGCAAAAGCTTCTGCTTTGTCTTGTCTAAGATGAATGCTCTCTAACTGCTGCTGCAAAGCGGCCGGCTTCACATTGTGATACACTGCCTGGTAAAGAGGAAAAAAGCTACATATATCCCTAATGTTCACACAGAGACCTTGAGCTATAATTAAATACAACATTACTTCAAATAATTTAAATGTTTAAAAATTTTATATTTCTATTGCATAAATTTTTTATTATTTTACCAATAACAATATACACAACCAAGGGTGGAAAATTCAGAATTAAAGGGCCCAAATTATTCACACTAAACTTCATTTTTGCCTGTGGTTTAAGTAATACTAAATCTACTTATCAGAAAAACTTCTTTGCTCCAGTTATGTAAATGGTATCCTAGTTAAAATTTAATTTCCTTATTTCACTTAATTATTTCAAATAAGTACACAGTGGTTTTGTTTCCCAACTAACACAATTTTTCCAAGAACACTTTCTCAAAACCATCTTCATCTACCAATTTCCTAGGTAAATACATAATAAAAAATTGAAAACTTTTTTCACAGTGATACCTGTTCTATTTTTTTACATTATGATGAAACAATTTTCTCATAAACCCCATGCTGCTCTGTCCTGTCTGGTTATCCTTTTCTTCTATGGAAGGTCCACTGAGGACAGATCTGTAATGTGTGTAAGTCTGCATGTAGTAGAGCCTAGCATTTTGTCCTCAACTGTATCTGTTCACTAGAATGCCCAAAAGCTGCAGTACTGTTTAAATTTTTATTTCACAAGTATTCTTCTACTTAATCAAGCAACAGGAATTTATTAAGAATCTACTTTAAGATTCTTAATAGATTTAGCCTACAATGTGCTACAATGCACCAAAAACGTGATCCTAGCCCCCTGCAAATTCAAAACCTAGTGAAGGAGATGTAACTGACATACATGAACTCATGAAAAGACTAACAATGGGCTCAACCATGATGAGTCAAGCATAAAAGGAATCAAAATAACGGGAGGACTGTGAGGATAAGGGGTCCAGGCTGCAGTGGAAGGAGATGTGATCTGAAGGGAACTTAAACAATGAACTGAATTTAGATGTAAAGAAGGGATGCAGAAGGGCAGCTCGGTAGGAAGAAATACTATATAACAAAACGTCCTTTGACAACTATTTCTTTTCTAAATGTTTTATTTATCATCCTAGTCAAATAAATTCTCAGAATCAATTATTAAATTTCTTAAATAAAATGTGTGCATTTTTGCAAATTACTATACCAAGTAACAATAAATTTAAATCTTTTTCAACTGTCTTAAGTCAGTGAAGCCTTGATTTACAATGTCAAATATTAATACTTTACTCATGCTATTCAACACTAAGACTGTGTTGTAGAATGCAATCCCATGAGAAAAAAACACACATTCAAATACTTTTTTACCACATCAAAATTTTTGATAAAACAGATTCACAGCTTTTACCTGTACACTTTAGAAAAATAAGCTAAAATGCTATAGATGTCACAGCAATGCAAACATGTAATAAATAAAAATCATGGTTAGGCCGTTCGGGGGCAATAAAAATACCTGTTCTAAAATGAATGATATTGTTTCAAGAACTAGGTGAAGATCTTGCTTCTCTAGAGAAAATGCAACTTGAAGTTTTTCTTCCTCTTCTTCACTGAAACTACTTTCAGCCTACAACACAAAAAGCAATCTATTAGCATACATTCAGGTATTCAAAATGCAGATACTCAACAGCCGATTCATTTATTCATATGAAAATGAGAACTTGAAAGAAAAAAGTAAATCCACCATTGAAATAAACTGATGTGTCTGTAAATTTCAATATCTTAAAATCACAGAACAGTTCATTATTTGGATCTTGCCAAACAAATTTCATTTTTTTTTAAAAATCTTAAGTTCTATGACGTATAGGAGGTGGAAAATAATAACATGAAAAATAGACATTTAGAAAACACAATACTACAAAGTAAAGCCCTAAAATGTTCTTCAGTGGCTAAGTCATGTCCAACTCTGTCACCATATGGACTGCAGCATGCCAGGCTTCTCTGACCTTCACCATTTCCCAGAGTTTGCCCAAACTCACGTCCATTGAGTCAGTGATGCCATCCAACCATCTCATCCTCCATCACCCTCTTCTCCTCCTGCCTTCAGTCTTTCCCAGCATCAGGGTCTTCCCCAATGAGTCAGCTCTTCACATCAGGTGGCCAAAGTATTGGAGTTTCAACTTCAGCATCAGTCCTTCCAATCAATATTCAAGACTGATTTCCTTTAGGATTGACTGCTTTGATCGCCTTGCTATCCAAGGGACTCTCAAGAGTCTTCTCCAGCACCACACTTCAAAAGCATCAATTCTTCAGTGCTCAGCCTTCTTTATGGTCCAACTCTCACATCCGTACATGACTACTGGACTACTGGAAAAACTATAGCTTTGACTAGATGAACTCCCATCACTTCATGGGAAATAGATGAGGAAACAGTGGAAATAGTGTCAGACTTTATTTTGGGGGGCTCCAAAATCACTACAGATGGTGACTGCAGCCATGAAATTAAAAGACGCTTACTCCTTGGAAGCAAAGTTATGACCAACCTAGATAGCATATTCAAAAGCAGAGACATTACTTTGCCAACAAAGGTCCGTCTAGTCAAGGCTATGGTTTTTCCAGTGGTTATGTATGGATGTGAGAGTTGGACTGTGAAGAAAGCTGAGCACCAAAGAATTGATGCTTTTGAACTGTGGTGTTGGAGAAGACTCTTGAGAGTCCCTTGGACTGCAAGGAGATCCAACCAGCCCATTCTAAAGGAGATCAGTCCTGGGTGTTCTTTGGAAAGAATCATGCTAAAGCTGAAACTCCAGTACTTTGGCCACCTCATGCGAAGGGTTGACTCATTGGAAAAGACTCTAATGCTGGTAGGGATTGGGGGCAGGAGGAAAAGGGGACGACAGAGGATGAGATGGCTGGATGACATCACCGACTCGATGGACACTGAGTTTGAGTGAACTCCGGGAGTTGGCGATGGACAGGGAGGCCTGGCGTGCTGTGATTCATGGGGTCGCAAAGAATCGGACACGACTGAGCGACTGAACTGAACTTAACTAAACTGAGATGGACTTTTGTCAGCAAAGTGATGACTCTGCTTTTTAATATCCTATCTAAGTTGGTCATAGCTTTTCTTCCAAGGAGCAAGAGTCTTTTAATTTCATGGCTGCAGTCACCATCTGCAGTGATTTTGGAGCCCAAGAAAATAAAGTCTGTCACTATTCTCATTTTTTCCACATCTATTTGCCGTGAAGTGATGGGACTGGATGCCATGATCTCAGTTTTTTGAATGCTGAGTTTTAAGCCAGCTTTTTCACTCTTCTCTTTCACCTTCATCATTCACTTGTAACACTATAAATCAACTATACTCCAATATAAAATAAAATCTTTTAAAAAATAAATAAAACATTGTGGGAGAGAGCACCTTCTCTGTACTAATACTAACCAATTATAATGGGTCCCAGCAACTTTTCTAAGAGCCCAAGCAAAATCTTCATTTAAGAGAATAGCATTTTAAGATAGAAAATACCTGGGAGTTCCTTTCCCTTGTTAGCTCTTTCTTTCCTCCCCTAAACACACCCCAAAACCTCTCCCAATATATGACCTTACCCAGCATTAAGCCCCTGTCAGCATTTATAAGAGGCAGGATTAAAGAGATAAAATCTGTTAACCTTAAGAACCTTTATCTACATCCTCCATTACCTAGCAGCAAGATTCCCATCAGATAGTGAGGTGGCAACTAGTTTGAGCCTTAGTATTATTTTGTTAAAAGTCAGTGGATTAAGGGATGCAGCAAAAGCAGTTCTTAGACAGAAGTTCACAGTGATACAGGCCTTCTTTAAGAAACAATAAAACTTTCAAATAAACAATCTAACCCACCACCTAAAAGAATTAGAAAAAGAAGAACAAAATGTAAAGTCAGCAGAAGGAAGGAGCTAATAAAGATCAGAGAGAAAATACATAAGAATTTTTTTTAATAGAAAAAAAAAAGAATAAAACCAAGAGTTGGTTCTTTGAAAGGGTAAACAAGATTTACAAACCTCTGGCCAGGCTCATCAAGAAGAACAGAGAGAAGACCCAAATAAACAACATAAGAAATCAAAGAGAGAAATCACAACTGTTACTGCAGAAATACAAACAAGTAAAACAAACAATCAGGACAGGGAAGCCTGGCGTGCCACAGTCCATGGGGTCGCAGAGTTGGACATGACTTAGCAACTGAACAACCAAACACATTTACTGAGTATTTTCTATGCACTACACAGATGGTCCGTGTCCTCAGGTGTTCTATGCTCTAGTTAGAAAGACCTTACAAACAAGTATTCCACTAATTTCCATTTTAATGAGTTCTGCAAAAGCATGGGTTACTACAAGAGTACACATAAATCAAGAAATCTTTTTGATAATTTTAATATTTTCCAAAACTTACACATTACATACATTACTTTCATAAGCAATATGTGAAAAACAGAAGTGAGGCATCTGAGTACAACCTCATGGCTAGTCTTCCTTCCATTTCCAAAATAATCTCCTTGATCCAAAGACTGGTTTTTCACACATGAAAAATGTACACTATTAGAACTGCTTTCAAATAAAAATACTTTATCCCCACATACCAAAAACAACTTTCCTAGTTGCTGCCTCTCCCCAACAGCTACATGGAGAAGTTTCAGAAGTATCATGAGTCCCTGCCTTGATGGCTTAGGATGAGATACAATTTTACAACTGCATTCTTGTAGCGAAGCAGCAGTGAGGTGAAGCTTAGAACTCTTAGAAGCGCAGCTCAGAACTGTCACATTTTTGGTTTGGGGAGGTCAGTCACCGGAACTCCAGTCCCTTCTACCTATTTTCTGACTAAGAAAAGCATGAACCCAATTTGGCTAAAATGTCAGTCACTTACCTCAAGACCAATGTTTTGATTTTAAAGTTCCAGAGTTTCTGTGACTACCACATACCTTCTTGAAATAATGACCTACAGTACCAGAGTTCTATCAATATAAGGAACAGAATAACAGTATTACTCACATATAATCACTGAACCACATGTTGCATTAAATTCAGTGGATATGTACAATCTAACTTCCAAGTGTGTCGAACTGATTCCTTTTAACATACAACAAATGAGGTGTTTTTGACAAAATAAAGACAGTGACTGGGCACACAGAAAAATAAACTTCAGTGTCCTCAATATGTACAAGAAAGGCAGATTTCTTAAAAAGAGAGCAAAAAAAGGGACATTCTCAAGATCTCCAGTAGCATTATATTCATAAAGTGGTTTGGAGTTAAGGAGAACAAGGGAACATTTATCTCCCCCCAACCACTAGTACATGAGATATGCATTCTTAAAATAAGGTGGAGCTTAAAATATGTGAACAGAACAACAAATGCAGAATACAGCTCTAAAACAAAGTTCCAAACACATATTCAACATCTTGATCTAACAACAACCCTGGGCAGATAAAAATTAAATGTAAGTCATGGTATTTGCTTCCAAACAGCAGCAGGTTAACTTCTTCCTCTATACCAAAAGTAACCCACACATATCTGGGCACTGAAAAAGTTAAAGAGATATATTCATTTTTATGCTCTCAATGGGAGAAAAATTTAAGACCCAGGTTTATAAAATCAGAGATCAAGGGTCTAAGAAACTTAAATTTTTAATGGAAAGTGGATGTTAATTTTCTATATATTTAAAAAGCATACACCATAAACACAGAACATAGAACTTCCCTGTAGCTCATACAGTAAAGAATCTGCTTGCAAGGAAAGAGACCTGGGTTTGATCCCTGGGTTGGGAAGATCCTCTGGAGAAGGGAATGGCAACCCACTTCAGTATTCTTGCCTGGAGAATCCCATGAACAGAGGAGCCTGGTGGGCTACAGTTGGTGGGGTTGCAAAGAGTCGGACACAACTGAGTGACTAAGCACAGCACACATAAACATATATATATACAGGTAAAAAGTAAAACCAATACTTATAAAGAATAAGTACTATATGGACTGACAAGGAAAGATTTCTGGTAAAAGTGATACGCGGAAAAGGTAAACAGCAGGGCAATACACACAGTACAATGCCACTTGTGAAAACATTTATTTACAAACCAAACAGTTCTATGTGTACATGCAAACACATACATGGGCACATCTGTATTTATTAATACTTGAAAAAAGATCTGGAAAGATAAAAATCAAAAGTTAACTTCTTTGGTGTATTTGGAACAATACATATATATATCAATATCTTTGCCTTACACTTGAAATATAACATTGTAGATTAACTATATTTTAATTTAAAAAAAAGACATATCAATAGTCTTTAACTCTTTTCTTCTCCATTGCCAATAAATTTTCATTGTGATGTTCCAAATACACCAAACTCCAGAGGCTACAGGTTTTATTTCTCTGAATGAATAGTTATATTTCAAAGATTCATTTGGATTAGTTTCTTGTAATGAATCAAGTATTTCTTATGTCTGATTTTCATAATTCTTCTAGAACCTGATAAAGAAGTTAACTAAGATTGGTGACCAAGTAGTGAATTACTAATCATCAATATTTTCAAGATAACCACACCCTTGAAATAAAAGTGGAAGAGAAAGATTATATACTGGTTGACAGCAAGACTACAGAATTATTTTTAAGAGGAAGAATGAAATCGTGATATCAGAATTTTCCCAAAGCATGTTCCACAGAGTCTTAATCCCAAAATAAATACCATGATAAAACAATTCCATGGTCAAATACATATGGGAAAAAAAATACATATGGAAAATTCTACACACAATAGTCACCCTTAAATATTCACTATTAATGCTACCATAAAATATACTCTGATAAGTTCCATAATATTAAAAAAAAAAAAATCGTTTTGAATGAAAACAGAACTTCCCAAACTTTTGACCATAGGATATTCATCAAATTTTCTGGAGACTCAGTGTTCTCCAGTATTTCTGGAGAAAAAAACCATGCAAAAAGTTATTCAAGTGGAAACCTGGATTTGCAGTAGAATCATAAGAACAAATTATAAGCGATAATATTGCAAACATACAAACCTTCAGGTGAAGTTTTTGAAGAATTCGGGTGAGCAGTCGTGGAAATCTTCCTATATCTATTTCATTTATCAGGGATACTGCTTTTTTCATGCTAAAGAAATTCATAAAACAAAGTTTAAAATATGTTTTCCTCAAGTGGTACTGTCATTGCTCTAAGTACAGGTGACTGTAAGTTTTCATTTCAACAACTGATTGCTATTAAGCTAAGTCTGAGTGAAATAAAGAAAAACAGATGATGGCCAGCGAAGAAGACAGGACATTTCCAAAAGATACCCCATAAGTATCTCTGTTGAAAAGGTCTATTTGGCAAATTTTCTCTTTCTTCTGGGCCAGACAAACTACTTGGGAAAACTTGCACTCTGTGGGGGACAATATCAATTTAGGAGTGGGAGTTTATGTATCCATGTAACTCAAAACAGAACTCTGAAAAGAGTAGGGGGAGGGAAGTGGCAGTTACACCAAAAACAGATAAAAAGACTGATGTTTTGCAGATACGGGAATTAAAAAAAAAAAAAAATTAACATACAATATAATTCGGGGTCACTAAGTGCACAGTTGTTTTAAAATCCTGCTTAAACTGTTAGTTAAGTCGCTCAGTCATGTTCGACTCTTTGCAACCCCATGAACTGTAGCCCATCAGGCTCCTCCATCCATGGGATTCTCCAGGCAAGAATACTGGAGTGGGTTGCCATTTCCTTCTCCAGGGAATGCTTAAACTGTAATCAACTTTAAATTATGTGATAAGAACAATTCTACTGCACCACACTGGATATGGTTTACTGATGTGGTGTGTTACCCAGGACACTGGTGTGAGAAAAGGAATTGGCTGTCAGAACGCAATCAAAGAAGGAAAAACTTCAAAATGACAACTCTCTTCAAAAAGATTCTTGTCCCGTCACAAGATGGGCTTCCCTGGTGGCTCAGACCGTAAAGAATCTGCCTGCAGCCAGTCAGAATGGCTGCGATCCAAAAGTCTACAAGCAATAAATGCTGGAGAGGGTGTGGAGAAAAGGGAACCCTCTTACACTGTTGGTGGGAATGCAAAGTAGTACAGCCACTATGGAGAACAGTGGGGAGATTCCTTAAAAAACTGGAAATAGAACTGCCTTATGATCCAGCAATTCCACTGCTGGGCATACACACTGAGGAAACCAGAATTGAAAGAGACACATGTACCCCAATGTTCATCGCAGCACTGTTTATAATAGCCAGGACATGGAAGCAACCTAGATGTCCATCAGCCCATGAATGGATAAGAAAGCTGTGGTACATATACACAATGGAGTATTACTCAGCCATTAAAAAGAATACATTTGAATCAGTTCTAATGAGGTGGATGAAACTGGAGCCTATTATACAGAGTGAAGTAAGCCAGAAAGAAAAACACCAATACAGTATACTAATGCATATATATGGAATTTAGAAAGATGGTAACAATAACCCTGTATACGAGACAGCAAAAGAGACACTGATGTATAGAACAGTCTTTTGGACTCTGTGGGAGAGGGAGAGGGTGGGATGATTTGGGAGAATGGCATTGAAATACGTATAATATCATATATGGAACGAGTCGCCAGTCCAGATTCGATGCACGATACTGGATACTTGGGGCTGGTGCACTGGGACAACCCAGAGGGATGGTATGGGGAGGGAGGAGGGAGGAGGGTTCAGGATGGGGAACACATGTATACCTGTTGCGGATTCATTTCGATATTTGGCAAAACCAATACAATATTGTAAAGTTTAAAAATAAAATAAAATTTAAAAAAAGAAATTAAAAAAAAAAAAAAGAATCTGCCTGCAATGCAGGAGACCCAGGTTCAATCCCTGGGTTGGGAAGATCCCAAGAGAAGGGAATGGCAACCTACTCCAGTATTCCTGCCTGGAGAATTCCATGGAGAGAGGAGGCTGGTGGGCTACAGTCCATGGGGTGCAAAGAGTCGGACACGACTGAACAACTAACACCATGCACAAAGAAGTTATTCTCCAGATTCAGTGATACTTCTGCACTTTTCTGCATCCACACACCACGTGCACTATTATTTATCTTTCATTACATGGAATCATTTTTGCCTAATTTTAAAACAGAACTTTATATCACCACTATAGACCACCGACATTACCTACCATTAATAGATATGAACTAAATATATAAATGAACAAACGGTAAATAAAGGGGAAACAAAAGCAATGTTACCAAATTGTGGTCAGATGCTGTTACCAGCCAAAAAACTCCTGGCCTGGGGCCTATTCGATCTTGATTGAAAAGATGTATTAACACGTGTTAAGTATTAATGACCACTCAGGACCAATGGGAGTCTTTCTCGTAATCAGAAAGTCTGAAAAGTATTGAAAAAGGAAAGGGAACACCTCTTCACGTGATTTCAGAACTACTCCAGGATGGCTTGGGTACCAGTGATACCAGCCTCGGGGAACAGTGACAGTGACCAGACACTGACGCACTGACTTCAGCTGTCGGACAGACTGTAAGCCCACGCAAGTGAACCACGGTGCAGGTGGAGACGCCCAGGGTCCCGCATTCCCCCGGGGCCCACACAGCGACTCCGCCGGCCCGGCGCGCCGACGACAGACAGCAGCAGCATCCTCGGGCCGGCCCTGCCCGCGCCACCCCGGTGACCGCTGTCCCCCCGCGCCCAGCCTGGGCTACCTGGGGCTCTCCCGCAGAATCAGCGCCGCGGACGCCGCCATCCTTGAAGCTCCCTGGCCCCGCCGCCCGTGTCAGATGCCTGGAGCCCAACCAATGGCGGAGGCGGCGGCGGACGGCAAGCCGGAAGGGCCAAGCCTCGCCCGGGCCGCGCCGCTCTGCTCCTGCAGTCCTGGAGGGGCGAAGGGGTTTTCTCAGTAGTCCTACTCCGCGCCACTCTCGCAGTTCCGAGTTAAGGCTGTACACATATTAATTTACTTGTAGATATATATTTACCTATTTTATATATACACATACCTGGATATGGAGTGTGAATATTTTTAGGTATTATTTTATTTATGATATTTAGGTATTTTAGGTATGTGTATAAACATATATTTAGGAGTGCGTACTGCGGAAGTTGGTGATGGACAGGGAGGCCTGGCGTGCTGCAGTTTATGGGGTCGCAAAGAGTCGGACACAATTGAGCGACTGAACTGAACATATACAAATAAATTTTTTTGGTGGGGGAGGAAAAGTTTAAGCACCGCCTGCAGTGTCTGGCCTGCGCTGCAGCTGGGCGAGCGGTGGAACGCTCTCCGAAGGAGCCCAGGGCGGCTCCAGCGAATGACCGGTGCCACCAGCCCTTCCTGTCCCCTAGAGCTCTGCAGTGCCCTAGCGAAACCTGTGCTCTTAATACCTTTATTCATTCAGTAGTGTTGTCTGAGGGGTTTCCCTCGTGGCTCAGTGGTAAAGAATCTGCCTGCAATGCAGGAGACCTGGGTTAGATCCCTGGGTCAGGAAGATCCCCTGGAAGAGGGCATGGCAATCCTCTCCAGTATTCTTGCCTGGAGAATCACCATGGACAGAGGAGCCTGGTGGACTAAAGTCCATGGGGGTCACACAGAGTCGGACACAACTGAAGGACTAAGCAACAGCAGTATTCTTTGAGCACCTACTGTGTGCCAGGCACTATGCTAGACACTCAAGATACAGAAGACCAAAATTCCTGACCTCGGGGTTCATCAGCAGTTAAATGGGCAAGTATTCATTGCCCCCCTCATTGGGGATCAGGCACTGAGCTAGGTACTGTATATAGTAAGGCAGGTGAATTCCTGCAGAGACTGATAGCTTACGGTGAACAATGTTGGATTCCTGATTGCCGAAGAAGATTTAGCTTCAGAACCAGGGACCAGGCTTGATCACTCAAGAGCTTCTGTGTAGCAGAGTTATAGTAAAATATAAAATGGGACAGAGAAAGCTTCTGGCATAGACATCAGAAGAGGAATGGAGAATGCCCCCTTGCTAGTCTAAGCAAGGCAGCTATATACTTTTTCAATAGGTTATTACAGTAAGACGGTAGGTGTTGCGAGAGGACAGACACACTGAAACCATAATCACAGAAAACTAGCCAATCTGATCACACGGACCACAGCCTTGTCTAACTCAATGAAACTAAGCCATGCTGTGTGGGGCCACCCAAGACCGACAGGTCATGGTGGAGAGGTCTGACAGAATGTGGTCCACTGGAGAAGGGAATGGCAAACCACTTCAGTATTCTTGCCTTGAGAACCCCATGAACAGCATGAAAAGGCAAAATGATAGGATACTGAAAGAGGAACTCCCCAGGTCGGTAGGTGCCTAATATGCTACAAGAGATCAGTGAAGAAATAACTCCAGAAAGAATGAAGGGATGGAGCCAAAGCAAAAACAATACCCAGTTGTGGATGTGACTGGTGATAGAAGCAAGGTCCAATGCTGTAAAGAGCAATATTGCATAGGAACCTGGAATGTTAGGTCCATGAATCAAGGCAAATTGGAAGTGGTCAAACAGGAGATGGCAAGAGTGAACGTCGACATTCTAGGAATCAGCAAACTCAAATGGACTGGAATGGGTGAATTTAACTCAAATGATCATTATATCTATCACTGTGGGCAGGAATCCCTTAGAAGAAATGGAGTAGCCATCATGGTCAACAAAAGAGTCCGAAATGCAGTACTTGGATGCAATCTCAAAAACGACAGAATGATCTCTGTTCGTTTCCAAGGCAAACCATTCAATATTACAGTATTCCAAGTCTATGCCCCAACCAGTAATGCTGAAGAAGCTGAAGTTGAATGATTATATGAAGACCTACAAGACCTTTTAGAACTAACACCCAAAAAAGATGTCCTTTTCATTATAGGGGACTGGAATGCAAAAGTAGGAAGTCAAGAAACTCCTGGAGTAACAGGCAAATTTGGCCTTGGAATACAGAATGAAGCAGGGCAAAGGCTAATAGAGTTTTGCCAAGAGAACGCACTGGTCATAGCAAACACCCTCTTCCAATAACACAAAAGAAGACTCTACTCATGGACATCACCAGATGGTCAACACCGAAATCAGATTGATTATATTCTTTGCAGCCAAAGATGGAGAAGCTCTATACAGTCAGCAAAAACAAGACCTAGAGCTGACTGTGGCTCAGATCATGAACTGCTTATTACCAAATTCAGGCTTAAATTGAAGAAAGTAGGGAAAATCACTAGACCATTCAGGTATGACTAAGTCAAATCCCTTATGATTATACAGTGGAAGTGAGAATCAGATTTAAGGGACTAGATCTGACAGACAGAGTGCCTGATGAACTATGGACAGAGGTTCGTGACACTGTACAGGAGACAGGGATCAAGACCATCCCCATGGAAAAGAAGTGCAAAAAAGCAAAACGGCTGTCTGGGGAGGCCTTACAAATAGCTGTGAAAAGAAGAGAAGTGAAAAGCAAAGGAGAAAAGGAAAGATGTAAGCATCTGAATGCAGAGTTCCAAAGAATATCAAGGACAGATAAGAAAGCCTTCCTCAAAAAAAAAAAAAAAAGAAAGAAAGAAAGCCTTCCTCAGCAATCAATGCAAAGAAATAGAGGAAAACAAAATAATGGGAACGACTAGAGACCTCTTTAAGAAAATTAGAGATACCAAGGGAACATCTCATGCAAAGATGAGCTCGATAAAGGACAGAAATGGTATGGACTTAACAGAAGCAGAAGATATTAAGAAGAGGTGGCAAGAATACACAGAACTGTACAAAAAGATCTTCACGACCCAGATAATCACGATGGTGTGATCACTGACCTAGAGCCAGACATCCTGGAATGTGAAGTCAAGTGGGCCTTAGAAAGCATCACTACGAACAAAGCTAGTGGAGGTGATGGAATTCCAGTTGAGCTCTTTCAAATCCGGAAAGATGATGCTGTGAAAGTGCTGCACTCAATATGCCAGCAAATTTGGAAAACTCAGCAGTGGCCACAGGACTGGAAAAGGTCAGTTTTCATTCCAATCCCAAAGCAAGGCAATGCCAAAGAATGCTCAAACTACTGCACAATTGCACTCATCTCACATGCTAGTAAAGTAATGCTCAAAATTCTCCAAGTCAGGCTTCAGCAACACATGAACCATGAACTTCCAGATGTTCAAGCTGGTATTAGAAAAGGCAGAGGAACTAGAGATCAAATTGCCAACATCACTGGATTATCAAAAAAGCAAGAGAGTTCCAGTTCAGTTCAGTCACTCAGTCGTGTCCAACTCTTTGCGACCCCATGAATTGCAGCATGCCAGGCCTCCCTGTCCATCACCAACTCCCGGAGTTCACTCAGACTCATGTCCATCGAGTCTGTGATACCATCCAGCCATCTCATCCTCTGTCGTCCCCTTCTCCTGCCCTCAATCCATCCCAGCATCAGAGTCTTTTCCAATGGGTCAACTCTTCCCATGAGGTGGCCAAAGTACTGGAGTTTCAGCTTCAGCATCATTCCTTCCAAAAAACACCCAGGACTGATCTCCTTCAGAATGGACTGGTTGGATCCCCTTGCAGTCCAAGGGACTCTCAAGAGTCTTCTCCAACACCACAGTTCAAAAGCATCAATTCTTCGGCGCTCAGCTTTC
Source organism: Bos grunniens (assembly GCF_055505025.1). NCBI lineage: Eukaryota > Metazoa > Chordata > Mammalia > Artiodactyla > Bovidae > Bos > Bos grunniens. The sequence continues at coordinate 37,820,588 of NC_141171.1, forward strand.
TTCACAGTCCAACTCTCACATCCATACATGACTACTGGAAAAACCATAGCCTTGTCTAGACGGACCTTTGTTGGCAAAGTAATGTCTCTGCTTTTTAATATGCTACCTAGGTTGGTCATAACTTTCCTTCCAAGGAGTAAGCGTCTTTTAATTTCATGGCTGCAGTCACCATCTGCAGTGATTTTGGAACCCCCAAAAATAAAGTCTGACACTGTTTCCACTGTTTCCCCATATATTTCCCATGAAGTGATGGGACCAGATGCCATAATCTTCGTTTTCTGAATGTTGAGCTTTAAGCCAACTTTTTCACTCTCCTCTTTCACTTTCCTCAAGAGGCTTTTTAGTTCCTCTTCACTTTCTGCCATAAGGGTGGTGTCATCTGCATATCTGAGGTTATTGACATTTCTCCCGGCAATCTTGATTCCAGCTTGTGCTTCTTCCAGCCCATCATTTCTCATGATCTACTCTGCATTTAAGTTAAATAAGCAGGGTGACAACATACAGCCTTGACGTACTTCCTTTTCCTATTTGGAACCAGTCTGTTGTTCCATGTCCAGTTCTAACTGTTGCTTCCTGACCTGCATACAGATTTCTCAGGAGGCAAGTCAGGTGGTCTGGTATTCCCATCTCTTTCAGAATTTTCCACAGTTTATTGTGATCCACACAGTCAAAGGCTTTGGCATAGTCAATAGAGCAGAAATAGATGTTTTTCTGGAACTCTCTTGCTTTTTCCATGATCCAGCGGATGTTGGCAATTTGATCTCTGGTTCCTCTGCCTTTTCTAAAACCAGCTTGAACATCTGGAAGTTCACGGTTCACATATTGCTGAAGCCTGGCTTGGAGAATTTTGAGCATTACTTTACTAGCGTGTGAGATGAGTGCAATTGTGCAGTAGTTTGAGCATTCTTTGGCATTGCCTTGCTTTGGGATTGGAATGAAAACTGACCTTTTCCAGTCCTGTGGCCACTGCTGAGTTTTCCAAATTTGCTGGCATATTGAGTGCAGCACTTTCACAGCATCATCTTTCCGGATTTGAAAGAGCTCAACTGGAATTCCATCACCTCCACTAGCTTTGTTCGTAGTGATGCTTTCTAAGGCCCACTTGACTTCACATTCCAGGATGTCTGGCTCTAGGTCAGTGATCACACCATCGTGATTATCTGGGTCGTGAAGATCTTTTTGTACAGTTCTGTGTATTCTTGCCACCTCTTCTTAATATCTTCTGCTTCTGTTAAGTCCATACCATTTCTGTCCTTTATCGAGCTCATCTTTGCATGAGATGTTCCCTTGGTATCTCTAATTTTCTTGAAGAGATCTCTAGTCTTTCCCATTCTGTTGTTTTCCTCTATTTCTTTGCATTGATCGCTGAGGAAGGCTTTCTTATCTCTCCTTGCTTATATCTTTCCTTTTCTTCTTTGCTTTTTGCTTCTCTTCTTTCCACCGCTATTACCTTGGACGTGAGGTATCTCTTCATGGCTGCTCCAGAAAAGCACAGCCTTTGCTCCTTACCTTGGATGAGGGAACTCCACGTTCAACATCAGGAGAGGTGGCGGGGAGGAGATACCCCTCGTCCAAGGTAACGTCCAAGGTAAGAGAGTTCCAGAAAAACATCTATTTCTGCTCTATTGACTATGCCAAAGCCTTTGACTGTGTGGATCACAATAAACTGTGGAGAATTCTGAAAGAGATGGAAATACCAGACCACCTGACCTGCCTCTTGAGAAACCTATATGCAGATCAGGAAGCAACAGTTAGAACTGGACATGGAACAACAGACTGGTTCCAAATAGGAAAAGGAGTACATCAAGGCTGTATATTGTCACCCTGTTTATTTAACTTCTATGCAGAATACATCATGAGAAATGATGGGCTGGAAGAAGCACAAGCTGAAATCAAGATTGCCGGGAGAAATATCAATAACCTCAGATATGCAGATGACACCACCCTTATGGCAGAAAGTGAAGGGGAACTAAAAAGCCTCTTGATGAAAGTGAAAGAGAGTGAAAAAGTTGGCTTAAAGCTCAACATTCAGAAAATGAATATCATGGCATCTGGTCCCACCACTTCATGGGAAATAGATGGGGAAACAGTGGAAATAGTGTCAGACTTTATTTTTGGGGGCTCCAAAATCACTGCAGATGGTGACTGCAGCCATGAAATTAAAAGACGCTTACTCCTTGGAAGGACAGTTATGACCAATCTAGATAGCATACTCAAAAGCAGAGATATTACTTTGCGAACAAAGGTCTGTCTAGTCAAAGCTATGGTTTTTCCAGTAGTCGTGCATGGATGTGAGAGTTGGACTATGAAGAAAGCTGAGCGCCAAAGAATTAATGCTTTTGAACTGCGGTGTTGGAGAAGACTCTTGAGAGTCCCTTGGACTGCAAGGAGATCAAACCAGTCAATCCTAAAGGAAATCAGTCCTGAATATTCATTGAAAGGACTGATACTGAAGGTGAAACTCCAATACTTTGGCCCCCTGATGCAAAGAGCTGACTCACTGGAAAAGACCTTGATGCTGTGCAGGATTGAAGGTAGAAGGACAAGGGGATGACAGAGGATGAGATGGTCAGATGGCATCACCAATTTGATGGACAGGAGTTTGAGTATGCTGCTGGAGTTGGTGATGGACAGGGAAGCCTGGCGTGGTGCAGTCCATGGGGTCACAAAGAGTTGGACATGACTGAGCGATTAAAATGAACTGAGGGAGGAGGGCTATTTCATTTACCCTGTTTCCCCTTGTCTCACATTCAAACCATTTATCTCCAAAAGCAGTAGCTTCCCCCAAAACTCAAGCTCTTGAGTCAGGAGTTAGCATCTGTCCCAAGACATACATCTCCAAGTAAGCTCATAAAGTTAGTCCTGTAAAGGCTTCTGTGTACTTGTTGGATCTTCTAGATAGTTTGACCAGAATTGGTACTGTTTGAATTTCTACCAAGACTGAAGCAACCCTTCCTGGAAAGGTGTCCTGATTCTCAGCCTATTCAGTTGCGAGCCCCAGATCCAGGGGCAAAGTAAGAGAAGAGGAGAGAGCTGAAGGTTTCACACCCAAATCTGTACTCTTAGGACATAAGCCTGGCATGTCTCACAGAGAGATAAAGAGAAACATATATGTTACTTCTACCCATTTCTCTTGCTTTCTACAGAACCAATCTAATTGTAAAACAGTAATATGATTGAAACCCTTCAACAGATCAACGTTCCCCATCTTCCAAAGGATACTGTGCCCATTCAGTATCACAGAAGAAGATGAGACATGTGTTTTTAAACTCTGGGGATCAAACTTGTCCCAGTTTTTTAAAATAAATTTTAAAGAAGTGGTTCTGGAACTGCTAGCTCCAATCTGTAAGAGAGAAAAAAGTGGCATCCACAGCTGTGGCTTCTTTCCACCAGAGGCATCCCTCCCTCGTCTAGATGGGGGTGTAGACAGACTTTCCACTGAAGATTTCCTTCCCTTGTTGGACTTAGTCTGTCGCTTACCAACGCAGGTGCCTTGCTCATCCCTCCCGATTCTACCACTGAGGTGGGGTGGAGATGCACCAAGGCTAGACCTGATGGCATCCCAAGTTGATTTAGTTCCTTACCACCAAGATCTTTGTTTGATATGCCCTTTTGTTCTGATGTGACCCGGGGTAGAGCAGAGTAGCTTTCCCAGAATATTTTCCAAGGGACTACTGGGGGAAGCTTCCATCTTATTTGTGCCTGTGTGCACTCCTGAGTCAGTCCTGACCACAGTAGAAGCAGTGAGTCATAAAGGAATGAACAACAACCAGGATATCTCCTCTGAGTGTTGCCACATCACTATATGTGAGAGCGAAAGGGTTGGCCAGCGAGGAAAAAGTGATTTTTGTCCTCAAGCTATTAGGGCCAATCCTTCCAGTTCATTTCCACAGATTCCACAGAAGGAATATCTAAGGAGTTGAGACAAAAACCACCAGAGAGCCTCCTCTGGCCCACTAAGAGCTAGTGCTACCAAAGGAAGAAACCCCTTGCACTTCCAATCTGACCAGATTCTGCAGTTCCCGATCTGTGTCCTCATGGTCACCAGCAGGGCTTTTATCCACATAGATCAGAGGCACAGCTGTGAAAAAGTCTCACTTTTAGGTCACTGGCCCTTGAGGCAGGCAGCCAAGAGAGTGACCTCTACCCTGAGAGAAGTTCCTGGAGCTAGAGCTCCACCTCGCTCTTGTAACTTTTGGCTCCTAGGAAGGCTAGGCACTTCCATACATGGAGTCTAAGTAAAAGTACAGAGTAACAACATGGATCACAAGTCCCTTGAAAGTCTATGATCTGACAGATTAGGTTAGTAGTTCTAATTCCCCATGCAATTACGAAATGGTCAAAGAGACCAGGAAAAGGTGACCAAGAAAGGAAAGTTCAGTCCACACACTTCGTCCATTTCTGGCTGCTCCCCTCGCAGGGACGTTGGGTGTGTCTTGGCGTTGGCAGGTCGGCGTAAACCCCTGACAAGGCTCCTCTTTTGGGGACTGCATTCAGTCACTCAAGAGCTTTCTCTGTCCCTTTCATACTTTAATAAGACTCTGCTACACAAAAGCTCTTTACCTGGTCCCTGGTCCCGAAGCTAAATCTTCTTTGGAGATCATGAATCTGATATTGTTCACCATAAGCTATCAAGACTTCAATTAATATTGATGCATATATGTGGAATCTAGAAAAATGGTACAGATGAACCTATCTGCAAAGCAGAAATGGAGACACAGCTGTAGAGAACAAATGTATGGACACCAAGAGAGGAAGGGGGGTGGGGGGTTGGGATGAATTAGAGGATTGAGGTAGACAGGTATACATTACTATGTAAAAAAGTAGATAACAAGTGAGAACCTGCTGTATAGCACAAGGAACACTACTCAGTGCTCTGCAGTGGCAAAGAGGCAATCCACGTCTATACATAGCTGATTCACTTTGCTGTACAGCAGAAAGTAACCCTGTAAAGCAAATAAACTTCAAAAAAAATAATTTTTAATTAGATAAAAAGAACTCACGGGAGAGTAGAAAGACAGCACGACTTCAGGAATACCTTAGTCTCCCTTAGAGGAAAATACCAAGTGCATTATGAGGATTCAGAGGTGGGAGGAGTGATAAGACATCCCCGAGGTATGATCAGGAAAGCTTCCTGGGGCAGGTGGCATGAAGAAGCCTTAAATATTAGGTTGTGGCATGTACATTGAATCTGGTGAGAAATGGGGAGCCTTAAGTGTTTTCAAGCAAAGAAAGTTTTGTGATGAGAGCTGCATTTGTTTGTTTATTGAAAATCACTGTCAGCAGAATGGTTGTTGGACAGGGAAGAGGTAAGCAGGAAAGCCAGATAGGGAACTATTGCAATAACCTATGGAAAGCAGTAAAATTCACTGTAGCAAAATGGCATTGGAGAATGAAAAGACAGTGGATGAATTAGAGTCACATTTCAGCTGCAGAATCTTCAGGAGCTGAGAAAAGATTGAATTTAATTTCCGTACCTAATTATGTTTTACTTAAATTATTTAAATTAGTTGGCATTCCTAGAGCAGCCCTGAAACATCCTAACTGAAAGGAGAAGCCAGATTGCAAATTAAAAGTGAATAATCCCCACATGGATAATTGAGTCAATTATACAGCGTGTTGAACACATACAAATACATTTGGTTCCACAACACTCCACACACTTTCCAATTCATGCAGTATCTGGAAAAAAAAAAAAAAAAAGTGCATGTGAATCTACATAAATTATAGGTCTCTGATACAAACATAGATTACCTTACCCGACACCATTTTAATAGAGTTCCAGTTCCCTCAACTTTTGAATCATTTCCCTTATGTCTTGATTTATTGCCTAAAATAGAGATGCTAACAACTAAAACTATTTTGAATCTCTAGGAGGAAGAGGTGAAGTTTATCTCCTCCTCAGTTCCCATCAAAACAATAGCTGGGATTTTCAGCCAAGGAGCATCAGGGCAGTTTTGAGAGTCAACTCGAAGGCAGGCTGATAAGTCTGGGGTCTCTGAGAGGGGGAGAGAGGGGTCTGGAATTCTCAAGGAAGAGAAAAGGACAAACATCTTTTTTTTCCTCTACATTTCTTAGTCTTAGTTACATAAAACGTTTTTTTCTTTAAGCCCAGGACTGATGCTTACACAACAAACAACTATTTAAACTCTGTACTAAGGATTATATAACAACAATGTATCCTGCTTGAGGACATGTTTCTCCTTCCTAAAAACCTTCTGGTTAATCCTGTAATCTTAAAATGTAAATTATGGGAGTGGGTCTAGTAAAATCTTTACAACCTTGAGACATTCTTTGGGTTTATTGTAATAACCAATTTAAAAAGTATATAACTCCCTTGCTTAGACTAGGGAGGGGGGCACTCTCCATCCCCCTTCTGATGTCTATGTCAGAAGCTTTCTCCCTTTTCATACTTTAATAAAACTCTGCTACACAAAAGCTCTTGAGTGATCAAGCCTGGTCCCTGGTCCTGAAGCTAATTCTTCTTCAGAGATCATGAATCCAACATCGTCTGAGCACTGAATTCATGTAACCTGGAACAAAACAGTTGACTGCACCAATTTCCTTTTATTGATCTGCAAAATGGAGGTGAGAATAACGTTTGTTCCCCTGGGCTGTGGTGAGAATTAAACAGCCTGATTTGTATGTACAAGAATCACTCTACTTTCCCTCATAAAACAAAGCACAGACTTCCAAGGTTTTAGCAAAATAGTGTCCAGTGGATGCAGAAAGGCCTCTCATTATTTTTCTTCATATTCACTGATTGCAGTGATCACTTCTTATCACTACTTTTTCCTATAAAGGCTTGATGCAGTGAATAATTCCACCCCCTAAATGAGACTGTCAGCCAAAATATTTCTGTAATCTCTGGAGTGTGTGTGTGTTAGTCGCTCTAAGTCATGTCGCTAGCCATGTCTGACTCTTCGTGACCCCATGGGCTATAACCCACCAGGCTCCTCTGTCCATGGAATTCTTCAGGCAAGAATACTGGAGTGGATTGCCATTCCCTTCTCCAGGGGATCTTCCCAACCCAGGGACTGAATCCAGCTCTCCCACACTGCAGACAGATTCTTTACCATCTGAGCCACCAGAGAAGCCCCAGTCTCTGGAGTATAGGCATCCATATCCAAAACTACATGGACAAGCCCTTGTAGTTGTCTTCATGTTGCCACATGCTAGAGAACAGGATATGCACCTCTTGGAGCGTAATTCCATAACCACACTTTATTCCTAACCCTCAAACTTGTCAACCCATCTTTAGAATGGATCCAGAGCCTAGATTGTTGCGGAATCTGGAGTCGCAAAACACACCTCGGAGGACACTCAAGGCGGTGAAGCACAGTTTATTATGCCAGAGGGTCCAAGGGGAATCAGTTCCCAACAAGGACCCTGATGTTTCTGAGAGGCCCAGTTTTATACCCCCCGCTATGTGACAGGTTACATGTTAGCAACCTCTCTGTTGTATATGACTGAGTTTTACAACAAGTAGGTGCCAGGAGAACAAACAATTAAGGTAAAAGGGGGGAAACAATGATTATACATCAAGGGGGCTGTCTCCTTGGTTAATCTAACAGGGGCAGCCTGAGCTCAACTACAATCTCCATTTGTCATCTGTAGAGAGAGAGATGTCCAGGAGACCTGGTTTTCATTAGCAACTATTTCCTCACTCTTGGGCAAAGTTCATGCCCATTTCACATCTTGTCTTTAGGATGGATGACAGGCTTCAAGATGGAGTCTCTCTTGCTTCTCCCACACTGGCCCCAACATTCCCCCCTCCTGATGCTCATCTTATCTTTAATGATGGGGATCAGTCATGGGTATGTATTGTACACGGGGACTACGTAACTGCAGCAGGGCTATCAGTCTGGAGGTTACACATTGAGTTATACACTGGAGAATACAAGGCCTCCAAATTAACATAATGATTAACAAAATAATTACAAAAAGATTTTTCCACCAATCACCTTTGATCCAAGAAAATATCGACGTCCAAAAAGGAGGATTATCATTAGACATAGCTTATCTAGAGTGGCTGATACACTGCCAGATAAACCAGGAATATATACCCAACATTCAACTGTAATTATAGCAGAAGTCCCTCGTTGGGCGGCTGTAAGTATGTCTAAAGCCATCCGATTTTGAATCACTGCCTTTCTCATTTGTATCTGTTCTTCATTTAAAGCTTGGATTGCTTTTGCGTGATTGCCTTTGCCTTGGATTGCCTTTGTGTGTTTCGTGAAGTTAGTTAGAGCTTCTACTTTAATCATAATGTCTGTTGTTCCTATAGATGGTACAAACAAGGCAGCTATGTAATCATACCACTGAAACATGGACCTTGCCCACCACGCATGTAAATAAGGCAAATTTACTGCGGCTTGTTGTAAGGATGGCTTAATATGTCCATGAGCAAAGGCAAATCCTAAAGTGCAGCAGCTAACCCAACCAGCTGGAAGCCAAGGTCATAAATTCGATCCAGACAGCCATTGGGTGCCTTTAGGGGCCATCCATCAGATCCCAGGGTTGTTCTTCCAGTCTGAGCCAGGCCAGTGAGCTGGTAAATCTGGGCGATAGGTGACCTCTAATACTTGTTCACATTGCTCTGAGGACAAGTATCCCACATATTTTAATTATTTTGGATCTACAGGACGGTCACCAAATCCAATATTCTGTTCCCTTTCCTCCCAACAGATAGGGGCAGGGACAACAGGCTGGCCTTTTTCTGGAGTCATCCAAAAATACTCATCCCATATCTGGTAAAATTGTTCAAAGTACCTGATGGATTGGTCCTTTTTACTGGCCATAGAGTTCTTATCTTTTTTTTTTTTAAGTAAAAAGTATAGGCTTTTGTTACTTTTGTAAAGCTTGCATTTACTTCAGATGTCACCCCATGGCCTTGATCAATCAGATTAGAGTCCAGTTTGCACCAAGAAAGAAGTGACAGTTTATGAGTTACCAAAGAAAGAAACGTTTCTCATTGTTGTCTCAAAAAGGAACAGAGGGGGCAAAAGTCCCCTCTGTGGAGGGGAGACACCCACCAAGGAAGTCCATCCATCACTGACAAAGGCATGGCCCCACAAACCCAACAGTTAGAAGTGTTATGGAAGTTCACATACGAGTGGGCCCAGGACAGGAACACATTATCCTGAGTTTGCAGTCCCGGTAGGGTGGTCATGCCAATCAGGAACAGCAGAATCATCTGCAGTGGTTCCATCCTGGATCTGTAGTCGTCAACAGATGAGTCGGGTGTTCAGTGGTTCCTCTGGGTTAGTATGACTGGTAAGGTGTCCCTTTTCCTCCGCTGCTGTCTTGAGCTGAGTGTGGTAAATCCAGGGAGTGATACCTGCAACTTTAACTGCAGTGGGAGTGGTTAGTACAATAGCGTATGGCCCTTTCCAGGTGGGAGATAACGTCTGCCATTTCCAATCCTTTACCCATACTAAATCTCCTGATGAGTATGGGTGTATAATAATAACTAAAGAAAAGGGAATTCTTTCTTAAACATAAGGAGTGATATCATGGATTACCTTCCCCAACTGTTCCAGCTGCTGCCACACCTCAACCCCTCCTCCTTGTAATAAATTTCCCTTTTCTTCCCAAATAAGTGGGGGAGGCCTCCCAAACATTATCTCATGGGGAGAACACCCGTGTGACTGGGGGGGGTCATTCTGATCCTCATTAACACAATGGCAGCACGTCCATCCAGGGGGCACCAGTTTCTTGCACCTATTTTGCCAAAGTCACCTAGATGGTCCAGTTCATTCTCTCAACCATTCCTAAGCTTTGTGGCCTATACGCTGTATGTAGCTTGCATTTAATATTTACTGCTTTGCAGACCAGTTGGAGTAAGTCAGCCACAAATGCGGGCCCATTATCTGATCCTATACTCAGAGGGAACCCAAACCTAGGAATAATGTCTCTCAGCAAGAATCAGGCCACTTCCTTCGCTTTTTCAGTCTTGGTGGGGTAAGCGTCTACCCATCCCGTAAAAGTACATATCATCACCAGTAAATATTTGTATCCTCAGCATGGCTTTGCCTCAGTGAAGTCCACTTCTAGATGTTCAAATGGAGCGGTCCCCTTTAACTGTATTCCAGTTGGCGCTGTCTCTTTTGGGGCTGGGTTATTCTTGGCCCAGGTCACCCATGGGCAGCATCTGCATACAAGGCTATTAGATGTGGCATGACAAAATAGAGGGCTAAAATCTCACAAGTCTTTGTTTTCTCTAAATGGGCGGATTGATGGAGATCTGTCACCAGTTGAAATGCCAACCTAGAGGGGACGAAGAGTCTCGCATCTGAGAGTTCCCACCATCCGTCCTCCCGCACTGTTCCCTGCTCAGTTTGTGCCCAGATGGTTTCTTCCTTGTCATAGACTCAGACTGCTTGGGCAGTTAGTAGGCTAGACACCACAGGTGTTACCATAAGTTTGGTTGCTATATTGTCTTGGGCGGCTGCTTCCTGTGCCAGTTGGTCAGCCAGATGGTTCTCTTTCGCCTAAGGTGTGTTCACCCTCTGGTGGCCCCATCAGAGGGTACGTTACTGCCACTGCAGCAGGTTCCCATACTGCTTCCAACAGCAGCAGAAGTTCCTCTTTATTTTTTTTATTTATTTTCCAGTTGTAGTTAATGGCCCCCTGTACTTGTAAGGTAGCAAAGGCATAGTGTGAATCACACTTTACTCCTAACCCCCAAACTTGTCAACCCATCTTTAGAATGGATCCAGAGCCTAGATCTGCTGCCTCTGATCTATTATGTCTACTAAACCTGCCCAGAGCCCCAAAGTTTCTTCCATACTCTTGATGCTATTGCAAACTTCTGCCAAATTCACCTTTGTTTTTATATTATTATAATATAAATAAAATATATTTATAGAACAAAGTATATTTTGTTTTATATTCTATATATTTGTTTTATAAAACATAAAATTATATTTTGTATTATAACTCAGCATGTAACAGACTGAGCTACATGCTAGTGTTTCCCTGGGGGCTGTAATTGTAGGAAAGTAGGAACAAGTGTCCTTTCCATCATAGGGGCTTCCCTCATAGCTCAGTTGGTAAAGAATCCACCTGCAGTGCAGGAGACCCAGGTTTGATTCCTGGGTCGGGAAGATCCACTGGAAAAGGGACAGACTACCCACTTCAGTATTCTTGGACTTCCCTTGTGGCTCAGCTGATAAAGAATCCACCTGCAATGCGGGAGACCTGGGTTTGATCCCTGGGTTGGGAAGATCCCCTGGAGAAGGAAACAGGTACCCACTCTAGTACTCTGGCCTGGAGAGTTCCCATGGACTGTATAGTCCATCGAGTCGCAAAGAGTCAGACACCATTGAGCCACTTTCACTTTCAGGAACAAGGGTAGAGGAAGGAAGGAGGGAAGCAAATACAAGGTTCCATGTTATCCAGCTTATTACAGCTTCAAAACCTAGTTTATTTCTGAGAGAAACTATTTCAAGGTACTGTATCTTGCAATAGCCAAAAGATAGCAGTGGAGAGGAAATTTTTGTCTGCAAACTCTTTCTAATCTGCCATCTTATTTTGGTCCAAATTTGTCCAATGGCTCACGCCACCCTTGAGCTCCTGAGGTATGTCACCTGGAGCCTCTAGACAGTCACTGGAAAATCCAGAGCTTCCACAAGTTGGGTAGGAACTGTCCTAGGGCCCACGGCCCAATCCCTGCCCACACCCACCTTGAAGATCTCCCCAGCCCCTGCCCTACCAAGGCTGGAAGCAAGTGGCAGGGGCTTTAAGATCACAAGAATAATTCAGCATTCCCATGGGTCACATTATTTAGAAAGTCAGCAACAGCCTGAAGCCTGGGACACAGTGGGCTGAATGTATCTGTGGAGATATATAGCTGGAAGACAGTTTTACTCCTCGAATGGACTCTCAACACAAGAATTGGCTTGGGCCCTGAGTGCTTCATCTTAATTGATGCAGCTTTTTCAATTCACGTATGCCTAGCTGTTTTACCAAAATATCAGAACATAGGTTGGAGTGAGGTTGGTTACACCGCTGCCCTGTGTTCTGAGAACTAGGTATGACTTTGTCCCATTTAGAGCCCTCCCCCTTTTTTTGGCTGTGCTGCACAGCGTGTGGGATCTTAGTTCCATAACCAGGGATCGAACCCTCACCCCCCGCACTGGAAGTGCAAAGTCTTAACCACTGGACAGCCAGGGAAGACCCTGGAGCCCCTCCTTTTTGATAATTTCCTTCTCAACGGCCCCATGGCAGTGTCCTGCAATGTAACCTCAGTTTGCCCACTAGGCATGACCTATATCTTCATCACTCAATGAAGTAGAGCCAAAATATGGGCCTTTTTTCCCCAGAAGTCTTCTCCAACTTATGTAAACCCTGAGTACATCAAGGAATCCAGCCCAAAACCATTCCAGCCAGAAATGTGAACAATTATCTTTGGAGGAAGAGTAACACCTACTCAACCGTTAGAACAGCATCTGAGCCCAAGGAGTCCAGTCTAGCTGAAATGACCTTTTAAGCAAGCTCTTGATCTATATTATCAAATTGAGGGGTACAGGCATTTTGTTACAACCTCAGATTATTCTGGCAATGGCTTAGCTAAGGATCTGGCCCAGGTCCTTAACTATGTAAAAGCCTGTAATCCTACAACTCACCTTGAGTTTCTCAGGTAACTATCAAAGGTTGTTTAGAGTTGCATCAGGGCAGAGGACAAGAACTGCCTGCCACCCATGCCCCATCCCCAGGTGACGAGCAAATACTAAAGCCATATTCAGCTGCTTGGAACAGGCACTTGCAGCAGCCACTGGCCCAGTTTTCTTCCTTCCTGCCACCTCCCCATTCCCACACCAGCCTCAGTGCCACTTTCTAGCCCTATTTTTAGCTCTGTTTTCAGCACTTGCCTCATAAGTGTAAGTGAATCAGTTGGGGTATAAGGGACAAACAGCCTCCTAGATGGTAAACATGTAATGTTTCCACATTTTCTCCCCAGATTCTCAGGGGAATGAAGTTTTAAAGTCACATATTCCAGTTTACGAGTTGGTTATGTGACTGTTCCTATTTAATGTAAGATAGGAATCAAGAAAGCATAAACGTAAACTATTGCCTGAGTATTTGCATACCAGGCTGTGGTGTAGAAGGAAGCAAGAAGCTTAGGGGGAAAGAGAAAAGAAGGAATAGTATCAGACTCCCTGGTGGTACAGTGGATAGCACGTCCCCACCCATGCAGGGGACGGGGTTTGATTCCCGGTCTGGGAAGATTTCACTTGCTGCAGAGCACCCAAGCCCATATACCACAACTGCTGAGGCCACACGCCACAACTACTGAGCCAGTGAACCTACAGCCCATGCTCCGCAACAAGAGAAACCACCGCAAGGAGGAGGCTGCGCACTGCAACGAAGAGTAGCCCCCACTCATTGCCACTAGGGAAAGCCCACACGCAGCAACAAGGACCTACTGCAGCCGTAAAGAAATCAAGTAATTTAAGTACAATTTTTTTAAAAGAAGGAATAATATCAAGGGTGCAGGCCACATTTGTTCACACAAACAGTATTTATATTCACCCACCCTTAACTGGAGACTGGGGAAGGGAATGGGAGGGAAACTTTTTTTAAAAAGTAATAAAAATATACTTTGTGGTATACGAACAGTTCCCTTCCCTAATCTGTTCTCAAGCTTAAAGTTGAAAATCATCTGAAATTATCACCCCTCCATTTTCATTTGCACCTAATTTCTTCTCTCAACCTCTCAGAGACCTGTGCCATTCTCAGGATTGATATTTACACATAGGATGTGTGAAACATTGAGTGGTTTCTTCAGTAATTTTCACCAGTGAGCACAGTCTGAAAAGAATTAGATGGTGCTTCCCATATAGACACGTCTGCTGCTGCTGCTAAGTCGCTTCAGTCGTGTCCAACTCTGTGCGACCCCAGAGACGGCAGCCCACCAGGCTTCCCCATCCCTGGGACTCTCCAGGCAAGAACACTGGAGTGGGTTGCCATTTCCTTCTCCAATGCAGGAAAGTGAAAAGTGAAAGTGAAGTCGCTCAGTCCTGTCCGACTCTAGCGACCCCATGCACTGCAGCCTACCAGGCTCCTCCGTCCATGGGATTTTCCAGGCAAAAGTAGTGGAGTGGGGTGCCATTGCCTTCTCCATAAACATGTCTACAGAGGCGCAACTGCAGACTCCCCTTTACTCAGTGACTAGTAAAGGAAATAAAAACAGTAAACACCACAAATAGGCAATAGGAAAAAAAAATCCATCCATCAACAGCAAGCAAACAGGGAAACACCAGGCAGCATTTAATAACACACTTGAAAGAAATGTCTGCCAAGACAAGAAAGAGCGTCTGTATTGCCTAACATGCATCCTAGAGGTGATCCCCAAACTGCTGAAACAGTGCTAGGGAAAGAAGACATCTACAAGCCAGGAGAACCCTCCTAATAACCTCCAACTTGGGGAGGAAGAGAAGTTGGGGAGCTGTGTAAATTGCCAGCCAAGGAGAATCGTGGGACATCCTTAGAGAATATGTATCTGTGAAGACAGATGCAGGATGCTATGGGAGATGGAGGAACATCCAGGAACTAGTCTTCTGGTGCCCCGGGCGGAGTGGAAAAGTAGAACAATAAGGCAGAAAAAGCAGAAATATATGGCATACAAGAAACAGATGAAAAGTTCAGTCTAGAATAAGATATAATGGAATAGAAGAAAATGCCATCTGCCATGTAATTGCTCAAGATAGAACTTACTACGAAAATAAATTCAGTGAAACAAGAGCTAAAAGACAAACTTGATGAAACAGCACAATTAGATGTAAAATACATTGCAAAAGCAAAGAAAGAAGTTGAGGACTAAAAGTGCATCATTTCCTAATACATAAGTAAGAAACTGGAAGAGAGTAGGCACAATTGCAAATTGAAATATTGACAGAAAGGAAGGGCTAACCATAGCAAATGCAAAGGAGAAAGACAAACACAAAGTAGATGCTGAGAGCAAAGAAAAGTCAACCTGGGAATAACTGCGTCCCTAAAGCAAGACTGAGGAAAATAGAAGGGGGCAACAGAGGAGACAATGGTAGGATGGCATCACCCACTCAATGGATATGAATTTGAGCAAGCTCTGGGAGATTGTGGGGGACAGGAAAGCCTGGTGTGTTTCAGTTCACGGGGTTGCAAAGAGTTGGACACGACTTAGCAACTGAAAAACAACAACGAACAAAAGTAGACACAAAGATACATTCAATCACTGTAATAAGGAGTCTGACAAGTCTGACTCCATTTTTTATGTGACTGCTGACAGCTTTCAAGCCCTCTTCCCTTCTGACCCACATCTGGGCAAACTGATGAAGATGGCCCATCCCTCCCTCCTTTGGCTCTGGCAGGACATTCAAACCACGCAAGACCCCACCTGTGTGGGAGAACTGTCCTCCCGACCCCCCATCCCAAGCACAATAAAACTCCAAGCCAGCCACCTTCCCTGCTCCCTCCAGACATTGCTGGACCTGTTGGGAGCCTGTTCTGCTCACCCCAGAAAGCCACATGATGTGAGTAACAAACCTTTTCATGTCTTCTTAGAGTGTGTGTATGATACCATCAGTCTCAACAGCAAACGAAAACTGGGTTGGGGAGTCTATCTCTCTTCTGTAAAATAGGCACAACAGATATACACTAGAACACAATTTCCCTATCATGTGGGGGAAACTGACTCTTTACTTTGATGAAAGAGAAAATTTTTATCAGGAAGAACCTGTTATAGAATGATGATACTGGAGGGGAAAAAAAAATTCTGGTGAAATTATCACACTCTGAGTAAAAGGAGACATTCTTCAGTAATCTAGGTGAGGAAAGTAAATCAAAGAGAAAAGAAATCAACAAGTCTCAGACTGCTCCACAGCAATGTTTATCAAGTCTTGAGAAAGGCGTATTATGTTCAGCCATGATGCTATCCAATTATTAAAGCAAAAGTCAAATATTCTCAAATATGATTGTATTTGTAATTCTCAGAGTTCTTTTGGGAAAGCAGATAGTTAAAAATAAGCCAACCTAAAGATTAACAAAATAAAGAACACAGGAATGAATATGCGATAACATGTAGTGAACATTAAATCCATTTAGAAATAAGAGTTAAAATGGGAATTATGTTTACAAAATTAAATCTAAATATTTTAATGTTTGAAAATGTAAAATTAATATATAGCTAAGAGAACTAATTTATATAATGCACATGATAAGTGAAATAAAATTTTAGGAGTACAGATTTCTTAATCTTTCATGACATGGTATCAATCAATTCTATCTTAAGTGAACTATATCACTTAAAAAATAAATTAACTATAACTTCTTAATCTTTTTTTAATTTTTGCAAGGGTAACAACCTAGAGAGCTGTCATCTGAATATGGCTAATGGACTATGAAAATATTTTGCTCCCTCATTTTCTTTGACTTACTCAGTGATGACATAGGCAATGTAATCAGAGAGATTTTTATTTTGAAAACAATACTAGCAATTTAATATCCATTGCTTGCTTCACAAGTCATATTGCCACTGCTTCTAAAGCCACTTGAGTTTGTGACCTCTGCCTGAGAAGAATATTTTAGGAATACACATAGCTTTGTTAAAGAAACAACTTTTTAAAAAGAGCAATTTCTTCCATTTCTTTTCCTTCCTTATCCACTTTGATAAAGATTCTGTATAGCCATATATAGCTTTCAAACACTACATATAGATTGAGATCTAGAAAAATATCCATCTAGAGGTTACTGGAATTTGGTTCGGCTAATGTTTACAGTATTATTTCTGGTTGGTAAGATTTTCTATAATTTTTTACCTTCTACTTTGCACTCTGTACTGCTTGAATTTCTAATCAATATAAAAATAAGAAAGTCGTTCTTCAAAATATAATGAAAACAAAGTGAATTTGTTGTGCATTCAGATTATTTTTTAATATATTACTAAAAGAGGTCACATATAAATAAAAGTTCTTTGAGTGACCCAAGTATTAACACCATTCTCACGGTAATTTGTAAGTAGTATTAATTTATTAATTACTGTCAAAATTTACTTAAGATTTTGTGTTCAAGGAAAGGTCCAAAATAAATGATGAATACTACTTGAATTGAAAAGAATGCAATTGTACATCTCTCCAGTATAACTACCTGCTATTTACACAAGATTTTAAAAGCTTTCTCTACACTGTTTAGATTAGTAAATTGACCAGACGGCATAGTTGCTATCCCCCAGAACAGTCAGCATAGTATTATTAAAGACAAAGCAGAGCTTCTAACCAGCCATATAGCCAGAGACGGCCCAACCTGCCTGGTTAGAGTCACATGTAACAGCAAGGGGTTTGTCTGACTCTTCGCCCAGTTTCCTTTGTTCCAACCACACACCTGTCCGTTCTCGGTTCTATATCTAGAATTAAGTAGTTTCTCTTTTGCAATCTGAATAAAGTATGGATTTTAGTTAATAGTAATGTATCAGTATTGCCTCATTAACTGTAATAAATATGCTATATTAACCTAAGATGTTAATAACTGGGGAAGTTGGGTGTTAGGTACATGGGAATTCTTTGTAATGTTCTTGTAATTTTTCTGTTTTATAAAGCTCTTTTAGGAAAAAATTATTTTTAAAAAACCTATTAACTATTAGCAACTTTTTGAATTATAAATGAAACACTGCTGTCAAAACGACACATATAAAACTTAGAAACATCATCATCTCCTTGTGCTTTCTCAGAGCAGCATCACTAGAGCACCGGGATTGTTGGGGGTGATGTGCTGAGTAGGCCATTTCCTTCCCCAGGAAGGTGGGCTGTATCCCCTTCCTGGGATAGCTGCTGGGAAGGTTGCTATTGCTCTAAGCTGTCAGCCTTCTCCAGAGATCTCCTCTCCTAAAGAGCCCCATCCAGCTTAAGGTCACATCCATTTCTCAGGGCAGCCTGTCTCCAATTTCTATTAGGTAAATGCTCCTACCATGGCCCATTTCAAACCAAAGTCTTCTCAATGAATGCACATCTGCAATGTCTCCTCTCCTGCTCCGGGACACCTCTGTGTCTCCCTGAGGTCAAACGGGGACAAGGTCAGAGCACCATTTCCGCTCCAGAGCTTCCTGGGGCCCGCTGAGTGCTTGGTCTGCCTGCATCACGGTCCTCCGTCTCCCTCCAGCTAGTCCTGTTTTCTTCCCACCCCTTTCCAGGTGCTGAACTCAATAGCCTTTCTTAACCAACTTCCTACATACCAACTGAAGCTCAAATTCTATTTCCCGGCGAACCCAATTGCAGCAGAGATTCTTATTGAACAAATTTTCAAGATTATTACTCAGTGGTTGCATCAGGCACTTGAAGACAATACTGATGGTGATGATGGTGGTAGTGGTGATTATGGTGATGGGAAGACAACGGAAAGGAAAAGTTTTGTCTGATAGATTCTTGAATTTTATTTGAACAAGGATTTGGGATATTTGTCAGGTGGGACTGAAAAAATTAAAATGATAGCCAAGCATTTTAATGAAAAGAATTTATGTTACTCTCTAGGAAATCCAGAGGACCTTTCCTAACCATGCCAACTTTACTTTCATATTCCCCTTAATACATAATCCATGATGTCTATCACCTTCATCCAACGTGCATTTATGCAGCACTGTGCTGCATTTATGCAGCCTCTGTGCTAAGGCTCTGGTGTCCAAAAAAGCACAGTCCCAACTTCCCTATGCAGAGTACATCATGTGAAATGATGGGCTTGATGAAGCACAAGCTGGAATCAAGATTTCTGGGAGAAATATCAATAACCTCAGATACGCAGATGATACCACCCTCATGGCAGAAAGCAAAGAAGAACTAAAGAGGCTCTTGATGAAAGTGAAAGAGGAGACTGAAAAAGCTGGCTTAAAACTCAACGTTCAAAAAACGAAGATCATGGCATCTGATCCCATCACTTCATGGCAAATAGATGGGGAAATAATGGAAACAGTGAGACACTTATTTTCTTGGGCTCCAAAATCACTGCAGATGGTGACCGCAGCCATGAAATTAAAAGACGCTTGTGTCTTGGAAGAAAAGCTATGACCAACCTAGACAGCATATTCAAAAGTAGAGACATCACTTTGCCAATAAAGGTCTGTCTAGTCAAAGCTATGGCTTTTCCAGTAGTCATGTATGGATGTGAGAGTTGGACTGTAAAGAAAGCTGAGCACCGAAGAATTGATGCTTTTGAATGGTGGTGTTGGAGAAGACTCTTGAGAGTCCCTTGGACTACAAGGAGATCAAACCTAAAAGTCAATCCTAAAGAAAATCAGTCCTGAATATTCATTGGAAGAACGGGTACTAAAGCTGAAACTCCAACACTTTGGCCACCTGATGCAAAGAACAACTCACTGGAAAAGACCGTGATGCTGGGAAAGATTGAAGGTAGGAGGAAAAGGGGACAACAGAGGATGAGATGGTTGGATGGCATCACGGACTCAATGGACAAGAGTTTGAGCAAGCTCCAAGAGTTGGTGATGGACAGAGAAGCCTGGCGTGCTGCAGTCCATTGGGTCACAAAGAGTCGGACACAACTGAGTGACTAAACTGAACTGAACTGACTTCCTTAGTGGTCCAGTGGTTGTGACTCTTTGTTTCCAGTGCAGGGGGCACAGGTATGATCCCTGGCTGGAGAAATGAGGTCCCACATACCAAAAATAAAATAAATAAATAACTAAAAAAAAAACAAAAAACACTGTCCTCCTGATAAGGAAGTTACAAACTGATGTAATGAATGTGAGGTCTAAAAAAAGACAATACAAAGAAAGAAGTACCAGGATTGATGTGAGCATGGGGCAGGGTAGATGTTCTGAATACACAATGATAGCCACCATTTATCAAGCTACGCTTACTGTGTGCCCAGCATTGTTTTGAATGCCTTGTGAGCATTGTTTCATTAAATCCCACAACAACCCTGCTGGCAGGTCCACTCTCAGATAAGGAAACTCACAATGAGAGTCTGAGTGGTTTTCCCACGGTGATTCAGTAAGCTGTGGGTCAAGCCAGGACTTGGATCCCATGTGCTAATTCAAGACCTAGGACTCCTAACCTTGGTCCTGCTGAGAGATGGAGAATGACTGAATCTAACAAAGAGTATGCAAGTGGGCTGAAGACAGAAACTCTGTGATGAAAGAATAACAAAAAGACCACAAAAGAGACTAGGAAATAACAGTCGAGAGGAAGGAAGGGAAATGGCACCCCACTCCAGTACTCTTGCCTGGAAAATCCCATGAACGGAGGAGCCTGGTGGGCTGCAGTCCATGGGGTCATGAAGAGCCTGACACGACTGAGCGACTTCACTTTCACTTTCCTGCATTGGAGAAGGAAATGGCAACTCACTCCAGTGTTCTTGCCTGGAGAATCCCAGGGATGGGGAAGCCTGGTGGGCTCCCGTCTATGGGGTCTCACAGAGTCAGACACGACTGAAGTGACTTAGCAGCAGCAGCAGCAGCAGCAGAGGTGGTTCAAAGGCAGAACAGAGCCAGTAGAGTCAAATACCAGAATAAAAGATTTAAAGGTCCTGGTGGCTCAAACAGTAAAGCATCTGTCTACAATGCAGGAGACCTGGGTTTGATCCCTGGGTCGGGAAGATTCCCTGGAGAAGGAAATGGCAACCTACTCCAGTACTTTTGCCTAGAATATCCCATGGACAGAGGAGCCTGGTGCAGGCTACTGTCTGTGGGGTCGCAGAGTCGGACATGACTGATCGGCTTCACTTCACTTCAAAGGTCCATGGACTTTAACCACAGTGCTGTCCTTGGGAATTTTGGTTGACTAGGGGGAAGGCAGAACTGATTTCAGATAGTGAGTTGAGAAATGAGTAAATAAGTGACTGGGAAATGGACACCGTGAGTGTTGAATATTATTTCTAGAAGCTTAGTTTTGGGGAAAAGGGGAGGGGTCAATAGACAGGATCAGAGACTTTTCTATAACAGGTTTTGCTTTGGTTTTTCTAAGAAGGGAGAGACTTGAACATGGGTAGTGTGATGACACTGAGTTAACCTGCCTCGCTTCTCTTTCACCTTTTTTTGCAACAGCCCCTGATTTTATCTGAGCTAATCCCCTTCTCCCACTCTATGCTGTTTGATGGGCCTGCTGTACTGGGTAGGTTCTGAACCCAGGGACTAACTGACACCAGGACCAAAAACCAAAAATGCTTAGAGTTGATTCTCCCCCACAAAGATGAGGAGTCCAGCTCCTGTTTGAAAAAAAAACCTACACGTGACTTTTCAGGCCTGACCATGGGTAGTTACAAGAGCTCTCCCTGGGTGCCTCATGGGGAAGGCTGCCCTCCCTGCCCTCCTGGCCTGGGTACACAGTCAATTCAGTTCAGTTCAGTCGCTCAGTTGTGTCCAACTCTTTGTGACCCCATGGACTGCAGCACGCCAGGCTTCCCTGTCCATCACCAACTCCCTGAGCTTACTCAAATTCATGTCCGTTGAGTCGGTGATGCCATCCAGCCATCTCATCCTCTGTGGTTCCCTTCTCCTCCTGCCTACCATCTTTCCCAGCATCAGGGTCTTTTCCAATGAGTCAGTTCTTCGTATCAGGTGGCCAAACGGGGTTTCAGCTTCAGCATCAGTTCTTCCAATGAATATTCAGGACTGATTTTCTTTAGGATGGACTAGTTTGATCTTCTTGCAGTCCAAGAGACTCTCTAGAGTCTTCTCCGACACCAAAGTTCAAAGGCATCAATTCTTCGGTGCTCAGCTTTCTTTATAGTCCAATTCTCACATCCATACATGACTATTGGAAAACCATAGCCTTGACTAGATGGACCTTTGTTGGCAAAGTAATGTCTCTGCTTTTGAACATGCTGTCTAGGTTGGTCATAGCTTTTCTTCCAAGGAGCAAGCGTCTTTTAATTTCATGGCTGTGGTCACCATCTGCAGTGATTTTGGAGCCCAAGAAAATAAAGTCTCTCAATGTTTCCATTGTTTCCCCATCTATTTGCCATGAAGTAATAAGACCAGATGCTATAATCTCAATTTTCTGAATGTTGAGTTTTAAGCCAACTTTTTCACTATCCTCTTTCACTTTCATCAAGAGACTGTTGAGTTCTTCTTTACTTTCTGCTGTAAGAGTGGTGTCATCTGCATATCTGAGGTTATTGATATTTCTCCCAGCAATCTTGATTCCAGCTTGTGCTTCATCCACCCTGGCATTTCACATGATGTACTCTGCATATAAGTTAAATAAGCAGGGTGACAATATGCAGCTTTGTTCATACTCCTTTCCCGATGTGGAACCAGTCTGTTGTTCCATGTCCAGTTCTAACTGTTGTTTCTTGACCTGCATACAAATTTCTCAGGAGGCAAGTCAGGTGGTCTGGTATTCCCATCTCTTTAAGAATTTTCCATAGTTTGTTGTGATCCACACAGTCAAAGGCTTTGGCATAGTCAATAAAGCAGAAGTAGATGTTTTTCTGGAACTGTCTTGCTTTGTCGATGATCCAATGGATGTTGGCAATTTTGTTTCCTCTGCCTTTTCTAAATTCAACTTGAACATCTGGAAGTTCATGGTTCACATACTGTTGAAGCCTGGCTTGGAGAATTGGGTTTTGGAGTCAGAGCCTCTCAGACCTTGTGCTTTGCACATTTGCATTCCTAGCCCCAGGGCCTTCAATCCTTAGTCTCTTTATCTGAGGACTTGAGCAGACCTCTGCCAAACTCTCTTTCCTGGGAGGAGGAGGGAATCCTGAAGATAGATTTCCCCACTCTGGCTCAATACCCAGTATTCGTCTACTCCTAATCCTCACCCACTATCCCCTACCCAACCCAGGGTCCATAAAGCTGTAGGAGACTCTTGTTCAGGATTTGTGGACAGTAAGATGCCCCCCAAGACTGCCTAGATCCACCTAATCCTCCACGGTGGGGAAAAGAGAATGGGGTGGCAGGAGGCTGGTGCTTTGTTTGGTTTTAGCCCCTTGCATATGACCGTACAAGGGAACATACCCCTTGCATATTCCCTTGTAGCTCAGTTGGTAAAGAATCTGCCTGCAATAATGCAGGAGACCTGAGTTCAATTCCTGGGTCAGGAAGATCCACTGGAAAAGGAAATGGCAACCTACTCCAGTATTCTTGCCTGGAAAATCCCATGGACAGAGTAGCCTGGCAGGCTACAGTCCATGGGGTTCAAGAGTCGGACACAACTTAGCGACTAAACAACCACCACCACCATTTTACCATCACAGTAAGTGATAATGACTTAACTTAACTTTTTGGCTCCTTAATCGGCTGCTCTGACTCCTGACAACTCAGCTCTCTCTCCCAGCTCAGTGAGCTCTTAGCAGTTTGTCCTGAGGACACTGTCCTCTGTGCACTGATCCCCAGCTCCACAGAGCACCTGCTCTTTCCAAGGCAGGCTCTTGTTCAGTTCATTACCTCACATGTGGTGGGCCCTTTTCTGGCCTAAATTAGCCAGAACTGTTTGCAGTTGAAAACCGTAGCTGACGTACGCATGTATAAATGCTGATCATGAAAAGCCAACAAAGACTAAGAGTGCAGAGATACAGAAAAGAAAGAGAAATCACAAAGATTAATACACTGGGGCTCCAGATGAATCGAGGGAAACTGGATCCAGAGGTCATTCCAAGTGACTGGACTTTGGTAGGAGAGAACATAGAAAAGTGGGGGCAAGAAGAAAATAGAGATTTTTATGAAGATTTGAGGCACGGAAGATAATCAGGATGTCAAAGATATCTGTGTTCGGAGACCTCTATCCTTTCTAAGAAAGATGAAACATTGCTTAGATGATGAAGAGATGGTGAGTTTAGATGACTAAAGCTTAAATGGTTGCCATGTGAATGACTAAGGAGCTTGTTGGCCAAAGGAGGCATTGCCATGGGAACAGGCAACAGCATCAGTCTGCATAACTGGTACCTTCACCACAGACAGCTTGAGAAAGAGACATAGATGGAGTCACACATTTTATTTGAAATATTTTCTAAACTTGATATTTTTGCTAAATGTAGCCTTTGTTTTCAGGCTGCCCAGATGGCGCTCGTGATAAACAACACACCTGCCAATGCAAGAGATGTAAGAGATGTGGATTCAGTCCCTGGGTCAGGAAGATCCCCTGGAGGGAGGGCATGGCAATCCACTCCAGTATTCTTGCTTGGAGAATCCCATGGACAGAGGAGCCTGGCGGGCTAGAGTCCAAGGGGTCACAATGAGTCCGACACGACTGAAGCAACTTAGCACAGCACAGCCTTTGTTTTCAGTTATAACTTAGAAGCAAAAGAAAACAACAGAATAAAAATGTGTTTACCAAACTGAAAGACTGTCATAAATTTGGAAACATTAAATGGAGAAATTGCAATAAACTTTGCGGGGAGATCAGATCAGATCAGATCAGTCGCTCAGTCGTGTCCGACTCTTTGCGACCCCATGAATCGCAGCACGCCAGGCCTCCCTGTCCCTCACTGGCTCCCGGAGTTCACTTAAACTCACGTCCATCGAGTCAGTGATGCCATCCAGCCATCTCATCATCTGTCATCCCCTTCTCCTCCTGCCCCCAGTCCCTCCCAGCATCAGTCTTTTCCAATGAGTCAACTCTTGGGAACCCCAAATCTGTTTCAATAGTGGCGTCTCAGTTTTGTTCTCTGCATAAAACTTAAAGTATATATGACTGGCCACCAGAGGGAGCCAAAACCAAGCATACAACTTTTTCTGCAAAGCTTTTTAGGAAAGTGAATTATTAAAAACTGCAAAATGCAAATGCCTCATCTTCCAAGAATATATGCAAAAGTTGTAGAAATCATACAATTTAATGCTACTCTGATGCCAAATACATTAGAAAAAATTTCAAACTAGAAGAGAATTCTGAATCTCAAGTAGATCAAAAAAACGGCGTTCCTCCCTGCCTCCCTCCCTGTCTCTTTTTCTCTCTCCTCTCTCTGGGGCTGGGCTGTAGTAACTCCCCAAAGCTAGGTCATTTGTATTCCATTTCAGTGAAAACATTCTGTGAGTTGTATCAACACGTTCTCAGCCACTGCTACAGGGAGCATACTGGTTAGAGGTATGTTGACAAGAAACAGGTCTGACTCAGACCTCTTAATTCAGGTTTCAGGTATAACTTGGGAAAGAGAGGGGAAACATTTCTAGTGGGAGTTTGGTTTTTAAAAAATTGCTGCCATTAAATAGACATCTTTCCATTTTCTGCATAGGATGTGCGTGCGTTAGGATAGTTTGTTTATAAGCAAGAAAATCCGACTTTGGCTAACTTAGAGGGGAACAGAGTTTATTGAAAGGGTATTGGTTTCTACTATCCTTTGAACAGTTTATAACTAAAATCTGGGAAATATTTTATACTGAAAATGATAATTAGAGTTTATTTTGAACTAACTTATGTTCACAAATTTGAAAATATGGATTAAACGGATAAATCCTAGAAAAATAAAACTCTCCAAAATTGGCATTAAGATAGAATAAAATAGAATATAACTGCTTTTATAAATGCATATATTATTAAATACCTTCTATCAAAACCAACCAACCAGCCAACCTCAGGTCCAATGGTTTCACTGGTAAGTTCCAGCAAATATTTAAGGAAACCACAGTCATCTGAAACAAAGCCTTCCAGAGAAGAAAAAATGGATAGGAACCCACAATTCCTTTTGTGAGATGAACGTTACCTCCATATCGAAGACCACAAGGGACTTCCACTTCCAGAGAGATGAGTAGAAGGACTTTTTCTGTTTCTCTCAGTAAGTACAGGTTAAAAGAATGGACATGATTAATAAAACAAAGGATGACTCTGAAAAATAGAGAGGTAGGCAGACTGAATAGGGACCTTGGATCCAAGAAATGACACAGTTTAAATAGACTGGGTTTTCTTTCTACTTCATATATCCCAGGTTTAAGAAATTTTTTTCTTATTCATTTCATCCTTCAGTTCAGTTCAGTTCAGTTCATTCGCTAAGTCGTGTCCAACTCTTTGCGACCCCATGAATCGCAGCATGCCAGGCCTCCCTGTCCATCACCAACTCCCGGAGTTCACTCAGACTCACGTCCATCGAGTCAGTGATGCCATCCAGCCATCTCATCTTCGGTTGTCCCCTTATCCTCCTGCCCCCAGTCCCTCCCAGCATCACAGTCTTTTCCAATGAGTCAACTCTTTGCATGAGGTGGCCAAAGTACTGGAGTTTCAGCTTCAGCATCATTCCTTCCAAAGAAATCCCAGGGCTGATCTCCTTCAGAATGGACTGGTTGGATCTCCTTGCAGTCCAAGGGACTCTCAAGAGTCTTCTCCAACACCACAATTCAAAAGCATCAATTCTTCGGCGCTCAGCCTTCTTCACAGTCCAACTCTCCCATCCATATATGACCACAGGATAAACCATAGCCTTGACCAGACAGACCTTTGTTGGCAAAGTAATGTCTCTGCTTTTTAATATGGTATGTAGTTTGGTCATAACTTTCCTTCCGAGGAGTAAGTGTCTTTTAATTTCATGGCTGCAGTCACCATCTGTAGTAAAGTAACTGGCAGATAGCTACTTGTTGAACGAACAAATGAATGGTCACTAAGTAGCATATCTATTAAGCACTCAGGGCCATTGAATTCACTATCAAAGAAAAAACAATTAAAGTCAGTCCCTGATCTCTTTGAATTTACTATAACTGATTTAAGCATTGGCCAATTTTAAAAGAATCATAGAGAGTGAGGAGGGAAATGCTGCCAAAACTACAAACTATAAACACAAAATAAGCTATTTGTTAGACGTGAACATTGAAGATAAAACAATCATATTCCTTCCACAGAGTGAAAATAAAATTATTATGGAAAAAGCAAAATTTTAGTAAATCTGTGAATATGAAAAAGAATTTCCCATATCTAGGATTAAAGCATAAATTATGAAAAAGAAAGTATGAAAACTGGTTTGGCAACATAATATATTTGGAGTACTGTTCAAACTAACCTGGAAATTGTAGTATGTCATTAGAGACACCACAGAGAATGAAGGAAAAAAAAAACAGTAGAAGGCGGAAAAGCAAGATGTAGGATGTTTAATTATTTTATACAAAATGAAAAGTGAAAGTCACGTCCGGCTCTTTGCGACCCCATGGACTGTAACCCCCCAGGCTCCTCTGTCCATGGGATTCTCCAGGCAAGAATACTGGAGTGGGTTACCATTTCCTCCTCCAGGGGATCTTCCTAACCCGGGGATCAAACCCGGGTCTCCCGCATTGCAGGCAGACTCTTTACCATCTGAGCCACTAGGGAATCCTATTTTATACAGGATATATGCTAACAGAAAGCACTCAATGCTGAGAACATACCAAATGTCCATAAATACTAGACAATCAAGAAAGTCACACATCAAGGGCACCTGCTATAATAGAAGAGCCGCTTTACTGCGCTCCCAGGGGAGTGGTGGCAGCGTCGTCCACATGAAAGTCACCCCTGGACAAAGCAGCCGATTGTTTGCGTGGCCACACACTGCAGTCCTGCCCACATAAGTGTTTACACTTCCAATGCATAATAGAACTACAATCCATGATAGCTACAAAATGTCCAAGTTGGCATTGTTCATTTTCCAGGACAAGCAAATAAATACATAAAGGAGAGCTTACGGGATTTTTCTGAGTTCACATCCCAACGTTCATACCTGTAAGAGATCCAGGATACTGGATTTGGGGGTTGGGGTTGGGTGTGGATGGATTGTCTCAGACGCTGTATGGATTCTCTTACAAATTAGATACAGGTAAACTATTCTGCAAATCAATGATCTATGACATTCTATTTGCATTGGAATAAATCCTTGTGTAAAGGAGTACTGAGTGACTTTAAATCCCTTGGTTAATATTTTAATCAACATGTGGAACCACTTTCCTTACAATTTCTATACATATTCATGAAGACACACAGTCAACACTGAAAGATCACCAAGCAGAAAGAAAAAATCCTATTACACTGACATGACAATTTCCTTAATGTAATCAAATGGTACAGCTCTATTCCTTGTTAATCTGAATTCAGAGAACTAAAGAGATTTGTTCACTCTGGGATAGAACTAGACACTTACAAAATAAGTTTCTGACAATTCACATCAATTTATTTTTGCAATAATCATTTAGTGCAAGAGGCTTTAAAAAAAATGCATTGAATTAGCATTAGATCAAGATGAAATAAACTGATTCACACACACACACACAAAAAAGACTTCACCAAAGGTTTTACTAGGCTTCCTTAACAGCAGTATGAGATGTCTGCTTAATAAATATGTGCATTTATTTATTTTTTGCTTTACTTGGAAAACTTACCAATGTAATTTGCCAACACATGTTTTAAACCAGATCCACTCATCTAATGTTTAAGACAGTAGAACAAGAGGAGACAAAAAGGAAGGGCAGTTTAATGTTCATTTGCCCGATTATTTTTTAATATGAAAATGAGTTTTCACTGGACAAGATACAGATATAGATTGAACGGTGAGGTTAATATGAACCAGTTCAGTATCTACTCCCCCATTTCAAAAGTTTATCACTGAAAAGTAGTTTACCATGTTCATGCTGATTCTAAGTGTTCTAGATTTGAAGTGACCAAATACATGTATGTTAATAAAAATATTTTTAAATTAAAAAAATATATAATAAGGCAGTTTTCTCAAACTTACCTGATCTTGAGACCTACTTGGGGGTGCTGGTTTTAAAGTATGGATTCCCGGGCCTCCTCCCTAGAGATTCTGATTCCCAAAGTACAGGGTGGGGCTAAGGAATGCACATTATTAGAAGCACCTGGATGAGCTTTACAATCAGGTCCATTAGGGACCTATGTGGTGTCATGACAACAACTGACCTAGTCTTAGGGTTCAAAACCCTGGGGTTGCCAGGGCTTCTGTTAGTCCTTAACTGAGTCATTTTAATCTGAGTCTAAATTTCCTCAATTGTTTTAAAAAAAAAAAAAAAGGAAGACTGTTTTCAGTCTATAGACTCTGAGGACAGGGCCAGCTGAGTTCTACTCACAGCTCCCTCCCCATGCCTGGCACAGAGCAGACTCTTGGTTATTACCTGTTGACAAATCCCTAGTTAAAGACAACCCGTAAGTTTCCTTTTCGACTTTAAAATTACATGATTCTAAAATAAATAAATAAGGAAACAATTCACTTGGTCAGTCATTTACAAAATAACAATTATTCTCAAAACAAAACATAATATAAACCAAAAAAAAAAGGCCCCCATTTCGTTGGACTGGTCTCAGGGCTGTATGTTCCTGATGGGCATTTCAAAGGACCTGACTAGGGTGATTTGATTTCTTCCTCCCAGGACTGTGATGGTTAAAGGTAGTGAATTGGGAGGACAGAGTACAAAGTTGAGTCTAGAAAATCCAGGAAATTCTGTGAAAAACAAAGTCAGTTCTCCTGCTGCACACATAGGAATACTGGCCTCACAGCAAACTTGCAGGATTTTTGTTACTTTAGTCCCAAAACATACTGTTAAGTAACAAGTCCAGAATTATCATGAACCTTCCCTGGCATGTGGATTGTACAGTAATAAGTACTTTTGAAAATGATTAAACAGGAAAAATAAACTCTGGAAACTATGTTTCCAGTCTCCACACAGCAGCATCAACCCCACCTGGGGAATGCAAATTCTTGAGCTCTGCCCCAGACCTAACAAATGAGAAACTCTGGGGGTGGGGCAGAAAAATCTAGCATGTTACCAGCCTCCCAGGTGATTCTGATGTACACTGAAGGATGAGAACCACTGAGTTAAACAGGACTCATAAAAACAAATGCAAAGTAAGCTGAGTACAAGTTTCTATAAAGCTCCAACAACGAATCAGAATCGAAAAAAAAAACCACATCATGTATCTACTCAGTTGGGTATCCATACACTCTGTTAGTCAACACACAAAACATACTTCCACAGAATAATTCAAGTTTCCTCCTTTTGGGAAAAAAAAATTCTGAAATACTGGTCCTGAAATGAAAAAACAATGTAAACCAATGACCTTTAGGATATTCAAGTCTTACTATTTCCATGTTACAAGTAAAATACAAATTATTAATAAAAATGTTGCCAAGTATTACCAAATTTCATTTTTAAATTATTAAAATAGTAATGATAATAAATGAAACTATGGGTATACAGTGCCAAATCAATCCAAATAGCAATTCTGATTTAAAACTGGTGATATGTGAGATTCTAAGGGTAACTAGCTATTAGAAATGTCTGAATCTATGTTCTTCTATGTCAAAACAAGCTCCCAGATACAGAATTCTGAAAATCCTCAAACTCCATCTCCTAAGGTACCAGCAAAGAGGAAAGAAATTTTTAATCTCAGAGCAGGGTAGCGATGGAGGTGCTGGTACTGAGATCCATCCATGGGCACGCTCTTGAGTTATCGGGGGGAGGAATTTCAGACATCACAACAGGAAGGTTAGAGAAAACTGGCGCATTCTGTGTGGGTCTATGGCTTCGGAGAACACAAGTCTTAAGTATGTTTTTTAAAACGTTTTCTCCCAGGCCTAAAATTCACCTAGGAGAAAGAGGCTGGTTTCAATGCAAAAAAGAAAAAACCGATCCACCCCAAGGGCAGCTCCTAGTCGGGGACATCGAATGGCAGCATGCTGATGACCTCCCCAGACTCGGTGACGATGGCGCTGCTGGAGCGGCACTCGGGCCACGCTTGTTGGAGTTACGCTTGGGGCAGGGGTAGAAGCAGCCCAGGCAGTCCACAGGTCCGCGTTGTTGCAGGTAAGCCTGCCGCTTTTGTCATACTTCTCCATGACTCCGCAATGAAGAACGACGCTAACAGGACAGTTAGCGTTCCCTTTGTAGCTCAGTTGGTAAAGAATCTGTCGGCAATGCAGGAGACTCAGGTTTGATTTCTGGGTCAGGAGGATCCCCTGGAGAAGGAAATGGCAACCCACTCCAGTATTCTTGCCTGGAGAATTCCATGGACAGAGGAGCCTGGCAGGCTACAGTCCACGGGGTGGCAAGAGTCAGACACGACTTAGCAACTAAACCACCAACCACCACCACCAACAGGCCTGTGCATTCAGAATAGATTTTTGTTTGGCAATCTTCCTAAATAAACTCCCTTTACTCTGAAGAAGCAGCACCCTAAAAATGACCCAGCAATACTTCAGAACATTATAAGGCAATGTGTCCTGGGAAATTCAGGCAACATGTACCCTTACCAGGGCAGTCAGGCTTGTCACGGAGAGTAAGGTTCCATTCTTCCAGCATGCTGGGTAATGTAATATCCAACCTAAGCCAGTTTTAAGGAACAGCTGATTGAAAGCTATTAACTTCCTTCTACAAAAATTTTACTTAAAAATGTAACCATTCTTAATGGAATTTTTCCTAATACATTACATTCCTTTTTTTTTTCTTAAGAAAAAGCTGCTGCTGCTGTTGCTGCTAAGTCACATCAGTCGTGTCCAACTCTGCGTGACCCTACAGACGGCAGCCCACCAGGTTCCCCCATCCCTGGGATTTTCCAGGCAAGAATACTGGAGTGGGTTGCCATTTCCTTCTCCAATGCATGAAAGTGAAAAGTGAAAGTGAAGTCGCTCAGTTGCCTCCAACTCTTCACGACCCCATGGACTGTAACCCACCAGGCTCCTCCGTCCATGGGAGTTTCCAGGCAAGAGTTTTGGAGTGGGGTGCCATCACCTTAACCATAAGCAAAAGCACTGGTGGTTAAGTCGCCAAGTCTTGTCTGACTCGTTGCAATCTCATGGACTGTAGCCTGCAAGGCTCCTCTGTATGGGGTTCTCCAGGCAAGATTACCAGAGTGGGTTGCCATTTCCTTCTCCATATACCTAAAACTGGGCTTCCCTGGTGGCTCAGTGGTAAAGAATCTGCTTGCCATAACTACTGAAGCTAGACAAGGCTGTGAAATTATGACCTTCTGCATCCTTGGTCCTTAAGCAGGCATAACACCTCCTTCCCTTCCTGTTAGGTAATGCTGTTCCATGAGGCCCAAGAAGGGTACTTTCAGAGCTGTTTGATCTCAAGGCCACTTTTCTCAGCTCCTGGGGTGGATTTCTTGTGGCAACAGATGTTCCCCTCCACTGCCTTTTCTGTTCTTTTTTCTGACTCCAGTTGTGGTTCTCAGCTAAGCCTATTTTTAAATTCTGTCATGGCCACTTCATTTCCCCAAGGGTGGCAGCATTGTTGGGAAGCTGATCTTCGAGGTCTGACTACTGGTTCTCATCTGGGGGCAGAGAACAGTCGAGGGTCTCTCTGTGTGGCTCATCAGGGAATCTGGTTGCCTTTTTACGTATGTTTACAACATACACTTAGCAAGAAACTAATTTTCTAAATACTTTCGACTCAGAACTTTCTTTTGCACCTCCTTGGGCATTTCATACTGTAATAAACTCGGAACCCCAGAAACTGAAATTAACCAGAATCTCTCTTATACCCAGCCAGGATGCCCCCAAATCGTCCTGCATTTCTACTTCACAGAAGAAGGGCAGAGGGTGGGACCAGACTCTGCCCACCTGCCTCCCTCTGGACATCTGCTGTCTCTGGGCAGTCCAAGCACTCAGATAGGTCCAACCCCAGATAGACTTGCCAGCATTTTCACCACCCATCAGCAGACTGAAACTTGGCCCCTGGGATGGCAGCAAGTGGGGCATTCTCATTTCTAGGGGTCTCTATCCTGGAAACTCTATATGGAAACCTGCCCCCTATAACATCATGGATGAGGCATGCCACCTAGCAGTG
The DNA here is from genome assembly GCF_055505025.1 of Bos grunniens. Classification (NCBI taxonomy): domain Eukaryota; kingdom Metazoa; phylum Chordata; class Mammalia; order Artiodactyla; family Bovidae; genus Bos; species Bos grunniens. The sequence goes on from NC_141171.1 coordinate 37,853,262, forward strand.
CCCGGGGATTTGTCCATTTTCATTGCCCATTCAGCAGCAGAGGAAACTAACACTCTCGAAGGGACTTCGGAAAAGATACCTCAGCCAGGAAGTGGCAGAGTTGAAATTCAAGCCCAGGGCTGAACGCCCAGCTGATAGTTGGGAGGCTGGCTGTCCTTGACCTCAGCATCTTCACTTTGAGGTTGCTTGTGCAAGACAGTTGAAGGCACTGTCCCAAGGAAGAAGCAATAAGAAATAACACTGCCCTCTAGTGGTGAGTGGGGAAAGATTCCACTGAAGAAATTAAGGATGCTTGGTCAACTGTCAGACTGTCCTTCGAAACCCCCTTCGGCCACCTGATATCATAGATAATGCTACTAAGGTGAAGAGAACAGAAGGAACCCAGGAACTGTCACACAGCTAGTCCTGGGCAGTTGGCTAGATAGAAATGTGTTCTTGTGTCTTACTTTGTGTCAGCTGCTATGCACGGTACTCTGGATACACTGGGGAGAAAGATACAGTCCCTGGCTGTTATAGGCTGAATGGTGTCTGCCCAAAATTCATCTGATGAAGTCCCAAACCCCAGTGCCTCAGAACTAACAGTATTTATAGGTAAAGTCTGTAAAGGGGTGATTAGGTTCAAATAAGGCTGGTGTCCTTTTAAGAGGCCCTAGGGTTACAGAAGCACAGGGTAAAGGCCATGTGAGGTCACAGTGAAAGTGAGACAGTCTGCAAGCCAAGGAGAGAGGCCACAAAAGAAATCACACCTGCCAGCATCTTGAGCTTGCACTTCTAGTCTCCAGAACTGTGAGAAAAGCAATTTCTGTTGTTGAAGCCACCCAGTCTGTGATACTTTATTAGGGCAGCCCTACCAAACTAATGGGCTTCCCTGGTAGCTCAGCTGGTAAAGAAGCCACCTGCAATGCAGGAGACCTCGATTCAATTCCTGGATCAGGAAGATCCCCTGGAGAAGGAATAGGCTGGTTACCCACTCCAGTATTCTTAGGCTTCCCTGGCGGCTCAGACAGTAAAGAATCTGCCTGCAATGCGAAAGACCTTCATTCAGTCCCTGGCTTGGGAAGATCCCCTGGAGGAGGGCATGGCAACCCACTCCAGTATTCTTGCCTGAAGAGTCCTGTGGACAGAAAAGCCTAGTGGGTCCATAGGGTCACAAAGAATCGGACACGAATGAGCACACAGCACAGAGCCAAGGAGGAAAGAAACAATGAATGAAGGATTATACATAATTAAGAGTCAAACATCATGAAGCAATAGCAACAGGGAGTCTGACTTTGAAACACCAGGGGAGGGTGCCCAGAGGACTGTGAGCTACAGAGGTGAGGAAGTGAGTGGAAGAAGGTGCTACACATGGGGCACCAAAGCAAGGGCAAAGATTTCTGAAAGCAGGAGAAAGCTTGTGTCTGAGAAACTCAGAGGAGGTAGAATTGGGGGGTGTGGGAAACAATTTGCAGAGTCCTTGAGCTCAGCAGAGTCCCCACCAGCTCAAGGTTTATAGATGAAGGTATGGATTTGGTCTTTACCCTGAGAGCAATGGGGGTGAGGGGCCATCTGGAAGTGGATATAGTGTAAGCAACTCTGTAGTCAGCTTGAGTGGGGACATAAGGTAGAGTTAGAAAGGTTAGTTGCAGTGGGCCCTGGTGTGACTGTGTTGCTGCTGCTGCTGCTGCTGCTAAGTCGCTTCAGTTGTGTCCTACTCTGTGCAACCCCAGAGACAGCAGCCCACCAGGCTCCCCTGTCCCTGGGATTTTCCAGGCAAGAACGCTGGAATGGGTTGCCATTTCCTTCTCCAACGCATGAAAGTGAAACGTGAAAGTGAAGTCGCTCAGTCGTGTCCGACTCCTAGCAACCCCATGGACTGCAGCCTACGAGGCTCCTCGGTCCATGGGATTTGCCAGGCGTGACTTTGTTAGGCCAGGTTTTATTAGAGTTGGTTGGGGTTTATCTTGATGGCAGTTTGAACACATTTAAATGCATTTGGGAAGAAACAGCAAAGAAGAAAGTGTGAAAGATGCAGGCGAGTAAGGGGTTGAGACCCAGGAAGTGGCACCTGGCATTTGATCCATTACCTAGAGGCTGCAGGCTTTTCAGGGACTCACCAAAAAAAAAAAAATCTTTGAGCACTAAAAGTTAAAGGATTGGCTCAAAAAAAATTTTTTAACTGCAGAATCAAAATATGTTTAATTAAATGTATGTACAATGGAGTATTATGTCAACTTTCTTTTGATAATATTTAACTTTCATAAAGATGGCATTGTATTTAAAAACAATTTGGGAGTTAGATTTTTCTCATCTTGAAAAATACACCCAAAGACCATCTTTGTTTAGTTGCTAAGTCGTGTCCAACTCTTTTGTGACCCTATAGACTGTAGCCCATCAGGCTCCTCTGTCCATGGGGATCTCCAGGCAAGAATACTGGAGTGGGTTGCCATTCCCTTCTCCCGGGTATCTTCCCTACCCAGGGATCAAATCTGCATCTCCTGCATTGGCAGGCAGATTCTTTACCACCTGAGCCACCGAGGGAAGCCTGATGAGCATCTTAGTGCTCAAAAAACACACACACACACAGTCAATCACAAATTAGACAAGTTATTTGTAGCTAAGTAATTTTTAAAGAAAAACTTTCTTAAATTATTTTAAAGTTTTACAGCAAACATGTATGTATGTGTGTGTGTGTTTTATATGGGAAGTAAACACATTTGAATATATTTGGTACAGTCTGTAGTGGAATGTCCTAAAGAACATACAAAGGCCAGGGGAGACCTAAAAAAACAGCCTGCAGTAGGCAGAGCATGTGACATGTGACATGTGAGGGGCCGGCATGAGAGAGGAGGAAGTTTTCACGGGGGTTGTTGGAAAAGATTGGCAAGCCCCCCTCTGCTGGCTCTTTTGTTCTCTGTGAGGTAGGAGATGAGTTGTTTCTTCTGTCTGTGAGCCAAGAAGGGGAGGGGAGGTGAAGGGCAGAGAGAGGAACATCAAGATTTGAAATTGCCATTTCAGAGAGGAGGAGGGAGACGGACTGGAAAGCAGGGAGCACCCAGGTGAGCACCCAGGTCACCAGGAGTAACCAGTCTGCCTAGTGGCGTGTCTTCAGGAGCACGGTCAGTCTGGAAGCTGGAACAGAAAGTACTTTCCTGGATTCACCAGGGCTTGGGGTTCAGTAGTGATAGCTTACAGAGAACAGGGTCGGATTTGTGATCTCTGAAGAAGATTCTGCTTCAAGACCAGGGACCTGGCTTGATCACTCGAGAGCTTTTGTATAGCACAGTTTTATTAGAGTATGAAAGGGACAGAGAAAACTTCTGACATAGACATCAACCGGGGACGAAGAATGCCCCCGTTGCTAGTGTTAGCAAGGGAGTTATACACTTTTAAATTAATTATTAGAATAAATCAAAAGAATGTCTCAAGGTTGTAAAATTTTACCAGACCCACTCCCATAGTATACATTCTAAGATATCAGATTAGTCAGAAGGTTTTCAGGAAGAAGCTGTCCTCAAGCAGGATCCATTGTTGTTGTATAATCCCTAGTACAGAGTTTAAACTGAGTTGTTTGTTGTGTAATCATCAGTTCCAGGCTTACTTGTTTGTTGTGTAATCATCAGTTCCAGGCTTACTTGTTTGTTGTGTAATCATCAGTTCCAGGCCTGAAGAAAAAAGTTTTTATGTGACTAAGACTAAGGAATGTAGAGAAAAAGAAAAAAAAAAGTTTGTCCTTTCCTCTCCTTGAGAATTCCAGACCCCTATCTCCTCCTCGAGAACCCCAGACCCCTCTCTCCTTGGGGATACCTGGACTTCTTATCAATCTGCCTAGGAATTGACTCTCAGAAGGATGGGCAGGATGAAGGATCAAAGGTGGTGAGGAAGTTAACATCATTTGAGTGCCTACATCATGCACAAGAATAGACTTACATACACTGCCTCATCCAGAAGCATCATTATATTGGTTACAACACGTTTGGCTGCAATCAAGAGGAAAACTCAACTAACAATGGCCGAAAGGTATTTGTTGTTTACTCACCAAAGAGTCTAGGAAATTAGACCTAGAATTGGTTTGGAAGCTCCATGATGTCCTCAGAGACTTGGGTTTTCCTTCCCACTCATGCCTTCCCTCAGCAAGGGTTTCATTTGCAGGCTTGGAGCTGATGTTTGCACTGTGGTTGCCCCAGCTCACAAAGCATACCTTCCTCACATGACAGCACTCTCTGTGGGAAGGGAAAAGGATACTACTTCCTAGAAGGCTAGCAGTCTTCTACCTGCATCCCCTGGGCCAGAACTGAGCCAGGTGCTCACCCCTAACTGACACTGATCAACAGGAATTGGAAGGCTCCAGTCTAGTTTTAAATCATGACTCCTCTTGAGGCTGGTCACATACCAAGAATAGAGTTGGGATTCTGTTAGCAAGAAAAACAGAGGAATGGCTGTTGGGTAGGCCACCAACATTGTCTGCCACAATTACTATCCTCATTTTGCAGTTGAAGAAACAGGTTCAGGGAGGTTATGTGGCATGAGGAAGGCCATCGAGGGTCTAGAAATTGAGGTCTTTTTTTTTTTGCTTTGTTTTCTACTTTTTAGGCACACCATGCACCGTGTTGGATCTTAGTTCCCCAAGCAGGGATCAAACCCACACCCTCTGCAGTGGAAGAGCAGAGTCTTAACCTCTGGACCACCAGGGAAGCCCCATGGGTCCAGAAACTAAGCCCAGATCTTTCTGATACCACTATGCTTTGCTTTATCAAGTCTTGCTGACTCCAAGACGAATTTTCTTTGCACAAATAATGGCTCCCAGCCAGGACTTGAGGACATAGGGGTCAGTATAGCCAGTAATTATGACCAACCTAGATAGCATATTCAAAAGCAGAGACATTACTTTGCCAGCAAAGGTCTGTCTAGTCAAGGCTATGGTTTTTCCAGTGGTCATGTATGGATGTGAGAGTTGGACTGTGAAGAAAGCTGAGCACCGAAGAATTGATGCTTTTAAACTGTGGTGTTGGAGGAGACTCCTGAGAGTCCCTTGGACTGCAAGGAGATCCAACCAGTCCATTCTAAAGGAGATAAGACCTGGGTGTTCTTTGGAAGGAATAATGCTAAAGCCGAAACTCCAGTACTTTGGCCACCTCATGCGAAGAGTTGACTCATTGGAAAAGACTCTGATGCTGGGAGGGATTGGGGGCAGGAGGAAGAGGGGACGACAGAGGATGAGATGGCTGGATGGCATCACCGACTCGATGGACGTGAGTTTGACTGAACTCTGGGAGATGGTGATGGACAGGGAGGCCTGGCGTGCTGCGATTCATGGGGTCGCAAAGAGTCTGACATGACTGAGCAACTGATCTGATCTGATAGCCAGTAATGAGGTCAAAGTTAAGTAGAAGAGGGAACCTTCTGGGCATTTATTTCCAGTGTAAAAAATTAATAAACAGAAATCTCAAATAAATAGTCAGGAGACCAAACACAGGAGACTCACACTCTGTTGATGATGATAGCAGAGCCCAAAGGGAAGAAGAAAGATTCCTCTTCCTTCCTGACAAAGACTTACCCAATGAAAAGCCATGGACTCTTTGTTTACTGTAGCCATCCCAGCTTCCTTTTCCCCTTTATAAAAGAGTTCTTCTTCCCTTGCAATGCAAAGACTTGTACATGGCTTCCCCCAGTAAATTCCCACAGACCCCAAATTGCAATTCTCTGCTGATCCTGAATAAGCCCACCTTGGCTGGAGAAATATCTGGCAGTCTATTTGCTTTAAGTCAACATTTTGGTGGCCCATAGAGGGGCCAGAGATGACCCATGCTGACTCTGAGACTGGGGAGCAAACAGGGGCAGCACCCACAATTGAGCCCACTGCCACTTGCTGTCTTTCTCACCAACCCTGGACTTGAAAGGTATATCTTTCTCCTGGATCAAGCTGACAACCTCTTTGCCTTTGACACTCTTCAGGCTTTGGAGTGGGGGTCTACTTAAAGCTTTCATCTTTGCGGTTAAGGTCTTGTTTCTGTATGTGAGTCCTTGCTTGGCCCTTTGGTCTGACTTTTGAGATCACAGTGTTTCAGTTGAAGCTGGCTGAGAGGCTGTGGGCCCTTTCCTTTGGGAACAGAAGCTGCTTCACTGAAACTGCCAGTTCCACTGTCAGCATATTCTTTAGGAACGGGGGCACTTCTCTGGAAACTCAGAATGTCTCTAGCCTGGCTTCTCTGGGACCAAGGTATTTCCTTAGAATTGGATGATATCATCTTGCAAGTTGTTTGAACTGAGTTGTTCGAGCTGTTTTGAAATTGTCCCTTTACAGAAAAACCTGTGAGTTATTCTCAGATATCAGTTACCTGAATATTGTGAGGGTATCCTCACTATAGGGACTCTGGATGATTTTATATTTAAAAACTGAATCATCCTTGGGATTTCCCTGGTGGTTCAGTGGCTAAGACTCTGCACTCCCAATGCAGGGGGCCTAGGTTTGATCCCGGGTTGGGAAACTCATTCCCACATGCCACAACGAAGAGTTTGTATGCCACAACTGAAGATCATGCATGCATGCTGCAACTATGACCCGGTGCAGCCAAGCAAATAATAAATTAATTAACTACAATATTTTTTAAAGTAATAAAAATAAATAAAAACTGGATAATTCTTCATCCACATTTCAAAAATGGACCAACCTGACCAAAGGCAATTTAGAGTAGCAATGACCATTTAGAGGAACTTTTGAAATCCTCAGACTTAATTTCCTTAAAACCACATTGGACTACAATAGCTCAAAAAATTTCCAGAACTGAGTAGTAGGTCTATTTTGAGGGTTCCCAATGTTATCAGGAGTCTGAAATTACCTCTCTGCAAAATAAGATTTTGAGATTAACTGAGGCAAACAAAGAAAAACAGAATGTTTCCCAAAGCCTGGGATTCTTCTTCCTTGGTTTGTCTCCCATTCTGCCTCTGGCACCATGCACTCTCTCTACATTGGTTCCATTCCAGCGCTGTCTTCCTCCTTCCCTCATATGAGTAACTCATACCTCCTCTGTACTCGCAAGTCCCCCACGCTAAATCTCTCACCAGCCTTTCTCTTTTCTCTGAAACTCTCTATACCTGCTTTTCCTTTGAACCTATCAAAACCTATCTCTTTAAAATTAAACCTCTTGAGGATCCAGCGGTTAAACACTTAATTTCTTATATTCCCTGGACTTAAATTGAACTTCAAGCCACAGTTCAATTTTACTTGAACTAGTTAACTGAATATAGTTCAATTTTACTTGAACTGGTTAATTGAACATAGTTCAATTTTTCATAGTTCAGTTAACGATTTTCCCGAGTAACTGAAAAACCTTACAGATTTGCTGAGGAATTTAATACAGTCATTCAAACTTACTTACCTGGTTTCTCTGACCTATATTAGCTAGTTCATATGCTTGTCAGTGAAGGCCAGGCCCCAGCACTGGATGAAAACCTGGATAAAAAACTGGAAAAATCATGAATGGTCTCTAGAATGACAACTGGGAGTCCACTAATTTATTATATGATTAGGCTTGGACAACCTTCCCACTCCAGTATTCTGGCCTAGAGAATTCCATGGATTGTATAGTCCATGGGGTTGCCAAGAATCGGACACCACTAAGTGACTTTCACTTGCACTTTTCACTTTTGGACAACTGCTAGGTGACTTCATCAAGCAATTTCTAGGGCTTTTTCAAAGCATATCAATTGAGACAAAATTCAAACTTGCCCACAAAAATCTGATGAACCTATTCATGACTACTACAATCAACTTCAGATTATTTTTTTGAAACATTTCTCATCTTCTTTCAGCTGTTGATCCCCCATGGGTAACTTTTAACTCTGTATTAGTGGGCTGAACCAGGTCCCTTCCCTTCTAATAAAAGGACCAAGATGAAGTAGGAAACTGTGTCCCCTCCAGATTGAGGTAATCTGGCAAACCAGCCCTCACACTCTACCTGAGTCACCTAGAAGGAAGACCACCAAAATTCTTAATCTTCAACCCCACAAATGAAGTCCCCTAAATAAAATTAATACCCCTGTGAAAAAGTATGTTAGTCACTCAGTCATTTCCGACTCTTTGTGACCCCATGGACACATGGGGTCTTCTGTCCTGCCAGGCTCCTCTGTCCATGGAATTCTCCAGGAAAGAATACTGGAGTGGGTAGACATTCCCTTCTCTAGGGGACAGCCTAGGGATCGAACCCAGGTCTTCCTGCGTTGCAGGCAAATTCTTTACTGTCTGACCACCAGGGAAGCCCAGTACTGGAGTGGGTAGCCTTTCCTTTCTCAGGGGATCTTCCCAACCCAGTAGTTTCTGCTATTATTGCAAACAGCCAGGACACTGAGAAAGAGGTTGTTACAGACAGATGGGAAGGAATCCACCTGCAATGCAGTAGACCCTGATTCGATTCCCAGACTGCATACAACTGAGAGAGTTTCACTTTTTACAGACTCAAACATGGCAGACAATATCAGCCCTCTAAACAGCCTTTCCAACTTTCTCCCAACTGTTAATGATGGGGCTCCAAGGAAATACAAGGGCTCTTCCCAACCCTCCCTCTCCCAGCTTGGAGAAACATTCCTCCAGACTTGGGATGGATCTCTTCTAGTTCAGTTGACATAGGAGCCACACTTTCTGTGCCCAACCCCACTACCATAAAGCAGCCCCTGCCTTGGAGGACTAATACAGTTCAAATAGTGGGGATCTCTAATGAACATCAACAGCTTCCTGTCCTTTAAACTACTCTTTTTTTTGTCTAAGTCCTTTGAAAGATGTACATCCTTTTCTTCATAGCTCCTCCACTCATCCATTTATTAGGCCTAGACTTCTTACGGAAGTATCATGCCAGAATTTCTTTCTCCCCCAAAATGGAAATAATTCTAGAATTTGAGAGTAGTCATCAAAGTCACCCACCAGGTGAAGTAAATAACCCTTTGATATCTTTTATCTGTTGCATTTCTGATAGAATTAGAGCTTATTCTAGAAACATTGATCATTTGTCTCTATTGAATCAGCTACCATCCTCTTTATGCAAAATCTCCAACTAATGTTTGCAAAATCCACAGTACACTTCCCTTCAAGATCCATATAGACCCCTCAAAACCTCTCCCCAGAACTAATTAATACCCTGTAAGAAATTCTTCAAGGCTTAAGGCCCATAACAGTTGCAAGGCTCAAAGCCTCATTAGCCCTTGCATTAGCCCTGTAACACTCCCATTTTATCAGTGGGAAAACCTAACGGTCAAGGGTGGAGGTTTGTGCAGGACCTCAGAGCAACAAACACCCTATTGTTCCTAACCCCCTTATGTTAATAACATCCATCCCCACCAGATGTAAATTTTTTACTGTAATTGATTTATGCGGTGCATTCTTTAGTACTCAAGTTGATGAAGCTAGCTAACACTACCTCCTTGCTTTCACTTGGGAAGAAAAACAGTTTACTGAGTCCTTATTTCTTGCAAATCCTAAAGGCTGATCTGGATGGTATAAAGTTCCCTAAATGTTCTACCTTGTTGAAATGTATAGATGATTTGCTTCTTTTTTCTCTTTCTCAAGCTTTCTCACAGAAATAAAGCATCTACTTGTGAAAGCTTTTATGTATTTACTTTTAATTTTTTGTTTGTTTTTTGTTTTTATTTATTTATTTTTGGCTGCACTGGATCTTTGTTGCTGTTCCTGGGCCTCCTCTGGTGGTGGCGAGCGGGGCTATTCTTCACTGCAGTCTGTGCGAGGACTTATTATGGTGGCTTCTCTTGTTGCGGAGCACAGCTCTAGGCACGCGGGCTTCAGTAGTTGTGGCTCACAGGCTTAGTTACTCCCCTGCATGTGGAATCTACCTAGACCTGGATCGTCCTCTGCATTAGCAGGTGGATTCTTATCCACTGTGCCACCAGGGAAGTCCTGCTAAAGATTTTAACCTCAAAGGGACTGAAGGTCACCAAAGAAAAATTGTAGTTTGTCCAAACCCAGGTTCGATATTTAGGACATCTGATACCAAACAAGGGCTACACTCAGGTCCAGATAGACTTCATGGTGTCCCAAGTTTCCCCAAACCAAATGCCAGCTGGGAGGTTTTCTTGGGCTAGTTGGTTATTGCCAAAATTGGATAACCAATTTCTTAAGGCCAAACCTCTGTAATATCTTTCTAAACAATAACAACCTGGATCCAATTTTATGAGAAGAATCAGACACCATAGTTTCCAAGGCCTTAAAGGAGAATCTGATGAACCCACCTGCTCTTGGACATTGCAATTACCAGATTCCCTTTTCTCTTTCTGTAATATAAAAAGGAGAATGCCCTGGGGATATTCACCCAAAAACATGGGACCACCATTGACCCTCAGGGTATTATAGCCAGTAACTGGATCCTATGGCATGGAATACTCTCCTTGGCATTAGAGCCATTACAGCCGCTGCCCTTTTGGTTAAGAGCACCAAGAAAATTACTGTGAGATTCCCCTTTAACAATCTTGGTCCCCTAGACAGTAGAAGCCCTCCTGAATTCTCATCACACTCAGCATTTCTCAGTCAGCTGCCTCCCCTCCTATGAAGTCGTTTTGTTAACTGCTCCTTACATAACTCTGTTATGCTCTAATAACTTTTAACCCTGCTACTCTTCTCTCTTCCGACACACAAGAGACTTCAAACTGTGAGTTTCGCTTCCTCTTCAGAAGAAAAGTCTGATAAAATGAGTGAACCTAGGTTCCAGCAACTATAAGGGAGGATCTAGGATATTTAAAGCATGGGTTTGAAATCACACAGACCCGGTGCAAACCCCAGTTGCATCCTTTATGGACTATACAATGTTGGGGGAGTCACTTCCTCTCTCCAGGCTTGTTTTCTTTTAGGAGGTGGAAGTAAGTCGACAAATTGGTAGATAGCGGAATCCAGTCCTAGGTCAGGAGGATACCTGAGAGTCACAGGGAAGTTGGCAGATCTGAGAAACTAACTCTGTGGTTACCTGAAGAGGGCCAGGCTAGGGTGTGGATGATGGTAGCCCAGGAGCAGAACCCAGAGCCCTATCAGAGTTTTCAGATAGATATACCTTTGTTTTCCCCACCTTGCCTGGGACAGACCTTGACCAGCCCCATAGCTATCACCATATCATGACTGCAGGCTGAGAAGGTACTGGCTGGTTGTGGGTGGCTTCAAGCTTCAGGAGGTTGGGGGGTACATGTGTCAAAAACAACTGCAGGGCAGCGGCTGGCCTGTGCCTTAGCCTCTCTCCACCACACTTTCTCCCCTCCCAGTACCCTAGGTACCAGGTTACAGCAGCCGTGAGTGGCAGCTTTTCTAGGAAGAGTCTTATCTGGACAGAGAGATGTACGGGGAAGTTCTCCGGAGATGCTCAGGACCAAATAGACCAGACTACACCAGCATCTCCTCAACTCACCAAAATAAGTTCAAGCTACACTTGGGCTTTGCTGCTTCCCTCAGGCTCTCAGTTCTGGCCCCAAAGAAACAGAAGCCACAGGCCAGATAAGAGACACAGCTGAGGGACACACACCCAGCCAAAGAAAGACAATACACAGGGAAACCTTATCCACAAACAGCAGAGTTAACCGACTAGGCAGGACAGGAAATGAAAATACACATTTTAAGTAGTATTCTAATCTAAAAGGCATTATAAAGGACAAAACAATTCCATTAGCAGCAACACGGATGGACCTAGAGACTGAAGTAAGTCAGACACAGAAAGACAAATATCCTATGATGTCACTTACATCTGAAATCTAAAAAGAAAAAGGTACAAATGAACTTATCGCTAAAACAAAAATAGAGTTACAGATGTAGAAGACAAACTTATGGTCACCAGGGGGTAAAGGGAGGAGGGATAAATTGGGAGACTGGGACTGACATACACGTGCTACTATACATAAAATAGGTAACTAATGAGAACCTACTGTATAGCACAGGGAACGCTACTCAATACTCTGCAATGGGAAAAGAATCTAGAGAAAGAGTGGATATATTATTATGTATATGTATAACTGATTCACTCTGCTGTACACCTGAAACTAACACATTGTAAATCAACTCTACTCCAATAAAATGTTTAAAAATAAATAAATGAGAAAGAAAAGAGTGGATTGGGGAAATATGAAGGAGGAACAAGAATCACACAGAAGAACCAGCTATAGAATCAGACATTGCTGGTGCCAGCCGGCAAAGTCGATCAGGTCCCGAGAACGTGCACGGTGGGGCTAAGTAAGAAACTAAAGCAAGAGACTACAACAAAGATGGGGTCGAGACGTTCAGACACGTCTCCACGAAGGGACGCAGTCTGACCCCAACTTTATTCAACATCTTATATTTTTACAGAAAAGCGTGAGGAAGACAAGACAGTTGACATTTTTTCTTGGTTGGCCTATACATCTTACAAATAGTCACAAGAAATCTTGAGAGCATGGGAATGGCACCCTGTTATTATTTCTTACACCAGATAACATTTCCCTGTGCATGAGAAGTTTGCACAGAACTCCAGGTGCCGGCAGTAAATAAGTGCCTAATCTCTGGGGTGGCGGGACAGAGAGCTATGTTTGCAAGCAAACCCTCAAGGACTGAGGCAGCTCCCAGAGCTGTGTCCTTCGGACAAAGGACCCCGTTCTCACAGGCAGCTCCCCGCAAGACATGAAAAATATCTTAGATGAAATAAAGACTTCAAAGAGTGGAGTAAATAGTAGAGCAGATACAGCCAAAGACCAAATAAGCAAATATGAGGACCACATTGAGAAAATTTCCTAAAAAGCATGAAGAAGATATAGACGTCTATTTTTAATATATATAGATACAGATTTGGTACCTCAGCACAAACACACACACACACACTTAATACAAAAGTTTTAAATCTATATTTTTAAAACATCTATATTTCTATATCTAAATTTTTAATATCTATCATGTTAAAAATACCTATATCTTCTTCATGCTTTTTAGGAAATTTTCTCAACGTGATCCTCATACTTACTTATTTGCCCTTTGGCTATATCCACTCTGCCATAAATTGATTTCACAATTCACTAATGGCCTTAAACTACAGTTTGAAACACAGGACTGGAGACATACTCTTAGGTTCCCCTGCTAAGCCTTATTCACTTCTCCCCAGAGGAGTCATTTGTTTGAAAGGGGTTTGGGAGAAAGCAGTAGGTATGCTCAATCCAGATGCTTTTGGGCTCTTATGCCCTGCCCATCTGTAGGTGGGTCATGATGCTCTCCCTCTGCTGGGGAAGAGACTGGCCCTGTAAGGTTCCTAGAGAGTTTCTATTCTCATATCAGTGCCTATCCCTTCTCTTTGGTGCCTCTGCCACCTTGGCTGTTAATATTCTTAATATTCTCCTGCCTTTGTTTGATGTGCTATGTCATTAATCTGGTGGGTAATCCATCTGTTTCATGGAAAAGGATTAGCAAGTCTATTTTAACCCCACATCTAAGCCACTTTCTCCAATCCAGCATTTATTGACAACAAAGATGACATTTTTTCTCTCCATTTGAACATCTTCTTTGTCTTACTTCTCCATTAGTTCTAAACTTGGAGACAGGAAACATTCTTTATTAACCAGGTGTTAAGGACTGAATGGATGTATCCTCTGAAAAAGGATTTGTTGATGCCCTAACTCCCAATGTGATCCACACAGTCAAAGGCTTTGGCTTAGTCACAATAAACTGTGGAAAATTCTTCAAGAGATGGGAATACCAGACCACCTGACCTGCCTTTTGAGAAATCTATTTGCAGGTCAGAAGCAACATGTTCCAGTTGGACATGGAACAACAGACTGCTTCCAACTAGGAAAAGGAATACGTCAAGGCTGTATATTGTCACCCTGCTTATTTAACTTATATGCAGAGTACATCATGAGAAATGCTGGGCTGGAAGAAGCACAAGCTGGAATCAAGATTGCCAGGAGAAATATCAATAACCTAAGATATGCAGATGACACCACCCTTATGGCAAAAAGTGAAGAGGAACTAAAAAGCCTCCTGATGAAAGTGAAAGAGGAGAGTGAAAAAGTTGGCTTAAAACTCAACATTCAGAAAACTAAGATCATGGCATCTGGTCCCATCACTTCATGGGAAATAGATGGGGAAACAGTGGAAACAGTGTCAGACTTTATTTTCTTGGGCTCCAAAATCACTGCAGATGGTGACTGCAACTGTGAAATTAAAAGACGCTTACTCCTTGGAAGAAAAGTTATGACCAACCTAGACAGCATATTGAAAAGCAGAGACATTACTTTGCCAACAAAGGTCTGTCTAGTCAAGGCTATGGTTTTTCCAGTGGTCATGTATGGATGTGAGAGTTGGACTGTGAAGAAAGCTGAGCACCAAAGAATTGATGCTTTTGAACTGTGGTGTTGGAGGAGACTCCTGAGAGTCCTTTGGACTGCAAGAAGATCCAACCAGTCCATTCTAAAGGAGATAAGACCTGAGTGTTCTTTGGAAGGAATGATGCTAAAGCTGAAACTCCAGTACTTTGGCCGCCTCATGCGAAGAGTTGACTCATTGGAAAAGGCTCTCATGCTGGGAGGGATTGGGAGCAGGAGGAAAAGGGGACGACAGAGGATGAGATGGCTGGATGGCATCACTGACTCAATGGACGTGAGTTTGACTGAACTCTGGGAGCTGGTGATGGACAGGGAGGCCTGGCGTGCTGCAATTCATGGGGTCGCAAAGAGTCGGACACGACTGAGCGACTGAACTGAACTGAACTGACTGAACTCCCAATGTACAAAGGCTAACAGAGGTTTGCCAAGAGAACACACGGTCATAGCAGACACCCTTTTTCAATAACACAGGAGATGACTCTACACATGACATCACCAAACGGTCAGTACTGAAATCAAATTGATTACATTCTCTCCAAGTGAAAATGGAGAAGCTCTATACAGCGGGCAAAAAAAGATCTGGAGCTGACTTTTGCTCAGATCACCAGCTCCTTATTGTAAAATTCAGGCTTAAATTGAAGAAATCCAGTAGGCCAATCAGGTATGACATAAATCAAATCTCTTATGATTATACAGTGGAGGTGATGAATAGATTCAAGGGATTATATCTGGTAGACAGAGTGCCTGAAGAACTATGGACAGAGGGTCACAACATTGTACAAGTGGTGACCAAAACCATCCCAAGAAAAAGAAATGCAAGAGGCAAGGTGGTTGTCTGAGGAAGCTTTACAAATAGCTGAGGAAAAAGAAGCAAAAAGCAAGGGAGAAAGGGAAAGATATACATTACTGAAGGCAGAGTTCCAAAGAATAGCAAGGGGAGTTAAGAAGGCCTTCTTCAAGGAACAATGCAAAGAAATAGGGGAAAACAATAGAATGGGAAAGACTTAAGAGATCTCTTCAAGAAAATTGGAGGTACCAAAGGAACATTTCATGCAAGGTTGGGTACAATAAAGGACAGAAACTTTAAGGACCTAACAGAGGCAGAAGATATTGAGAAGAGGTGGCAAAAATACACAGAAAAACTATACAGAAAGGTCTTAATGACCCAGAAAATCACGATAGTGTGATCACTCACCTGGGGCCAGACATCCTGGGGTGTGAAGTCAAGTGGGCCTTAGGAGGCATTACTACCAACAAAGCTAGTGTAGGTGGATGGAGTTCCACCTGAGCTGTTTCAAATCCTAAAACATGATGCTGTTAAAGTGCTGCACTCAAATGTGTCAGCAAATGTGGGACTCAGCAGTGGCCACAGGACTGGAAAAGGTTAGTTTTCATCCCAATCCCAAAGATGGACAGTGCTAAAGAATGTTCAAATTACCAGACAGTTGTGCTCATTTCCCATGCCAGTAAGGTTATGCTCAAAACCCTTCAAGATAGGCTTCAGCAGAACTTGAATCAAGAACTTCCAGAGTACAAGTTGGGTTTAGAAAAAGCAGAGGAACCAGAGATCCAATTGCCAACTTCCGTTGGGTCATAGAGAAAGAAAGGGAATTCTAGAAAAACATCTACTTCTTCTTCATTGACTACACTAAAGCCTTTGACTGTGTGGATCACACCAAACTACGGAAAATTCTTAAAGAGAAGGGAATACCAAACCCATTGGTATTGTTTGTCTCCTGAGAAACCTGTATGTGGGTCAAGAGCAACAATTAGAACTAGACATGGAACAACAGACTGATCCCAAATTGGGAAAGGAGTACATCAAGCTTGTATATTGTCACCCTGTTTATTTAACTGATACAGAGTACATCATGCAAAATTCTGGGCTGGATGAAGCACAAGCTGGAATCAAGATTGCCAGGAGAAATAACAATCTCAGATACGCAGATGATACCACTCTAATGGCAGAAACGAAGAGAACTAAAGAGCCTCTCGATGAAGGTGAAAGAGGAGAGCAAAAAGTTGGCTTGAGACCCAACATTTAAAAAACTAAGATCATGGCATCCGGTCCCATCACTTCATGGCAAATAGAAGGAGGGAAAAGTGGAAGCAGTGACAGATTTTCTCTTCTTGGGCCCCAAAATCACTGCAGACGGTGACTGCAGCCATGAAATCAGAAGATGACTGCTTTTTGGAAGGAAAACTATGACAAACCTAGACAGCATATAAAAAGCAAAGACATCACTTTGCCGACAAAGGTCTGTATAGTCAAAGCTACGGTCTTTCCATTACTCATGTACTGATGCCAGAGCTGGACTAGAAAGAAGGCTGAGCACTGAGGAATTACTTTTGAAGATGCTTGAGAGTCCCTTGTGTAGCAAGGAGATCCAACCAGTCAATCCTAAAGGAAATCCATCCTGAATATTCATTGGAAGGATTGATGCTGAAGCTGAAGTTCCAATACTTTGGCCATCTGATGTGAAGAGTTGACTCACTGGAAAAGACCTTGATGCTGGGAAAGACTGAAGGCAGGAAGAGTAGGGGATGACAAAGGATGAGATGGTTAGATGGCATCATCGACTCAATGGACATGAGTTTGAGCAAACTCTGGGAGATGGTGAAGAACAGGGAGGACTGGGGTGTTGCAGTTCATGGGGTCACAAAGTCAGACATGACTAGTGAGTGAATAACAACAACAACCCCCAGTGAAATATTAGTGATATTATTTGGAGGTGGGGCTCTTGGGAGGTAATTAAATTTGGATGAGGTCAAGAGGGTGAGGCCCTATCATGGGATTAGCATCCATATTAGAGAGAGAGAGCAGGACTTGCTCTCTGCCATGTGAGGACATAGTGAGAAGGTGGCTGCTAGCAAGCCAAGAGGACTCTAGCAGGGAACTGAATCTGCTGACCCCTTGATCTCGGATTTCCTAGCCTCCAGAACCGTGAGAAATAAATTCCTGTTATCACCTCACCTCTCTATGGTATATTGTTATGATAGCCCAAGAAGACTAAGACATCTGCTAAGATTTAACACTATTAAATGGTTCCAGGAAGTCAAGCAAGATAAGAACTAAGATTTTTGTTGTTGCTAGTGAATTTAAGGTTCTTGCTTCCTTGTGAAAGAATTTGGAGATGAAGTGAAAGGTAAGAAGTGAATTTATTTAGGCAGAAACACATCCCACAGACAGAGTGTGGGCCATCTGGGAAGGCAAGAGAGGAAGAGAAGGAGAAGGGGAGGGAGAGTCTTGAACTATTGATACCAAAAGCTCAACTTCTCTGTACACTGGTGCTGAATCAAATCACAGAGATTTTGGGGTGAAGTAGAAAAGAGAAAATCACTCAGTTGTGTCCAACGCTTTGTGACCCCATCGACTGTATAGCTCATGGAACTCTCCAGGACAAAATACTGGAGTGGGTAGCCATTCCCTTCTCCAGGGGATCTTCCCAACTCAGGAATCGAACCCAGGTCTCCTACATTGCAGGAAGATTCTTTACCTGTTGAGCCACCAGGAAAGTTGTAGCTCAGTTGGTAAAGAGTCTGCCTGCAATGCAGGAGACCTGGGTTCGATCCCTGGGTCGGGAAGATCCCCTGGAGAAGGAAATGGCAACCCACTCCAGTATTCTTGCCTGGAGAATCCCACGGACAGAGGAGCTTGGCAGGCTACAGTCCATGGGATCACAAGAGTCGGACACGACTTAGCGACTAAACCACCACCACCAGAAAAGAGAAGCTATATTACTTTGCCAGGAAAAGGGGGGCACAGTGGGCTAATGCCCTCAAATCTATGTGTTTCAACTTAGGGAAAGTAAAAGTTTTATAGTAATTGTTCAAAGAGCATGGACATTCTTCTGATAGGTTGATGGTGAAGTAAGTTGGAGTCAGCAGCATCAACCTCCACGGCCAGCTGATGCTGAGCAGGGCCCTGTGGGGCTCCTGGGCATGAAGGTCCTTTTGTCCCCCATATCCTATAGGCAAGACTCCAGCCTTCATGACCTTCTCTCAGTTCCAAACAGCAGAACAGTTGCTAATAAAGGAGAAAGCAACAAAACCACCTAATGCAAGATTAAAGGACCAGAAAGGCTCCTCAAGATTAGGAGACTAGACCATCTAAGACCCTGCACACACCCTAATCTTGTCAGCAAACCCACCCTTTTGAAACTTTGCAGAAGAAAGAATAGACTATTACTGCCTTGATCCTCCTTATCACATACTCCTGCCGACTATATAACCTTTTCCTACTCACCAGGATGGGGTACAGTTCTTGAGTCCCTAGCCTACTGTGTTCCCCCTTTGCCTAGCAAAGTAATGGAGCCACCCTTTCCTTCTCCTCCATAATTGTGATAATTGTGTCTCCATATTTCTGTTTGGCATTGGTGCACATAGAGCCAAGATTTCGGCAACACAACTGGTCTTGGGGTCTACATCCTTGTAGGCAGCATACCATGTTAATCTTACTTACATTTTCCCACCTTGAGGGGGTTTCATTATCTGCAAAATACCTCAAAGATAGGGTTGTGTGTATCCTTTGATAGGGAAACAGGACCTTGCCATAAGGCTGCTCTTGACTGTTTCTCCCTGGTATCGAAACCCCTCCCTTCTCTAGTTAACAACTGCTTGAATCTGCCCATTGGAACTCAGGGAGGGTCATGGAGGCTGAATGAAGGCTGTTTCCTATAATCAAAGAAGTGGGGGACACAGAACAGTCTTGTGCCCAGGAGCCCCAGTGGCCCCTGCATGGTATCAGTATTAGTTTTTATGGGCTTCATAATTTCATAGGCTAATGAGTGGAAGGATTATTCCAGTTTTGGGAGGGAAGGGGCAGGGATTTCCAGGAATCAAGCCACTATCCACTTTTTGGCCTTTTATGGGTAGCCTCAGAACTGTCATGGTACTGGTGGGTATATCACTTAGCATATGCTAACATATGGCTGAGCATATGATGAGGCTCAAGGTCTACTGGAAGTCGACTCTTCCACCATCTTGGACCTAGCTGGTTCTAACCAGTCTTTGTCATGTCTTATGGCTAATGGACTACAGTCCATGGGGTCCTAAGGGTGGGACACCACTTAGCGACTAAACCACCAACACTGGCAACATCTTCTCCCCTCTTATTTCACTACCAAGGGATTTAATGAGTTTGTTAGAGACCCTGTTAAGAATAGTTTCTCTGGATTGGTGGGAGTGAGGAATAGAAAATGCACATTATCCAGAAGTGGGTCTGAAATGGAAAGGAGAGGCAGAGGAAACAGGAGAGATCTGAGCATACCTGTGGGTGACTAGAAAAAAGCCCAGAATGCACCCTGGTCTATAAAATGGCTTGAAGCGATTTACAATAAAAATAAACCCATTCACCCCAGAGTTTCTCATGGGGTTCCTCCTCTTGAGTAGTCCGGGCCCGTTTCTCCTGCTTTTCCTCCTTGTGCTACACCCTGGAAACTTTGGCAGTCACTGGGGGTCACGGGACAAAGTGGTCAGGTCTAAACACTGATTCCCTGCCCCGGCTGGCTTCATCAGGACGCTTCATCAAGAGACTCCAAGAGAGCAGAACCCCTGGGAGCCAGGCAGCAGCCAACAGAAGGCAGACAGTACTAAAAGTCAGGGACCTGGGTTCCAATCCGGCCCCTGCCAGTCCATAACCTGCCATCCCATTGCAATTCCTCTCGGAGATCATGAGGGATACCCAGGAAGCATACCACATGTGGTTGAATGCAGGCTGCACCCACACAAGAAGGTGCGAATAGGGCCTGTTTTCCCTAACAAGGGGCACTGTTTTAAGGGGTAACCTAAAACGTCTTGGGCTAACCCCCTAACAGTAAGTGCTCGGTAGATGCCAATGTAACCACGTCTTGTCCTGCACCGGCACAGCCTCTCGCTCTACACCGCACCTAGCGCAGTGGGCGGGAGGACCCCGCGCTCCGGGCCGCGCCCCCAGCTCCCGCCGCCTGTCGCGACAGCGGCGGTGCATTGTGGGGCTTGTAGTGCGGGGCTGGGTTGGTTGGGTGGGTGGGCGCGGCCGAGGCAGTCGCAGCGGGGCCATCTTCTACAGGCCGGCTGGTTCGGCCTGTGCAACCGGCACTCGCGCTCCTCGCCCGCCCCGATGGCGCCGCGGCCGCTGAGCCCCTTGGTGCTGGCGCTGGGTGGCGCGGCGGCCGTGCTCGGTTCGGTGCTCTTCATCCTCTGGAAGACCTACTTCGGCAGCGGACGTGAGCGACGCTGGGACGGAGGCGAGGCCTGGTGGGGCGCTGAGCCTGCCGGCCTTCCACAGTGGGACGAGTGGGACGTGAGTGCCCGAGGAGGGTCGGCGCCTCCGCGCGTGCAGCCGAGGGGGTGTGACCGCCGCCCTGCGAGTTGAGAGCTCGGCGCCGCAGGCGTCACGCTGGTGGGCGCGTGGCGGGCGACTGGGAGTCCCGGAACCCTGGAACCGCTGGGCGTTTGGGGGCGTGTGCTGTGCTGCGCCGCTGTAGGCCTCCGGCTTACTCGCGGGGGCCGGGGCGCGAGCGCGCGGTCGGGGAGCGCTGTCCCGCCAGCGCCGGGTGCAGCCGGTGCCCAGCTGGCGCCTGCGCTGTGCGTCCAGCCCGGGATGCCCTCCGGCCCCTCCCGCTGGCCCGCCGCTGTTTCGTTTGTTGCCGGGATTCGGCGCTTCTTGCCTCCATGGAGTGAGGAGGGATTGTCAGTCTAGGGAGGCTGAGTAAGGGAAGCGGAGGAATTTGCATGAGGTCACCCAGGGAAGGCTAGAAGAACGGCTTTTGGGAATTCAGGACTCTATTGGCAGCGCTCGTGTGCACCAGAGCGGGCCTGGCAGTCCCTTGATGGCGGGAGGGCGGGGATGTGCGCTTTGGGCTTTCGGTCTTCCCTGGGGGAAGGGTGAGGCCGGAGGGTGCCGATCGCAGCCTGACCCGTGCTCCGCAGCCCGAGGATGAGGAGGACGTGGAGCCGGCGCTGGAGGAGCTGGAGCAGCGCGAGGTGTTGGTGCTGGGGCTGGACGGCTCCGGGAAAAGCACATTCCTGCGCGTGCTGGCCGGAAAGCCGCCGCTGGAAGGCCACATCCCCACCTGGGGCTTCAACTCCGTGCGACTGCCCACCAGGAACTTCGAGGTGGACCTGCTGGAGAGTGAGCAGACACCCCCTCCCCCCGCGCCCGCCTCCCCCATCATCTCAGCTGGACCCAAGTTGGGGCTTGTTATCTAAGCAGGACACGCCCCTGTGGAAAATCTTTCCCATGTGTCCCTGGGGTACAGGATGGAGTCCAACACTGCTCTGTTCTCTGGTTTGGTCGCCGCCTGTCCCTCGACCTTACTGCAGCCCACGTGCCTAACCCTGATAGACTCACAGCTAAAGTTTCCTGTATGCCAAGCACTTGACAGACAGCACTTTAAAAAGCCCTGCCAACAACTCCATAAAACTGGAAAGAGTTATTACGTTCATTATATATGTCTTGCATGAGGCAGTGAGGCCCAGAAAGTTAAATAATTTATCCAAGCTCAGGCAGCTTGCCAGTCTGTTAATGCTGTCTAGCTTGGGCTCTCGATATTAAGCACCCTGTACATTGCTTGCTTCTGAAATGAGTGATAGTCACTCAGTCGTGTCCAACTCTTTAGGACCTCATGGACTGTGTAGCCTGTCAGCCTTCTCAACCCATGGAATTCTCCAGGGTTTCTGAAGGGTGCTTGCTTTTTTCTTTCTTATCATCTGTGCCTTGTATGCACTGTTCTCCCAGTCTGGAAAGCCCTTCTTCCCTTTATGAACTGCTGTTCATCCTTCAAGGTTCAGGTCAAAGGTGATATCCCATGAAGCCTTATCTGACCCCCAGGCTAGCTTAAGAGTTCTTGCTCTGGGCTCCCCTTCTGCTACTGTGTTTGCCACATACCTCCCTGAGTCCCGGACTGCGCATCTAGGGCACAGATAAATCTGATCCAGCTCTGGCCCCTAGGGCCCAGCCCCAGTCAGGTACCTGGAAGATCACTTGTTGAGTGAGTGATCAAAGGAGGATCTGAATAGCCTCCTGCCCTCAATGTTAGGCTTCCTGGGATTTCAGGAGAGGCTAGGAGAGAGGGTATTGAGAGGGCAGCAGTACTTTACCCCTGTGTCCAGTCACAGACTCAGTGGAAAGGAACAGGTGGATTTCTGCCCGCCATATTACTCAGACCATAAAGACTCAGTGGGTTTAGTTAAGTGCCAAAGTGGTGGGATCAGACTCAAGGCCTGGCTGTTGGCCTCAATGGGCCCAGTTCCTCTGGTCTCAGGGCCTTGCCTGCTAGCCTGCCCTGGCTACATCTTTCTTCCCTGATTGTAGCAAACATTGATATTCACCTGAGATTCAGGCCTTTTAGCATGCTTTCTGTGTTTCCATCTCTCGTGCCCAGGACACAGAAAATTCAGATGGGGGTTCTGCAGTTGAGGCCCACTCTGTCTGGCAGAGACAGTATCCAGGCTCAATAAGGTCACTCAACCTGGATTCAAACCCAGATCTCCCATTCATGTCCGGGGCCTTTCCCCTGCCACACCACTCAGTTTGCTATGGTCACCTACAGTGCTTGGCCTGGAGCCCGGCTGAGAATGAGCCCCTTGTGGATCTTTGACTTTTCCCTCCCCTCCCCACCCCCATCTCCTATATCCATTTTATTAACTAGTTCTGTCAGCTTTATCCTCCAATAGAGTTTGCATCTGTCTGTTTCTTCCCACCTCCATCTTTGCCTGCTTGTCCCAATCCACGGTCACCTATCAGTACTACAGCAGTCTCCTTGCTGGTCTTCCTGATTCCACTTCTGTCCTCAATGTTGACCAGCAGCATCTTTCAGAAATCCGTATCACTTCATGTCATTCTTGCTTAAAATGCTTTTGGGGCTCCCCACAGCCTCTCTGTGGCCTTACAGGCCCTGTGTGGTCCAGCCCTGGCCAGCCCTGCTGGTCGTGGCTCCTTCTCCCCCTCTGGCAGTGCCTCAGCCACCTTGAATGCCTTCTGTTTCTTGAACACATGGATCTTGCCCTGTCCGGTGCCTATAACGCTTTTTTCTGCCTCTTCTCATGACCAGCTCCTTGTCATCATCCCAGATTCAGCTCACATGCCACCTCCTTAGGCCACCTTCTCAGACCACCCAATCCAAAGCCACCAGCAGACACTACCCCCACCCCGCCCCACCACTTTCACTTTTTCTGTTTTATTTCCTTCCCTTGTGGAATGTGTTTTTGTGTTACTGCTGTGTTGGTCCTGGTTACAGAGGGAGCTCCTTGAGAGCAGGGCTCCCCTGCCTGCCTTGCTGACCTCTGTGTCCCCAGCACCCAGATCAGTGCTTGGCACCTAGTAAGTACTCAGTATATACTTGTTGAGTGCCTGCTATGTGCCAGGCATTGTGCTGAGGGCTTTGGGGGGATCCAGAGATACATAGCTCTAACTCTCAAAGAGCTGAGAGTCCGTAAGTGTCAGAAGTCTAATCAGAAACACTAGGATGCAGGGGTGACCATTGAGGACTTTGCAGAGGGACACAGAGGAACAGGAATGCAACCCAGGTTGGGGGAGGTGCTACTTGGACAGCCACACGGTGGCAGGATTGAGTATGGCCTTTCCAAGGAAAGAAAATGGGGCAACCAGACTGAACAAGAAAAACTGAATGGAGAATGGCTGTTCTCAGGCAGCACAGGGGGTCCTGGCTGCTGACGACAGCCACTGACCTGGGAGGAAGCTAGGGATTGGGAGGAGGCAGGACAGGCCAGGACAAAGAACCAGAGTACTGTGTTTTGAGGACATCTTATACCCCAGTCCTGTGAAAGGTACATTGTGTATAGTACTTTGGGGTTTTGCTACAACCTGTTAGGTAAGTTGAGTGAGGAAGAGACTGATGTTCAGAGGTGTCGACCTGCTCAGGGAGATATAGCTGTCAGAGCTAGAGCTGCACCCAGGTCCGATTGGCTCAGGAACCCGTGGACTTTCCCTTGCTCCATTGGCCAGTGGAGCCTTGGGAGGCTGGAAGTGACGTGGGGGTGGGCTGTAAGTAGAGAGTCCGGGCCCAGGGAGGCTCTGAGCTGGCCCCTGGCCTCTCCTCAGTCGGCGGCAGCCAGAATCTGCGCTTCTACTGGAAGGAGTTTGTGAATGAAGTGGATGTGCTGGTGTTCATGGTGGACTCGGCTGACCGGCTGCGGCTGCCGTGGGCCCGACAGGAGCTGCACAAGCTGCTGGACAAGGACCCTGACCTGCCTGTTGTGGTGGTGGCCAACAAGCAGGTGAGGGCCATGGGAGGCTGGCTGCGGTCAGCTGGGCTTGATCCACGATGCCTGGGGCAGGGAGCACCGGAGAGGGATTCGGGCCTAGACCCATGACCTGCAGCACACAGCTGATACTGTCGCCCCCTCTGGTACCTGTGCTGTGTCCTCATTCCTCATCCCTCATCCTCTCTGCCTCCCTGTCATTTGTCATCCTGGAAGAATGAGAAAAATAATTTCTCTGTGTCCATTGTGTCTGAGGTGTGGTTTTGAATAATATTTCATATGATGTTTCTATTCACTCTGTAAGCTATGGGATACTGTTTTCATTTTACATACAGGGAATCTGAAGCTCAGAGAGATTTTGTACACCTTGAAAATAGTAAATTGGGAAGTTTTACTCTAATTGCACCTTTTCCACTCTGCTATGTCCCTAATGATCTCTGACTCTAGATCAGAGAGCTATAGCTGGGAAGTGGTAAGAAGTTAACAAGTTAAATACTAATAACTAACATTTACTGTGTGCTCACAGCATGCTAAGCACACTGTAATCATGACCTCACTATAGGCCTTGACGTTAGCCCAAAGTTACAGCTGCTATGTGGCAAAGCCAGGTCTTGAGCTCAGATCCTCCTCAGATTTCCTGCTCTTCACTCTATGCTATATACGTCTCCTGGCCCAGTAACTCTTGGCATCACATACTTACGGTGCCATTCTCTGCCGCAGTACAGAGTCCTGTTGTGTTTCAGGTGGCATGGGCCCATGGCCCTGAGAGCTGTGGGACATGTTTCCAGCCTGGCTTGGAGACATTCTGTCTGTCTTAGACCTCAGGTTTCCTCTGCCTATCAAGAAATATCTGGCACAGTTACAAACAGGGTAACCTTATGTTCTGGTCTGCCTATGACAGGCCCCAGCTATGCCTGTTGCTCTGATACAACTATACTAGTTCCCACTTTGAGTCTCAGAAGTAACCCAGTTTGGACAATGAATCGTGTCATCTTATATATAAACTATGGTTTATAGTGATTTTAAACTTTACAGAAGACAGCACCTACGGTCCCATCATTCTATGAACTGCTTCAAGAAGAAACCTTTTAATCTTGGGCCAGGCTTGAAATTAAATGCACCATCACCAGCCATGCTGAGTAGTGGCCTCTGTTTTTTCCTCAACAGGTTTCTAGGAGTCTAGGGGAGGTGAGGCCTTTGTCTGAAAGTGACCTTACCATAAGATCTCTCCACCATTGAATTTAGGAAACTGAGCTAAGATTTCTGTAAAGGTCATAAACTTGGTCATCAAACCAACCTGGGTTTAAAACCTGGCTCTGCCACGTGTCACTGTTTCCTTTGCTAAATGATACCACCTCCCTGAGCTGATTTCCCCATCAGTTTAGTATGGACAGTGAGTTAAATGAGATGAGTACCTATCACAATGCCTGACTTAGAGGACGTGCTGTTTCTTAGCACAGTGGCTATGGGTGAGAATGAGGGGGTGGAAAGAAGCTGATACCAAGGAAAGTCAGAGATGAGGAAGTGAGTTTAGACCAACTGGGCAAGAGAGAACTCAGGCTCCAGCGTTCCCCCCAGGGAGCCGATGAACAGTTTATTTCACAGATGACAAGGGTGGGTAGTTGGGACACACTCTCAATCCAGCCTGACGTCTCCGTTTCATCCCAGGACCTGAGCGAAGCCATGAGTATGGTGGAGCTGCAACAGGAGCTGGGCCTGCAGGCTGTCGATAGCCAGCGGGAAGTTTTCCTCTTGGCAGCCAGCATCGCCCCTGCAGGAACCAGCTTTGAAAATCCTGGCACCGTGCACATCTGGAAACTGCTCCTGGAGCTTCTCTCCTAGGCTGGCGCCCACCCGCTCACTAGCCAGCCCTGGAGACTTCAGTTCTGCTCCTCCTGCTTCTTCATCTCCAGCCTGGGCCTGGGGCACGGTCTACATAACATCTCTTCCCTTCTTCCCTCCTCACCCTCAAGAGCAGGGCCTGGGTGAGGCCAAGAACCACACAGAGGCCTCCCAGTGAGCTAGCCATGAGGCTGAAGCAAGGAGGCAGTTGAGGCCAAGGGTGGGAGAGGACAGTGTCTTGCTAATTCTGAGCAGCAAGTGGATCCCACTTTCACCAAGGAAGGCAGCCTCATCCTCTGACCTGTACAGCGAGCTGCCCAGCAGGCTCAGTTCTCCCCGCCCTGCTGGTCCCAAGGGGTGAGGACTGGTGTAGGTGTCCGAAGTACGCCCTGACCCTAGACTGATCCCTTCTGGTGATTTTGCACCCTCTCGTGTGGGCAGGTTCTGGGCCGTAAGCCACGAGCTCAGACTCCCTGTCCTGCCTTATGCTCCAACCCCAGCTGGCTCGTGGCCTTGTGCAATCCCTGCCTCTCTGGGCCATCCCTTTTAAAGAGAGGTGATTTAGGTGGTGGCTTTCTAACCAACCTATAAAGATAGGAAGCTTGAGGAGGAATCTAGAGATCCTGGCAAGAAGCTTCCTGAAACCTCCCTGCTTTCCCAAGGCTGAGGTCCAGCCTGCTAACCTCTTAAATAGAGAGTAAGTGGTCTTCACCCCCTAATCAGAGAGACTGAAACCCACACCCACCCCAATCTGGAGTCAGAAGCTGCTACTCTTACACTTAACTGTGCCAATGCCCATGTTTACATAAGTCTGGGGAAGGAAGGAGCTTGCCTGTGTTCCTGGGAAGACTTGTCAGGGGAGCAGGATGTTGGCCTCCAGACTGCATTTAATTATTTATTTATTTATAAAAGGAACAGGCCCAAGTTTTAGGCTCTGTTTCTAGGTGCTGTTATCCAAACCCTAGATGACTGTCATGGAAAATTTGGATCTTTGAGGAAAATAGCTGGAATCATGAATGACAGTGTGGTAAGCTACACGTGTCAATGGAGACAGAGCTCTTCCTCCCCCAACCCTTTGTGGCTGTACTTGATGTCATAGAATTTCACCATGACCCATATGAACTTGAACTCCAATACTTGGCCTAATACGTCAAAGGTACACAAACTCTGTAGAGGTAACAAATGACTCTGGGAGAGGCAATTTCATCATAGTTACTCTTACAAAGAAATTAGAATTAGCAGACCAACCAATGGGTAGCCTTGAGTATATCGCACAGCCTTCCTGGACCTGCTGATTGTGCAGCTAAGGCAAAGCTGGACAGAATAGCTGGTGTCCTCTCCAGAACACATTCCGTGATTCTCCTGTTTCCGGTGATCAGCCAGTTTAAAGACTATCTCTGTACTGACTCTTCAGTGCAGGCAGAAGGAACCTTTTGTCTGTCAAGAGGCCACTGAAGAGTTGACAGCCACAAATGGGCCTTTTTTTTTGAGGAGGGAACCAACTCAGTTTGCTTTTTAATTGAGAATAGAGATTATGTGCCTTTGTTTCATTTGACATTTACTCAGCGTGCCACAGTTTCATACTGTGGCGGGTGCAAGAAGGGTGGGCCGGGAAGGTGTCTCAGAATAGAATCACTTTTCTTTGAAATTCCGATTAACTTTCTGTCTTAAGTGATTTGACTGATTTTATTTTAAATATTTTGGGAATGACTTGGGTTTTAGAGTAGCCTTTGAAACTCTGCTGACACTTCATTTTGCTGGCAGAAAGTGAGGAGACTTTACTTCTCTGTTCTGTGAACTTCACCTTGTCCTCTAGCGTTAATACTTGAAAGTTAGCCTTGGAGCCAACATTTTGGAGAGGGGCGCCCTTTTCTACTAATTAAGCTCTGCCTTTGGTCTAGTGCATATCACTATGTAGTACAGTTTTTAAAGTCCCCACTGTCAGGAGGTGAGAATAGAGTTACGTACTTGAGCAGCTTTCAAAGACCAGTCTCAGAGCCAACAGGTCCCGAGGCACACGAGGAGACACCACCGAGGAGCACTGAAGGTCCGGGGCGGTGGCCGTTGGTGCCTGTACAGGCCGTATGGACGTCCTGTCAGCCTGTGGGTGTGCGCGTGTCTGTGGCTGACGGCAGCACTCCTCTGCTGACCTGTCCTCCAGGCGGGGAGCCAGACAGTGCTTGTGTCCCGGTTCCTACCAGGACCAGGCTGGGCAGAGTCGCGGAAGGGCCTTTTTTCAGAACCGCTGACTGCCTTGCGCTCTTATGTAGTTGTTCCTGAATGTGACTTTGGCTCAAGAGCCTAGGTGGCTGCTTTGGGGAACCTGTTCATCTCAAGTGCAGCTCCTGACTAACCGGGATGACACCATGTTTCCCCCTCCGCCCCACCTGAGCTTGGCACTAGCGAATGGACAGCCGGGCAGCTCTCGCACTCTCATGAAGACCATACAGTGCCCACTTCATGCTTGGGAAGGCAGCTCATGCGTCTGTGTGCCGGTTGAACCTGTGAATCATGCACGCTGACACTGGGGGCTTCTGCTCTTGAAGTTATTTGAATGAAATCATGGCTTCTGACATGCTGCTGTCCTTCTGAAGAGAGGTCAGCCTGGCCCAGAGCTTGAACACGTGGATGGTCTAGGCAAGAGGGCTCTTGAGGCTACTGGGACTACCACCTTGGACCAGCTGCCTATCCCAAAAAGCCTCCTCTGGCACCTCCTGGTGTTTGGAACCATCCGTTGTAAGCTTGTGCCAACACAGTGGTATCCAGCTGTGAGGACTGGAGAGGAGGTGAAGTTGGTCCCTCCGGGCCTCCGGACCCTCCTCAGAAGTGCTGGTGAAAAATTTCACAGCTCCAGCATGTCTGAATGAGACCCCCGATTCTCCAGAAAAATGTTTCCACTTGCCTTTGGAAAATATTTTGTTCTTAGGCTAGGTTAGTAGCAACTGCCAGCATCTCAAACCAGCGGCTGAAACTCGTCTATGGCGTCTATCCTCGTCCTCTCACAGCTGCCCCAGACCTCAGACCTGCACAGTCAGCAGTCTGCCTCACCCCTGCCGACTGCTGTCACCTTCTCCAAGTCTTCTCTAGTAACTCTTTAGAGGGAAACCTCCAGCTTTCCCTGCTGCCTCCTGGAGATGGGCCCATAAAGGGACAAGGGGAAGATTGCCATCAGATCTGAAGTAAAGGAGCCTTGCTGTCCCAGCCCATGCCCTGTGAACCCAGGCCCACAAACTGCATAAAATGGAGTGTTGGTGGCTGTGTACAATAAATGCCAAAAATTTGGTGGTGGTTTCATATAAATTCTGATTTTGAGGAACAAACGTGCTTGGTGCTTAGCAGTCCCAGGGAGGGACAGCTATGGAGGGTGGTCCCAGAACACGTCCCACAGCAAATCCCAATCCCTTCAGTCCACACTGGGGTGGGTGGGTACATCAGCTTTGGCCTAACAGTACTTTTGGGGAGATACCCAAACCCTTCCTTGTAGGAGTTCTAGCTGACAGGGCCAGAGCTAGGCATGAAAATGGAAGTGAGAACTTTTTTTTTAATTTTAGCAATGCTGTTTTGTTTTTTAAGTGAAGAATAATTGCTTTACAGAATTGGAGAACAGCTTTGACTGCCTCCATACCAGAGGTCAGAATGGAGGTGGCACCATTCCACAAGTGTCCCCCCCAACACCTGCCCTTGGGTTGGGCTCTGTGGTTCCCTCACAAGGTCGCTGGATTCAAGCCCAGTCTGGTAGGGGATGTCCAACCAGACTAAAAGACAGTTACTGGCATTGGCTACAGAAGTCGGGGCTGGGGGAACTCCAGGACACTGACACAGCCTGGGAGCAGAGGAAGGTGGTATGGAAGGCTTCCGCAAAGCCCTGTGGTATGGCAGCTGAACTGGGTGAAGAAACAAGGTTAAGGGCCTGGCCCGATCACAGGCCTGATTTCAGAATGCTCTGAAGGACTTCTGCATTCCTAAAGCTTTCATTCCTAAAGCCTTCGCTCACGGTGACGGTCACTGCTGGAGTCTAGCAAGCCGAGTCCAAAAGGCAGGTTTCTGTCCAGTTTCCAGCCCGCCTTAATGGTGTGAGACAGTGGGCTGCTTTCAGTGGCCGAAGAGAAGGCCAGCAAGCGAAAGTCTAGGCGTAGTCATTGGACAGAGTAACTTCAAACCCCATGTTAATGCCTCTCAAGCCTGTTTCCTTACCAGTGAGAAGATAAAACCACACAACTGTGTGGGTTTTTTGTGAAATGTTTTATGTAAAAATACTTAACTCCTTTCCTACAGCAGTGAGGGGAGACAAGTTTTATGTGACTTAAGGAGAAACCTCAGGAACAGAAGGTTTTTATATTATTGATACCTGACAATAATGAATCAAAATGCCCAGCACCCACCTCACTGTGACTATAATCCTGCTACATACCAATCATGCCACCAAATTACACAAGCCAGGCCCGAAGGAATGCCATGCAGTGTGCAGCCCAGGACGTGGTACACAGCAGAGTTGCATTCAGCAGTCCAACAGACATCTCAGAAAGCAGGTTTGGGGACTTCAGACTCAAAAGACAAGCAGCAAAGGCAGGTCACTTGAAGGCAGATCAGGAGGCAGCTATATAGCATCTTATCCGCTGGCACTCGAGCCACAACGGGCTTCAGACCAGAGCCACAGAAAACCAGTTCACCAGCCCCCAGCCTGGGGTGGGGCCACCACTGGAGGCCTCTCCCAAGCAGCCCAGGCTTCCGTAAAAGTATTAGTCAGCTCAGATGGTAAAGAATCTGCCTGCAGTGCAGGAGACCCAGGGTCTATCCCTGGGTCAGGAAGATACCTGGAGAAGGGAATGACTGCCCACTCCAGTATTTTGTCTGGAGAATCCCATAGACAGAGGAGCCTAGCAGACTACAGTCCATGGGTCACAGTCAGACGTGACTAAGTGACTGACTCACTTTTTTGTAGAAGTGATAGTGGAACTGCTATTCAGGAAACCAAGGTAGCAAGCAGTAGAACCAGAACAGGGGAGAAAAGGGAGGGCAGCTGTGCCTAGGAGGGTACATGAATGTGCAAAGGACTGACTGGCCTCTTTACTTTGGTTGAGGAGGTTACTGAAGGGGGCAGCCCCAGGGCTTGGCTGGGAGGGCAAATACAAAACTGTCAGAGAAGTAAAAATAACTATTTTATTGTACACAGACTATATTCAAACAAACCACGCGCTCAGAAAACAGCAGGTTCTGGCTTTTCCCAGAGCCCCCAGAAGAATATAAATTGGAGCCTCTGGGAGACAGTATCTTCTCCAAAGTGAAAAGTGAGAGAGAGAGAGAGAGAGAGTACGCGTGCACGTGCATTGTAACCCTTTGATTCCATGGGGTTTGGCTGGCCTCATCTGTAGATGCACACCACTCCTTGCTTCTCTGGTCCAAGAGGAAGCCTCAACCTGGGGCAGGCATAAACCATCACTCAACCTCCATTTTATTCTTTTGCAAAGAATCAGTGAAGGCTTGCCACTCTGCTGGGTAAAAGCGCTTGTAGACGTTGATCTTATTCCGAATCTGTTTTGGGGTATCTTGATAGTAATTCTTCTCATCCCGGGCCATAGCCTAAGGAAAGAAAAGGGCCACTTGAATGAAGAAGGCTGGACAGGCCAAGTTCAAATCCCTAGCCCTGCATTGGACAAGGTACTGCCCATCCCTGAGATTCAGATTCCTCGTGTCAAAAGTCATAGTGTATGTGGGAAAATGGGTACAAGTACCCTCAGAGACTAGGCAGGAGCTGAGACCCGCTGAGTAGCTCATTCTTTGTCCATCACCAACTGATCCCACCTGGGCACAGGGTCCCAGTGTAGCCAGATCTTTCCATTTTTAAGAGAAGCCAAAAAAAAAAAAGGAGTTGAGACCTCCCATAATTAAAATGGGAGTTAACCCCTGAACAGCAGTTAACTCTTGAACAGCACAGATGTGAAGTGCATGGGTCCACTTATAATGGGTATTTTTCAGGAGTAAATACTTTAGCACTACATGGTCCATGGTCAGTTGAATCCCGAGATTTGAGGAACTGCAGACTGGGAGGACCAATTGTAAATTATACACAGGTTAACCTCAGGTTGTTCAAGGGTCACCTGCAGTTCATTAAAAATACCATGTGAGCAAACAATATATATTTATGAGTGGGATACACACCACAGGCTCTTCAGTCTACCCAATTATAAGCATTCTGTCAAAGGGATCCATTTCCTAGGGTATCTTTCCTCTTTGTTTCCACTCAATCTCAGGAAACAGGCACTAGCCAAGCAGATCAGACCCCAAATGGTCCAGGGTACCCTCTCCAAGGACCCAAGTGGTTCCTCCTGCCAGGCCTGAACCACTTACCTTATAGTTTTCCCCATGGTTCTCCACCATGTAGCGAACATAGTCAATGAGATCTCGTGACAGTGTATTTCCTTTCTTTTCCGGAAGGCTGGCTTCTGCCTCCAGGTCTGGGTTGAGAGAAGCCAAGAGACAGGGAATGAAGCTTTGCTTCCTGCATAAGTTGAGCTGCGCAGTCAATCCTAAGCCACAAGAGTTAATACACTGGCCAAGTGATGACCTTCCCCTCTTCTTCTCCAAATTCAGTACTAGAACCTTCCTCATTAGCCCCTCAGGTCCCAGGCTCTGCCTATGGCACAAGCATCCATCAGCATGGCAATAAGTCACCTCTCTTTGGGTCTCAGATGGGTGAAAGGAAGGTACCAAACTAAAAAT
Organism: Bos grunniens; assembly: GCF_055505025.1. NCBI lineage: Eukaryota > Metazoa > Chordata > Mammalia > Artiodactyla > Bovidae > Bos > Bos grunniens. Next base: position 37,886,334 of record NC_141171.1, read on the forward strand.
CCCTGCTTAGTGCCAGGTACTAGGGACAGAGATGAAGACACATTGCTTGTCCACAATGCAGGGCTCCATTCCAGCTCTAAAATTCTTTGAGAACCTCTTAAAAGTGTTAATATGTGAAATGAAAAGGTGTGAATAAATGAGAACTTGAGCTGTAGGAACTAGGGCCCAAGGCACCTCACTGTTCCACATGAGGGGAAAAACCAAACTCTGGAGTCAATATGGCCTCACTCCTAAAATAGCTGGGCTTCTCTGATGGCTCAGCAGTAAAGAATCTGCCTGCAATGCAGGAGATGCAGGTTCAATCCCTGGATGGGGAAGATCCCCTGGAGAAGGAAATGGCAATCCACTCCAGTATTATTGCCTGGGAAAACCTATCCTTAGAGTACCTGGAGAGCTACAGTCCAAGGGGTCAGAAGAGTTGGACATGGCTTAGTGACTGAACACACACGCACACCATTACTGAGCTATATATTTTTTAAATTATTATGATGGTAAATTTTGAGGGTTTTTATTTTTTGCCACAATTTACATTTTTTTAATGGTAAATTTTGTGGGATTTTTTTTAACCATAATTTTAAAAATTTTAATTAAAGAATTAAAAGTAAAACTTAAGATTAGCTTTCACTACACTAAGTACACATGATTTTGTATATACAATCCTGTGCAGTAACTCTTACAAGAATCACTAAAATAGACTACAGACAAGAATTCATGGAATTCTATATCAAATGTCTGGTCAGAGGGCTTTCCTGGTGGCTCAGAGGTAAAGAATTGGCCTGCCAAGGTAGGAGACACGGGTTCGATACCTAATCTGGGAAGATCTCACATGCAGTGGAGCACGAAGCCCGTGGACACAACTCTTGAGCCTGTGCTCTAGAGCCCAGAAGCCACAACTACTGAGCCCACGTGCTGCAACTACTGAAGACTGTGCTCTTAGAGCCTGTGCTCCACGAGAGAAGCCACCACAATAAGAAGCCTGCGATGCTTGCCATGACCAGAGAACAGCCTAAGCAGCAATGAAGGCATAGCCAAAAATAAATAAATAATATTTTTTAAATGTCTGGTCATTCAAATCTTCAAACTTTGCAGAATTTACCCTCTTGTTTTAATATTCAGTCTCTATAGCCTTAAAATACATAAAGTTGATTTATCATTGGAAAGATTCAGTTTAGTCACTCAGTCATGTCTGGCTCTGAGACCCCATGGACTGCAACACACCAGGCTTCCTTGTCCATCACCAACTCCTGGAGCCTACTCAAACTCATGTCCATCGAATCGGTGATGCTATCCAACTATCTCATCCTCATTGCAAAGATTATATGGTGGAATCTCTAAAAAAAAAAAATATCTGTTCATCCTTAAACTCATGAGAAGCTGAATTCATGCTTGAGACTTATTGTTTTCTCCTTTATCCTCTCAGGCACTGGTTACGTCCTCCCCGAACATCTCTGGCCTCCCTTCACACATTGGAACTTAGTCAGTAGACTGAAAATGTCTCGGCCAGGACACAGTTCTACCTCTGCCAGCTGAGCCCTGGACCGGCTCACTTCCTCCCTCTGAACTTCAGTTTCTCCATCTGTACCATGAGAACATCTGAGGGTCCTTTCCAGCCCTGTATAGGATGCTGACCTAGAGAAATTGTGGCCCACACCCACCATTAAGCACATAAGGCTTCCGCACAAGCTCCTTAGGCCTCTCTTCTACATCCACTTCCATGGCCTTTACCTGCAGAGAACAGAGACCATGAGAACAGTAGACAGAAGAAATATCCTGGATGAGGGAAAATCCTAAAGGCTCCTGCCCATCCCAGCACAACTGCCTTATCCATAAGGGTCCCTCCACAAGGTCAGGCAAGAATAGATGACCAAAAGAGCTAATGCCCTGGATGCTTTTTGGTTCCCAAGATGCTCAAGTAAGCAATTTATCTTTCTGCGTCTATCTATAAAATGGGCAGAATATTCCTTGCCTGCCTCACTTCACTGTGTGATTATCAAATGGAGCAATGCACATGAAAGCACTTAAGACTTCAATGAGGGAGAGAGGTCAGATGCCTTCTCTTATGCAAGGAGCAGGCTGACAGCGCTTGGCTATAATTTCACATTTATTCAATAAACAGTAGTGCCCTGTTCCTCTAGCATAAAGAGATAATAAGAAATTTGCCTGAAGGCAACGGGACAAACCCAATCAGCAAGCCCATTCATTAACTATAGACCACTAGTCACATCCTAAGCACCACCGAGTTAGGCTTAGTACTGAATGGAACACAGAGTTCTTGTCCCCAAGCAGATTATGTTGGGGGAAAGAGGCACAGACAATAAACAGATAAATATACCACATGACATGCCATAAAGTATTTACAAGTGCCAAGGAATTAAAGTAGAAAAGAAGTTACTGAGGGAAAGGGGGTGCTATTTTTGAAAGTGGTCCAGAAAAAGAACTATTCCGGAGAAACTAGCCTAAGGGAAGCCTCAGACCAAGGACGACTGGATAACTTAGGAAAGGAGTGAGGACAGTAAGATTCCAAACTCCTTATTAGGAAAGTTAAGGGCAGAAAAAGATAAATTCTGGAAAACTGAGATGCCAAGGGATCCAAATAGTTTAATTTCAGAAAGAAAAAGTGAGTGCCGAAGGAAAACGGAAGCTCCAACCCAGGTCCAATGTGTGCTAAGGGAGGCAGTATAAGGGAGATACTAAAGGTAATCTCAACGCAGTCAGGCTGGCCCAGCTGGCTGTAGGGAAGTCACAAACCCAAGAAGGGCTTGAGGGAGGTAACAGACAGGATTAAGCCAGCTCAGGATGGTGTGGCGGCGGAGGGCAAGGCCGGGACCATGTCAGTACCTTTCTCTTAAGAAGGGGCACTGCCCTGTTGGGGTCCACAGCCAAACCCATCTCGGCCAGGTTCTGCCGCACCGATTTGGTCTGGTCCCAGGCATGTCGGATGTGTGAGCTACGGGGAAAAAAAGAGGGCGGTCGCGGGACTGTCATCTCGCTAGCCGTCCTGGCCGAGGTCTCCTGCCTTCTAAACCCCAGTCTCCTCACCATTCGATCCGCGGCGCTGCCTTCCGTCGAGCATTCCGGTTCAGACGCTTCCGGTTAACATTATAACCGAACTTCTGCCTCCGAGTCTTTCCCTTGGCTTTGGGCATTGCACTGACCACAGCACGGAGTACTAGACTCTGCTTCTCACTCCAACTGCCGCGTGTAGCGACTCCTTCCGGCTAGTGGAGCACGTGGTTTTGCAGGCTTTCGGGAAATGTAGTCTTCTTCTCAGCGACACAGGCTGGTTACTATAACTCCCAGAATGCCATGAGCGAACGCGCCTGCGTACAACGTTCAGCAAAGCCCTTTTCCCTGCCCCACTTTAAGGACCTCATCAGGAGGCGGGGCTTAGCGTCCGAATTTTCGCCTTCTGCTGTTGCTTGAAACATGGAGACTCCTGGCCGTGTCACTCCGGAGGCACCCTTTGAACCATCGCAGCCCCCAGTCATTGAAGGCTTTAGCCCCAGTGTATACAGCACTTCGGAAAGCTTCAAGGAAAAGTTTATTCGTAAGACCCGCGAGAACCCATTGGTACCCATAGGTAAGCAAGTGGGAGCTTTAGGAACTGTAGACCAAGAGGGCAGTGATGTAGAGGAAATGAAATAGGGGAGGATCGGGACCCCAGCTGGGTGACCCGAATGAGAAGAGGCCGGGCGGTGAGGGGTGAACGTGATTGGAGAAGGAGCTAGACTGGATTGGGGGCGCTGGGACGCGGCGGACTCTTAACTCCGAGGACCACCCCCCTGCCCCGGCCCTCCTTCTGCCCACCCCTCCCACCTCGGCCCCAACCCACAGCGCGCTCTCCTCAGCTCCTGTTTAAGAATATCTTGACCCTGAAGAGGGAAGACCAAAGAGGGGAGGGGCCCTCTAGAGCCGGACCTGCCTGCCACTTCCCACCTGCTTTGTCGCCTCTTCAGGCTGCCTGGGCACTGCGGCCGCCCTTACCTATGGTCTCTACTGCTTCCACCGGGGACAGAGCCAGCGCTCCCAGCTCATGATGCGTACCCGGATCGCCGCCCAGGGCTTCACGATCGTTGCCATCTTGGTGGGTCTGGCTGCATCCACTCTGAAATCTCGACCTTGAGCCGGTGGCCTCACCTCGAAAACTTCACGGATATGGTGTATACAGCATTTCGGAACCACCGGTCCTACCACTAAAATAACTCCTTCATTTCCCCTAACAAGCCCTGTATCAGTGCGGGTGGAAGTGGCGAATTGTGTAAACGACAGATTCCCCCCCCGCCCCGCCCCGCCCACTGGAATCTCAGGTTCGGTTCAGTTTGCGTGTTCCCTACTTCTGTTTATGTTGCACCTTGGCCACTTCTACCTAATAAACTCTGATTCACTTGTAGTTTAGTGAATTCATTCCCAGTCTCGCCGCCATGGTTTTTGGTCTTTGGTTTTAGGAGAAAACAGACTAAAGACTGCAGGGTCTTTTAGAAATCCAGTAGTCTACTGATTCTCAAACTTTCCTGACAACAGTCACCCCGAGGTATTTATTAAAAGTAGGCAGTCTTGAGAGTCCCTTGGACAGCAGGGAGATCAAGCCAGTCAATCTTAAAGGAAATCAACCCTGACTATTCACTGGAAGGACTGATGCTGAAGCTCCAATACTTTGGCCACCTGATGCAAAGAGCCAACTCATTGGTAAAGACCCTGATGCTGGGAAAGATTGAAGGCAGGAGGAGAAGAGGGTGATAGAGGATGAGATGGTTGAATAGCATCACCGATTCAATAATCAAATTTGTGCAAACTCCAGGAGATAATGAAAGACAGGGAAACCTGGCTTGCTATATTCATGGGATAGCAGAGAGTCTGACATGACTTAGCGACTGAACAACAAGACAGTCTCTACAGCAATGTTATATGTGGGGCCAGGCTCGGGGGTGGGAACTGATCTTTCCAACAATTTTCAAACTTTAAGTAGAAAACCTTCCTTCCTATGAGGCCTGCCACGCTTCTGCCCTCCACTTCTGATCCTGACTCCAGTACCATCTCCTGAGAACACTTAAGGCTGATCTAGACCATCTCAGCTTGGTTCTTGATGCATCTTACAGAACAGGAAACTGAGGCTTAGAGCCACAGCTTGATGTAACAGAAACAGCTCACGGGGTAATCCCAAAGCTTGCCAATGATTTGTGGCAGTACCTAGTGTTTTATGGTTAAGGAGAAAAGGAGGCTGGAGATCTGAGCAAACTCAAGAAGAGAGGCACCTCATGAGTTTCTCATTCATCTAAAATCTCAAACAGGTGTTCCTGATCTGCAATCATCCCTAAAGTGTTGACTCAGATTCTGTTTCCTTCCATCCATGGCTCCCTCAGTTTCAACACCATCTGTATGACTAAGACCAGCAAAGCTTCTTGCCCCCCATCAAGGTCTTTCAGCTGTAAGAGAGATTCTAAGTGTAAAGCAGTACGCTGTGGTGACCCTTGGTCTCCACACGGAACAGACATGAAGTGGTGAGGGCTATGGCACTTCTAGAGAGGATGGCCACTATGTTCCTCCCCCTCCAACCCCCACCAAAAAAAAAAAGGTTAGTTCAAAGTCCTAACCCCAGTACTTCAGAAAGTGATCTTATTTGATAATAGGGTCTTTTCAGAGGTAATCAATTTAAAATGAGGTCAGTAGGGTGGACCCTAATCCAGTATGACTGGTGTACTTATACAAAGGGGAAGTCTGGACACAAAAGCAGACATGTATAGAGAACAAGGGATGTGATGATAAACTCAGGATTGTAATAATGTATGTACAAGTCAAGGAACACAGCTTCTACTCTAGGGCCTTTAGAGGGATGGTGACACCATGGTTTCAGACTTAATGACCTCCAGAACAGTGAGATGATAAATTCTGTTGTTTTAACTCAGACAATGTGGTTATGGCAGTTCTAGGAAACTAATAAGGTTGGCAATTAAGTCTTTTTAAACACTTCAGATCACAGTGGCTTGAATGTAACCTGTGCACAACCTCTGTTGAAGGGAGAGAAGGTATAGTCACTGACTGTTTCTCCCAAATCCTTATCTCACAGGCTTGTTCAATCAGAAAGGACTGAAGTTGCAAATGCATCCTGTGAGAGATTGGTTGTCTCCTCCTGGAGCTGGAGGCAGCAGACATAGATGGGTTCCTTCACTTCCAGCTGGGAGCTCCTGGGTTACCAGGGAAACAGCCTTACCTTCTCTCTAGTCCATGAAGCTGGGGAGGTTCTAAGCACAAACCAAGCCCTGACACCAGTTGTGGCTTCCAGAGAAATGAGAATGATAATAAATAAATGTAAAAAGAGTTAACAACACACCCTTTAAGCCAAGAAAAAAAAATACATCAGGAAGGACAGTCACAATTTTGTGGACTGAGAGGAGGTGTGAGGGGCTGGGCCCTTGGGCCGTGAGGGAATGACGGGTGAGGGGGTGAGGGTTCCCCTTCCCGGCCCCGGGAGATGGGGAGGAACGGAATAGGCTGTGTAGCAGCTGTGGGAGGCATTTCCGCCCCCTGGCCAAAGCAGCTGCTCCTCCTCTGCCCGGCCCGGCCCCTGCTTGGCGGCCATGCTGCTGGCAGACTCCTAGCGGGACAGCGGTGTCTGCTTCAGGGACATGAGCACCGAGCGCAGGCGGGACACGTCTTTGCACTGCTTGCTGCTCTTGGGGTTGAAGTCACACAGCTGGGCCACCTTCTCCCACTCTGTGCCCGGGGTCTCCTCCTTGGATTCCTTCACAAAAGCCTCCTCAGATGCCCTGCAGGTGGAGACAGGACAGAGGTTTCAGAGCGGTCTACCTCTTCCCCGAATCAGTGATGCTCTGCTCCCACGGACCAAGGCTGTTTCACCCAGCCTACTAAGGGGTACTTTACCAAGACATCTCCTCCCCGGCTCCATGACCTCTGACCTCAGGCTCCCAGGAACAGCTTAGCCCCCAGAGGAACTCTCGTTGGGTCCTACCTCAGGGCCTTTTTTGAGTCTTCCCTCAGACCCACTCACAGCTTGTTTCTTGTCCTTCAGGTCTGAGTGCAGGCCTTACCTCCTGAGAAAGGTCTTCCCCTGCCACCGAAGCTCAAGTGGCCTACCCCTGCCCCAGCACTCTCTGTTCATTATCTCTCCATCAAGAGTTCCCAAACTGGGTCCCATTTGTTTATTTTTGCTTTCATTTCGATTACTCTAGGAGACTGATCAAAAAAAAACAGTACCGTGATTTATGTCAAAGAGTATTCTGTTTGTAGTATCTGGTCTTGCCTTTAGGTCTTTAATCCACTGAGTTTATTTTTGTGTATGATATTAGGTGGTATTCTAATTTCATTCTTTCACATGCAGCTTTCCAGTTTTCCCAGAACTACCATTAGCTGATTCACTTCCTTGTACAGCAGAAACAAACACAACAATATAGAGCAATCATACTCCAATTGAAAAAAAAGGAAAAAGAGTTCCCAAACTGGGGCTCCTGACACCTAAAGGCCCTTGGAGGAATCAATGTAATACCTCAGCTATTTTCAACACTTCCCCAACTGGACAGGACGTTTACTAACCACCTAACTGAAATCTCTGATTCGGCATTGCCTCAGGGTTCTCTGGACTCATTGTCTCGTGAGTGTTCTTCAGAAAAGGTTGTGGTCAAAGATGCGTAAAAGAATCAATTAAAGAGGATCTTCAAATCAAATCACCCGTATTTCACTACAGAACTCTTTTTAGCACAGAATGACTGTTCTATCAGCCTGGGGAATGCTCCACTGGAGTCTCTGCTTTTGGTTAGAATCAGATTAGGATGGAAAGTGGTCGTTTCTTCATCAGAAGTTCTGGCTGATAGTTACAGAAGCCACTGATGAAGGAACAATGGGGAAATAAAGTATAATAAATGTAGTTTTGTGGACAAAACTAAATGTGGGAGTCATTAAGAGAAAGACAATAAGGGATTCTGGGGTGGGGAGAGCTGGGTCTGTGTTCTGTTTGACCAGCAAGTGTCCTTAAAGCCCCTCTCTCCTTAGCAGTCCCCCTTGCATCGCAAGCAGGACCATTTCTGCCAAGTGCCAGGCACTAGCTGATGGCGGGTGATCACTCTCCAGGTGATCCAGAGGGATCCAGGATGAGCTGGCTCTGGATCAGGCGACCCAGCCTCTCCCTAGTGATCTTGCTTCCCTGATGGGTGCTCATTTCCTAATCTATAAAGTGAGAAGCAGTGTCTCCTCTTTGCTGATCCATTTCACTGGTCTGAGAACCCAGCAACACAACATGTGTGTGGGCTTGGGAAAATGTAAGGTTCTGAGTGGAGCTGGCTGACCAGCAGGGCTGAGGGGAGCGATCTTTGAAGCTCTATCTTCCAGCTCAAAAAGTGAAGTGAAGTGAAAGTCACTCAGTTGTGTCCAACTCTTTGCAACCCCATGGACTATACAGTCCACGGAATTGTCCAGGCCAGAATACTGGAGTGGTAGCCTTTCCCTTCTCCAGGGGATCTTCCCAACCCATAAATCGAACGGGGGTCTCCTGCATTGCAGGTTGATTCTTTACCAACTGAGCTATCCAGGTCAAGAGGCTCCCCTCTAACTTTGCTGTGGGGTTCATGGTCCAGCAGCACCGCATCACCATGGAGCTTGTTGGCAATGCAGAATCATGGCCTTACTTCAGTCCTTCTGAGTCAGAATCTCCATTTTGACAAGAGCCCTTGGTGATTCCTAGGTACATGCAGGTCTGAGAAGCGCTGGTCTAGACTCTTCCTCTCTTCAGGATTCCCTTGGGTGATCCTTGGGTCACCTCTTCAGGCACAATAGGAGCAACGAACCCCCTGTGGTGTTCTCCAGCATCAGTGCCCTTCTGCCATCCCCACTCTCCTGCTTGAAACCTCCCATGGCTCTCCGCTACCTTCAGGATCAGGTCTGAGCTTTTAAACATCACATTCAGGCTTTCTTCAACTGGCTCCAAACTGATTTTCTCCTCACCCCCCATACCCCCACCCCAGCCACTGCAGGCCACTAGATATTTCCCCTCTCATAGCCTTTGCCCCAGCAGCTTTTCCCATCGAGGACACCCTTCTCTTCTTACCCTCGCCACACAGCCAACTCCATCTCATGCTTTAAGGGCCAGGGGCGGTCCCGCATCTTTGAAGCTTCCCCCACAGAGGGTGGCTCTGTGGAAGCCCTGTGTGTCCTTGTGAGCAGCTCTTATCACAACACACCTCCAACCATGAGCAACTTAAGGGGATGGACTGTGTGCGTCTTATTCCTGTTTGACCCGGAGACTGGCATTGGGTAAGCACCAATAAGTACTGGACAAATAGGAGAGTGGACAGAGGAAGGAGTGGAAGGCTGTTATTTTGGTGTGTCCCAGGTTCTGTGAGAGGAGGTTTAGCCCAGACAGCATGAGAGGGCTGCCAAGGGCGTACCCAGAGCGAGGAACAGCAAATATTTGGCACATACGCACGAGGCAGTCATCAGACACTCATCACTGCTTTTTTTTTTCTCCTTCAGCTTCACAATTCCCAACACACCAGCCAGCTAACTATGAGAATAAATCTGGATTAGGCACAGGACCGGCTAGACCCCAAACCAGGAACATGAGACAGGCCAATGGTGGTCTTGCCAGGGGCTCGCAGCCAAATTCAGGCTGGAGCTCTGAGAGGGACAGCGCACTAAGGCAGGAGGTGGGGGATGGCAGTGCATGCTTTATACCTCCAGTATCTGGCACTCCATGCTTGTTTTGTTCAACAAAAGACTCACCCCACCTCCCACCTCCCATCCCCAAGAGCCATTTCAGGGTGGGGGGAGTTGGGCTGCTTGGCCCTTTGCCTCTCTCACCTGGGGATGGACAGCATTCTTTCCTTGTCTCTGCTTGGATTTGGCAAATCTGTCTCAAAGATGCTCAGTACACCTTTGCTGGGGGGATGGAGATGAAGGCTGGTGCTTGTGTCCACCCTGCAGGCTCACCTCCTTCTCTGATCACTGCCTCGGGCCCAGCCACACTCATTCATACCCCACCAGTGAGAGACTCAAGAAACTGCCAACCACACACAGGGACCCCAGCAAAGGAGCAAAGGAGACACGTACACGTAGCCGATGATATCAGCATCTGGCTGCTGGTAGAATGCTTTGTCAGCGATCCTTGGGGGAAGGGGGTTAGGTGAGGGGAGAACAGCAGGGCAAGATGGACAGACAGGCAGAGGGTTAAAGAGAAAGAGAAATCAGCATTAGTACCTCCAGCTGGAGACGTGTTAGGAAGCACAGTTCTGGAAGGCTCAGCAACTCTCCACGGCCCAGAGAGGAGAGCGGGGATCCTCCATCCACCCGAGGAGGGGGCCCTTTCTAACACTCAGCCCTTATCCTGTTACTCCTCCTGTTCACAAATCTTCAGTGGCTCCCATAGCCCATGTCTTCCCAGCCCTCACATTTGAGGCCCTGTACACGTGGGCCCTCACTCCGGCCCTACCTCCCACCTCTCTCCCTGCTGCCCAAGCCTTTCTTGGACAGAAAGAAAGGACAATGGCCTTTATTTCACATCTTGCTGTGCCCTGGTCTCCTAGTTGTCCTCCAAAGCCCAGGTCCCCAGACCTGGAGGCCCCCTCCCCTGCCCATATCCCTTGCTTCCACAGCCTTCCTACAGAGGCCCTGCTCCCAAGACCAGCCCAGCATGCGGGTGCCCACTGCTGAGCTCTTTGAGGACATAGATGTGGTCTTTCTCATCTCCGCCTCCCCAGGGCCCAGCCCAGGGACTGGCAGGCAGCAGCTTGTTGAACGGAAGCTGGAGGCTTCCCAGAGCCAGCCTTCCCCTTCCTGGCGGGTCTGGTGCCTTTAAGGGCACAGCCTCAAAGGCAGGGGCTTCAGGGCGCTCTCTGGGCAGAGACCGTTTCTGCAAGGGGTTCTCTGGTGGATCTCCACTGTCTTTCCTGCTCAACACCTGTGCTTCTTCTTCCAGGATGGGCATCCTGGTTGTCCTGTAAAGCATCAGTTGCCCCCACCCAGTCCCTGTGGTTTGTGTGGGACTGGACCCCACGCACAACCCAAGAAATGAGACCCAGTCTGTATCCATCAGAGAGTCTCTGCTCCTGGGACAGTCACTGGGCCTGGGACCAGCACATAACCCCATACCAGACCAGCTGAAGCTGCTGGGGCTGAGAGGCTTACTTTCACTGGAGTTGCCAAGAAAATAGAGCAGGAGCCTGGAGCTGCCAGCGGCCACCTTGGGCCCCATCCCTGGAGTGTGTGCCCAAGAGTGAAGGTGCGGGGAAGGAAAGCAGGGCCGAGAGACAGTAAAAGTGAGCGCTGATGGACTTTGTTTCAGCCCAAGTCCACTGTGCCTGCCTGCTTCCCCCTGGCCTTTCCAGTTACATAGGCCACGAGTTTCCCTCTACTCTTCAGCCACTTCTGAGTCAAAGTGTTGTCACTTCGATAGGCAGGAAAACCCTGCATATGGCTTGGTTCTTCCCTCCCAGCCAGGCCTGTGTTCTCTGTGATGCTAACCATGGCCACAGGGCCCCCGGTCCAGCTCTTGGCCACTGGGCTCCAGGGTCATCTGGCTTACATTCCAGTGGGTCCTAGGACCTCGTCCATCGACCGATAGACTTGCTTTTCTCTGTCATGGGGAGGAGGTGAGAGCTTACAGTCACCAGCTCTGCAGCATTCAGGGTGCTGAGCTCCACAGGCCACTGAGGAAACAGCCCTGGGGGTCTGGCTTCTCCTTCCTCTGTGTTCTTGCCACCAAATCACCCGTCCTTGTGACAGTCCTCCACACCATGGCTCCTCTCATGTCCCCACCCCCCCCCCTTATGTCCCCACCACCCCCTCACGCCCTGATAGCCCTGCTCACCGGTTGTTGATCTTGTTCTTCTCAACTTGTTCACTCTGGCGCTGGTTCCATTCCTCCAGGTCCTTCTTGGCCTTCTCCCGCCACTCCTGCTCCATCACTTTGGAGGCAGCATCTGCAACCCCCAACAGGTGAATAAGCAGCAGCTTTCCAGGAGGAAGGTGAGGCACAGGGGCCCTGGGGGATTCTCCCCTCAGCCCGTCCTCAGCCAGTTCCCACACTAAGGAGCCCCAGGTACTCTAAGGCTGCCCACCCGACATGGTGATGGTCCCAAACCACCACCCCAGCGGGAAGCCCCGACGCAGGGGGCCCAGCCCAGCTCACAGCCTCAGCCCTGTCCTCACCCAGCTCCTGCAGCCGTTTCCGCTGCTCCTCTCTCCATTTGCGGATGCTCTCGGGTTCCTGCGTCAGCCTGTCTGCCTGGGCGATCGCAGCATAGCCATCCGCGGGACCGTTGGCCTCCTAGGACATAGACAGACAGCAGTGTACCCAGCCTGTCCACCGGCCCCTCTGTCTCTTCTCCTTGACTACTCCTTTCCAGTTACAGAGGCCACTAATTTCTCTTTATTCTTTAGCCACTTCTGGGTCAAAGTGTTGTCATTTCTTTAAGCAATAAAACCCTACACATCGGTTTTATTTAAACCGCTCACATCTCAAACCACGTCATGCCCACTGTCTCCTGTGACTGTACCCTGCCTTTCCACTTGCTGTGCCCTCCACCAGTCACCTTCCCCCTCTGTGACCCCGGGCAAGTTACTCAACCTCCCTGTGCCTGACTTTCCTCATCATAAAACAGGCTACAAAATAGCACCCACTCCATAGGGTAAATATGAGGATGGAATGAATTTTAAAAGTGTGAAGAACTTCAAATACTTCTTGGTACACAGAGAGTGCCCTGTGTTTCTATCATTAAAGTTCCACTCTGTTAGTTGTGGGCTTCCCACATGGCTCAATTGTAAAGAATCTGTCTGCCAATGCAGGATCCACAGGAGAGTCAGGTTGGATCCCTAGGTGGGAAAGATCCCCTGGAGGAGGAAATGGCAACTCACTCCAGTATTCTTGCCTGGAGAATCCCTTGGACAGAGGAGCCTGCCAGGCTACAGTCCATGGTGTTGCAGAGTCAGACACGACTGAGCACTTAGTTTTATTCACCCAATAACACACAGCCCCTGATGGCCTCACTTTATAATATATTTACTTGTCCATTGTCTGTCTCCTCTATCAGAATGTCACATTTATGACAGCAGGGATTTGCCTGTCCTGTTCCCTGCTGTGTCCCCAGCACCCAGCACAGTGCCTGGCACAGAGCAGGTACTCTGTAACTATTTGCTGAGTGAACAGTCCTGAGATAGGCAGGGTGGGCTTAGCTAAGATCGTGCAGTGATGGGAAACTCAGACTCAGGGGCCAGACCATCCAGGTTCAGATCCCATCTCTACTGCCTACTACGTGTGTGCCACTCAACCTTGCCTGACCTCAGTGTTCTCATCTGAAATGAAGATGATACTAAAACTGCCTCTAAGAGCTGGTGTGAGGATTTGATGCAACAGTACTTGTAAGAAACTTAGAAGAGTGCCCGGCAGGGAGTGATGGCTCAGTAAATGATAGCTAGAATTATTATTATTATTCATTGTCATCTTATAGGGGACGGAAACTGGGGCAGAACCTGGGCCAGAGTCCAGGCCTCCTCTGACTTCCAGGCCAGGGCTCTGCCCAATTCTCCAGGCTGCCTGCCAGGGTAGGGGACTCTAAGCATGGCAGGCTGAGAGCTCAGCCCAGACAGGCTGGGGCTTCCCTCTGTTCTCGAAGAGCCAGAGCTTTTCTATGATCTGTCTGCCCCGTGCATTCCTGTCTCCACCCATCCCACATCCACGCTGCCCCGCCTTTGTCTCCTCCGTGCTTTCGGCCTTCAATTGTCTCCCCTCCTTCCTCCAGCTGATGAAATCTTATTCCATCCCACGAGTTTCTAGCTCAGAAGTCACCAGCTCTGGGGTATTTCCAAACCCCCAAGTAGATCTCACAGCCCTTCCTCTCCCTGTGCTCCTTCGCCTTCTCCCAAGTGTGTCTCCTGGCTGGACTGCAAGGTCCCTGTCAGCAGGGCAGAACCTTGTTTACAGCCCTATGAACCTGTCTCTCCTTTCACTGCTCTGTTGCTCAAGCACTCATCAAACTGTCATTAATCCCAGTGTTGTTTAATGTCTTCTCCCCACCCAACAGCGTCTGTCCAATGGTGCCCACACAGCTGGTGCTCAACAAGCAGGGGCCGTGTGGATGAAGATCCCCCCTGGGACCAGCATGTGCCAGTTCAGAGGAAGTGCTGGGTGTCTGTCCAAGGGGCTGTGGGCAGCAAGGTGAACGAACAAGCAGATGGACGTAAGAGCTGCATCTCCCTGGGGAGAGAGAAGGGCAGGCTGAGGGCGAGGCAGTGCTGCCTGGCTCCTCGGATCAGACCCACCCTTGGGTGGGGCAGCTGGGGCGCTGCCCTTATTCCTCCTTCCTGCCCAACATTATATTTCAATTCAGAAAGTCTCTCTTGACATCTCAAGGGGCCTTTCCAGGGCCCTAATCTCGACAACACAAGTTTATCACCGATGTAGGGTGAGCCCCACCCTGTCCAGTTCTGGGAAAAACCCTGTCGTGAGGCCAGGCTACCAGGACCTCTAGCCAATCCTATAGAATGTCCCATCTGCAGACAAGTGCAGTTACTTTGGTGTCTATGTGTTTATCCAGGTGCTACATTTTATTTCTTCTTGGTACTCATGATATCTTAAAAGACGAGCTTCCTTAGTGGCTCAGACAGTAAAGAATCTGCCTGCAATGCGGGAGACCTGGGTTTGATCTCTGGGTCAGGAAGATCCCTTTGAGAAGGGAATGGTGACCCACTCCAGTATTTCTTGCCTGGGAAATCCCATGGACAGAGGAGCCTGGTGGGCTACAGTCCTTGGGTTGCAAAGAGTTGGACATGACTAAGCAACTAACACTTTCTGACTTTCTTTACTATCTGCCCCCCACCCCTCCCCAGTAAAGTGAGTTCCATGCAGACAGAGACTATCTCTGTACAGAACCTAGGACAGGGAGGGCCTGGCTGTAAGAGGAGCTCAAGAACATCTCTTGAATGAATTAACATATGTTCATGCTTGGGGACAGAGATGACCAAGTTGGCCCATCATCCAGGAGCTTGACAGAGGGAGTTCTTCACAAATGAAGACCATGACTTGGGGTACGTGCATAACATGGGTCATGAAAAGAGGGGGGACAAGGGAGGGTATGACCTTTCTAGCCTAGGAGCAGAGTAGGCTGGGAAGAGACAGGGGAAGGACATTTCAGATCAAGAGTTGGCAGCGTAAGGACCACATGAGGCTGGTGCCTTTGGGAAAATGTGAGTACAGACATGCTGCCACGTGTGGATGAGATGGGTTGAGAGAGGTGGGCTGGAGGGTTAGAAGTCATTCCATGGTGTCCTTCAGGACTCACCATCTCCTTTAGAAGTGCGTGCGTGCTCAGTCGTGGCCGACTCTTTGCGACCCCATGGACGGTAGCCTGACAGGCTCCTCTATCCATGGAATTTTCCAGGCAAGAATACTCAAGTGGGTTGCCATTTCCTATTCCAGGGGATCTTCCCAACCCAGGGGTCGAACCAGCATCTTCTGTGTCTCCTGCATTGGCAGGCAGGTTCTTCACCACTGAGACACCTGGGAAGCCCCACCATCTCCTTCAAGACTGCCCTAAAATTAAGACTCAGGTTAGAGTGCTTACAAACTGGCAAAGAACCTTCAATTAAATGGTTCTCTTTGGCCTTCACAAACCTTCAAGGTGGGTTTTATTATCTTTGTTTTACAGGTAGGAAAAAGTCTAGCTTCAAAGTCCCAAGGTCACCTAGCCAGCAAATGGCAGAGCCAGAATTCAAACTGAATTCCTGGGTGTAACACCCCGGCCACACATAGCCAACAGGGGCCAAAGTCACTTCTGTGTCACGTGATTTTTTCCTCCCTAACACGTCTAGCATCCCAAGATTAGAGACCGTGCCCTGTCCTCCCACTCCCAAGGCCCACTCCCTGTCTCTCTCACACTTGCCTTCATACCCTCCTTGGCTCACTTAGTAGCTTGCTCAGGAATAAGAAGCTTCTAAGGCTATAGAGGACTCTTCTCAACAGACCTGTGGGGACAGCAAGGGAGGGCTTCTCATCCCCATTTTACAAATGACAAATCCAGCTCAAAGCAGCGACTAGTCCAAGGTCGTCCAGCTGGGAAAAAACAGAAATGAAGCCCAGATTGTCTGACTCCATCCAGACTTCACCACAGCGCCTCAGTCTGGGTGTAGAAGCAGCTGGAGTAGATGCTGGGGACGGAGGGAGGTTAGGAGGATTGATGGGAGGAGCCTGGAGCAGCTGCACTCCACATCCAGAGACATCACTCAGTGTGGCCCTAGCAGATGGTGCCCAGAGATGGCTGTGCCCCAGGCTCTGAGTGGAGAGCCCGGTCAAGCTGAGCCTGCCTCCTCCACCAACGCAGCCCACTGATAGGCTCTGGCTGGGAGCTGTTCCCGCCCCACACACACCCCTATGCCTCCCACCTGGAAGCACAGGGCCCTGCACCTGTGGTCTCTTCCGGCTCCCCCAGCACACCCTTCCCTGCAGCAGCCCCAGACTGAGCGTCTTATCCTCTATGCCTTTGCACATGCTGTCCTCCCAGCCAGGACCACCCACCTCTCCCTGGGCAGCCTGGAACCCACTTCCAGCATCCGTTACTGTTGCACTCTCTGACTTCAGTGCAGCATCTAGCGGCTGAACCTGCTTCAGGTCCCAGCTCTTCCGGGCTGTGTAACTAGAGCTATTAAACCTCCCTGTGTGTCCTCCTTCTCCTCATGGGTAAAGTGGGGATAATGTATGGAACCTACATGATAGGAGTGTTGGGAAGATGAAATGAGTTAATCCATTAAAGCTTTTGGGTGGTGCCCAATGCAGAATAGCTTCCCTGGTGGCTCAAATGGTAAAGAATCTGCCTTCAATGCAGGAGACCTGGGTTCATTCCTGGGTTGGGAAGATCCCCTGTGGAAGGGAATGGCAACCCACTCCAGTATTTTTGCCTAGAGAATCCCCATGGACAGAGGAGCCTGGCAGGCTACAGTCCATGGGGTCACAAAGGGTCGGACACAACTGAGTGACTGATACTTCCATTTCGATGTATAATAAGAACTCAGACTCCTGGCTCTTGAGACCAGCCCCACACCTGAGCCCCTGCTGTCCTGCACTTGAGCTCTTTGAGAACCAAGAGCCATTGCATTTGCCTCTACATCCAAGGCCTTGAGCACAGCGCATGGCACTCAGAATGTGAGCTGACTAAATGAAGGAATGAGGGGCTGCCTGCAAAGCAATGTGGAGGGCATGGGGAGAGCCTGGGACACAGCATCAGAGGGACTTGGGCTTCAAGTCCCCTCCTGCCACTCACTGGAGGTATGACCTTTAAGAAATCCCCTCCTTGTTCTCCTTAGGTGTCGTCACCTATCAAATGGGAGTGACAACATCCCACTCCAGGTGTGAAGTGGGGCCTGAATGTGATAACTGCCCTGCAACCACTGTAGCCCGTAGCCTGGGAGGGCTCACCCGAGGCTGCAGGAACGTTTGGAGCCCCTCCCAAGCTCAAAAGGGAAGGCACCTGGGAATGGCCGGGACCAAAAGGCAGGAGGCTACAATCAGGGCCAGGCTTGTCTTGGCCCAGCTCTCTGGTGGCACCCCTCTCCCAAGGGACCCCTCCGCTGGACACAGGAGACCACCACAAGGGCTTCCAGAGGCCAGGCTGGCCCAGCACGTGCTGTGACACCATGGGGAGCCAGGAGGATGAGGCACAGCTGATCCTGGGGATTGACCAGCTAAAGCTAAGCTGAGCTGAGCTGTTGATTCCTCTAAGTAGCTCAGTGGGGATGATGGCCACGCGGATGGGGAAGGAAGAGAGCTTGTGTAGGAGGAGTGAGTCCTGCTGGGGCCTTCCTGCCCCTGGCAGCAGCAGAAAGAATTAGAATAGGTTTGGGTAGGCTTATCCTTAGGCCTTAGGTCCAGGTTCATAGCTGGACCCCGCGGTGGCTCATGCCAAGTCATTTCAGTCGTATCTGACTCTTTTCGACCATATATACTCCTCTGTCCAGGGATAGATACTCCAGGCAAGAACACTGCAGTGAGTTGTCATGCCCTCCTCCAGGGGATCTTCCTGACCCAGGGCTCGAACCCATGTCTCCTGTGGCTCCTGCACTGCATGCGGATTCATTACCGTTGAGCCACCAGGGAAGCTCCCAGTGGCCCACAGACTTCCAGAAAAGAT
Organism: Bos grunniens; assembly: GCF_055505025.1. Taxonomy (NCBI): domain Eukaryota; kingdom Metazoa; phylum Chordata; class Mammalia; order Artiodactyla; family Bovidae; genus Bos; species Bos grunniens. The sequence goes on from NC_141171.1 coordinate 37,904,456, forward strand.
CAAGTAAGGTAGCAGGAAAGTTCTGTCCAGGATCCTTGAAAGTCAGATCCTACTCTGTGCTCCATCCTAAGAGAAATCTGCAGGGGCTTCCCACCTGCAAGCTGGCCCCTGTGGGCAGCTTGCAACAAGGGGGTGGAGCAAAGGGCACCAGATGAGGAGATTTAGATGAACCTGAGGGCTTCCCAGGTGGCGCTAGTGGTAAAGAACCTGCCTGCCAAAGCAGGAGATGTAAGAGACTCGATGGACGTGAGTCTGAGTGAACTCCAGGAGTTGGTGACGGACAGGGAGGCCCGGCATGCTGTGATTCATGGGGTCGCAAAGAGTCGGACATGACTGAGCGACTGAACTGAACTGACTGAAGAGATGCGGGTTCAATCCTGGGTCGGGAAGATCCCCTGGAGAAGGACGTGGCAACCCACTCATGTACTCTTGCCTGGAGAACTTCATGGACAGAGGAGACTGGTGGGCTACAGTCCATGGGGTCGCAAAGAGTCGGACACGACTGAAGCAACTTAGCATACACTGCATACATACAGATGAACCTGAAATTGGCCACTAAGCTTCTGAGTGACTTGCCTCATCTGTGACCCCCTTCCCTGCCTGTAAGGATGCTAGCGTCGCACATGTGAAGTGAAAGTTGCTCAGTCGTGTTCGACTCTTTGTGACCCCAAGGACTATACAGACCATGAAATTCTCCAGGCCAGAATGCTGGAGTGGGTAGCCACTCCCTTCTCCAGGGGATATTCCCAACCCAGGGATCAAACCCAGGTCTACCGCAAATGATTCACAAATAAACATACCTGGGGTTATTCTTGGTAGCAGTGAGAAAGAAAATTCCCACTGAGATTGGGGAGGAGGCCTAGGGTTTCTCAGATTCGTTCAATACAAAGTGAGGCCAGGGGGCAGGACAGGAGAAGGCCTCCAGGTGCTAATATGTAGAAAGGGAAAATTATCTTGCTCCTGGTGTTCTAGGTACTATGGTCCCAAGTATATCTTCAGCTCCAGGGCCACTTTAGGGCACAGACCTTTCGGGTCAAGCCAAGTCCTTTGGAGTATGTGCAGGGCAGGGGCAGTCTGAGTCTCTATGCTCTGCCGAACTGGACAGGCATCAGTGCTGCTTATTTGGAGCTCTCAGGCAGGCCCAAGGAGACACGAAGCTCTTAAAGTCCTAGAGACTAACTTTTCTAGCTTGCTGGTAGTTGAATAATTTTCCAGAAATGAGACTTGGCCAGTTGCCCTGTGTAAGGTACCAGCCCATCCCTCTTACATAAGAAACTATTGTTTGTTCTCCCTGAGGATTTAGGAGGCCAGCTCCTCCACAAGGCAGAGCTCAGGAGATCCTGCAGCAGTTAAGGGTCTTTGACCCAGTCCAGTGGGAATTAAAGTTCATCTGGTGAAGACTGTTGCATCTGTGGGGTCCTGAGTATACTATTTGTGTTCCAAATTCTTTAAGTACTTTTAATATGATCTGTATATGTAGGAATGGAGGGGGCTTAGATGAGTGTGGAGAGACATTTTTAACTAGAAATATCTTTGATGTGCTTAGCCGCTCAGTCGTGTCCTACTCTTTACGACCCCATAGCCCACCAGGCTCCTCTGTCCATGGGGATTCTCCAGGAAAGAATACTGGAGTGGGTAGCCATGCCCTCCTCCAGGGGATCTTCCCAACCCAGGGATCGAATCCAGGTCTCCCGAATTGCAGGCAGATTCTTTATGGTGTGAGACACTAGGGAAACCCAAGAATACTGGAGTGGGTATTTACTAGCTGTGTTTTTCGGTGGCGGGGCTGGGGGTGGGGAATGTGAGAGAGAGAGAGTGTGTGTGTTATAGGATCATTACAAAGAATTTTAAAACAACTCAGTGAAAGTGAAAGCTTTTCCTTTCCCTCCCTTCTCCCACAACCTTGGGGTTAACCACTGCTAACAGTTGGTAAACATCCTTTCAGATCTTCATGCAAACATATTTCTAAAATACAAAACAGGACCATACTGTGCATATTACTCTGCAAGCTGCTTTTCCATTTATTATATTATGGGCATCTTTTCATGTCCATACAGAAAGCTCTGACTGCTCTTTGTAACAACGACATGGTTTTCCAATTTACCTACCCAGGTCCTCAAGAGTGGGCACTTGGGTTATTTCCAGTTTTTCTGCTACTATAAATAATCATATAAAGAATCTGAGTGTCTCTGTCCAGCTATTTCTTTAGGAAAATTCTGAGAAGTGAAATCTCTTTTAACTGGGTCCCACCCAGTGAAAACGCTCAGACATGGAGACGACCACTGGGTTCAGCCTCCCACCAGTGGCAAACACGTGCAGGGCCCTGTGTTTCCTTTAGTCCATGCCACTGCGAGCCACTTTCTTTCTCTCTCTGCAAGCTAGACATTACCATGGGCAACCTGAGGCCATACGCCATCGATCCCTATCTGTGTGGTCCTTATTCTTCATCCCCTTCTCCTACACAACCAAAAAAAAAAAAAAAAAAAATGTGTCAAAAACTTTCTTAATGTTCCCATCCCAATGAACAGAACTTGAAGCCCTCTTCCTACCCATGATGGGGGCCAAAAAGTTACTGAGACCCAGGCTGTCAGTCCCTCCCGCTGCAAGGACAGAATCTTGCTTACCTGAAACACATCTCCATTGACCGTGGCCCCCATGTCCTCAGAAGCTGATAGAGAACAAGAAGACAGCATTACTCATTGCTCAGCTTATAATAAGCAGGGTCCTACATTAGTGACCGAGCCAACCTCTGCATATATCCGTGTGTGTGTACTGACTTCCACATATACAGACATCATGTACACATAAATAACCTGGGTTCAGTCCTTGACTGTTCACAAAGCCTTCTCATAGCTGTTATCACATCTAGTTTTCACCATAGCCTTGTGCTGAAAGGCACAAGGTGTGTTATCAACCCATTTTACAGATTCTCAAACTGAGGCCCAGAGAGGCTATGTGATTGCCCAAGGTCGCCAGCCAGTAATAGCTCCTCACCTACCTGAAATTAATTTCCCCTCGGCTGCAGTTAGGAATGGCCTGATTTCCTATGGAGCCTATGCCCAGTGAGCCAGCAGAGGAGCTGGAGGCTCAGGGCGGGTCTGCGAGGACTCAGGAAGAAGGGACTGCACGTCTCCACTTGTCCCTGAGGTGCCTTGAGCAACGGCTTCACCTGGGAGAGCAGGAATCAGCCCCTACCAGGCAGCACTTGGCCTGATTTTCCTCCTCCTGCCCCTCCCAGAAGGATTTGCTGCAGCCCTCACCTCAACAATGACTCCTCCTGGTCCCTTGCCCTGACACCTGATTTTTCACAAATTCCCGTGACTTCTGCTGCAGCAGGGACCCTCAAGGTTGGGGGTCCCTCTGCCCCCCGCCAGGCCCGCCTGCACAGCTACTTGGTCTGTCTGCCCCACTAGTGGCAGTGAGCACCTGGAGGGGCACACCTGTGTCCAAACCCTCCCACCGTCTTCCCCAGAGCTGGGTACTGTACCTACGACTTAGGAGGCGCTCAGAAATATTTGTTGAATAGCAAATTAATCAACGCACTAAAGAAAGATGGACTAAATGGCTTTTGTCCACTCACAGGCCTCTCTGCCTCCATCTTCACCCTCTCCCAAACCTCTTTCAAACCAACTGCCATGGCTGATGAAAAGCATAAACTTACCTACGTAACTCTTCTAATTAAAAATAAAATGAACACAAACCGGCAGCCCATAGGGTCTGCTCCTTCTTTGGGAACTTGACAGGTGCCGCTCCCTCTCCCTGGAAGGCTCTCCTGCTCCCTCAAGCCCTTCAGCCTCTGCTCAAACACTTCCTTATTAGAGGCCTTCCCTGACCATCCCTGACATTTGTCCTCTGCACCCCTCTCCTCCCCTATACAGTACTTTGTCTGTATCATCTACCAAGGCCTGATAGATTTATTTTTGTACGTGCTAATTGCTTATCTACCCCACTTGAAAGCCCTCCAGGAGGGCGGGGACTTTGCTTTGTCCATCACTGGGATCCAGCACCTAGAACAGTGCCTGACACATAACAGGGGCCCAATAAATATTTGTTGAATGAATACACTGAACCTCGGACCATAACTCATGAGGATCTTTGCCATCTGGCCCTGCCCATTTTTCCTGCCTCACTTCCCACCAGTCCTTCCCACAAACCCTATTCTGGTTTCCGCCTTCCCCAAACACACTATGCCACATTCCATGCCTTTCTTCCTACTTCCGTCACCAAAGAATGTTCTTGGGGATCCAGTCGTTTGCCAAAGCCCAGTTCACAACTCACCTCCTCTGGGAAGCCCTCCACTGCTTCCTCTTCTACCCTGAGCGCTGATGGAAGGTCTCAACTACTATGGAGTATCCCCAAATACTGTATAGCACCCCCTACCCTCTTACATGATTACTGTGACCTCCCATGGGTCATGCATTCCCTTATCAGGCTCTGTATCCCATTCAGCTAGCTCCTATGGGTGAACAGTCAGTATTGGCTAAATGGAAGTTGAATTGCTCTTTGGGGGCCCGCTGTTGTCTGCAAGGCCTGAGGACTCTCAGAAACTGCAATGCCTCTTAGCCAGGAGCCACAGGAGGCTGTATAAGACCATCCCAGATGGACAAGTACACTTCACCAGCCAGACAGAGCTGTGAGTCACAGTGACAGTGCTTTCAGCTTGGGGACTAAAGGGAGGGATCCTTAACCCCATGGAAACAATCCCCAGCAGATATAAATTATAATCAATTTTGTTTTCAAACAGTGATCAATTTTAGCCAACAGTTATCAGCTGTCCTCCCTGCTCATTTAGATGGGGTTTCTCCTGCACGGGTGGCCTGGTCCCTAAATTAGTGGCAGCACCTTCTCCAGGGGCGTCTCCTCTACCAGAGTCTGAACTTACCGGGGTCCATTCACGATGCCGGTGTGTGCACTTGGCATTTCTGGAGGGGAAGTTGTGCCCCCTCCCACACGCCACCCTGACCAGTCCCAGTCTCAGACCCCTCAACCGCAGGAGTGGCCAGGGGCCCACCCTGTCCTTCAGGAGGTCTCTGCAACCCAGTCTCTCAGTCCCATGGGTGCTGCCCTTTGGAAATGAGGCTTCAGCCTCTTTGGGAATCCACACACACCCACACATGAAATTACGAGTCTCTGTCCTCACAGTGCTTTCTGACCAGCCCACGGCACGTTAATAATCGCGTGCCCACAGTCCAAAGCCGGCAGAACAGGAGTGAGGCAGATATGGGTCCCAGGGATAAGCTGTGGGTGTAACTTCCCTCAGATCGCTAATCCCCTTTTGGGACAAGGACAGACGGGGTCCAGAACATTCCTGGGAGCTTACTGAGTCCCATCAGGGGGAAATGGGTTTGCCCAGGAAATGACTGGGCAAGTCAAGGGCAGAGCCAGGTGGGGCAGGTAGAAATCTGGGTGTGAAAATGTAAACCTCCTGGGCCCTACCCAAGGCTGATGAATGGAAACAAAGTATCCATTGCTCAGGCTGGCCACACCTCCAGCCCAGAGGAGGGGCTCAAAGAAGCTCAGGCTCAGGCCTACTCTAAACAGTTTCCCCTGAGGTACATGCATGCATGCACGTGCTCAGTCGAGTCCGACTCTGTGCAACCCCATGGACTGTAGCCCGCCAGACTCCTCTGTCCACGGGATTCTCCAAGCAAGAATCCTGGAGTGGGTTACCATGCATTCCTCCGGGGGATCTTTCCAACCCAGGGATTGAACCCGAATCTCCTGCATTGCAGGAGGATTCTTTACCACTGAGCCATCCAGAAAGCACCCCCTGTCCCCAAAGTCAGGGCACTCAGCACAAGGGCATCATTTAAGAGACAAGACTCAGAAGTGATGAGTGGTGCTGGCTGCAGGAGCTTCCGTCCAGCTCCCAGCTGCCTAAGGCACATTTTCTGCAACTTATTCAGGCTTCTGGCACTCATCACCAGTCTCCAGGGGATTACTTACTCATCACCATCTAGACCTAGGAGGGTCAGATCAATTCTATCCTATCTGGCCACCTATTGAGCCGCATCCCATAACTCCTCTAAGATCCCTGTGCTCCACTCAGCAGGGTAGCTGAGCATTTGCAGCTTTAGTGGTTGTGAGTCCAGGAGACCTCAGAGGGCCATGTCCCTGCTTCTTTCCCTGCCACCTCCGGTCTGGGGCCAACCTGTATCACCCCTGCCGGAGAGTGAACCTCCCATCCAGGCCATAAATCCCTGGAGTCCCACCGTCCTAGGAGAGGTCACAGCCTGTTCAAACCCCAGCCACATCTGCAGCCCTCTGCCTGACTTCTCCCTGCTTCTCTCTTAGATGGTTCTGACATGGGTTCTCCCAGCAGGCCTCTCCCATGCCAACCTGACTGGGGAAGCTGGTAGTCTCAAGATGTAGGCCCATATTTTCTAGGAATTCCCTGGGGTGTGTGAGGGTTTGTGCCAAAGTGCTAGAAGCTGCTGCTCCTTCAGAAGACATCCACTGCTGACTTGGTTAGGTAGCAAAAGATTCCCCCACCTCCACATCCCATCACTTCCCAGGGTGACTGCCACAGCATTTGAAAGAATGTGGAGCCCAGAGTTGAGAGGCCTGGGATCTAGTCCCAGATCTGTCACTCATGGCTGTGTGACTTTGGGCAAGACACTCAGGCTCTCTGGGCTTCCAGTTTCTTACATGTGACAAAGGGCTTGTTATGTTTCTCACACGAAGAGGATACAGAGATGCTTCGAGCCCCTCAAGCCACAGGAACTGTCTTATTCATATCTGTATCCCCACTGTGTCTGGCACACAGTAGGTGCTCAGTAAATGTTGAATACAAATATAACTATAAGGAGCTTTACCTGTAAACATTTTTTTTTTTTAATATGTAAGTTACCACTTATTCTGACAGGCCCATAAACCCCCACTAAAATGACAACATTAACAGGAAACAAGGGCTGTTTCGGATGCAGCCATGAAAATGATAGCTAGTTTTTAACTTTAAGAAATTGTTCTTTCAGGCAGAACTAAAGCAGGAACATTGTTGATAAACACGCTGTTGCAAGGACCAGGCCCCAAACCCCAATAGCCCTGGACCACCTTTGCAAAACCACTAAGCTCCAAGCCCAGCAGGGCAGGATCACATCTGACTGAAGCCCTCTGTGCCCCTGCCCCATACTGGTGTCTCTGACCCAGAGCCTGGCATATGGAAGGCGATGCGGCCAGGGGAAGAGGATTCAGTCTGAGAGAAACGGTTTAGCCCTCGCTCCACCACTTGCTAGTTCTTTCAGTAGTGTACATTTTGAGCCTCGGTTCTTCCATCTCTGAAATGGGTGTATAATGCACACGAAATGATGAAATGTTAAGTAAAGTGCCTAGAACAGTGACCGCAGGATGGCAGGTGATCCTCCAGGAAAGTCTGTAAGTTCTTAGAGCACCCAGTGCCTCCTGCTTTCCCAGCTGAAGGAGGGAGCTAAGTCCAAGGGTCAGGGAGGTCTGAGGTCCTGTGCCCACCTGCAGGGCTCAGCCGGAGGCAGCCAGCCTACTGGGAAGCTCAAGGCTGGGCTGCGTTGGATTCCAGAGCCAGGCAGTGGTGGAGCTGGCTTGGGAATGAAATGTCATGACGAATTTCTATGCCGGGAGCCACCAGATCCTCAGCCCCAGGCGGGGCCTCACATAGGGAACGCAACAAGATCGCCCTCCCATTTCCTTCTCCAGGTCCCCCTCAGGTACACATACAGCCCCAGGCCTGCTTCTGGCTGGCCAAAGCAGGCCTTCTTCGCTCTACCGCAGGGCCCGGAGGCCGAGGACCCCGGGTGCGAGCCCCAGATCCCCCCCTCCAACCCCCAGTACCCAGGCCACCGCGCTGACTCACCCCCACTGGCGGGTCCCGGCTGCGCGAGGCCCCCCTGGCTGCCGGCAGGTGCCCCGAAACCCTCGTCATTCTCTATGCCCGCAATCTCACTCTCCTGCTGGGCCAAGAAGGCAGCCGCCGGGTCCTCCTCGGCCGCTTCGGGGGCCCCGCTCTCAGACGACGAGAAGAAGCCAAAGTCATCAGCCATTTTCCCCGCGTCTCTGCCGAAGCGTCCGTCTGGTGCTCGGCTCTGCCCGGCGCGTGCCCCGCGCTGCGCCCGGCGGCCGCGGCACTGTCACCCGAGCACCCCGGGGGGAGCCGCTCGGCCTCGGCGGGGACGGGCTCAGCGCGGCGGCCCTACACTTCCTCTCCGCCACCGGGCCCGGCTCGCCTGTCACTGCGGCTGCAGGCGGGAGGAGCCGGGACGGGAATGCGGTGATGTCACCGGCCGAGGGAGGAGGCCCGCAGGACGGCCGGAGGTCGCCTCTCAGCGGCCACAGGAGGGCGGCAGCAGGACGGCGGCGCAGCCCCAGGGGCCCGGGGCCGCGCTACCCGCTCGCGGCCACCAGCGGCGCGTCTCCAGGACACAGGACTGGCGCAGCTCCTGCCGGGTCCGGAGGCGAAGCAGATGGAACCAAGGGACCATCGCGTGTACAGGGTCACCGCAGACTGGCAGCCCGGATTTCAGGAGCACCGAGCGGGTGGTCGCAGCGCAACCTGGCTCCTCCTGATTCATTCTGCACAAGTTTCTTCTCCAAGGCTCGGCGGGTGTTATGAAGCCCCGTTATCAGTAGCCTTGGAGAGGTAACATTAAGACCCACCGCTTTATTGCATCCTTCTTGCCAGTCCAGGGTCTTCCCCACAAGGCCATGTTGTTTCCGTACATTTCTTATGCATTTCCTGTCATTTGGAGGCTTCAGCTCAGGCCACCAGAGTTTGTGTGACGTGACGGGGTCTCTACTTGGAGGCTGGGTCCCTTCAATGTCCCTTGCTTCCCTGGTCGCTCAAACGGTAAAGAATCTGTATGCAATTAAGGAGAACTGGGTTCCATCCCTGGGTCAGGAAGATCCCCTGGAGAAGGACATGGCAACCCTCTTCAATATTCTTGCCTGGAGAATTCCATGGACAGAGGACCCTGGTGGGCTATAGTCCACAGGGTCACAAACAGTCAGACAGGACTGAAGTGACTTAGCAGTAGCAGCAAGTATGAACCAAATTGAGAAAGGCAAACCCAGTTTATCCAGGCAGCCTACCACTCCTCCACTCAGTCACCCTAAGTAAACAGACTTCAAAACATATTAAAACCCAAGCTCTGGCCATGGGGAGATTACAATCTAGGAGCCCAACAGATGGGAAATGGTCAGACATTTTCTCGGAGTGATAGGTGCTGTGACATTTAAACACAGGCTTGGGTCGGGGGTGGGGGGTAGGTGCGGCGGGGGAAGAACCACCATCGGATCTTTAGGATTTTTTCTTTCTGATTTGAAATTTGAAGGTCAAAAAAGAAAGGAAAGATGAGCCGCCCCTAACAGTGGGTTCCCTTAGTGGGTGGGGAGTGGAAGCAAAGTTAAACTGAAGGGCAATCTCAGTTTTGCACAGGAATACTTTGATGTAGGTTTCATTCTTATGATGAAAATATAATCATTTATCAGTAGTGTGGAAAAGAGAAACTTCAGGCCCTGCACAATCTGGTGCAAGCTCAGCACTCCACCATCACTCATCTCACTCCTCTTCCTCATTACCCCAGCTGCAGCCTCAGGTGCTGAAAAGAGCTGTACAGTTCCCTACTTTAACAAACCAGCCTTAAATGTCAACTCCAGGCTTTGTAGAGACAGAAGGACTACTGAACACACTATGTGCCCTTTGTGATCACCCGTGGATGTACTTACTTGGTTCCTGGAGACTTCAATGCCTCTGCCGGCACTCTTCCCAACTAGTTCCTCCTTCCTTCCTGCTCCTTCCTAATGTAGCCATCAGCAAAATTACTTACATGCTTAATTTATACAAGTTACTGGATGAAGCACAAGCTGGAATCAAGATTGCTGGGAGAAATATCAATAACCTCAGATATGCAGATGACACCACCCTTATGGCAGAAAGTGAAGAAGAACTAAAGAACCTCTTGATGAAAGTGAAACAGGAGAGTGAAAAAGTTGGCTTAAAACTCAACATTCAGAAAACTAAGATCATGGCATCTGGTCCTATCACTGCATGGCAAATAGATGGGGAAACAATGGAAATAGTGACAGACTTTACTTTGAGGGGCTCCAAAATCACTGCAGATGGTGACTGTAGCATGAAATTATAAGACGCTTACTCCTTGGAAGGAAAGTTAAGACCAACCTAGACAGCATAGTCAAAAGCAGAGACATTATTTTGCCGACAAAGGCCCGTCTAGTCAAAGCTATGGTTTTTCCAGTAGTCACGTATGGATGTGAGAGTTGGACTATAAAGAAAGCTGGATGCTGAAGAACTGATGCTTTTGAACTGTGATGTTGGAGAAGACTCTTGAGAGTCCCTTGGACTGCAAGGAGCTCCAACCAGTCCATCCTAAAGGAAATCAGTCCTGAATATCCATTGGAAGGACTGATGCTGAAGCTGAAACTCCAATACTTTGACCACCTGATGTGAAGAACTGACTCATTGGAAAAGACCCTGATGCTGGGAAAAATTGAAGGCAGGAGGAGAAGGGGATGACAGAGGATGAGATGGTTGGATGGCATCACCAACTCAATGGACATGAGTTTGAGTAAACTCTGGGAGTTGGCAATGGACAGGGAGGCCTGGCGTGCTGCAGCCCATGGGGTTGCAAAGAGTCAGATACAGCTGAGCATCTGAACTGAACTGAACTGGTCCAGATCATTCTGCAGCCATGCTTGCTCCTGTATTAATACATGACTTATTCTTAAGCATGAATATTAAAAATTATCATTAAAGTCTGAACTATGTCATATAGCACTTTGTGCTGGAGATCCTCTGTTTCTTGACACTTCACTAAATATCTTTGTTAATTGCTCAGTCGTTTCTGACTCTTTGTGACCCCATGTACTATAACCTGCCAGGCTCCTCTGTCCTGGGATTCTCCAGGCAAGAATATTGGAGTGGGTTGCCATTCCCTTCTCAGGGAACTAAGTATCTTTGGAGATCTCCAAACACAGTCTGGTCTTCTAATTCTCCACTTAATTATGAAACTCAGCAATGGTCAAAAGACATCAGTTGAGTAAAGATATGAGGCAATCTCACAGAATCTAAATTGCAACTTACAAATTCTGAAGTGGAGATATTTTTTAAATGTTTTTAATAGGAAGTTTCAAGCATGCAGAAGAGAAGAAAGACTGATTTAATACAACTCCACATACCAACACCTGAGCATCAATATTACCAATATATAATCAGTCTTGTTTCATCCATAACCTTTATTCCTTCCCATGTATTATTTCATCAGTAAATCGTAACTTTTTTCTAAAATCTTGTGGTAAAAAACACATAAATTTACGGTCTTTACCATTTTAAGCGTACAGTTCAGTAGTGTTAAGTATAGCCACATGGTTGTACGATAGATATCCAGAACTTTTTCATCTTACAAAACAAACTATATCCATTACCCAATTCCTCACTTTTCCCTCATCAAAGCCCTGGCAACCAACAGTCTACTTTCTGTTAATATGAATGGACTGGTTTAGATAGCTCACAAAGGTGAAATTATAGAGTTTTGTATCCTTATTCCACTTAGCATAATGTTCTTAAGGTTCATCAAGTTCTGACAGATGCAGCATGGGTCAGAATTTTCTTCCTTTTTAAGGCTAAATAATATTCTGTCATACGATATATATATTGCATTTTCTTCATCCATCTGTCCATGGACATTTGGATTGCTTCCTCCTTAGTTACTATGAGTAGAGCTGTTGTTAACACAGATGTACAAATATGTCTTTGTGATCCTGCTTTCTGTTCTTTTAGATATATACCCTGGAATGGAATTGCTGGATTCTATGGTAATTCTATTTTCAGTTTTTTTAAGCATCACCATACTGGTTTCCAGAGCTACTGAACCATTTTACATTCCCACTAATAAGCTCCTTTTTTTTGATTGGTTGATTTCAGTTTCAAGGGGGTTTTTTTTTTCCTTCATTTTTTCAAGTTTTTATTTTGACATATTTCAACTTACAGGAAATTATAAATAATTCCCATAGGCTTTTCACCATTCTCACCAGATTCCTTAAATTATAACATTTTATCACCTTGGCTTTATTCTTTTTTTCTCTTTCTCCTAAACTAAACTTACTCTGTGTAAGTTGCACACACCATGAACCTTCATCCCTAAATATTTCACTTCATGTTTTCCTAAGAATAAGGACATTCATTTACATCACCACTCTACAATTATCAAAATCAGTGTATTAATTTTTATATAATACCATTATCAAATTGACATAACTTACTCAGATTTCACCAAATGTCCCAACAATAGAGGGAAAGAAAATCCCAAATTATGTGTTTAGGTATTCCACTCAGTACCCTCTCTGTTTGATTTCCTCCAGTCTGGAGTGGTTCTCTGTCATGAAGATGATGTCTTGAAGATTACTAGTCAGTTATTTTGTCCTTCAATTTGAGTTGTCTTTGTTTCCTCCTGGTTAGATTCATTGTAAACATTTTTGGCAGAAATAACATGATTCAGGCATTAGAATGATAGTTGACAAATGCTAATCTTCTAGTTCCATTTCCATAAACATTTATTAGTTGGCTTTCTACTATAGGATGTTTGTTCCATCTGCAAGACTCATAGATTCATTTGATCCAAGTGAATTGTATTAGTAGTGCTTTGCTATCATTATTTATTCTAGTGCTCATATTGTCCAAGATTGGGTCAGTAGGAGCCCCTTTGAGTTGGCTCCTGTGTTTCTAATGTGTGTGTGTGTGTGTGGTCAGTCATGTCCGACTCTTTGCAAGCCCATTAGGCTCCTCTGTCCATGGGATATACCCAACAAGAATACAGGAGTTGCTTAACAGTTCCTCTTCCAGGAGATCTTCCCAACCCAGGAATCAAAACTGCTTCTCCTATGTCCACATCATTCTTTGAGCACTTTCTCATTTTCTGGCACAACAAAATATTTCAGGCTTAAGAATAAGTCATTTCTCAATCATCAAAAAGTCTATAAATAATAAATGCTAGGGAGGGTGTGGAGAAAAGGAAACCCTCATACACTGTTGGTGGGGATATAAATTGGTGCAGCCACTATGAAGAACAGTATGGTGTTTCCTTAAAAGAGCTAAAAATAGAGTTACCATATGATCCAGCAATCCTACCCCTGGGCATATATCCAGAAAAGACAAAAACTCTTAATTCAAAAAGATTTATGCACCCCAAGGTTCATAGCAGCACTATTTACAACAGCTGAGGCATGGAAACAGCCCAAGTATCAACAGATGATTGATTTAAGATGATGTGAGATATATGTAATATAGATACATAATGATATATTAGCCATAAAAAAGAATGAAATATCGTCATTTGCAGCAACATGGGTGGGCCTAGAGAATATCATACTAAGTGAAGTAAGTCAGACAGAGAAAGACAATAATTATATGATATCACATATATGTGGAACCTGACAAACAATACAAATGAATCTATATACAAAACAGAAACAGACAGGCATAGAAAACAATCTTGTGGTTACCGAAGGGGATAGGGGGAGAGGAGGGATAAATGGGTGGAAGAATAAATTAGAAGCATAGAATTAACAGAAATACACTATGCATAAAATAGATAATCAACAAGGATTTACTGTGTAACACAGGGAATAATATTTAGTATCTTGGACAGAGGATGAGATGGTTGGATGGCATCACCAACACAATGGACATGGGTTTGGGTGGACTCTGGGAGTTGGTGATGGACAGGGAGGCCTGGTGTGCTGCGGTTCATGGGGTCGCAAAGAGTTGGACATGACTGAGCAACTGAACTGAACTGAACTAAACTGCGATCATCTATAATGGAAAATAACCTGAAAAATATGTGACTTAATCACCTTGCTGTATATCTGAAACTAACAGAATATTGTAAGTCAATGATACTTCAACTGAAAAAAGAAAGAAATGATGGTGATTAATGTCATACATGTGTGAACTAAAGCTTTGGTGACAATTATTTTGTAATATTTGAAAGTATCAAATCAACTGGTTCTATACATTAAACTTACTCAATGCTATATGTCCTTCATTTCTCAGTAAAGCTGACAGTGGAAAGAATAAGCCATTTCTACAAAAACTTCTGGTACTTTTGAGAGGAAAATGAAGAAACCAAGATTCACATGCCAGGTGCTATCCTTGCTATGACTGCAACTTCTCCTTTCCTCCTTAATTCTCATCTTCTCCTTTGGGCTTTCCTGGTGGCTCAGACAATAAACAATATGCCTGCAATGAGGGAGATGGGTTTGACTCCTGGGTTGGGAAGATCCTCTGGAGAAGGGAACAGCTACCCACTCCAGTATTTGCCTGGAGAATTCCATGGACAGAGGAGCCTGGCAGGCTATAGTCCATGGGGTCGCAAAGAGTCAGACACGACTGAGTGAGTTTCGTTTTCTCCTTTATGCAACCACAAAATTATTAAAACATCAAAAATTTCTCCTCCAAATTCCATAATGTCATCCATCATAGTATTCAGATTTGCCCAGCTAGTTGCCATAAATATCTCTCTATTGTCTGTTTGCTTACTTAGGATCCAAACAAGGTCAAAACATTACATTTGATTGATATAACTCCTAAGTTCCTTAAAAAAATGTTTTTATGATGGACAATTTCAATTATATACAAATGTAAAGATAACAAAATTAATATAATAATTTATAATACAATAATAAACTTATAATAAATCTCAATGTCCCCATCAGCCAGCTTCAATAATTAATATTTGGCCAAACTTGTTTCATCTACATCCCCATCATTGCCCTGTGCTTTAATTCTTTTAAAGTAGATTCTACATACTATATAAATTTATCTATAAATAGATGAATAAAATTCATCTAAAATAGAGGAATTTCTTATACCATCTTAATATAATCAATATAATTATCATAGATAAAAATTAAAACTATTATTAATAATATCAGCAAATATTCAGTAAGTATTCAAATTTTTATAATTGTCCTATTTTTTTCAGTTGGTTTGTGAGAATAAGGATCTAAACAATTCTCTATATTACATTCATGTCTCTTAAGTCTTTGAAAAATCAGCTTTATATGGTAAATTTTATAATCAATAAAGTATGTCCATTTTCAGTGTACAATCCCATGAGTTCTAACAAATGTGTATACCTGTGCGACTGTCAGCACCAAAATATGAAGCAAATCCATTACCCTGAAAAGTTCTCTTATGCTGCTTCTCAGTCAACTCCTATGACTGCCTACAACCCTCAGCCCTAAGCAAGCACTGCTTTCTGTTACTACAGATTGCTTTCTGTTATATACTCTGTAATACATATATAACATAAATTGTGTATCTTTCCAGATCTCTCCCAGGTGGCTTAGTGGTAAAGAATGCACCTGCCAATGCAGGAGATGCAGGTTTGATCCCCGGGTTGGGAAGATCCTCCAAAGGAGGAAATGGCTACCCACTACAGTATTCTTGCCTGAAAAATTCCATGGATAGAGGACCCTGGTGAGCTACAGTCCATGAGGTCACAAAGAGTCAGACATGACTGAGCACACACACACATGTATTTTTTCATCTGTCGATGGTCATTAGAGTTGTTTTCCAAGTTTTTGCTATAATGCAAAAGCTACAATCTTTCAGCAATACATGAACCGTGAACTTCCAGATGTTCAAGCTGGTTTTAGAAAAGGCAGAGGAACCAGAGATCAAAGTGCCAACATCCACTGTGAGGGAGTCTTTTGGGCCTAGAAAAGAAAACAACAGTCTCAAAGGCCCTTGCTGAATCATCTAACTTCGGAGAAAACAAAACAGAACTTTAGGTCCCGCCCTGATGCTCCAGGCTCGTTGCATCTATCTGGGACTTTATCATCCCCTGTCCAGAAACCTTCCACCCCCTACACCTGCCCAGAAGACTTATCATCCCCTGTCTGGAAATCTTCCACCCCCTACACCTGCCCAGAAGACTTATCACCCCCTGCCCAACTACAAACACCATCTCAACTAAAGAATACCCAAAACATCCCGCCTGATTAATGTTTCCCTTATCGCTTCCACAAACCTCCCTATAAACATAGAGCCTCCCTGATCCCTCTCCACGCTCAGCCTGGTCGTTAGGCCGACTGTCGCCCCTCCTTGCCTGAATAAAGGTAACCTACTTCTGTTGAGGTCGTCTTTCCTCTTTCTGCCTCGGCCCAAACTATACCTTACAGGACTGATGCTGAAACTGAAGCCCCAACACTTTGGTCACTTGATGCGAAGAGCCAACTCATGAGAAAAGACCCTGATGTTGGGAAAGATTGAAGGCAGGAGGAGAAGGGGAAGACAGAGGATAAGATGGTTGGATGGCATCAGCGACTCAATGGACATGAGTCTGAGTAAACTCTGAGAGTTGGTGATGGACAGGGAGGCATGGCGTGCTGCAGTCTATGGGGTCGCAAAGAGTCAGACATGATTGAGCAACTGAACAACAACAATGAAAAGCAGTTAATCTTCAATAGAGGATGTGCTTCTCTGAGATTTAATGGAGTCACTGAAACTGAACAGAGACATTTCTTAGAACAAAATTGTCTACTCTGTAGGGACTGGAGTAAGGCTTTCTGGTTGACAGTCCTAAAGATGGAGATGGCATCCTGAAGTTCCTGGCATTCTTGGTGCATCCTGGCTGGTGCTGGATGGGACACAGGGTCCCTGGAGGCCATGGAAGGAAGGAGACCTTCACTATTGTTGATCTTGGGAATGCACCATTTTCCTGGGATGTCTGTTTCTGTCTCTGAATTACTTGTCTCTGCTTAAAAATTTCAGCCCCTCAGAGGCCACTGAAGGCTGAGGATCATCCAGCTAAAGGAGCTGCCTGTGCCAATGATCCTTTCCTTATGCTCAAATGTGAAATTAGCATTTCCTTCTCTAAGATCCACCCAATGCCTTTCTTGTTCTCCTGACTTTCAGCATCTTGACTACCCATAACGTACCCCTCCTTTTTCCTGGGCCTGGGCTGACAGGGCTTGTACAAGAGATGGTCTACCCTTTGCCTTTCCTCTGGGTTGAAAACCAGTGAAACAAATCTTGAGTCCTAGTTCCTTTTATTTTTTTAATTGAAGTAAAACATATAACATTATCTTAGTTGCAAGTGCATAGCATAATGATTCACTATTTGTGTGTATTATGAAATGATCACCACAATAAATCTATTAACATTTGTATACTGTGCACGCATGCTCAGTCACTTCTGTCATGTCGGATTCTGTGCAACGCTATGGACTGGAGCCCACCAGGCTCCTCTGTCCATGAGGATTCTCCAGGCAAGATTACTGGAGTGGGTTCCCATGCCCTCCTAAAAGGGATCTTCCCAACCCAGGGATGGAACTGATGTCTCCTGCATCTCCTGAATTGCATATGAATTCTTTTAACTGCTGAGCCATCAGGGAAGTGGCTCAGCACTTAGTTACAAAATTTTTTCCTATGATGAGAACTTTTAAGATCTACTCTTTTGGCAACTTTCAAACCTCAATACAGTATTATTAACTATAGTCACTTTGCTATTCATTACGTCCCCTTGACTTAATTTATAGTTGCAAGTTTTTCTTTTTGCCTGTCTTCACCCATTTTATCCTCCTCTCATCACCCCTGGCAACCACCAGTCTGTCCTGTACCTGAGTCCGTTCCAAGTTAGCATTTTGGAGGAGCCTTCCTTTCCTTTCTCTAATGCAAACTAGAGAGTATTTCCTTCACAGGATTCTCAGTTAATCCCATCCTGGGAAAGTAGCTGGTCTCTATGGTATGAGAGGTCCATATCTTACTTACACTTGAAGTTCTCTTGGTTTGGGGTGTCTTAGGGTCTCACTCCATCCATATGTTGTGAAATTTAACTTTGGGGAGCTTACTAGTTCACTGGCTATAAGGATGTTTCTTAAATCTTTTTTAATTGACACATTCCCCTCCATTTGTTGCCTTGCAATTTGTTGTCATTGAAGGAATTGTATTGTTTTGTAGAGTTTATCTCGGTGTAGGTTTATCCATTTGCATTCCTGTGGTTTTTAACTTGCTCTTGGGGACTTTTATTACTCAGATTAGTAGTCAGATCTACAGTAGTGGTTCTCAACCAGGCTTGATTTTACTCCTCAGGGACCATTTGGCAATGTTTAGAGACCTTTTTTAACTGTCATAACTTGCTGTTTTTCAGTCGCTAAAGTTGTGTCCAACTCTTTGCAACCCCAGGGACTGTAGCACGCCAGCCTCCTCTGTCCTCCATGATATCCTGGAGTTTGCTCAAATTCATGTCCATTGAGTCAGTGATGCTATCTAACCATCTGATCCTCTGTTGCTACCTTCTTTTGCCTTCAATCTTTTCCAGCGAGTCAGCTCTTCCCATCAGGTGGTCAAAGTATTGTCTCAACTTGCCAGGGTGCTAATAATAACTAGTAGGTAGGTAGTGCTAGGGGTAAAGAACCTACCTGCCCATGCATGAGATATAGGAGATGTGGGTTCAATCCCTGGCTGAAGAAGATCCCCTGGAGAAGGGCAGGGCAAGCCACTCCAGTATTCTTGCTGCAGAACACTATGGACAGAGGAGCCTGGCAGTCTACAGTCGATATGGTCACAAAGAGTTGGACATGATTGATGCAACTTAGCCAAGGATGCTGCTAAATATCTTAAAAGTTACCGAACACTCCCTCACAAAAGGAATCATCCACCCAAAAAAGTTTAGTAAAGCCCAAGTCGAGAAACCACAATCTAGAGACTTAAGTAGATTCCACATGACTTTTTTGCAAGAATATTTCATACATGATGTTGGGAAATTCCCAGTGTATCACATTAGATATCACATCACATCTAGTTGCCTCTTAATGACATTAATGTTGATCAGCAGGTTTAGGTGTTGGTCAGCTCAACTCTTTAATAACAAAGTTTCAAATCAGCTTTTCATCTCAGGTTTTAGCATCCATTGTGATCTTTATCTAAATCAATTACTTTATTTGGAATTGAAGTTGTGGTGGTTCTATTCCTCTCAATATTTCTGCATTAGCTGGAAGTTCTTAAAGAACTTTCACTTGTTATCAATTTGGTTGCCCATAGGTAGAATTCATGGAGGACAGGTAAGACCAAAGTTTGATTGCTTCTCTTAATATACCAGCTTTCAGAAAAACGAAGTGCTGTGCTGGCAATCTCCAAAAGCAGTTAATGAGCTATGGGTTTGTGTTTATTCTCTTTTTGATAGCATAATAAACTCTTGGATTTATATATTTTTGATGTGTTTCAGTTCATTGTAGGCATTATACTTTTTAAGTACCTCTATTTAGGTATAATTGGCATGTAATAAGCTGCACATATTTAAAGTTTACAGTCTGAGAAATTTTAACATATGTGTACAGCTAGGAAATCCTCGTTGCAATCAAGATAATGAACATCTCCAGTAACGTGAAAGATTTATTTGTGCCCTTTGTAATTCCTCTCTGCCTTAACTCCCAGCCTGCCTCCAATCTCCAGGCAACCACTGATGTGTTTTATGTATTGTCTTGAGTTTTATATAAATGCAATCATGCAATATTCATTCTTTTTTTATTCAGCATAATTCTTTAAAGATTCATCCATGTTGTTCCATGTATCAATGGTTCATTCCTTTTTATTGTGTTGAGTACTAAAATGTATTCATCCCTTCACCTGTTGACAGATATTTGGGTTGTTTCTAGTTTCTGGATGTTACCAATAAAGTTGCTATGAGATTTGTGCACAAGGCTTTGTATGAATACATGTTTTCTTTTTTCTTGGGTAAATACCTGAGGTGAAATGATTGGATCATAGGATAAGAGGAGGCTCAACTTTTATTTTTATCATTTAAAATTTTTATTTTTTATAAGAGTTTTAGATTACAGAAAAATTGTGAAAGTAATACAGAGAGTTCCCATATATGCCATACCCAGTTACCCCCATTAAGGTTTTACATTAATACTGTATATTTGTCACAGTTAATAAAATAATATTGATATACTATTAAATAAAATTAGTATAATATTATTATATTTTATTTAAAGCTTTTACCTGGTATTTATGTTGGACTGTTTGAGGGACTTCCCTGGTGGCCCAATGGCTAAGACTCCAAACTCCCAATGCAGGAGGCATTCAATCCCTGGTAAGGGAACTAGATTCCACATGCAGCAACTAAGAGTTCACATGCAGAAACTAAAGATCCTGCATGCTGCGACTAAGACCTGGTGCAGTCAAGTGAGTAAATAAATAAATATTTTTTGAAAATGGATTGCTTATTTTTTTGTGTGCATATGCTAAATCGCTTCAGTCATGTCCGACTCTGGGACCCTATGGACTGGCCTGCAAGGCTCAGCTGTCCATGGGAATCTCCAGGCAAGAATACTGGAGTGGGTTGCAATGCCCTTCGCCAGGGGATCTTCTCGACCCAGGTATTGAACCTGAATCTCCTGCTGCTCCTGCATTGCAGGTAGATTTTTACATCTGAGCCACCAGGGAAGCCTGATGTTGGAATATGTTCATAAATAAATGTGATGATGTTATACATCATTTTAATGCATATTTCTCACTTCATGTTTTTTTGCTCATGACATTACTTGCTGTTTATATTAGACTATAAAAATGATGTTAGACAAAAAGCAGATTCCAGCGATTTTTATATTTGAATTCATAATGGGTTGTAAAACAGCAGAGATGATTCTCAACAAAGCAATACATTTTCCCAGGAACTGCTAATGAACATACAATACAGTGGTGGTTCAAGAACTTTTGCAAAGGAGATGAGAGCCTTGAAGATGAAGAATGCAGTGGTCAGCCAGCAGAAGTTTACAATGACCAATTGAGCACCATCATCGAAGTTGATCCTCTTATAACTACAAGAGAAGTTGCCAAAGAACTCAATGTCAACCATTCTACAGTCATTCAGCATTTGAAGGAAATTGGAAAGGTGAAAAGCTCGTTAAGTGGGTGTCTCATAAGCTGACCGAAAAAAAAAAAAATGTCGCTTTGAAGTGTCATCTTCTCTTATTCTATGAAACAACAATTTCTTGATTGGATTGTGATGTGCAATGAAAAGTGGATTGTATGTGACAAACGGCGATGACCAGCTCAGTGGCTGGACCAAGAAGTTCCAAAGCACTTCCCAAAGCCAAACTTGCATCAAAAAATGGTCATGGTCATTGTCTGGTGGTCTGCTACTGGTCTGATCCACTACAGCTTTCTGAATCCCGGCAAAACCACTACATCAGAGAATTATGCTCTGCAAATGAAAGAAATACACTGAAAACTGCAACACCTGCAGTCAACAGAATGGGCCCATTTCTTCTCCATGATAAGGCACAGCGCATGTGCCCAACCACATGTCACACAACCAACACTTCGCAAGTTAAACGAATCGGCCTACGAAGTTTTGCCTCATCCACCATATTCACCTGATCTCTTGCCAACTGACTACTGCTTCTTCAAACATTTTGACAACTTTTTGCAGAGAAAATGCTTCCACAACCAGCAGGAGGCAGAAAATGCTTTCCAAGAGTTTGTCAAATCCTGAAGCATGGATTTGTTACACTACAGAAATAAACAAACTTATTTCTCATTGGCAAAAATGTGTTGATTGTAATGGTTCCTATTTTAACTAATAAAGACGTGTTCAAGCCTAGTTATAATGATTTATAATTCATGGTCCGAAACCACAATAACTTTTGTATCAACCTAATACTTTATAGTTTCTAACTAAAGCCTCTCATCAGATATGTAGTATGCAAATATGTCCTTCCAGTCTGGTTTTTTTTCTGGCTGTGAGATCTTAGTTGCCCAGCCAGGGATCAAACCTGGGTCCCCCACCCCCAGTCTTGGAAGCATGGAGTCTTAACTTCTGGACCATCAGGTAAGTCCTATATCTTCTTATTTTCTTAACAGTACTTTGAAGAGCGGAAATTTTACATTAAGATGAATTATAATTTATCAGTTTATTTATGGATCATACTTTTGTATTTTATATATATATAGAAATATTTGCCTAGCCCAAGATCACAACGTTTTTTTCTTCACTTTGAATCTTATTTATTTATGACTGTGCTGGGTCTTCATTGCTTTGCTTGGACTTTGTCTGGTTGCACCGAGCAGGAGCTACTCTTTGTTGCAGTTCATGGGCTTTCCGTTGCAGTGGCTTCTACTCTTTGTTGCAGTTCATGGGCTTTCCGTTGCGGTGGCTTCTCTTGTTGTGGAGCACAGCTTCTGGGGCATGTGCATTGCAGCATGTGTGCTCACTGGCGCATGAGAAGTGAGGGCTGCAGTGTGGGCTCACACTGCAGTAGTTATGGCTCATGGGCTCTAGAGTGTAGGTGCACAGGTTGTGCTCACTAGTTGTGGTGCACAGGCTTAGCTGCTCCTCAGCTTGTGGAATCTTCTTGGACCAGGAATTGAACCCATGTGCCCTGCAATTGGCAGGTGGATTCTTATCCACTGAGTCACTAGGGAAGCTCCACAAAGATTTTTGTCTGATGTTTTCCTTCTCTAGTTTTATGTTTTATATCTAAGTCTATAAACAAATTTCCCTGAATGACACACTTTCTGAATACCCGTATATCTATTAAAGAAATAAAACTTGTAGTTAAAAATCTTCCTATATAAGAATGCACGCTTTTGCCACTTCTAGTCAACATTGAACTAAACGTTCTGATCAGAACAGTTGGGCAAGAAAAATAAATAAAAGACATTCAAATTAGAACAGAAGATGTGAAATGACCTCTATTCACAGCTGAAATGATTTTATATATCAAAAATCCTTAAGTTTACACATCAAAACTTTTAGAGCTAATAAATGAATTTATCAAAGTTTTAGGGTTCAAGGTCAACAAGCAAGAAATAGTTGTATATCAACTATACTTCAATTAAAATAAATTTTTTAAAAAAAGTTGTATCGCCATACACTGCTGCCGCTGCTGCTGCTGCTAAGTCACTTCAGTTGTGTCCGACTCTGTGTGACCCCATAGACGGCAGCCCACCAGGCTCCCCCGTCCCTGGGACTCTCCAGGCAAGAACACTGGAGTGGGTTGCCATTTCCTTCTCCAATGCATGAAAGTGAAAAGTGAAAGTGAAGTTGCTCAATCATGTCCGACTCTTCGCAACCCCATGGACTGCAGCCTACCAGGCTCCTCAATCCATGGGATTATCCAGGCAAGAGTACTGGAGTGGGGTGCCATAGCAATGAACAATCCAAACATGGAATTGAGAAAACAATTTCATTTACAAGAGAATAAAAAAAATAAAATAAAATGCTTAGGACAAACTTAACAAAAGAAGTACAAGACTTGTACCCTGAGGACTACAAAATATTTTTGAAACTAAAGAAGTCCTACATAACTGGAAAGACATGCAGTGTTCATGGATTGAAAAGCCTAATATTGTTAGATGGCAGTACAGCCCAAAGTGGTCTAAAGATTCAATGTTACTACTATCAAAATCCCAGTGATTATTTTGCAGAAATGGAAAGGTTGATCCTAAAATCCAGATGGACTCTCAAAGAACCATAAATAGCCAAAACAATCTTGAAAAAGAAAAACAAAGTTGAAGGGCTCATACTTCCCAATTTTATAACTTACTACAAAGCTACAGTAAAAGAACGAGGTATTGGCATAAAGATAAATTAACAGAAGAGTATTGAGAGTTCAGGAATCAACCCATATATCTATCATCAATTGTTTTTGAAAAGGGTGCCAAGACTATTCAATAAGCGAAGACTAACTTCAACAAATGGTGCTGGGACAACTCGATATCCACGTGCAAAAGCATGAAGCTGGACATTTGCTTCATAAGATATGAAAAAGTAACTGAAAATGGATCAAAAACTTAAATGTAAGAACTAAAATTATGAAACTCTTAAACCTAAATATAAATCTTCATGACCATGTGTTTGGCAATAAATTCTTAGAGATCACCTCCAAAAACACAAACAGCAAAAGAAAAAAATAGATGAACTTGACTTCATTAAAATTAAAATCTTTTGTGCATCAAAAGATACTATCAAGAAAGGGAACATACCACCAACAGAAAGGGAGGAAATACCTGCAAATCACACATCTGATAAGGATCTAATATCCAGAATGTATAATAAACTCATATAATTCAACAACCAAAAGACAAACAACCCAATTAAAAAATATGCAAAGGACATGAATGGACATTTCTCCAAAGAAGACATAACCAACAGTCACATGGAAAGATGCTCAACATCATTAGTCACTAGGGAAATGCAAGCTGAAGCCACATGAGATGCCACTAGAATGGCAATAATTTTTTTAAAAAGGAAAATGTGTTGGCCAGGATGTTGCATCATTGGAACCCTGATACATTGCAGGTGGAATGTAAAATAAGACAGTCTTTGTGGAAAACAGTTTGGTTGTTCTTCAAAAGGTTAAACATAAAATTGCCATATGACATAGAAATTCTACTCCTAAGTATATATCCAAAAGAATCAAAAATAGGTGCTCAAGCCAAAAGTTGTTTACAAATATTCATAATAGCACTATTAACAATAGCAAAAATGTGGGAACAACTCAAACTTTTATTAACTGACAAATGTATAAACAAAATGTGGTATATCCATACAGTGAAATACTACTCATCAATACAAAGACTGAATTGCACACTATAAAATGATTAAAATGATCAATTTTATGTCATTTTTTACCACACTTTTAAAGAATCAATTCAGATAATTGATCACATTAACAAAATCAAGAGAGGAAAAACCATATGATCACCTCAGTGCAGAAAAAGCCTTTGATTAAATTCAGCATCTTCCTAATGGAGCTCTTAGCAAACTAAGAATTGAAGGGAACTCCCTCAACCTGATAAAGGACAGCTATGAAAAACCTTCAGTTAGCATTAAATACAGTGGTGAAAGACATCACTTTTCTTCTACGGTCAGGGATCACATAAGGATGTCCTCGTTCAGCACTTCCATTCAACATTGTACCAGAGGTTCTATATTTCAAACCAAGAAGTAAAATTATCTTTATACACATATATAGACAGCATGATTATTTTATGTAGAAAAATAGATTCTACAAAAAAAGCTACTAGAGCTAATATGTGTGTTCAACTAGTATACAGGATACAAGATCAACATACAAAATGAATTTTATTTTTACATACAAGCAATGGCCAAGAGGAAATTGACATGTTAAAATGTCATTTACAGGATTCATTTCGATATTTGGCAAAACTAATACAATATTGTAAAGTTTAAAAATAAAATAAAATTTTTAAAAATGTCATTTACAATAGCATCAAAAATATTAAATATTTAGAGATAACTCTAACAAATAAAATGAAAGACTTGCACACTAAAAACTTCTAAATATTGCTGAGAGAATGAGAGAAGTTAAGATTTAAATAAATGGAGAGACAATTCTTTGTTCATTGATTAGAAGACTCAATAGTAAGATGTAAATTCTCCTCATATTAATCTATAGAGTCAATGTAGAGGTGGTCCTAAGATGGCAGAGGAATAGGACGGGGAGACCACTTTCTCCCCCACAAATTCATCAAAAGAACATTTGAACGCTGAGTAAATTCCACAAAACAACTTCTGAATGCTGGCAGAGGACATCAGGCACCCAGAAAAGCAGCCCATTGTCTTCGAAAGGAGGTAGGAAAAAATATAAAAGATAAAAAGAGAGACGAAAAAGGCATGGACGGAGATCCGTCCTGGGAAGGGAGTCTTAAAAGTGAGAGAAGTTTCCAAACACCAGGAAACACTCTCACTGGCGAGGCTGTGGTGAGCCTTGGAACCTCAGAGGACAGCATAACTGGGAGGAAAAATAAATAAATAATTAAAACCCACAGATTACGTGCCCAACAGTAACTCCCAGTGGAGAAGCAGCGCAGACGCCCGCATCTGCCACTAGCAAGCGGGGGCTGGGCAGGGAGGTGCGGGCTGCATTGCTTAGAGTAAGGACCGGGCCTGAATGCCCTGAGGGCAATCTGAGAGAACTGACTCGAGATAGCAAACCAGACTGTGAGATAGCTACCAGGCGAAAAGCCCTAACCTAAGACACCGCCAGGCCAGGCCCGCTCACAGAACAAAGGAACAAAGGACTGACAAGAGCTAGCCGCCTGTGGACCGGCCCATCCCCCGCCAGACCCAGGCAGGTGAGGGCAGCCAGAGCCAGAAGGGGACAATCGCGGCTCCAGAGAGGCATCATCTACCAAACTGCAAGCAGGCTTCGTTGCCAACCAAGACTTCTTGGGATTCTGGACTGTCGACATCCGCCTGAGAAGGTGCCCCAGTTGTACATCCAGAAAACCGAGTGGCAGGGACGGGGGAGGCGATAAGTCGCAGCAACCATGTTCACCAAACACCTGGTCACCTGAGCTGCTCGGACCTGGGAAGGGCACAAAACGCAGGCACAACCAAGTCTGCACCTTTGTGGAGTACCCGAGTACCTGAACCTGAGCGGCTTAGACTTGGGAAGCACATACAACCCAGGGCTGGCCTCAGACAGTTCCCAGCAGAGCAACCTAGAGCCTAAGCAGTGTAGACAGGGAAAATACACACGCACTGTGAGCGGGGGCAAGCCCAGTGTGGCCGAGACACTGTGAACACACGCCAGTTATTTGTTTGCAGTGTTTCTCCCTCCCCACAGCATGACTGAACAAGTGAGCCTAAAAAAGTGTCCACCACCACCCCCTTGTGTCAGGGCAGAAATTAGACACTGAAGAGACCAGCAAACAGAAGAAGCTAAAACAGAGGGAATCGCCTTGGAAGTGACAGATGGAGAAGTCTTGAGGCTACTGTAAGAATAAGACTGAAAATCAGAGACAGGAGGCTTAAGTCCGAATCCTGAGAACACTAGAGAACTCCTGACTCCAGGGATCATTAATCAATAGGAGCTCATCAAACGCCTCCATACCTACACTGAAACCAAGCACCACCCAAGGGCCAACAAGTTCCAGAGCAAGACATACCACACAAATTCTCCAGCAACACAGGAACATAGCCCTGAGCTTCAATATACAGGCTGCCCAAAGTCACTCCAAAACCATTGACATCTCATAACTCATTACTGGACACTTTATTGCACCCCAGAGAGAAAAAATCCAGCTCCACCCACCAGAACACCGACACAAGCTTCCCTAATCAGGAAACCTTGACAAGCCGTCTGTACAACCCCACCCACAGCAAGGAAACTCCACAATAAAAAGAACTCCACAAACTGCCAGAATACAGAAAGGCTACCCCAAACACAGCAATACAAGCAAGATGAAGAGGCAGAGAAATACCCAGGTAAAGAATGGGATAAATGCTCACCAACCCAAACAAAAGAGGAAGAGATAGGGAATCTACCTGATAAAGAATTCCAAATAATGATAGTGAAAATGATCCAAAATCTTGAAAACAAAATGGAATTATAGACAAATAGCCTGGAGACAAGGATTGAGAAGATGCAAGAAAGGTTTAACAAGGACCTAAAAGAAATAAAAAAGAGTCAATATATAATGAATAATGCAATAAATAGAGGGAACCAACAGTAGAATAACAGAGGCAGAAGATAGAATAAGTGAGGTAGAAGATAGAATGGTAGAAATAAGTGAAACAGAGAGGGAAAAAGAAAAACAAATTAAAAGAAATGAGGACAATCTCATAGACCTCTGGGACAATGTTAAACGCCCCAACATTCGAATCATAGGAGTCCCAGAAGAAGAAGAAGACAGAAAGAAAGACCATGAGAAAATACTTGAGGAGATAATTGTTGAAAACTTCCCTAAAGTGGGGAAGGAAATAACCACCCAAGTTCAAGAAACCCAAAGAGTCCCAAACAGGATAAACCCAAGGCGAAACACCCCAAACACATATTAATCAAATTAACAAAGATCAAACTCAAAGAACAAATATTAAAAGCAGGAGGGGAAAAACAATAAATAACACACAAGGGGATTCCCATAAGGATAACAGCTGATCTTTCAATAGAAACTCTTCAGGCCAGGAGGGAAGGGCAGGACATACTGAAAGTGATGAAAGTAATATACAGCCCAGATTACTGGGCCCAGCAAGGATCTCATTCAAATATGAAGGAGAAGTCAAAAGCTTTACAGACAAGCCAAAGCTTGATCTTCTCTAGACAGGAAACACAGAAAGGGTGTATAAATTCGAACCCAAAACAGTAAAGTAAATGGCAATGGGATCATACTTATCAACAATTACTTTAAACATAAATGGGTTGAATACTCCAACCAAAAGACAAAGACCGGCTGAATGGATACAAAAACAAGACCCCTATATATGCTGTCTACAAGAGACCCACCTCGAAACAAGGGACACATACAGACCAAAAGTGAAGGGCTGGAAAAAGATATACCATGCAAATAGAGACCAAAAGAAAGCAGGAGTAGCAATACTCATATCAGATAAAATAGACTTTAAAACAAAGTCTGTGAAAAGAGACAAAGAAGGACACTACATAGTGACCAAAGGATCAATCCAAGAAGAAGATATAACAATTATAAATATATATGCACCCAAGATAGGAGCACCACAGTACGTAAGACAAATGCTAACAAGTATGAAAGGGGAAATTAACAATAACACAATAATAGTGGGAGACTTTAATACCCCACTCACACCTATGGATAGATTAACTAAACAGAAAATTAACAAGGAAACACAAAGTTTAAATGATACAATAGACCAGTTAGACCTAATTGATATCTATAGGACATTTCACCCCAAAACAATGAATTTCACCTTTTCCTCAAGCGCACACGGAACCTTCTCCAGGATAGATCACATCCTGGGCCATAAATCTAGCCTTGGTAAATTCAAAAAAATTGAAATCATTCCAAGCATCTTTTCTGACCACAATGCAGTAAGATTAGATCTCAATTACAGGAGAAAAACTATTTAAAATTCCAACATATGGAGGCTGAACAACACACTGCTGAATAACCAACAAATCACAGAAGAAATCAAAAAAGAAATCAAAATATGCATAGAAACAAATGAAAATGAAAACACAACAATCCAAAACCTGTGGGACACTGTAAAAGCATTGCTAAGGGGAAAGTTCATAGCAATACAGGCATACCTCAAGAAACAAGAAAAAAGTCAAATAAATAACCCAACTCTACACCTAAAACAACTAGAAAAGGAAGAAATGAAGAACCTCAGGGTTAGTAGAAGGAAAGAAATCTTAAAAATTAGGGCAGAAATAAATGCAAAAGAAACAAAAGAGACCATAGCAAAAATCAACAAAGCCAAAAGCTGGTTCTTTGAGAGGATAAATGAAATTGACAAACCACTAGCCAGACTCATCAATGAACAAAGGTAGAAAAATCAAATCAATAAAATTAGAAATGAAAATGGAGAGATCACAACAGACAACACAGAAATACAAAGAATCACAAGAGACTACTATCAGCAATTATATACCAATAAAATGGACAACTTGGAAGAAATGGACAAATTCTTATAAAAGTACAACTTTCCAAAACTGAACCAGGAAGAAATAGAAAATCTTAACAGACCCATCACAAGCACAGAAATTGAAACTGTAATCGAAAGCTTCTAGCAAACAAAAGCCCCGGTCCAGAGGGCTTCACAGCTGAATTCTACCAGAAATTTAGAGATGAGCTAACACCTATCCTACTCAAACTCTTCCAGAAAATTGCAGAGGAAGCAATTTCCAAACTCATTCTATGAGGCCACCATCACCCTAATACAAAAACCTGACAAAGATGCCACAAAAAAAGAAAACTACAGGCCAATATCACTGATGAACATAGATGCAAAAATCCTTAACAAAATTCTAGCAATCAGAATCCAACAACACATTAAAAAGATCGTACATCATGACCAAGTGGGCTTTATCCCACAGATGCAAGGATTCTTCAATATCCACAAATCAATCACCACATTAACAAATTGAAAAATAAAAACCATATTTATAGATTCAATGCAATCCCTATCAAGCTACCAACGGTATTCTTCACAGAGCTCGAACAAATAACTTCACAATTTGTATGGAAATACAAAAAACCTCGAATAGCCAAAGCAATCTTGAGAAAGAAGAATGGAACTGGAGGAATCAACCTGCCAGACTTCAGGCTGTACTACAAAGCCACAGTCATCAAGACAGTATGGTACTGGCACAAAGACAGAAATATAGATCAATGGAACAAAATAGAAAGCCCAGAGATAAATCCATGCACCTATGGACACCTTATCTTTGACAAAGGAGGCAAGAATATACAATGGAGAAAAGACAATGTCTTTAACAAGTGGTGCTGGGAAAACTGGTCAACCACTTGTAAAAGAATGAAACTAGAACACTTTCTAACACCATACACAAAAATAAACTCAAAATGGATTAAAGATCTAAACATAAGACTAGAAACTATAAAACTCCTAGAGGAGAACATAGGAAAAACACTCTCCGACATATATCACAGCAGGATCCTCCATGAGCCACCTCCCTCAATATTGGAAATAAAAGCAAAAATAAACAAATGGGACTTAATTAAAATTACAAGTTTATGCACAACAAAAGAAACTATAAGCAGAGTGAAAAGGCAGCCTTCAGAATGGGAGAAAATAATAGCAAATGAAGCAACTGACAAACAACTAATCTCAAAAATATACAAGCAACTCCTGCAGCTCAATTCCAGAAAAATAAATGACCCAATCAAAAAATGGGCCAAAGAACTAAATAGACATTTCTCCAAAGAAGACATACAGATGGCTGAAAAACACATGAAAAGATGCTCAATATCACTCATTATCAGAGAAATGCAAATCAAAACCACAATGAGGTACCATCTCATGCCAGTCAGAATGGCTGCGATCCAAAAGTCTACAAACAATAAATGCTGGAGAGGGTATGGAGAAAAGGGAACCCTCTTACACTGTTGGTAGGAATGCAAACTAGTACAGCCACTATGGAGAACAGTGTGGAGATTCCTTAAAAAACTGGAAATAGAACTGCCATACGACCCAGCAGTCCCACTGCTGGGCATTCACACAGAAGACCAGAATTGAAAGAGACACATGTACCCCAATGTTCATCGCAGCACTGTTTATAATAGCCAGGACATGGAAGCAACCTAGATGTCCATCAGCAGATGAATGGATAAGAAAGCTGTGGTACATATACACAATGGAGTATTACGCCACCATTAAAAAGAATACATTTGAATCAGTTCTAATGAGGTGGATGAAACTGGAGCCTATTATACAGAGTGAAGTAAGCCAGAAAGAAAAACAATAATCAGATCAGATCAGTTGCTCAGTCGTGTCCAACTCTTTTCGACCCTATGAATCACAGCACGCCAGGCCTCCCTGTCCATCACCAACTCCCAGAGTTCACTGAGACTCACGTCCATTGAGTCAATGATGCCATCCAGCCATCTCATCCTCTGTCATCCCCTTCTCCTCTTGCCCCCAATCCCTCCCAGCATCAGAGTCTTTTCCAATGAGTCAACTCTTCACACGAAGTGGCAAAAGTACTGGAGTTTCAGCTTTAGCATCAGTCCTTCCAAAGAAATCCCAGGGCTGATCTCCTTCAGAATGGACTGGTTGGATCTCCTTGCAGTCCAAGGGACTCTCAAGAGTCTTCTCCAACACCACAGTTCAAAAGCATCAATTCTTCGGTGCTCAGCCTTCTTCACAGTCCAACTCTCACATCCATACATGACCACAGGAAAAACCATAGCCTTGACTAGATGAACCTTTGTTGGCAAAGTAATGTCTGCTTTTGAATATGCTATCTAGGTTGGTCATAACTTTCCTTCCAAGGAGTAAGCGTCTTTTAATTTCATGGCTGCAGTCACCATCTGCAGTGATTTTGGAGCCACAAAAAATAAGGTCTGACACTGTTTCCACTGTTTCCCCATCTATTTCCCATGAAGTGATGGGACCGGATGCCATGATCTTCGTTTTCTGAATGTTGAGCTTTAAGCCAACTTTTTCACTCTCCTCTTTCACTTTCATCAAGAGGCTTTTGAGTTCCTCTTCACTTTCTGCCATAAGGGTGGTGTCATCTGCATATCTGAGGTTATTGAGATTTCTCCTGGCAATCTTGATTCCAGCTTGTGTTTCTTCCACCCCAGCGTTTCTCATGATGTACTCTGCATAGAAGTTAAATAAACAAACAAAAAAAAAAAGAAGTTAAATAAACAGGGTGACAATATACAGCCTTGACGTACTCCTTTTCCTGTTTGGAACCAGTCTGTTGTCCCACGTCCAGTTCTGACTGTTGCTTCCTGACCTGCATACAAATTTCTCAAGAGGCAGATCAGGTGGTCTGGTATTCCCATCTCTTTCAGAATTTTCCACAGTTTATTGTGATCCACACAGTCAAAGGCTTTGGCATAGTCAATAAAGCAGAAATAGATGTTTTTCTGAAATTCTCTTGCTTTTTCCATGATCCAGCAGATGTTGGCAATTTGATCTCTGGTTCTTCTTCCTTTTCTAAAACCAGCTTGAACATCAGGAAGTTCACAGTTCACATATACTAATGCATATATATGAAATTTACAAAGACAGTAACGATAACCCTGTATGAGAGACAGCAAAAGAGATACAGATGTATAGAACAGTAGGACTATAGGATTCTGTGGGAGAGGGCGAGGCTGGGATGATTTGGTAGAATAGCATTGAAACATGTATATTATCATATGGGAAATGAATTACCAGTCCAGGTTCGACGCATGATACAGGATGCTCGGGGCTGGTGAACTGGGATGACCCAGAGGAATGATATGGGGAGGGAGGTGGGAGGGGGGTTCAAGATGGGGAATACATGTACACCCATGGCAGATTCATGTCAATGTATGGCAAAACCAATACAATATTGTAAAGTAATTAGCCTCCAATTAAAATAAATAAATTAGAAAAAAAAAATAGAGTCAATGCAATCACAGAACTCCGGCAGTACCTAAAGTAGAAAAAAAAAACTTTGGTAAAGAACAAAATTGGAGGACTAACACTACCAGATTTCAAGACTTATTATACAGGTACAGTTATTAAAACAGTGTGGTTTTGGCATCAAAATAAACAAATAGGTCAATGAAAGAAAATAGTCTAGAAAAAAGACATATGCATATATAAACAACTGATTTCTGACAAAGTTGCAAAGGCAATTCAGTACAGAAGAGATAGTCATTACATTTTTTAAAATAATTTTATTTATTTATGTAAAATTTTTTTGGGCTGTACTGGATCTTTATTGTTGCTCAGGCTTTTCTCTAGTTGGGTAAGCAGGGGCTACTCTCTAGCTGCGGTGCATGGGCTTCTCATTGTGGTGGCTTCTCTTGTCGCTAAGCATGGGTTCTAGAGCACACAGGCTTTAGTAGCTGCAGCTCGTGGGCTCAGTAGTTGCGGCTCCCAAGGTCTAGAGCACAGGCTCAAAAGCTGTGGTGCAGAAGCTTAGGTGCTCTGCAGCACGTGCGATCTTCCTGGTTCAGGGATCGAACCCATGTCTTCTGCACTGGCAGGTGGATTCTTCACCACTGAGCCACCAGAAAAGCCCATCATTATAATTTCTGATGCTTAAATTTCCCCATCTTTGGCCCCTTGTAACAGTTCAACAGCTTGTTTGCTCTCTGACACACATTCCTGGCTCATCCTGTACATTACCTGCCCTCAGACTGGGATTAGTCATTTCTTCAAAGAGTTCTGTGATCTCTTAGCAGAAAATGATATTTAGAAACCGTTGTTGGGTCTCCTCAGTAATTACGTTTAATAGACCTCTTTAGTCAACAGAATTGGGCAACACATTTTCTGTTTGAAAAAGAAAAATAAATTGTGTTCTTATTAATATTTCTAATTCAAATTTAAGATTACAATGTTTTACTTAATCCTTTTGATTTTAGATCTATATATATCTCTTTCACCAAAAATTTTGGTTCTCCTGCAGTGGCAGACAGATTCTTTACTATTGCACCATCTGGGAAGCCATAAATCTTGGTTCTAATGCATAATATGACCACTCTTTCTTGCTCTATCTACAGGAAGATATGCTATTGTTGTTCAGTCGCTAAGTCATGTACAACTCTTTTGTGACCCCATGGACTGTAGCCCACCAGGTGCCTCTGTTCATGGGATTTCCCAGGCAAGAATACTGGAGTAGGTTGACAGGGATCTAGGGTATCCAGGGATCAAACCTGGGTCTCCTGAATTGGCAGGTGGATTCTTTGCCATTGAGCCACCAAGGAAGCCCCCATATATAGTTTTTTAAATTTATTTTTTATTTAAGTATAGTTGGTTTACAGTGCTATATTAGTTTCTGATGCACAACAAAGTAATTCAGTTATACGTATGCATGCACACAAATATATATTCTTTTTCAGATTCAGATTATTACAAGATATTGAATATAGTTCCCTGTGCTATACAGTAGGTCCTTGTTGTTTTATCTGTTTTATATATAGTACTGTGTATCTGTTAATCCCAATCCCCTAATCCCTCCTCTTCCTTTCCCTTTTGTTATTGTTATTCAGTCGCTCAGTCATGTCTGACTCTGTGTGACCCCATGCCAGGTTTCCCTGTCCCTTATCTCCTGGAGTTTGCTCAGATTCATGTCCATTGAGTCAGTGATGCCATCCATCCATCTTGTTTTCTGTCACCCCCTTCTCTTCCTGCCCTCAATCTTCTGCAACATCAGGGTCTTTTCTCTTTTGGTAACCATATATTTGTTTTCTATATCTGTACAGTTTTTAAATAACAACATCAATATTATTATTGACCTGTGATTACTAAATATCATTTAAGATTTTTCTGTTTTTAGGATATGGCCTATTGGGAAAATGTAGGATTACGGCCCTGCAGATAGTGTGTTTTAAATTCACTTGAAATTGTTATTTTCTATGTGGTTGAGCCACTAATTTGATACACAATGTCATAGGCTAGGTCCCATAGAAAACAGCCTGAATCAAAAGCTTACATGTTTACAGTTTACTGGGGAGTGCAATTCCAAGGTATCAGGCATGACAGAACAAGGCAGGGAGGCAAGGAACAGGGAGAAATACAGGAGGAAGGCTACTGTTTGGTAGGAACTACATCGCTCCATCCTATGGGTCTGCCTCTGAGAGACCATCTGAATGCTTGCATCTTAAGATAGCTCAACACGGAGCAGGAAATGAAAAGTTTTCATTTGGCAGATATCAGCTTTCAGAGGTCAGGGTTTTGCCCCGTGAGACATGAATTCTCCCGCACTTCTGTGTAGTACACGTGTGGACATTGTGCTGGTGCACAGTGTCTCGTACTCCAGTAGCAACAGGCAAGCTGTGGGGTGGGAGGCGCACCCATGAGGTGAAGCACTGTCAGGCCGTGTCTGTGTAAACGTGTCACCATGGTGGTGACTAGATAGGATCCACGTAGAGCTGGTCACCACGGAAGTGGCTGAGCTGAAACAAGTGACCAAGGGCCTTGAAGACAGGTGAAACTGCAAAGGTCTGAAGTGAGAACGTAAGAGTCGTCTGACACAGTACACCCTCGGGCCCTCAGTGTTGTTCATTCCCTCTCATTATACCTGGTCTCATCTGACAATATGGGTCTCCTCTACTGTGGGCAAAAGGACCTCACTCCTTCTGAAAGTCGGGGTACAAGTCCAGCCGTTCATAAAAATCCCGGAGATAGTTGGATAGCTTCTCTGACTCAATGGACATGTTTGAGCAAGCTCCGAAAGATGGTGAAAGGTCAGGGATGTCTGGCATGCTGCAGTCCATGGGGTCGCAAAGTGTCAGACACAACTGAGCAAGTGAACAACAAGCCACAATCTCTCTTAAGACTTAGGAAAAATGAGTTAGCAAGACAAGCTACGGTTCTCTGCAGCTGAGGCTGGTTCTGAAGCTCTAAGTGAACATTCCATTATCTCCCTCCTACCATTCAGTCTAGATTTTGTCACTCTTGGCTAATACTTCGCTGCTGCTGCTGCTGCTGCTAAGTCACTTCAGTCATGTCCGACTCTGTGCGACCCCATAGATGGCAGCCCATCAGGCTCCGCTGTCCCTGGGATTCTCCAGGCAAGAACACTGGAGTGGGTTGCCATTTCCTTCTCCAATGCATGAAAGTGAAAAGTGAAAGTGATGTCGCTCAGTTGTGTCCGACTCTTAGCAGCCCCATGGATTGCAGCCTACCAGGCTCCTCTGTCCATGGGATTTTCCAGCCAAGAGAACTGGAGTGGGGCGCCATTGCCTTCTCTAATACTTCCCAACTCATTGGCCTGATTGCTTTCCTGAGGAGATATCCAGACTTTGATTTACGCAGGGTCTGCGTTGCCTCAACCGTGTCAGGTTACAGTTGTTGCAATTGCTTCTTTTCTGTTACCATTGTGTACAGAAGTGTGCAGAGATGTCCCAGTGAATCCCCTGGGCTCCAGTCCCACTTTTCCGGACTCTGTTGTGTGTAACAGCAACCCTGGTCCCTCACTGTAATGGGGGAGGGTTGCCCTGGCAGTATGGTAATGCTTCCATCTCCATGTTCATTGGCATATTGAGCCCAAAGTATCCAGATGGTAATCTGAGCATCTGGTTCAGTGGAACCTACACTATATTTTTGGGAAACATCCTCCCCTCTTCTCCCCCAAGCCAGAGTCTAAGACTGTAGGGATAATTTCAATGCATCTGAGTTACTGAAACCATCTGTAAGTAGGTCTCCTTCTTTCCCTCGCTTTCCCACTCTGCCAACTGAGGTGTTGTTTGAACTTATTGACAGTTCACAAATCATGTAATTTTTTTTATCAACATGGGGTTTTAAAAGAGCAATAAACTATTTCTGCCTTAAAAAAATATCTACCTTAAAAGTCACTGTTATTAGCATCCTTTCCTCCATTGGGAAAAACTTAGGTGGTTCTCCTTTTCTTCTCTATTTGAGATGCTGTGAGTAAAGACTTTCTGTCTACATCCAACAGGCAGTAGCTTTATTTCCTGATTTAGTTCCCAAGGCTGTATTCCCATAAGTCCATCTACATTCATGAGGTCTTTGCTCTAAGGATCTAGCCTGGGCTCAATATTTATAGACCTTTGACTCTATGCCTAGTGCAGCTCTCAGTACTGGGCGCTCAGTAATGGCCCAAGCCAACTTGGCCTCTCTTTTCTTTCTGGAACACAGAGCTTTGAGATAAATGGATAAGCAACCCAATAGCATCTAGTTACTAGTGATTTGAAGAAAACATACATTTTAGGT
The DNA here is from genome assembly GCF_055505025.1 of Bos grunniens. Taxonomy (NCBI): domain Eukaryota; kingdom Metazoa; phylum Chordata; class Mammalia; order Artiodactyla; family Bovidae; genus Bos; species Bos grunniens. Next base: position 37,941,583 of record NC_141171.1, read on the forward strand.
TTTATCTGAGGTTGTTATACTCATGTACTGAGATCTGAACATCAAAAGGGACCTGTCGTGAGGACTCAAGTGTTCCAGGCAGAGGGTACTAAAAATGCAAAGTCCTTGAGGTATGACTAAGAATAATGAGGTGGAGGTTTGAGAGTAATGAGTTCACAATAATGAGGCCCGAAAAGTGTAGTGTAGGCTTCCTTGTTGGTCACAGAAAGGAGCTTGGATTCTATTCCAAGACAATGGGAAGCAAATAGGTTTGGAGTTGGGGAGTGATAGGATTTGACTTACTTTTTGAAAAGCTTCTCTGGCAGCTGTGATGAGAGGGGCAAGAGTAAAATCCAGGAGACCAGTTAGGAGAAAACTGCAGTGTTCCAGGGAAGAGATGAGATTGGAAGCTAAGAGTTCCTTTGTAACAGACGGGGCTTCCCTGGTGACTCAGACAGTAAGGAATCCACCTGCAATGCAGAAGACCCAGGTTTGATCACTGGATCATGAAGATCCCCTGGAGAAGGGAATGGCTGCCCTGTCCTGTATTCTTGTCTGAAGAACTTCATGGACAGAGGAGCCTGGCAGGCTACAGTCCATGGAGTCACAAAGAGTCAGACCCGATTTAGTGATTCACACACACACACACATGAAAGATACAGTCTATTACCGACTGTATATCTTTGGGGCTCTGTCGTTTCCCAACTGATACTGCAATTGACTTCCTGTTATTCTAGGAGATTCCTGAGGCTAGGCCACCCCCAAAGCTAAGTAAATGTAAGACAGTAACATGTGCTGAGTCAATCTATAGCAAAGTCTAACTTCTGAAAATGGCTTTAGCAATAATAAAGCCTTTTCTCTTTTTTTTTAAAAATATTTTATTGAAGTACAGTTGATTTACAGTTGTATTAGTTGAAGTACAGTTGTTGTATTAGTTTCTGGTATATAGCAAGTGATTCAGATATGTATGTGTGTGTGTGCGTGCATGCGTGCTAAGTCACTTTAGTCATGTCTCGACCCTATGTACTGTAGCCCGCCAGACTCCTTTGTTCATGGGAGAACTCCAAGAAAGAATACTGGAGTTTGGGGTTTCCCAGGTGGTCCAGTGGGGTTTCCCAGGTGGTCCAGTGGTTAAGACTGCATGCTTCCACTGGGTTCAATCCCTGGTCTGGGAACTAAGATCCCACATGCAGCATGGTGTGGCCAAAAAAGATAAAAAGTAACAAATAAATAAATAACTTTTTTTAAAGAATAGTGGAGAGGGTTGCCATACTCTCCTCCAGGAGATCTTCCTGACCCATGGATCAAATCCATGTCTCTTACATCCCTTGCATTGGCAGGCAGGTTCTTTACCACTAACACCACCTGGGAAGCCCATATGTGTGTGTGTGTGTATATATATATAGATATAGTCTTTTTCATATTCTTTTCTATTATGATTTATCACAGGACATTGAATAGTTCCCTGTGCTATACAGTAGGACCTTGTTTATCCATTCTCTATGTAATACTTCACAGCTGCTAATCCCCAACAACTCCAATCCACTGCTCCCCAACCCTCCTGCCCCTTGAAAACCACAAATCTGTTCTCTGTGTCTGTGAGTCTGTTTCTGTCTCATAGATAAGTTTATTTTGTCGTATCTTACATGTCGTATCTTACATTTCACATGTAAGTGATATCAGGCGATATTTTGTCTTTTTCTGACTTACTTCACTTAGTTTGAGAATCACTAGGTCCATCCATGTTGCTGCAAATGGCATTTATTTCATATTTTTCTATAGCTGAGTCATATTCCACTGAGTATATATTCACATCTTCCTTATCCATTTGTCTGCAGATGGGCATTTAATTTTTCCCATATGTTGGTTATTCTGAATAGTGACAGATAATACACTGTTTCACTCTATCCTCTCCCAAGTCTGCAAGGTGGCTATAATAAGGCCATAAATTTTATATGTTCTCTATGATTTAATCATTGCCACAAACTGTGAGGTAGGAATTATTCATTTACAGCTAAGAGATGAGCAAACTGAGACAGAGATATTCACTTACCAAAGCCACAAAATTAATAGTGCAATACTCAGGTAAGAAAAGGCGGAGGAACCAGAGATCAAATTGTCAACATTCTTTGGATTGTGGAGAAAGCAAGGTAATTCCAGAAAAACATCTACTTCTGCTTCATTGACTATGCTGAAGCCTTTGATTGTGTGGATCACAATTAACTGTGGATAATCTTTAAAAGACACAGGTGTACCAGACCACCTTATCTATCTCTTGAGAAACCTTTATGTGAGTCAAGAAGCAACAGTTAGAACTGGATATAGAACAAATAACTAGCTCAAAATTGGGAAAAGAGTATGTCAAGGCTATATATTGTCACCCTGCTTATTTCACTTCTATCCAGAGTACATTATGCAAAATACTGGACTGGATGAATTATAAACTGGAATCAAGATTTCCAGGAGAAATATCAACAACTTCAGATATGCAGATGACACCACTCTAATGGCAGAAAGTGAAGAGTAACTAAAGAGCCTCTTGATAAGGGTGAAAGAGAAGAGTGAAAAGGCTGGCTTCAAACTCAACATTAAAAAACTAAGATCATGGCATATGGTCCTATAACTTCATGGCAAATAGAAGGGGGAAAAGTGGAATCAGTGCGAATTTTACTTTCTTGGGCTACAAAATCCATGTGAAGAGTGACTGCAGTCATGAAATTAAAAGACATTTGCTCCTTGGAAGGAAAGCTATGACAAACCTAGTGTGTGCATGCTAAGTCACTTCAGTCGTGTCCAAATCTTTGACTTTACGGACTGTAGCTGGCCAGGCTCCACTGTCATGGGATTCTCCAGTCAAGAATACTGGATGGGTTACCATGCTCTCCTCCAGGGGATCTTACAGACCCAGGGATTGAACCCACATCTTCTGCATCTCAAGTGGATTCTTTACTACTGAGCCACCAAGGAAAGTGAAAGTGAAAGTTGCTCAGTTGTGTCTGACTCTTTGCAACCCCATGGACTATACAGTCCCTGGCATTCTCCAGGCAAGAACACTGGAGTGGGTAGCCTTTCTCTTATCCAAGGGATCTTCCAAACCCAGGGATTGAACCCAGGTCTCCCCCATTGTAGGTGGATTCTTTACCAGCTGAGCTATAAGGGAAACCTGGACAGTGTGTTAAAAAGCAGAGACATTACTTTACCAACAAAGGTCTGTGTAGTCAAAGCTATGATTTTGCCAGTAGTCATGGATGGGATGTGAGAGTTGGACCATAAAGAAAGCTGAGCACCAAAGAATTGAAGCTTGTGAATTTTGGTGCTAGAGAGGACTCTTGAGAGTCTCCTGGACAGCAAGGAGATCAAACCAGTCAATCCTAAAGGAAATCAACCCTGAACATTCACTGGAAGGACTGATGCTGAAGCTAAAGCTCCAAAACCTTTGGCCACCTGATGCAAAGAGCCAATTCATTGGAAAAGACTCTGATGCTAGAAAAGATAGAAAGCAAAAAGGAGAAGGGGATGGCAGAGGATGAGACGATTAGATAACATCATCTACTCAATGGACATGAATTTGAGAAACTCTGGGAGAGAGTACAGGACAGAGGAGTCTGGCATGCTACAGTCCATGGGGTCGAAAAAAGCTGGACATGATTTAGCTACTGAACAGGGGCTTCCCTGGTGGCTCAGAGGTTAAAGTGTCTGCCTGCAATGCGGGATACCTGGGTTAGATCCCTGGGTCAGGAAGATACCCTGGAGAAGGAAGTGGCAACCCACTCCAGTATTCTTGCCTGGAGAATCCAATGGATGGAGGAGCCTAGTGGGCATGGGGTCACAAAGAGTTGGACACGACTGAGCAACTTCACTTTCACTTTCACTTTAGCTACTGAACAGTAACAACTTGTTTCCCTGCAGAACAGGAGATGTACTTCGTGACTTACATAAGGCAAAACTTTGTTTCCAAGCTTAGTTTATTTTAATCACTCCAAACACCCTTAGCATAAGCCTGAGAATCTAAAATACACTATTGGGTAAAGGTATTACTTCTCTCAATTCTCCTACTTTTTGAATGAATCTAGTTGAGTCCTCTTAATTCCTGCTGGTGTCACTTAACCTATAATGAATAATTTGATGGACAGAAAGCCAACAAACAAAAAACTGCTGCTGCCATCTCAATGGTCTGCTTTACTCAGCTATCAAAATGCCGTGTCCCCAACTGACAGAAAATACCTTATGTTCCAGGTACTCAGAAATTGAGGGCTTGTTCTAGGATTTTCATTACTCAATAGGACAGATTTCATCCTTATCAGGAATAAAATGGTATGGAGTTAACAAATCCTTATTACTAGAATTAGAGGAACAATTATTCATTAGATTCTCTTAGCTCTCAGTGACAAATCCCATTGTGTTATAGGCATAAAACTGGGACTCAAAAATCTCTCTCTCTCACACACACACACACCAGTCCAGAGACTGATGAAAATCCAATTAAATTTTCATTTAACTATGTATTCTTTCAAGAACTGTGGCTGTCTTGCTTACCATTCTAGCATCTGGTCCACAGCCTGGCTCAGAACAAGCATTCAATAAATACTTGTTGAATAAATTAGCAAAATCTGTAGATGCATATAATTTTTCAAATTTTATTGAAATATTAGTTGATTTACGATGTTATGTCAATTTCTGCTGCACCACAAAGAGATTCAGTTACACACACACATACATATATATTCTTTCAAATTCTTTTTCTTTTCATCTTCTTTTCCATTACGCTTTATCACAGGATACTGAATATAGTTCCCTGTGCTATACAGTAGGACCTTGCTGTTTAGCCACACTATATATAACACTTTGCATCTTTTAATCCCAAGTTACCAATCTTTCCCTCCCTCACCTACCTTCCCCTTGGCAACCACAAGTCTGTTCTTTATGTCTGTGAGTCTGTTTCTCTTTAGTAGATACATTCATTAGGTACATGGTAAAGTGATTCAGTTATTCATATATGAGCAAGTGAAGTCGCTGAGTCGTGTCCGACTCTTTGTGACCCCATGGACTGTAGCCTACAAGACTCCTCTGTCCATGGAATTTTCCAGGCAAGAGTACTGGAGTGGGTTGCCATTTCCTTCTCCAGGGGATCTTCCCGACCCAGGGATCGAACTCAGGTCTCCCACATTGCAGGCAGACACTTTACCGTCTGAGCCACCAGGGAAGTCCCTTATTTGTATATATACACATACATATTCTTTTTCAGATTATTTTCCATTATTATCATAAGATATTGAATATAGTTCTCTGTGCTATACAGTAGGACCTTGTTGCTTATCTATTTCCCCATATTTGCCTGTTTTTAAAACTTTTCTTTTTTTAAAACTTTTCTTTTTTTAAAACTTAGTTGGTTTTGGCTGCACTGGGTCTTTGTTGCTGCCCCCTAGTTGAGGCGTATGGACTCTTCCCAGAGCAGGGATTGAACCCGTGTTGAACCCTGAACTTCAAGGCAGATTTTCAACCACTGGACCACCAGGGAAGTCCTAGTATGTACCTGTTAACTCCAAATTCCTAATTTATCCCTCCATTGGCCTTACATGGAAGCCAAAAACTACAGCTAAGAAGCAGAAACTACCTTTACTCATGGAATGAACTCTCCAATTTGTCATATCATATTCCTACGATAGGGTTTTTTTTTTTTTTTAAGTAAAATATTCTTATAACCACATCTTCATTCAAAGAAAAGGGAAATGTAGATTAAGAGGGTGTATGAAAAGCAGAACATTGAATGGTGTTTAATACAACTGCAAAATTTGTGCATGGAAAGAATACATCTTAAATCAGAATTATGCAACAACTCTAGAAGGCAACTGACTTTGCAGTCCCTCATCTAGTTCTTCTGGATCCATCATTATTGGAGATGTTGAATAGTACTGCATCTCCTTTAAGCTTTGAATTGATGTTAAAAAAAAAAAAAGTCTCTCAAGTGGCTGCTCAGTTCAGTTCAGTTCAGCCGCTCAGTCGTGTTCGACTCTTCGCGACCCCATGAATCACAGCACGCCAGGCCTCCTGGTCCATCACCAACTCTGGGAGTTCACTCAGACTCACGTCCATCGAGTCAGTGATGCCATCCAGCCATCTCATCCTGTGTTGTCCCCTTCTCCTCCTGCCCCCAATCCCTCCCAGCATCAGAGTCTTTTCCAATGAGTCAACTCTTCGCATGAGGTGGCCAAAGTACTGGAGTTTCAGCTTCAGCATCATTCCCTCCAAAGAAATCCCAGGGCTGATCTCCTTCAGAATGGACTGGTTGGATCTCCTTGCAGTCCAAGGGACTCTCAAGAGTCTTCTCTAACACCACAGTTCAGAAGCATCAATTCTTTGGTGCTCAGCCTTCTTCACAGTCCAAATCTCACATCCATACACGACCACAGGAAAAACCATAGCCTTGACTAGATGGACCTTTGTTGGCAAAGTAATGTCTCTGCTTTTGAATATGCTATCTAGGTTGGTCATAACTTTCCTTTCAAGGAGTAAGCATCTTTTAATTTCATGGCTGCAGTCACCATCTGTAGTGATTTTGGAGCCCAAAAAAATAAAGTCTGACACTGTTTCCACTGTTTCCCCATCTATTTCCCATGAAGTGATGGGACCGGATGCCATGATCTTTGTTTTCTGAATGTTGAGCTTTAAGCCAACTTTTTCACTCTCCACTTTCACTTTCATCAAGAGGCTTTTGAGTTCCTCTTCACTTTCTGCCATAAGGGTGGTGTCATCTGCATATCTGAGGTTATTGATATTTCTCCCGCAATCTTGATTCCAGCTTGTGTTTCTTCCAGTTCAGCGTTTCTTATGATGTACTCTGCATATAAGTTAAATAAGCAGGGTGATAATATACAGCCTTGATGTACTCCTTTTCCTATTTGGAACCAGTCTGTTGTTCCATGTCCAGTTCTAACTGTTGCTTCCTGACCTGCATACAGGTTTCTCAAGAGGCAGGTCAGGTGGTCTGGTATTCCCATCTCTTTCAGAATTTTCCACAGTTTATTGTGATCCACACAGGCTGCTACTTGCTTCCAATTTTACTTTAAAGGTCTAAGAAAAATTCCAGGACATTGTCATAAAGTTTGTGCAGACTGTCGGTTTTAAAAAAAGTCACAACTTAAATGTTGAGAGTTAGGCTTTATTCGGCAGAAATTTTCAGGGCTTAAGCCCAGGAGGCAGCATCTCAAGTAACCCTGAGAGAACTGCTCCGAGGAGTGTGGGGAGGAGTCAGGTCATATGGAGGTTTGCAACAAAGGGCAGGAAGTCTGAACATCAAAGGTATTTTTGTGAATTAAAGAAAACCAGATATCTTGAGTCAAGGAATTTGGTGATTTTCTATACATGAGAAAATGAAAGTTTGGGTTTATGGAAATCATTTCTTTTGTATGCATCTCAGCTATCTAGGGCCAGTATCCTGCCTCTTTCCCTCAGTGCTAACCTTAGCAAGTGGCTGCTGGATCACAGGTTGTTCTTCTTGGTTGCCCTGGAGGCCTAGAATCACTGATGACTGTGGCATCCTTGTTTATTGATATGGCAGGAAATACTCCATTTCTCAAGACCTATTATAAGACTGGATTCAGGCCTGAAAGAAATAGCCCAAACTTAAGTCCTTCCATCTCTTATTGTACTCTTCACTGAACTTTAGTTTTCAAAAGCCCTTCGGGTTCTGTCTCAGCAATTTAAATGCTGTGAAATTGGTGGGGTCAGATAGCACAGATAGGGAGGACAATGGGGCCCAGAAGGCTGAGTGCCTTGCTAGGAGTTAGACAGACACTTGATGGAAAAGCAGGCACCAGACCCTGACCCCTCTGCCTCCCAAAGCCTTCTGGAGATTGGACAGAAAAACAGGTGGCCGGAGAAAAGAAATGGAAATGAAAATAGATCTCAGGAGAGGTGGAGGGTTTGGAGGGGAAAGGAAAGTGCATAAGAAGGCAGACATTGAGAGGTAGAGATAAGGTAGTAGAAAGGGTGAGGGGCTGCTTCCAAGGAGAGTGAGATAAGGCAGCATATCTGGGGCTTCCGGTGAACCTCATTCCCTCAGTGGCAAAACTAGACCAGAGAGGAGGAGGTTTGCTCAAGGATGTCCAGTACTTTTCCACGTGGACACTGGAACCTGAATCCAAGTCCTCTGATCCCACTCATGGGATCTTCCTTTGGTTGATCACAGAGAAGATGAGCCAGAGGGCAGAAACCCGAGAAGGCCTGAGGCAGGCAGGGGCAGAGTCCCAAAAGGAGTGGACAGAGAGCTCTGCCTAAGTCTGGCAGAGCCCAGGTGGCCGAGTCCCAACAATTTTCATGAGCCCCTAATCTTCCAGCTTCTGGTTCGAAGGCGGTGAGGGGAAATGCCTCCCACCCCTGGCCCAGTATTCAGGGACTTTCAGAGTGAGAGATGGTCAAGGGCTTTTGGAAACATCATGGGAGCAATCAAACATCAAACGACTGATATTTCTGAACGGCCACAATTTCTTTTTTTTTTTTTTCTCACAATTTCTTAAGAAACATTCTGAAACACTAGAGATGAAAATGGTTAAAGAGCAGGCAAAATCTGTCGAGTGGCATTAGGGAGTTACCGAAGCATTCGGAACCTCTTGGCTCTGAGGTCTATTCAAGGGTCATAAGTCTGGAAGATCCTGACTTTAGTTCAGTTCAGTCACTCAGTCGTGTCTGACTCTTTGCAACCCCATTGACTGCTGCATGCCAGGCCTTCCTGTACATCACCAACTCTCAAGAGTTTACTCAAACTCATGTCCATTGAGTCGCTGATGCCATCCAACCATCTCATCCTCTGTCTTCCCCTTCTCCTCCTGCCTTCAATCTTTCCCAGCATCCGGGTCTTTTCAAATGAGTCAGTTCTTTGCATCAGATGGCCAAAGTATTGGAGTTTCAGCTTCAGCATCAGTCCTTCCAGTGAATATTCAGGACTGATTTCCTTTAGTATGGACTAGTTGGAGCTCCTTGCAGTCCAAAGGACTCTCAAGAGTCTTCTCCAACACCACAGTTCAAAGGCATCAATTCTTCGGCGCTCAACTTTCTTTACTCTCACGACTCTCCTATCCCTACACGACTACTGGAAAAACCATAGCTTTGACTAGACGGACATTTGGCAAAGTAATGTCTCTGTCATGCTGTCTAGGTTGGTCATAACTTTTCTTTCAAAGATCTATCCTGCCTTCGCCTAACTCCAAAAGGCGACTTGTCCACACAGTTCCTGGACTATTTTCGGAAGTGTTCGGGGTCAGCACGAGAGAAGGCGCCCTCTGGCGGCGGAAATTATCACTATTTCCATCCCACCCCAGCACCTGGGTTGGGCCGGCATGCGCAGACGCAGTTGCGCGCCGGCGGCCGTTCAGACCGGATGTGGGTGCTGCTGAGGTCACTTCCGGCGGGTGACGGTGCGGACGGGTCAGAAGCGTAGAGGCGGCGGCAAAATGGCGGCGCCTGAGGAGCGGGATCTAACCCAGGAGCAGACAGAGAAGCTGCTGCAGTTTCAGGTAGCAGCGAGCACTCGGTGCAGCGAATGTTGCCGCGGGCTAGGGAGTGGGTCCCTAGAGGAGCCCAGAACCCTGCTCAGATTGGGCCCGAGATTCTTCTCAGACCAGCAGACGGCCCCCTCCCCCCCAGCCGCCAACTGCCCTGCTAGGTGCCCCCGGCCTCCGAACCTCTGTCTGTCCCCGGCCTTCCAGGAATGGCTGCGGCCAGACCTGCTCTCGCTCTCTCTCATCAGAGGGTCAGCTCTCCAGGTTCCCCTTTAGCAGTGCCCGTCCTTAGCCATCCTTTCCAACCAGGTTACCGGTTGGACCCTCTCCGCCCACGACTCTGGATTCGCTGAGATGCTTAATCCCCACCGTGGAGTTGGCCTCGTTTCGGGTCTCTGTTAGAGCTTTTCACCAACTTCCCCATGCCATTTCTACAAACATTGAGGGCTTTTTAGGTGCCAGGTCCTGTGTTGGGCGCTTTGGTAGGGCGGGGGCAGAAACGGCCCCCACCCTAAAGGTGTGGGAGGACACCTCGTATTGAAACAATGCAGCGTTGTAAATGTCATCTGTGCCTTCTGAAGGGGGTTATTTCCTGGAGCTGATTCCTGGACTCACGCGCTTGACTCTGAGGAGGATGGACGGTACACTTGCTGCAGTCTGCCTCGTTTTAGCGGATGTGTAGGTTAAACACTTTTGACACTAAACACCTTATCCCTTAGCTGGAGAATCCGGTTGGAGGAAACTTAGGTTACCTTGGTTCTGTGTTACCCTAATGGGTACCAGTTTATTTCTGCGGTACATGTCTTGAGTGTTTACCCCCTAAGGACGTTGTGGAGATCACAGTGAGTTTATGGATGTTTAAAGGGCTTCATAAACAGTAAACTTCTCTCAAACAGTATTGCAACTGTTAATCCTTATTTAACTTAGGGTAGAATTAAAATTAGTGGTGCACCTATTTCCTAATATAAACTGTGCTAAGTGTTCATTAATTCCGCGATGTTTACCAAGAACTGTAGTGCTTAGGCCATAACACCAAATGGTTAGAATACCATTTATTGAGTGTGGTGGTCTAAGTACTTTGCTGAAACACTTAGCACACTAATGCATTTTATACAAGAGTTTAATTGTTTAATACAACAATTGTATTTAATACAGTGGCCCTATGAGATTCATATAGTCACAATCTCTGTTTTAAAGATGAGGGATATGAGGCTTAAGAAGTAACATGCCTGGTTTACACAGCTAGTAGGTTATGGTGTCAGATTTAAAGCCAGGTCCCTTGCATTTCCTCAGCATTTCCTGAGTTCTTGAGGTGATGCTGTGCAACACGTGGGAGTAGCAGTGTACAGCTGAAAGTGGAATGCCAGTGCTCTAATACTGTCTTTTTTTTTTTTTTCCTTTTTGTAAGTTCTAGCTTTTCTGTGGTTTCCTTGATTTCGCTGCAGTTAATTTTGAAGTGTTTTCTCTTAAATCAAGCAATGGGTTGGAAGCGTATAGATTGGAAAATACTGTCATAGGAGTAGTTGACATTTGATTGGAGTTCTGAGTAGAGAAATTGATGATACAGCAGATTAGAATTAGAATGAATAAAGAGCGAACAACTAGCTTCCACTTCCTGGTAGACCACTAATTTCAGAGTTTTGTTTAACTTTGGCAGATCATTTTATTCCTTACAACTCTTGAGAGATAAGCCCCTGTATGGTTTTAAAGTGTAATGAGGTGATGTGAACCGTAAACGAGTCATGAAGTACTAAGTCTGGTCCTGGAAGAACATGAATATGTGGTAGCATTTCTGAGATAAAGTGCATGGGAACCTCTGTTTTTGTCTTCACTGGGTATTTCTATCAATAAGAGAGGTGAGTAGCAGGTTAGAATTGTATTAAGATTGCTTTATTTAATAAGGCAAGTACATTTTACATTTGTGTGTTCTCTAAGCAATTGCTTGGATCAGGTTCACCATCCAGATTAACCATTAACACTCCGAAATTTACTAGGTGTCAAGCATTATACCAGGTATTTGATGTACATTAACTCTTTTAAACCTTTTCATAACACTGTAAGGTGTTAACCCCAATTCAGTGTATTAACGAAGAAACAGGTTCTGTGAGGCCAGGTAACTTGCTGAAGTAGTAAGTGACAGAGATTTAGAAATCCATACCCATAGCCATCTTGCCTATAAGCTAATGGAGAAGCCAGATATATACATAAATAATCGATATTTTTCAGTGTATTAGTGCTCATAAGTATAATAAACATAGGGGTATAAACCAAGGAAATTTAGGGAATAATAGTATTGATGAAGGTGGGAGGGGTAAAGAAGTTGGCTTAGTAGTTACCATTAAGTTTCTACTGTGCCTCAGGCATGGTGCTAGACAGTTTATAACCATTATGCGTAATTCTCACAATAGCCTTGTGAAGGTGCCACAGGTCGTATGCCTCCTAGGTAGGGAAATGGGTCTATTGAAGTATTTTCTCCAGATAATTAAGCTGTTAAGCAGTGGGGATGGAATTAGAATTAGAAATCTAGTGGGTCTAGATCTGAACTTAAAGGCTGGACTCCTTCCACTGTTCTTTGCTACTTTGAAGGAGGAATGAAATAACTGGAGGTGGGCAGGAATATGTTCATAGCTGAGAGATGACTGTGAAATAATGTGGAATGTGTTTGTTGTGATGGATTTCAAGAATTGGAAGTTTAAAATAAGACTGGAAAGGTAAATTAGAGCCAGATTTTGGAGGCCTTTCAGAGCAATGTTCAATGGTTTAAAGTTTAATCTGTAGGCATGAGGAGCCACCAGAGGTTTTTTCTAACTCTCGAGTGAAATGACACTGGGTTTCAAGTTTGCTTCACTAAAAGTATGGAGCGTGTGCTTGGACTCTCCACAGGGATCAGAGCAGATGATACTGCTAGGAGTCAGTTTTTAATAATGTTGCTTCATTTTATATATTGAAATTAGCAAAAAGTAAAATATTTTGGAAATCTCAGGTTTCTTCTGTTTTACCGTTTTTGTGACATGTGATTTGATTGGAACTCCTTAGGGTATATTTAGCAGGTTCTGAGTCCGTATTATGTCTTTTAAGATTTTTCTAGTTATTTTCTCCTCTTTATTTTGGATCTAGTTGAATATGAGTAAACGATGCCATATTTGTTTTAGGTGCTTCAAATGGGAAATAATGGGTTTTTAGAGGAGCTAATGCAAATACGGGGAAGGTCATTTGTATTGAAGTCCATTTTTCCAAGTTTCCAAGTGTAGCAGACTTGCGTGATGTACTGCCTCTAGGTTTTGTTTGAACACCTGGAGAAGAATGACATGGGCAAAGAGAAGGGACTGAAGGAGCTATGCGTGGCCAGTAGAGGAAGAGTTCTTTTCTTCTTGTACAGGAGTATGAAATTTGAGGTTTGAAGGTGTATTTATTTTTATGTTGTTTGAACACTTATTGGGCTCCCCTGGTGGCTCACATGGTAAAGAATCTGTCTGCAATGCAGGAGACCCAGGTTCAATCCCTGAGTTGGAAAGATCCCCTGGCGAAGGAAATGGCAACCCACTCCATTATCCTTCCCTGGAAAATACCATGGACAGAGCAGCCTGGCAGGCAGTAGTCCATAGGGTCAGAGTCAGACATGGCAGACTTGAGTGACTAACACACACACAGTTATCGAACGTTTACTTATCCAAAGTGCTCTAGATGCATTGTATCATTAAGTCCTCCCAGTAAGCATGGTGTAGGTTCTGGTGTTGGTGAGTAAACTAGGATGAGGATATAGTTTACCTAAGGTTAGTATGAGCTTAGAATCCAGAAGTCTGGTTCTCTTTCCTGTCACCTAACACTGCCTCTCTGGCTTTAGGTTTTGATTTTGTTTTCACCTACAGGTGAGTGAGTAGGGCCAGTGGAAATAGTATGGGACACTTTTAAGACAGAAAACACAATAAAGAAAGTCCAAGAGTGTGATTCTAATCCTGGAAATCATCGCTAACGTGAATTCTCTTAATCTCCTCTACATGAAGATGGACTTTTTAAGGAGAAGGGAAGAAGAATCCCCCAAAGTGGGAATGAACAAGGAGCACCATTCTCTCACTTCCATACCCACAGGTAGGAGAGGGAAAACGGGAGAGGGCTTCAGTTCAGTTCAGTTCAGTCGCTCAGTCGTGTCTGACTCTTTGTGACCCCATGAATCGCAGCACGCCAGGCCTCCCTGTCCATCACCAACTCCCGGAGTTCACTCAGACTCACGTCCATCGAGTCAGTGATGCCATCCAGCCATCTCATCCTCTGTCGTCCTCTTCTCCTCCTGCCCCCAATCCCACCCAGCCTCAAAGTCTTTTCCAGTGAGTCAGCTCTTCACATGAGGTGGCCAAAGTACTGGAGTTTCAGCTTCAGCATCATTTTCTCCAAAGAAATCCCAGGGCTGATCTCCTTCAGAATGGATTGATTGGATCTCCTTGCAGTCCAAGGGACTCTCAAGAGTCTTCTCCAACACCACAGTTCAAAAGCATCAATTCTTCGGCGCTCAGCCTTCTTCACAGTCCAACTCTCACATCCATACGTGACCACAGGAAAAACCATAGCCTTGTCTAGACGGACCTTTGTTGGCAAAGAAATGTCTCTGCTTTTGAATATGCTATCTAGGTGGGTCATAACTTTCCTTCCAAGGAGTAAGCGTCTTTTAATTTCATGGCTGCAGTCACCATCTGCACTGATTTTGGAGCCCAAAAAATAAAGTCTGACACTGTTTCCCCATCTATTTCCCATGAAGTGATGGGACCAGATGCCATGATCTTTGTTTTCTGAATGTTGAGCTTTAAGCCAACTTTTCCATTTTCACTTTCATCAAGAGGCTTTTTTTTTAGTTCCTCTTCACTTTCTGCCATAAGGGTGGTGTCATCTGCATATCTGAGATTATTGATATTTCTCCCGGCAGTCTTGATTCCAGCTTGTGTTTCTTCCAGCCCAGTGTTTCTCATGATGTACTCTGCATATAAGTTAAATAAGCAGGGTGACAATATACAACCTTGACATACTCCTTTTCCTATTTGGAACCAGTCTGTTGTTCCCTGTCCAGTTCTAACTGTTGCTTCCTGACCTGCATACAGATTTCTCAAGAGGCAGGTCAGGTGGTCTGGTATTCCCATCTCTTTCAGAATTTTCCACAGTTTATTGTGATTCACACAGTCAAAGGCTTTGGCATAGTCAATAAAGCAGAAATAGATGTTTTTCTGGAACTCTCTTGCTTTTTCCATGAGGGAGTATTTTTAGGGAAAAGCCAAGCTTCAGTTAGAACATGAAAGTGAAGGAAGTGTTCAGGGAATTTAAGGATGGATGGGCTTCCCTGGTGGGTCAGAGGTTAAAGCGTCTGCCTGCAATGTGGGAGACCTGGGTTCAGTCCCTGGGTCGGGAAGATCCCCTGGAGAAGGCAGTGGCACCCCACTCCAGTATTCTTGCCTGGAAAATCCCATGGATGGAGGAGCCTGGTAAGCTGCAGTCCATGGGTTGCACAGAGTTGGACACGACTGAGCGACTTCACTTTCACTTTCTAGGGGATATAGCTAATATAGCAGGGCTTTTAATTCTAAACAGAATCCTAAAAATGTGCTAGACTACTTTCCAGGAAGTTTTGGCAGCCCATGGTCTCACTGAGAGGATGTGAGACGACCTGCTTCTCCACATCCTTGCCAGCATTGAATGGTGTCTTTTCAGTTTTTGTCGATCTGATTAAATTTTCAGAGTCCTTACCTCAATTTGCATTTCTAGTGATAGTGGTAGTTATAATTCTTGATTTTTGTTTTGCAGTCACTTGAGTTTGAACAGCTAATGCAAACACTTGTTTTAAGCTATTTCAAATGGAAAAGAGTAGGAATATAAGAGTGACAGATTGGCTTATCAGTCTCTGTTTTAAAAAAATAGAGATAATGCATGTGTCCCACATTAAATGGAAGTTATGTTTTCTGGTTGCCAAATAAAATGTGCTGATTTTCAATTTCATTGTTCTATAAACTCCTGATTGTGGATGAGATTGAAGTTCTTTTGGCTATTTATGGTTAGTTATTATATAAATTCCCTGTTTATCCTTTGTTCACTTTCTTTTGGATTATTTGACATTTTCTTAGCAGTTTGTACAAGTTCTCTATACTGGACGTGTATAGCAAATATTTTCTTTCATGACATCATTTATCTTTGCTTGTTATCTCTTCCCTTCAGTTCAGTTCAGTCACTCAGTTGTGTCCGACTCTTTGCGACCCCGTGCATCGCAGCACGCCAGGCCTCCCTGTCCATCACCAACTCCCAGAGTTCATTCAGACTCACATCCATTGAATCAGTGATGCCATCCAGCCATCTCATCCTCTGTCGTCCCCTTCTCCTGTCCCCAATCCCTCCCAGCATCAGAGTCTTTTCCAATGAGTCAACTCTTCGCATGAGGTGGCCAAAGTACTGGAGTTTCAGCTTTAGTATCATTATCTCTTCCCTTAGACTTGTTTAAAATTGTCGACTGATTGCCTTTTTGTTCTTTCTGGCCTTTTGATTGTCTATTTTGAGTAAGAATGCCTTCCACTTAATGAGGTTATACAAATGTTCTCTATTGTTTTAAAAATATTTTACAGATGTATTTTTAAAATCAGGTCTTTAATCCATATGGAATTAATTTCTGTATATATGAGATGAGAAACCAACTTCACATTTTTCCAGTAAAGACTGTAGGTTAGCTAAATAGTCAGTTCCTCCCCCAACTGATTTGAGTAGTCCTCTTTATCATACTTCTCCATAACCTATTTGCTAGTAGCATTACTGAATTAATAATACCAGCTTTATATCAAATTTTAATATCTGAGAGGACAGGACTCTTTCCCTATTCTTTTTTTAGATTATTGGTAATTCTTACAAGTTCTTTCATGTACATTTAAAAATCATTTTGTGCAGCCATGGAATTATAGAAATTGCTTAAAATAATATATTAATTTGGGACTGGTTGAAGTTCAGGAACATGTACATTTCTTTATTCAGATGTCACATGTCCCTTAAAATATTTTTGGTTACTTTCTTTTAGATTTTTGTACGTTCCTTATTGAACTTATTCCTAGGTATTTTGTAGTTTTGGTCACCCTGTGAATGGGATACCTGTTTATTTCTAAGTGGTTACCAATAGAAACACTGTGGTATTTTGCATATTTATCTAGTTTTTTTTTTTTTAACTTTATTTTCTATCCAGTTTCTTATCATGTTTTCTGATCATTACTAATTTTCTAACTGCTAATTTTCTAGTTTTATGTCTTGGGCTCTTAATAGCAGTTTTATTGAGATATAATTCACATATAAATTAACCCTTTTAAAATCGTAAATTAATCCTTTTAAAGTATGCAGTTCAATGGTTGTAGTATATTTACAAAGTTGGGGAGTCATTACTGCTGTGTACTTCTAGAGTATTTCTGTCACCTCAGGAAGAAACCCATTAGCAGTCACTCCCCATTCTTTCCTTCTCACCCCTGGTAACCACTAATCTATATTCTGTCTCTAAGGATTTTGCCAGTTCTGGGCATTTGGTATTAATGGAATCATATACTACACAGCCTTTTGTGCCTCACTTCTTTCATTTAGCATAATGTTGTCAAAATTCATCCATATTGTAGCCTGTATCGGTATTTTTTTTATGGCCAGTAATATTTCATTGTGTGGATAAAACACGTTTTGTTTATCCATTCTTCAATCCATGGCCATTTGTATTGTTTTCACTTTTCAGCTTATTAATACTGCTACGAATTTGCATACCAGTTTTTATTGGGACATGTTTTCGTTTCAGCTAGGAGTAGAATTGCTGGGTCACATGGTAACTTTAACTTTTTGAGAAATTGCCAAACTTTTTTCAAAGCAGTTACACCATTTTCCCTAGCAGTAGTATGTGAAGGTTCCTGTTTCTCCACATCCTTACTAACATTTGTTAATCATTCATCTTTGAAACCTTCCTAAAAGTGTGAGATATTATCTCGTTGTTTTGATTTGCATTTCCCTAATGACCTAAATAATGATGGGCATTTTTTCTTGTGTTTATTGGCCATTTAGAGCTTCCCTGGTGGCTCAGATGGTAAGGAATCTGCCTGCAATGCAGGAGACCCAGGTTCGACCCTTGGGTCAGGAAGATCCCTGGAGAAGGAAATATCTACCCACTCCATTATTCTTGACTGGAGAATTCCATGGACAGAGGAGCCTGGCGGGCTGCAGTTCGTGCGGTCGCAAAAGATTTGGACAGGACTTAGTAACTAAACAAAAAAGATACTGAATTTAGTTCCATGTATTACGCAGTAAATCCTTGTTGCTTGTCTATTTTATGTATGGTAGTTTGTAGCTTTTAATCCCATTCTCTTACTAATTTATCTCTCATCTCCTCTTATTCCTTTCCCTTTTAGTAATCGTGAGTCTGTTTCTGTTTTTGTATATAGATTCATTTGTACTATTTTTAGATGCCATAGATACGGGATATGATATGCATCTTGTTCTGTCTTCAGTTCAGTCTCTCAGTCGTGTCTGCCACTTTGTGACCCCATGGACTGCAGCACGCCAGGCCTCCCTGTCTATCACCATCTCCTGGAGTTTACTCAAATTCCTGTCCATTGAGTCGGTGATACCATCCAACCATCTCATTCTCTGTCGTCGCCTTCTCCTCCGGCCTTAAATCTTTCCCAGCATCAGGGTCTTTTCAAATAAGTCATTTCTTTGCATCAGGTGGCCAAAGTATTGGAGTTTCAGCTTCAACATCAGTCCTTCCCATGAACAGTGATCAGTGATCAGTCCTTTCAATGATCAGTCCTTCCGGCCATGTGGAGATACCGCACGTCGAAGGTCAGAGAAACCCCAGTAAGACGGTAGGCGCTGGAATGGCTGTGAGGAGATACCCCACACCCAAGGGCAAAGGAGAAGCCCCAGCAAGACAGTAGGAGGGGCAAATTCACGTTTAGAATCAAACCCCATTCCCGCCAGAAACTCCTAGAAGGCTCAAAAAATCTTTGTGCACACCAGGTCCCAAGGACCCCACAGAGACTGAGAACTGTGTTTGAGCATCTCCTGTGGAGGTATGGGTCAGCAGTGGACTACAGCAGGGACAGGGGCTCTGGGTGTGGGTATGGCATAAGTCCTCTTGGAGGAGGTTGGCGTTAACCCCACCATAGACCTGCCAGAACGTACACAGGACTGGGAAATAGATTGTTGGAGGGTACAACAGAACCTTGTGCACCAGGACCCAGGAGAAAGGAGCAGTGATCCCACAGGAGACTGTCTCGGACTTGCCTGTGGGTATCCGGGAGTCTCCGCCAGAGGCGTGCGTTGATGGTGGTCTGCTGCAGGGTTGGGGGCACTGAGTGTAGCAGTACATGCATGGGATCTTTTGAGGGAGATCCCCATTATCTTCATTACCTCCACTATAGTTTCAGTTCAATTCAGTCGATCAGTCGTGTCCAACTCTTTGCGACCCCATGAATTGCAGCACGCCAGGCCTCCTTGTCCATCAGCAACTCCCAGAGTTCACTCAGACTCACAACCATCGAGTCAGGGATGTCATCCAACCATCTCATCCTCTGTTGTCCCCTTCTCCTCCTGCCCCCAATCCCTCCCAGCGTCAGTCTTTTCCAATGAGTCAACTCTTTCCATGAGGTGGCCAAAGTACTGGAGTTTCAGCTTTAGCATCAGTCCTTCAAAAGAACATCCAGGACTGATCTCCTTCAGAATGGACTAGTTGGATCTCCTTGCAGTCTAAGGGACTCTCAAGAGTCTTCTCCAACACCACAGTTCAAAAGCATCAATTCTTTGGCGCTCAGCTTTCTTCACAGTCCAACTCTCACATCCATACGTGACCACAGGAAAAACCATAGCCTTGACTAGACGGACCTTTGTTGGCAAAGTAATGTCTCTGCTTTTGAATATGCTATCTAGGTTGGTCATAACTTTCCTTCCCAGGACTAAGCGTCTTTTAATTTCATGGCTGCAGTCACCATCTGCAGTGATTTTGGAGCCCCAAAAAATAAAGTCTGACATTGTTTCCACTGTTTCCCCATCTATTTCCCATGAAGTGATGGGACTAGATGCCATGATCTTCGTTTTCTGAATGTTGAGCTTTAAGCCAACTTTTTGACTCTCCACTTTCACTTTGATCCAGAGGCTTTTGAGTTCCTCTTCACTTTCTGCCATAAGGGTGGTGTCATCTGCATATCTGAGGTTATTGGTATTTCTCCCGGCAGTCTTGATTCCAGCTTGTGCTTCCTCCAGCCCAGTGTTTCTCATGATGTACTCTGCATAGAAGTTAAATAAGCAGGGTGACAATATACAGCCTTGACGTACTCCTTTTCCTATTTGGAACCAGTCTGTTGTTCCATGTCCAGTTCTAACTGTTGCTTCCTGCATATAGGTTTCTCAAGAGGCAGGTCAGGTGGTCTGGTATTCCCATCTCTTTCAGAATTTTCCACAGTTTATTGTGATCCACACAGTTGAAGGCTTTGCCATAGTTAATAAAGCAGAAATAGATGTTTTTCTGGAACTCTCTTCCTTTTTCCATGATCCAGCGGATGTTGGCAATTTGACCTTTGGCTCCTCTGCCTTCTCTAAAACCAGCTTGAACATCTGGAAGTTCACGGTTCACGTATTGCTGAAGCCTGGCTTGGAGAATTTTGAGCATTACTTTACTAGCGTGTGAGATGAGGCAATTGTGCAGTAGTTTGAGCATTCTTTGACATTGCCTTTCTTTGGAATTGGAATGAAAACTGACCTTTTCCAGACCTGTGTCCACTGCTGAGTTTTCCAAATTTGCTGGCATATTGAGTGCGGCACTTTCATAGCATCATCTTTCAGGATTTCAAGTAGCTCAACTGCAATTCCATCACCTCCACTAGCTTTTTTCGTAGTGATGCTTCCTAAGGCCCACTTGACTTCTCATTCCAGGATGTCTGGCTTGGCTCTAGGTGAGTGATCACACCATCGTGATTATCTTGGTCTTGAAGATCGTTTTTGTACAGTTCTTCTGTGTATTCTTGCCACCTCTTCTTGATATCTTCTGCTTCTGTTAGGTCCATACCATTTCTGTCCTTTATCAAGCCCATCTTTGCATGAAATGTTTCCTTGGTGTCTCTCATTTTCTTGAAGAGATCTCTAGTCTTTCCCATTCTGTTGTTTTCCTCTATTTCTTTGCATTGATCGCTGAGGAAGGCTTTCTTATCTCTCCTTGCTATTCTTTGGAACTCTGCATTCAGATGCTTATATCTTTCCTTTTCTCCTTTGCTTTTCCCTTCTCTTCTTTTCACAGCTATTTGTAAGGCCTCCCCAGACAGCCATTTTGCTTTTTTGCATTTCTTTTCCATCGGGATGGTCTTGTTCCCTGTTTCCTGTACAATGTCACGAACCTCCATCCATAGTTCATCAGGCACTTTGTCTATCAGATCTAGTCCCTTAAATCTATTTCTCACTTCCACTGTAGAATCATAAGGGATTTGATTTAGGTCATATCTGAATGGTCTAGTGGTTTTCCCTACTTTCTTCAATTTAAGTCTGAATTTGGCAATAAGGAGTTCATGATGTGAGCCACAGTCAGCTCCTGGTCTTGTTTTTGCTAACTGTATAGAGCTTTTCCATCTTTGGCTGCATAGAATATAATCAGTCTGATTTCGGTGTTGACCATCTGGTGATATCCATGTGTAGAGTCTTCTCTTGTGTTGTTGGAAGAGGGTGTTTGCTATGACCAGTGCGTTCTCTTGGCAAAATTCTATTAGCCTTTGCCCTGCTTCATTCTGTATTCCAAGGCCAAATTTGCCTGTTACTCCAGGTGTTTCTTGACTTCCTACTTTTGCATTCCAGTCCCCTATAATGAAAAGGACATCTTTTTTGGGTGTTAGTTCTAAAAGGTCTTCTAGGTCTTCATAGAACTGTTCAACTTCAGCTTCTTCAGCATTACTGGTCGGGGCATAGACTTGGATTACCATGATATTGAATGGTTTTCTTGGAAATGAACAGAGATCATTCTGTCATTTTTGAGATTGCATCCAAAATACTGCATTTCGGACTCTTTTGTTGACCATGATGGCTACTCCATTTCTTCTAAGGGATTCCTGCCCACAATAGTAGATATGGTGGTCATCTGAGTTAAATTCACCCATTCCAGTCCATTTTAGTTTGCTGATTCCTAGAATGTCGACGTTCACTCTTGCCATCTCCTGTTTGACCACTTCCAATTTGCCTTGATTCATGGACTTAACATTCCAGGTTCCTATGCAATATTGCTCTTTACAGCATCAGACCTTGCTTCTATCACCAGTCACATCCACAACTGGGTGTTGTTTTTGCTTTGGCTCCATCCCTTCATTCTTTCTGGAGTTATTTCTCCACTGATCTCCAGTAGCATATTGGGCACCTACTGACCTGGCAAGTTCCTCTTTCAGTATCCTATCATTTTGCCTCTTCATACTGTTCATGGGGTTCTCAAGGCAAGAATACTGAAGTGGTTTGCCATTCCCTTCTCCAGTGGACCACATTCTGTCAGACCTCTCCACTATGACCCGTCCGTCTTGGGTGGCCCCACACGGCATGGCTTAGTTTCATTGAGTTAGACAAGGCTGTGGTCCGTGTAATTAGATTGACTAGTTTTCTGTGTTTATGGTTTGTGTGTCTGCCCTCTGATGCCCTCTCACGGCATCTACCGTCTTACTTGGGTTTGTCTTACCTTGGACGTGGGGTATCTCTCACGGCTGCTCCAACAAAGCACAGCCGCTGCTCCTTACCTTGGACGAGGGGTATCTCCTCACTGCCGCCCCTCCTGACCTTGAACATGGAGTAGCTCCTCCAGTGGAGTAGCCACTATAGTTTGGCCCCAGCTAAATAGCAGGGAGGAAACACAGGTCCACCCATCAACAGAAAATTAGATTAAAGATTTACTGAGCGTGACACCACCTGTCAGAACAAGACCCAGTTCCCCCTCAGTCAGTCTCTCCCATCATGAAGCTTCCATAAGCCTCTTATCCTTCTCCATCAGAGGGCAGACAGACTAGAAACCACAATCACAGAAAACTAATCTAATCACATGGACCACAGCCTTGTCTAAGGTCTTGGTGGAGAGTTCTGACAAAATGTGGTCCACCGGAGAATTCTTGCCTTGAGAACCCCATGAACAGTATGAAAAGGCAAAAGATAAGACACTGAAAGATGAACTCCCCCAGTTGGTAAGTACCCAATATGCTACTGAAGATCAGTGGAGAAATAACTCCAGAAAGAATGAAGAGACGGAGCCAAAGCAAAAACAACACCCAGTTGTGGATGTGACTGGTGATGGAAGCAAGGTCCAATGCTGTAAAGAGCAATGTTGCATAGGAACCTGGAATGTTAGGTCTGTGAATCAAGGCAAATTGGAAGTGGTCAAACAGGAGATGGCAAGAGAGAACTCAACATTTTAGGAATCAGCGAATTCAAATGGACTGGAATGGGTGAATTTAACTCAGATGACCAACCATTATATCTACTACTGTGGGCAAGAATCCCTTAGAAGAAATGGAGTAGCCCTTATAGTCAACATAGTCCGAAATGCAGTACTTGGATGCAGTCTCAAAAATGACAGAATGATGTCCGTTCATTTCCAAGGAAAACCATTCAATATCATGGTAATCCAAGTCTATGCCCCGACCAGTAATGCTGAAGAAGCTGAACAGTTCTATGAAGACCTATGAGATCTTCTAAAACTAACACCCAAAAAAGATGTCCTTTTCATTATAGGGGAGAGTTTTGCCAAGAGAACACACTGGTCATAACAAACACCCTCTTCCAACAACACAAGAGAAGACTCTACACATGGACATCACCAGATGGTCAACACCAAAATCAGACTGATTTTCTGTCTTACTTAGTATGATATTCTCCAGGCCCATCCATGTTGCTGCAGATAGCAATAGTTCATTCTTTTTTTATGGCTGAGTAATATTTCATTGTACATATATGTGTATGTATGTGTACACGCTGTATCTTTTAACTGAAGTATAGTTGGTGTACAATATTATATAAGCTACAGGTATACAATATAGTTATTTGCAAGTTTTAAAAGTTTACTCCATTTAATAGCAGTTAATTAATTATTTTGATTGTGTTGGGTCTTAGTTGCTAAACTGGGCTTCCCCTAGTTGCCAAGCAACTAAGGGTCTGCTGTCTGGTTGCAGCATGTTGGCTTCTCATTGCCATGGCTTATCTTGTTGCAGAGCACAGACTTTAGGGTGTTTGGGCTCAGTAGTTGTGATAAATGAGCTTAGTTGCCCCACAGCATGTGGAAATCTTCCAGGACCAAGGATCAAACCCGTGTCCCCTGCATTGGTAGGTGGATTCTTTACCACTGGACCACCAGGGGAGTCCAAATTTTGACCATTTTGTTTTGTGTTTTTCAGGTATATACCCAGGAGTGGAATTGCTGGGTCATACGGTAGTTTTGTTTTTAGTTTTGTTTTTTAGTTTTGTGGCTACACCAATTTATAGTCCCACCAGTGGTGTGCAAGGTTCCCCTTTTCTTTACACCCTTGCCAGCGTTTATTTGTGTTCTTTTTATGACAGCCATTCTGAGAGGTGTGACATGATAACTCCTTGTGGTTTAGACTTTGCATTTCTCTAATAGCTAGTAATGTTGATCATTTTTTCATGTGCCTGTTGGCCATCTGTGTGTCTTTGGAGAAATGTTTATTTCAGTCTTCTGCCCATTTTTTGATTCCATTATTTGGGGATTTTTTGATGGTGAGTTATATGAGACGTTTGTAATATTTTGGATTATTAAACCTTTGTTGGTTGCATCATTTGCAAATATTTTCTGCCATTCCTTTAGGTTGCTTTTTTTTTCCTTTTTTGATGCTTTCTTTTGCTGTGCAAAAGCCTTCACCTTTGATTAAGTCCCATTTGTTTATTTTTGCTTTTATTTCTTTTGCCTTGGAAGACTGATCTAAGAAAACATTGCTCTGATATATGTCCAAGTATTTTTGCCTGTGTTCTCTTCTATGAGTTTTATGGCTTGATGTGTTATATTTAGGTCTTTAAACCATTTTTATTTTGTGTATGGTGTGAGGGAGTGTTTCTCATTTCATTGTAGCTGTCCAGCTTTTCCAGTACCACTGTTGAAGGGTGTCTTTTCTCCGTTTCATATTCTCGCCTCCTTTGTCATTAATTGACTATAGATGAGTAGGTTTATTTCTGTCCTTTGCCCATTTTTTAATTGGGCTATTTCTCTTGTTATTGAGTAGTAAGTATTCTTTATGTATCCTGAGCACAAGTCTTTTGTCAGATATATCATTGGCAAAATGTTTTCTCTCATTCTCTGAGTTGTCTTTTCACTTGGTGGTGTCTCAGAAGTTTTTTAATTTGATGAAGTCCAATTTACTTGCTTTATCTTTTGTTGCTTGTCCTTTAGCAGTCATATCTAAGCAACCATGGTGTAATCCAGAAAAATTTACACCTGTTTTCTTCTAAGACTTTTGTTTTAGCTGTTATGTATAAGGTCTGATTCATTTTTAGTTAATGGATTTTAGATAGGGGTCTAACTTCATTCTTTTGGATGTGGATATCCAGTTTTCCCAACACCATTTCTTGAAAAGATTATTCTTTCTCTATTGAATAACCTTGAAACCCTTGTTTAAAATCAGTTGACCATAACTAAGGATTTATTTCTGGACTCTGGTTTCTGTTTCATTGGTCTGTATCTATCCTCATGCTGTTAACTACACTGTCTTTGACTATTGGCAGTTGTGTAATAAGTGGAAGTCAGAAAGTAGTCCTCCTCCAACATTGTTTTTCAGAAGTGTTTTAGCTATTCTGGATCCTTTTCATTTCCAAATAAATTGTAGCATCACCTGTGTCAATTTCTACAAAAAAGGTAGCTGGGACTTTGATAGGAATTACCAGCTGGGACTTTGATAGGAATTGCTGTTTACTCTAGATCAACATGGGGAGCCTTGCTATCTTAATACTAAATCTTTCGGTCCAGGAATATGAGAATTTTTCCATTTATTTAAGTCATCTTTAGTTTCTCTCGATGTTTTGTAGTTTTCTGTGTACGAATCTTGCACTTGTTTTTATTAAATTTATTCCTACATATTTTATTCTTTTTGATTATACTGGGAAAGGAAATGTTTTCTTAATTTTATTTTCAGGTTCATTACTAGTGTATAGAAATACAGAAATATAACTGATTCTTGTGTACTGATTTTGCATTGTTCAGCTTGGTTGAACTCATTTTTAGTTCTCTATTCATTTTTTTTAAACTTTAGGTTTTTTCTATATATAAGATTATGTTATCTGTGAATAGTTTTGCTTCTCATTTTCCAATCTGGGTGCCTTTCCCCTCCTTCGTGCTTAAAAGTTTTAATATAGTGTGGAATAAAAATGGCCAGAATAAACATCTTTGTCTTGTCCTAATCTTAGGATGAAATCATTTAGTCTTTGACTGTTATTATACTAGCTGTATTTTTTTTAATTTATTTATTTTTAACTGAAGGTAGTTGCTCTATAGTATTATTTTGGTTTCTGCTGAGCATCAACATGAGTCAGCCGTAGGTATACCTCTGTCCCCTCCATTTGGAATCTCCCTCCCCATCCCGCCCTTCTACGTTGTTGCAGAGACCTGGTTTGAGTTCCTTGAGTCGTGCAGCAAATTCCCACTGGCTGTCTGTTTTACATACGGTAATACGTGTTTACGTGTTACTGTCTCCATACAGTCCACCTTCTCTTTCCTCCTCCCCTCTCACCTGCCTTGTCCATAAGTCTGTTCTCTGTGTCTCTGTCAGCTATGAATGTTTCTTGGATCAGGGTGAGAAAGTTCCCTTCTATTCCCAGTTAAATTTTCATCATGAAAGGGTGTCTTGGGTTCTTAGAGGGTATGAGATAGTGCATGTAAAGTACCTGATAACTACTAGGGCTCTATCTAAAAAGAGGCTGTTTGGGAGATTGTTCAGTTGTGCACACTTTTTTTACATTTCTGTATTCTTCCAGGGAATATTTGATAAAAGAGTAGAATTGAGAATTTGTAAGAATGTTGTCCTTTTTTAAAATTGGAATTAGAAGACAAACACTTATCAAGTAGCCTGACATATACTTGCGGAGAAGGCGATGGCACCCCACTCCAGTACTCTTGCCTGGAAAATCCCGTGGACGGAGGAGCCTGGTAGGCTTAAGTCCATGAGGTCGTGAAGAGTCGGACACGACTGAGCTACTTCACTTTCACTTTCACTTTCATGCATTGGAGAAGGAAATGGCACCCCACTCCAGTGTTCTTGCCTGGAGAATCCCAGGGACGGCAGAGCCTGGTAGGCTGCCGTCTATGGGGTCACACAGAGTTGGACACGACTGAAGCGACTTAGCAGCAGCAGCAACATATACTTGAAGGAGTGCAAGTCCTCTTCAAAAAGAATACATACAGAAAGTATTTTAAACAGAAGACTTGTCTGGTATTTTTCACATATACAGAATTAACTCTGATTTGGGAATTAAAAGTGTTAATTAAACTTTGTAAAGTTTTTTCACTTGAAAATTCTAATTTAGCTTATTAGTTTTGGTATCCTTGGATACATTTTTTATAAGCTTAATATTAATACATTATATTTCATTAGCTTTTACATAGTCTTTTCAAGACGCTTACTCCTTGGAAGGAAAGTTATTACCAATCTAGATAGCGTATTCAAAAGCAGAGACATTACTTTGCCAACAAAGGTCCGTCTAGTCAAGGCTATGGTTTTTCCAGTGGTCATGTATGGATGTGAGAGTTGGACTGTGAAGAAGGCTGAGCGCCGAAGAATTGATGCTTTTGAACTGTGGTGTTGGAGAAGACTCTTGAGAGTCCCTTGGACTGCAAGGAGATCCAACCAGTCCATTCTGAAGGAGATCAACCCTGGGATTTCTTTGGAGAAAATGATGCTGAAGCTGAAACTCCAGTACTTTGGCCACCTCATGCGAAGAGCTGACTCATTGGAAAAGACTTTGAGGCTGGGAGGGATTGGGGGCAGGAGGAGAAGGGGACGACAGAGGATGAGATGGCTGGATGGCATCACTGACTCGATGGACGTTGAGTCTGGGTGAACTCC
Source organism: Bos grunniens (assembly GCF_055505025.1). Lineage (NCBI taxonomy): Eukaryota > Metazoa > Chordata > Mammalia > Artiodactyla > Bovidae > Bos > Bos grunniens. The sequence continues at coordinate 37,969,118 of NC_141171.1, forward strand.
AGGAGTTGGTGATGGACAGGGAGGCCTGGCGTGCTGCGATGCATGAGGTCGCAAAGAGTCGGACACGACTGAGCGACTGAACTGAACTGAACTGAGTCTTTTCACATGCAATGTGATGACAGTTTGATTCTGTCTTCCTTTCTTTATTTATTAATAGGGAGTCTTCTATAAAGATATACGTTCCCTTACCTGTTTAGTTACACTAAGTTATAGTATGTATAGGGCTTCCCTGGTAGCTCAGCTGGTAAAGAATCTCCCTGCATTGTGGGAAACCTGGGTTCAAACCCTAGTTTGGGAAGATCCCTTGATGGAGGAAATGGCAACGCACTCCAGTCTTCTTGCCTGGAGAATCCAAGAGACAGAGGAGCCTAGTGGACTACAGTCCATGGGATTGCAGAGTCGGACATGACTAAGCATAGCACACAGTATGTATAATAAAGGCAAGATAAACATTTAATCCTTTCAGTTATTAGTTTTTAAATAATGGGTTGATTCCCAGCATCCTAGAAAGTAACCAGCCAGATTTTTAAATTTTTAATTGTAAATTTTTTAAATTTGCAATGAAGTCACAGATGTAAACATATTTAATGTTGTACATTTCATGCCATTGTGCTTATTGAGGCTTAGATTGGGCCATCTTTGACAGCTGTGAATCTGTTTAGGTTGGTTCCTGATGGCCTTTTTTTTATTTATTTAAGGAAAACCTAATAGATACACAATTTTATTTTTCCAGAATCACAGAAAATAATTCCCTTTTGAGTTTGTAAGAGCCTTGTGTTTCTGTTCCTAAAGACTTTATTATATTGACATGGCCCCAGTAGCCTTTGATAGCTTTTTAACTTTCTGAAGTTATAAGATGTTTGACTCATCTTGGGCATTTTCTACCTAAATCTTGAATTAGCCATTTCTCCAGGAAATGTGTGTGTGCCTTGGCTCATTGCGTTTGGGTTGGGCTAGAATTTTTTAGTTACTAGAACTAGGAAGTACATATATAATACAGACACACACATATATTTGTATTTATTTAATTCATGATGAAACAGTTTTATATTTCCAATTCAAATTCAGGACTGCTAGTTAAAATTCTGCACTATGTTTTACCTCTCCTTTCTCTATACCAAAAAATGTGGTTCTTAATGAGGTTAACATGATGATTCATTTGCTTTATCACATAATCATCACTTTAAGTGTCTCAAAATAATACCCTTACTAGTAACAACAATCGGAGAAGGCAATGGCACCCCACTCCAGTACTCTTGCCTGGAAAATCCCATGGATGGAGAAGCCTGGTAGGCTGCAGTCCATGAGGTTGCTAAGAGTTGGACATGACTAAGTGGCTTCACTTTCACTTTTCACTTTAATGCATTGGAGAAGGAAATGGCAACCCACTCCAGTGTTCTTGCCTGGAGAATCCCAGGGACGGCGGAGCCTGGTGGGCTGCCGGTCTATGGGGTCACACAGAGTCGGACACGACTGAAACGACTTAGCAGCAGCAGTAACAACAATATGATTATTTAAAACAATTTAAGCCTTTTTATTGTAGAATGTATAGTCAGGTGCGTGTGCATGCTCAGTTATGTCCATCTCATTATGTCCGCAGTGAGACAGACATAACAGCATGCACACGCACGTGACTCCTCTGTCAGTGTAGCCCACTCACCAGGCTCCTCTGTCCATGGAATTTTCTAGGCAAGAATACTGAAGTAGGTTGCAGTTTCCTCCTCTAAGGAATCTTCCTGACCCAGGGATTGAACCAGAGTCTCCAGAATGGGTAGGCGGATTGTTTACCACTGTGCCGACAGGGAAGCCAATTTTACTGTGTTTTCAAGTCATGTGGGATAGTTTTGAGTTGTTATGCTACTATCTCTACATTGATTTTTACTTGTGATGTTTAGGGATTGTTGGTGCTGCTGCTTTTTAAATTTTGTTTTATAAAACAGCTATATGATTCCAAAGTCAAATCTACATGTAGCAATATATTTAAAGAAATCTAACTCCTTATTATCCCTTATACTCTGTTCTTTTCCCTGCCTTCTCCTCGTATATAAGCTTAGAATTTAAAAAATAACAAACCCTTTCATTTAAAAATGTAAGTATTAAGTAAATTTGTGACTCCCCCTTTTAAAAAAGATAGATGGTGGTATTTATTACACACTTTTCTCCACCTGCCTTTTATACTTATTATTTTCTCGTGATCACTGCATGGCATTGTAGGAAATTCTCTCTCTTTGATATTTACAGCTGTGTAATACTCTATTGTATACATACCATAATTTAGCCCCCTCCTGATGGATATTTGGGTTATTTCTCATTATTTGCTATAATAAATAACATAATGGTAAGTAGCCTTGTGCACTAACATTTTATTTTTTGCTAGTGTTTCTGGATCAAAGGGTTAAATGCATGTATATACATATAAATATGTAACATTGCTGCTACTGCTAAGTCGCTTCAGTCATGTCCGACTCTGTGCAACCCCATAGACGGCAGCCCACCAGGCTCCCCTGTCCCTGGGATTCTCCAGGCAAGAACACTGTAGTGGGTTGCCATTTCCTTCTCCTGTAACGTTGCTAGATATTGCCAAATTTTCCTTCTGAAGATTGTACCATTTTATGTTCCCACTAGCAATGTTTGAGGGCGCCAGCAACCTCGCTAACAGAATATGTTGTCAAATTTAGTGTAGTTTTTAATCTACTTTTCCCTTATGAGTGAGATTGATCAACGTTTGTATTTTTAAGGACCATTTGAGTTTATTTTTCAATGAACAGTCCACTTACCCACTTTTGTAGCAAGTTATCCTTTTCTGGTGGGGTTTTTTTTTTTTTGGCCTCACTTTGAAGCATGTGGGATCCCAGTTGCCTGACCAGGGATTGAACCCATCCCCCCTGTAGTAGAAGCACAGAGCCCCAATCACTGGATCACCAGAGAAGTCCCATCCTTTTTCTTCTGTGTTTTTTTTTTTTTTAAATATATACGTTAGGGATATTAACTCTTCGTCTATTAAATAAGTTGCAGACGTCGTTCTCAGCTCTTTTCTTTTTGTATGATGCTGTGTTTTGGCCACACTCATGTTGTGGTGGTTTTTTTTGTTACACACTCAGAATTTTATTTGTGTAATACAAAATCTTTTCCTTTATTGCTTATGAATTTTGAGTCATGGTTAAAGACTTCCCCACACTTAGGCAGTAGAAGAATTCACTTGTGTTTTCTTCTAAACACTTGTATGCTTGGGCTCTTAAAATTGAGCAGTAAAGAAGCAACTCAGTTAAAAAGCGGGAAAAAGATCTGAACTGATACCTCACCAATGAAGAAATATAAAGGAGATGATAAACATGAAAAGATGCTGAACATCAAATATCATTTAAGGAATTGCAAACTATAACAATGAGATAACCACCATAAACTGTTAGAATGGCTAAAATCTAAAACACCAAATGCAAGGATATGGAACAACAGAAACTCATCTGTTACTAGTGAGAATACAAAATAGTACAGCTACTTTGGAACAGTTATGCAGTTTCCTAAAAAAGTAAACATAGTCTTAAGGAATTCCCTGGTGGTCTAGTGGTTAGGACTCAGAGCTCTCACTGCCTACAGCCTGGCTTCAATGCCTGGTCAGGGAATGAGGATCCCACAAGCTGTGCAGCCAAAAAAAAAAAAAGAAGTAAACATAGTCTTAACTATATGATCCAGCAGTATTTACCTAAAGTAAAATAAAAATACTTTATGTCCACACAGACACCTGCATGCAGATGTTTATAGCAGCCTTATTCACAATTGCCAAAAAGGTGGAAGAAACAAAGGTCTCCTTCAGTATATAAATGGATAAACAAACTGGTACTTCCATACAATAAAATATTATTCCGTGGGGGCTGAGGGGAAATGAGTTCTCAAGTCATGAAAAGACACAGAGGAAACAAAAAGAAGAAAAGACACAGAGGAACCTTAGATGAATATTAAGTGAAAGAAACCAGTCTGAAAAGCTTCTATACCTGACTCCAACTATATGCCTTTCTGAAAAAGGCAAAACTATAGGAGATAGTATAAAGATCAGTGGTTGCCAAGGATGGGGTTAGAGGGGAGAGAACAAATGGAGCATGGAACTTTTAGGGCAGTGGAACTCTTCTTTATGGCACTATGATGATAGATACATAACATTATGTATTTGACAAGACCCATAGAGTGTATGACAAAGAGTGAACCCTAATGTAAGCTGGGGGCTTTAGTTAATAATAATGCAGTTATAACACGTGCACAACACTGCAAGATGTTAGTAACAGGGAAGTGGGTGTCGTGAAGGGAGTATAGGAACTGTCCATTCATACTTTCTATACAGTTTTCCTGTAAACCTAAAGCTAAGAAATAGGGTCTACGAGGGTTTTTCTTTGTTTTTGTTTATTTTTTAACTTTCTTTTGCTCTTTGTTTTGAAATTCCTTTCTCAGTACAAAATTCTGTATGCAGTTAAGTCAGTTCCTCAACTCTCTTTTCTGTTCCATTTATCTTAAACATACTACTCAAAATTGTATCATGCAAACTCAGGGAGATAGTGAAGGACAGGGATGCCTGGTGTGCTACAGTTCATAGGGTCACAAACAGACATGACTGAGCGACTGAACAATAAGAGATAGTATATTTTAATCTGAAGAGGTGGTCTCTTTGTTGCTCTTTTTCAGGATTTTCACAGATTTTCTTGTTTACCTGTTTTTCCAAAAGAACTTTATAATCAGCTTCATAAAATTGAAATTTTATCAAATTTATAAATGAATTTGAGGGGATGTGATTAACATCTTTGTGTTGTTGAGTGTTGTTATTCAAGAACACAGTTACTGTCTTGTAAGCTTTTGGACAAACTGATTCAGTAGTTCTTGCTGGGCTTTTGTTTGTTTGTTACATCTTTATGTAACAATCACAGGCATTTGTGATCCAAGTTTATTCAGGTTTGGGGTGGTTTCTTCAGATTGAGCTGGCCAGCAGTGTTTGTTTATACATTCCTCTAAGTGTTTTCAGTAATAACATTTGTGTAATTGGCAGAGCAGTATAAATTCAGATTACTCTTGAGTGGAGGATTATCTGTACTGCAGATATTCTTTTAGAAGCAAATCTGTGAGTGTGTGTGTGCGCGTGCGTGCTGGGTCGTGTCCGACTCTTTGCAATCCCATGGACTATAGCCCTGCAGGCTCCTCTGTCCGTGGAATTTTTCAGGCAAGAATACTGAAGTAGATTGCCATTTCCTTCTCCAGGGGACCTTCCCCACCAAGGGATCAAACTTGCCTCCAGCATTGTAGGCGAATTCTTACTGCTGTGCCACTGGGGAAACCCTGCCTGTCTTTGAGGTGAATATTGGTAAAGATTAATTTTGTCAATTTTCTTTTGGGCCAGTTAACAGTCTTTTAATATATTTAGGAAATCTTAGTGGCCATTTATCTATATTATATTTTTTCTTAAAATGAATAGCAAAAAATAAGTAATAAAACTGAAGGTTTGATGTTAATGCTTCCAGTTGTATATGTGTATCTTTAAACTCTTATTTCATGAAAGTGTCAGTTTCTTGGAATAAATTTAGCAGAGAAAATGTTTTCATGCTAAGTATCTGGGGAATTTTTTTTTCAGTATGTATGCATGTGTATATGTATTAATGTTTATAAATTCCTGTTGGAGTTGAATGTTGTTGTTCAGTCCATATGTCATGTCCAGCTCTTTGCAGCCCCACAGGTTATAGCACAACAGGCTCCCCTGTCCTTCACCATCTCCCGGAGTTTACTTAAACTCATGTGCATTGAGTCACTGATGCTATCCATCCATCTCATCCTCTGCTGCCCCTTTCTCCTTTTGTCTTCATTCTTTCCCAGCATCAGAGTCTTTTCCAGTGAATCAGCAGTTTGCATCAGGTGTCAGTATTGGAGCTTCAGCTTCAGCATCAGTCCTTCCAGTGACTATTCAGGGTTGATTTCCTTTAGGATTGACTGGTTTGATCTCCTTGCTGTCCAAGGGACTCTGAAGGGTCTTCTCCAGCACCACAGTTCGAAACCATCAATTCTTCAGTGCTCAGCTTTCTTTATGGTCCAACTCTCATATCTGTACATGACTACTGGAAAAACCATATTTTTGCCTAGACGGACCTTTGTTGGTAAAGTGATGTCTCTGCTTTTTAATACACTGTCTAGGTTTGTAATAGGTTTCCTTCCATGGAGCAAAGGTATTTTAATTTCATGGCTATAATTACTGTCTGCAGTGGAGTTAAATCAAACCAAAAAATCCACCACACTCAATTAACCGTCCACTCTATCTGCATTGCCTCTACCCTAGTTTATACTTACATTTCAATATACTTTGAACTATTTCAGTGACTGTACCAATGCTCCTAGTTTCAAGTTTCTCTCCTCTTCAATTTAGCCTAATTCTTAGTTTTTCCAGAATCTTTCTAGCAAAGATTTGATCATGTCAACTCATTAAGATTTTTAATTTGCTTTGTATTGATTAAAGCAGCATGAAATCTTTCTTTACTTTTCATGATCTGACTCCTATTTCACTGTTTAACTCTATAATATTCATTCTACCCTTTATATTTCTATTCCAGTGATATTTTTTAGTTTCCTTAACATGACATTCTTTCTCATTCCTCTGTGCCTCCATGCATATTCCTCTATTGTCCTGAAACACCTCCTTCCACTAGTTTTCAGCTCAGAACTTTGATATCATCCTGAGTCCCCTGGAACACTTGGATTTGTTTACTACTGGTATATGGTCATTGTCATAATAATTTAATTATTTACAAGTCTTTTTACTCCACAAAGTTATTGGGAATCAGAACTGTGATTTCTTTATGGTGCTTGCCACATGATGTCAATTATTTGTTGAGTGAATTTAATAATTCACCAGAAATTTCACTTCCCAGAGGGGTTTTGTTGTAGTGGTGGGCTTCTCTAGCTGTGCTCAGTCTTATCTCCCAAGGCGTGTGGAATCTTAGTTCCTTGACTAGGAATCGAGCCTATGTCTTCTGCATTTGAAGGTGGATTCTTAACCACTGAATTAACCAAAGACTTAATCAGGGAAGTCCCAGTGCAGTTGTTCCTGATGTTTATCTTTGTTAAAGCGATTCCTGTGGCTTTAAGTATCCCTTTTTAAGGAGGAAGGGAAAAACAAAAAAAATCAATTTATTTGATTCCTAGAAAACAAACTGTAGTACTTCAGAACCTTTTAAGCAAGTTCAAATTCATCTCACAATATATTAAAAATGTGTTTTTCCCCCAGTTTTTCAAACATGGTAAAATACATAGAAAATTTACCATCTTAGCAATTTTTAAGTATACAATTTAGTAATAACAAACACATCTGTAATGTTGTGCGACCATTATCATTCATCTTCAAAACTCTTTTTATCTTGTGAAATTGAAATTACACCCATTAGACAATAACTCCCATTTCCCCCTTCCTCTAGCCCAGGGCAGCCACCAGTTTACTGTCTTTCTCTATGATTTAGAGTACTCCAAATACTTCATAGAAGTGGAATCATGTAGTATTTGTCTTTTTATGACTGGCTTGTTTTTTTCAGCATAATATTCTGAAAGTTCATCATTCTTGTAGGATATTGCAAAAGTTTCTTCTTTTTAAAGGCTGAATAATACTCCATTTTACGTATACATACATTGTGCTTATTTGCCTTATCTGTTAATGGACACTGGGTTATTTCCCATCTTAGCTTCCATGGACGGTGCTGCTGTGAACATGGGTGTACAGGTATCTCTTCAAGCCTGCGTTTATTTTAGGTATACACGCGGAAGTGGAATTGCTGTGTCATGTAGTAGGTCTGTTTTTGATTTATTGATGAGCTGCACATTGTTTTACACAGTTGCTGTAACATTTTACATTCCCACCAGTGGTGCACAGGGTTCTAGTTTCACCACATCCTGGCCAGCACTTTTCATTTCCTGTTTTTTCAATAGTATCCATATTAACAGGTGTTAAGTGGTACCTTATAGTTTTGATTTGCATTTCCCTAATGATTGGTGATGTTGAACATCTTTTCATGTGTTTGTTGGTTATTTGTGTATCTTCTTTGCCAAAATGTCTGGTCAAGTCCTTTGCCTAATCAAGTTGTGTTTTTGTTGTTGTTTTAAGAGTTCTCTATATTCTGAATGTTAATTCCTTATCAAATACATAATTTAAAAATATATTCTCCCATTCTGGGGTTGTCTTTTTACTCTGGATAGTGTCTTTTGTTGTACTAATTTTAAATATTGTCACAAAGTCCAGTTTGTCTCTTTTCTTTTATTGCCTTTGCCTTTGGTGTCACTTTGAAGAAATCATTCCTAGGACTTCCCTGGTGGTCCAGTGGTTAAGGCTCTGAACTTCCAAATCAGGGTCCACAGGGAAACTAAGATCCTTCATGCCATGCAGCCAATTTAAAGAAACGAAAGAAAAATCATTCCCAAATCCAGTGTCAGGAAGTTTTTAGCTTATGTTTTTTCCTAAGTGTTTTATAGCTTTAGGTTTTACTTTTGGGTCTTGGATCCATTTTGAGTTAATTTTTATATATGGTGTTAGGTGGGCTTCCCTGGTGGCTCAGATGGCAGAGAATCCGCCTGTAGTGTGGGATACCTGGATTCGATCCCAGGGGAAGATCCCCTGGAGGAGGGCATGGCAACCCGCTCCAGTATTCTTGCCTGGAGAGTCTCCATGGACAGAGGAGCCTGGTGGGTTACAGCCCATGGGTCATAAAGAGTAAGACATGACTAAGCACATGGTGTTAGGTAAATGAGAAGGAAAAGCAACTCCTCTGTGTTTCTCTTTTACTCGAAACAGATGTGTGGGGTTTTCCACACATCAAGCAGTTCTCCCAGATTCAATGTAGTTCTATTTGGACTCTGTCTACCTGAAGTTAGCATCAGATCCCACAAGTTAAGCGCTCAGCCCCACAAGACTGCCCTCACTTCCAGTGCCACCTGAACTTTTTACTGACCAGCTATAAATTGCGGTTCACATGACTCCCATTTGGGGTTTGATAATTTGCTAGAATGGTTCACAGACCTCAGGGATTCACTTTTGTTGATTGATTTATTAAAAAAGATATAATAAAGGATACAAGAATACATGTCTCAATTGATTTTAGTAGATAGCTATCATACAAAGTAGTTTCTAGAAATTGATAACAGAAATAAAACTGAAAATTTCATGAATTTACGTAAATAGCACACTTAACCAATGGATGAACAGAAATAAAATTGAAAATTTCATGAATTTATGTAAATAGCGCACTTAACCAATGGATGAAAGAAATAATCACAAGGGAAATTAGAAAATATGTAGAAATGAATGAGAATGAAAATACAGTGTGCCAAAACTTACAGGATGCAGCACACGATGCTTGGGGAGTGGTAGGGGGCATTTGTAGCTTTTAAACATGAATGTTAAAAAACACCAAAGATCTTCAATTTTAAAAAGTAATAATAAAAGGTCTTTCTGGCATTTCAGTGGTTAAGATTCCATGCTCCAGTGCATGGGGCACAGGTTTGATCCCTGATCAGGGAACTAAGATCCTGCATGCTGCCAAAATTCAAAATACAATGTAGTACAGTACAGTACAGTACCAGAAGATTTCAAATCAACAACCTAACTTTATAATTTAAGAAACTAGAGGAGAAAGAACAGACTAAACTCAGAGCTAGTGGAAGGAAGGAAATGTAAAGGAGAGAGCCTAGGTAAACAGTAGAGAGAATAGAAAAATAAGACTGAAAATCAGTGAAATCAAAAATTGGTCTTTTGAAATCAACAAAATTGACAAACTTTTTAGCTAGGTGGAATGAGGAAAAAACAAGATTCAAATTACTAAAACCAGAAAGGAAAATGGGGGAACTTCCCCAGTGGTTCAGAGGTTAGGGCTCTGCTCTTCCACTGAAGGGGTCATGCGTTCAGTCCCTGGTTGGGAAACTAGGGTCTGGCATGTCCCACGGCCAAAAGAAATGAAAATGGGGACGTTACCAATTCTGTTAAAAAAAAAAGTTCTGAAGTGAGTACTGTGAACAATTGAATGCCAACAAATTAGATAACCTAGATGAGATAGACAAATTCCAAGAAATACAAAACCTACCAAGGCTAAGTCACAAAGAAATAGAAAATCTGAATAGACCTGTAACTAGTAAGGAGATTGAATCCATAGTTAAAACTCTCCCAAAAAAAACCTTGGACCAGTAGCTTCACTGGTGAATTGTACCAAACATTTGAAGAACTGAAAAGGAGGGAACACATTCTAAGTCATTCTTTGAAGCCAGCATTAGCCTGATTCTCAAATACTACTAGAAGACTGCAGACCAGTATCCCTTATGAACATTAATGCAAAAATCCTCAAGCAAATACTACTAAACTGAATTCAACAGCATATTAAAGGGAGTATACACCATGACCAATGGGATATATCTCTGGAATGCATGAGTGGTTCAATATATGAAACAATCCACTTAATACTTCACATTAAAAAATGAAGGGGAAAAATCCACATGGTCATCTTAATTGATGTACAAATGTCTTTCTTGTCCTCATAAACTAAGGTTCATTATAACATTCTCACTTTTAATGTTTCCTTCATGTTTCTTAAAAATAATAGCTAAATTGAGCATTGTACACTTACTTTTTACAACCTAGTGAGTTAATGAGTATTTTTATTTACATTTTACCAGTAAAGAAACTGAAACTCAGAAAGATGTTAAAGGGCACCAAGCTAGTGAATGGTAGAGAAGGATTGTTGAAGACTCGAGTGTCTTCTAAATTTCCGACAAAGTTCCATCCCTTATTCCACCTACTCTTAATTGCTTGGATAAATATTGTGGGTTTGTTTAAGAAGCTACTGTGTGGGTATGGTTAGCTCTTGATTCACATGGAACATTAGTTTGACATCTCTCGATGGTCTATACCTGTGGTTCACAAACAGTTCTGTAGGAAAATTCTTCAAATGGATATTAGTTTGAGTTCTTTAAAAAAAAAAAACAAAAAAAAAAACCTCCTTTATGTGAGGTTAAAGGGTTTTTTTTTCCTTTTAACTGAAGGCAAGAGTTTTCAAAGCCTTTTAAAAAAAAATGTATTGGGAATTTCCAGAAAGGAGATTTGATAAGCAGCGTTTTCCAGTTTTACTTGACACCAAACTATATTCAAAGAACATATCTATACTGATTATTTGTTGACTCTAGGCATATAGGAAAATAATTTTATGTACATTTATGAGCTGTTACTTAGCTGCCTGTAGATACAATGACAGAGAAGACAATGGCAACCCACGCCAGTACTCTTGCCTGGAACATCCCATGGGCGGAGGAGCCTGGAAGGCTGCAGTCCATGGGGTTGCTAAGAGTTGGACACGACTGAGCGACTTCACTTTCACTTTTCACTTTCATGCATTGGAGGAGGAAATGGCAACCCACTCCGGTGTTCTTGCCTGGAGAATCCCAGGGACAGGGGAGCCTGGTGGGCTGCCATCTATGGGGTCACACAGAGTCGGACACGACTGAAGCGACTTAGCAGCAGATACAATGAAGAAAGAAGAGACTGGGAATAAGATGGGATAGTTCTGCTATTCTCTTGCTCTGTGACTTGGGAAAGCTTGTTCACTTTGCTAAGCCTTAGTTTCCTTTTATGCAAAACGAGGGGGTTGAAATATTGTGTTCACTTTATCATTGCTTTAATGTGAAAACAGAAAAAAATTCCAGATGTTTTATTCTCAGTTGAACAAAAATTTTGTTGAAAATTTCCAAATTGAGAATTTATTGAAAACTTCTTTTTTTCTAACATGAATTAATTAATTAATTAATAGTGAATTAATTAATTAATTCAATAATAAATTGAAATATTGTGTTCACTTTATCATTGCTTTAATGTGAAAATAGAAAAAAATTCCAGATGTTTTATTCTCAGTTGAACAAAAATTTTGTTGAAAATTTCCAAATTGAGAATTTATTGAAAACTTCTTGTTTTCTAACATGAATTAATTAAATAATTAATAATGAATTAATTAAATAATAGCATAGGAGACAACCTGGACTTCAGAGATTGTTACTCAAGGTTTCAATCTTGGCTGTACCACTTATTATTCTTAAATAAGGATATTCTTACACAAAGTACATGCCCTCTTGAATACTTGGGTTTCTCAGTGGTGAAAATGAGGACTTTATTACTTACAGTGCTTATTACATAGGAATAAGTGCTTAGTAAGTGGAATCTGCAGGTATTTAATTTGGTAAATCAGTAATTAAATGTAAATAATAAAGATTGAGTATAAAAGCTTTAGTTACACATTAGAGCCTAGGTTGAAAGCCTGGCCTTTCACTTCCTGAAAGGACTTCTTTCCATTTCTCCTGCTGCTACCAAAGAGGGCATATTGCTTATTGTATAAAGCAAAGCTCTCTGTGTTGGAGGAAGGAGAGAACAGAGATCTCTGCTTTTTGCTAAGTTTCTCTCTGGGAATAACTGAAAACAAATGTTAAAATATGCATCCTCACTAGGAATAAAACTACCATCAGTTCAGTTCAGTTGCTCAGTCGTGTCAGACTCTTGGTGACCCCATGATTTGCAGCCCGCCAGGCCTCCCTTGTCCATCACCAACTCCCGGAGTTTACTCAAACTCATGTGCATCGAGTCAGTGATGCCGTCCGGCCATCTCATCCTCTGTCGTCCCCTTCTCCTGTCCCCAATCCCTCCCAGCATCAGAGTCTTTTCCAATGAGTCAGTCTTCCCATGAGGTGGCCAAAGAACTGGAGTTTCACCTTTAGCATCAGTCCTTCCAATGAACACCCAGGACTGATCTCCTTCAGAATGGACTGGTTGGATCTCCTTGCAGTCCAAGGGACTCTCAAGAGTCTTCTCCAACACCACAGTTCAAAAGCATAATTCTTGGGCGCTCAGCTTTCTTCACAGTCCAACTCTCACATCCATACATGACCACTGGAAAAACCATAGCCTTGACTAGACGGACCTTGGTTGGCAAAGTAATGTCTCTGCTTTTTAATATGCTATCTAGGCTGGTCATAGATTTTCTTCCAAGGAGTAAGCATCATTTAATTTCAAGGCTGTAATCATCATCTGCAGTGATTTTGGAGCCCCAAAAATAAAGTCTGACATTGTTTCCACTGTTTCCCCATCTATTTCCCATGAAGTGATGGGACCAGATGCCATGATCTTCGTTTTCTGAATGTTGAGCTTTAAGCCAACTTTTTGACTCTCCACTTTCACTTTCATCAAGAGGCTTTTTAGTTCCTCTTCACTTTCTGCCATAAGGGTGGTGTCATCTGCATATCTGAGGTTATTGGTATTTCTCCCAGCAATCTTGATTCCAGCTTGTGCTTCCTCCAGCCCAGCGTTTCTCATTATGTACTCTGCATAGAAATTAAATAAGCAGGGTGACAATATACAGCCTTGACGTACTCCTTTTCCTATTTGGAACCAGTCTGTTGTTCCCTGTCCAGTTCTAACTGTTGCTTCCTGACCTGCATATAGGTTTCTCAGGAGGCAGGTCAGGTGGTCTGGTATTCCCATCTCTTTCAGAATTTTCCACAATTTATTGTGATCCACACAGTCAAAGGCTTTGGCATAGTTAATAAAGCAGAAATAGATGTTTTTCTAGAACTCTATTCCTTTTTCCATGATCCAGCGAATGTTGGCACTTTGATCTCTGGTTCCTCTGCCTTTTCTAAAACCAGCTTGAACATCCGGAAGTTCGCAGTTCATGCATTGCTGAAGCCTGGCTTGGAGAATTTTGAGCATTACTTTACTAGCATGTGAGATGAGTGCAGTTGTGCGGTAGTTTGAGCATTCTTTGGCATTGCACTACTGGGCATATACCCTGAGGAAACCAGAATTGAGAAAGACGCATGTACCTCGGTGTTCATTGCAGCACTATTTACAATATCTAGAACATGGAAGCAACCTAGATGTTCATTGGCAGATGAATGGATAAGGAAGTCGTGGTACATATACACAGTGGAATATTACTCAGCTATTAAAAAAAGGGAATGCATTTGAGTCCGTTTCAATGAGGTGGATGAACCTAGAGCCTATTACTGGAGAAGGCAATGGCACCCCACTCCAGTACTCTTGCCTGGAAAATCCCATGGACGGAGGAGCCTGGTAGGCTGCAGTGCATGGGGTCGCTGCCAGTCGGACATGACTGAGCGACTTCACTTTCATGCATTGGAGAAGGAAATGGCAACCCACTCCACTGTTCTTGCCTGGAGAATCCCAAGGACGGGGGAGCCTGGTGGGCTGCCGTCTCTGGGGTCGCACGGAGTCGGACATGACTGAAGCAACTTAGCAGCAGTAGCAGCAGCAGAGCCTATTACACAGAGTGAAGTAGTCAGAAAAAGACAAATACCATATATTAACACATATATATGGAATCTAGAAAGATGGTACCAACTATCCTATGTGCAGAGCAGCAAAGGAGACACAGACATAAAGAACAGGCTTTTAGACTCAGTGGGAGAAGGAGAGGGTGGAGTGATTTGAGAGTATAGCATTGAAACATACATTACCATATGTAAAATAGATAGGCAGTTGGAGTTTGATGTATGATGCAGGGAACCCAAAGCAAGAGCCCTGGACAACCGGGGTCGGGTGGGGAGTGAGGGGGATTCAGAAGGGAAGGGACACATGTATGCCTGTGGCCAGTTTGAGTTGATGTATAGCAGAAACCATTAAAATATTGTAATTACCCTCCAATTAAAATAAATATTTAAAAAAAAATGTATCCTCAACAAGCTAGAGCCGAGCCCAGTGAAATTTAGAGAGTGCTTAGATTTCAACTGAGATTTTGCCCCAACCTCCTACAGTGTTTGTTATATATATATATATAAACAGATGAGATGTGGAAAGAAACACTTCTTAGGAAAGCACTCTAGTGATTACATTAGAGTAATTAAGTCTAGTTGCGCAGTCCCTTTCCAAGTAGTTGAATGATATATATCTGGTTGTGATACCTTCCTTGAGTTACGCTTAAGCAAGAGATCAAGGATCAGAATATTTCAGAAGTAGGTTGCCAAGTAATGTTGACATCCTGTTATCAACTGACTTGGGAAAGGAGGAAATTAGACCAAGGCTGGAGTAGAAGGATATCAAATAGTTCACACACTTCCCTCTAATCTCCCTTATGCATTTCGCTGTTTAGAGATTGATTGGAGTTCAGGGTACTAATGCTGTCAGGCTGTTGTTACTGTTGAGTTGCTAAGTCCTCTCCAACTCTTTGCAACCCCATGGACTATAGCCGGTATACCAGGCTCCTCTGTCCATTGGGTTTTTCAGGCAAGAATACTGGACTGGGTTGCCATTTCCTTCTCCAGGGGATCTTCTTGAACCAGATATCCAACCCTGGTCTCCTGCACTGCAGGTTGATTTTTTTTTTTTTTTTTTTAACCACTGAGCCACCTTCTGTTACACTTGTATAAATTAATGAAACTAAGTGTAGCATTTGTGCTACATCCTTGCCATGGGCAGTTCCTGGAAGAGGAATTAGCTCTGGGGGGAGAAGGAAGGGAGAGACCATCTTGTAACCAGGGATGATTCTCAGTAAGACAGACTTGGGTAAACCGGCCCGAGTAGGGGATTTGTGGTAGACACTGGTCCTGAAAGATTAGAGGGTGCCGAAGTTAAAATTTTCTACATATTGAAGCTATTTTTCCAGTGCCATCTCATGTCACCTCAGATGTCAGTAGATCTTAGTGTAAAAGCAAAATTCTAAAGAGCAAGCCGGTTAGATGAGATTACAGATTTAGTTGACCTTCAGTGAGCACTTAACTGTGTACCTGAATTAGTGTGGAGGGTCTTCCACATAATTCTTTTTTAAAGAGTCTTGATATTCTCAACTGATACTGGGTATGATGATACCCATAGGATTGTTGAGGAAAATATATAATTCCTTACACAAAGTAATAATGAACAGTACTTAAAAACTACAGAGTGATGAAGTAAAAGTTGATCATTGACATGAGAACAGAGTGTTCATTTAAATATTTTCTACTGTATGCTAAGGTACTGCATTGGATCTAGGGGATATAGAGAGAAGTGGGTTCTCTTCTCGAAAGTTTTTAAAAATTATTTACTTATTTGACTGCACTGGGTCTTCATTGCTTTGCTCAGGCTTTCTCTAGTTATGGCAAACAGGGCTATTCCTCTTGTGGTGTGCCAGCTTCTCGTTGCGGTGGCTTCTTTTATTGCAGAGCAGAGGCTCTCGGGTGCGCAGGCTTCAGTAGTTGTGGCTTGTGGGCTCTAGAGCACAGGCTTAATAGTTGTGGCGCACCTGCTGAGTTGTTCTTCAATGTGAAAGATCTTCCCGGACGAGGGATCGAACCCGTGTCCCCTGCATTGGCAGACAGATTCTTATGCTTTGTGCCAGTTCCTTTTAAGAGAATTACAGGAGCCTCCCTGGTGGCTCAGTGGTAAAGAATCTGCCTGCCAATGCAGGAGACAATGGGTTTGATCTCTGGTCCAGGAAGATGATACATGATTCTGAGCAACTAAGCCAGTGTGCCACAGCTATTGAGCCTGCACTTGAGAACCTGGGAGCCGCAGCTACTGAGCCCACATGCTGTACCTGCCGAAGCCTGTGTGCCTGGGGACCGTGCTTCACAATAAAAGAAGCCACTGTGATGAGAAGCCCACGAACTGCAACTAGGGAGTATCCTTGGCTGGTGGCAACTGAAGAGAAACCCACAGAGCAACGGAGACCCAGCAGGGCCAAAAATAATAAATAAATAAATAAAATTTAAACAGAATTACAGCCTATTGGGTTCTAAAGAAATTAGTTTGGGAGGAGCTTGAAACCAATAACTGAAGTTATTAAATATAATGTTCCCTCGGCTTCTCTGTTTTACTTCTCTTCTGTATGTGCTTAGAGCTAAATGTGTTGGAGGTGAGGAGAAAATTGGTAGCAAAGCTTATGTAGTGTCTCAAGCTATACCCGTTATAGTCTTTCTTTTTGAAGAAAGCTGGCATTGCAAAACCTAATTGGCATGAAATGATTATTGGCTTGAGACATACTTAGCTTTTGACTCACATTGAAACCAACCCTAATCAATATAAATTGGAATGGTCCTTTTAAAGTGCATTTTAGTGCGTTTTAGCAGTATGTGTCAAGAACATAAAAATATGTACATTCCTTGGCCTGTAATTTTTAGCTGGATCCTCGGGGGGAAATCCTCAATACAGAGAAACTTTATAAACAGAAGTGTTCATGAGAATGGTATTTTAATAGCAAAAAATCAGAAGCAGTTGTAGCATCTGTATGTCAATTGTTTTTGCCAATTGACATATTATGTGACAATTAAAATGATTATGAACTTTAATTCATAAGGGGATATTCTGCAAATAGGTATTTTTAACTACTAGCTTAGCCTCTAGTTAGAATATTTGGAGTTTAATTTTTCAAAAAAAACTCAGGGTATTAATGTACAGTGAAAATGTCTAGAGGGTTTCACTTACTGGCAATGATTATTGAAGCTTATCCTAAAAGGTCTTTTTAACTTGGACAACCTTTTTCTGTAACCTTTTAAGCCCTTACTGTGTGCCAGGGGTGGGCATGTGTGCGCGTGTGCGTGAGTGCACATGCGCTTGCTCAGTGTGTCTGACTTTGAAACACCATGGACTGTAGCCCACCAGGCTCATCTGTCCATGGAATTTTCCAGGCAAAAATACTGGAGTGGGTTGCCATTTCCTTCTCCAGAGGATCTTTCGGACCGAGAGATCTAAACTGCATCTCTTGTGTACAAGGTACTGGGGAGCATTATATAGAGATGAATCACATTCCTTTTTCTTAAGGAGCCTGCATCCTGTAATAAGGCAGTAGAATGAGTTTACGTAAACAGCCATAATAGATGATAGAAAATGATAGGTGAATAAGCGAGGTAGAAAATATTTTTGGTAAAGACCCAGTGGTCATTCATACCCTGAGAAGAAGGTAAAAGTAAAGTCCAGTTCTTAAAGAGAATATATAGAGAAGTGGAACCCTGACATACCAGTTCTCTGCAGTGGACAGCAAAGTAATCAAAAGTTAAAGGAGATTCTATTACTAGCTTGGTACAAAAGTAGTTGTAGTTTCAAACTGTGACTTTTAAAAATTTTTTTATCTGGCTGCACCAGGTCTTAGTTGTGGCTTTCAGGATCTTTGATCTTTAGTTGTGACATGTGGGATCTAATTCCTTGACCAGGGATTGAACCCAGGCCTCCTGCATTGGGAGCAGGGAATCTTAGCTACTGGACCACCAGGGAAGTCCCCGGACTGTGAAATTTAAATCATTATCAGTTCAGTTCAGTCGCTCAGTTGTGTCCAACTCTTTGTGACCCCACGAATCGAAGCATGCCAGGCCTCCCTGTCCGTCACCAACTCCCGGAGTTCACTCAGACTCACGTCCATCGAGTCAGTGATGCCATCCAACCATCTCATCCTCTGTTGTCCCCTTCTCCTCCTGCCCCCAATCCCTCCCAGCATCAGAGTCTTTTCCAATGAGTCAACTCTCTGCATGAGGTGGCCAAAGTACTGGAGTTTCAGCTTTAGCATCATTCCTTCCAAAGAAATCCCAGGGCTGATCTCCTTCAGAATGGACTGGTTGGATCTCCTTGCAGTCCAAGGGACTCTCAAGAGTCTTCTCCAACACCACAGTTCAAAAGCATCAATTCTTTGGCACTCAGTTTTCTTCACAGTCCAACTCTCACATCCATACATGACCACAGGAAAAACCAAAGCCTTGACTAGGCGGACCTTTGTTGGCAAAGTAATGTCTCTGCTTTTCAATATGCTATCTAGGTTAGTCATAACTTTCCTTCCAAGGAGTAAGCGTCTTTTAATTTCATGGCTGCAGTCATCATCTGCAGTGATTTTGGAGCCCCCAAAAATAAAGTCGACACTGTTTCCCCATCTATTTCCCATGAAGTGATGGGACTTGATGCTATGATCTTCGTATTCTGAATGTTGAGCTTTAAGCCAACTTTTCACTCTCCTCTTTCACTTTCATCAAGAGGCTTTTTAGTTCCTCTTCACTTTCTGCCGTAAGGGTGGTGTCATCTGCATATCTGAGGTTATTGATATTTCTCCCAGCAGTCTTGATTCCAGCTTGTGCTTCATCCAGCCTGGCATTTTTCATGATGTACTCTGCATATAAGTTAAATAAGCAGGGTGACAATATACAGCCTTGACATACTCCTTTTCCTATTTGGAACCAGTCTGTTGTTCCATGTCCAGTTCTAACTGTAAGTTCAAACACATCTTCATTAATCAGAATAGGAACCATTACAATCAACACTTTTTTGCCAACAAGAAATAAGTTTGTTTATTTCTGTAGCATAAAAATCCATGCTTTGGGATTCTACGAACTCTTGGAAAGCATTTTCTGCATCCTGCCAGTTGTGGAAGCGTTTGCCCTGCAAAAAGGTGTCGAGATGCTTGAAGAAGTGGTAGTTGGTTGGCAAGAGATCAGGTGAATGTGGTGGATGAGGCACAATTCCATAGCCCCGTTCGTTCAACTTTTGAAGTGTTGGTTGTGTGACCTGCATCGTGCGTTATCGTGGAGAAGAATTAGGCCCTTTATGTTGACCAATGCCAGCTGCAGGTGTTGCAGTTTTCTGTGCATCTCTTTGATTTGCGCGTGCTTCATATGGAATGGTTTTGCCAGGATTCAGAAAGCTGTAGTGGATCACACCAGCAGCAGACCACCAGACAGTGACCATGACCTTTTTTGGTGCAAGTTTGGCTTTGAGAAGTGCTCTGAGCTTCTTCTCAGTCCAACCACTGAGCTGGTCGTTACTGGCTGTATAAAATGCACTTTTTGTCCCATGTCACAATCCAATCAAGAAATTGTTCACTGTTTCATAAAACAAGAGGAGACAACACTTCAAATTGATTTTTTTTGATTTGCCGTCAGCTCATAAGGCACCCACTTAACGAGCTTTTTCACTTTTACAACTTTCTTCAAATGCCAAATGATCACAGCATGGTTGACTTTGAGTTCTTTGGCAACTTTTTGTGTAGTTGTAAGAGAATCAGCTTCTATGATTGCTTTCAGTTGGTCATTGTCAACTTATGATGGCCGGCCACTATGTTCATCTTCAAGGCGCTTGTCTCCTTTGCAAAATTTCTTGAACCACCACTGCATTGTATGTTCATTAGCAGTTCCTGGGCCAAATGCATTGTGAATGTTGCAAGTTGTCTGCTTGCTTTATGACCCAGTGAGCTCAAATTTAAAAATCACTTGAATTTGCTTTTTGTTTAACATCATATCCCTAGTTTAAAATAAATATAAAATAAACAGCAAGTAATAAGTCATTAGCAAAAAAAAGTATGAAATGCACATTAAAATGATGTATAACATCACCACATTTATTTAAGAATGTATTCCGATATCAAACAGCAAAGGTCAACAAAGAAAAACTGCAGTTACTTTTGCACCAACATAGTACAAGCCAGAAGGGAATAGCCAAAGTAGTAAGAGGCCCAGAATGGTCAGGAACCAAAATTAAAGATGGTCAGAGCTGTCATAGCCATCAGTTCTTAATAGATCTCTAGAGTTCTTAACAGAGCTTTCTAATTTCAGTATTGAAAATTCTGCAGTATTTTAAGCATAAAAATATATTAACAAAGTTTCTGTACTGTGTAATTTAAGTTTTTTTAAATTTCTGTGTAGTTTAAAAAAATAAACAGGTGCATACCTAAAGAATGCAAACTTTAATTTTTGTTTTGTTCTTTTAAGCTCTGGAAAGGATATTCAGTCCAAATTAAATCCCTCGTTGTACATAAAGGAATCTGGAATTCAATTATGTCTGGTCTTTGAATCATAGGTTACAGAACCAAAGCAAGAATCTCAGCCTCCTGACTCACCAGTGCATGTTACCACATTCTTGTCAGGTTGAGATCAATCTCTTTTTTCCGGTTGCTTGCTGGTTATTAAGAGGGATTTGTTGAGGATAGAGACTGTGTATTTATCCCTGTATCCCTGGACATAGTAATAACACAGAATAGACAATAACAGTAGACATATGTTGTATGAAAAGGATAGTTGGGTAGGTTTGGCTTCTCTCTTAGACCTTGAAGGAAGGCTAGGATTTAGCTTTGTGGAAGTTCTGGTCATTTGGTATACACAGAAGCTGTTAGATTTGTTGAGTTTTGAATACCTAAAGGAAAATAGAAAATAATGCCGAAATCTACGTTGGCACTACATTGTAGGAACACTTGAATGCCAAGCTAAGAATTTTGGAATTTGTTATCCAGTTAGCTGAAAAGTTTTGAGCAGAGAAGTAGCACACACACACACAGGAGTAGGGAGACCAGGGGAGGTGGGGAAGAGTTAGGAAGAGAAATTATTGTGACCATTCACTTGAGGTATCATAAAAGCTTGATTGAAGATGCTAGCTGTGGGAATGGAAATATGGTTATAGATACAGAAAACCATCAGAACTTGGTTACCGATGAAGTGTGTAGTTCAAAGTATAGAGTACTCAGAGATGCGACTGAGGTTCCAGATGTCATCTTTGCCTGTATAGTTTGGAAGATGGTGGTGTCATTAACACATACAGTAGTTTTAAATGATATATTTGAGGTACTTGTGCCACATCTAGATGGAAATGTTGAATAGGCTATTGGAAATGTGCTGCCAAACTTCAGAAGAGAAGAAATACATTTAGGAGTCATTTGAGTAGAAAGGATCATTGAAGGCTGAGGATTAAATGAGATTGCCAGGAAGAGGCAAAAGCCAAAGACACATCTTTAGGAAATTTTCTACATTTAGAGGGGGATGAGAGAAGAGTCAGAGCAGATTTATTTGATCATAGACAAAGTGAAACCTAAAAGTCGTGTAAGGAGAAGGGAGTAGGGAGAGTACTTACAGGAGGGAAACATCTGAATTACAGATTCTTTTTAATAAAAAGTTTTACACAGTTTGTATTATAAGCTAAGTCTTATGCTAATAGCTAAAATATGTAAGTTAATGAAAGGCATGTTTTGCAGAAAACCTGCGTTATATGAGTATGTATTATAAACAGAATAGATGTTTAACATTAAATAAGACTGTTTTGCTGAATGTAGAAGTTGAAGAAGTCTTTCATTTTTTAAACTTGAATTTGAGAGAATATAGTCAAGTAGTCTTTTTAATTAAAAGCCTTGAAGTTAAGACAAGAAATTTTTTGTTTGTTTTAACATATATGATAACCATTTGAATGAATTCTGAATTGTGATGTTTTTCCATACTTGTGTATCTGTTTGCCTTCAGCACTTGGTAGAGTATTTCCCCTGCAGTATTTGTAAGTATTCTATTGAGGGTAAAAATATCCACCATGTACTGTTGGTTTTTGCTAAGTAACTTTTTGTTTTTATCTTTCAGGATCTGACTGGCATAGAATCTATGGATCAATGTCGCCATACCTTGGAACAGCATAACTGGAACATAGAGGTATTATAGGATTCATTATGAGTGTACTTATTTCTTACTCCCTGCTCTGATAACAGATCTCAAAGACGTGTACGTTTCTTTTTTTCCTTTTCACAGCAAAAATCTTCTCTCAATAGTTTGTTTTTTGTTTTTGTTTTTTTAATTTACAGCTCTTTAGTCTTTAAATTACCCACTCCAGTGTTCTTGCCTGGAGAATCCCAGGGACGGAGGAGCCTGGTGGGCTGCCGTCTATGGGGTCGCACAGAGTGGGACACGACTGAAGTGACTTAGCAGCAGCAGCAGCAGCAGCAGCAGCAGTCTTTAAATTTGTGTGAAAGGTGAAGATTATAATCAGAGTTTATAAAATCACAGAAAAGATTGTGACCAAATCCCTCAGTATAGTGTCCCTCCCTCTTTATATTTTCTTAATGACTCTTTGGGGAAAATACTGGTTTTTCTATATTTGATTTACAGCCAGATACCATAATGTGAACCTTTTTATTAAATATTTTAAAATTTATTCTTATGAATTTTCTATTTGGTTATGTTACCTGCAGCTCGTTATTTTTGTTTTTTCAGTATATGGATCTTTTGTGTTATTTGATGATGAATTGGCTAGTACTTCAGAATAGTCTCAATTAATAATGGTAATAGCAAACACCTGGTGGGCTGCCGTCTATGGGGTCGCACAGAGTCGGACACGACTGACTTGACTTAGCAGCAGCAGTAGCAGTAAACACCTTGTCCTCACTATAATGCCTCCAATGTTTTATTATCAAGTGTAATGCTAGTTATTATTTTGAGATAGAGCTACTAGAATGTAATAAGCTCCATGAGAGCAGAGTGGTTTTGGTTTTTTTGACTATTGTATTCCAGCATCTAAAATTGATCCTAGTATATCATAGGCTCTCAGATATCTGTTGACTGTTCTTCTTTTCTTGCTTTATTAGTGGATGTTGAGTTTAATCAAGCGCACTTTTGATGTCTGTTGAACTTAACTATTTAATTATGGTATATTATTTGAATAGAGTACTGGATTACAAGTGGTATTTAGTTATTCAGCGCTATTTTGGAGCAATTCTAGGCTCTGGCACTAGAGCAAACAAGACTTAAGTCCCTATTCTCATGGAGCTTCAGTTTGTAATAAATGCTGTGAATAAGATGAGTAAAGAAAATAGAATAAAGAGGATAAGGAAAGTCATTTTAATAGGGTGGTCAAGTAAGGCCTTTCTAGGGAGGTTATATTTGAGCTGACACCTGAATGATGAAAAGGAATGATGAATGTGGAATTTTAAGGGGAATACATTTTAGGCAGAAAGCATGATGCTGCTCTGTATGATACTTTGGTATTGTCTCCTTGTTAGACTTTTATGTCAAGCATATGCTGGCTTTTTAAAATGACTGACTTGATAAAATGGGTTGAGAAGCCTAGTTAGCATAGATTGAAAAGGAAGCAATTTAAAAGTTGCTTCTGCCTTTTCTGTATTAACTTCTTCATTTTCTTCCCATTGGTCATAATCTATTTGTTGCCTACTTTTTTCTTGATAAGCTTTCTTGAGGATCCTTTTTTCTTAGAGATTTTCAGGATAGGTTTAGAGATTAGCATAGGCTGTCTCAAGCACTATGTCATTTTCTCTCTTCTATGTTTGTTCTATTATTCCCTCTTCTCATGGTTTTTATTATGCTTACTTTCCTTTTTTAAAAATGAGATTTGAAAAAAAAAATGAGATTTGCTGGAGACTTATTTTACTTGTTTATAAAAAGCTCTTGTATTTATCAGTTCTTTTTACTGTTTATAAAACAAAATCTGATGTTAATGTATTTTACCATACTTTTGTAGGTTTGTGTTCTCCTTTTTTTTTTTAACCATTATGATTTTTGAAGCTTTGTTAATTTATTTGTACTCTTACATTTAAGCCTGTGAATTTTCTTCTGAAACTATTATTTTAAATGTTTTATTTTCTTCTTTGGTCCAGGAGTTATTGAGAAACACTTTTTTGTTTGTTTATATAGCTGTATAGATTTGTATATAATTTTCTTGTTACATAAATGGAATTATGCCATATTTACATTTTTTCACTTTCAGTAACTCCTAAAAATAATACATAAAAGTAACTTTCATTCTAAGTTACACAAAAAGATGCTCAGTATCACTTAACTATTACAGAAATGCAAATCAGGGCTACAGTAAGGTGCCATCACATTCAAGTCAGAATGGCCATCATTCAAAATTCTGCAAATAACAGATACTGGAGAGGGTGTGGGGAAGACAAATCCTCCTGCATTGTTGGTGGGAAAGTAGTTGGTGCAGTCACTGCAGAAAACAGTGTGACGGCTCCTCAGGACACTGAACTCAGAATCGCCACACGGCACAGCAGGTCCACCGCCAGGGTGTCGTCCAGCGGAACTGTGAGTCAGAAAGACACAGCGCCCCCGCTAGGCGTATAGCACCATTCACGACAGAGGAGGCATGGAACCGGCCTAATGTCCACCAACAGAGGAACACATAAAGAACATGTGATGTGCGTATATATACAGTGGGATGCTGCTCAGCCATAAAAAAAGAAAAAAAGAAATAATGCCATTTGCAGCAACATGGATAGAGCCAGAGATTATATCATACTAAGTGAAATAAACCAACAGAATAATCTCTGTTCGTTTCCAAGGCAAACCATTCAATATCACAGTAATCCAAGTCTGTGCCCCAATCACTAATGCTGAAGAAGCTGAAGTTGAACAGTTCTATGAAGACCTAAAAGACCTTCTAGAACTAACACCAAAAAAAAGATGTTCTTTTCATTATAGGAGACTGGAATGCAAAAGTAGGAAGTCGAGATACCTGGAGTAACAGGCAAATTTGGCCTTGGAGTATAAAATGAAAAAATGAAATGGCAAAGGCAAGCAGAGTTTTGCCAAGAGAATGCTGGTCATAGCAAACACACTCTTAAAACAACCCAAGAGAAGACTCTACACATGGACATCACCAGATGGTCAATACCAAAATCAGATTCATTATATTCTTTGCAGTCAAAAATGGAGAAGCTCTATACAGTCAGCAAAAACAAGATGGGAGCTGACTGTGGCTCGGATCATGAACTCCTTATTGCCAAATTCAGACTTAAATTGAAGAAAGTAAGAAGAACCACTAGACCATTCAGGTATGACCTAAAACAAATCCCTTCTGATTACACAGTGGAAGTAACAAATAGATTCAAGGGATTAGATCTGATAGAGTGCCTGAAGAACTATGGACGGATGTTCGTGACATTGTACAGGAGGCAGTGATCAATACCATCCCTAAGAAAAAGAAATGCAAAAAGGCAAAATGGTTGTCTGAGGAGGCCTTATAAATAGTTGAGAAAAGAAGAGAACCTAAAGGCAAAAGAGAAAAAGAAAGATATACTCATTTGAATGCAGGGTTCCAAAGAATAGCAAGGAAGGATAAGAAAGCCTTCTCAGTGATCAATGCAAAGAAACAGAGGAAAATGACAGAATGGGAAGGACTTAAGAGATCTCTTCAAGAAAATCAGAGCTACCATGGGAACATTGTATGCAAAGATGGGCACAGTAAAGAACAGAAATGGTATGGACCTAACAGAAGCAGAAGATATTAAGAAGAGTTGGCAAGAATACACAGAACTATACAAAAAAGATCTTTATGACCCAGATAACCACAATGGTGTGATCACTCACCTAGAGCCAGACATCCTGAAATGAGAAGTCAGTGGGCCTTAGGAAGCATCACTGTGAACAAAGCTACTGGAGGTGATGGAATTCCAACTAAGCTGTTTCAAATCCTAAAAGATGATGCTGTTAAGGTGCTGCACTTAATATGCCAGCAAATTTGGAAAACTCAGCAGTGGCTACAGGACTGGAAAAGGTTAGTTTTCATTCCAGAGCCAAAGAATGTTCAAACTACCACACAATTGCGCTCATCTCACACGCTAGCAAAGTAATGTTCAAAATTCTCCAAGCCAGGCTTCAATAGTACGTGAACCATGAACTTCCGGATGTTCAAGCTGAATTTAGAAAAGGCAGAGGAACGAGAGATCAAATTGTCAACATCCGATGGATCATGGAAAAAGCAAGAGAGTTCCAGAAAAACATCTACTTCTGCTTTATTGACTACATCAAAGCATTTCACTATGTGGATCACAACAAACAGTGGAAAATTCTTGAAGAGATGGGAATACCAGACCACCTGACCTGCCTCTTGAGAAACCTATATGCAGGTCAGGAAGCAACAGTTAGAACTGGACATGCAACAACGGACCGATTCCAAATAGGAAAAGGAGTACATCAAGGCTGTATATTACCACCCTGCTTATTTAACTTTTATGCAGAGTACATCATGAGAAACGCTAGGCTGGAAGAAGCACAAGCTGGAATCAAGACTGTGGGGAGAAAAATCAATAGCCTCAGATATGCAGATGACACCACCCTTATGGCAGAAAGTGAAGAAGAACTAAAAAAGAGTCTCTTGATGAAAGTGAAAGAGGAAAGTGAAAAAGTGGCTTAAAACTCAACATTCAGAAAACAAGGATCATGGCATCTATTCCCATCACTTCATGGCAAAAAAGATGGAAAAACAGCAGAAACAATGAGAGACTTTATTTTGGGGGGCTCCAAAATCACTGCAGATGGTGATTGCAGCCATGAGATTAAAAGACACTTGCTCCTTGGAAGAAAAACTATGACCAACATAGATAACATATTAAAAGTAGAGCAATTTGCCAACAAAGGTCCATCCAGTCAAAGCTATGGTTTTTCCAGTAGTCATGTATGAATGTGAGAGTTGGACTATAAAGAAAGCTGAGCGCCAAAGAATTGATGCTTTTGAACTGTGGTGTTGGAGAAGACTCTTGTCCCTGGGACTACAAGGAGATCAAACCAGTCAACCAAGACTCTGATGCTGGGAAAGATTGAGGGCAGGAGGAGAAGGGGATGACAAGAGCATGAGATGGCTAGATGGCATGATCAATCAATGGACATGAGTTTGAGCAAACTCCAGGAGATTGTGAAGGACAGGGAAGCTGGTGTGCTGCCGTCCTTGGGGTTGCAAAGAGTTGGTCATGACTGAGTACTGAAGAACAATAATATAGATGTGTATAACTGAATCACTGTTGTACAGCAGAAATTGATCAATTATACTTCAATTTTTAAAGATCAATTAATAGAAGAAAAAAAATTTAGCTTAAAAAGTTAAAACAAAGCCTAAGATTAAGTATGAAAAAATCTGGGTCTGATCACTTCCCTACCACTGTCTCACAGTCCTACATTCCCAACATAGTAGTATTAACGATTTCTTTTGCTTTTTTCCCAGATATTTTTGTTCCTCTCTAGAAATATTTGTGTGTTAAAAGTGAAAAGTGAAAGTGTTTGTTGCTCAGTTGTGTCTCTTTGTGACCCCGTAGATGAGCCAGCCTGGCTCCTCTGTCTGTGGAATTCTCCAGGCAAGAATACTGGAGTGGGTAGCCATTCCATTCTCCAAGGGATCTTCCTGACCCAGGGATCAAACCTGGGTCTCCTGTATTGCAGGCAGATTCTTTACTGTTTGAGCCATCAGGGAAGCCCCAGAATATATATGTTGTTCTCCAAAGAGCTTTTATTTATATAGGCTGTATCTGTTTGTTTATTACCATGTTGTTGCTCTGTTCAGTCACTCAGTTGTGTCTGACTCTTTGCGACCCTATGGACTGCAGCATGCCAGACTTCTCTGTCCTTGACGATCTCCTGGAGCTTGCTCAAACTGATGTCCATCGAGTTGGTGATGCCATCCAATCCTCTTATCCTCTGTCGTTCCTTCTCCTGCCTTCAATCTTTCCCAGCATTGGGGTCTTTTCTAAGAGTCTTCTCTTTGCATCAGGTGGCCAAAGTTTTGGAGCTTCAGCATTAGTCCTTCCAATGAATATTCAGAGTTCACTTCCTTTAGGATTGACTAGTTTAATCTCCTTGCAGTCCAAGGGACTCTTAAGAGTCTTCTCCAAAACCACAGTTCAAAAGCATCAATTCTTTGGCACTCAGCCTTCTTTATGGTCAAACTATCACATCCATGCATGACTACTGAAAAAACCATAGCTTTGACTATACAGATAGTTGTCAGCAAAGAATGTCTCTGCTTTTTAATAAGTTGTCTAGGTTGGTCATAGCTTTTCTTCCAAGGAGCAAGTGTCTTTTAATTTCATGGCTGCAGTCACCATCTGAGTGATTTTGGAGCCCCTCAAAGTAGTCTGTCTCTGTTTCCATTGTTTCCCCATCTATTTGCCATGAAGTGATGGGAACAGATGCCATGATCCTCATTTTTTGAATGTTGAGTTTTAAGCCAACTTTTTTCCCCTCTCCTCTTTCACCTTCATCAAGAGGCTCTTTGGTCCTCTTTGCTTTCTGCCGTAAGGGTGGTGTCATCTGCATATCTGAGGTTATTGGTATTTCTGCTGGCAATCTTAATTTCAGCTTGAGCTTCATCCAGCCTGGCATTTCACTTGGTGTATTCTGCATGTAAGTTAAATAAGCAGGGTGACAATATACAGCGTTGACATACCCCTTTCCCAATTTCCAACCAGTCCATTGTTCCATGTCTGCTTCTAAGTGTTGTTTCTTGACCTGCATACAGATTTTTCAGGAGGCAGATAAGCTGGTCTGGTATTCCCATCTCTTTAAAAATTTTCCACAGTTTGTTGTGATTCACAGTCCAAGGCTTTAGTGTAGTCAGTGAAGCAGAAGTAGATGTTTTTCTGAAACTATTGCTTTTTCTATGATCCAGAGGATGTTGGCAATTTGATCTCTGGTTCCTCGGCCTTTTCTAACTCCATCTTGAGCATCTGGAAATTCTTGGTCCACATACTGTCGAAGCCTGGCTTGGAAAATTTTGAGCAGTACTTTGCTAGTGTGAGATGAGTGCAGTTGTGTGGTAGTTTGAACATTCTTTGGCATTGCCTTTCTTTGGGATTGAAATGAAAACTGACTTTTCCAGTCCTGTGGCCACTGCTGAGTTTTCTAAATTTGCTGGCATATTAAGTGTAGCACCTTAACAGCATCTTTTAGAATTTGAAATAGCTCAGCTGGAATTCCATCACCTCCACTAGCTTTGTGCTTAGTGATGCTTCATAAGGCCCACTTGACTTCACACTCCAGAATGTCTGGCTCTAGGTGAATGATCATACCACCGTGGTTGTCTGGGTCGTGAAGATCTTTTTTGTATAGTTCTTCCTTGTATTCTTGCCAGCTCTTCTTAATATCTTCTGCTTCGGTTAGGTCCTTGCCATTTCTGTCCTTTATTGTGCTTGTGATTGCATGAAATGTTCCCTTGATATCTCTAGCTTTTTGAAGACTTCTCTAGTCTTTCCCACTCTATGTTTTCTTCTGTGTATTGATCACTTAGAAAGGCTTTCTTATTTCTCCTTGCTATTCTTTGGAACTCTGCATTCAGATTTTCACCTTTGCCTTTCACTTCTCTTCTTTCTCACATAATTTGTAAGGTGTCCTCAGATAACCAATTTTCCTTTTTGCATTTCTTTTTCTTGGGAATGTTTTGATCACTGCCTCCTGTACAGTGTTACAAACCTCTATCCATAGTTCTTCAGGGGCACTCTATCAGATCTAATACCTTGAATCCATCTGTCACTTCCACCATATAATCATAAGGGATTTGATTTAGGTCATATCGGAATGGCCTGCTGGTTTTCCCTACTTTCTACAATTTAAGTCTGAATTTGGCAATAAATTAACAGTTAACAATCTGAGCCACAGTCAGCTCCTGGTTTTTTTTTTTTTTTGCTGACTGGAATGAGCTTCACCATCTTGGGCTTCAAAGAATATAATCAATCTGGTGATGTCCATCTGGTGATGTCCATGTGTAGAGTCATCTCTTGTGTTGTTGAAAGAGGCTGTTTGCTGTGACCAGAAAGTTTTGGCCCAACTCTGTTAGCCTTTTCCCTGCTTCATTTTGTACCCTAAGGCCAAATATACCTGTTACTCCAGGTATCTCTTGACTTCCTGCTTTTGCATTCCAGTCCCCTATGATAAAAAGGACATCCTTTTTTGGTGTTAGTTCTAGAAGGTCTTATAGGTCTCCATAGAACCGTTCAGCTTCTTCTGCATTAGTGGTTGTGGCATTGTCTTGGATTACTGTGATACTGAATGGTTTGCCTTGGAAACAGAGATCATTCTGTCATTTTTGAGACTGCACCCAAGTACTGCATTTCGGACTCCTGTTGACGTATGAGGACTACTCCATTTCTTCTAAGTGATTTTTGTCCACAGTTGTAGATATAATGGTCATCTGAATTAAATTTGCCCATTCCACTCCATTTTAGTTCACTGATTCCTAAAATATCCATGTTCACTCTTGCCATCTCCTGTTTGGCCACCTCAAATTTACCTTGATTCACAGACCTAACATTCCAGGTTCATATACAGTATTGTTCTTTATAGCATCAGACTGTACTTTCATCTCCAGACGCATCCACAACTGGCGTTGTTTCCACTTTGGGTCAGCCTTTGCATTCCTTCTGGAGGTATTTCTTTGCTTTTCTCCAGTAGCATATTGAGCGCCTACCGACCTGGGGAGTTCATCTTTCAGTGTCATATTTTTTTTCTTAGTATTCATTTTTAAAATAATAAACTCATTGTATGTTAACATAAATGTTTGCAGATATTTTTGTCTGGCTTAGTAAAAAACAGCTGAATTTTCATATTCACTTCTGGTTTTAGTCTTTTGTGATATATAGTTTTAGTTGAAGTATGTGACGAACATCTGGCTTCAGCCAGGTATGTAATTTTTAAGGGGCAGTATAATTTAGTGACATTAATTTCAGGACATTTACATTGTTGTACAACAATTACCACTATCCATCTTTAAAACTTTTTCATCTTCCCAAACAAACTCTCTACCCACTAAATCAGTTACTTCCCATCTGTCTCCGCCAAGCCTCTGGTAACCACAACTCTACTTTCTGCCACTATAAAATTAGACTGTTCTAGATATGTCATATAAGTGGACTCAAACAATGTTTGTCCTTTGGTATCTGACTTATTTCACTTGGTTATCCATGTCACAATATGTATCAGGTTTTTTATTGTCAAATAATATTCTTTGTATGAATATGCCACAGTATCTTTATCCATTCATCAGTTCATAGATATTTGGATTGTTTCCACTTTCAGTTTTTATTATTAATGTTGCAGTGGATATTAGTGTACAAGTTTTTGTGTGGGACATATGTTTTCATTTCTCTTGGGTATATATCTAGGAGTAGAATTGCTGAATCATGTGATAACTCTAGGACTTTCCAGGTAGCTCAGTGATTTAAAAAATCTGCCTGCCAATGCAGGAGACAGAGCAGACTCAGGTTTAATCCCTGGGTCAGGAAGATCCCCTGGAGGAGGAAATGGCCACCCAACTCCAGTATTCTTGCCTGGAAAATCCCATGAACAGAGGAGCCTGCTGGGCTACAGTCTGTGGGGTCTCAGAGTACCTTTCAAAGAACTGCCAGACTGCTTCCAGAGAGGTTACACTATTTTATACCCCCAAAAATAGTGCCTGATGGTTCCAGTTTTTCTACATCCTCACGTGCACGGGTGCTCAGTCACTTAGTTGTGTCCTCTTTGGTGACCCCGTGGACTGTAGCCCGCTAGGCTCCTCTGTCCATGGGATTTTCTTGGCAAGAATACTGCAGTGGGTTGCTGTTTCCTCCTCCAGGGGATCTTCCGAACCCAAGGATCCAAGCTATGTCTCCTGTATTGGCAGGCAGAGTCTTTACCACTGAGTCATCTAGGAAGTCCATACCGTCACCTACAATTTGTAAAAATCTGTCTCTTATTATGGTCATTCTAATGGATGTTAAGTAGTATCTCGTGATTTTCATGTGCATATTTCTGATGATTAATGAGGTATATTTTTTTATATGCTTTTTGGTCATTTGTTTATCTCCTTTGGGGAAATACCTATTCAAGTACTTTGCCCATTTTTAAATTGAGTTGTTTGTCTTTTAAGTGATAAGTTGTAAGAGTTCTTTATATACTGTAGATACTAGACCCTTATCAGATACATGATTTGTAAATGTTTTCTCCCATTCTGTGGGGTTGTCTTTTTACTCTATGATAGTGTCCTTTGGTGCATGAAAGTTTTTAAGTTGTGATGAAGTCCAGTTTATCTGTTTTTTTCTTTTGTTGCCTGTCCTTTTAATATCTTATCTGAGAAACCATTGCCTAATCCAAAATCACAAAGATTTTTTTTTCAGCTATGTTTTCTTCTAAGGGTTTAATCGTTTCAGCTCTTACATTTAGGTCTTGAGTTAGTTTTTGTATATAGGGTGATTTTAGTAGGTCAGCTTCATTATATTGCATATGGTATCAGTTGTCTCAGCCTTATTTGTTGAAAGACTGTTCTTTCCCATTGAATTGTGTCTCAACACTTGAAAATGTAAAACCTAGAGGCAAAGTTTAAAGCCAGCTATGAAGGTTAGAGAGTATACAGTCCTCTAAAAGACCATCCTTACTTCTGTTAGCAACTGCAAGTTCAAGGTGTTCCTAAAACCACATGCAGGTGTAATAATTCACTAAAAGAGCTTACTGAAAGCTATTACAACTCATGGTTGCAGTTTATTATAGGGAAAGGATACAGATGTAAATCAGCTAAAGAAAGAAGCTGTTTGTGCAAAGTCTTGAGTTCCAAATACTTGTTACCCTCCTGGCCCAGATGTTTAACAATAGGCACCAAGTGTTAACCCACCAGGAAGGCTCACCACAGCTTCAATGTCCACAGTTTTTCACTGAGGCTTTATTACATAGGTATGATTGATTTGACTGGTTGCCTGTGTAATTGAACTCAGTCTCTAGGTTGACTGATAATGCATTACTCAAAGTCCCCAGCCTAAATTACATGGTTGGTCTTTCTAGGGTGCTCAGCCCCACCATAAAATCCCATAGCAAAGATATTCTTACCAGGTGTGACATAGATTACCTGCAGAAGCTGAAGGTAGAGATCAGATTTCCCTTTGGGTAAAGCCAAATTTTTTAACTACACTGGGACAAATAGCCAGTTTCAGGGGCAGAGTTAGGAAAGGAATGAAACTTTTTTTTTTTTTTTTTACTGAATATCATCTTTGTGCCAGGAATTATATTAGAATTGTGTATGGTCATCTCATTAACTTTTCAGATTAACCCTGAAAAGTATTGTTTATTTATTTTGCATGTGAGAAAACTGAGGCACATAAGCCAAGCAACTTCTCTCATTGCTGGAGCTAGGATTCAGACCTAACTTTCTCTGCTCCAAAGCCACGCTTTCCCTCAATACCAACCCATCAAGATGGCTCCATTGCACAGTTCTGGGGGCACCGTCTACAGTTGTGTTCTCTGTGGGTGGTTTTCCTTATGCTTGTACAGTGAAACACCTTGTATCCCAGCCACCCTAAATAGCATATACCACCTGGATAAAAGCAGTGAGCTTCCAGACAAGTTCCTTGGGACTCTTCTGTGTATGAATTCTGGAGCCATCACCACACATTGCCTCCCACCTTAGCAAGTTAAAAAGGTTCATGAGTGTGTACTCCCTGGTGACCTATTTTGACACACCAGTAATAGCTGTCTCTTCTAGGTTGATATGAGCATCATTGAAGCTACTGTTTTTTTCTTCTCAGGCTGCTGTACAGGACAGATTGAACGAGCAAGAGGGTGTACCAAGTGTTTTCAACCCACCACCATCTCGACCCTTGCAAGTTAATACAGCTGACCACAGGATCTACAGCTATGTTGTCTCAAGACCACAACCAAGGGCAAGTTATTTCATAGCTGGAATCCCTCCCTTTTTTATTTTAAAAGTTCTTTTACTTGGTTATGTTGATCTCTGTATGATAGGAGCAAAAGGAATATTGAGAATATAAACCTGTTAGCTTGACCTAGCTCCTTGGTAGATTTATTGGGTGTATCATTTTTTTCTTGATTCCTTACTGAACCAAAGAAAGTAACTATCCTTTTTTTCCCTGTTTCTATGCCAGTTACTTGAAGAGTTTTCTGTGCCTTGTTTTGTGTTTATGACACTTTATCTACATGTATTTACGTGTCTAAAAATGTTTGTGTTTAGTAGATCCTGCACTTTTAAATTAATGTTTACTGAATTCTTTGCTGTTTCATTTTGCTTAATTTTAAGGTACTTCTAGGAAAATACTTGGAAGTTCTGTGGGAGCCTTGGCCATATTTTTGAAATTAATCTCAGGGCTAGTAGTAGCAAGGAGGTGATTCAGTTATATTCAGTTGGCATTTAAGAGTGTTTCAGGGTACTTGATATTTTGCTGTTGGGAATCTAGAGATGAATAAAGAGGCATTCTTCCCTTTTCAGATTATTCGCAGTCAGATTAGGGAAGTCAGGTGTGTATACTCACAGTGAACTCCAGAGAACTTTTAGAGTTTTTCTTTCTTATTCTTAAGAGTTAACACTCACTTCTTACACTTGAGTTTAAAATGTATTCCATCATTCCTTTTGCAGAGTACTTGGTAAGATTTAAAAAACAGAGTTTCTAAGTAGCTGTTTTAAAGTATTTAACAGTAGAAGAGCACAGAATCTTAGAGGATTATATGATTCAAGGAGTAGTTCAAAAGAATTTCTGGCAGTCCAGTGCTTAGGATTCTGCACTTGACTGCTGAGGATCCAGGTTCAATCCCTGGTCAGGGAACTAAGATCTCACAAGCTGTGCAGTGCAGTGAGAGGGAAAAAAAAAAAAAAAGAGTCCTTCTGTACGTGCCCAGTGTTACTGCAGTTTGTTTTGGGCTTGACTGTGTTTGAGACCCTAATGTCGACTAATGGAGTTCCAGAGCTCTAGAGTTCCCTGGCCATGGACACAAAGAGGATATCACATTAACATAATATAACATATAATAAATGCTTTGTAAGCTATAGAGCCCTATGTATTCATTAGTTAATAATAAGAGCAGCAATAATCAATATTGTTAAAATAATTAACACTACTATTGAAATTAGCAGCTATTTGGAGATTTGTAATTGTGATTAGTATAATTATTCATCACTTACATACAGAGGTCCAAGGTAGTAATATTGGTTATCTTTCTTGTTATTTCTATATACTACATTTTAATGTGTTAACTCTAAAAATGAAAGAATGAATATTTATGATTTGGGGAGGAAAACTTGGAATTGAATTTGACAACTAATATAGGTAGCTGCACAAAAAGTGTTCAAGCAGATTTAATACAAAAATTATGATAGTATTAGATGAAATGAGGTCCTAAGTAGTTGGTTTTTTAAGAAAGATGAAGTGGTCCAGGAAAAGAGAACCATATGTGACAGAAGGAGAAATCACATAAAGGACAAAAAAGAATGAAAATCTTATCTAGCAGTTAAGGTATTAGGGGTTGGGAGAATGATATCTAACTTTGTTTTTGGAATTTCAGGGGCTGCTTGGATGGGGTTATTACTTGATAATGCTTCCATTCCGGTTTACCTATTACACAATACTTGATATATTTAGGTACGTACCTTTGTATCCATGTGTTTAGTAGCAACAGGGTAGACTTTGGAGCAGAAACAGATCAGACTAAGGTTTATGCTCTGATCAATTTCAACTTGCCAGTTTATCATCATTATTGAATACCTTTCCTAAAGTATTTCATATAGCATGAAAATATTTTCAGTTTTTCGAACGTAACAACAGATGTTATTTTCACAAATGAGTCTTCCTATATTTATTGTATCCTCCCTATCCCACCATGTTTTCCGCCTACATTCCTCAGTTAGTCTTCACACCCTTTCTGTTCCAACCTTTGTTACCTTTACTAGCTTCATACTCCTTATTAACTTTCACCCTAAACCATCTTACAACTCATAATTCCAACAGATTGACTTGCTCTGAAATGACCCATTTTTCCCCAGATTCCTCCTATAACAGTTTCACTATTCTAGACACCCCTTCTGTACATTTCCCTCTGTCTTGGCAATCCATAGGTTGCTGGCACTATAACCCTTCCACACGTGTGTACACTCTTGCTTCACACCATTACTTTTCTTCTCACTTCCTTCTTTCACCGTTTGGAGAGCTCAGCACAAGAAGCTGCAGAAAGATTGGAAAATGTCAGGGGACCCAAGGTGCACATCAGACTTGAGTGTCTGATCTGGAACTCAGTAATAGATGAATCCACACCTAATCTTTATGGAGAACTAGAATGTTTATGGGCATCCAGGCCAACAAATGTAGCCTTGTATGCGTACAGCGCAACCTGTACCTGACTCTGAATACAGGCTAATCTTTGCCTTACTCTAGGCAACAGAGCCTGAAGGTATGGACCGACCAGCTTCAGAGGTGCATGTAAAAATCTTTAAAATCATAATGAAGATGGAGTTGATATCTCTGTTGTTTTGTTTTTTTTAAGCTAATTGTCCTAAATTGTGTTGGCCATTGGACTATATTGTGATGAGAAAGAACAACAACAAAAAATAATTAAAACCTTTATCCATTCATTCATAAAATTTGAAAACTTAGAGTAATAAGATAATCCTAAAATACTTGATTTCAGAGAAAATTATCAAAACATTAATCTTAAGGATTTCTAATCACTCCTCCACATACACAGCTTCTTTCTTTTATTTTATTTTTAATTTGCTCTGGAATGTTTGTGTCAATGAGTTAGATTTGATTATTCAGGAGAAATTCCAAGTGACATTGTGTATATATGGGGAATTTGTTAAGGGGATGAAGAACTGACTTAGTATTTGGTAAGGAGAGTATCATAGTGTAGTTAGCTTTTCTATGCTGAAATTTCTTCAAGTATATGAATATTGTTCACTTCCTTGGGGAAAAATATGCATGGCATGTGTTACTAATTTTAATGCAACTGTATCATCCAAGCAACTTGTTTAACGTTATGTAGCACCTTGACTTATCAAGCCCCTGCTCCTTTGCCTTTTATGGAAACCCAAAGGATAAATAAATGGTACTATACAAATGTGATAAGATGGCCTCTTCAGAAACAGATGTACCATCTTTAAACTTAAGTAACTGCCAAGTTTTCAACTCTGGCCAAGTGTTGTCTAGATCAATTTTATAACTTCTCTGTGGATGCTGTCAACCATAAATCACTGAGCAAAATTTACTTGCCCCATTGACAAGCAAGTAAATCATGAGTGCAAGTTTGGATTTGAAGTTCTTGTCCATAATCTGAATAGTTTGGGGATGTGGATTCATAATTCAAAATTCCAAGAGAACAGAAAGGAAAGGGAGAGGCAAGTAGAACAATCAGAAAGAGACAGCTCTGTTCTAGAACAGCACTGTCTAAATAGAACTTTCTGTGATGATGGAAATGTTGTGTGTCTTCGCTGTCTAGTGTGGAAGCCATTAGCCACATGTGGCTATTGAGCACTTGAAATATGGCTGTTGTGAGTGGTGAACTAAATTTTTTTATTGTATTGAATTAATTTTCTTGGTAATTTTGATAGCCATAGGTGGCTCTTGGCTGTTTTAGACAGTGCCATTACAAGAGTCTGAGGGCACAGCCTGACTCATGACCTTTGTGGATATTGGGTCTTCCTTTCCCAGTTCTTTTAGTCCTAAATTTTTCTGCAAAAAGCATTTAATATTTGTTTACGCCAGTGTTGAAATTTATAATCCTAGTAGTTTGCATTCTTCTTAAACAGGCTGTGGCACAACTTGCTGCTTTGTGGCTTTTGAGCCAGACTGTCTTCTCAGGTTTGATGGTCCACTCAGAGGTGTTTCACCTCCCCTTGCTGCCATGCCTGTGGCTCTGTATAGGAATCTTTACAAACTGGCCTATTCCGTATGCACTACAGTAAGCCGATTCATGTGATATTTATTCCTTCCTCCCCAGGTTTGCTCTTCGTTTTATACGGCCTGACCCTCGCAACCGGGTCACTGATCCCGTTGGGGACATTGTTTCATTTATGCACTCTTTTGAAGAGAAATATGGGAGGGCACACCCTGTCTTCTACCTGGGAACATACAGCCAGGTCAGTGCCACAAACCATATAGATGCCAATTTATTGATATGGTTCTATCCTCAAAGCATAGGCCAGCACTGATCATGTCATTCTTTTATTCAAAAACTTTAAATGACTTTTTATGGCTTATACATACACACACACACACACACACACACACACAAGCCCTTTAGCTGGGCCCTCTTTGATCTAATCCCAACCTCCTTTTGAGGTCTTTCCTGCATAACTTGTTTTCCTGTACCTTAGGTTCCAGCTAAACAATCCCCTTAACACACTTTGTAACGTCCCACCTCTGTGCCTTTGCTTTTACTTTACTGTTTCCTCTATCTGGAATGCCTTCCTCACATTTTTGTTAACTGGAATCTTGCCCATCCTTTACCAGCTCGTGTCTCGCCCCTCTTGTACCTTTCCTGATTGCTGCACTCTACCCTGCCTACTTATAGACTAAAATAGTCTTTTGTATTTTCATAGTGTTTTTTTTTAAATGTTATAGCAATTTCACAGTCTTCCTTATTTTATAGTTGTTTGTGTTCATGTCTTATCTCCTATACAGACCATAAGCTCCTTGTAGGCAAAGCCTAAGTCTTCTTGGATCCCTCACAGAACTGAATAAGGGCATAGACCATAGACTCAAGGCAGCACATCTCATTTAACCCAAGCAACACACACCTTTGACTGTTGTTATCTCTCAGGGGCGAAGATTAGTAGGAGTTCTTTGGGTATTGGGCACACCCCACTTCACCAGAAAACAAGGTAGAAGCACACGGTGGGCATGTGCCTAAGGAC
This sequence comes from Bos grunniens, assembly GCF_055505025.1. Taxonomy (NCBI): domain Eukaryota; kingdom Metazoa; phylum Chordata; class Mammalia; order Artiodactyla; family Bovidae; genus Bos; species Bos grunniens. Next base: position 38,008,257 of record NC_141171.1, read on the forward strand.
GGTTCTGTTCTGCAGCCTCCAGGATTCCTGAATCTATCTGGAAAAGGAGAAAAATGCTGACTCTGGCTTCCTGTCTGATTCTCCCACATCTGTTTTTTCTCACTGGCTGCTCCCACCCCATTCAGTAAGCCTTAAGCACCTACTATATGCCACACGTTGTGCTCAATGCTAGAGATACAGTCGTGAATGAGATGGGTCCTCTCATATACCCTCTTCGCTGTGATCCTGAGGGTAGACCACTATTGGTCATTCAGGAAACCTTAACTGAATTGTAATGTGTCTAGGAGTCTACAAATGGAAAAGCACACACAGGAATGTGGGATACTTGCCTTGTTTTTGAAGATCTTTTAAAACTCATGCTCTTTAAAATGCCCTTGGGTCTCTCATTTTCTCATCCCTGTTTGGCATGTGGCCAGGGATCTGGCTTATCTTCACAGTATTTATTATGCTGTAGCTATCAAGTGGCAAAATTCTCGTCTCCTTTTTCAGGTCAGATTCTCCTGTTTTTATCATCCTTTAGACTGTGGGAACAGCTGACTTTTCTGTGATTACATGGGGCTTTTTTCTGTCAGCCTGCTTATTCTTTATTCTCACTTGCCTAATACAATTTAAATCCTAACAACACTAAAAACTTTTTCATTGGAGCGTATTAGCATATGGACTTTCTATTGGGAGAGGAATGCCGGGGGTGTGAAGATAGAAAAGCCCAGGAGTTTTCTGGTTTTCTTGCTTCCCTTCTTTCCTTATTTCTTCTTTTGTTCCTAAATACATAGCTGTATCCATTAGGACCCTTATCCTAATTAAAAGCTTGAGGCACAGTCATCATCATAATTAGTGATCTTCTGTTTCTCACAGGCACTTAATGATGCCAAACGGGAGCTTCGCTTTCTTTTGGTTTATCTTCATGGAGACGATCACCAGGACTCTGATGAATTCTGTCGGTAAGTGGATTGTTTTTTTTCTCCCTCTTTTCTGATCTTATCTGCTGATAGTTGTGGTAAGCAAGTTCCTCTTACGTCATTTTCATCCCTCTCCCCAGCAACACACTCTGTGCACCTGAAGTTATTTCACTAATAAACACTAGGATGCTCTTCTGGGCATGCTCCACAAACAAACCTGAGGGATACAGAGGTAAGTTGTTTTTTTTTTCCCTCATTGAAATTGTTAGAATATCTTTCAAATAATCTGGATGGACACGCCATTTATCGCATGACTATTCTTCGGCCAACCAAACCTCTCAGCAGTCATAAGAGATGGGGTTGTATTACCTCCACTGTATAGTTTAGGTGTTGAAGCTGCTGGCCCACAATCATACAGTTAGCAAGTTTTGGAGCACGCTCAGGTCTGTCAGACTCTAGCCCACTTATTACAGTTAACCATTGCCAGAACCTGTTTTGTTTTTTAAAATACCCAGTCCTGGCCAGCAACTTGTCTTTAATCTTAGTGGGCTTTTTACCAGAGTCTATTCTTGTCATTAGCAATTTTACCAGAGCTTCTTACCCAGTGAGATAGTTGTTCTAGTATGTTGAGTGCCCATAGGGATTCAGAAAGCTCAGATCTTTACTGACTGTAACAAACTCTTAACTGGAGGTAAATATCTTTAGAAGTCAGTGTAAGATGAACCAGCTTCCCTGGTAGCTCAATCGTAAAGAATATGCCTGAAGTGCAGGAGACCCAGATTTGATCCCCGAGTCGGGAAGATCCCCTGGATAAGGAAATGGCAACCCACTCCAGTATTCTTGCCTGGAGAATCCCATGGACAGAGGAGCTTGGCAGGCTACAGTTCACGAGGTCACAAGAGTTGGACACAACTTAGCAACTAAACCGCCATAAGATATAAGGGCATCTAGTGAAGGAAAACATAGTTTACTTTGCAGCTACTTCTGTTCAGCAACTTTTGAGTATATATTGGCATACAGGTTCTGTGCTAAATCCTGAGAACCAAAGATGCAGTAGGTGGTTTGTCTGCATCCTGGAATCCGAATTGTTGTTCCTAATTGGTTTTTAAACAGCTGATAAGTCCTTGCATATTTGACATTCTAATATGGCTTTGGAGATGACCAGTGATAGAAGGAGACTAAGGGTATTTTTTATAGAAGCTTCAAATCTCTTCTTTTCAAATCATAAGGTAAAACTGTTATGGTAAAATCTTGGTTATTTGGAGGACCAACTTTCTAAGCTTGTTCAGAATAGAAAAGCTAGCCCTTTTTTTATTGGGTAGCATGTATGGGACATAGGAAAAGGGGATAAGGAAGGAATTGGATAAAAGGAACAAAAGATAGGGAAGATGATGGTTTAGATCATCACCAGTAACAGAAAACTGGAGAGTTGCAGCCTTGGCCTCTTTAGGCTTGACCCCAACCAGCACAAAGTAAGATTATTATAATAAGCAGTAGCCAGAGTCCTTGTGGAGAAGGCAGTGGCACCCCACTCCAATACTCTTGCCTGGAAAATCCCATGGACAGAGGAGTCTGGTAGGCTGCAGTCCATGAGGTTGCTAAGACTAGGACACGACTGAGCGACTTCACTTTGACTTTTCACTTTCATGCATTGGAGAAGGAAATGGCAACCCAGTCCCAGTGTTCTTGCCTGGAGAATCCCAGGGACGGGGGAGCCTGGTGAGCTGCCGTCTGTGGGGTCGCACAGAGTTGGACACGACTGAAGAGACTCAGCAGCAGCAGCAGAGTCCTTGTATATCCTTTTTGCTCTGTCAAATAGACATCGTCCTTGAACTCTGCAGCCTGCTCTAGCATCATCATGACAACCACACCCCACCAGAAAAGCCTGTCCTACTCTAATCAGACTAATTGGACATAGGAACACGAATATATAACAACAACAACAACAAAAAGATTGAGAAACTAGAAGAGGAAAAAAGGTAGGCAGGGAATAAATGACACCTCCATTGTTTCCCAATTGAGACTAAAGCAGTTATCTCTTGCTTGTTGTGTGAACTCTAAGAATTAATCTGTTTCATCCCTAAGTCCTGCCCTTGATTTTTTGGATCTTCTTTCTGTCAGTCTCTCAGGCTTTAAGAGAAAACACCTATCCATTCCTGGCCATGATTATGTTGAAGGATCGGAGGATGACTGTGGTAGGACGTCTAGAAGGCCTCATTCAGCCTGATGACCTCATTAACCAGCTGACATTTATCATGGATGCAAATCAGACTTACCTGGTGTCTGAACGCCTAGAGAGGTACAGGGGAGTTCCTCTCTGGAACTGAGAGACCAGCTGCAGACGTGGGTGCCTTACCTGGGGCTTCACAAATCCTGACTTCTTCTCTGTGTTAGGCAACTTCAAAAGCCTTCTCCATTTAATGTTAAAATATTCATATATTGATACTTTGACCTAAATAACTCCATCAGATCATTTGTTCTTGGAGATGTCATTCAAAATAAAGATAAGACTGTGCTCAAGATCACAGATCATGTCATTTAAAATAGCTGAGCATGATATAAAGAACTTAAATATAAAAACTGAGGAATGGTTATAACTCCCCACGCCCTGCCATCATATAATATACAGAAATTAATGTAGAAAATTCAGGAAACACAGAAAAGCACAAAGAAAAAATTTTAAATAATTCAATCCTACCACCACTTTAACATTCTGGGATATTTTCTTTTAATTTTACAGACACAGACACACAACACTCTACATACATACCCAATTTTTCAGAGAGAAAAAGAAATATCCTAAAATGTCAGTGTTTCCTTTTTGATTAATAGAATTCTGAATTTCTGTATTTTTCAAATCTGCTAAAATATGTGTGTGGTTTTTTGGTTTTATAAAAGCAACATATATAAAAATGCAGTTACCCAAGAAGGTATTTACCTATAAAATATGATATTGATGATCATTTGATGGTAATAATACTGAGTTACTTCTGTTAGGATTGGGGGGAAAGGGTAGTTTTACATGAAAAATTGAAAAGAGATGGAAAAACTCGCCATTTCTTTTTCTGCCAAATTAAGACAAGAGACAGTGCATTTAGATTCTGCATGCTTTCTTTGTACTCTCTCATGATAGTGTGAAATAGTCTTCTGCCCAGATTGTCAACCTTTTTAACCCCCTAAAAAATTTTCAGTATAAGGAAACACAGGGCTTTGTGAGATTTATCTTTTCCTTTTGTGCTTTTGATCTGTCCACAGGGAAGAACGAAACCAGACCCAGGTGCTGAGACAGCAGCAGGATGAGGCCTACCTGGCCTCTCTGAGAGCTGACCAGGAGAAAGAGAGAAAGAAGCGAGAGGAGCGCGAACGGAAGAGGCGGAAGGAGGAGGAGGTGCAGCAGCAGAAGCTGGCAGAGGAGAGGCGGCGGCGGGTGAGGAGCCTGTCTGCTTCTGGTGACTCCCAGACTCACTCTCTTCTTAAGTGTGAAAGGAAAACACTAGTTGATAGGATTGTGAATGATTTAAATTCTCCATGCCGTTTTAGTGTTTACTACATTTTTCACAAAAAGTATTTTTTTTTAAGTTTATTAAAACAAATATAAGAGTAAGTATAAAGGTTATGTAAAACAGCTCTGTTCCATGAAAAGGAAGCATAAACAGATAGTAAACAGTTCAATATGCTAGTTCACAGCAATAGTGTTTAAACATTCAAGTACCAGTGTTAGGTCATCTGACATTTAATTCATGGTCTTGTTTCATCATTGCATATTGCTGCTTGATTATAGCCAGTGTCTTTTAGTCCTTCCCTTTTTTCTAACAGTTGCATACCTTAACATAGTCAATAAATAATATATGTGATGCAGTGGTGTGCAATCAGATAAATATAATTTGAAGTAAGGTGTTTCTGACTCTTGCCAAGAAGTTTTTTTCCTGATACTGCCCAGTAAACCTACATGATATGATTGTATTTCTTGTTTCCTTGTTCCCTAATTGGAACCATAGTCTCACCTTTGCTTTGTGTCTCTACAGAATTTACAAGAGGAGAAGGAAAGGAAGTTGGAGTGCCTGCCCCCAGAGCCTTCCCCTGATGACCCTGAAAGTGTCAAAATCATTTTCAAATTACCCAATGATTCTCGAGTAGAGAGACGATTCCACTTTTCACAGTCTCTAACAGTAAGGACTGCCTCAACTGTGTGAAGTGTTAATGTCTGGGCTATAGATCTGAAAGCTTTTAAGGACTCTCAAGAATGTTGTTGGTTTATCTGCTGCTCTAATGAACAGAGGAGGAAGGGGGTAGAACAGAGAGTGAAGAGGGTACTGAATTATTGTAGGTTCCTTCAGGTCTAGCTGCCAACACAGAGCAGTTATTAAGATTCATTATGTCATGTTTGAGCTCTGCCAAGAAGAAAAGATACCTTACCAAGAAGTTCCACAGAAGACTCAGATGTTGGAGGTGGGAGACTCTCCTTTGCTGCTCGGCTTTCATTGGCTTCAGAATCCCATCAGCAGCCCTTGCTGTGTAGAAAAGGCTCTATCCCCATGGCCCTAGAATGACTGGAATTACACAACTGGATATAAGTGCATGTGCAGTTTTCATGCAGTTGTCACTGTTTGTTTCTTCTCAGGTTAACCCATAAGCCCCATGTAGTAGGGCTACATTGTATAGCTGGTGTCCATAGGTAAATAGTATTTGTCATTCCATAGGGATGTAGTTGGAGAAGGCGATGGCACCCCACTCCAGTACTCTTGCCTGGCAAATCCCATGGACAGAGGAGCCTGGTATGCTGTAGTCCATGGGGTTGCGAAGAGTCGGACACGACTGAGTGACTTCCCTTTCACTTTTCACTTTCATGCATTGGAGAAGGAAATGGCAACCCACTCCAATGTTCTTGCCTGGAGAATCCCAGGGACGGAGGAGCCTGGTGGGCTGCCGTCTATGGGGTCACACAGAGTTGGACACGACTAAAGTGACAGCAGGGATGTAGTTAAAAGCACAGACAGAGTCTTACAGAATGAGGAGCAAATTCTCATTGTTCTGTTGTTAATAGATGTCTCTCCTTGGTGAGTTTACTTAATCTCTACGCCTCAGTTTCTTCATCTGTAAAATGAGTATAATGGTCACTCTGTAGTAGGATAATTAGAATTAAGTTCGTATGTAAAGTACTTAACATTGTGCCTGGTTCATAGTAAACATTCAAATGCTATATTTTATGTTTTTTATCAGAAGGAATTATATTATATTTAGTGTTGGTATGTTGCCTTTATGTTTATATTGTGTTGGCATGTTGCCTTTCCAAATTTACAACCATACTATATTCTGCCATTTCCCTGATCCCTTGAAATAATCAGGAGTAAACTGCGTAATTGGACTTCCCATGGAGGCTCAGTGGTAAAGAATCCACCTGCCAATGCAGGAGACTTGGGTTCAATGTCTAGGTCAGAAAGATCTCTTGGAGCAGGAAATGGCAAAACACCTCAGTATTCTTCTTGGGGAATCTCATGGACAGAGGAGCCTGACGGGCTAAAGTCCATGGGGTTGAAAAAGAGTCAGACATGACTTAGTGACTAAACAACAACAAACCGCATAATAGAAATGTGGCTGCTCTGTGGGTAGGTGAGGCTGGGTGGCACATTGATCTTACTTCTGTTTAATTGGAGAACATTGAGCAAGTTACAGAATCTCTTAGAGGGCCTCAGATATATCGCAAATGTACAATGGAAATATGACTTGCCCTCTGATAACATTAAACTGAAGGTATTTTAGGCCCTGTGCTGGGTACCCTGTGAGTTATGCAGGTGAGTAAAGTTTGGTTCTGAAATTCACAGAGCTTGCTGACTACTAAGAATGTTAAGATGATTCAAAGAGCTAATTCACAGTAAAACGTTGTGAGGCATCCTGGTGAAATAAATAGCTTCTCCATTTTATTTCTCTCTCATTTATATACTGATTTATATGGAGGAAGGTACTCTTCATCCCTAACTTTGGGTATTTTATTTGGGAATAACATGAATGAGCCTCAAACAGGACCTACCATGTTGTAGATGGTTACTATATGTTCATTCCCTTGCCTTGATGTGTCTCCTAACTGCTGTTTTGTGTGTAGGTTTTAGCTTGCAACCATCTTGACTAACAGTTTCCCTGTAGTATGCCCAAGCTCTTCTGGAGCTTTTACTCCCCAAACTCTCATTACATATATGAAAAGCCTAACCAAAATTTGCTCTCCTCAGAGTTTTAGAGGAAAGTCTATTAGAATTGTGGAATAGAATAGACTTTTAGTTAAAGGGTAACCAACCAATTTGTTTTGTTAATAAATATTTAATCCTTGTAAGCCTTTAAAAAGATTCACACTAAAAGTTATTTTAAAAAATAAAAACTAAGATGGAGAAATGAGGACAGGGCTCAAAGATAGGAAAGAAGTGTGACAGGAGGTATAGTGGCCCTGTTGGCTTTTCATTTAACATTCGTAGTGTTAATAGCAAGTAGCTGAAGAATGAGTTACAGTTTTTTAGTGCCCTCACAGACTGTGATCTTCCTGTGAATTCTACCCTCTATACATACTCTGGATGAGTGAATGTTACATGAAATGCACTGTTTGCACATGATACTCAACTCTTGACAGTGATTAAATGCTAGGATTAAAAAAAGGATAAAATGTACAAAAATCTCCAGCTTCTGTGAGTGGGCAGAAAAGTGGCACCTGACTTTCTCCTAAATAAATGCATATGAGAGAATCCAAATTAAACTCAGCCCAGAACTCATTTTTCTATCCATTACGAACCAAAAGGCACCTCTAGAGTGATTTTATGTGTTTCTTGATGGTTTTAGGGCATTGCCAGTGATAAAGAATGCCAGTGTTGTATTAGTGTTGAGTATTATCAAGCAGTGATTGAAAAAGGAGCAAGATGTTTTGCCCTTTTGTAAAACCCTTACTGGGTTCATACCAAGAATACTTGGTGCAAGTCTAACTGATGCATCTCAAGAAAAGAAAAGGAGAATGAATGTTAATGGAAATTGCAAAGACAGAAGGGAACTGAAAATTATTAAGGTTGACCAAAATATGAGAAGTTTGTAAAATCATGAATGGATTAGATAAGAGGAAAATGAACTTACTCTTTAAATGGATTTGTAGCTATAGCCCCTTAAAAATTCTAAAGAGGTAAGTTTAAGTTAAGACAAACGCAGGAAGGACTGCTTCACCAAAAGGGAATATACTTATATGAGAGGTGGAATAAAAAGGAAATAGAAATAGATTCCCTCCAAAAAGTAAGTGTAACTTGAATAGTGTGTTCCTGATCTTTGTGAGGGACCTGAACGCAGTGTCCTTCATAGCACATCCCTTAGAGTCTTGTTAGAAATGGAATATGTGGGACTTCCCTGGTCTTCCAGTGCATGGGACATATGTTCAATCCCTGGTCTCAGAAGATCCCACATGCCAAGGAGCAACTAAGCCGGCGCACCACAACTGCTGAGCTCACACGCACTGCAATGAAAAGTTCCTATGTGCTACAGTGAAGATCCTGCATGCCACACCTAAGACTTGACACCACCAAATAAATACTTGTTTAAAAAACAAAAGGGACTTACCTGGTAGTCCAGTGGTTAAGACTTCATGCTCCCAACACAGGGGGCCTCGGTTCCATCCCTGGTCCGGGAAGTAGATGCTGCAACTGAAAGTTTGCATGCCTCAACTAAGGGTTCACGTTCCACAGCTAAGGATTCCACGTGCCACAACTAAAACCCAGCACAGCCAAATAAATATCTTTTAAAAAGAAATGGCATATGAGATGAATAGGACCATAGATCAGCCAGGGTGTGTATTCTTAATGGGTGGAGTTAAGAGAGAGGGGAAAATAAGAACTTACCTGTATCTTGTCAGAGCCAGACTAGAGTAAGAGGGCTTTCTCAGAGGAGAGGTCCACATGGAGGGTGCTGGTCCTGATCTCGATCAAGTTAAGGAGGTATCCACTTGTGGGGACACCCAGTGCAAAGAAGTCAGAGCCCAGGTGGCCTGGGAATGGAGTAGATATTAAAGCCAGAACCAGGTAAGGAGGGTGTACATTTGGAAAGAGGAATCAACTCTGAGCATTCAGCATATATAGAGGGAAATAAAGATACAGATGTGTATATGTATGTACACATTGCCTAGCTTTCTCCACAGAGTGTGCCTAGGAACATCAGCACCCCAGTAGCAGTGAACATACTTTTAGTACCTGGATCATGGTTTTTATTTATTTTCTTATTTTTTTCTTTCTTTGGCTACATCATGCAGCATGTAAGGTTTTAGTTCCCTAAGCAGGGATTGAACCTGTGCTCCTTGCAATGGAAACATGGAATCCTAACCACTGGTCCACCTAGAAATTCCCTAGGTCATGGTTTTTAAATGCCATTGTCCATTAGGAAGAACCAGGGAATGTCCCTGGTGGTCTAGAGGTAAAGAGTCCACCTGCCAATGCAGGGGACGTGGGTTCAGTCCCTGGTCCAGGAAGATCCCACATGCTGCAGAGCAACTAAGCCTGTGTGTTGTGCCATAACTACTGAGCCTGAGTGCTGCAGCTACCGAAGCCCATGGGCCTAGAGCCTGTGCTCCACAACAAGAGAAGCCACTGCAGTGAGAGAGTAGCCTCCATTAGCCACAACAAAAGAAAGCCTGCATGTAGCAATGAAGACCAGTGCAACCAAAAATTTAAAAATTTTTTAAAAAGAATAATCAGGGCTCCTTGGAGAAATGGCTTATGAAAGTTAAGGGCTTTGATGGAAAATACAAGATTCGCCTGTAACACCTTGTGCCACAAAGCAAGAAATTATTCAGAGAACATCGGAGACAGGTCAGAAATACACAGAAGCCAGCTTCATTGGGCTTCTCAGACTCCATCAGAGACAGTTTGAGCATTAGAACCTATTGAATAAAATAGGGAAGCATGGCTCTATGTTAATAAATTGAAGAAAATTTGAGGAGCAGAATGTTCCTGGAGTTTCAGAGTACTTCCCCAAGAAATATTCCTTAGTTACAATGGAGAAAAGACTAAGAGTGAAGAGGCCTGGCAGGTCCCACCTTAATCAAGTGATCACAGTGGACATCATAGGTAATAGAGCAAATTGAAATTATACTCCACCTGAATAGTATGCATTGAGTAGATCACATCATTTCTATAACACTCCTGCTAAAGATGCATAACTGGAATTAATCATGAATAAACTTCAGATAAACAAATTAAGAGGCAAAAAACTGACCGGAAACCTTTAGTAGTGTCAGGGTTATGAAAGTTAAGGAAATCCTGAAAATTTGTTCCAGGCTAAAGGAACAGACTTAGGAGATGTGACAGCTACTAAATGCAACACACAATTCTAAACTGGATGCTTTTGCTCTAAAAGGCAACTGCCAGTACTTGAATGGAGCCTGAATGAAAATTTAATGTACATTTTTATAGTGTCAGTTAAGTTTCCTGATTTTGCAGGTTTTGTATTATGAAGGTAATTGCCCTTTTTGTAAAATATACACAAGTATTCTGGGATGATGGGACATTCAGTTGGTAGCTCACTTTCAGTTGGATTCAAAGAAAAAATACTACACCTATGCTTCTGACTTTTCTGTAACTCTTGACTATTCCTAAGTAAAAAATGTTTAGGGCTTCCCTGGTGGCTCAGTGATAAAGAACCCACCTGTCAATTGAAGAGATGTGGGTTCAACCCCTGGGTCAGAAAGACCCCTGGAGAAAGGAAATGGCAACCCACTCCAGTATTCTTGACTGGGAAATACCATGCACAGAGGAGCCTGGTGGGTGACAGTCCATGGGGTCTCAAAGACTAGGACTTACCAACTCAACAACAGCAAGGTTTGTTGTTTATATCAGACCAGTTTTCAAAGAAAGAAATGTATGAATTCATAGCAGGACTGGGTAACAAATCTCTTAAAAGAGCTTCCCTGCATTGCTCTGTGAAATGGATGGATTTTGAAATGAAATTTCAGTGTAATGCAGTAATTTTGTATCTCCAGGTCATCCTGGAGAGAGCTGGGGTGTATTTGATTTCATAGTTTTTGTGTGTGTATTTGTGTGTGTGTGTTTTCTCACTGCCCTTTTTCTCTGTGACCTCTGCAGGTAATCCACGACTTCTTATTCTCCTTGAAAGAAAGCCCTGAAAAGTTTCAGATCGAAGCCAATTTTCCCCGAAGGGTGCTGCCCTGCCTCCCTTCAGAGGAGTGGCCCAACCCCCCAACGCTGCAGGAGGCCGGACTCAGCCACACAGAAGTTCTCTTTGTTCAGGACCTAACAGACGAATGACACTTTTTCTTCCTCTTCTCTCCCACCCCAATCCCCAAAAGAAATGGAAAAAAAACAAAAACAAAAAAATAAGAGAGATTGATATTATTATTATTATAATACAATATTTTTTTTAAAGACTGCTGCATCCTAAGGAAGGATCAGAAACCATGCTGCCTGCAAGAGTCACCACCTGTGTGTGCACGCAAGGTTAGCAATGAACGTTCCCGCCGGCAAGCCCACCCTTCCCTACTCCCTCTGCACCACACACCTTCCAGTGAAAGGAGACTCTTCACCTCCAACCCAGCCAGTGTCCCAACTGGGGAAGGGCACATTCCCACTAGAGCTCATGCATTCTTGCTTTTATGGAAAATAAAAGTGAAAACCTCCATCAAACAGCTACTGCAGCGTCTCCTGAGGACTCGCTTCTCCCACCTCTAGAGAAGAGGGAAGAGAAGGCACAGGGCAGAGAGATGTTCCTTCAGCTTCCTACGATTTATGAATAATTTTAAATTTTTTTCTGTTGCTTTGTAATGACCAAAGGAATAAGGCTGACATAGGTATATTTGTTTTCCTTAACATTATTTGATAAAGAGCCAGTTTTTAAACCCATGAATTTTTGCCCTGGGCTGTTTAGCCCACAAGAGTGTAATAAAGGTGCCCTGGGCTGGTTTGTGCTTATTTCTGCCATTGTCCCTCTCATGTTCCCAGAGAGGTTATTCTTTTTGGTCCAACTCTTGCTGTCCTTTCTTGCCACCTGTGCACCCCACTTGGGGCAATGGGAGGAAGTCCGGGTTTGTAGCCCTGCAAAGGTTGTGTATGTACCAATACACCCGTATATGTGGTATGAACTCCATGTATATTTACCTATACATAAAACTGCAGCTTTTCCTTGGAATCTGGGTTAGGTGGTCATTATGGGGTCTGAACCAAAGGATGGCACTTCATTCCTGACATGTGCATGCCCTTTCTGCCCAGCCCTGAGCCTTCCTGAATTGCCAAGCTTGGTGCCTTTCCAAAGGACTAACAGGGCCTGTGATGCAATCAACAGAACCATGTGAGAGGACCCTGCCTGTCTCCTTAGGAATATGTGGTAGTGGTGGTTTAAAAGAAAGAACCATAGGCCTGAAGGAAGCCAAGACAGAACTCAGCCTCTGTAAACTGTTGGAAAGCACATTTCAGGTTTTGATGCAGCCACCTGCTGTGGAGACGAGTTTTTATCCTCTCTATTGCTGTTGAAGTAGTAGGGGTTTTTAGCCTCTGGATGTCTGTCTGTGGTTGAGTTTATGGTAGTGGGTACATGGATCAGACTGTGTCTTAGCATGAGCTGACAAGTATTCCAAAGTGTTCTGTGGTAGACTGGTGTAGACTCAACATTGCAGCCTACTGAAGTTACCACAGTTCGCTAGCGTGTGGTGAGGCCAGGGGCTCATACCAAGGTCAAGCACAACTTGCTGGATTTGTAGTCTCCAGAGGCTTTCTCCTGCTTAGCTAAAACCTGAGGGCCGCCCTTGTAGGTTGCCTGACGTGGCTGCTGTTTTCTGCTGCCCCAGTGGTTGGCATAAACACCCAGGGCCGGTGGGGAGCCCAGCAGGTGTCACCTGTGGGCCTTGAGAAGTTCGCAGTGGCCTTGGCACAAGTGTCTACAGCGCCATCTCCAGGAAAATGTAATCCCGCTCCTGGCTTCTGTCATCCTTCCACTTGGTTTCCTGCCATCCCATGACCAGATGAGTGGGAAATTGCTGGCTATTGCCATAAAATGTTATCTGAAGTGAATACCAGGATAAACCATGTTCTCCAGTCCACCTTATGTGAGAAGTTTGCTTCCTGCTGACAAGCACGCAAAGAGGAATTTTTTCAGTTAACTCAACCAACCTGCCTGCCTAGAATTTGCATTTCCCTGGCAGGACTTTGCCAGGCTGGATGTACCAAGTATCTTGCCCACACCTCTGGGAAGTTGTACTTTTTTTGCCTAATAATTCAATCTGCATCTTCTTCTACAGTGTGCACTTTATGCCTCTTGCCTTTTGCTAACCGGTCCAGTGAAGGAGGTCCAGTGCCAGAGCATTAAAGTCCGTTTGTGTCAGTACAACTCTCAGGATGGCCTGTCAATTTGCTTTGTTTTGTTTTTGTCTTTTTTTTTTTAGCACTGCTTTACTCAGAGCAGTTCCTGTCTTCTTGCTGATCTAGACCTGCCACTCATCCCGCTCCTTTCCTCCATGAAAGATGCACATTTTGTCAATGCCAGTACAATCTGTATGTTATTCCCAAGGCCCTCTGGGAACTTGATGGGACCTTCAAGCGAGAAAACAGAGAAGCTGGTGATCCACAAGCATTTGCTCTTGTTTCCAAATTGCCTGATTATTTCATCTGTTTTCAAATGCCAGGTCATCAGCTAAACAGAAACACTTGTTTCCAGTTTTGTTCTGCACTTCCAAGACTGAAGTTGTAGATTCGGCTGAATTTCCATAGGAAGTGACCAAGCAAAGATACCCAGTTGGAGTCAGTTGAATTTCTGCAGCCTCAGTTTTTTCTTCCACGCCTGCAGAATTTCCTGCAGCAAGTACTTCTTTCTCCTTGCTTTCACTATAATGTTTGGACAAAAAATGGCCAATGGAGAATACTTCTTTAAAAAAGAAAAACAAACTATAAACAAGCTAAAAAGAACCTAGAATCTTCAACTGAACAGTCATTATGAAAATTGCAAATGGTGCCAAGGCCAAGGAAAAAGTTACGGAAAATGACTATGGGAAGGAGTGATAACCCCCAGAATGCAATGATAACCCCCAGAACGCAAAGTCAGGGGAGTATTAATCTGGTGCTTGAAGAAGGAGCTCCACTTTCGAACTGGTTCTGTTTGTTTGTTTTTTTAAGGACTTGCGAGAGACGCAGCAACAAGAAATCCATCCACAAAGGATGCAGTGCCCCAACGTGTACTGCACCTGAATAAGTTACGTGATAATTTACTGAGGAAATCTAGTGTACTTTAAATTTTTTTCATAAAAGTTTACATTGTATTGTAGGTTAACATTAAATGTTTTATAACAAAATATTCATACCAAGTTGTGGGTCTTTCTATCTGGGGGAGATGTGGTTCTGTCTGAAGGCAAGGTTGGAAAACATCAGGGAAGGGAATTTTGCCAAGAAGTAAGAGTCAAAAAGAAGCAGGGAGTTAAAATAGACCCATGATGTGTTCCTGTGAAAATGGCAGGTCAGGCAGTGAATAGAAAGCTGGCGGATCTGCGTTCAGATTGTGGTCTGTCATTTGTCAGTCTTGTTAACCTCAGTGTCTCAGGTCCCATGAGCTTTAGTTTTACCCAAATGTAAATGAAGTTAATACCATCTGCCTCAGGATGGGCTTGCAGATGAAATCAAATAAATGGAGGGGGGAAAAGCTATATATATATATATATATATATATATATATATATATATATATATATATATATATATATATATATATATGAAGCGCCTGACACAGGTGTTGTCGTTTGTTCCCCTTTCTCTGAGGAAGTGTATTTTGAAGGTATATTTTCTGGCATTAATAACAATCAGTTTCTTAAGGAATGTCATTTCTCCTGCCTGTACAGACCTATGTTCTTGCAAATGAGTGGCTAGAGAAGAGTCACTTTGGATCTAACAGATTCTTGACTTTGAGAACTACCCTCCTAGTCTATTTTTGCTCTTATTTTTATTTCTGAGGAAATTTAAGCCTCAGTTCTTCGCCTTTTTCCTACTATCTGTCCTGGGCAAAGAACTCATTTCTGTAAGTTTTTGTCACCTGCAGAGTGCCCTGTTGCTTACCCAAAGATATATGTATGTATTTTTTAACCCACATCTTGAGTGCAAACTAGAATGTCTTCTCAGTCTAGTCTGCAGTAATAGTTTATTCACCTTAGGTCAGAATCCCCTAAAAATGAAAACTTTACAGTTGATTGTTCACAAGATTTGCTTGATTGCTGACATATAAGATTTGTTTCATCTATTAGTAGTCAAGGAAGATGCAAACTCTGATGCCAGGTACATCTGGTCACAAATCCTGGCTGTGGCTGTGATTTTGGCCAACTAACAACTTCCTGGGCTTCAGTGTCATCTGTAAGATAGGTCCAGATGTAGCATTTCCCCGAAGATTGAATAAATTGCTGCTGCAGAGTGCCTGGCACACAGTAAGTGTTGGGTAAAAGCTCCTGTTAACTGTTTTCCAGTTTGTAGCTGGCCCACTGCTAGCAATTCATCCCCATGCAGATCAAGGAAGGAGAGAAATAAGGGAGTGGTTGAGAGTTTGCTTATGGGCAAACAGTGCCTGACACTTTTTCTTGACACACCTCCACCACTGCTGTTGGGACTCCATGTGTGCTTTTACCCTGACAGAGCCACAAGCCCCCAGAGTTCCTTCCTCTTGCCTCTTCTGCCACTTTGATGCGCTGTCCTCCAAGGCAAGCTCCCAAAGCACGTGCCATGTGCTTGGACTATATCCTGTTGTGGTTGCTACTGGCCATTCTCCAGATGTCGGCAACTGATACTTTTTCCACCAGCAACGTGGGTGACTGGACACCTGCATATGTGGATTCCCTAAAATTCCAGCTCCACTTGTGTGGAGCATAGTATTCAACTTCTGTGGCAGCATAGTATTGCGGGAAGCAGCTTTGGAGTCAAATCTGGATTTGAAACTGCTTCCTGCTGGCAAGTTTCCTCATACATAAACCTCACAGCAGGATCCTTGCAAAGTCCAGGTGCCATTTTTCGGGATCTTAGTTCCCGAACCATCCCAGCCCCTGGCAATGAAAACGCCGAGTCCTAACCACTGTACTACCAGTACAGTCCCTCCAGATGCCATTTAAAGGAACTGGTATCTGTGAAGTACTTGGCACTGGGTACATGGACACAAAGTTGAGTGGTCGCTTTCTCCCTTCTATGCCAGCAGTCCTAGGCTTTGAGTATGGCCTTCACTCAGAACTGCCTCACCCTCAGGACTTTAGAACCGACCCTCCTCACCATAGCCGTTACTGTTCCAACTCCACTGTCCCTACTCTGCCCTCAAAGCCTTTCTGTCCCTTCTCACTTCAGCGTCTACTGGAATCATCACAGTTGGCTTCACATCTCTCTCCACTACAAGCCAGTACTGACTGTCACAGTTCCCAAAGTAAACTCAACTGTTTGATTTCCCTTCTCTTTCTCCTTCAGCTGCAGAATCCTAGCATGTATCACGGTGAGTTGAGGAGCCCTAGGGGTTGGTGCCCGCTCCTTTGATCCAGCTCAGGGAAATTCACACATTTGTACCCCCACTGGCACTGCATCACTGTGTCCCCTTTCTCAAATCCAAGCCCACGTGCATCCTACTCTTAAGCCTACTGCAACATCTTACTTCCTGAGAAAAATGAGGTCTTGCACAGAACTTCCTCATCTTCCTTTTTCACCTCAAAATGTTCTGTGTTTTGTCACCTGCTTCCTGTTTCTCTTCTGTCTTGTGGGTGTATTTTCTCTCAAAAGAGATATAATTAACACAGTAAAATGTCCAGCTCATAAATCCACAGCTTGATACAGTTTTACCTAAGTGTACACCAAAACCAAGGTGCAGAATACCTCCTCGCCCCCAGAAAGTTCCCTTGTGTGTCTTCCCAGTCAATGGCCTCTCAGAGGTAACTATTCTGACTTTTCACCATAGTTTTGCCTGTTCTTAAACTTTGTATAAATGGATTCACTTTATGTATGTGTGTATGGGCTTCCCAGGTGGTTCAGTGGTAAAGAACCCACCTGACAATACAGGAGATGCAGGAGACACGGGTTTGATCCCCAGGTTGGGAAGATGCCCTGGAAGAGGAAATGGCAATCCACTCCAGTATTCCTTCTGGGAAAACCCCATGGACAGAGGAGCCTGGCGAGCTATAGTCCTTGGAGTCACAAGAGTCGGACTCGACTGAGCATGCATGCATGTATGATTGTATAATTTTATAAGTTGTTTTCATGATGGGAATTTAAGGAAGTTCAAAGCAAAAAAAAATAACCACACTGTCCAGAGATGTCCATTGTTAATATTGTGATGTGTATCTTCCCCGACTTTGCATATAAAAGCATTTTTAATACAGAAGTGGGTAATATTATAAATATTGAATTATCTCTTATTTCACACATTCTTCTATATCTTTTTTAATGGCTATGCAGCATTTCCCTGAATAGATGTACCACATATTGATCAAAAGCCTCTTACGACATTTAGATTGTTAAACTTTTTGTTTGCTTTTCTAGATAATAAATTGATGAACATCCCTATAGCTAAATATGCATGTCCATGTTTATTTTCTCAAGAAAAAAATTTCTAGTAGTGAAATTACTGAGTCAAAAAGGAATGGAAATTTTTACTTTTTAAAATGTTTGTGTTATCTCTAAATTTTAGTCCAGAAAAGTTATTTTATACTCTTATCAGACACCATTTGTATTATGATCACCAGATCTTTACCAAAAACTGTTCCCTTTTCAGTTGCTTAGATTGCTTTATCATCTACCACAAACTATTTGGCATCTCCTCCCTTACCAAATCTTAACCTCGCTTTACCCATAAATCACCTCCCTGTCTCCTTCCCTTCCAAGATAGTTTGCACAACCAGCCCCCACTTCTTCCTTAACCTCCTGTTAATTATACTTTCATCTCCACTTACCATCTCTTATGGTCACCCATGACCTCTTTTTTTTATTTAATTTGGCTGGGCCAGGTCTTAGTTGTGGCCTGTGGGATCTAGGTCCCTGACCAGGAGTCAAACGTAGGCCCCCTGCACTGAGAGCCACTGGACCACCAGGGAAGCCCCCCCATGACCTCTTAATTACCACTTTGGCCTCTTACAAGACCTTTTGGAATGTAGAAATCGCCCAGTTGATATTTGACACAGAGTAATTGTTGCCTTCTTTCCATTCTCACAGGTTGGGTGTCAGAATATGTGAAGAGGTTAAAGAATTCACACTTTATCCTGAAAGCCACTGAGAGCTTTAAACAAGGGAGGCACGCTGGATTCGGGTTTTAGAAAGTTGATTTTCTCACTGTGGGGAGACTGGATGGGAGAGGGCAAGATAAGAAGTGACAAGATGGAGTTGTGTATCAGGAGCAGCCTAGGGATGGTGAGAACCTAAGAATTGATGCTTTTGAACTGTGGTGTTGGAGAAGACTCTTGAGAGTCCCTTGGACTGCAAGGAGATAAACCAGTTAATCCTACAGGAAATCAGTCCTGAATATTCTTTGGAAGGACTGATGCTGAAGCTGAAACTCCAATACTTTGGCCACCTCATGTGAAGAAGTGACTCATTGGAAAAGACCCTGATGCTGGGAAAGATTGAAGGCAGGAGAACAAGGGGACGACAGAGGATGAGATGGTTGGATGGCATCACTGACTCGATGGACATGAGTTTGAGCAAGCTCCGGGAGTTGGTGATGGACAGGGAGGCCTGGCGTGCTGCACCCATGGGGTTGCAAAGAATCAGACATGACTGAGCGACTGAACTGAAATGAAGGGATGGAGAGAGGCTAATGATGGACTGAGCACTATTTAGGAGAAATAGTGGCCAAGACTAGGAGGTTGATTAAATGTGGAGGATCAAGGAGAGTGAGAAATTGAGAATGTGCTTATGTGTGCTTAGTCACTCCGTCATGTCCAACTCTGCGACCCCATGGGCTGTAGCCTGACAGGCTCCTCTGTACATGGGAATTCTCCAGTCAAGAATACTGGAGTGGGTTGCCATGCCTTCCTCCAGGGGATCTTCCCAACCCAGGGATTGAACCCAGGTCTCTCACATTGCAGGCGGATTCTTTACCAGTTGAGCCACCAGGGAAGCCCATGAATACTGGAGTGGGTAGCCTTTCTTTCCCTTCTCCAGGGGATCTTCCCAACCCAAGAATCAAAAACAGGGTCTCCTGCGTTGCAGGCGGATTCTTTACCAGCTGAGCTACTGGTTTCCAAAAACTGAATTTATGAACAAAGGTGCTATTTCAATGGGGGAAGATAGTGTCAGAGACAGAAGTAATACGTAAGAGGCGAAGTGGGAAGATCAAATGTAGGCAGCTCTAACAGAATTTGTCAGTGAAAGTATGGGGGGAAATAGGAACCAGGACTGCGGAAGGGTTATTTAAAGTAGGAGAGACTTTGTTATGTTTAAATACTAAAAGCAGAGATTTTAGAGAAAGAGATTGAAAATGCACAGAGGAGGGACAATAGAGAAAGATGCCACTGGAGTGGTGGGAGGCATTGGCCTTAAGAGGAAGGATGGGAACAAAAGTCAGTGCATTCTGACTTCTAGAATGTAGATTTGAAGACAAGTTACAGGTGTCCCCATGTTATGATGTCTGTTCACTCTGTCAGGTTGGGGGTAGTGATGAAAGTGATGGGGCCAGAGATCTAATTAGACTGAGAGATTTGAAATGTCTGTTTTAGAGAGCAAGACAGAGTGTAGGTAGACTTTGAAGCCTGTCTCAGCAAACTGAGGGCCCAGGAGAGATTAAGCCCACAACACACTGCGGGAGTAGTAGGAAAATTTACTAGTCTGCCTCCCTCACTCCTGCCAATTGGTTTCTGAAAACAGAGGTCATGTGGGAACATCCAGAGGCTTTCAGCTCCCCAGCCTGGAAGTCGGGGCCTCAACTCGGGGGCCCTGGTGGAACATCGTAATTTCATTTTTCTCTGTTCCTACATACAATCACACTTAAGTAACACACACAGATCTCTTGACTCTTTCACACCAGGCATTTGCCTGCCTAAAGTCAGACCAAGACAACTCACATTGGATAGAAAAGTTTTCAACAGCATGCTGTCAATTTTTTGAACTCCTCTGATTGCCAAGAAGGCAAGTACCTAGACTACATGATTCTAGTCTTCCAGAATCATAGGACTCTTGTTTAACTCTGGCTTCATTATCACCCAGGTCCTAGCAGGAGAGTAGATGAAAGTCATATTTGGCCTAGTATGCCTTTTTAGACACGCAGGACTGCACACACCTGGGTTTGCTCATGTAGTTCTTACTTTATGGTGTCTAAAGAGATCTGTAGTTGAAAAGTAACTTAGTCACTTCAGTTGTGTCTGACTCTTTGCAACCTTATGGACTGGTGTAGCCTGCCAGGTTCTTCTGTCTGTGGGATTCTTCAGGCAAGAATAATGGAGTGGGTTTCCATGCCCTCCTCCAGGGGGTCTTCCCAACCCAGGGATCAAACCCGGGTCTCGCACATCGCAGGCAGATTCTTTACCATCTGAGCCACCAGGGAAGCCCTTTAAAGAGGTCTGTAGTTAGAAAACAACAACAACAAACCCACTGTAGCTAATTTAAGGACAAAACTGGTGTGTTGAAAGACTACAAGGTAGGTCCCAGAATGGAAAGCCAGACCTCAGAAAGGGTGGGGTCCAGGTCTCAGAATGGGTGGAGCGCAGTTGTGGGATGGGGGTTGTCACACGTAGAAGGCACATTCAGATGTCAGGCCTTCCGCCTCTGGAGCATAACACAATCAGATTGGGGTTTTTGTTTTTAGTTGCGCCCCATACAGCAGAGGCAGAGCCATTTCTTTTAAAATAGTGCAGAAAAGTGTAAAGAAAATAACCATCGTTCACATTCCTACCACTCAAAATAATTAACACTGATATTTTGGCATATCTGCTTCAGGTTTGTTTTTTCTTTCCTGTTTATACTTTGGTTAGAATCACCTAAAATGTTTATATATTTACTGCAAAGAAATCCTTTTATCCTCAAGAGATGTGGCTAGTTTCTGGCTGATCTGGGCCCTGGCACCAGCCTCTCCGGTGACCTGCTGCGGCCATGAGTCTGACCAGCCGGCCGCGAGCCTCTGCCATTCAGATGGCTTTTCCAGCCTGCACTTCTCTCTCAGAAACTTCATCTGTGCTCGGAATAACGGTGGAGGATGATGGTGTGTCCCAGCTCGTCAGTGGAGGCCAGGGAGTGGACATCACCATACAAAAACTAATGTGAGAAAGAACGGTTAATTTCACTGTTGCTGGGACCACAAAAGGAGAGGGCAGGGCCTGTAGAAAATCATCTGGGCCCTGGGACTGGGGTTAACCTCCCATGTCTTTTTCCTAACAGCAGCTCACTCATTTATTCACTTATTCAGTCATCCTCTCAGAAACCCTCACCAATGCCTCCTGTGTCCTTGCCCTTTCGTTAGGGTCCGGGAACATGGCGAATATGACGGTCCTTGGTCTGGTGAAGCAAAGTCACGGGCAACCAGCAGGACTTCTAACAGGTGAGACATTCGCATGGTGTGCAGTGGAAACCAGAGTGGAGTGTGGCCTGCTCTGGCTTGAGGTGTGGGGTCTGAGGAGGGGACATTCAAGCTGGGCTTTGGGAAGGGAGCATGCGTACCAGCAGTACCAGCAGGAGAGAATTTAAAGCCCCTGAGGCATCTTAGTGTGATTCAGGGGCCAAGGGGGCAGGGGGCGCATGGCAGCGCCTCTATCCAAGCCTCAGTCAGCCCCCAGTTGCCCCAGTGAGGAAGGTATAAACAGTTTTACAGTCAAGAACATAGAAGGATCGTGAGAGAAAAACGAGTGTGGTGGGTGCTCATTGGATGTGAGTGGTCCTCCAAGCAGAGAGAACAGCACACACAGCGAGGGGGTGAAAACAGGGCACGTTGGGAAAGAAACAAAACTCCTGTGGCTGCCAGCCCCCAAAGGACCCCTCCTAGGGACAAAAATCTTCTACTCCCGGTTCATCCAGGAAGTTTCTGGTGGCAGTGGGAGAGGGCTTGCCTGGAGCCTGGAAGAAGGGGAAGAAGAGACCAAAGAGGCCACCATTTGGGCTTTTCAGAAGTGTTTTCTCTGACTTCGGAGAATTTACAAGTAGAGACAACAAGGCCATCTTGATTCTCCCATTTTCTCCCCGGGCCTAGCCCTGGTCCTCTCTGAGCTTCAGTTCCTCCAAATAAAATCCAAAGATAATAAAAACCTCAACTCAGGGTGTGGAAGAACAAACGAACACTGTGGGAGCTGGCTCCTCTCCAACTTCACTCTGCCCAAATTCATTCTTGCCTGTGGGCCTTTGTACATTCTGTTCCTTCCCTCCAGAATGCTTTTCTCCTGACTAGCAATGGCACCCCACTCCAGTACTTTTGCCTGGAGAATCCCATGGACAGAGGAGCCTGGTGGGCTGCAGTCCATGGGGTCGCTAGAGTCGGACACGACTGAGCGACTTCACTTTCACTTTTCACTTTCATGCATTGGAGAAGGAAATGGCAACCCACTCCAGTGTTCTTGCCTGGAGAATCCCAGGGACAGGGAAGCCTGGTGGGCTGCCGTCTATGGGGTCGCACAGAGTCGGACATGACTGAAGTGACTTAGCAGCAGCAGCAGCAGCTCCTTCCCAACACTTAGATCTCATTAATGTCAACATGGGTTGCCTCTTCTGAAAACCCTGTATAGAGGTGCCCATTCTCTTTCATGGCCCTTGTTATATTTGAAATGGTGGTTTTCAGGGTTTTTTTATATTGTTTGTTTCTCCTGGAATGCCCGTTTCGTGGTAACAGGAACTTAGTTTTATTCACTGGAGTCTTCCCAAGGCCTAGAACAGTGTTTGGCTTGAGGCAGAAGTACTCTGCCAGTTTTGCTGAAATGACAACTCAAGAACCCTACCAGGCCTTGAGGACTCAGGGGCAACTGAACTGCCTTTATAAAGAGTGTCTAGACTGTTACACCCTCTGTGCCCAGAGAAGAGCCCTGAAGGTTCTACATGTCAGCATACAGGCTGAGCTCAAAGGACACTTGAGCCCGAAAATGGTGAGAAAACATCCAGTCCTGGGGAGATCCACCCTCCTCCTTCCAAGGACACTTTGTAGTGTGTCACCGTTGAAAAGATGCTGCCAATTATACCAAGTGTTGGTGAAATAACTGCCAATTAATTAATTCCCCAAAATGGCCACCATGGGCCAGGCATTGTAGTTGGTGGCAGGCAGAGCTTTTAATAGGAGGTAACCAGAATGACCACTTCAAGTGACAGAATTGCAGCCCAAGGATAATATAATTTCACTCTGATTCATAATGTCAAATCTTTATCTAATTTCCCTTTAACTTTGAAATAAATATACATTTATAGAAGTTGCAAAAACATTACAAAAAGGTCTTACGTACATTTACTTTCCCTCAACAATAACATCTTGTATAAAACCAGAAAATTGACGTTGGTACCATCTACAGTGATTTTGGCTTATGGATATCAAATTACTCCAGGAGTATTTGTTGAAAAAAATTATTCATTGAATGTTCAAAAATCGGTTGTATGCGTGCACGTCTATTTCTGGATTCTTTTATTCTGTCCTATGGATCTATTTGGCTATCCCTCTCCTGATAAAATGTCTTGATTAATGTGTCTCTACAGGGAAGTCTTATAATCAGGAAGAGTGGTTCTTCTCATTTTATTCTTTTTAAAAATTGCCTTAGCTACTCTGGTTTCTTGACTTTTTCATGTAAAATTTAAAATAAGCATGTCAGTATGTCAAAAAAAAAAAAAAAAAAGAAAAGCTTTGCTGGACTTTAATGGGAATTGCATTAAACCTAGAGATCAATTTGGGAAGAAGTAACAATTTACTATGCTGAATCTTCCAATCCAAGAATACGACAGGTTTCTCTGTTTATATAGGTCTTTGCCTTGTTTCATCAGTGTTTTGTAGTTTTCAAGATACAAGTCTTATGTTTTGTTGGATTTATGCATTTCATTTTTCTCTCAAATGATTGTAAATAATCAGATTTTTATTCTTGAGTTCCACATGTTCACTGCTAGTCTATGGAAATACAATTAATTTTTGTTTACTTATGTTATAGCCTGCCAAACCTGACTAACTCATTTAGTTCTACGTATTTGTAGATTCTTTGGAATTTTCTACATACATAGATCATCATCATATCATCTGCAAATAGTGTTAGTTTTATTACTTCCATTTCTGCATTCCTATTTCCTTTTTCTTGCCTTGTTGTGCTGGCTCAGACTTCCAGTATGATGTTGAATAAAAGTGATGAAAGCAGATATCCTTGCCTGTCCTGATCTCAGGATTGGTAAGCAAATAGTCTTTCACATCATAAAGGGTGATGTTAGCTATAGATTTTGTATAGATGACCTTGTAAAATTTTATCATTTAGAACGAATGTTGAATTTTGTCCAAAAAAAAATTTTTTTTTGCATCAATTGTTATTATCTGTGTTTTTTTCTCTCCTACAGGCTTTTTGAAATACTGAAATGGAGCTTGGAGACTTCCCCATCTGACAGTTCGCTCAGACTGGGGACTCAGCTTCTACACTGGTCTAGTTCACCATGCCCCAGTGTGCTCAAGAATGCAACCTGGACCTGCATGTGGCTAAAGAAGCCCAACACAAGAAATGCTGCCCAGAGTGTATATGCACTGCTATAGATTTACAACAGCATACATAGCCAAGGCTCAGAGTAGCCCTGTGATAAAAGCTGATTCTCAACATGGAATTTCCCGAACTTATTTTATGGCAATTTTTTATACAAACCCTATTATGTTTCATATGACTTTCTCTGAAACACTTAGGGAACCACTCAACTGAGTCTGTCCCTTCATCTGCAAACTAGTCAAAGGCTGAAAGACAAGTGCCCTGACCAAGGTCACAGATGGTGACATCACAGACACAGCAGGTCTCCTGTCCCCAGCTGGACACTCCTGCTCCCAACCATGCTGCTCTGACAATACTAACAAGTCACCAGGCAGCCCTGCAATACCACACACCATCATGGAGAGGAGGAACGTTCCACCTCACCAGTCTGGTCCCTTTGGTGGCTCTAAGGCCCTTCATCCCCACTGAGCTCAAGGATGAGCAGCTTAATTTTTGTAGGTTCAGTGGGACCCATGGGTGGGGATGTATGTAACGCAGCTGGGCCAGTCATGCTGTTCTAACTCCCTAATGGTAGCACAGGGTTCAGGAGTGGGTGTACAACCTGCTGGTTGAACAAGACTCCAGATCAGAAATTATTAGAATTACTAATAATTCTAATTAGACAGAATTAGAAAAAAAAAAAAGTTTTTGCATGGAGATGATGCTAAATTAGGAGACACTGAACTAGAGCAAACTCTTTTGAGAGTCTGGAGAAAACTTTTGAGTCAATCCTAAAGAAAATCAGTCCTCAATATTCACTGGAAGGACTGATGCTGAAGCTGAAACTCCAATACTTTGGCCACCTGATGTGAAGAACTGACTCCTTGGAAAAGATTGATGCTGGGAAAGATTGAAGGCAGGAGGAGAAGGGGACGACAGAGGATGAGATGGTTGGATGACATCACCGACTCGAAGGACTTGAGTTTGAGCAAGCCCCGGGAGTTGGTGATGGACAGGGATGTCTAGCGTGCTGCAATCTGTGGGGTCGCAAAGAGTCAGACGCGACTAAGCGGCTGAACTAAACTAAGCTAGAGCTACCAGGAAGCACCATGCAGAACAGTTATAACATAAAGTGAGACCTTGGTTCCTTACAACAAGACCGAGTCGGATCTAGTCAGGCTGAAGCAAAACCTACCTCCAGAATGTAAATGACAAGACTAGTAAGTGCCCTCTTCCTCAAACTGGTGAGATGGAATCTTGTCAGTTGCCAACAGAATCCTACCTAGTTGGCCTGTGAAGCAGATTGGCTCAGAGTAAGTTATCACTGAACTGGACCCGCAGACCCCTCTCCATCAAGAGATCATTTTTTTTCCCTTAAGGTTCCAAAGCAAACAATCTTTTCTGCCCCTCTTATCTCGGGCCCCTACCCACTCTCAGACTGATGCCCCCCTGCCCTACTTCCCATTAAAACAGTAAGGACTCAGGCAGCCAAGAGCAGCTTGGGCAATACTTGATATACATCATACATTTATTAGTGAATATCCCTCTGAAATCAGCAACAATATTAAAAAAAATAATGATTGCACTACTTGGTCAAGCAGAACTAGCAACTTTCATTTTAAAAAAAGTACAAATCTGTTAAAAATTTCAATCGGTATACACATATATAATACAACATACTAGTTATGTTAAATGCTACAAACCAATGTGAATCCAATGGAATGGAAAAAACCACACATTTAAGCTTTAAGAACCATTTTTTTTTTCTCTATATATTAGCATTTTCTCAAATACATACATGGGAAAAATGAGGTAACTGTAAAATGTGCAAGGAACAGGGCCCCCCCAAATTACATGTTTATATATATATATGTAATTATATATATATATATAAGACCTTTCTAACACAGAACACAGGTGCTGGGCCCAGCCAGGGCTGGGGGATGGAGCCCACTGTCATGCCTAGGCCAGAAGTTGGTAAATAAAACAGTAAACAATGACAAGCCCCCACCACAGGAAATCATTGGTAACATGGCATCTATAGCAAGGTCGGCAAATCACAAACATCCTAAATAATTGTCTTATAAATCTTTTTTTTTTAAGTGATTTTTTTTTAATGTTGTTTCCCCCCCAATAGCTGCTCGCTGGAATCACTGCTGCAGCCGACACAATCCGTGAGCCTGTTTCCGCCTGCCCCAGGAACTGGAAAGGGTTCTGAAAACCTTTTTTGGGGGTGGGGAAGGGAGGGGGGTTGGAGAGGGTGGTTCTCTGTGTAAAACGTGGGGGTTTTCAACACTGCTATAAATATAGAAATGTCACCTGGAGTTATATACAGTAAGACTTTGGGTTCTCCACGGGGTGGGGCCAGGCTGATGGGGCCCCATGGCAGGCTGGGGGGTGGTGGGAAGCCAGGGCCGCTGCTGGAGAACGAGGGTGGTTGGAGCATCCCTGAGGCAGCAGGCGCCAGGGGCTGCCTGCTAGGATGTGCCGGCCCCACACGCGGTTCGTTCAGGGCAGCAACCCCAGCTGGGGGTGAGAAGAGAAGGAATGGGACCACGAGGGCGAGGGTGGGGAACTCAGCCAGACCCTATGGGGGCTCCTCCAGACCTTGGAGGGCAGGGCTCAAGCTTGGAGGGGGGCCCCTGGAGGTGGGTCCACACCCTCCCTGGACCCAGTCCTCCAGGGACTTCCTTGGAGGAGACACACCCAGGCAGGTGGGAGACAGGTCCTGGCTAGAGGGAGAAATGCCCTGAAAAGCGTCCGGTCCCGGGAGGCTCTGGGGACGTGTGCAGTACAGTGCATGGCAGTTATCAGCTGAGCACAGACCCCGCAACCCCACCCACGACCGCCAGCCACCCCAGCCCCAGCCGTGCACATGCATGCGGACCAGGCGGTGTAGCACGGACCATTCCCTGCCCCTGGGGCACTCGGTCCTGGTTGGTCCCTATACCCCCATTAAACCAAAAGAAAAGGGACTGTTTAAAAATCCACACCCTCAGATCCTACACACGATTTGGGGCCAAATGATCAACAAAAACTGCTGCTCCTCACGTTCATGCAAAACGACAGAAAGGGGAGATCGGGCAAGGGTCTGGGCACCGTCACCGCCAGGGAGGGCAGCCACCAGCAAAACAGGAGGTCACTCTCCCTGGCCTGGCCCAGGCCCTCAGAGGGCCCATCTGCCCCAGCTCAGAGCCTGCCTCCCACCTGCTTGGGAGGCAGGCTCTGATGCTCCCCAGCCTGGGCTTGGGGCCGGAATGTTGTGCCTGGGCTGAGGGCCCTCTAGGGAGCCAGCCCCACCCTCACAGAGGCCTGGCTGCCTGAGTCTGCCTGGGGTCAAGGCAGAAGGACCCACTTGGGCTTCCTGCCACCATCTGTCCACGCCTGTCAGTGCCACCTGCACAGAGGGCATGCCACTTCAGTGCAAGAGACCAGGCGACCCTGGACAGCTCCCCCTTTGCCCATCTTGGGGCCAACGATCTCCACCGGCCACACTAGGGGAATGGACCCTGGCTCCCAGTGCTGGCAGGAAAAGGAGACAGACCCGAGGGCAAACAGGAGAGACTGAGTTACGGGCGCTCAGGCTGCTCCTTGGTGGGCAGACGGGTGGGCAGACGGGGAAGGAGTCTTTGGAGCTTGGCAAATGCAGGGGCTTATTGCAGGGGCTTCTCTCGGGCTGACCCTGACACCAGCTCTGGAGAGGCAGGCAGGAACGGCAGGGCAGGCCGGGACCACGCCCTCCCTGGGCCCCCCAAGTTTCCAGAGCTTTGGGCAGGGTTCTCCGGGGTGGCTGTGGGGCCTCACTCAGCCTCCCTGGGCACCTCGGAAGCGTCGGCCCGGCAAATGGGACACGTCCGGTTGGCCTGGGGGAAGCAACCACATGTCAAGACTCCGCTCTCGCCCAACCCCCATCCCATCTGAGGCTCTTCTGCTGCCGTGGGGACCTGGCTCCCTGTGTGGAGCCAGAACTCCTGGATGCCGAAGAGGATGCAGAGGGAAGCCCTCCAGTCCCCCTCCTCCCTCCCCACACCTGGGAGCAGCATGGGAACCTTACCTTCAACCACTTGTCGACACACTTGGTGTGGAACTCGTGGTTGCAGGGGAGGACCCGGAGCAGCTGCCGCGCCTCGAAATCACTGAAGCAGACAACACACCTGGGAGGAGGCACAGCGCGTCACCCCAACACTGATGGCAGGGCAGACTCATGGCAGGGCGCAAAGCCCCACCCAGGAGATTAGAAACCTATCTGTGCTCAGAGAGGCTGGGGGAGGGGGCTGAAGAGGAGGCCCGGGCACTCACAGCGTCTGCTCCGACTGGTGACTGTCCGGGTGAAAGCGGTACGATGGAAGCTGCTCGATGTCCGCTTTGGTGAGGCCACGGGGTTTGGCGTCTCCCAGCCGCTCGGCCAGATTCAGGAGAGCCTGGACGCGGGCAGGAGGGGAGAGTCAGCGGCGGCCAGGGCTGGAGGTCCCCCAGGCCCCCACTTCCCAGGACCGGGCTCCATGGGACCTCATAGTTCTCCATCTCCACGTCATCCACATCAAGATCCAGGCTGATGGTGGGCCCCATTGCTGTTGGTGACATCGGCAGCATCGAGCTAGTGGGAGACAAGCACGTGGGCCCAGGGTCAAGGACAGTAGGCACAGAGAGCATTGCGGGGCTCCCCTGATTCCCACCATGAAACTAAGCCCAGAACTCTGCACTGTTCACACTAGGGACCCTACTGGGGAGCGTGAGTGTGCAGGTCTGGTCTAGTGGGGATGCTGGGGGGTGGGAGTGGGGGGGCTCGAGCAGCCCTGGGACCTCTGTGGGACCCTGTTTGGGTCTAACCACTAAAGGCCCCAGGAGAACACAGCCCCACAGCTCTGGAGCAGCTGTGCAGGTACTTACAGGAAGTAGGGCAGGAAGCTGGGGTAATACGGTGGTGGGGGAGGCGGCGGGGGTGGCGGGGGCAGCGGCTGTTGCAGGCGGTATCTCTGGGTGCTCAGTCTCCGAGGCATCACGTGGGAATATGGCTGCAAGAGGGGGGCCAGGGGCAGGTCAGCCACGGGCCTGTCTCCCCGGTCACCCTCGAGCCAGAGCAGGGGTGGCACTCACCACACCAAAGGACAGCTCGTGGTGCAGGGTGTCGTGGGGCAGGTAGTGCATGGGCACGGACGCCGACAGGGTCGGGCCTGGGGCCGAGGTGGAGTAGGTGAAGCTCCCCAGGGGGTGCTGATCCCCCCGGAGATCCACATCATTGTCGAGGCGCTGCAGGGGCTGCGGGGAGATGGCGGGGGAGGTGGGGTTTGGCAGTCAGTGACGAGGGGAGTCCCCTGGCCCCCACCCCGCCCACCATCCCCTGTAGCACCAGACCCCTCGCCGGGACTCACCATGCGTGGGTGCTGTGTCTGCAGGGACATAAACTGCCCAAGAGGCGCCATGTGAGCGGGCTGGGGGTGTGGGGCTGGCGGCGGGGGGTGTAGGATGTAGTGGTCACTGGAGATGAGATGAGGGTAGGCCTGATAGGGCACAGGGAGCTGCTGCATGGTACACGCCTGGATCAGCTGCTGAGAAAGGGGGCAGAGGCTGGAGAACACTTCTGGGCTCTGGGTCCAGTCTTAGGTTTGTGGGATCAGGGCCAGGGCCCATTCCACCCAGTGAGAAGCCCTCTGGACCATCTAGCCCTGGCCTAGGCCTCCCAGGCAGGACATCTTGCTCTGAAGGCCCACAGTGACGACTCCAAACCATACAGCAGGCCCTGCGATGCAGGGCCATCCCTGAGCTCTGCAATGCCCTTCCACTGGACATGAATACACGTACACTCTTCTGGACAAGGCTGTGGCCTGGAGCCCAGAGGACTCTGACAGCCTGGGTAAGGGCCGTTAAGTGCAGCTCAGTTTTGCTACAGGCCCAAGCCTGAGGCCTTCAGCTAGAGACAGACCAGGAAGCCTGGGTGGGCGCTCACTCACCGGGGGCGGGAGGCAGCAGAGCGGGTAGTGCTGCCCGCTGAACATCACGGAGCATGCTGGGAGCTGCTGAGCGCTGCAGCCAGGGATGTGCTGGCCTGCAGGCAAGGGGAAGCCTTGGGTGGTCACCGTGGTGACTGTGTAGGACAGAGGGACAGGTCCCTGGTGCACCTGCAGAAGAGAGACCCAGAACTGTGGGGAGGCCACTCGGCGGCCCCTGAGGTGAGAAAGTCCCGCCGGGCCAGCTCTCTTCCCTTCTCTAGCTGGGGCCTACCCACTGTAGACCTGGCTGCTACCTCCTGCCCCAAGCCCCTGAGAGTCCTCTGGGAACCCAGGAGGGGCTCTCTAGCTCTATCAACTCATCCACCGTGTGGCCCCAGGGAAGGTCCTTCCCTTCTCTGGGCTTCAATGCACCAACCTGTACACCAGGGCTAAAGATGCCTCCCTGAACGGAGCAATGAGTTCAGCAAGGTGAAGTCAGGGTATTGCTCCTCTGCTCCTTGGACCGACTTGCCAGAGGCCACGGCGGCAAGGCAGAGTGCAGGGGTGGGGAGTTCTGCCTACCTGCTCGTGGAGATCAACCATGAACGGGCTCTGCTGGGAGACTGGGTGCAGCATTCGGGGGCTCCCGCCGGCAGGAGCCGAGGCTCGGCGCTCCTCTACGGGGAGGTGTGCTGGTCGGGGCGGCAGCTGCTGGGAGGGGAAGCGCTCATCCTGGGCCGGCAGGCTGGCCACGGGGCCCTCGTGGCTGGGGCTGCACCACAGAGAGGAGGCCCCAGTAGCACTGACGGGGGCTGCTCATTCACAGAGCATGGAAGAAGCCAAAGGTCCACTACCCACTGGGTAAGGAAGACAGCTCAGGGCCCTGGGCCCACCGCCCCCGGCCCCTGTGCCAGCCCAGGCTGACAGCCCCCATGCCAGTGGCTCCAGGATCCATGGGACTGGGAAGTTCCGTCCTACCTTCCCCAGAGCTGGCCCGGGCTGCTGCTGGGTCCTGCAGGGAATCGCCGCTGACCCCCAGGGGCAGAGGGTGCCCACCTAGTCACTGCCAGAGCCCATGGTTGCATCAGGGGTGGCAGAGGGCTGGAGGGGCTGCGCCAGGGTACACGACCCTAGGAGGCAAACCAACAAAGGGACTAAGGCACAGAAAGTTCAGTCCCTTGCTCCATAAGCGGTCAGGGAAGGAGCATCAAACTTCTGCACCCTGGTTCCGGAAGCCCACTGATGCTGCCCACCATGCCCCTGTGCTCTCCTGGCAGCACCGTGCTCTGGCACTGGGGTTCAGGGCCGACAGACCAGAGAGAGCCTTGGCCTGCAGGGAGTCCAGAGGGCTGGCTAACATGCTTCCAGGCCAGGTGGCTCTGGTGTAAGGCTCCCTCCGGGTGGGTCTCCAGGGAACCCTGTCGTGGTGCAAGGGTCTACAAATATGTCCTACAGGTAGTGGGGTTCCTGAGGGGACTCCAGCTTCCTCCCTTCCACCTGCTTGGCTCAAGAAGGACTACACTCCTTCCACTACTAACATGTGAGAGGTTCTGACTTGGTTCCTGCCCTTGGGGGTTCTCAGTCCGAGACAAGTCAGGAGTCATCCCTCAGTATCCATGGGGTACTGGTTCTAGGACTCCCATGATGCCAAAATCTGAGAATGCTTAAATCCCTTATGTGAAATGCTGTAATATTCACATATAACCTATACACATCCTCCCCTAGACTTCCTACCATTTCTAGATTACTTATGACACCTAATACAATGTAAATGCTGGGTAAATATGATGTAAATGCTACCTAAAGGGCAAATTCAAGTTTCGCTTTTTGCAACTTGATGGATTTCCCCCCCCCAGTATTTTCTATCCAATGTTGGTTACATCTATGGATGTGAACGCATGGATAAAGAGAGTAGACTGTATAGTTTCTTTCCATAATCTGTTACCACAGTGCCCACCCAAGTGAGACTTCACCTACTCTTAAGAGTAGGTGTCAGCTCCATTTTGCAGAACAGAAAACTGAGGCTCAGAGACAGGAAAGGACTTGCTCAAGGTGCCACAGGAAGTGTCAAAGCGGGGAGGTGGGCTGACTACAAGCCTCTGGCTGTACCCTGCTGCCAACAAGAAAGGGTCCAGGCCAAGAATTTTGGCAAGACGCAATGAAGCGATAAAGGAAGTCAACCTCTGATGGACTGGTGGGCCTGGCTGCATGCCTCTGGGGCAGGAGGAAGGGGTTGGAGGGGGTTGGAGGGGGTTGTACAAACCTGACCTAACACAGCCCGCAAGCGGGAGGTAGGGCTTGCTGAGAAAAAAGAGGAAGCAAAAACCTAAACCTAAGGGAGGAAGCTGAGTGGGAACGAGGCGGTGCAGGAGCTGGGGTCCAGGTGGGGCAAGTTGCGGGGGGCGGGGGCGGGAGGGGCATTAACTCCAGAGGTTGGAATGAGGCCCTGGCAGGGAAAGTTCTGGAATCTGTCAGGCCCTGCAAAGCTAAAGGGCACGTCTAGCAGGACCAGCCCTTGGCTGTTCCTACTGCAGGGACCCCGCCTCCACAGAACGCAACTCCTATGCTTCCTCCACACACAGCCTCAAGTGCTGCCTCTGTGCTCACAGAGGAGTGTGTGTACTGTCCCCTCGACTCCTTGTTCCTCTCCTCTGCACTGGGCTTTATGTGCGTGGGCCCTAACTTTCACAATGAGCCTGAAAGGGGGGACTCTTCTCTACCTGCTAAGACAGCACAGGGCCCAAGGCCACAGAAGAGCTGGAATTCACGCTCTTCCCAGCCAGCACTTGGCAGAGGGGTGGACAAGGCCCAGTAGATTGATCCAGCACAGGGCAGGCCTGATGTGGTAAATGCACCCAGGAGAGCTGATAACACAGGTCTATGTAATCAGTCTGGCAGCAGTGAAGTTAGTGCCAATGATTAAAAATTGGGAGATTACATAAAAATCTGGCCTTTCAGAGTGAGTGAGTGTGACTGTGTGTGTGGTGAAGCAGAAAATCTGGTCCCTCATTCCTGCTTGACTCCCTCACTCTGAGCATGAGCTTTCTCTCCAGGCCATCCCAGACCCATTCCCCGTCTGCCCACCACAGGTGACTGGGGTTGTAACCCCCTTGTAGGCCAAGTGCACATCCTAACACGCATGTGTACACACACGCACACAGCCTCGATTCCTGCTTATGATCCAGCCAAGCAAACACAGACCAAGAGGGACTCAGAGGAAACCCCCAAATAACTGAAACACAAACTCCTGACCCACCCTAGACATTTTGGATCAGAATCTTAAGAAGGTTGGGGAACAAGAGTGCCTAGAATTCCACCAAATTCCCCAGCAGTTTCTATAGCACAGGCAGTGCTTAAGAACCTCTGTTCTAACTGACCTCAGAGATCCTGAGATACCTCAGTCCTGCTGATGGGGAGTTATTAACAAGAACTACAATACTTTCCATGTGCCATCCCAGTTAAGTCCTCATAGAAACCCTCAGAAGTAGGGACACTGTGGAGAAGATCTCACTGAGAAAAATGAGATCCAAGGCCAGTCAGCTAGAGTTGAGTGCCCAGGGACATAGCAGTGGCCTCAACTGCTCCTCTTATGCTATGCTGTCTTGTTGAAGGCTGGGCAATGTGAAGGCTCAGGGGTGAAGAACCACAGAGGCCCAGGCCCATGGGATTCTGCTCTGGCCAGTCTCTTCAAAAACTCCCACAGCACAGGAAAGGGAAGTGGCAAGGAGCTGGGAAATCCAACCCTCTAGCTGTAGCCAATGGTGCCAAAGGTGACAGTGTCAACCCTTGCATTTTATTAACAACGGCACCCACTCCAGTGCTCTCGCCTGGGAAATCCCATGGACGGAGGGGCCTGGTGGGCTGCAGTCCATGGGGTCGTGAAGAGTCAGACACGACTGAGCGACTTCACTTTCCCTTTTCACTTTCACACATTGGAGAAGGAAATGGCAACCCACTCCAGTGTTCTTGCCTGGAGAATCCCAGGGACGGGAGAGCCTGATGGGCTGCCATCTACGGGGTCGCACAGAGTTGGACATGACTGAAGTGACTTAGCAGCAGCAGCAGCCCTGATCTCGGGCCAGTATTGGTTGAGGACTGGGCACTTTGCTTCCTCTCTCTGAGCCACAGCTTATTCATCTGTAAAATGGGATCAGGCCAATAATCACTCCCAGGGGACTGGTAAGGACTCCCCAAACTCCACTGCAGTGATTTGTAAAGCTCAGGTATCAGCTGAGCTTTACACTATCGGAGAGTCAGACAGGCTCCCTCAGGGAATACCCCAGCTAGCAAGGAGGGGGCCCTGGTTCTTGACTGGGAACAGGGATGGCCCAGGGGGAACTCACCCACTTGACAGTTGAGCAAACTGGGACCCAAGGAAGGAAGTAACTTACTCCAGACTATAAAGCCAAAGCGGGTCAGACTTAGTCCTGGCTGGTCACCTAGGCCCAGGCTTCTTCAACCCTGACTTGCATTACCATCAGTACCCTCAAGAATTACCTAATGCCAAATCTCTACTGCGGGCCCTAAAGGAGATCAGAAGAGCTTTCTCTTTCAGGCATCCTGACAAGCCCTATTGTGGAAAGAAGTGAGGCCCAAAGTTGGAGCCAGCAACTTGCTCAAGGTCAAACAGCAAAACCACCACCTAGTTAGCTCTGCCTTTTACCACTCATCCTTTGGGCTGGGCTCTTAATAAGGTCTCTGAAAAAGAGCCCTGAGGGTCCCATCCCTAAATCCAATCTTGCCCAGAAGCAGGGAATGCGTCTTGCATCCATCTCCTCCCCCAGGCACTTTCAGTGCCCCAAGCAGCTATCCTCATCCTGGTAGAGGGAGACCCTAACATATAATTTGGGCCTGGCGGCTCAGGAATAGGGGCTGTTTTGCAGATGATAAGCCAAGTGAGGCCCTGAGGACAGGAGCAGACTGAGGTAGGCTGAGAAGCACCCCTCCCTACTCCCTCCCACCAGCCCCCCAAAAGAGGCATGCTGGGCCCAGCACTGCCTGGAAGACAAGCAAAGCTACCCAACTGTGGTGTCTGGTGGCAGCTGAGGGCAGGACCACCAGGGTCTGAGTTAAGTAAGAGTCGTGCGCCAGCCCAGACTCCCTAGGTGACCTTGGTCAAGGAAATCTTCCCTTCTGAGACTCAGTTGCCACAACTGTAAAATGGGGGTGGAAATCTCTCCTTCCCAGAGCTCCCAAATAAAACCACAATAAGCAAGACGCAAGAAACCAGGTGGTCACATTATAGGGGAAGGAAACCAGTGTCCCTAAAGGGCAAGCCCCTCCTCATGTAGGCTAGGCGGAGGTAGAGGGGTTCGGGGAGCTTCCTCAACCAACCCTCCCCGGGAAAGGGGACAGGCGTGGGGGAGGGGGCATGGTACGGATACTCGCCCAGAGCGGGGCCTCCCTCACCCCCTTCTCACTCCTTTGTGCTGTGCTCAGAGGAACATCGGGGACGAGAGGCCAGATTGCGGCGTCGGGGCCAGAGCGCTGTGACTTTAAGAGCCGAGGATCCCGGACCATGTGCTCGGCGTGAGACAAAAGCAACAACAAAGGAAGTGGCGGCGGCAGGGGGAGGGGGCGGCTCCTTCCTCTCCAACCGCAGCGCTTAGCCTCTGAAGGAGACTCGGCCTGGCCTCGGTGGGCGCTGGGGGTGGGGAGGGGTCCCGGATTCTAGAGGCCTCGCCGTCCCCACTCCGGACTGCCCGTGATTAACTCCTGCAGAGCCAGCTAGATCACAATACCCAGTCCCAGGGGAAGGAGGGCAGGAGTTCTAGGGATGCAGAAATCGGGAGTTGGGGGCTCAGACCCCGACTCACCTTCGGCCACACCGTGACTCCTTTGTTCCCGATCTAGAACGGCCAAGCTGGGCAGGGGGCGGAGGTGGGGGTGGGAGTATGCTGCCTGGACCCTTTAAGAGCCCCCGCCCTGCGGAACAATGTGCTCCCTTCCCCACCCCCTAGTCCGGGGGCTGTCCAGATCCTTCCGGGGCCCTCTCTCTTTGTTGTCCGTCCGCCGACCGTCTGCCTCGCGAGGCCCACGCGTGGCCAGCTCAGGCCCTTGGGAAGCAGGAGGCAGTGCAGGACGCGGCCGGGTTTGCGCAGCTGCCTGTGGCTGGCCCTTTAAGAACTGTCCGCGGCGGCAGCGGAATGTAACAAACCCCACATTTGATTCACAACATTCGAAGCGGCGGGGTCGCGCGCCGGGCGGGAGGGGGACTCGCGGGGGCGCGCCGGGAGGTTCCGGCAAACAGTAGCCGGCAGCTGCCCGCAAGGGCCCCGCCCCTTGTCAAGAGCTCCTCCCCTCGGGGGTGCCAAGAGCCAATCACCCGCCGGGGCTCGGCACGTGATTATGGGTCGCCATCTTGCGGGCAGATTTTTTTTTTTTTAAACCTCCTTCTCGTCCCCACCTCCTCACTTAAAGTGACCGCAGCCATCACAAGCAAGGGGCGGGGCCACATGGCCTGACCTAAAGATGGAAGACCCTCTACGTGGGTAAGACAAATTGGCTGCAACTCTAACTTGCTATGCAAACTCGCGAATCACTCATGCTTCTGAGGTTCAGTTTCCCTGCCCGAGAAACGGGTCCTGCCGGGAGAGCCGCAGCCCGGACTTACTGTGTCATGGTTCCCTCCTCGGGCGCGGGCGGCGCCTGGGACACTGAAGTGCAATGAACCAGACCTTCGACGGGGCAAGAGCGTCCCTTAAGCCAGCCTGAGTGGTTAGGAAGGCTCTAACAGCCCTGGGCCGGCAACCTATCCGGAGATGACGTCAGCCCCGAGAGCTACTGCGCCGCGATGACATCATGGCCCAGCCGCTCCGCATCTCCTTGTTTATACTGCGCGGTGACTTTAAATAGTTGGGCGGGCCTGGCTTGCTCAACGAACCAATAAAGGGCAATTCATGCAAATAAGCTAATAACGCTTACTGGGAAGGGGGATTGGCCCGGCGCGCGCTGACGTCACAAACATATTTAACCGCCCCGCCCCTAGCGTGGCCAGGGAAAGGGGCGGGGAACAATTTGAAGCTAGAGTAGGAGGCGTGAAAAGGAAGTGTTAATCCCTCGGTCCTGGCCGATTCTTTGCAAGCCGCTAGACTGTAGCCTATTAGTCTCCTCGGTCCATGGAATTCTCCAGGCCACCTGCGCTCTAATTGCTCTAGGCGAGGCGTAGGAGAGCTCCTTGCCTAGGTGGATAGTTTAACTAAACCCAATGAAGTCTTTAGTTTTCTACAATATTCCTATGAGACGGATTACTACAACCTACCCATTTTACAAAGGTAAAGAACATCAAGAGGGGCGTCATTAACACCAGGTCACACTGCTGAGGTGAAGCTTGAATCCAAGACAAAGCCTAGCTTCTTTCCCTTTTGCCTCCATGTCTGCCTGGGGACATTATACAAAATGGGGTATTACCTCCATATCGATGGGGGAAAAAAAAGAGAATAATATTTAAAATATTCAAGAGCTGAGAACAGGCCTAATATAAATAATCCATAACTAGACTCCTGTAGATGGAGCTGCACTGACACAGGGCTACCTCCGAATCAGCCCTACACGAGATACCAGCACGAATGTTAAAACATCTGCTAAGCCTGTGTAGTGGGGCTGTTGGGCGTGTGCCTGTGTGTGATTTTCTCTGCTTCTTTGGTATATTTCATAATCCCAAATTTCAAAACTGAAAGATACTGAACTGAGGGTAACAGTATCAATGTTTTTTAAAATAGGATATATTCAGTATCAGAATAGAATATTTTTGGAAGGATATACAGGAGACTGAATAACTGCCCTCATGGAGAACTGAAGGAGAGCACTGGGCCAGGAGGACAAATTTTTAATTCGATATGCTTTTGTATATTTGCTGTTAAAAAAACAACCCTATACCGTATAACCTACTGAAAATTCTAGAGAAAATTACTGCAAAACAGTATGTCTTAAGGATTTCCAGTCATTAAAACTTGTGTTCCTTTAGAGGCATCCAATAGAAACAACCCTGAAGGAAGTTTGGGGAACAGACATGCCTATCCAAGTAATGTTTAGAGCAGCAACAATCTGACACCATACTGTGGATGTGCAGCCAATAACACAAAAACTGAAAATGGTATCCAGGGGCTATTTGCAGACCTGTAGGGACCAGAGATCAAATTCAGGAGGCATGCTACAGATGTTACCTGGAATGCCAAACTCTCTCCATCACAATTAAACTATGCGTGCATGAGAATAAATGGGGATGCCTTTCTCTAACCATCTCCTTTACTGCCACTCTCCCTCCCCCTAAATCCCTTCCAACCTCTTATTTTTCTCACTCCGTAAAAGCAATCAGAAAATCTGTCCTACACTCGAAGTGCGTACACAGACCAACCCCTGCTTGCCTGTGTAGGGGTAGAACCTGCAATGGCTCCCTAATGCCTAGCTTTGAGGGCTGTGCTTAACAAGACGAGCTTCCTGCACCAAACTTTTCAGGCTCACTTCTCCCCATCCTCTCTCCCACAGCTACCTGACTGTGCTCCCTCTGGCCTTCCCTGCCTCTCTCTTCCTTTCTACCAATCCATTCCTCTGCTCTGCCGCTTGAAGCTTGGCTCCCATCTCACCTCTTACAGGAAGCTGTGAAGTCTCTAGCTTGTGCTGAACTTCCCTATCTTTGAATTCAGGCCTATATGCACCCTGCCCTTCACTTCACGCCATTTGATTTGCACACAGCCCTGTCATGATCACTTCATGTCTCACTCAGTAATCTCCTCCTTGCCTGAGAGGATTCAGCATTTTTAAGTGCACTGACATTCAGCCTTCACTGAGACACCACAGGGGTAATCACTTTTCACAGGTGAGGATCTGAGGCTCAAGGAAGGGAAGCGACTTGCATGAGGCCACAGTGTGGGAATCCTTACCAGGCTCAGATGGTAAGAATCTGCCTGCAATGCAGGAGTGAGTGAGTGAAGTCACTCAGTCGTGTCCGACTCTTTGCGACTCCATGGACTGTAGACTAACCAGGTTCCTCTGTCCATGGGATTTTCCAGGCAAGAATACTGGAGTGGATTGCCATGGAGAACCAGGTTCAATCCCTGGATTGGGAAGATCCCCTGGAGAAGGGAATGGCTACCCACTCCACTACTCTTGTCTGTAGAATTCCATGGACAGAGACAGACTACAGTCCATGGGGTTGAAAAGAGTTGGACACAACTGAGTGACTAACACTCTGGGATTCCCTCATAGCTCAGTTGGTAAAGAATCTGCCTGCAATGCAGGAGACCTGGGTTTGATCCCTGGGTCAGGAAGATGCCCTGGAGAAGAAAATGGCAACCCACTGCAGTATTCTTGCCTGGAGAATCCCAGGGACAGAGGAGCCTGGCAGGCTCCAGTCCATGGGGCTGCAAGAGTCGGACACCACCCCACACAGGAAGTGACTCCAGTTACTACTCCATAATCCACTTACTCCTTTGAAGAAACCAGCACTCTGATTGTCCCATTCTCTCTGCCTAAAGTGTCAACATCCCCTACTCACCTCTGGCCAAACTCTGCTCAACCTTAGGGGCTCAGCTCAAAGGCTGCCTGCTCGGAGCCTCTCCTGACCTGTCTCCCGGTTTCTACAATACGCAGCACGCCTATTATCACACCGCATCAGGGCAGCAGAAGGCATCTCATGGGGCTGCTCCTTCTACCCCCAGCAGGGCCTGGCTCACACTGGACGGTGGATGTCCAAGGAAGGAGCTCAGGGTTGCTCTTCTTTGCCCCTGATGCTTCAGGGCCAGGAAATCTTCGTCCTGCTTTATCTCACACGTGACCGTCCGGTTTATGTCCCTGAGACACCCTCAGCAAATCCCCACAGCCCTCAAGTTTCCCGCTGCAGGACCAGAGGCCAATAACACGTCTCCCACTCCCCTTGACCCAGTTCCCAGAAGTGTGGCCCAAGGAGCTCCAGAAATGACCGATGGGGGTGGCTCACTCTTGGCCAAGCACCTCCCATGAAGTTCTGTGGAGAAACTGGAGTTCTGGCCAATAACATGTCCACCCTAACCCTAACCTGAAAAACTTTCCTGGGCACATGCAAAATCTACTCTGGAGCAAGCGGGAAGGAAGCTCAATTTTACCCAATTTCCCAGGGAAGATAGGAATCTGGACTTTCCTCTCATTGATGAGTCTTCTGCTTTGGAACCCCAGTGTGAGACCGTGGCCTATATACCTACTGTGTGCCTCACCCTCATCACCCCACCCTGCCCCCGCCCTTCTGAAGGCAGGTTCTGTTACTTTCATCTTACAGATGAAGAAAATGGCTCAGGAAATGACTCCCCTTGACCCAGTTCCCAGAAGTGTGGCCCAAGGAGCTCCAGAAATGACCGATGGGGGTGGCTCACTCTTGGCCAAGCACCTCCCATGAAGTTCTGTGGAGAAATCAGGGTTCTGGAGTCTCCTGCATATGATCTGGGTAAATCCTACCCTGATCATCTCACTGGTCATCCCGGTGACCTAAGAGCTAGGTATCGGTGTGTGCTCCACTTTACAGATGAGGAAGTCTGGGCAAAAGAGGACATGACTCACCCACCATCACATAGCCATCAAGGGGCAAACACGGGGTCACATTTTAAGCTAACATTAAGTTTGGTTCACGCAATGCAAATGCCAACACAGGGTCTCCAAGTGTCCAATAATCAAAAGCACAGATGTCCTTGGGGAAAAAGCCTCTCCAGATCACAGACTAGTAGAATGGCAGAGAGGGATTTGAAGCCTGGTCCCTTGAATGCAAAGTACTGGATACTACCTACATTCCAGCTTCCACCCCAGGACTCTGTAGGAGATGGATTCTGCTGGGGCCTCCCCTATTCCACCTGCCTACCTAAAAGCCTGGATAGCTGGCTGCCTCCTTCCCTCCATCAGGTGTCAGAAAGAACTCCACTCCTTTTTTCTAAGACCCCTCAAGCCCTCCTCCAGATGCAGGGCCCAGCAGCCTTCCCAAGTGAAGCTGGCAGAACACAGAGATTGAGGGACGGTCCAGGAGCACACAGCACAGCCTGATAAAGCCAGCTCAGGACACAGACCTCCCAGCTACTCCAGAGCATCAGACTTGAGCCTCACACTCTAGGGTAGGGGTTGATAGGTCCCACTCTGCCAAGTCCTTGCTGCTTAGGGCAGGCTTGAACACACCTGAGCTCCAAACTTTGGTTGCCCTTAAAAGCAGAGGCCATTTAAGCATATGGGGGAGGGTGGCCTGTCTACAAAGGTGTTCCCAGGTCTGGGTTCAAGGCTGCAGCACTCTGGCCCCAGCTCTGAGTCTTGGTCAGTGATGTGGCCTCTCTCTTCCTCATTCTCACTTCTGTAAAACCAGGATGATGACAACAGTAGTGACAAATGACATTTCCTGAGCACTTAGTGTGTGCAGCACTGCTGTTCATCTCCTACAGGCTACTAAGAGGGCAGGCAGACACTGATGGTTAAGTGCAATGCCTCAGAAGCCAACCACCTAGATATGAGAAAGCTGCCACCTCTACGAGGCTCACAGTTTGTCCAGTGAAAATAGGGGTGACTGTGAGTCAACAGTGGCTTCCACTGTGTGCTCATCTTCCACAGTACTGGAAGATACCGTGCGCTTGAAGGTGTGAGCTTTGTGGGTAGGGCAATGGGAGGGGATCCCCTTTCTGACTCCCTCCCTGCTATAGCTGTCACCGTGGAACCCATAGGGTCTGCAAAGGAAGGAGCGAGTATGGGTCACCACAGCATCCAGAGATGAAAATCGGGGGCTGCAAGAATGTGGAAGCCTGGCAGCTCACGGGAGATGAGTCCAGCTGAATTCCCCATTTTCCCTCCAACAAGGCCAGCTTCCTACACCCACATCGTCTTTCTCACCCCGGACCCATCTCGATTCGGGCTTCATAGCCCTCAGGCAACAGAATGTGTGACCTTGGGCAAGACACAGACCCTCTGGTGCCCCCGCGCCTTCCTTTACCCTCAAAGCAGTACCCACGCCGCTGGCGTACAGTGGTCTGTTCTTCCGACCCGAGGCAGCCCCAGGGCAAGGTTCGGGTCGCCCTGGATCCCCAGCAGCTGGGACAAGGAGCGCTGGTAAAGTGTTTGGGACAGCCCTAAGGAGGCCAAAGCACTGCAGCTCTGTCCCGGACTCCTGGGCTCCAGCTCTAGCCGGGACTCGCCAGGGGTTGCGATTGAGCATGCGTGGAGCGCAGGGCACTCTGGGACTTGTAGTTCCCAGGAGCTCCCCGTACTGGAACACTAGACAGCGGGAGGAGCGGCTCTGGCCCAGAGTCCCAGGACGGCAAGCTCCCGCCCAGCGGACGCAGCCCAGCGGACTCTGGCCTCGCTGGAGGTCCCTGCGCTACACTGCCAGCCCACTGCCGCCCCCTATCGCTCCATCCTCGTTGGCCCTGCGCCTGGGGCGCACGGAGCAGGGTCCAGGCCGTGCGTTACCTGGGGCCGCGGCGGGGCTCTAACCCCACCGGGCGGCCGGCGCGTTGCTCCCGCTGCAGCCCGGGGTCCTGGTCCCGCTGCGGCCCGAGCGCCGCCTGCCGCGGTTCCCCCTTTGGCTCCACGCAGTGGAACGATCCACAGACTTCTTCACCCGGGCGCGCGCGCGCGCGCGCGGGGTCTACAGCAGCAACGTAGCTTCACCCTCACTCCCGCGCACGTATGGAACTACCTGGACTGCACCAAGCGCGCGAGAGCGGAGGGTGGAAGGAGGCGGAGCGTGTCTCGGCCACGCCCACTCAGTGTCCGGCCGCAAAGGGCGCGCAAGGGCGAGGCTTACAGGGTCTGGCACCCTAGGCGACCCCTTTGCTACCTGTGTGACCTTGGATGAGTGACTAAATAGGAAAGATAATACGAGCCTGTGGCCGTTCAAAGACCCTTTGCTTTGCGGAGAGTTTGTTCCCCTCACTCAGCTTCGGCATTTGTGTGTGTGTGTGTGTGCGCGCGCGCGCGCTAGAGAGAGAGAGAGAGCGGGCGAGAAGGTGTCAAGGATCTACATACAAAGAGCAAAGACTCTGAGGTCAGCAGATCTTGGTTCCTCTCTGTGGGTCATTCTCTGAGCTTCAGTTTCCTCTTCTGTGAAATGGGAATGATGATAACCTTCTTCGGGATGTAGGGAGACTAGTGACAAGAGAATGCTTCTGTCCATTGCTACAGCCAGCCTAGACCAAAGTGAGAATACCTGCTCAGGCCCGGGATGCAGAGGGCATCCCCGCAGACTGCATCCTAGGGGGTAATTAGCCGGCTAGGACTACAACTCCCATCGTGCCCCGCTCCATCAGGGTCGTGCTGGGAGCTGTAGTCCCTGCAGACCTTACTCTCACAGGCTGCCCTCTTTCCCCAGCCCAGGACTTGGCACACTCTGCCGAGGGAGGGCCCGCAGCCTCGAGGCCACCTTATTTTTTAAAGCTTACTTTTGTTGAGTTCTATCTAGTGTGGGAATATTATTAGTGTCCCTGTTTTATAGATTCAAAAGTATAGCGAGCTGAGGGATTTTTGCTAGGAAGTGACAGGGCTCAGGATTTCTGTCCAGGCCTGGCATCCAGAACCTGCTTTCTACCTCACTCTGGTTCATCCTTTAGCAAACATATGTTTTGTTTTTTTCTTTTTAAATACGAACTACATTAAAGCCTAATTTAGGATATACTTTGTAGCTATACAGTAAAATAAATCTTACTTGTACATTCTTCATAAATGTATACCTCTGTATAACTAAAATCTGATCAAGATCTAGAACATTTTCATCACTCTGGCAAGTTCCCTCTTACCCTCTCCAAGTCAGTTTCCTGCAATCATAACTATGAATCTGGTTCCTGACACTATAGATTTGTTTTTGTGTTTAGAACTTTGTATCAGTGGAATAACTCTCTGTGTAAATGCTGTCTTCTTTCATTCAATTTCATCATGTTTTTTGAGATCCAACCTGTGGTGATATCAATAGTCTATTCTTTTTTGCCCCCAGCTTTATTGAGATCTGATTGATGTTGACATATAACGTTTTGTAAGTTTAAGGTGTACAGTATTCAATACATGTATATACTGCAGAATGTTTCCCTAAATAATGTTAGTTAACAGGTCCTTCACCTATATAGTTACCATTTTTTTGTTT
The DNA here is from genome assembly GCF_055505025.1 of Bos grunniens. Classification (NCBI taxonomy): domain Eukaryota; kingdom Metazoa; phylum Chordata; class Mammalia; order Artiodactyla; family Bovidae; genus Bos; species Bos grunniens. Next base: position 38,052,726 of record NC_141171.1, read on the forward strand.
TGTGGTTGTTTTGTGCTACTCTCAATAGTAACTTTCAAGTATAAGGTAGATACAGTATTATTGACTATAGTCACCTTGCTGTACATTAGATCCCCAGAACTTACTCATCTTATGTAACTGAAAATTTGTATCTTTTGACCAACACTTCCTGGTTTCCCCCACCCCCCAGCTCCTGGCAACCACCATTCTACAATCTGTTTCTATGTATTTGACTTTAAAAAAAGTTCTACGTATCAATGAGATCATGTACTACTTGCCTTTCTCTAACTGACTTATTTCACTTAGCATGTGTCCCTGTTTAGCATGTGTCACTTAGCATGGTGCCCCTCAGGTCTGTCCATGTAGTTGCAGATGGCAAGATTTCTCTATTTTTTATGGCTGAGGAATATTCCATTGTGTGTCTATGTATATATGTATATACCACAGCTTATTCTTTCATCCATCCTGGACACCTAGGTTGTTTTCAAGTATTGGCTATTGTGAATAATACTGCAATGAACACAGGCAGGTTTTTGTTATTGTTCATTTATTTTGTTTTACTTTCTTTTCTAACTTGATGGCTAGCAACTTATTGTATGAATGTGCAATGGTTTTTGACACTCAATCCTTTGAAGAAATGATCCCTGAGTTCCAGGGATCTTGATCTTTCAGTTCTCCCAGGAGCCAGGTTCTTTCCTTAGTGGGGCTTTGAACACACTGTTCCCTCTCCCTGGGCTTCCCTTTCCTTCCTTGTAGCCTGACCCACTCTGCTGTCACACAGAGTTTCCCTCTGTGGGGGCAGGGATGCTTGTCCCCCCCCCCGGCCAGTGTCCTCCACCAAGCACAGTGCCTGGACAAGGTGAGCAATCAGTTCCTGTCCATTGAAGGGACACAGAAGAGGCAGGGGACCCCAGGAGGGCCATGTGACACCAGGTTGCACTCCTGGGGGCTCAGAGGCCTGTTCCATCTCAGAGACAGCCACGTGTTATTTTACTTCCCCCTATTTTCCTGATGTGGAAACTGAGGCTGAGAAGAGCTGGAATGGGAGCACAAGTCTTCCTGGCTGTGACACCTTCCCAGGATGGTGGTGGTGAAGAGTGTTGAGAAGAACCTGAGGGAAGGCTCTAGGGAAGTTGTTGCAGAGCAGAGAGGGGAAGTGGGGCCTGTTACTCCCTGAACTCAAGCCCAGTGGAAGTGGTCAGGCAACCCTCAACTCCATAAAAACAAATACAGATGGGGCCATGGAGTGGAGGTCAGGGGAAGAGGTGAGCTCCCCATCACTGGAACTGTGCAAACTGTGGCAGAGCAGCCCTGTGGAAGGGGTCCTTTGGAGAGAATATGTGCTCTGGGAAGGGGCTCAGAGGTTTGGAGGGGTGAGGAGTTGGTCTCATGGGTCCTCAAGTTATTTCTAGGATGGGAGGTCGTGAGTCTGACACCAAGGGGCTGTTTATATATTAATACCTTGGGCTGGTTCCTCAGCTGTAAGACAGAGTGATGAAGGAAACTTGTATTCTGCAAAAGTGTGTGAAGCTGGAAGGTTGAGAAGGGGGTTGGACACATGCACAGCAAAGAGACACACCCAGCCCAGGCTCTCCAGGTCACCTCTGAAGCCATACACTGTTGAGGTGTGAGCGGGGCACTTCATGTTACAGATGAAGTTGTAGCTCAGAGAGGAATGACTTGCCAGACACCACAGGACAAGTCAGGGCTTGATTTCAACTTGATCAATTTCTGAGCACAGAGTGAGTGCACAGAGTAGACTGCCAGAAAAGACAAGCAACGAAAAATTTTTCTGATCAAAACTTTTAGAGAGACTTCCCTGGTGGTCCAGTGGTTAAGACTCCACCTTGCAATGCAGGGGACACGGGTTTGATCCCTGGTCTGGGAAGATCCCACATGCTGTAGAGCAACTGAGGCCGTGCACCGCAACTACTGAGCCTCTGTGCCCTAGAGCCTGTGCACCACAACCAACAGTAGCCTCTGCTTGCCCGAACGAAAGAAAGCCTGTGCGCCACAGCCAAGACCCAGGGCAGCCAAAAATAAATCATAATTTAAAGGAAAAAAAGCTTTTAAAAACCACGCACCTGAGACAGTGGCTATGAAGAAACCCTGGTGTGGGTCCAAATTGCTACCTCCTCTCTGTCACTTGCCCTGTGCTAGTGCTTCAGTGCATGTGTGTGTGCTGAGTTGCTTCTGACTCTTTGTGACCCCATGGACTGTAGTCGGCCAGGATCCTCAGTCCATGGGATTCTCCAGTCAAGAATACTGGAGGGGGTTGCCATGCCCTCCTCCAGGCGATCTTCCCAACCCAGGGATCAAACCCATGTCTCTTGTGTCTCCTGCACAGCTTACACAGTTTCTTTACCACTAGTACCACCCGGGAAGCCCCAGTGCTTTAGCGCATTTCCTGCTTATTTTTTATAACAAACCTAAGGCTTGGCTTCTGCAGTTGTGCCCATTTTACAGATGAGGACATTGGAGTTTGGGAGATGAACTCTCTTGCCCAAGGCCCCCAGCTGGTAAGCTGTGGGGAGACGATTAGGACCTAGGTCATCTGAGTTCATATTCTGACCTCTTAGGCCTATTTTGTGCCTGGCCACTTGCCACTCACTCCCCGAAACTGACACAGACCTGGGTCAATTACAACCCAGAGCCCAGTGAGCTTCTCAGATCACCTGATGGCAGGCAGACAGGTGCACTTGAGATGGAAAAGGCACCATCTGGCCACACACTGGCTCATCCACACACTGGCCAAAGGTCTGGGAAGGCCAGGACACACCCTGTAAGGGCCAGAGCAGTGACTCAGAGCTGTTGGCCCCCGGGGTCAGAGCAGGGAGCGAGGGCAGGGGCCAGGGCTGGGGTTTTTCCTACCTGGTCCTAGGCAGAGAGACCAGGCTAGCTCCCTTGGTCCGGGATGGGCCTGGAGCCTTGGGCAGAGGTGCCCATCTCTCCTCCTACCAACTAGGCCCCTAGTGATCGCACCACACCATTACGAAACTAACATTCTGTGAGCCTTCTCTCTGTGTTGGTCGTTGTCACTCTAAGCGCATGACTTCATTTTCATCCTTACCACCACCTTCTGAGGTAGGTTTCATATATTACCCATAATTTACATTTGAGGAAACTGAGGATTCGGGAGATTCTGTAATTTGCCTCATTACAATTGAACTCAGCCCCTGATCCTGAACCTGGTTTCTTAGCAACTACATTTTAATAGTCATGTCAAGTGCCATCCAACATCCTGTAGCATCCTTTTCTTGGAGACACACAAGAGGTAAAACCTATTAGGTATTTGGAATTGCACCACAACTCCCAGATCCTAGTGAGCTTTCTCTCTCTCACATACATATATACTATGTATGTGTGTTGGATGGATGTTGGGCTTAATGGATCCCAGATCGTGTTTCCCTCTTTGCCTTGCCTGCTTGGAGGCTCAGAACCCAATTCATGGCCCACCTCTGACAATTATCTGGAATGTCAAGGCAAATATTTAAATGTTTTATGGACTCTATAGGGGCTAACCTCTCGTTTTTTTAATTGTTTTTCCTTCATCCAGGTTTCTTCACTTTTTAAGTTTATTGTAGCACATATTTTTCCAATTTTAAAAAATTATGGTAAAATAAATAATATTAAGTTTACTATCTTAACCATTTTCAAATATACAGTTGTATTAAGGACACTCATATTGTTGTATGTCACTGCTGTTCATCTCCAGAACTCATTCCACCTTACAAAACTGAAACTCTATACCCACTGAACAATTACTTCCCATTCCTCCCTCTCTGGCCCCTGGTAAGTAGCATTCTCCTTTCTGTCTGCGATTTTGACTATTCTAAATAGCTCCAATAAGTAGAATCAATTTCTGTCTTTATGAGACTGGCTCGTCTCACTTAGCATAACAAGGTCCATTTATATCACAATGTGTTGAAATTTTCTCCCTTTTTAAGGCTAATAGTCCATTGTATGTATAGACCACATTTTGCTTACTCATCCTATACTTTGGCCACCTGATGCAAAGAGATGACCCATTGGAAGAGACCCTGATACAGGGAAAGATTGAAGGCGGGAGGAAAAGGGAACAACAGAGGATGAGATGGTTGGATGGCGTCATTGACTCAATGGACCTGGGTTTGAACAACCTCCAGGAGATGGTGAAGGACAGGGAAGCCTGGTGTGCTGCAGTCTATGGAGTCACAAAGGATCGGACACAACTGAGCAACAACAACAACAAACCCATCTGTCCATGGACACTTGGATTGTTTCCGTGTTTTAGTTATTGTGACTAGTGCTGCTATGAACATGGGTGTGCACACAGCATATGTATTTTGATAATTTGTTTTAAAATTGGGGATTTGGGAAACAAACATTCTGTTAAAGTGTCTGTCATATCATAACTGCCTGATACATATATCTATTGAGTGTAAGTCAAGTGTGAGTCCTGCCCACGAGGAGAAGGCCACCCAGGATGATGACGGGATAGTGGCATGTTGCTGGGCAAGCTACGGATTCAATGCCCTGGGAGCTCAGACAACTGGTGGGCGGGGTCCATGCTGTGTTCCAGGCCCCATGCCAGGAACAGTAGTTCAGTGATCTGGTTTTATCCTCACAAGAATCCTATGAAGTAAATAATACTATTCTCTCCAAATTATGAATGCAGATGTCCAATAGCATGCTACGGGGAGAAGTGGGAACTCCAGGAGGCTTAACAGGGAGTTGGCCAAACCAGGTTCAAACTCTTCTCTCTCTTACCTTAACTCTGTCTGTGCCCCTTCCTTAGCATCTGGGTGGGGTGGTGTAGGGATGAGGAACTTCCTGCCTCAAGGGCACTATAATCAGGAAAGATTAATTCAACCAGACATAGCAGAAAAAGCAATGTATTGATTCTGTAACTGAGGAGTCTTATGATGGCTTCAGGTGTGGATATATCTAGGGGCTCGCATAAGTCATGAGGAATTCATCTGTCTCCATTTTTTAGTTCTGTTTTAACTCAGTCTTGGGTTATTTCTCAGTAGCCTTTTCCCTCGTGGTAGTAAGACAGACAGCTGTTGGAAGTCACTTTCTCAGACTTGGACATCCCAGCGGGGAGGAATGAGGTTCTTGTTCGTAACAGTTCCAACAAAAGTCTTTTATTTGAGTCTCATCAGTTCTATCTGACCCAATTTTGGTCAAATGCCCAAACCCAAACCAGAAGCTCTGGCCAGGGAGGTGCTGTGCCTGGCCTTATCATACGCCCTCCCTGGGGGTAAGGAGGGGTTAGGTGAGGAGGTTCCACAGAGGAAAACTGGGTCTTGTCACCAGGGAAGCCGGAAGAGCTGCTGGGCAGCCAGAACAGGGGGTGGATAGGAAGTGTGGAGGATGCCCTGCTGGGCGAGGAGACATGGGGAGGGGTGAGGCAGGCCGGGAGAACTCTTCCCTCATCGAAGGCCTTAATGCTGTCGTTAGAGCCAGTTCCTGGCTTCTGGTCACTTCTCCTTTCTGAGCCCCATGATCCTTTTCTGCAGCACGCCAGGCTCCCCTGTCCCCATGTCCACTGAGTTGGAGATAAAGCATACTGTGGGTGCTCAATGAATTTGATTCTAGCTCCTCTCAAGAGGCACGACCTCCTCCCCCCAGGACTTTCCTGGAACTGAGAGCATATTTGCATCTCATGGTCTCTTTTGGTTGTTCCTGGCCTCACTGAATGCCCTTCCTGGCCTGAGGGTCTCCCTGGCCGCCCTTGCCTGCCCCTAGGGTAGGAGGTCACAGCCCCCCATGGGCCAGAAACAAGCAGCTTGGCTGTGGCTCAGGGAGGGGAAGTGATTTAAAATCAGCTCGGGTGGGGGGGGTGGGGGTGGGGGTGGATGAACCCTGGGGGAGGGTGGGGGCCTCAAAGGAGGGCATCCATCACGGTTGCCTTCACTGCTCTCTGAAGACCTCATGTTGGATTATCACACTGTTTTACTACTTCCCTCCCAGAACCTATTTCCCTTCTCACCTCCCTCACAGGTCCTCTGCCACTGAGGGATCTTGTAGCAGGGAGGATATGGAGGGCCCAGATGTCACCCGCCTCCACACACAGGTGCCGCAGGGCCGGGGCCCGGTTCCTACCTCCTGTGGGCTCGGCTCTGCTGGGCGCTGGCTCTCGGGTCTTAGGCCTCTGGGCCTGGGAGCAGGGGGTCCTCGCCTCAGTCGTGCCCTTGTACCCCCTCTTCAGCTGTGGCCCGGTCCTCCTGAGTAGTCTTTCCCATCCCCAGAGGTGTGGTCTCTCTCAGGGTTAATGATTTCTCAGGGGAGGTGGAGATGGTGCCAAAGTCTGCTGACTGTGCCACGGCAGGCCCCAGACGGTGCCCACCTGGCCCCAGCACACATCCGCTGCCTCCGGGGCCCCTCCTGGGGGTGCAGGTAGGGATGGCACAGCTTCTCTGCAGCAGGGGTGCGGGGTCTCCGAGCCAGGGGTATGGACCGAGTGGGGTCGCTGGGGCCGCGGTGAGCTTTGTGGGGGCCTCCGCCTCAGCTGGATGGGGGCGCTGGGTGGAGGAAGTGAGCACTGGGGCCCAGGTGGGTGTACCTGGAGTGAGTCCCAGCCTGGCCACAGGGCCTCAGTGTCTTCTGCAGTGTAGAGCTAGTAACACCTATTCCCAAGACCCTGATGGCCCCCTTTCCTTCCAAGGCCTTAGGCGATTTGGATCCAACAGGTTTCTTCTCAGGACAGAAGGGAGGCAGGTCCCCTAGAGAAGTGAGTTCAGCTGCCTCAGGCCCCTTTCATGGGAAGCTTAAGGGGTTGAAGACACGGTGGCTGAGCCAGGCAGCACTAGCGCTCAGGGAAGAAGGACTGGGCTCCAACTCCAACGGCCTGGGTTCAGATTCCAGTTCCCTCCTGACTTTGAGTGGGCTCCGTGACTCTTCTGGGCTTCAGTTTCCTCATCTGTAGAATGGGGATGGTTATAGTGCAGGAAAGACCCTGGAGAGCCCCAAGGAATTTGGCCTGTGATCAGTAACGAAGCTCGGTGCCACCTCAGCTGGACTAGGAAGTGTCCAGCCGTTACTCACTACAGGCACCCTCCCCCCAAGCTCTGGCACATGCCGAGGCCCTGATACATTGCTTTGACCTGGGGAACCAGGTAGAGACTCAGCTGAGAGCTGGGCCAGGCCTGGTCCTCTTCAGGAACTGCTGGGTTGGGGCACTAGACAGAAAGCAGGGGCCTGGAAAACGCTGAAATCCAAATGATGGAGACAGGCCATACCCCTGTGTGGACTCTGGTTCTTCTCCAAACCCTGTTTCTCAAGAAGGAGACTGAGGCAGGAGGATGAGGGCAGGTCTGAGGCCCGTGAACTGTGGCGATCAAAACTCAGGGCCATCTGATTCCATGTGTGTTTGCCAGGGAAGCAGCCTGGAGCTGGGGCAGGAGGGCCCTGATGGCATCAAGTGGACCCCAGACCAAGGCTTGCCAGGGAATCCTGGTTTGGGAACCAGTCTGGGCCTAACCTCTGGGGCATCCCTCTCTGAGCTTCTCTGGACTATGGTTTCCTCACCTGGACCCTGGAATGTTGATTGCTTACAGATGGGAAATATCCATGAGAAATAAACAAGAAGGCGAGAAAGCGAAAGTGGGAGTCTGCGGTCAGTTGGAGGTGGTGGTATGGCTGGTGGTGGGGCCAGCCCACAGGGACGGGCCTGTGGGCGAGGAGGGCCACCTCCCTATCTGGCCCTCCTGGAGGGAGACCTCCAAGCTGTCTTGGGGTCCCCATTCCCAGTACCTCCAAATTCTAAAATGTCTTGGAGCTGTGGGCTGTTGAGAGCTGTTTGCCGCGGGGGTGGCTACGCCTCTTCCAACCCAACACGACTCCCAAGGGTCTGCACATTTCAGAGGGTGGAGGCCAGAGTCACTCTAATTCTGCATCCTCTGTGAACCCTTCTCAAGCACCTTTTGAGGGTAGGGAAAGGGGAGGAGTAGAGGGATGTCGGGGAGAGGGGTTGGGGGAAGTGAAGCTGTAATTTCTAGAATGTACCTAGTCCTATTTTTCAGAAGGCAAACTGAGAGGCAGAGAGGAGCAAAGCAGAGCCCTGGGCTCAGCTGTACAGGGACTGGGCCCTGAAGAAGGCTGAGCCCTCCTTCACTCTCAGGCTTCTGCCTGGGGCTGCCAAGCATAGTTGAGGCCTGGGGAAGGGACTGGCCAGGACTCTGTTGGGTCCCCTCCCCAGTCAGGCCCTTGGGCGACTCCATTCACTTCTTTTTTTTAATTGAAGTATAGTATTTGCAATGTTGTATTAGTTTCAGGTATACAGCAAAGTGATTCAGTTATATATACATACATATCTTTATATGGGGCTTCCCTGGTGGCTGGGTGGTAAAGAACCCGCCTGCCAATACAGGAGCTGCAGGAGACATGGGTTCGATCCCTGGATCTGGAAGATCCCCTGGAGAAGGAAATGGCAACCCATTCCAGTATTCTTGCCTGAAGAAGCCCCTGGTCAGAGGAGCCTGGCAGGCCATAGTCCATTGGGTTGCAGAGTCAGACATGACTGAGCATGCATGCATACACACATATATGTAATCTTTTTCATATTCTTTTCCCTTATAGCTTTCACAGAATATATGGGCATAGTTCCCTGTGCTGTACAGCAGGTCCTCGTTGGTTATCTGTTTTGCTCCACTCACTTCCTGTTCATCTGTGCCTGCTCTGTCTCTTACTCCTGCTGGCTACCAGAAGCTTAGGGGCCAGTGCAGGGGCCGCCAACGCCTGTTCTTGGCTCCACACCTAACCTGGCCTTGGAGGATAGACGGAATCTGCACATATGCAGAAGACTGAGGAAGGTGTTCTGGGTGGAGGGAAGGGTATATGCAAATATCTGGAAGAAGGAAAACAGGTGTGGCCCGAGGATCGGATGCCTGGAGAGCAAGGGTGAATGGAGCCAGCGGCTGTGAGGCCCTGCTTGCTCGCCTGGCGCCTGGGGGAGAGACAGGAAGTGGGTTCCGCAGCCAGCGGGAGCCATGGCAGAGGCTTGAGCATGGGAGTGGCTGAGCCAGTGACGCTGGAAGGCTCCCTGTTGGGGCAGGTTCAGCCTGTGCCTTCCGAGCTCACACAGGCTTTGTGCATTTTTCTCAGGTGACCGAATCCAGATTGTTAGAACTTTGGCCTCATGATGATCAGACGAGTGTGTGTCTATCATGAGCGTGTGTCTCCCATGACGAGGAGGAGGCAAGACTCCGTGAACCCAGGGCCCTGGCATGGCAGGGAGAAGGAGCACTGGACCGCGGAGGCAGAGGGGTGGAGTGGCGTGTTGAGCAGGAGCCCGAGTCTCCCTGGGACTCAGGCCTAAAGGGCTTGACAGCCCTCTCTTCCCTCCCCGGGAACCAGGCAGGCTCAACTCAGGGGAAAGACTTTGTGCCTTACCCAAATGTAACAGATCACACTGCTCTGAGGGTGGGTCACAGGCTTCTTGAGGGCCCGTGAGAATGGGAGGGGGTGTCAGAAGAAATTTTGATGAAAGATGAGTAGAGCTGGATGTGGGAAGGGGATGTGGGGGTGGAGTCTCAGGGACCCTGCAGAATGAAGCCCCTAATTAAGGCTGTTCTGCCTCTGCCTGGACCCCGGGGCTTTGCACAGGCCTGTGCAGAGGGCATGGCCGAAGGGAAAGAGAAAACCAGAAGCCTAGCAGAGGACAGCACGCAGGTCCTGCTCTGGGTTCTGATCCTGTTACTGAGTCACGTCCCTTCCTGTCTAGGACCGTGGTGTGCTAAGAACTCAGTGGTAATGGGTGCAAAGTTCTAGCTGGCCATCCCGGCCAGTTCCCTTCCCCTCAGGACTGGAGCCCAGGGCAGGAGTCTCTTCTAATTGCACTTCAGCTTGGGTGAGGTGCACACTTACTGGCAAATGGTTTTGTGGCTCTGAGTTCACCTCTAAAGGAGGGCAATGGAGAGAGAAAAAGAGGTGAGGGGGTTAAGTTCAAGATCACACCCCCAAGGGGGTGCCGGGGCTAGCTTCATCCAGGCAGGGTTAAGTGCCCTGAATTTTGCTCATACAATGGATGCTGGAAACCTGTCAGCATCACCAAAACCCTAATCTGTCTTCATCTCCTCTGTCAGCCCACCACCATCACCGTCACCAGCTCCAACCGCATCCCCCCGACCCCCGCATCACCACAAGGGTCACTGTTGAATCCATCCCCACCTCATCCCTACCACCATCACCACTTCTGTCCCCTCTGCCATCCCTGTCCCCAGCTGGCCCCCAGGCCACCTGTTCCTCACCATGTGCGTGCATGCGCTGCTGCTGCTGCTAAGTTGCTTCAGTCGTGTCCGACTCTGTGCGACCCTATGTACTGTAGCCCGCGAGGCTCCTCTGTCCTTGGGATCCTCCAGGCAAGAATACTGCGGTATTGCCATGCCCTCCTGCAGGGGATCTTCCCGACCCAGGGATGGGACGGCTGTTACGTCCACCCTCACTGGCAGGCGGCTTCTTTACCACTAGCGCCGCCCGGACCTGAGTCCCACCTCCATCATGCCAGCACCTCACATGGAATAATCTTTGTTTCGCTGATGACTGTGGCTCAGCACTCAAGATTCTGAGGACTGAGGGCTTATTAACTCCTCCCAAGAAACCAGGTCCATCTGCATTTCCCAACCTGGCTGAGCGTAACCCTGCTGTCCTGCACGTGGGTTGTCCCCAGCTATCATATTTGGGGACCTTGGCAAGCCAGGGGTTTTCACAGCTGCTTCCCCAGGGGCACTGGCCAGAGTTCCATTGCAGATAATGACCCAGAAATATAGTCCTTGGCATCATCCACAAGAACAGCCCTGCCCTGTTTTTGACGTTTACACTCGATCTCAGGGCATGGCCGGGGTTGGGGGCACGGAGGGAGATGGGAGCAGTTTCTGTGGTGACCACATGGGGAGTAGCAGTCAGAAGGTGAAGATGGGCCCACAAGATGCAAAAGAAAGGATTTGCATTTGCCAAACACCTACTGTATGCCAGGCACTGAGCTGGCGTGTTCTACTGCCATTTACCTGCCCCCACCCAAATTACCACTTATTGGAGGTATCATTCCCATTCTACAGATGAAGAAGCAAGCTCAGGGAAGCTCAGGGAACTGCTCAGCACAGCTGTGTAGCTTCTCAGTTCTGTGAGCACAACCAAGGCTCTTCACTCCTCTGAGCTTTACTTTCCCCATCTGTAATGTGGGTATAATGGTTTCTACCCTGAAATGTTCTTGTGAGAATTAAACAGCACCCAGCCCAGGGTCTGGCACATAGTAGGCGTTCCTTTCGTGGCAACGTTTGCTGTTCATCACCGTGATGTCTAAAGGCTGCCAAACATTCTGCCAAGGGCTTGACCACGTTTTTCTTAGCATTTGCTTGTGTTTCATGTGTAGGTTACTTCCACTTTCCAAGGTTAGAAATCATCGCTTGTGAGGAACAACTTTTCTGCAAAAAGTTTCTCTATTTTAGATTAGTTAGATTACTGGATGTACGAAGGCAAATGTTTTAAAGATTTTGAGTCCATAGCTGAACAGGGGTTTTCCTCTTGTGCTGGGATCTGGGGGGAAGGGGAGGGCTGCACCCTTCCCTCTGTGCACAGAAGAGACGGGGGCCTTGAGTTTGGAGAGCTCTGTTTGAATCCCACTCACTCTTAGCTGTGAGATCCTCAGTGGATCAGTCTGAGCCCCAGTTTCTCTGTCCGCTAAAGTAAATTAAATTATGTGACTTCCTAACATCCAGTCTCCAAAATATATCTCTACTCTCACCCTTCCTCTCCAGCCCTGGGACACCATTTCTGTCCACTGGCCCACAGAAGCCAAAAGATCTTTAAGAGAAGTAAATGAGTGCTGTCACTCCCCTGCTCCCCTGGAACAAGCTTCTGTTTATCTTATAATAAAACAAAACATGTCTTACAGGGCCCAGCATGATCTGGCCCCTGTCTCCTTCTCCAACCCCATCTCCCACCCTCTCCACTCTGTCCCTGTGCTCCACCCTCACAGTCCCTCTTTCAATTCCTGGGACAAACCTCATTCTCATCTGCTCCGGGGCCATCTCTTGTATTATTCATACAACCTGGAAGAACCCTGTAACAGTGATCTCCCTATCCAAGTAACATGAATATTTATTGTAAACATTTCAAATAATACTACAATGTTTAGAACAAAAACCAGCCTCTGAGTTGCTTTCAGTTCAGTCGCTCAGTCGTGTCCAACTCTTTGCCATCCCATGGACTGCAGCACGCCAGGCTTCCCTGTTCATCACCAACTCCCAGAGCTTACTCAAACTCATGTCTGTCAAGTTGGTGATGCCACATAACCATCTCATCCTCTGTCGTCCCCTTCTCCTCCTGCCTTCAACCTTTCCCAGCATCAGGGTCTTTTCTAATGAGTCAGTTCTTCACATCAGGTGGTCAAAGTATAGAGCTTCAACTTCAGCATCATTCCTTCATGCCAGTGAATATTCAGGATTGATGTCCTTTAGGATTGGCTGGTTTGATTTCCTTGCAGTCCAAGGGATTCTCAAGAGTCTTCTCCAACACCACAGTTCAAAAGCATCAGTTCTTCGGTGCTCAGTTTTCTTTATAATCCAACTTTCACATCCATACATGACTACTGGAAAACCCATAGCTTTGACTAGATGGACTTTTGTTGGGAAAGTAATGTCTCTGCTTTTTAATATTCTGTCTAGGTTGGTCATAGATTTTCTTACAAGGAACAAGTGTCTTTTAATTTCATGGCTGCAGTCACCATCTGCAGTGATTTAGGAGCCCAAGAAAATAAAGTCTGTCACTGTTTCCATTGTTTCCCCATCTATTTGCCATGAAGTGATGGGACTGGATGTCATGATCTTGTTTGAATGTTGAGTTTTTAAGCCAACTTTTTCACTCTCCTCTTTGACTTTCATCAAGAGGCTATTTAGTTCTTCTTCACTTTCTGCCATACGGGTGGTGTCATCTGAATATCTGAGATTATTGATATTTCTCCTGGCAATCTTAATTTCAGCTTGTGCTTCACCCAGCCCAGCATTTCTCATGATATACTCTGCATATAAGTTAAATAAGCAGGGTGACAACATATAGCCCTGATGTACTTACTCCTTTCCCAGTTTAGAACCAGTCCGTTGTTTCATGTCCGGTTCTAACTGTTGCTTCTTGAACTGCATACAGATTTCTCAGGAGGCAGATAAGGTGGTCTGGTATTCCCACCTCTTTAAGAATTTTCCACAGTTTGTTGTGATCCCCACAGTCAAAGGCTTTGGTGTAGTCAATAAAGCAGAAATAGATGTTTTTCTGGAACTCTCTTGCTTTTTGATGATTCAACAGATATTGGCAATTTGATCTCTGGTTCCTCTGCCTTTTCTAAATCCAACTTATACCTCTGAAAGTTTTTAGTTCACGTACTGTTGAAGCCTAGCTTGGAGAATTCTGAGCATTACTTTGATAGTGTGTGAGATGAGTACAACTGTGCAGTAGCCTGAACATTCTTTGGCCTTGCCTTTCTTTGGGATTGGAATGAAAATTGACCTTTTCCAGGCCTGTGGCCACTGCTGAGTTTTCCAGATTTGCTGGCATATTGAGTGCAACACTTTCACAGCATCATCTTTCAGGATTTGAAATAGCTCAACTGGAATTCCATCACCTCCACTAACTTTGTTCATAGTGATGCTTCCTAAGGCCCACTTGACCTCACATTTCAGGACTTTATTTCCACATTTTTGTTTGATTTGGTTTGGATTTTTCAGTGTCTGCGTTTTTTTAGCAGGTTTCCATGATTTGATGTGCTTGCTTGTTTCCATGGTGTAAATACTTCCATCCCTGCTGATTTCAAGCTGCGACATAATCCCAATCAGTTTGCAAAATTCCTGAAAAGATGGCAGTTTTAGTACAGCACCCTGGCTCTAACTAAGAAGGAGACTCCACAAAGTTGACTGGGAACCTGTGGGACTTGCTTCCTGGATGTGGAAGGATCCAACAGAGGCCCCACATTTCAGAATCTGTAGGGGTTTTCTCTTAGGTGGGTCAGCTCTCTCTAATTTTTTATATCTGGTTGTTGGGAGAGAGGTCATATTGGTCAGTGCTCTTGGGACTGATTGGGGGAAAGGAGCTGAGGGAGTCACCATTTAGAGTGTGCTCTTTCACTTAACGCCCTGTCTTGCTATGGTGCCCCTATCTCCACCAGGCCAAGGGTCCCTGAATCCAGATCTGTCTGATTCAAGCTCCCCAGGAAGCAGCCTCCTTGTGCTCTAGGGTGGGGATGAGGAAGTAATGTTTGGAATCTAATTGCTTCTTGTGCAGCGAGTCTCCTGCCTCCAGGCCACTCCACACCTCTGCTTCTGAGGGTCCTAAGCTTCCATCCTACAGGCTTGCTGTGGTTTTGAGCTTGTTTCCTGGGCTTCTCTGGTGGCACAGACAGTAAAGACTCCACCTGCAATGCAGGAGACCTGGGTTCAATCCCTGGGCTGGGAAGATCCCCTGGAGAAGGAAATGGCACCCTACTCCAGTATTCTTGCCTGGAGAATTCCATGGACAGAGGAGCATGGGGGGCTCCAGGCCATAGCGTTGAAAAGTGTCAGACATGACTGAGCGACTTTCACTTCACTGCCTGTGGGTGCTCCTTACCCCCATCCTTACTCTGGTGTGAACCATCATTAGCTTGATAAGGTGATCATCTCTCATCAATTCATTCCAATTCTAAACTCTTTACCATCATTTTAGTGGGGTTTCAAGAGGAAGGACGGTGTTGAACTGTCCATGTTTAACAGGAACCTCCCTGCACCATGCCTCACACAACATCTCTTCTCACTCCTCATATCTCTGCTGACTCTTCACCTCCTCAAGACTCCACCCCATGTGTTCCCATTATCCACTCCTGCAAAACAAGCCACACCAAGGCTCACTGGCAAACAGCAACAACAGTCATTTATTATGCTGAGGAATCTGCCATTTGGACAGGGCTCAGCAGGGATGGCTCATGGAGTAGGAGGGACCATTTCAGGGTGGTTCACTTGCATGGTTTGCTTACGTAGGTGGGCTTTGCCTGTCAGCTGGAGCTTGAAGGGCCTGGAGGCCAGATGCTTTGGTTCCTCTCCACATGAACCTTTTCACAGAGCTGCTTGGGATCCCATACGGCATGGCTGCTGAGTCCCAAGAGTGAGTGTTCCAAGAGGCAGGAAGGGGAAACTCCCAATATCATGAGACCTGGGTCTGGAAACTGGCACCATAGAATCAATATTCTATTGATCAGTCAGTGAACCTGCCCAGATGTCTTAATCATAAAACATGTAGGAGTTTTATTTTTTTAATTGAGATATAGTTGATGTACGATATTATATGTTTCAGATATACAACATAGTAATTCATAATCTTTAAATCTATATTCCATTTCTAGCTGTTACAAAATATTGGCTATATTCCCTGTATTGTACAATATATCCTTTTAGCTTATTTATTTTCTACCTAGTAGTTTGTACTTAATCCACTACCCTTTTCTTGCCCCTCCCCTTACCTGTCCCCACTGGTAAACACTAGTTTGGTCCCTGTATCTGTTTCTTTTTTGTTGTACTCACTAGTTTGTTTTATTTTTTAAATTCTGTATCGTATAGTGTTTGTCTTTCTCTGTCTGACATTTCACTTAGTACAATACCCTCCAAGTCCACCCATGTTATTGCAAATGGCAAGTTTTCATTATTTTTTATGGCTGAATAGTATTCCACATATATATATGCCACATCTTTATTCATTCATCTGTGGTTTGTTGATGGACAGTTAGGTTGCCTCCATGTTTTGGCAATTGTAAGTGATACTGCTGTGAACATTGGGTTGCATTTGTCTTTTTGTATTAGTGTTCATTTTTTCAGATATATCCTCAGGAGTAGAATTTCTCGATCATATGGTAGTTCTATTTTTAATTTTTTCAGAAACCTCCATGCTGTACTCCATAATGGCTGTACCAATTTACATTCCCACCAACAGGGTACAAGGGTTTCTTTTTCTCCACATTCTCATCAACATTTGTTATCTGTGTTCTTTTTGATGATAGCTGTTCTGACAGTTGTGAAGTGATATCTCATTGTGGCTTTAATTTGCATTAATCTGATGATACTCAACACCAAACATCTTTCTGTGTGCCTATTGGCCATCTGTATGTCTTCTTTGGAAAAATGTCTATTCTCATCTTCTGCCCATTCTTTAATTGTTTTTTTTTTTATATTAAGTTGTGTGAACTGTTTATGTATTTTGGATACTAAGCCATTGTCAGTCACATCATTTACAATTATTTTCTCCTATTTCATACGTTCTTTTCTTTTTGGGGAACTAAGATCACATGGTTTCCTTTTCTGTACAAAAGCTTTTAAGTTTAATTAGGTCCTGTTTGTTTATTTTTACTTTTGTTTCCTTTACTTTAGGAGACAGATCCAAAAAATATTGCTACAATTTATGTCAAAGAGTGTTCTGCCTATGTTTTTTTACAAGGAGGTTTATGATTTCCAGTCTTGCATTTAGGTCTTTAATCCATTTTGAGTTTATTTTTTATATATGGTGTGAGGATTTTCTAATTTCATTCTTTCACATGTACCTGTCCAATTTTCCCAGTGCTGGTTATTGAACAGACTGTCTGTTTTTCCATTGTATATTCTTGTGGGACTTTTCTTTCTTGGCTGTGCTGCATGGCTTGTGGCAATTTAGTTCCCTGGGTAGGAATTGAACCCAGGGCTTCAGCAGTGAAAGCTTGGTGTCCTACCCATTGAACTGCCAGGTAATTTCCTGAGATTTTTAATTTATGCAGGTGATGGAGTGATGACCTGGAGAAGCTAAACCCATTGAAGGAAGATTTTATTACTCACTGTTCCCTAGAGGAAAGGGGCTGCCAGACCATGCTGGGCCACTTGGGGAAGCCCCAGGGTTAGCCAGGAGGCAGGAGGGGCCAGGGGAGAGCAGGGCTCAGAGCGCTTACTGCGTTTTCCATGGGAAGGAAGGTGGGAAGGAAGCTGTAGGTTAAGCAGCTGAATAGGCTCAAGATTGGACAGTTTGACTAATTTTGGCAGCTCATAGGAGTCACCCTTAGTCATCTAGTACCTGGCGCTGGGGAGATTTAAAGCCCCAGGAATATTGACTTGGTGTGTGAGAGTTGATAAAGGCGGCAGTTGGGAGTACAGGCTTTGAATTGGTTGGTTTATATGCAGGCAAATCATTTGTTACCTCTAGGAGTTACCTAGCCCTGAGATGGGCAGGCAGCCCCTCCCAGATCAGCAAGGCCTCTGAGATGTCAAATCATAAAATACAGGGAAAAAAAACACCATGAATGCATCATACTCAAGTGGAGCCGTTCTCATCTACTGCTAGGAGGAATGTTAAAAAGTCTACAGCCCAATTGATCTGCCAGACCGCCTGAAGTCGTGTCCCTTTACTGTACCCTCACAATGCCCGAATTCTCTTCCTTCATAGCACTTAATGCAGTAAACAATTAGACAATATTTTCCTTGCTTGTTTGAAATTGAAAGTGTTAGTCGTCAGACTCTTAGTAACCCAATAGACTGTAGCCCGCCAGTCTCCTCTGTCCATGGAATTCTCCAGGCAAGAATATCGGAGCGGATTGCCATTCCTTTCTCCAGGGGCTCTTCCCAACCCAGGGAATGAACCCAGACCTCCTGCATTGCAGGCAAGTTCCTTACCATCTGAGCTACCAGGGAAGCCTTGACTGTTACACTCACCATTGTATACCCAGTGCTGAGAACAAGATCTGGCACATAGTGGATCTGGGACAGCCAATAAGTATTTGTTAGGGGAATGAATGGATAGATCAGGGTACTCAGCACATAGTAGGTGCACCGGAATGTCAGCATATTTTTTTTTCATGTGGCTGTGTCAGGTCTCAATCGCGGCACGTGGGATCTTTGTTGAGGTATGTAAGATCTTTCCTTGTGGTGAATGGGCTCTCTATTGTGGCATGTGGTCTCCAGACTGTATGGGCCCAGTTGCTCCATGGCATGTGGTCCTAGTTCCCCAATCAGAGATCGAACCCATGTGCCCTGCTTTGGAAGGTAGATTCTCTCTCTGTTTCTTTTATTAACTAATTAATTAATTTTGGGCTGCATTGGGTCTTCGTTGCTGCGTGGGCTTTCTCTAGTTGTGGCGAGCAGGGGCTAAGCTTTGTTGTGGTGCACTGGCTTCTCATCGTGATAGCTTCTCTTGTTGCAGAACTTGGGCTCTGAAGCACAGGCTCAGTAGTTCTGACACATGGACTTAGTTGCTCTGCAACATGTGGGACCCTCCAAGACCAGGGATTGAACCAGTGTCCCCTGCATTGGCAGGTGGATTCTTCACCACTGGACCACTCAGGAAGTCCTGTTAGCAGATACTTAAAATTACCAACCCTGTCAATGCCTCAGCAGGTCTGGGCAAAGTGGGGGCAAAGATAACTCTGAGTTAAAGGGGGAAGGCTCAGGCTAGAACTGGATGGCAGGTTGCAGCAAGCCAAGCCCAGAAGAGAGTAGCCAGATTGGAGCCAGGGTCCCTCTGGCTGTCTCAGGGCTATTGACTGAGAGGGGCTTATGAAGTGACCAAGGCTGGCCAGGGCAGAATATGAGGTGTGCCTTTATTCCTCCATGATAATAAGAAAAAAAAATTGCTGACGTTTTTGGCTCACTTACTTTGAGCCAGGCACAGTGGAAGCCTCCCACAGACCCTGTACTGGAGGTGCTACTATTATTCCCAGTTTACAGACAGGGGAGCTGAGGCCCAGAAAGGTTAAGTTACTTGCCCAAGATTACATTGAATTTGCACCCAAGTTCTCTAGCCTATATGCTTACCTCTCACACCTGGCCCCCTCTCTCAGGTGTGTTCCACGTCAGGCCACCGGGGTTACAGTGATTCACTGGCACACTCATTCATTCAATTCAGAAATGCCCCCTGAGCTTGCTGTGGGCTCATCCCTGGGCTCGGTCCTGTGATCAGAGAGATGAATCAGACCTGGACCTTACCTTCACATCTCTCCCGGTCTGAAAGGGAGAGGCTGATCTGCAAAAAGATAATGGGCCCCGAGAGCCACAGAGTTCAGGCTGGGATCTGAGCAGCACCTCATGAGGTCTCTGAGCTGGCATAGGAATTCAGCCCCTCCCTGGAATATTGCAGGAGTGTCCGGAGGAACATAATCTTGGAACTGCTCACCAGGGAGGACCAGGCAGTAAGGAGAGGGAGGGCATTCCAGAAAGAGGACACTTCATATGCAGAGTGAGGGAAAGCAGAGTGGGCTCTGTAGGGAGAGGTGTGAGGGAGGGAGGCAGGGCATGGCTAGAGAGGAAGCTGGGGGCGGGGTGAGGGGGGCAGGGAGGGCAGTGATGGCAGTGCTCAGGGTGTGGATGGTCCCGGGGAAGCCCTTTTGTACACTTTGCCAAAAGGAGCCATTGTAAGGTTTGGAGCAGGTGAGGGAGGTGATTAGAGGAAGTGAGGAGGGATAATTTTGGTTGAGAGGACTGGATTAAAGAGAAGGAAGGGAAGGAGCCCTTGAGGAGGGCTGAGCCAGGGAGAGAAGAAGCCTGCTGTAGGATGGAGAATAAATGTAAGAGTTGCAGGAATTGGATTGAATGCACGGCATTCAGAAGAGGGGGCATCAAGGGTGATGGGGAAGTGGGTGTCCCTGAGGTGGGAACTCAGAAGGAGGGCTGGGCAGTGGGAGGGAGAGGCCTTCTGGTTTCTGGTCAAGGTTCAGCTCTGGAAGCCCTTCTGCCCCCCACGGACGGCCCGTCATATGGAGTCCACTGTGGGTCGGGGTCCTTCCTTCTTGGTTCTCCCAGAGCTTTGGAGCCAGGCTCCTCTGGAAAATGGCAGGCCACTGGCCTCAGCCGCACTGGGGCAGGACAGGGAGCTGCCTGGGACCCAGTTAGGGTGACTGACAATGACTGTGTTCTTTGGTGTACTTTTATTTTTATTTATTTATTTTTAGGGCTTCCCAGGTGGCCCTAATGGTAAAGAACCCTCCTGACAATGCAGGAGATGCAAGAGATGTGCGTTTGACCCCTGGGTTGGGAAGATCCCCTGGAGGAGGGCACGGCAACCCACTCCAGTATTCTTGCCTGGAGAATCCCCATGGACAGAAGACTGGCAGGGCACAGTCCACGGGGTCACAAAGAGTCAGACACGAATGAAGTGACTTAGCACACACGCACTCATTTATTTTTAATTGAAGGATAATTGCTTTACACTATTGCATCGATTTCTACCAAACATCAGCATGAATCAGCCATAGTTTTGTGCACTTTACAGCTTCAATTTATCTTCGGAAAAGTTCACGTATTCACTTAGCAAACAATTCAAAAGGCACAAAAGGCTATACAGTACAACGTCCTGTTTTATGGAATAATTACACAGATGCAGGCATGTAGCACACTTTCTTGACAGAGGGCAAGAAACATCTGTGGAACTATCTTGCTTTCCCTTGGCTTTGGTATCCATCATCTTTTGGGATGAAAGAACCTTGGCACTTCAGGCGTCTCTTGATGATAGTGAATCCAAGTCCCCCTCTTCCTGGATGAAGGACAGCTTCATCAACATAAGGCGACCAAGAAGACTGGGCCAGGCAGGGTCTTCCAATGGTGCCTGCCCAGCTCTCAGTCAGCAAGAGGAGCACAGAGTCCTTCCCATACCGACTTGACCCGGGACCCCTTCTACTATGCGGCATCTTCCAGGGCTGGGGTTCCGTGGAGCACACTTTGAGAAAGGATGCCAAGGCAGCTATTTATTGGGTCAGCAAGTAGGACAAAGGACCCTGCCCACCCACAGAGTCTCTGGATGGTCCTGGACAAGTCACAGTGCCTCTCTAGGCCCCTGATTTTGAAGGACACTATTAACTTGGAGAGTCGGACACAACTGAAGCGACTTAGCAGCAGCAGCAGCAGCATTAGCTTGGACACTTCAAATAGGCAGGGCAGCATAGTGGTTGAGGGAATGGATTCTGGAGTCCAAAGACCTGTGTTCAGAGCACGGTCTGACGCTGACTCTGTGTGGCCTCAGGCAAGCCCCCTCCTCTCTCAGACTTGGTTCTTTAGCAGTCACTTTGTCGTTGTAGGAATAAGGAGATTATGCATCCAATATACCTGGGGCCATGCCTGCTACACCGTGGGCCCTGAACTCTGGGGTCAAGTTCAGGCTCAGTCTCAGGCTGAAGCTCTAGACCAGGCTCAGCTACCCTGCCCTCCCTCTCATGCCACACCCCCACTTCCCCTCCCGGGGCACATCTGGCAAATGGGCAGCATTTGATAGGGGCCTGGGGGAGAACCTTGAGTGATGATGATGAGTGGGCCAGGGCTGGACCCACAGACAAGGCTCCACCAGAGGAGGGAGGCCTGGGCTCCAGTGCCCCTTTCCTGACGTCTCTTCCCGCAGGTCCCTCCAGACATGATGGGGTGGCCGTGGCTGTCCTGCCTCTTGTTTCCTGCCCTTGTGGTGTCTGGTAGGTACCTCCCCTCTCCCATCAGCACTAACCTGGAGGCCCTCAGCAGAACCCTCTAGAAGGGCGGGCTGCTGCTCCATCAGCAAAAACCTAGCTGCTACGGCCCAGCTCTATGCTTGGCTACCCTGGGGAGGCCTGGGGAGGAATCCAGCCCCAGACTGGTGAGCTGGGCTGAAGGCTGGCCTGGGACTGGTACGGGCTCCCGTGGGGGTAGATGGGGTTCAGTCTTTCCAGAGGTGTCCAGATGTTCCCGCACCCCGTGTCCCTGCAGTGGCAGCCAACACGGCCCCAATGTTCGCGTCCAACATGTCAATGGTGAGCCTGCCTGAAGATCTGCCAGTGGGTGAGTACAAGTTCCTGTGCCCATATCGTGCCAAACCCTCACCCATAAGAGGGCCCGGGGTCCCCTGTGGGCTTGCTCCCCATCCCTGCAGCTCCACAGCACCTCATGGCCCAAAGATGGTTCCAGAAGTTTCTTCTTTTCAGCTTTTTGGTCAAAGACCCTCACACAGCATCAAATAATTAAGACCCACCCAAGAGAACACCCCTCTTGTTTCCCATCTCTTTCAGGCTTTCTGATTTTCCCAGGGAGAAAGTATCCATTCGGTACCATTATTTTTCTTCTGTCTCTCTCACTTGCTCATCTGCTCTCCATCCCTTGCTATTTTTTTCTTTTTCTTAAACAGACAGAGAGAAGACTTGAGGCTCAGCGCCTTTCACGGACACATCTCATCACAAGTCGACACCTTTGCTTTGCTTTTGTTGTCTTTGTAGAGTTACCTTCCATCTGTGGCGAGTGAGACAGGTTTTCCACGTATAGTAACAATCTAAAGTTCGCTTCTAAAATAAATGTATTTACATAAAATAGTAAGTCAATTAAAAGGAGGGTCATAAATAATGAGACATGGTTGGTAGTAAAGATCTTGGCAGTGCACAGGAGTGAATGACGTTCACAAAGCATTGTTTTGGATGAAGCCACAGGGACTGGATGCCAAATTCCCAGCAGGCAGGATGGGGGTTTAAGAAGCTGAAAGGATGGATGGCTGTATTCACTGGGATATAGGGTCAGCTGCGCAGAAAGTGTTAGTCGCTCAGTCGTGTATGACTCTTTGTGATCCACGGACTGCAGCCCCCAGGCTCCTCTGTCCATGGAATTCTCCAGGCAAGAATACTGAAGTGGGTAGCCATTCCCTTCTCCAGGGGACCCTCCCAATGCAGGGATCGAACCCAGGTCCCCTGCACTGCAGGCAGATTCTTTACTGTCTGAGCCACCAGGGAAGCCCTAGCTGCACATAACAGACCCCAAATAATAGAAGTATAAACGAGGTCAGTGTTTACTATTCTCTTACATAGTCTCCGAGAACAGTGAGTCAGGGCTGTTGGAGGGTCTGTTCAGTCAAGCTGGCTCTTGCTCTCTGCTTTGGGTGTCAGGGACCCTCCTTCCATTTCTAAGTTCTGCCTCCCCTGTGGCATGGACTTCATCCACAGGGTCCCAGATGGCTAGTGTCACACCCTATTCCAGTGAGAACTTGGGGGAGGAAAGGGCCAGGAAGGTTCACTTCTTTCTCCTAAGGACAGGCCTCCAGATTTCACGCACGTTACTTCTGCTCACATCTCATTGGCCAGAACTTAGCCTCATGCCCTAGCTGAAAGGCAGCTGGAGAAATGAGGGCTTTGTTACTTTAGTTACGCATGTGCCTGGCTCAAAATCCGGGGTTCTATTAGTCTGAGAGAAAAGGGGATTTCTCTTTGAATACTGGGGGACAATTTAGTCTTTGTTGCAGTGTCAGATATCTAAATCTACCAGATGACACAAGAGACGGCATTAAGGAGGCTGAAATCCAGAGTCTGCCTTGGGATCCAGAAGCCCAGGTCTGGGTACACGAAGAAAGGGTGGGTGATGGGCTTAGCAGCCACAAAGGCTACATCCATTTGCATGTGGTTGTCAGGACAGCGTAAGGGTTATATTAATAAAGATTTAGAGGCCAAGATGAGGGAGGTGATAGTCTCATTAAATCCCGAGATGGCATAATCCTCCCTGGAGGACTAGGCTGAGGTTAAACTATTTGATATCTATGAATGCAACAGAGAAGTAATATATACGTGTTAATGATATTTTACATACGTTTTCATAGCTGTTTAGTCATGGATAAACACACACACACACACCCCCTTCCAAACAAATGTCACAAATACATGTAATCCAAATGCCCTCATGATCTCCATTCTCTTGGGTAACCCTTTAAAATCAAGTATGATCTCCGCCAGACCAAATGAGGGTCTTCTTTAAATATATAATTTACTTATGTATATATTTTGGTTGTGCTGGGTCTCTGTAGCTGCATGCAGGCTTTCTCTAGTTGTGGCAAGAGGGGGCTACTCTTCATTGTGGAGTTCAGGCTTCTCACTGTGGAGCTTCTCTTGTTGCGGAGCACAGGCTCTGGGCACGCAGGCTGCAGCAGTTGCAGCAGGCTGGGTCAATAGTTGTGGCTTACAAGCTTAGTTGCTCCCTGGAGTGTGGACTCTTCCCAGACCAAGGATCAAACCCGTGTCCCCTATGGGCAGGCAGATTCTTATCCACTGCACCACCAGGGAAGTCCAAGGGTCTTTTCTTCTGTAACCCTGGGGCCCCTCTCTGGGCTTTCTTAAACCAAAGGGCAATTTTTTTCCTTTCTGAGATGAATTCCATGGTTCTCTAGGGATGAGAAAGCATTTTCAGTCAGGTTTAAAAAAAATGTTGTTTAGACCTTTTATTTTGAAGTATAGTATATGTAAATGTACAGGGAGGTACACTGAATTACCACATGTAAATCCCTGGTGGCTCAGATGGTGAAGAATCTGCCTGAAATGCGGGAGACCGAGTTCAACCCCTGTGTTGGGACGATTCCCTGGAGGAAGGCATGGCAACCCACCCCAGTATTCTTGCCTGGAGAATCCCCATGGACAGAGGAACCTGACGGGCTACTGTCCATGGGGTTGCAAAGAGTTGGACACGACTGAGCCACTTTCACTTCAACTGCCAGGAACACCTACACCTCAACCCATCTCTCCCCTTCTAGTCACTCTCCATCCTGCATAAGACCTGTTTTCCTGACACTAACACTGTTTAATAGTTTAGTTTTGTCAGGCAGACTCTTTTTTTTTCCAGACTTTAAAAAATACATTGTATTTTAAATATCAAATTCTACTTTAGTGACAGAGACCTAATATATGTCTTTTATTTCTATGGCTCTTATTATCTGTTACATTTGACTTTTTTCAGACAGACTTTTAGAAAAGCGTTTTCTCCCTGATCCATCTTTCTGTGACCATGGACACGTGTACAGAGAAAAATTTACACACACCCACTCACCTCCCATATTTCCTTGAGTATAAGAGCCATGTCAGTTTACACCTTGACATTTCTGAGTCAGGATGTATCTTATGTTTGAGAGAGTTGCTTAACACAGAATGACTCCCCACCCTCATCCCAGCATGCATTAAATTAACAGTGTGTCTCATGGCAGAGTAAACACAATGTAGACAGCAACATTTTTCTAGTCCGATGGTCTTCCTGGAGGAGGGGGCCTGGGTGGGGAGAGACCGAGCTTTCCAAGGAGTTTCTGGAAGAGGCACGACTGATCAAAGAAGAGCAGGCTCCAGGTGTGTGGCCCAGACTGTCCCCGAAGGGCCATCGTGGGCAAGAGGGAGCAAGCTGGTTCCCTGGGACACGCAGGCTGCAGGCTGACCCCGCCATCATGTCACCATTCTAGCACTTTTGCCTTTGTGGGCCTCTTCCATAATTAAAAGGAACAAGATACAATTGACATACAACATGATATTAGCTTCGGGTGTACAACATACTGATATATTTGTATATGTTTCAAAATAACTACCCCAATAAGTCTAGCTAATATCTGTTATCACACATAGTTACAGAATATTTTTCCTTTGCTGTGAGAACTTTTAAGACCTACTCTCTCAGCAACTTTCGAATACAGTATTATTAATTATAGTCACCATGCTTATACATGTACATTATATCCCCAGGATTTACTTATTTTATGACTGAAAATTTGTACCTTTTGACTCTCTTCACCCATTGTTCAGTCTCCTCACCCCACGTCTGGGAACCACCAATCTGCTCTCTGAATCAGTGACCTTGGATTTCTGTTTTCAGATCCCGCATGTGAGTGAGATCATCATATAATATTTGTCTTTCTCTGACCTATTTCTTTTAGCTGAATGCCCTCTAGGTCCATCCATGTTGTTGAAAATGGCAAGATTTCATTCTTTTTTTTATGGCTGAAAATATTCCATTTTGTACAAAATTTACAAAATATTCACACACACACATACATATATATACCACATCTTCTTTATCCATTCATCCATTGATAGACATCCACTGATGCCTTGGCCCTCCTAATTTTAAAAGAAGTTAAATGTACCTGCGGGCCTCGTGGGCAGCTTGGACAGGCCAGCATCGAACTAGGTGGCCGTGGACCCTGGGCATTCCCTGTCCCTTCTGCAGGTGCCGAGGCTTTCTGGTTGGTAGCTCAGGACCACGACAATGACGAGCTGAAATATGGGATTAGTGGCTCCAATGCCTACTTCTTTAATGTCACCTCAAATACTGGGGAAGTGAAGCTGGCCAGCCCTCTGGACTATGAGGTAAAGGAAAACAGCTTGGGAAGGCCTTGTGAGGGGTAGGGTGGTGGGCAGGGCCCTGGCGGACACCCAAGCAGGGCTCACCTTGGTGCCTGTCTCTCTGCCCACTGCAGACGCTCTACTGGTTCGCCATCACCATCTCCGTGAGCGACAGTTACAACAACCAAGTGAGTCAGCAGCGGGGGGGAAGGGTGAGGGTCCCAGGATCAGAGGACAGGGGCCTGAGGGACCACGGCTAGTGGTGTCCCGACCTCAGACAAGCAGAGTGAGCCTCAGTTAACAAAAAACAAGTTGAATGTTTATTTTTATCAACATTATACTTGTCCATTTTTCATCATACAGTATTACCAAGATTTTAGTATTTACTATTAATTTGCTTTAATTATATGCATATGTTTATATATATATATATGGTGTATCTATTTTGCATATCTACTGTTTGTAGATATACTGTTTGTATATTTGTATATCTACTGTTATCATGAATTGCATTATTAATTCATATTAATATGTGTATTAATAAGAAAACAGATGCCAAATAACTCCCTACCTTCTCTCCTCTGAGATCATCATTTTCAACTCCTTTGACTAATGGGCTGGTCTCAGTGTTCATGTTTCTCAATACCACGCTTATACAGCTACGTCTGTGTCTGTGAAAGTTGGGGGTTTTCTCTTTATGACCTGTTCCTTAAAACCTACGCATTAAAAGATGACTTGGATATTCATAAATACTTTATAAGAGAGATACTTTCTCTCTGTAATACTTCCCAACCCACTCCCAACTAAAGTATCCACCGTCACTGTTTCTTATCCCTCGCTAAGCACTGGCATACATATATGCATCCATGGAAGAAAGATTGTAGTTTTCGGTGTATTTTCTTAAACCCGAATGGAATCCTACTGCCTGTATGGTCTTGCACTGACTTGTCCACTCAACAATCAGCTTTGGAGCCTTTCTGAATCTGCACACAAGTCTCCCATTTCCTGTATGTCTATGGCCCAGTGTGGGACGTACCATGGTGCTTAGCTGGTCTCCTCAACACTTAGGTTGTTCACAGCTTTATTTTGTGGCTAACAAAGCTAAAAGGAAGATTCTTGTAATAAGACTGCTATGTTTTAGATTTCTTAAATGACCTAAAGTACTCTCCAGTGGTTCAGCAAACATGTGGAAAGAGAGAGAGAGAAACTAAATAAGGGGTAAATCTGCATGAAGAGTATCAGGAGTTCTTTGTTCTGTACTTGCAACTTTTCCGGCATTTGAAATGGTATCAAATAGAGAGTCACCCCAGACACTGCCTGATTGTTCTCCTGAGACGCTATGCCAACTTGCATTCCTGTCCAGGCACTTCTGAATTTGTTTTCCCAAACTCCCACGTTTTCTGGCTCACCTGGGCTTCTGACTTGCAGGTGCAGAGGGAAATGCAGGTGATCGTAGAGGACAGAAATGACAATGCGCCTGTTTTCCAGAGCATAAGCTTCTCCGCCAACGTCAGCGAGGTAACATCTGCCTTACCAGGGTGGGTGTATAGAATGCAGGCATCCTACAAATCTGCTCAGAGTGGGAAGGACCAGAGACAGTCAGCAGGTCATCCAGGATTGGGAAGAGTGCCTCCTAGAAAGGGCAGCCGCAGGAACCAAATTCAGGGGGTTGCATGTAACCCCATGTACAATGGTTACAGCAACATTTTTCAATCCATCACACTGGATTGGAGTTCTTTAAGTTATGATCATCCCAGGTGGAGAGGAAGAAATTGATTTTCTCATGTGTCTGGACATTTGAATGGTCTATCTGTCTTCATACATGGCTGGATCTAGGCACTCAAGCCAGTCATCAAGAAGAGACTTCTCTCCGCCTTGCACCTCTGTGACTCTTGCTGCCTTCATCCTGGGCTTGGGGGAGAAGTTCTCTCTCGTGATGATGAAAGTGCCCCAGCAGCTCCAGGCTCACATCCCACTGGCTTTGAATTGCAACACAGATTGTCTCTTTCTCAGTGGTCCCAACCAACACCCCAGGGATGACTCTCATTGACCCATTTTGGGTCACGTGCATGTGCCACCATTGTTTACTGGGCTTCCCAGCTGGCTCTAGTGGTAAAGAATCCACCTGCAGTGCAGGAGATGTAAGAGACACAGGTTTGATCTCTGGGTCGGGAAGATCGCCTGGAGAAGGAAATGGCAACCCACTCTGGTATTCTGGCCTGGAAAATCCTGTGGACAGAGGAGCCTGTTGGGCTATAGTCCATGGGGTCACAAAGAGTCAGACATGACTGAAGCAACCTAGCATGCATGCAGTTGAGGGGTGTGGAATGCTCCAGTTGTCAAAGTCTGCATCATAGGCCTTCCCCTTTAGCAAGGATGACAGCCTGACTTGAACTGCATGGGCAGGGAGGAGGTTCTCCAGTCGTCCACAAGCAGGAAACACAACACTCCTGAGTCTTCATTGCTACATGGATTCAAAGACCTGAGAGGTGTGCCCTACCCCCCCAGGCCAGACAAGAGGCTGGTGAGATCCAGACAGACCTTCAACAGGCTCTACTGAATGCCTACTATGTGTCTGGCACTGTCCTTGGTGCTGAAGATATCTGGCGATGATAGACTTGGTTGCCACCTTCAGTAGCTCACATTGTAGTGAAGATCACAGACACTAATGAACAAAACATTAAGCAGATAGGATTATTTCAGAGGTGTTGTGTTCAATGAAGAGCATAAGGGGTTGCTTTTAGGTTGAGCCAGTCAGGAAAGTCTTCTCTGGGTGGGTGACACCTGAGCAGAACTAAATGTCAAGGAGCCTCCCTGGGCTGCTCCAGGAAAAGGATTTTCCAGGCAGGGAATAGCAACTGCTGTGAGGTGTGAATCAGCCTGGAGTGTTGTAGGCATAGCTAGAAAGCTGCTGTGGATGGAAGGTGGAGTGTGAGAAACAGGTGAGGTCAGAGAGGTGGACCTGACCTGAGAGTGATGTGGTCTGGTTCAGGATTTTCAGAGATCTCTCTGGCCACCTTGTGGAATTAGTGAGTGTGTGGCCAGGTCCTGGGGCAAAGGCATCTGAAAGAAACTTTCAGCTCTGAAGAGTACTGTCTGTAACCTGGGCTGGAGGCTACAGAGAACCCACAGGGAAGTTTAAGCAGGGGAGTGGCAAAACCTGAGTTCTGGAATGATCATTTATACTGGCCCTGAGGGGCTCAGCAAATCAGAAGCTAGTTCATGTGGCGAGGGGGCTCCATCAGGGAGAGGAGAAGTGGGAACTCTGCTTCCTGCCAATGTACAGATGCCCCAAGAGGCCCAGCCCGGGCGAAGAAAAGGGGGCCACCTGTGGAACACTGGGCTTCAGGTTCTGGAAGGTCTGTCACTATCCCCGTGGTAGGGCTGTGGGCCCTGGAACTCCAGGTGGGGACATGTGCTTGGGCATGAAGAAAATGGATTGGAACTCAGAGTTGATGAAACCTTTTGTATTAGAGGGGCTTCCCCGGTGGCTCAGAGGTTAAAGCATCTGCCTGCAATGCAGGAGGCCTGGGTTCAATTTCTGGGTCGGGAAGATCCCCTGGAGAAGGAAATGGCAACCCACTCCAGTATTCTTGAGAATCCCATGGATGGAGGAGCCTCAGTCCACGGGGTCACAAAGAGTCGGACACGACTGAGAGACTTCACTTTCACTTTCTTTTGTTACAGACCTTGCCGGTGGGCTCCCTGGTGTTATCTGTGCAGGCCACGGACAAAGACACAGGCTCGGCCGGCGCGGTGGTATACTCCATAGAAAAGGTGAGAGTGTATGGTCCACGTGGGAGTGTGGGCGCTGCCGCTCCTCGTGGCCACCAGGGGGCAGCATCTCCCACACAACCTGCAGGGACCTTCCAGCCCAGGAGCTCTGCCATGGCCCAGCCCTGGTCCCCACACCATCCTCTGGCCCCCTCTGGCCCCCTCTGGCCCCCTCTGGCCCCATTCGGTCCAGTCGCCTAAGAAGGGTATCTGCTGCAGACTGAACCCTTCTCCCCACCCTTTCACCTGGAGTGCTGAGGCAGTATCTTGCCCATTTCCCAGAGGCAGAAACTGAGAATCAGAGAGGTTATGTGACCTGGTGAGGTCAAGAGCAAAGCCAGGATTCGACCCCAGGCCTCTGAGAGGAGGTCCTAGGGGCAGAGCCATCCTGGGGCAGCCTGGCCTGACTGTGCTATGCCTCAGGTCATTCCTGCCACGGAAGGCAGTGAGTACCTCTTCAGGATCCTACCCAATGGTTCCATCATCCTCAATGGCAGCCTCGACTACAACACCAAGAGTTCCTTCTATCAGCTGGAGCTGAAGGCCTGTGTGAGTAGGGGCGCTGGTGGGAGCTGGGGGCATGGGGACCCGAGACCCAGATTCATGGAGACCTGTCTCCCGGCAGGACTCGGGTGGCCTGTACAACAATCACACCGTCATCCAGTGCTCCTCATCTGTCTTCGTGTCCATCTCTGTAATCGACAAGCCAGACCTGGACCCCCAGTTTGTTAGGGAGTTTTACTCAGCCTCCGTGGCTGAGGATACACCCCAGGTATGCTGGGCACCTGGGAGAGGGCCTGGGGGGAGCTGAGTGGTAGGGAAAGGGTCTGGCTACTGACCGTGCCTCCCTGCAGGGAACCTCGGTGCTGAAGGTGGAGGCCATGGATGGTGACAGAGGCATCAATGACCCTGTGATCTACAGCATCTCCAGTGAGAACGGGATGTCCCCAGGCTGGGGCTGGGGCAAGGGAAGGGGTGGGGGTTCCGTCAGAGCCACCGGAAGGAGCTGCTCCTGCTGCTTCTTCCCAGATTCCACAAGGCCTGGCTGGTTTGATATTGGCAAGCAAGATGGGGTGATCACAGTCAACAGTCCCCTGGACAGAGAGCAACTGCTAGAGGAGGATGAGGAAGTGCAAGTGCAGGTCACGGTGAGTGAGGGAGCCACTGCCCTCTTTGCACCCCCGCTCTCTGCACCCCCACTCTCTGCACCCCCACTTTGACCTTTGATCTCAGCTCTCTCAGAATGCTGGTTCTCTGACCTCTGCCTTCCGGCTTCAACTCTGCTCTCAGGCTACCGAGACGCACCCCAACATCCACGGGCAGGAGGCCAAGGCGAGCATATGGGTCACGCTGAGAGTAACAGACGTCAATGACCACGTACCTGAGTTTTACAACTGCAGCCTCCAAGACTGCGCATTCACTCCCAACGAGACTCAAGTCAACTTCACTGGCTACGTGGATGAGCACGCCTCCACGCGCATCCCCATTGAGGACCTCACCATGGTGGTCTACGACCCAGACAAGGCAGGTGCACCCAGATCATAGGCAGGGTGGGCGGAAGTGATGATGGGGGATCACTGGGGAGGGGAGGTGGCGAGTGACCAGCAGAGCACCGACCATGGTACACAGTGTCACAGTGGGTGACAGCAGTGCCAACCATGCGTGGAGGTGACAATCAGAGTTTGAATGACATTTGGAACTTCTGAGTGATGCTGAGCTGGTGGGAGGTCTTGTGTTCAGGGTGGAGCTCAGTGGTGGGGAATGGAAAGGCAGGATGCTGGGTAATGTTGAGTGGAATGTCACTTTCGGTGGTGGTGTGTAGAGGGTAGTGATGGGTAGATAGTGAAGTTGAGGGGAGCTGGTATTGGATATTGGGGGATGTGGGAGGTGTTGAGCACGGACGCTTCTAAATGGGTGTCAAATTGGAAGGCATTCTTGGGAGAGGTTGGGATTGAGTGGTGGATGATTTGGGTAGTACTGAATGCTGAATAAGTACAGTGGTAGTGACAATGAGTTAATACAAAGTGTTGAGTGGGGGATGATTTTGGGTGGTGGTGGTGGTTGGGTGGTGTGTGGAGTTTATGGTTGGCATTAAGTGGAGAGGGTATGGAGCAGAAGGGGCGTGTGGGTAATGGGCCAATGTTGGGCACTGATGGTGTTTGGTGTTGGAGTGCGTGGTGGAGGGTGGCTGGTACAGAAGACTCAAAGGGAGTGAGTGGTGTGTGTCCAGGCTCTGCAGCCCAGGCTGGGGCCCACAGTGCCTCAGAGAAGTCTTCTTCTGATGAGCCCACATCTACAGGGACTAGTGACCAGTCCACCCTCCCAGGGTCTGTGGCCAGGGATTGGGGGAAAGACGCAGGAGGGTACACTGCAGGACGGGGGTCCCTACTTACAGCCCACCTCTACAGGGCAGCAACGGCACCTTCCTGCTGACCTTGGGGGGCCCGGATGCCGAAGCCTTCAGCGTCTCCCCGCAGCGGGCAGCGGGCTCAGTGGATGTGCAGGTGCTGGTGAGGGAGCCATCGCTGGTGGACTACGAGAGGCAGTCCGTGATGCTGGTGCAGGTGAGCGGTGCTCGGTGGCCCAGGGGAGCCAGCCACGGGGCGCTCCCACCCCCACGCCGCTTCTCTTCCTCTGTCCTTAGGTCACAGCCACTGACTCTGTCAGCGGGAACGCCTCTGTCGCCTCGGTGACCATCCACCTTCGAGACACCAATGACCACAGGCCCACGTTCCCCAGCAGCATGTACAACCTCAGCGTCTTTGAGCACAGTCCTGTCGGCTATGTGGTCACCGACAGCATCCGCGTGAGTGACGGGACAGGGCTGGACTGGGCTGGGAGAGGCGTGGAGATGGGCAGGCCTGGGGCTGGCCCTGCCAGAGTCTCTGCATCATCTGGGGTCATCGGATCCCAGCAAGCGTGCATGTACATGTGAGTGTGCGAGGGTGAGCGTGTCAGTCTGAGTAGTCAAGGGCTTCTCCCTTCGGCTCAGGAAGCAAGCCTGCCCTGTCCTCATCAATTACACGGTCAGCAGCGAGGGCATGGCTTCTGCTCAGTGTCCCATTTCCTGTCTCTCTGCCTCGCAGGCCTCCGATCCCGACACAGGAGAGGGGGGCCGCGTCACCTACAGCCTGCTTCCAGGGAACGGGTAACGTCTCTGATGGGAGCGGGGCAGGTGGTAAGGGGGACCCAGGTCCGCCTCTCTGCCTCACAGTGGGGCTAGAGGAGCCAGATAAAATATAGGGTACCCAGTTACATTTCAATTTCAGATAAATAAATTATTCCTTTTTTTGTTGTTGTTGTGTAAGTAGGTTGCAAATATTCCATGGGACGTCCTAAAATACTTTTCATTGTTTATCTGAAATTCAAATTGAAGTGGGCATCCTGCATCTTTTTTCGCTCCATCTGGCCGCAGGGCGGACATCTTTGCAGTGGATCCAGACTCGGGGAAGGTGACGGTGAGAAACAGCGAGCTGCTGGACCGGGAGAAGCAGGCTGTGTACTACCTCACGCTGCAGGCCACGGACGGCGGGAACCTGTCGTCCTCGACCACGCTACAGATCCACGTGCTAGACGTCAATGATAACAGTCCCGTGGTCAGCGGCTCCTACAACATCTTTGTCCAGGAGGAGGAGGGAAATGTCTCCGTGACCATCCAGGTGCGAGCCAGCCTGAAACTGGTGGGCGGAGGGAACAGGCCCAGGGCACCAAGCCTGGCTCTGTGGTCATGTTGGCCCTGTGCTGGAATCTGGGCTCTGCTGTGTAGCCCTGAGAAAGTCACTCAGTCTCTCTAGGCCTCCATTTCTTCTTTGGAAAATAAGGTCAATCATAGACCTTATTCCCAGGGTCATAAAGGATATAAAGTACTGCCTAGCACAGAGCAAGCCCTCAAAAACCACACTGCTCTTTAAAATGCAGGTCCCGACCTCACTCCAAAAAGGATTTGGGTGGCTTAGATTTAAAAGTATAATAAAAGAAATGAAGAAAAAGAGAAAATAAACACAAATCATGTCCAACTCTATGTGACCCCATGGACTGTAGCCCACCAGGCTCCTCCATCCATAGAATTGTCCAGGAAAGAATATTGGAGTGGGTTGCCATTCCCTTCTCCATGGGATCTCCTGACCCAGGGATTGAACCCAGGCCTCCTGCATCACAGGGAGATTCTTTACCATCTGAGCTACCAGGTGGTGTAAGCACAAAGGCAGGGTTAAACCCGAAGCCATACAATTGCTAGGAGAGGGCTGAAAATTCAGTTGTGAGCTTCATAATGGCCAGAGCAAAAATGGAAATGAGACCAGTGGCCAGGTTCTCAGAGATGAGGAGATAAGAACCAACTGTTGGCTCCAGAGGAACGCTGGGGAGAAGCTCCTGCACCGAATCATCGATAAGGACGTCTTGTGAGAAGCAGGAAACAAAGTCTTCAGAATGACAATCATGTGGCCACGGGGCCCTCCCGTCTTTCTGGGGCTTGTGGTTTCCTGATCTCTTGATAACCTTGTGAAGTAGCTGCTCTAATGGTCCCCATTTCACGGAAGGAGAAAACAGGCTTAAAGAGGTTAAGTGACTTTCCTGTGGCTGTACAGCCAATGAGTGGCAGTGCTGAAACCTGGGTCTTTCTCCATGCATCTCAATGCTTCTCACCCTGGTCTGAGAGCTCTTTGGGGGCAGGAGCATCTCAGATATGCTGCTGGAACCACAGTGCCCGGTTTCAGCCCTGAGAAGTGCTTGGCGAATCAGCCGGCCTGAGTTCAGAGTGCTGAGGGATGAACAACCAGAGTTTTTCATTTCATAAACAAGAACCCGACAGATCTAAAACAAAAAGAGCTGAAGGTGTCAGTATGCGAGGGAGGAGACGAAAGAATTGGGTCCAAGTCAGACTAGCCCAGCTCTGGATTCAAAGCCACATTTGCTGAGCACTTACGTGCAGCAGGCCCTTTGCTGAGCCCTGGGTCCTCCGAGATGAATTCACCATAATTCCTGCTTCCAGAGAGGGTGGCAGACCATCACGCAAGGGTGTCACTTGTGCTGTGTGGAAGGCGGCACAGGGGTGGGGGAAGCCCCGCGGAGGGACCAACCTGACCTGGAGTCAAGCAGACACGGTGTCGAAGGCATTCGTGTGTGAGCGCAAAGCCCTGATGGCAGGGGAGAGCCTCTTGGGCTCTCTGTGCCCAGTCACCCTAAAGGCACACCAAGCGTGTGCTCAGGAGCCTGGCAGGACAGGAATACACACACACAGATTGGGTGAAGAATTTCAGCTACTTAAAAAAAATAATAAAGCACTGAAGTAGTCATGATGAATCAGAATCTCGTTGGACTTCACACTTACTTTTTTGGCTGCACCACGTGGCCTGTAGGATCTCAGTCCCTCTACCACCCCCACAGCCAGGGACTGAATCTGGGCTCCAGGAGGCAAAGTCCAGAATTGTAACCACCAGGCCACCACGGAATTCCCCTACATTTACTTCTGTTGGTTAATTTTTACGTTTGACTGTCTTTAGTATATTGCCCCCACACCTCTCACCTCGCTAGAATATCAGCTCCATACGGGAACTGTCTTGATCACAGCTCTAGTCCCAGTACCTAGAACAGGGCTGGGCATGTGGTAGGTAAACATGTGTGGGATGAAGGAATGACCTCAGTGTTTAAGACCTCAGAAGGTCTTGCAAGCTCTTGTTGGTCCTGTCCTCTTAGCTGGGAGACAGGAGCTGGGAATTGGGGAGAAGCCCTCTGATTTTAGGAGGGGGAGGCCCATGGGTGGGCAAGCACCTGATGGCGGGCATCCCAACCCTGCTCACCTGCCCAGGCTCACGACAATGACCA
The DNA here is from genome assembly GCF_055505025.1 of Bos grunniens. Lineage (NCBI taxonomy): Eukaryota > Metazoa > Chordata > Mammalia > Artiodactyla > Bovidae > Bos > Bos grunniens. The sequence goes on from NC_141171.1 coordinate 38,088,337, forward strand.
GCCAGACACCAACAACAGCCTGCTGCACTTCAGCCTCCTGCCCAGCCCCTTTAGCCACAACTTCTCAGTGGACCCCGACAAAGGCATTCTCAGAAACCTGGGGCCCTTGGACCGAGAGGCCATCGACCCTGCTCTGGGGGGCCGCATCGTGCTGAGCGTGAACGTGTCTGACTCTGGCGAACCTGCCCTCTGGACCACAGTCGGTGTCACCATCACCGTGGAGGTAAGGCCCGGCTCAGTTGGGGACGGGGTTTGGGATGAACCCTGTATTGGGAGGCTCCCGAGAAGGTGGCCTGTTCTGCCTCCTCCCAGCTCAAATCACATTTCTGCCCTTGCAATATAGTGGGTAAAAGAGTTCTGGAGCCAAGCTGATGGGTTAGAGTCCTGGCTCATTGGTTGTGTAACCTTAGGCAATCAGTCAGCCTCCCTGTGTCCTCAACTTCCTCATCTGTAAAATGGGGATGAAAATAATATGAGTTAATAAATGGAAAGTGTTGCAAAGAATGCCCGGCCTGGAGAAAACACTCAGTGCACACCTGGCCCTGCAAGGGAGCGGGGGTTAGCTCCATCATATTGATCAAAAAACTAAGGTGCACAGAGGTTCAGTAGCTTGCCTGGGTCACAGAATGGGGCTTTGAATTCAGTCTGGTTCTAAGGCTGCTGTCCGGCCACAAGCACCTTATGTCCACGATGTAGTTGGCGCCCCCTTGGGTTTTGCAGTGCACAGCCTGCACCACTGTACACAGCAGTCTTGTTTCCCACTGGGTTGGGATGTGACACTTTCCTACAAGGGTCAGAATGTGATATCAGGGAAAACAGAAACAGAAGATATCAGAAGCCAGGTGAGGTCTCACCAGCTGTCTTTGGGGGTCGGGGGCAATAGGCCATAAAGAAGGAAAAAAAGCAAAACTGCCTTTCTTGAGCCATCAGGGTTCTTTCACACCCATGAGCCCTGTGAGTAGGGATGATGACCCCAATCTGCAGATGAAGACACTGAGGCTCAGAGAGGTCAGAGTCACACACGAGGAAGAGATGGAGCTGGGTTGAACTTGGAGCTGTGCTTGTAGCTCCTCCTGTGAGGACGACCTTGAGAAGGCAGCTGGCCATGGGCATGGGGCAGTGATGCCATCTCTGGGAAATCTCCATCAGAAATTCCACCTGGTTAAGAAGGAGAGGGCTCTGGTTTTCAAAGATGTCCGTCCTACCATTATTTAGAAAAAGCCCAAAGCAAAAGTCCATGAGCCGCCCTGGGGAAGGACCCGGAGAGCCAAGAGCACTCAGTATACCAGCGTCAGGGGAGGAGGTGCAGGCGGAGTTGGCCTGATGCTGTGACACAGGAGCAGCACTCTGCGTGGGTGACCAGAGAGGCCACTGGAAAGGGAAGGCGAGAACAGAATGCAGTGGGCATCCGAGGGCAGGACCAGGTCCAGCCCTGGCATATGCCCCCAGCGCCTCCCCACCTGAGCTCAGAGCGAGTGTGGTGGGGCCAACCAAGGGTAGGAGGGACAGGAGGAAGGAGGGGACCAGGAAAAACTTGGGTATTTGTGGGATCATGGTGGTATTGGGACCAACACAGTAAATCCGAGAGATGGGGAGTCAAGCTGGGCCAGGCAGGGACACAGGTGGGGATGCAGAACCATCCTCTGGAGAGCAGGGTCTGAGACAGCTGTGAGTGGTGGGCAGGGAAACACAGTGCGCACCCAACTTCAGAGGGCCTGCCGTGGACCTCGGAGCCCCAGGAGGTGGGGTCTGGGCTAGCTCTGTCCTCTTGAAGTCTGTTTCATCATTTCTGAAGTGGGCAGCGCTGTCTGAGGAGAGGGACAGAGAGAATGGACCGCAGGTCAGGGGAAATATTAGCTTCTCAGGCTATGTCTGGGGAGGCCCAATCCGGGGGCCTGAGTTCCCTGGGCTCAGAACAGCCTCTGTCTGCAGGACATCAATGATAATCTGCCCATCTTCAACCAGTCCAGATATTTCTTCTCAGTGAGGGAGAGAGACCCAGGTAAGTCCTCCCTGGGGCTCCCTGGGTAAGTCAAGGGCAGGCCTGAGGCCCCCAAGGTGGGTGAGGATGGAGGATGCCTCCGGTGGCCGCCAGGCCGGGGGTCCTTCTGCACTCTGCCCCTCATCCACAGGAGTGCAGGTGGGCATGGTGGAGGCCTGGGATGCAGACCAAACGGAAGCCAACAATCGTATCAGCTTCAGCCTGTCAGGGAGCGGCGCCAACAACTTCATGATCCGAGGCTCAGTGCTGGGGTCTGGGCAGGCAGTGGGCCGCCTCTCGTTGCCCTTGGATGTGAGCCTGGACTACGAGACACAGGCCTCCTTCAGTCTGATCATGAGTGCCGAGAACGCGGACGCCCAGGGGCGTGAGACTACAGCAGAAGTCCTTGTAACTGTGGAGGACGTGAATGACGTGCCACCCACCCTGGACTCAGCCTCGCTCCAGGGCATCCGGGTGGCCGAGAATGGCTCGCAGCACGGCATTCTGGTCAACGTGGTGGCCCAGGACAGGGATACCATGTCCCAGGTGGAGGTACAGCTCGTGAATGTCATCTGCACCAAGGCTGGAGTTGACGTGGGCAGCCTGTGCCACGGCTGGTTCTCTGTGCTGGCCAACGGCTCGGTGATCATCAACCAGAGCGAGGCCATCGACTATGAGGCCTGTGACTTGGTCACACTGGTCGTGCGGGCCTATGACCTCACAACAGACCCCCGCTTCCAGGCCTACAGTGACAATGGTGAGGCAGCCTGGCCTGCAGGGCTCAGCAGGCTGCAACATAGGGGCTGTGGGGAAGGACTGGAATTTGTAAGGTCGGGGTTCAAATCCTGGCTCCAGCCCCGGCCAGCTGTGCCCCTGGGAAAGTCACGACACTGCCCAGAACTTTAGTTGCCCCATCGGTCAAGTGGAGTTGGGTAGTAGGTTGCCTATGAAGAGTACATGAGAATATGTATGGAAGGCATTGAGTGCAGTGCTTGGCATGCTGTTGTTGTCCAGTTGCCCAGTCGCGTCTGACTCTTTGCGACCCCATGGACTGCAGCATGCCAGGCCTCCCTCTCCCTAACCATCTCCCCCAAATTTGCCCAAGTTCATGTCCATTGCGTTGGTAATGCCATCCAGCCATCTCATCCTCTGACTCCCTCTTCTCCTCCTGCCTTCAATCTTTCCCAGCATCAGGGTCTTTTCTAATGAGTTGGCTGTTCACATCAGATGAACAAAATACTGGAGCTTCAGCTTCAGCATCAGTCCTTCCAACGAGTATTCAGGGTTGATTTCCTTTAAGATCGACTGGTTTGATCTCCGTGTTGTCCAAGGGACTTTAGCACTTAATGCTGTGATGCTGAGAGGCAGTGTAAAGAGACTTCAGAGCCACGTGTGTGCTCAGATCCCACGTCTGACACCAAGTAGCAATAACAGTCACATCAACAGCCAGCATATATTGAATCCTTACTACAGCCCAGCCTATGCTAGGCACCTTGCAAGCATTTCACCATTTTACTCCCACACAATCCATGTGGTAGGTGATCCCTAGCCAATTTTATAGATGAGGAAACTGAGGTACAGAACGGGCAGTTCAATAATGTAGCTTACACAGCTAACCAGGGCCAGAATAATGTTGTGGCCAGGTGGGACATACCTGGGCTGGGCTCAGTCCTGGCCCAGTGGTCTCACTGTGTGACTTTGGACAAGTTGCTTATCCTCTCTGAGGTCTGGGGAGAATGCTCCCTCCTACACAGGCCAGAGGAGACTGAGTTAGTAGGGGAGGGGTCTGACCGTGGGTGATGCATGGGAGGGAGGCTGCTGGGAACAAGCCTGAGGACCAGGCTTTGTGGGTCAAGTCTTGCTTAGAGACCAAAGCCAGCCAATCTTTTCCCTCTAGGAAGCCTCCCCATCACCATCGAGGATGTGAATGACAACGCGCCTTATTTTCTGCCTGAGGATAAGACTTTTGGTAAGCTGCAAGCCCCTCCCTCCCCACCCACACTGTACTCTGCCAGAACTACCTTTGGGCAACTCCCACAGATGCTGCTCAGACCCCAGGTGTGCCTCTGGAAAGGGAGGAAGGCCTCCAGCCCTGTCTCTCTCTCAGGGATTCAACAGGAGGAGAGACCCGAGTTTTCACTCTATCTCTGTCCCAACTCACATCTGACCCTGGGCCCGGCCCTCCTTCTCTGGCCTCAGTTTCCCCATCTGCACAATGGGGGGTGGAGAACCTGCTAACTAGCGGCTCAGGGGTAGCTGTAATGGGGGTCTGGCAGTAGAGAGCTTAAGGGCAGGTTTGGAGGGATGCGCCCCGAGCTGGGCTTATTATGGTCAGCAGTTGGCCCAGGGGGCACTGGCCCTGATGCCACTGACCTCTTCCTGTCTACACTTGCAGTGATCATCCCAGAACTCGTCATGCCCAACCAGCAGGTGGCGTCCGTCCGGGTAAGTCCCTGGCTCCAGCCGTTGTCAGTCACATCAGCCCCAGGAGACACAGGGCCTAGGCCTGTGGGTCTTTCAGCCATCCTCCAAATGTTTAGACACTAGAAAGAAAATGTATTAACTCTCTGGGATGGAAATGAAGCACCTGCTTAATTGATATCATTAAACTCCATTAATTGTTAAGTGTGGTATTCATAAACAATTCATGACCCTAAAAACCACTTGCAGTGCTTTTCTTCAGAATTCTGGACTATTACAGAGAAATCACAATAACTGTAAATTAAACAAGTTCCTCGTATTAAATAATTTCCAGAGCAAGCTGCAAAAATGCTTTCAATTTTTATAGCAGTGGATGTGTTTATATTAGAAGGTGGTAGCTGTCCCCGCAGTGGGTGGGACTGAGGCCTCCCCCACAGCCCTGGGGCCTGGGTCTGGCCAGGCCTTTTAACTGAGCTGGGGAGCTGTTGTGCCTTTTAGGAACTCACTTTCCCTTCCAGACAAGAAGCTGTCAGCTCTTGGCAGTGACTCCTTAGGGTTCAGGCGTTTTAATATGTGGGTGGCCCTCCTTGAGTTATGGAAAGGGCATGGGTGTGGAGATGGATGGGTCTGGCCCTCCCCACTTACAGCCGAATGTGCCCTGGGGAAGACAGGTCTCTGTCAGAACCCCAGTGTCCTCCCATAAAAGGGGAATAGTAATTCTCCCTTTCTGGGCCTTCCCAGGTGGCGCTAGTGGTAAAGAACCCGCCTGCCAATGCAGGAGACATAAAGATGTGGGTTTGATCCCTGGGTTGGGAAGATCCCCTGGAGGTAGGCATGGCAACCCACTCCAGTACTCTTGCCTGGAGAATCCCATGGACAGAGGAGCCTGGCGGGCTACGGTCCATGGAGTCGCAGAGTTGGACACGACTGAAGCCACTTAGCACTCATGCAGTTCTTCCTCTCTAGGTTCTTTCTAGGCTCAAAGGGTCAGTTTTCCAATCTTCAGCCCTGGCTGAAGACGTTCATTCCTACGTCAGGAGTGTGGCCCTGGCTTTGAACAATTTTCTTTAAATCAACTCCCTTTTGAAACGTCAACACCAGCTTTAGCCTCATCCTGAACAGTGACATCAGTGGCCTCACGGCTCTGTGTGTTGGTCGTATTCTTCTCCGAAAGGCACTAGAGTGAATAAAAATGCCTCATTTCATGGTCCGCTGGGGGAATTCATACTCCTGTTAGCGAGTGCTGAAAGGAGGGGTCTGGGGGAAGGTGCTTGGTACACAGTAGGTGCTCAGGACAACTGAGTGTTCCTAGGCTTGTGCGTGTGTGGCAGTGAGAGGGGGAACCTTCCCAGGGTGACCTTCTACCTGGGAGAGACTTGGGCAGTGACCTGTTGAGTTGAAGCAGGGACATATTCAAACACTGTTTGTTTAAAGCACTTGGTCAGTGGCCTGGGGAAGGCCAAAAGAGGTCACGGCAGGGCCAGGCTCCCAGGCTACCCTAGCTTCAGATTCCTGCTGGGGCTGGAGGGGTGCCTGGCCTGGCCCAGCCCCCACAGTGTGTTCCCTCTGTCTTGCTCCCAGGCCAGAGATGACGACTCAGGGAACAACGCAGCCATCCTGTTCTCCATCTTTCAAGTGGATTTCATCGCTAAGGATGGGGCCGTGATCCCTTTTCAGGGCTTCTTCCGGGTCTCCACTTCCTCGGAGGCCAGCGTGTTCACTGGCAACATTGAGTAACTGCGGGAAGCCCCTGGACAGGGGTGGGGGAGCCAAGCGGGGCCTCAGGGCAGTGAGTTCCCCATCCTAGGAGGGGTCCAAGGGGGTTCTGAGAGGACTACAGCTTGGGTTTCAGAACTGAGTGGTGCCCTCCTACCTTCCGTAGCCTGGTGACCAGCCTTGATTCCACTCTCCAAGGCACCTACCAAGTGACGGTCAAGGCCCAAGACAGCCCTTCTGAGGGTCCTGCCCAGGAAGCCAGAATCACCCTAAACGTGAGTGTTAGGTTCTGTCTCAGTTCCCAGTGCCCTCTGCCACTCCAGGGTCCCTTGCGTCTCATCTTCCCCATGTCCCCCTCCCATAGCTCTTTACCGTGGACCAGAGTTACCGCGTGAGGCTGCAGTTCTCACTGAACAAGGAGGAGGTGGGCGCCAACTCGGAAAAGATTAAGGAGTAGGTCTCAGGAGCCAGGGGGCGGGTGGCTTGTGGGGAAGAACAGGGCTTGGGAGGCTAGTCCCTGATAGAAATCTGAATGGAATATCTCTCAACCCTGTCCGTGACCCACATTTGATCTGGTCCTTGTCTTTGACCCTATACCTGTACCGGCACTTCCATTCTGCATGTGCCCAGAAGCCTATGGTTGGCTGGGCAGAGACAGGCCTAAATAGGGCTGCCACATATAGTTGCAAAGGCAGTGCACTGCACAAGGGCACTCTGCTTGCTAAGCTATAAACCCGGTCCCAGAGGAAGGGGCTTCCTTGTCTAATTTGCACAAGAGTGCTACTTGCTTAGCCAGTGGAGCTGTCCGGAGGAGGTGACCCTCACACAATCCCTAATTTCACTGCAGAGCCCTGGCCACAGGCCTGGGCTAAGGCCCCTACCCCAACCCTCTGTGACATCTGCCCTCTTTGCAGGGCTCTTGCTCAGGCAACCAGGACTACTGTCTACATTGTGAACATTCAGGACATAGACTCCCAGGTTCGGTGAGTGCCCACTCGGTGGATGGGGCGAGAAAGACAGGATCAGCAGCAGGGGTGTGGCCGGGTGGTCCTGGGCTGCGGGCTTCACCTCTGCCCCATTCCAGGGCCCGAGGACGTTCCTATCTTGATGCCTATTTTGTCTTCTCAAATGGGTCAGCCTTGACCCTTGACCAGCTGAGTATGTGAGTGGGGCTGCCCTTGGGGTGGGCAGGAGGGTAAGCAAGAAGCCTGGGGGATGCCAATGTCCCTCGGGCCTGAGCGGGGCTTTGTGGCCAGGATGATCCGGAATGACCAGGACTCCCTGACGCAGCTGCTGCAGCTGGGGCTGGTGGTACTGGTGAGTGTTGGTGGGACAGAGGTAATAGGAGAGCAGGGAGGCGGGAGACTGACCCCACAGCCTCCTCCCATCACACTGCTTCTTCTCCAGGGCTCCCAGGACAACCAAGAGTCAGAGTCACAGGACACACTCCGCAACGTCACCATAGGACTGGGAGTCGCTTTGCTGCTGGCCATTGTGATCTTTAGCACAATCATCATGTGTACCCAGAAGAGGTGCTGCTCCCATCACCCTCTGTGTCTCAAACCTCCCCTCTCTTACCACCCAAGATATCTAGGGGTAGAAAGACCTGGAGCTTAGGTGTCAGGAACATCTGTATTAAATCCCCAGTGACTCCTTAGGATCTCTTGGGTAGGTCATCTCCCCTTCCCAAGCCTCAGTTTCCTCATATGCAAAATAGGCTTGATGCTAGATTCCCCAGATCATTTCAGGGATCCACGTGCATCTCATACCAGCAGACATCTGGCATATGTTGTTGTTGTTCAGTCACTCAGTCTTGTCTGGCTGTCTGCAACCCCATGGACTGTGGCACCCCAGGCTTCCTTGTCCTTCACTATCTCCCAGAGTTTGTTCAAACTCATGTCCATTGAGTCGGTGATGCCATCCAACCATCTCATCCTCTCTTGCCTCCTCCTCCTGCCTTCAATTTTTCCCAGCATCAGGGTCTTTTCCAATGAGTCAGCTCTTTGCAGCAGGTGGCCAAAGTATTGGAGCTCCAACATCAGTCCTTTCAATGAGTATTCAGGGTTGATTTTCTTTAGGATTGACTGATTTGACCTTGCATTCTAAGACTCTCAAGAGTCTTCCCCAGAATCACAGTTCAAAAGCCTCAATTCTTTGGTGCTCAGCCTTCTTTATGGTCCAACTCTCACATCCATACATGACTACTGGAAAAACCATAGTTTTGACTACAAGACTTTTGTCGGCAAAGTGATGTCTCTGCTTTTTAATATGCTGTCTAGATTGGTCATAGCTTTTCTTCCAAGGAGCAAGCGTCTTTTAATTTCATGGCTGTAGTCACTGTCCACAGTGATTTGGGAACCCAAGAAAATAAAGTCTGTCACTATTTCCACTTTTTCCCCATCTATTTGCCATGAAGTGATGGGACTGGATGCCATGATCTTCATTCTTTGAACACTGAGTTTTAAGCCGTCTTTCTTTCACTCTCCTCTTTTTACCTTCATCAAGAGGCTCTTTAGTTCCTCTTTGCTTTCTGCCATTGGGCATATCTGAAGTTGTTGATATTTCTCCCAACAATCTTGATTCCAGCTTGTGAGTCATCCAGCCTGGCATTTCACGTGATGTACTTTGCATAATTTAAATAAGCAGGGTGACAATATACAGCCTTTGTGTACTCCTTTCCCAATTTTGAACCAGTCCGTTGTTCTAACTGTTGTTTCTTGACCTGCATATAGGTTTCTCAGGAGGCAGGCAAGCTGGTCTGGTATTCCCATCTCTTTAAGAATTTTCTACAGTTTTTTGTGATCCATAGTCAAAGGCTTTAGCCTAGTTAATGGGGAGAAATAGATGTTTTTCTGGAATTTCCTTGCTTTCTCTATGATCCAATGGGTGTTGGCAATTTGGTATCTGGTTCCTCTGCCTTTTCTAAAACCAGGTTGTACATTTGGAAGTTCTTGGTTTATATGCTTTTGAAGCCCAGTTTGAAGGATTTTGAGCATTACCTTGCTAGCGCGTGAAATGAGCACAATTGTACGGTAGTTTGAACATTCTTTGCCATTGCCTTGCTTTGGGATTGGAATGAAAACTGACCTTTTCCAGTATTGTGGCCACTTGTGGCTGAGTTTTCCAAATTTGCTAACATATTGAGTGCGGTACTTGAACAGCATCATCTTTTAGGATTTGAAATACCTCAGCTGGAATTCCATCACCTCCACTAGCTTTATTCATAGTAATGCTTCCTAAGGCCCACTTGACATCACACTCCAGGATGTCTGGCTCTAGGTGAGTGGTCTCATCATCATGCTTATCCAGGTCACTGAGACCATTTTGTAGAGTTCTGTGTATTCTTGCCACCTCTTCTTAAACTCTTCTGTTTCTTTTAGGCCCTTGACATTTCTATCCTTTATTTTGCCCATCTTTGCATGAAATGTTCCCTTGGTATCTCTAATTTTCTTGAAGAGATCTCTAATCTTTCCCATTCTACTTTTTTCCTCTATTTCTTTGTGTTGTTCACTTAGGAAGACTTTCTCATCTCTCCTTGCTATTCTCTGGAACTCTGCATTCAGATGGGTATATCCTTCCTTTTCTCCTTTGCCTTTAGCTTCTCTTCTTTTCTCAGCTATTTGTTAGGCCTCCTCAGTCAACAACTTTGCCTTCTTGCATTTCTTTTTCTTGGGGATGGTTTTGGTCACTGCCTCCTATACAGTGTTACAAACCTCCATCCATAGTTCTTCAGGCACTCTGTTTACCAGATCTAATCCCTTGAATCTACTCATCACCTCCACTGTATCATCGTAAGTGATTTGACTTAGGTCATGCCTGAATGGTCTAATGGTTTTCCCTACTTTCTTCAATTTAAGCCTGAATTTTGCAATGAGGAGCCTATGATCTGAGCCACAGCTCCAGGTCTTGTTTTTGCTGACTGTAGAGAGCTTCTCCATCTTTGGCTGAAAAAACATAATCAATCTGATTTTGGTATTGACCATCTGGTGATGTCCACGTGTAGAGTCATCTCTTGGATGACTCTTGGGTTGTTGGAAAAGGGTGTTTGCTATGACCAGTGTGTTCTCTTGGCAAAACTCTGTTAGCCTTTGCCCTGATTCATTTTGTATTCTGAGGCCAAACTTGCTTGTTTCTCCAGGTATCTCTTGACTTCATACCTTTGCATTCCAGTCCCCTATGATGAAAGGGACACCCTTTTTAGTTAGTTCTAGAAGGTCTTGTAGGTCCTTATAGAACTGATCAACTTCAGCTTCTGTGGCATTAGTAGTTGTGGTATAGACTTGGATTACTGTGATGCTGAATAGTTTGCTTTGGAAACAAACCAAGATCATTCTTTTTTTTTTTTTTTAGATTTCATGCAAGTACTGCATTTTTGACTATGAGGACTATTACATTTCTTCTAAGGGATTCTTGCCCTTAAATATGCCCATTCCTATCCATTTTAGTTCACTGATTCCTAAAATCACTGATTCCTAAAATCAGATGTTCACTCTTGCCATCTCCTTCTTGACCACATCCATGGTCATGGACCTAACATTCCAGGTTCCTATGCAATATTGTTCTTTACAGCACTGGAGTTTACTTCCACCACCAGACACATCCACAGCTGAGTGCCAGTTGTGCTTTGGCCCAGCGTCTTCATTCTTTCTGGAGCTATTTCTCTGCTCTTCCCAGGTAGCTTTCTGGACACCTACCAATCTGGTGGGGCTCATCTTCCAGTGTTATTCATATTTTGTCTTTTCATACTGTTCATGGAGTTCTCAAGGCGAGAATACTGGAGTGGTTTGCCATTCCCTTCTCCAGTGAGCCATGGTTTGTCAGAACTTTCCACCGTGACCCGTCCGCCTGGGGTGGCTCTGCACAGCATGGCTCATAGTTTCACTGAGTTACACAAGGCTGTGATCCATGTGATCACTTTGGTTAGCTTTCTGTGATTATAGTTTTCATTCTGGAGGCTGTGGGACTGTAGTTCTTGCTTCTTCTGTCTGCCCTCTGATGGAAGAAGGTAAGAGGCTTGTGCAAACTTCCTGATGGGAGGGACTGGCTGTGGGAAAAATTGGGTCTCCTCTGTTGGGCAGGGCCATGCTCAGTAAATCCTTAATCCAATTTTCTGCTGATGGGTGGGATGCTCCCTTCCTGTTAGTTGTTTGGCCTGAGGCGGCCCAGTCCTGGAGTCTACAGGCTCTAAGGCAGGCTCTAAGGCAGCAAACTGCAAAAGGACTTATGCCAACATACCCCTCCTAAGATTGCTGCTGCCAGTGCCTGAGGGTGACAGTGGGTTGGCAGTGGCCTGACTCGGGGACAGGGGCACTGGCACATGCTATGCCTTTAATAAATGCTGCTTCTTTCCCCCTTTCTAATGCATATGGGGGCAGTAGCCATATCTGGGTGTGGTTCTAGGCTTTGCCACTGATCAGCTGTGTGGTCTTCAGCAATGATTTTCCTTCTGTGATTCTTATGCTCTGTAAGATGGAGCTAACCTTCCACCAGCCAGGTTGTTGTGAAATCACACTCTCAGGGCCTGTACTGGGCACACAGTAGGTGAATAGGGAAAGTGGTGACCTCCCATTCTGGGTTCCCCATAGCTACCAGCGGAAGCTTCGGGCTATGAAAGCTGCCAAGGAGGCCCGGAAGACAGCGGTGGGGGTGATGCCCCCAGGCTCTGCCATCCCTGGGACTAATATGTACAACACTGAGAGGTAAGTGGGGACCAAAGGGTGGGTAAGAGGCCCCATGGGGTGGTTAAGCCCATGGTTACTGGACTGGGCTTTCTCTCCAGGGCCAATCCCATGCTGAACCTCCCCGCCAAGGACCTGGGCTTTGAGTCCCATTCTTCCTCCAGCGACTTGGACCACATCAGGTGAGCAGTGCCCCTGGCAGCCAGGCTGGTTGGTGGTAATAGTCATGGTGCAGGGAAGGGTGAAGTGACAGTGATGGTGTGGTGATGGTGTGGTGATGGTCATGGTGGTAGTGGAAGTTGTTGGCCACAGACAGGTTGGATTGGGCCTGCCAACCATCTGAGCTCCATTGTCTCCCCTACAGCGTCAACTCCCTGGATGACAATTCTGTGGATCTGGAAAACAGCGCGCAGGAAATCAAGGCAAGATGGGGGATGAGTTGGTACCTGGGGTTTCTGACTTAGGGTGCTTCTCTGAAGAGGTGGGGTTCAGGACAGAGCTCAAGGGACCTGCTGCTGACATGGGTGTGTCTCTGCCCTCAGCCTTGGGAAATCCCATGGCTTTGGAATGGGACCCAATCCTTATTCCTCTACTCATTCACTGTGACCCTGGGTGGGTGACTTCTTCCCTCTGGTTCTCAGTTTTCTAATCTATAAATGGGGATCAGAACACCAACTATTCAAAACTGTTGTGAGGATGAAATAAGAGTGGGTATAAAAACCATCTGGCACAAAGCAAGTGCTCAGAAATCTGGTTCCTTCCCTTTATATCCTTTATATAAAAGCTGGTGGGGTGGGAAGAGGAGATCCGGAGATGAACATAATCCAACTGAAGAGCAAAGGTGGGCTCGAGTGAACAACAGTGCTGTTGTTTGTTCAGATGCTAGTTGGTTCGGTTAGATCAAGCATTTGCATAGCCTGGGCTGCTGACACGGGGAGCTCTTTAGATGTGAGTGTATCAGGTCACAGCCCAGGGATTCTGATCAGCTGGGGTGGGCCTGGGAAGGAAAGCTCCCGGGATTCTAATGTGCAGGTGAGTGAGAACCTCACAACTGGGAAAGTAGATCAGAGGGCTGGGTGGGGGATGGGGCGCCAGAACCAGGAGCAGCTATCCTCTCCTTCACACTTTGTAAACCACCACTGGAGTAGAAGCTCTAAGGCCCACTGACATTTGATAGTCTATGGCTGTGTGTGTGTGTGTGTGTGTGTGTGTGTAGGGATGGTATCCTCCCGCCATTCACCTTATCCATCCGACTTTGGGTCCTACCCTCAGCCTAGCCCTGCCCTCCTGGGGATCCATAGCCACCCTTCATGCTTCAAGACTTTTACTTTTAAAAAAAATATGTATTTGTTTGTTATTGGCTGTGCTGCGGCTTCCCTGATAGCTCAGTTGGTAAAGAATCCGGGCTGTGCTGGGTCTTTGCTGCTGTGTGAGGGCTTTCTCTGGTTGTGGTGCGTGGGCTTCTCATTGTCGTGGCTTCTCTTGTTGCAGAGCACAGGCTCTAGGGCAAGTGGGCTTCAGTAGTCGCAGCACACAGACTCCATAGTTGCAGTTTGCGGGTTCCAGAGCGCCGGCTCAGTAGTTGTGGCCCAGGGGCTTAGTTGCCTCGAGACATATGGGATTTTCCTGGAGCAGAGATCAAACCTGATTTCCCTGAATTGGCAGGCGGATTCTTAATCACTGGACCACCAGGGAAGCCTCATGCTTCACGACTTATTTTCCCTTAAGGATCCCTTACTTGAAAAGATTTGGTCAAACAAAGCCTCTCACAGGTGTTAAAATATCAGAATGCTGCCCAAGGACCTGGCTGTCACTCGAAGGCCTCCAAATGGGCCCCCAAGGATGAAGATGACGGATGGGGGTTCAGGCTGCCAGGCAGTGCTGGAGGCCTCTGGATGGATGGCTCATCTCTGGGTTCAAGATGGTTTGGAGCAAAAACTCCAACTTAGGTGGAGGGGAACAGTTTTGTGGGCTGGAGCTGGTGACTGGGCAGGTGGCCCCTAATGGAGGCTAAGTTTGACTCTAGTGGAGGAGAGTGGAGTGGGGAGGGGAGAGGAGTCAGAGACCCCAGCAATGGGGCTGGACCTGTGAGTTGGGGAGGGCCAGGGAACTCCCAGGGAGTCTGGAGAGGGAGGAGGATCAGAGTGCAGGCGTCTTCAGTCTTCAGGCCGGGAAAGAGCCAATCCTGCGAAAGCAGGGGATGGGGTTCAGTCTCCGAGATCCTGCAGCAGAAGGTGGGCCTTGAGGTCTCCAAGTGTGGAATGCAGGTGGGGCCTTTTTCCACAGTCCCCTTGGTGCCAACTCACCTAAGCCTTCCATAAATGTTTGTGTGGAAGGTCTGAAAGACCTGAGGGCTCATCCAGTCTGAGTTTTTCAAGCAACCGAGGCCAGGGAGGTGTGTTGAACTGCCCAAGATTAGAAAGCTCGCAAGGTCAGGGCATCCCAGAACCCAGGTCTCCTATCTCCCAGGCCAGGCCATGTTTCCTGGGCTGCAATGTGCCAACTGTTCCCAGTGGGGGTCTGTGTGGAGGGCTCTGGGGAGCATGGCAGACTGTTTAGCTCCTCCTGGGACCCCCTCAGATGTTCCACTGCTTACCAGGGACCAGAACAACCCCAGTCTGGAAAAAGCCCTTAGTGAGCCCTAGGGAGGGTGGAGGTGGTGGTGGTGGTTGGGGCTTTTCTCCCATGAGTGTCTTCATGGTGGAGTAACTGAGCCTGGGGGCCTGGCTGGTCCACAGGAGGGATTCTTGTGAAGGTGTGAGTGTGACATGTCACATGGTGAGGGGGAAGAGGGAGGGCAGGAGACGAATTAGTGTATGCCGTGATGGCCGGCAGGCAGGACCTGGGTGTGATGTATCCCTCTGGGATGGCAGAAGGACCTGCCAAATTCAATCAGGGGCAGCGTGGAGTTGTGGACAGGCTTTAGAGTCAGGAAGACCAGCTGTCCAAACCTTGTTCTGCCCCTTCTGGGCCAGAGAGCCTTCCAAGCCTCAGTTTCCTCATCTGTAAACTGGGGGACGTTATCCCTCCCTCAGGAGGTCCTGTGAGTACCTCAGGTCATGGATGGCTGTGCCCAGCACCCACCATGCATGCCATGAGGTACAGGTGGCAAGGACTGTGGCTGGACTGGTTCTGGCACAGGATACAGGGCTTGACATTATTCAGGACCTGGCAGAAGACCAAAATGCCACCATGTTCATGGGCAAGACAAAGGCTGGAGTAGATCCCTGAGGCCTGCCCCATCACCTGAACCCATCTGCACCACCAGTAGTCATGCCGCCTCTGGGACAGAGTCAGGAAACTGAGACCCCAGCCAAGGAACCATCTGGTTATGAGCTTGAAGGCCCAATCGTTCTCCTAAGGACTGGGGAGATCACTCCATCTTTGCCCTGGCCTGACCCCTCCCCTCCCTCTTTCCACAGAAGGAACCCCAGCATGGTCCCATGGGGCCACATCCAGAGCCCAGGAAGAATGAGCTGTCCGGGAGGAAGGTGGGCTCAGAGCAGAAGGAGGAGCTGGCCTTCACTAACCTTGGCCTGAACACCACAGATCTGTGATGGGGGCGCAGCCACCAGACCCTGGCCACAGAGCTCCACACGGGCCCCCACTCTTCTGATCCACCTCCAAAGAGGCCTTGTTACCCCCAAATTACACCTACCCTTCCCTGATCATAATAAGATAAGCTGCTCCACCCCTGTCTGCTTGTAGCCAATCACAACTGACGAGGGTTGGGGGAGTATTTTATTACCAATGTATTGTGACAGTTTGTAGCCAAAAACCGTGGCTGGAGGGTTGGGGGACAGGGGTACTGAGTGGTCACAAGGGACTTGTGGGGCTCACGGCTCTGGGGAATGAGGGACCGGAGAGGGTGGTCTTTTAGGGACTACGGTGGTTGTAGAGTGAGCTCTCCGTCGTGTCCCCAGCACCCAAGGCCAGCTGTCACCAGGCTGTGGGCCTCTGACCATGACCCTCTGGCGTTTCTGTGACTCTTGCAGCTGCGCCCACAGGGCAGTCCTTGCAGCTGCCTTTGGCCTGTCTGGGAGTTGTGGAGTGGTGTCCAGTGAGGGTGGGGATAGGGCCAGGTGAGGGGGAGACAGGAACTGGGGACAACTACCAGCATGCAAGAGATGCCCAGGCCATGGGGCCAGCCCGCCGCGTGGACACGCACTCGCATACACCCCGGGCTTGCACATCGGGGATCTCACATGCCAATCCTCACATACTTGGGGCTTTTGTACACAGTTTCTCCCGTTCTGGGGACCTGGCTGCCTCTGGAGACCACAGCGCACCTGTCTAGACATCTCAGGAGCCTGCCCTAGCTCTCAAGGCTAGGTCCCCAGAGGTCGCCTAGTGTGGCCGGGAGAGGGTGGCGCTGAGGGCTATGAGGGGACGGTGGGGTGTCGGGGCTGGGTTCGTGGGCTCCTGACCACGAGGGAGCTGGGTAGAGGGCATTCATTGGTGTGTTTAGGAGGG
This sequence comes from Bos grunniens, assembly GCF_055505025.1. Classification (NCBI taxonomy): domain Eukaryota; kingdom Metazoa; phylum Chordata; class Mammalia; order Artiodactyla; family Bovidae; genus Bos; species Bos grunniens. The sequence continues at coordinate 38,104,606 of NC_141171.1, forward strand.
GAAAGGGGGCTGGAAAGACAGGATGAGAAGACCCTAGATGCTGCCCGCTCCTTGGAGGCCTGTCGCGCGTTGAGGGGATCCCTTCTAGGGGCCTGGGATCGAGAAGGGAGCCTGAGAAGGTTGGAAACCCGGGCGTACAAAAGCGGAGCCGATCACTCGGCCGTGGGCCCGGCCCGCGAGCAGCATCGCGGGCGCCGCACACTCTGCAGCAGTGCGCGGAAGAGGCCCGGCGGGCGCTTGGCGGCTCCCTCAGGGGGCGCGGTGCGGACAGAGCCCGCGCGGCCGGGGCCCGGGCGCGCAGCGGGGGGTGGCGGCGCGGGCGCCCCCTGGCGACCGTGCTCCTCGATCTGTCGCTCCAGATGCTTCTGGATGGCCATGCCCAGCACCTCCACCTCCATGGCGGCGCCGTACACCTCCCACGTCATACCCTTTTCGTCCCAGCTCACGTCGCGCACCGGCTCGACCGCCTCGGGGGGCGCCGCGGCGGCCGCCAGCGCGGAGCCCGGCCGCACCCGCACTTCGGGGAAGGCGGGCGGCGCGGCGGCCTGCGGCGTCATGGGCCCGGTGGCCACGGAGCGCGTCTCGGCGGCGCCCAGGGACACTTGCAGGCCCGCGTCCCGGCGAGAGGGCGGCCCGGGCGCGGGGCTGGGCGCGCGCGGCGCCCCCTGGAAGCTGAAGGCCGGGCCGCCCGCGCCGTCCTGCGGAGACATGGGGCTCACGGCCACCGACACGCAGGCCTGCGAGCCCGCCTGCGTGCCCGCGTCCTCGCGTGGCGGCGGGGCGCTCGCCTCCCACGACGGCACCTTGGTGAAGTTGTCGCGAGTCCGCGGCCCGGGCGGCGGCGGCGCCACCTCCTCCGGGCCGGGGCTTCTCTCGGCCCTGGCAGCCGCCGGGTCCTTCCGGACGAGGCTGGAGGCTTCGGAGCTCGGTAGTGACGCTGGCTCCACGCGGCCCCCGCCGTCTGCGGGAGGAGGAGCGGAGTCACAGGGTTTGCCATCTGCCTGCCTGGAGGAGGCCTTCTCCAGAGTCAGGCTGTCCCCCTTCCCCAGGGATGGGGGCTCCCCCTTTCTCGGAGGCACCGAGTCAGTCTTGTCCAGGGCTACAGGCGCCACCTTCCCAGAGGCAATAGAGCCTGCTGATTCTGAGGATCCAGGATCCGGCTTCTCTGGGGCCAGTGGCTTCTCATTTGGAGATTTAGCCTCTACTTTCCCTGCTGAGGAGGTGCCCTCCTGCCCAGAGGGTGTGGTTTCCGCTTTGCGCTCGGACTTGGATTCTGCTTTCCCGGAGGCCCTGGGATCCACCTTCGTGGAGTTCATAGGATTGCCCTTCTCGAGGGGCAGAGCATCCACCTTTCCCTCTGGGACAGCTTCTGCCTTTCCCGAGGATGCCCGGACTGTTTTTCCTAGGCTCGTGGGGGTCACCTTTCCTGTGGACTCGGGGAGAACAGCTTCTGGCTTCCCCTTGATCATAGGGTCCATTTTCCCTGAGGTGGGGGGATCAGCCTTCCCCAAGGCTGGGGGACCCACCTTTCCAGGGGCCAGGGGACCTGTCTTTTCCGAGGACAATGGGTCTGCTTTCCCCCTAGTCACTGCCTCAGCTTTTTCAGAGGAAGGAGGACCCATGGGACCAGAGGACGCAGAGTCTATCTTTCCTGATGATTCAGGATTTACTTTTCCAGGAGGTGATGTTTTTGTATTTCCCACAGAAATGGGAACCCCCTTTCTGGAGGACACTAGGTCCTCCTTTCTTGAGGATGCAGTTTCTGTCTTTCCCACTAACATCAGTTCTGCCTGCACGGGAGACAAGGGCTCTGGCTTTCCTGAGGACACAGGATCCACTTTTTCCAGAGAAACAGAACCCACTTCGGCTGAAGACACGGGGTCCATATTTTTCAAAGACGTGGGCTCCACCTGCCCAGTGGACATGGTTTTTGTCATTCCCACAGACGTGGAGCCTTGCTTTCCTGAGGAGGCAGGGTCCATCTTTCCTAGGAACTGAGGGTCCTCTTTTGTGGAGGACATAATTTCTGCATTTACCATAGATGCAGGATCTGTCATCCCCAAGTGAGTAGGATCCACCCTTCCTGATGGCCCCAGAGCCACTGTTCCAGGCATGATTTTGTCTGGTGACCCTGGAGTCAGCATTTCCAAGGACACAGGATCCGCGTTTGCTGAGAGCTCGGGATCTCTCTTTCCCAAAGCTACAAAATCTGTCTTTTCTGCAAATGCAGGCCCCACCTCTTCTGAGGACACTCGAAGGTCTTTTCCTGAATACCTGGGCTCCTCCTTTCTTGGGAATACAGGATCCACTTTGCCCAAGGATCCAGGCTCCTCCTTCCTTAGGGACACTGTATCCATCTTGTTGGAGCACTGAGGATCCACCTTTCCCAAGGATCCAGGATCCTCTTTTCCTGGGGTCACAGGATCCTTCCTTCCAGAAGCCACAGAATCCCCTTTCCCTACGATTGCAGGCTCTGTCTTTCCTGTCAACATAGGATCTGCCTTCCTCAAGGACCCAGCATCTTCCTTTCCTATGGAAACAGAATCTACCTGTTTTGAAGACTTGGAATCCATATTCTCTAAGAACATCGGATTTCTGTTCTCTGAGGGTGAAGGATCAGTTTTCATTGAGGACACAGGCTCTGGCCTCCCAGAGAAGGTGGTTTCTGGTGTTCCTGAGATCAAGGCTCCTTGTGTCCCTAATGTCTCCTTGGTGGCTGCCTCTTGGGAAGGGATGTGGGTCATGGAGGGGTAGGCCACACTCCTGCCAGGGTCCTCAGAGTAGGACGCCCCTTCCCCAGCCCCATTGGGGCTGCTGTGTCTAGAGTCCATGCTTGGGCTTTGGGCAGGGGTGAGCCTTGGGTGTGTAGGGATGGCCTTTTGCTGGGAGGGGCAGCAGTCCCTCATGGCCTGGCTCCCAGCCCCCAGGCTCCCATCCTGTGGGCAGCAGAAGGCTGTGGGCTGGGGTCCTGGGGGGCTGGAGTCCTTTCGAAGCAGCTGGAGCCAGGCTGGGTCTTCAGCACTGCCCAATTGCCCTCATGACCATGCTTGGGCCCCAGGCTTCTGTCTGGTTCTGAAACAGAAAGAGCAGACTCAGACTCAGAGGAGACCCAGTGGGAGGAGCCTCTATCCAGGCCTCTTCCCTCTCACTGTTTCTAACAGCCAGGCTTTCTTATCACATTCTCCACCTTTGTCTGATCCCCTCCTGTCCATAGGGTCTGGGCTAGTAAATGAACCCAACCATACCATTTCCCTGCTTCATTGCTCCCATTGGCCCTCTGGATAAAAGCCAGGCTTCCTAAAAGGGCATTCAAGGCCCTTCACAACTTGGCCACAATCTAACTTTTCACCCTCCCTTTTCAGCCCACCCCATGCAACATGCTACCTAGAAGTTATGCTGTTCTTCTTTAGGCCATATACCAGATTTTTAAAATCTTGAATTAATTGGGATATTTTACATTAAACTTCTGTATTTCCCACTTCTGACTGATACTACCAGGATGCCTGGTCACAAATTCTGATGCCATAGGGGCCAGGTAAGTAATCTAATTGAGGGAAGCAGACTGGGTCCTAAACAGTAGGGAGTGGTCGGGACTAAGGCAAACTGGAGAGCACGTGCCCTGTCTAAAGGGGGGACCATACTCCATTAGCCAAGTACTGTCCTGGAGAAATGCATCCTGGTAGTATCAGTCAGAAGTGGGAAATACAGAATTTTAATGTAAAATATCCCAATTAATTCAAGATTTAAAAAATCTGGTATTTGGGCCAAAGTATGTCTGTGGATCACCAGTTTATATCTGTGTAGGCCCTGGGGAAATGGGAATGGTTTACGATTGAGGAAAGGGCACAGTCTGAAATGTGTGTTTTCAAAGATTGCTTAGGGGTAGTGTGGAGGCTGGAGAGGAGGGGTTGGCCAATCATTTATTCAACCTCTCATGCATCCTGCTCTTCATTCATTTACCCAGCCCTTTCTCTGTGATGGTCTAGATGAGAGACGGTACGGCAAAGGTGGTGGGGATGAAGAGTTGGCAGCTTTGAGAGGTCTGAGGGAAACTGACAGGAACCAACTGGATGTAAGAGGTGATCATGGGGGTGGTCTGCAGGATTCTGGCTAGGGTGGGGGTGTTGCTGTGTAGGACATCTGGGGAAAGGAAGAGTTGCATTTTGGACAAACTGAGTGTGTGGTACCTGGGGTACACCCAGGGAGAGGATCTGGCAGGCCGCCGGATCAGCATGCAATTCAGTTTTTTCATACACTCCGCAGCCAAGGCAAGCAGAGCTCTGATTCCCCCAGACCTCTTCCTCCCGACATCTCCAGTGCCACACTGTAGTGCTCAGGCCAAGATCCCTCGACTTCTCAAACCCTCCAGCCCAACATCCGAGCAAAACATAATGGATCTACCTTCAAATAAATCCAGAATTTGGCAACTATCCTGAGCCAAACCCACACCATCTCTGACCAGAATTATTTTTGCTTTATCCTTCACTCTATTTGTTTATTCTCAACACAGCAGCCAGAGGGATCTTAGTAAAATTCAAGGCAGACCTCCTTTGCCCAGAACCACGTAGTGTCCTCATTTCATGCAATGTAAAAATGTTAGTCACTCAGCTGTGTCCAATTCTTTGCAACCTCATGGACTGTAGCCCGCCAGGCTCTTCTGTCCATGGAATTCTCCACACAAGAATACTGGAGTGGGTAGCCATTCCCTTCTCCAGGGGATCTTCCCAACCCAGGGATTGAATCTGGATCCCCCAAATTACAGCAGATTCTTTACCATTTGTGCCACCAGGGAAACTCCTCACCATAGCCCACAAGCTCCTGCATTTTCTGGCCCTGTCACAGCTCTTGGTCTTGTCTCCTACTGCTCTCCCCTGATTACTCTGCTTCAGAGACCCGTCTGCCCTGTTGGTCCCTGAACCCACTACCTTGGGGCCTTTGCACTGGCTGTCTCCTCTCTGCCTGAAATGCTTTCGCTCCCAACATCTGCATCTCCCTGAAGCTTTCCCTGACACATCCAGTATAAAGTAGCCTCCTTTCCAACACTGGCTGATGTTCTCCTTCCCCCTTGCCTTGCTCCGTTTTTCTTTCTGGTACCTGTCTTCATCCTCAAATTGCATATGCTTGTTTATTGCCCATGATGTGTCTCTCCCATGAGAATGTCCGCTCCAGGAGTGTGGGGACTTTGCCATGTTAACTGATGTAGTCTCAGGGTTGAGAACAATGACTGGCACATAGTAAGCAAGTGGTTTCCAATACATGTTTGTTAAATAAATGACTGAATGCCCTTTCTGTGACGTTGGTCCCACCATGCCACTCTTGGCTCAAAGCCCTCCTTGCTCTTTTAGGGGAAATAAATTGGTTGCAATCTTTTTGGAAGGACATTTATCAATATCAGACTAATGGTGCATGAGAACATGGCTGGTAATGAGAAGAAAACCAGGAAGTGGGTTTGTAAAATGTGGGACAAACATATGGGAAACCCTCCACCCCCCGCAGCTGTTAGAATGGGTGGAGTGATGAGGAAAGATGCTCAAGGTAAGTTAAGGGAAAAAACCAGGGGACAGCATGGCTGGTGGGTTCCTGTGAGTGTAGGCAAGGAAAAGGATAGATACACATCTGTAGGTTTATTTAAAAAGAGAAAATTTCTGGAAGGAAACCCATGAAACTTTTAGCAGTGATTGCCTTTGGGAAGAGAGACCAGAGATATCTGGAGGTAGAATAAACTGTTTTATTAATGCTGCTTTGTGATACTTGAATTTTGATTATGTATGCACGTATTATTTTAAAAAAACACACAGAAAAATTTTTTTTAAAAAACAGGGAAAAAGAAACTTTTAATGACTTCTTGTTATCTTTAGGGTCAAGTCCAACTCTTTAATGTGCTTCTGAGCCCCTGAGTATTTACTCACTTGGTGGGCTGTATCTTTCATTATGCACTCCATCCCCCACAGCATGTGTACACACACACACACTCAAAACTGCTTTGGGTTCAACCAGGGGTTCACATTCTCTCCCATCTTGGCCTCTACAACTTTCCTGCTGGGCTTTTATTAAACCTTCAGTTCCCAGTTTAAACGCCACCTCCTCCAATGACCTTCTTTGCCTACCACTTGCCTCAGGGTTCCCCTGGCCTCTTGTTCTACTCCTAACCAGACTCTTGTCATTCTGCCTATAGCCCTTTACACCTCTGGATCCCCACCTAGCCCTCAGGTGCCTGGATGGGGATTCAGCTGCTATTGTTCACCACTGGGTCCCCCAAGCTTTGGGCTTATGGGACTTAGGGGGTGAGGATTTCACCAAAATGGGGGATGGGAGGAGAAGCAGTCTTACAGAGGATGGTAGGGGACTGGGTTTTGGGGAAGTTTAAGTGGGGGGTCTGCGGGTCTTATAGGGGAGATATCCAGGAGGCTTCTGGGAGACAGGTTTGAAACACAGGAGAGGTCTGCTGGAATTCTTTAGATCTGGTTTTCATCAGCATAAAAACAGCAGGTGTATGGGGAGCTTGGGGCTTCCCAGGTGGCTCAGTGGTAAAGAATCCGGCTGCCAATGCAGGAGAAGTGGTTCGATCCCTGGGTTGGATCCCAGGGAAGATCCCCTGGAGAAGGAAATGGCAACCCCCTCCGGAATTCTTACCTGAGAAATCCCATTGTCAGAGGAGCCTGGTGGGCTATGGTCTATGGGGTTCCAAAAGAGTCAAAAATGACTTAGCGACTAGACAACAACAACAAAATAGGGAGCTTGGGCTGGAACTGGAAGGAGTTGCCAAGGGCTACAGGAGGTATGCTCTGAGTCCTCACCAACCTTTTCACCCCTGGTAGCCCAGCCTCGGGGTCCTCTCACACCGGCCCCTCCAACAGGCTCCCTCCCGCAGGTGAGGCATGGGCCAGAAGTCAGGACAGCTCCCCAACTTACCAGCTTCCTGATTTTTTACCAGCTCTATGACCTTAGGCAAGTGCCTTCTTATCACTGGGGACCCTAACAAACCTACCCCCTGCTTCCCTAGGGCTGCAGGGAGAATTAAAGAAGATGAAGGGTGTGCACGTCCCTGCTACTTTAGGGCTGGGCTGTGTACATGCAAGGCCTGTTTTTATCTACTCAGTCTGTCAGAGCCCAGCTGTGCTCCCAGGAGGGAGCAGGGGAGGGAGGGCCAGCAACACAGGTACAAACTGGCAAAACCTCGCCCTTGGACATGCCTGATTAACTTGGGAGTGCTTAAAAAAATTTTTTTAAGTAATTGATCAACATTTAAAAATTAGAAGAGTTCATGTGAAAATCAGATTTCTAGCTTCTCTTGGAAAACTAAGATTTGGCAGTCTGCATGTGCTTCCTTCATAGCATCAGTGAGCAGTGGCTGCCTCCTTAGATGGATCCAATCAGCCACCATCTTTACCCCTCCCAGTGGTGTCCTGGGCACTGAGGTTGACTGCCTGCTGCCATTGACCACTGATTTGCACCATCATTTTTCTTATAGCAGCCCCTCATGGGTGTTATCCACCTGGTCTGTAGCCACCTGAGTTCTGACTCTTGACCTAGATGCCAAGAAGGCAGGAGGTGGCCCTGCACACATGACGTTCTTACAAAGCTTATTATGTGCAAATCCTGTACACCTTCTGGGCAAATGCTCTGGTCTTATTTTCCAGAGAAGGAAACTGAGGTTCGAAGAGGCAGGTATGGCCAAGCTGGCAACATGCCCCTTCCGAAAGTTCCATAAGAGGCTACCTTCTTAGTTCTCAGTCCACAATTCTCTGATGTGGAATAAGGTCCAAGTTGGGACAAACAGCCTGGCCACGTAGTTAGAAAGATGTGGGGGTCAAGCCCCAGCCTAGTCATTGACTTGTTACATGACTTTGGGTGAGTTTTTCCACACTCTGAACCTCAGTTTCCCAATCTTTCAAATGGGGGAGATGCATGCATGCTAAGTCGCTTCAGTCGTGTCCGACCCTTTGAAATTCTATGGATTGTAGACTGCCAGGCTCCTCTGTCAGTGGAATTCTCCAGGCAAGAATGCTGGAGTGGGTTGCCATGCCCTTCTCCAGGGGATCTTCCTGACCCAGGAATTGAACCCGCGTCTCTTACATCTCCTGCATGGGTTCTTTACCACTAGCATCACCTGGGAAGCCACAAATAGGGAGAGGATGTAGTTATACTAGTAGAACTGGCTGAGACCTGGGTTTACGATCTGTCAGGATACCATTCCTAGCAGGCTTGCAGTTCTGCTAGGCTTTACCCAGCTCTCAAGAAAGCCTTGGTATTCTCAAGTCACTTCTCCAAAAGGCAACCCACGTCTGGGGTCTCACATTCTCGCCTCCCATCTTCCACTGGACCCAGCTCCATCACTCTCCCAGTGTGCTCAGCCCTGGGCCCAGCATACTCAGGCTTGTTTTTGCATCTGGACTCCACAACAGTCTCAGGAGGGGGGCATTATCATCCCATTTCACAGATGAGGATGCTGAGGTCAGAGGCATTAAGGACTTGACCAAGAGCACACAGCTGGGAGAGGGTGGGGCTCTGATTCAAAGCCTGTTTTGTCTGAATCCAAACCCTGGTTCTTCCTACTCATACAGCCAAGATCTTGGACATTGATGCATGGCTCTTAAAACCCCTTTATGCTCTTCAGGGTCATGCCAAGGGTCCTCCCAGTCCCCTGGATCTAACAGGCAACAGCACAAGGAGGTGTCTGGGAGAGTAAGCAAGAGTGTCTTCTGTGTGAGAACCCACTTGTGGGCACACCCTTTGGGCAGATGATCCTGCACACTTCTGCCTCCCGATGGAGGTAAAAGGTTGAAATGCCCCCCAGTTGTGTGGGCTGGCTCACCCAGCGTGCAGCGGAGCACGTAGATGGCTTGTCGATATCTGCACCAGCCTGGGGAGCCAGAGTCTGGCTCCTGCGTTTTGCTCAAGAACTTGGTGTGCACATGTGCAGTCTGTATGTGCGGAATGCCCTAACTGTTTGTGTCTCCTGGTGGCCATTTGGACCCTGTGGGTATGCACATTTATGGCCACCTGGCCTCAGAGCCTCATTCATGGGAGAGCTGGCCGGTATGTGCACAAGCATTGTTGTGCCCTGCTCCCAGGCAGAGAAGCCCCTGTGAATGCTCACTGAGCCTGGCCAGCCTGTTATTTCCCCTTTAGGATTTCTTCCCAAATTGGAGCCAGGACTGCCAGGCACCTGCAATCACCTCTACCCATGGTGATAAGATTGACAAAGGCTTGTGGTACTTCAGCAGGTGTGTGTGTGTGTGTGTGTATGACAGTCTAGGTGTGCTGTACCTCACCCTCTCATCCCCTTGTCTTCTACAACCGTCAGAGCGGTAAAGCGTCCTGCCTGGGGCTGGATGGGAGAAGGAGTCTAGCAAAGGGTGATATCCAGTCTTTCTTCCAGAAACACCCTTCAGGGCAGCTGTCCATCCACTCACAGGAGGGCAAGAGTGGACATGCAGGAGTTGAGGGGTGGAGAGCAAGCTAAAAGTGTGTGATGGAGTGTATGACACACCTACTCCAGGGTCTGGGGGTACATGAGGGATACCATGATGTGCAGGTGTGAACAGGCGCAAGCAGGCCAGAGCAGGGTGGCTGCGAGTGCGTTGTGATGGGGACTATTGCTGAGATGAGTGTGTGCTATGATAGGCGATGGCTGATGTGAGTGCGTAGCAATGCCTGGGTGTGTACGCAAAGATGTACTGGGTGGGTGCACAGGTGGCCATGTGTATGAGTCTGATGGAATGATCAAGGACCATAGTGTGTGTAAACCTGTGGCCTCGAGTGGTGAGTGTGTGACAGTATACGTGGTGGACCCCCAGAGTGTGTGCCACATCGAGCGTGCGACAGCGAGTGTGCTTGATGGTGCCAATAGAGCCACTCGATCGCCGAGCTCGCTCCATGGGGAAAATGAATCAACGCGGGCGGACCCCTTCCCCGCGGTGGCGGGAAGCGCCCCCTCCCGCACCACGGTGCCAAACAAAGCGGCAGTCAGAGGCGAGGCCAGACGCGGGGCCGGGGTCTTACACACAGGGCGGGATGGCCCGCAGGGCCCCTCGGGTGCTCGGCCAGGACTGCGGACCCGCCCCCGCCCCGCCCCAGAGAGGAACCTGGAAATGGACACCCGCCGCCCCAGTAGCGCGCGTACCTTCACCCAGGCGCACGCCAGACACACGCCGCGCGCTGTGCCCAAATCCCGCCACCCAGGCGGTTCGAGGACCCTGGACAGCGGCTCTGGGGCTGCTGCGAGCGGCAGAAAGGGGTCGACACCGCCCGTTTGGAGCGAGCAGCAGATGCAGGAGTGGCGCTTACCGGGCTCTGTCGCCGTTCAGTCTCCTCGGCGCGCTGCGCTCTGGCTCCCGCCACCTCCACCGCCGCTGCCCGAGCTGCCTCGGCTGCCTCCGGCCGGGCTGGCGGGCGGACCCGCGGACTCGGCGCAGCCGTCCCCCGCGCCAGCTCCGCGCTCCCACCCCGCGCCCCGCCCCGGGCATGCGCGCTAGCTGACTGGCGGCCTCGGAACCCGGGAGGGGGCGGTGCCGACAGGGAAGCAGGGGCCCAAAGGAGGGAGGGGCGCCCCTCGCCCGCAGCCCCTCACTGCGACCGCTAGGCTCCTGGGTTCCCCGCCCTCCTCGACCCGGTTAGCGTTTCACAGACTGGATACCGAGGGGCGGAGAGGCTGCCTATTTGCTGCGCGCCTGTTGAGGGCGGGGCACGCTGTCACTCAGATCTCACTCAATCCAGCCCCGCGAACGCCCTCTGCTTGTTTCACCGAGGAGAAAACTGGGGCCCAGAGAGGGGAGGCCAGTTGTCCAAGGATACTTGGCCTCTGAATAGAGACCCAGGTCTGCGCCACGTCCGAGCTCCCCCTGCGCGGAATTTCCCGCCTCCTCCTTGGCCGCACTTCCGGCCTTCTCCCACACCCCCACCTCGCCCCGCCCCCGTCCCCTTTGTCTCGCCGCCACCCACGCTCCGGGGGTGGAGGGCCCTGCGTGGTTGCGGGAGGAGGGAGAGAGCCTTCGATTTCCCCGCTATCGTCCTCCCTAGCCAGGGTGCCCGCTCACCTAGTCTGTGCAAGCCGGGTTCTCCTCCACCCTCCAGCAAATCATTTCACCTTTCAGAGTCTCAATTTCTCCATCTGTAAGATGGAACTAACATGAATCACCTTACAGTGAGTAGTCTTGGAAGGATGAAGGAGCCTGAAGTAGGTGTTCAGAGGCTTTTAGCTGAATTTGAATTGCCAAGGACAGGAGGACTTGCTGTCCACCCCGCCTCGACGTTTCTTAGCAGAGAAATAGTCTCCTCCCCTTTGATTTCCCAGAAGGGGAAAAATAAGTCTGTAATTGCCAAAAGGTGATAAAACCCTCTCACGTGTACTGTAAAGCCACCTACTAAAAGTGGTAGCAACTAACATTAATATGCTTATTTAGGGGCAGTGTTTTTATGGTAAAGCCCTCAAGTTAAAGTAACAAGTAACCTTACCTTGTTTTCAGGTTTCATCTAATTTCCATTTCCAATCACTTATAAGCAAGTTCATGTGAATATATTATATCCCGTTTATCAGATAAGAAAACAGATACTGATGATAGGTCACTCGTTTGTTAGTAATGAAGGTAACTCCTGAAACTTCAGGCTTCACCTTTACTTTCTATTCCTCTGACTTACCTGGTGAGCCACAAGTCACTGTGATCGTTAAAATAAAAAAAATTTTTTTTTTTAATCTAGATGGCACACATACAAAAAACAAAAAAAAAACCAATACAAAAAAACCCCAAAAACCTATCGGACTGACGTCTTCAGTTAGCATCCCAGGGAAACAGAAAATGGGGAGTGCTCAACCAACTTTCAGCACCACGGACAGCACCAAGGAACCGGCGTCTTTAGCCCTGAAAATTGCTCATTTACCACAAAAGCATTTCGCTTCACGTTTACAAACTCTATTCTACACTCATGGTTTCATTTTATTTTCCCTGCAGCCCTTCAAGGTATACATCGTTGGCCCCATGATATGTGAAGACACCAAGCTTTGGGTAGGTTCACAAGACACAAGCAGTAGCAGGAACGTGGCTGTGATCTAAAAAGCACTCCCACCCCCCGGGGGGAGGGGGCAAGGCGAGCGTGGATGACAGCAGGATCAGGGCATGAGTGAGGAGGCCATAGCAGGTGAGAGGTAATGATGGCTGAACCATTGGAATGGAGACTAGGGGCCAGATTTGATAACTATTTAAGGGTAAAGTCAACAGGTCTTGGTCATGTGGTGAATGCGAGTGTGAGAGGATTCTACTGCCTCTCTGAGGGCTTACCTTGGGGAGCCAAATGGATGGAGAATCTGATGAACTCTGGGGAAAGAAGGGACTTGTGAAACAGCTACACTGAGACGTCTGAGTCCAAAACTGAGCTCTGAAGTAGCCAAGGCTGGAGACAGGGCAGGGAGCTGGTGACGGAAGTCATGAGAGGTGTGTTGGGATATGAGGGGAGAGTATAGACCAAATAGGGTGAGACAAGGTACCCTAGGCCCACCCTGAGGAACACCAATATTAAAGGGAAAGGAGGCTGCAAAGAATGAGAGAGTAGTATAAGAAAACCCAGAAGAAACCCAGGAGAGTGTGATGTCTCAGAAGCCAAGGGGAGAGAACATTCTAGAAGGAGGTCAGGGTCAACTGCATCAGGAAGACAAGATACAGCCTGAGAGATATCCTCTGGACTTGAAAAAAAGACAATGGAAATTTGATGAAAGCACAGTCAGTGGAGTGGTGGGGGTGGAAGCCAGACTGGGGAGGTGGGGCAGGAACTGATGAATTAATGGAACCAAGGAAGTGGAGAGGACAAGTAGATGACTCTCTAAAGTTTGGGTTTAGAGCAAGAAAGGAGATTTGATAGTCTCTCCAGGGCATTGGAGGTATTTAAGTCCTGATTGGAGTGGGGCAGTAAAGAGGGAAAGGGAGATGACAAGAAAGGAGATCATAATGGCTGAGTCCAGATGCTCAGTGTGGAAGGATAGGATGGGATCCAGCACCCTGGGGCAGCTCACAGACCCTGAAATGAAGCTTGAGGAAATGTGGTTTATTTGGGAAGTGCAGGGACACCAGCAGGCAAGTGGGAAGGTGACCCAGGCAGAGAAGGCATCCAATGAGAGGTGGTTATCAAGTCAGCTACCATGGTGAGTGATTGATAATCCTGCAGGAAGTCTTGAGAAATGGGGTAAATGCACATCTAGAATTCCCCTGGTCAAGAGCAAGGGAGCTTGTGTATTTATATCCCAGTATCTGGCAGACCTTGGGGAAGAGCCAGCCCATGGGCTGTGTGTTAATTCCCAGGCACTTCTAACCCACAGTGCAGGTAGACAAAGTGGTTTACACAGCCTGATACAGTTCTTTGACAAAGATGCAGAAAAACATCTACTTCTGCTTTGTTGATTATTCTGAAGCCTTTGACTGTGTGGATCACAATAAACTGTGGAAAATTCTTAAAGAGATGGGAATACCAGGCCACCTTACCTGCCTCCTGAGAAACCTGTATGCAGGTCAAGAAGCAAATGTTAGAACCAGACATGGAACAATGGACTGGTTCCAAATTGGGAAAGGAGTACATCAAGGCTGTATATTGTCACTCTGCTTATTTAACTTATATGAGGAGTACATCACGTGAATGGCTGGGCTGGATGAATCACTGGAATCAAGAGTGCTGGGAGAAATATCAATAATCTCAGATACCATTCTAATGGCAGAAAGTGAAAAGGAACTAAAGAGCCTCTTGAGGAGGGTGAAAGAGGAGAGTGGAAAGCTGGTTTAAAACTCAACATTCAAAAAACTACGATCATGGTATCTGGTCCCATCACTTCATGGCAAACAGATGGGGAAACAATGGAAACAGTGGCAGATTTTATTTTTTGGGGTTCCAAAATCACTGCAGAAATTGACTGCAGCCACAAAATTAAAACAAGATTGCTTCTTGGAAGGAAAACTATGACAAACCTAGATAGTGTATTAAAAAAACAGAGACATAACTTTGCTGACAAAGGTCCATATAGTCAAAGCTATGATTTTTCCAGTAGTTATGTATGGATGTGACAGTTGGACCATAAAGAAGGCTGAGTGCCAAAGAATTGATGCTTTTGAATTGTGGTGCTGGGGAAGACTCTTGAGAGTCCCTTGGACTGCAAGGAGATCAAACCAGTCAATCCTAAAGGAAATCAACCCTGAATATTCATTGGAAGGACTGATGCAGAAGCTGAAGCTACAATACTTTGGCCACCTGATGCAAAGAACCAACTCACTGGAAAAGATTCTGATGCTGGGAAAGCATCAGAAGGCAAAAGAAGGGGGCAGCAGAGGATGAGATGGTTAGATAGCATCAGCAATTCAGTGCACATAAATTTGAGCAAACTCTGGGAGATAGTGAGGGTCAGGGAAGCCTAGCAAGCTGAAGTCCATGGGGTTGCAAAGAGTCAGACACAATTTAGTGACTGAACAATAACCTGGCTGTTATAGTCTGCCTGGTGGGCACAGAGATAGTAAAATCACCAGAGGAGATGTGGACAGAGCTCCAGCCATGTCTGCTACATGCACACAGTCTGGGCCTCTTTCCATCTGTGCCCTTTTCCACTCTCCAACAACTCTTGTTCCATGAGGACTTGTTGATAAACACATGTTTAAAAATGAAAATTTCCAGACAACAGAACAAAACACTTGCCAAAGTAGAGTGGAAGATCAAGAAGGACATGGATGTAAGCAGTGTAGATTTGGATCCCGACTTTGCCAGTTACTAGTGTGTGTGGCCTTGACTGAGATCTCTCTAGGCCTCAGCTTCATCATTTGTAATTCTTACTTCTCAGAGCTCTGAGGAGGATGAAGGGAGGAAAAAGTCCTCAAGCACCAAGCATAGTGTAACACTCCTGGTGGGTGCCAGGGTATGGCAAGCCCAGAACTCTGTACCCTTATCTGACCACAGCACCTCTGTTTTCCTTGGGGATCCACCTCCTCACTCCAGTATATGTGGTGGAGTGGGATGGGCCCCACTGCCATCTTTAGGGGTGGGCAGTGACCCTGTCCTGGTCAATCAGTGTGTGGTGATTAGTTTCATGGCTGGAGGCAGAGCACAGGATCATAGCCAGGGCAACCAGTCTCCCACTTCCCTGGAGCTTTAGGGGTTGCTAAATTGATGGTGTGTCTGCCTGGAGTTACTGAGGGTCATCTTTGTCCCCACGTGGAGAGTCTGCCTGGGCCGGGATTGTGGCTTGTCTTGGGGTTCAGGTTCATCCTGTGAGAACCAACATGGTCACCCACACCCAAGTGAGTGTGTGTGTATGTGAATCTTGGGTTGGTCTGCCTCTGGGAAGCCACACACACTCGTGCACACCAGAAGATAAACAAGTGCCTGCAGTTCTTTGGCTGGCGCCCAGGCCGGGGGTGGAATAAACAATCCCAGTGACTTTCTGAAAAGCAAGCGTGTGTGGCAACAGGCGCCATGGAGACAAGCAGACTGTACCACAGCACGGGCAGCAGCCACCCCCCTGATACCACTCCTGTGCACACATACACACGCACATACACAAGCACTTCTCATGTTCAGATCATATTTGTATCCACTCCATCACACACAGTCCTGCTTCCACACCCAGGCACACCACCCTTGGGGTCTGCCCCCATTTCAGTTTTGCTAGAGGCTAAAGGCTTTTGAGAAGGTCTGAGATTTCTAATATAATAGCATCCATGGTTCCTCACCCCTTTCTGGACACTGGTTCTGATGTAGGCCAAATTTTAGCAAATCATAGCCTCTAGGGAAGTGTGTGTGTGGTGGGGGTTGCCGGGGGAGATGGAAACAGAGAGAAAGATGGAAGAGGAGAGAGATGGGGGGGGCAGGATCACACGGCAGGCAATACTATATAAACCCAACTTCCTAGAAAGTTCTTCTCTTTGCTCCAAAGATGCACACTCAACAGACATGCACCTGCTCCTTCAAGAAACACTCGCCTAGCCACCCTCTTCCAGGCGTGTATGCACACGACACTGGGTACAAACATTCACATATGTATCGGTCCTCATACATGCAGGGGGTTAACCCAGAATCCTACAGGTGATGATGGCGGTGGTGTACAATTTACTGACTGCCTAAGTGTTTTACAGTCATCATCTCATTACATTTAAGCCTTAAGAAAAGCCATCTGAGATTGATATTATTGCCATTCCCATCTCATAGCTGAGGGTACAGAAGTTCAGAGAGGTTAGGTAACTTGCCAGGGTCACAAAGTTAGAAAGTGACAAAGTCAGGAGAAGAATCCTGCCCACACTATGAGACTTTCTTCATTTAGTCAGATAGACATGCAACACGCATGTGTGCACATGTACACATACATACGCAAACCCTGCCTCCTTAGTTAGTGCAGGGAACTGATGCCCATAAGGTCATCTTCCTCTTCCTCTCTCTGACCTCCTCATGGGCATCACTCCCAGCCCCTCACAGCACTGCCCTGCTTTTTAGGAGCGCCCCTGGCTCAGACACCTATGAGCACAGCTTGCTGCCCACAAAGGTCCCCTCCCCCCAGCAGCTGTAGGCCCCGGCCCAGCTGGGGGCGGCCCTGGGATTTGGCTGGGTGACTCAGGCTGAATCATGGCCCAGCTGCTCCTTGGCAGCCCTCTCCCCTACTCTGCCCAGAGAGCCTATTTTGAAGGCAGAGATGGGCCTGGGGTGGAGGGCAGGAAGCATGGGCACTTGAGAAGGAGGAATCAGGCACAAGAAGGCCTCTGTGCCCACTTCTACTCCTCAGTGGTCTGCAGGCACACAGGCAGCCCCTGCCCATGCCCCTCGTTCTCCCAGAAAGAGAACCCTTTTGCCTGGACATGAGCATGGGTCTCCCTCTCTGATTCCAGGACCCACGTTGGCGCCCTTGTCCCACTTTTTGGCTTTCATAACAACGATAACAATATTTACTATTCTAATGGATTACTCACATGTTACAGTATTCCACAGTTTTCAAAGCACTTTCTCATCAGTATTGCATTTAATTCTCTTATTAGTTCTAGAGTGGACTAATAGCATCCTTAGGAGTGGAAATTAGTATCCTTAGGTTTGAGCTTATGTGAACTGTTTAAGGTCACACAGTGGGTAAAGTGACAGAGCCAGGAAGCAAATTTTAGGCTTCTTGGTCCAACCTGTGAAAGGTAAGCATTAAGGCTGGAGTTGAGCTGCAGTTGGGCGTGGGGGGGGCGTGGCATGAGTATATGGGGCATGGCAGGGCCATGGTGGGGCCATGGCTGGGGCATCAAAAGTAGCACAGGGGCGTGGCAAGATAGGGGGTATGCGGAATGTATGGAGGAGGCATGCCTGGTGGCTTGGTGTGTGAGGATCATGACAAAATTATTCTCTTCACCCTTCTGCAATTAATAGATTATGGAATCATTTATGCTTTAAAATCTTCTTTTCCATGTTTCAGGCCAATATCTTAAGCTTAACAGGTCCATCACCAACTCAATGGACACGAGTTTGAGCAAACTCTGGAAGATAGTGAAGGACAGGGAAGCCTGGCGTGGTGTAGTTCATGGGGTCGCAAACAGTCAGACACAACTGAGCAACTGAACAATGACAAGCGCAGACCATAGAATTTCTACTGAGAAGACTTGACCTATAGGACCTTTGTTTTCCAAAGCCTTAGTTTGCTCATCTGAAATGATGGGTCCGGGCCTCCGGTGTGGTAGGGTGTTGAGAGGCATGCATGCAGTCGTGTGCATCATGCCCTTTAGAAGCCATGAAGGACTTCACAAAGGCTGATGTTTTTCACATTTTGTTTTATCTTTTTAAAAACGTCTGTGAGTGCTGGGCAGAGGGGTGGGTGGGCTTCTGGGAACCTGTGTGCGGTGCTGAGAGGGGGAGTGGGTGACAGCTCTTCCTTCCCCCAGCTTGGTCTCAGCCTGGCCTTCCCCCACCCTCAGCCCAGAGCCGGTTTCTAGGCAACAGGATGGATGCAGGGATGGTTCGGAGGGGAGAGAGCTATAAATAGGGAAGGGAGAAAACAAAAATAAAGTTCCAGAGAAAGCAGTGGAGCTGTATTACTAGAGGTGGGGGCGGGGAGATGGGGAGGGAAATGGGTGAAGGGTGGGGCACAGGGAAACAGCAGCTGTCCCTTCATCAGAGGAGCCGGTAGTCTCAGGTTAGCCAGCTGGCAGTGGTCCACAGAGTGCTCACACAGGTGAGGAGGGGGTTTTCGTGTGCATAGCTGAGCCAGATGGGGGTGAAAAGGAGAAGTCTATTATGGCTGGAGAAATAGGGGAAGCTCAGAGGCAGGGATTTCAACAGGCAGAGTGACAGGCAGATGTCCAGGTGAAGGAAAGAAGCCGGCAAAGGACTGGAAGGTGTGGATCAGCCAGGCTGGGGCCGGACTCCCAGATCTCGAAGGCCTGGCTGAGCTCAGTCTCGCCGACCTCACACCCCATGTCCATGCAAATACGGGTGGGTTCTTCCTGTGCTGCAATGCTTGCCCTCCCCAGATTTTCCAGGCCCCTCCTTTTCATTCAGGTTTCAGCCTCTCAGACACCTGAGCTGATCCACCCAGTTGAACGTTGGTCACTACCCTTGCTGTGTCACATTCTATCACATGGCTTTATTTTATGTTCTTCATAAAACCCCAAATTGTCTCGATCTGTGTGTTCACTGATCCATGGACATGAGTTCTTCTGGGGCAATGACCCCAGGGCTGTTCCCTGTAGCCCCTTACTTCTAGGACCAGAGTAGGTGAGCATCACACACTGTTGAATGACTAAAGGCACCCAACACGTAGACAACCTCCTTTTTCATGTGTGAACAGAAATATACCTGCATCTATATGTAAGTGTGATACACAGCTCAACCCCACCACACACACACTCACTTGCAGCCT
Organism: Bos grunniens; assembly: GCF_055505025.1. Classification (NCBI taxonomy): domain Eukaryota; kingdom Metazoa; phylum Chordata; class Mammalia; order Artiodactyla; family Bovidae; genus Bos; species Bos grunniens. Next base: position 38,123,453 of record NC_141171.1, read on the forward strand.
CCCTGAAACTGCATGAGATCTGTTATCTCCACTCTGCTGCTTCACATTTTCCTGTTGTTGATGGGTTTTGTTTGTCTCCCCTCAGAGCAAGTCCCTTTTGGAAAATTCCAAAGAAAGAGGGCTTCGGAGTCAGGCTTGGGGCTGAATGTGGCCTTTGCCACTTCCCAGCGATGTGACCTAGGGCGGGAAACTTTGCCTCTCTGGCCTCCATTTTCTCAACTGTAAATTAGGGCAAATAACAAGGAATCTTTGAGGATGGTTTCAAGTGAAATGAATGGAGGCAAGTGCTGGATGCCTGGGAAATGCTGGGCACTGGGGAAATGGCTCTGTCCCTGTCATGAAGGAGGCACCCAGGAGCTAGCTGTGTGTTCCCACAGAAGCACTCACAGTCAGGACTTGGGTCTGACACAGGGCTGGCATCTTCTGCTGACGCTTCTGGGCTTGTGCCTGGAATGCATTTAAAGTGACCCCTGCAGATGAGAACATTGGTCTCTGAGCAGAAAATCGAGCTCAGGAAACCAGGTGCGTGGCTTGGCACCCAGGAAGGAGGAATAAAGCTCTTCACAAGCAGATGGTGAACCTGGTTTTGGCATCTAAAAATGGGGATCAGGTGCTGGTAGCTGGCAAGGAGGTGACAAACTCAAATTCCTCAGAGACGAAGCAGTTCATGAAAATGAGTGAAGTGGATGGAAGGAACACAACAGGGAGGGAAAGGGACTGTCGCCAACTGGAATCAAATGAGAAATATTTAAACCTTGTGCTAGCAAATTAAACATCTCTACAGGCCAAATTCAACCTAAGGACCACGAGTCTGCAGTCCTTGCGGACTGTGGGTTGCAAATAATGTCTTAATTCAGACAAAGATGATCTGGACATCCTAGTACTCGCACGTTGAGTCAGAGAATTAGAGACTCCCACGGCCCCACCCCCCACCCCCGTTTGTTCTCCCTACACACACGTCTGCCAGCAGCTTCGTACTTCCGGAAGTAAAGGCTCCTTCACTGCAGGCCAAAGTGACTCAAGTGACCCTGGTGTCCCCCAGCGTTCAAGGCCTTCTGCACTCTACCGCCCCCAACAACTCAGGGAAGGAGGGGACGCTAAACACTTGGGGGTTGAATAAATAGAGCAAGCTTCTTCTGGCCCTTAGGTTTCCAAGGGCGAAGAAAGGTTTGAGTCGGAAGGGAGGTCGGACTTGGCAGAGAAAGGATGGCGTCTTGATCAGGCGAGGTTTAGGGGCTATCGTGACAAGGAGGTGCTGGGCTTCCGCATGGGCAAGGGTGGTGGCCTGGGTCTGAGCCAGGTTAAGCTACTGCTGCGGCGAAAGAGAGCAAGAGCGCCGCAACGGCGGGGGCGGGGCCTACCCCTGGCTGGGGCGGGGCCTCGACGCGGGCGCGGTGTGTTCTATGCCAATCAGAGCAGTGCTTTCGCCCTGATGGGGGCGGGGCCTCTGTGCAGCACCGCGGCTTCTCCGCCCCTACTCCCCAGTGCTGAGGAGGTGTTGGGGGCCCTCTAGTGCAGTACCTGGAGAAGGAAATGGCAACCCACTCCAGTATTCTTGCCTGGAGAATCCCAGGGACAGAGGAGCCTGGTGGGCAGCCGTCTATGGGGTCGCACAGAGTCGGACACGACTGAAGCGACTTAGCAGTAGCAGCAGCAGCAGTGCAGATACCGATCTGCGCAAGGTTCCGGGCCGGCTTCCCAGATTTCTGCAGACCCTAGCTCACCTCAGCCGAGGTCGCAAACTTTCCGAGGCTTTTCTGGGAAGGGTGGAGCACTGGTTGCCCGAACTCTGCCTTTTTTGGGGGGACAACTGTCCATTTCCTCTCCTCCGGGATGAGTTTTTCTGCAGCGGGCCGGTGTGCGCAGGGGTATGTGCATGTCAGTGTTCTTGGGGTGTGTGGGGGCGGGGAGTTTAGGGTCAGCAGCTTCTTCCAGTGATCACGCTGCTGTTTTCCCAGAGCTTCGCGGTGCGCGTGCAACTCTGAGTGCGCGCCCGGTTCTGCACTTGTCGGCCAGCGTGCTGCGCGCGTGAGTGCAGGTGCGTGTCTGTCCGGTGGGTACACTCGAGTTGGCGCGCAAGGACCAGCGTAAGTGCACACAAGTCCGCGGCGCGTAGCCATCGATGCTCCTGCGCTGCCTGTGCCTTGAGGTGTGAGCCCGTGGGCCCTGCGCCTCGGCTGTACTGGGCTTCCTTCTGCCCAGCACCCCCAGTAGGTGCTTTATGGTCCAGTAGGTGGCGCCCGAGGCCGCCTCCCTGCCAGCAGCATGTCCCAGCCTGGGAGCGAGGCGTGGGGGGTGCCGCGTCCATCCAGGTCGTCCATGCGGGAGGGTAGGAGCTGAGGCCCGAGGTGGTCAGTCTTACACGTGGTCTGGGTGTGCCGGGCCCCAAAGAGTGGAGTGAGGCAGGCTGTAACCTGAAAGTCTGTCGGCCCCCATCCAGCGCCCAGCCCAGCCCTGCCCTGCCCTGCCCGTGCGGCGCCTGCTACAGACAGATTGGCTTTATTCATGGACACGCAAAGAGGGGGGCGGCCGGACCCGCCCTCCCGGAACACGCTCACACGAGGGTGGGGGACTCTCCATGCTACAATCACGATACACGACGCCCGCGCTCGGACCGGGTCGGCTAGGGGAGGGGTCATGGCACAGCCTGGCTCCTGGTTTTGGTTTAAAAGAAAAAAAAGGTTCTTGGGGTCGATGTGGGAGTGCGCTGGAGGGCTTTGGCAGGGGTGCCCGGAGGCCCTTCAGAGAGCCTCTATCGGGGGGTGGAGGGGAGCCGTCGCTTTCCTGTTCGTTTAAAAACACATAGAACATGCTACAACCGCGCAGATACCAGACCGGATGGGGCGCGGAAGGGGCAACATACGTGCTGCGAGGTTCCCAGCCTTGGCCGCAGCCCCAGCCCTGTCCACGCCCCAGGGTTGGACGCGGGCGGGAAGGACAGACAGAGAGACTCAAACACGGGCTCCCAGGGGGCACCTCGGAGCGAAGGAAGATCTCGTGTTTTGAGGGGAAGGGGTAGAAGGACAGCCCTGGCTCTGGGGGGCGGGGCAGGGGACCGGGAAGGGATTGTGCTGCTGGTGGGGGGCCGTCCTGGGGCCTTACGCCTCTGGCTCATACTCCTGATACTCCTCCTGCATCAGAGGGATGGGGGTAGAGTGGAGAAGAGCAAAAGAGGAAGGGGTTGGAGACCAAGTGGCCAGGCCGCGCCCCGAGACCCTTCGCCCACCAGGAGGAATAGTGAACGCCCCTCCCCCTGGGCAGGGGAGAGACCTAGAATTTGGGGACGGCTGGGATGTTCCTGGGCAGGGGTGCCTGAGACCCAGCGACAGGCTCCATCTGCCCTCCCTCCCTGCTGCATCTCTGGGGTCTGGGGTCTGGGAGCTTGAAAACTCACTGTCCCAAACTTATCCTCCCAGGAACCTCCCACCCCAGCCGGGGACGCCCAAAGCCCCACCCCTCACCTGGGGCTGTTCCTCATAACTCTCTCCTTCAGGCTCCATCAGGGGCTCGATCAGCGGCTCCTCGGCAGCTTCCTGGGCCACTTCCTCTGGCTGCAGGAAGAGAAGAGACAGGGCCTTTGAGGCCAGCTGCGCATGCCCCCCAGATTCCTACCCTGGGAAGTTTTTGGCTGATCTGGGGAAGGCTGGGCTTTGTTGGCAGTGCAACCAGAATTTTTAATTGTTTATTTGGAGTGCCTTGGAAATGGGATGGAGCAGTGAAATCCCTCCAATCATGGCTTGAAGCTGGGGATGTTCAGGGGTTGCAGGTACCCATACCCCTCTCCCAGCAGCTGACAGCCTCCTGTGCTTCCCTTGATGGGACTGGATGGGATGGGGAGATAGCACACATAATCATCCATTTGTCCCTCTTTGTGTCAGCTCTGTAGGTGGGGGGTGCTTAGGAGGACCCCAAGATAACCCTGGAGGCTCCTCTGGGCTGGAGGGAGATGGAGGCTCAGGGACAGAGCTGAGCAGGGGCTCTGAGCCATTCCCCTGCCACTTTCCACCCATCCCTCCCCCAGGGCCCTGTGTGGCCTGGTTTCTTCAGCTGTTGCTATTTTAAGATAAGCTGGAAGCAACAGCTCATGGTGTTGCTTGGATGTGTGAGCTAAGACTCTCCCCTCCCCATAGCATCTGCTGCCCAGACCTGTGCAGGCCAGCATATATGCAAATAGGGGGCTGCCAGACATATGGCCAGTCCCCTGTGAGCGAGCACATATATGTGCACAAACACGAGACTGAGCTGATTGCACACGTGGGCACACACAGTAACCTGAGGTTCATGCTCTGTAGGCAAGGGGCCCCACCACGTCCCCCAGTTGCACATGTAACCACAGTCCCTCCCTACTGGGCAGATGTAAGAATCTTGGGACCCATGAGGGCTGGCACCTTGGCCTAGTTGCTCCAGCTCCGTCCAGGCAGCTTCAGCTCCTTCACATTACCTGTCTAGGTGGGCCCTGTGACCACATGAGTTTACACTCCTGGCTTAGCTCACTTCCCCTAGTTACAGGGAGTCCACCACAGCCCAGGAGGTGGGGAAATGTTAGCTTGCCCAAAGTCACCCGGCTATGACCAGAACACAGGAAAGAAACAGAATGTGAAGAATCCCAGCTCTGTACATTGTTTGGAAACAAATGTCCAACAGCAGGAGAATAATGTGTGCACTGTGGTCCTGTCACACAGAGGGTACCGCACGTCTAGGATGGGAAAACCCAGTGCACACCAAGGCGTGCTTGAGTCCCCTTCTGAGTGATGAGTGAAAGAACCCGGGTACAAAAGAACATGTGCTTTAGGATAACGTTTACATAAAGCTGAAAGACACCCAGATAATCTGTGGTGATAGAAGCAATTAACTGTGGAGGGGACAGGATAAAGGTGAGGAGAGTCAGGTGCCGGGGATAAACGAGACCCTGGAATAAGTGCCCCCTTAAATTTTGTGCCCCAGGCACTCCACTTCCCTCACCCTAGTCTTAGCCCTGGGAGTAGGGTGGGAGGGAGGGTAAGGGGGGCTTCTAACGAGCTATGTCTTCTGTTTTATGTCTTGATCTGGGTGCTTGATTACCTGGGGAGAGTTGAGTTTGTGAAAATTCCATGGATCTGTGTGTTTTCTGCATGAATGTTTTCTGCATAATATACTTCAGTAAGAAGTTCACTTAAAAACCACCCCAGCCTTGCTATTCACACCTCTTTGGCATCAGGTCAGTTGCTTCACCTCTGATCTCAGCTGCCTCGGATGGGAAGCGGGATGGTGTCTTTGCTTTGTATGCGTGTGGGGAGGCTTCCACGATACTGTATGTGGGCAGATTGAGAGGTAGAGACAGAAACTCACACTCTTAGCTTGCATGACTTCTCCATGGGGCCAGTGGCCCCAAACACCTGGCTTTAGATTGTAAGTCTATGATCTTGAGTTCTCTTGAGAAAGGAGGTTTGAAATGTCAACAAGTGCTGGTAAGAGAAAGGCAGCCTGAGAAAAATGATTGTGTGCAAAAGCCCCCTCACCAAGCCTCAAGCTGACAGCTCTGCTTTCTCTGCGCCCTAGCTCTCAGTACTGGGCCTTGTCCCATGTTGGCATCAAGGGACTACAGTGACATGAACCTGAGCTTAGCACCTCCCAACTACCTTCTTGGGGGCAGGCAGGATTTGGGATCTTGAGTAAGTCACTTCACCTCTCTGAGCCTCAGTTCTTTTACCTATAAGATGTGCTAATTGTGATACCTTTTTTTACAGGGACATTGTGAAGATTCATTGAGTGACTCCATGTACAATATTTAGAACAGCACCTGCCCACACAAGACATCAATGAATGGGAGTGATCACTGGAAACAAGGATAAGAAATGGGAAGTCACACAGCTGGTAAAATGCAGAGACAGGACTTGAACCAGAATTTCTGAGCAGAGGGAAGGAACCAACTGAGCAGAATGTCTAGAGTGGAGGGTGCTGTGTGGTCTCCTCCCGCAGCCCAGTGGATGGATCCGCTCATGCCGAGATCACACGGAAGGAAGCCCTACCCCCATGGAGGCAGATTCAGCATTTGTACGTGGAAAACATGGAGCACCGCACAGGAGGCAACTGTGCAGATGGTGTATAGATCCACAGAGTTCAACGTCCTAGCACACCTGTGACACAAGCCCCTGGGGGCACACACAGGCTGATCCTGTGATCGTGGGCCATCATCTCTTACTGAGCATTCACTGTATGTCATCCAGGCTCTTTACGTCAGTGGTTCTCAAGATGTGATCCCTGGACCTGCAGCATCAACATCACCCAGATACCTTTTAGAAATGTACATTCTAGCCCTACCTCAGACCAATCTGATGCACACTTACGTTTTTAAACACCTCTAAGCTACATTATCTCTAATCTACACAAAAGTCCTCTTGTATTCATCTCCTGTCTTAGAGGCAAAGAATCAGGCTCAGAGACGTGACAGGACCTGCCCAGGGCCAGACAGTCAAGAAGTAATGGAGCTGAGATTCAGATCCAGCTCTGTGGGGCTCCAGAGCTCACAGCCCTTACCCTGTAGCATGTCCTAAGGAAGGTATCTGACTTTGTGCACACATGGGTTGCTGCCACCACTTGCCTGGGGTAACATGTCTGCACAAATGTGTGAGACACAGTTCATCCCTCCCCATGGCCCACTTCTGCTCACGCCTGCCTCAGGGCCTTTGCACGTGCTGTCCCTCCTGCCTGAAATAGACTTCCCACACGGTGTGCCTCATCACTTGGGTGTCAGCTCTAATGTCACCTTCTCAGAGAAGCCCTCCCAACTAAAGTAGCCCCCTCACCCCTTGACTCTCTATCCCATCGCTCTTGTTTTCTTCATAGCACATATCCCTGTCTGAAATCATCTTGTGCACTGGTTAGCTGTTTACTGTATCTTCTCCCACTACAGAGCCAGCTCCGTGAATGTAGGAACCTATTTGCTGTGGTAACCCCTAGAACGATCCCTCCCTGGCGTGAATACTTGTTGACTGAAAAGACGTGAGGGAACAATCAGTGACATATGCAGATGAGGCCAAAAGCAGGCCAGATCACACTCACGAGCAGGATACATGTACCCAATCCAGATTTGGGTCACAGTCACGGGGATTGCCATGCCCGCACAAAGCCACATGCAGACTCATGCCGAGCTGTGTCTATCTGGGCCGTGCAGAATGTTAGGCGAGGTGGCTTGTGCCCCAGGCTGGCTGGGGGAGCAGGGAGCCTGGCGGCAGATTTATGGGTGTAGCTGGTATGTGTGTGTGTGTGTGTGTTGGAAGGATAGCTCACCTTCAGATCAGTGGGGAACTCCTCCTTCTTCACCAGACCTGTGGCTGCTGCAATGTTCCCAGCCCCAGAGAACACGGCTCCTCCCAGGTGTGATGCCTGCTCCTTGGTTTTCTCAGCCACTGTGTCAGGGAGAGGGTTGGGGGCAAAGGTCAAGCAGACATAGATGCCCTCCTCCTCCATAGTGTCCCAGGGCCTGACTTCCCACAGAGCACTACACCCCGCAGAAAGCTCTGGGGGTGCCCTCTCCCGCCGCCCTCTGCCCTCACTCTCTGGATGTCTGCAGACCCTAGGCCAAGGTAAGGGAACAAGTGGGCAGGGCTGGGCTAGTACCTGAGGCCACTCCTTGCACCACCCCTTCTCGGGTTTTGCTTCCTGTGGGGACAAAACGGAGCACACTTAAGGGCCGAGGGAACAGAAACCAGCAAGCACAGTGGTTACAGAGTGGGCAGAGGGGCCCAGGCAGCATGGGCATCCTGGTCCCTCCCTGCCTTCTTGGGCCCCCAAATCCCACAAGTGCCCCCTTCCATGCCTGCATCATCTGGACGTCCAGTTCTCCCCACTGTCTGTCCCGGTCCCATGCCCTGACCCACCCACCCTCCCTTGGATGTTGCCGACGATCCAGCACTGGGAAAGCACTCTGCCTGCCAGTTCATTTAATCCTCTGCCCTGGATGGGAGCAGGTGGGGGTGGGGGTGGACCTTGGGGTGGGGCGAAAAGATTCTGTCTTTGGAAAGGTGCCCCTGGTGCACAACTGCCCACATCCTGCCCCAGTACACTCACATCCCCATACCCCCTGCTCCATTTCTTAAGACTCTTTTAAATAGGGTGCAAATCTCTCCTTTTGGCCAAAGTAGCGAGTGTCTTAGATGCAGGATGGGTCTAAGGGTGACGTGAAGATGGTGACTGACAGCTACGGCATTGGCTGGGTCTTCCCAGGAGGGTAGTAACTGGGAAAGGCAAGAGAGCCTGTCCTGAGGTGGGGGTGGAAACCTTCGGGAGAGAGGGATGTCTCCAATCCTGAGGATCTGGCAACCCAGACAGCAGCAGATAGAGCCATAAACGGGAGTGTGGGCCAGCTGAGGCTGGCGAGAGGAGGGTGCAGGCAGACGGGCTTCTCAGGGCTAAGGCCAGCCACATCCAGACACCTGTGGCTGGGGACTGGGGACCGAGGGTTGTGCAAGCACTTCCATTTATTCCTCGCATAAACACTTGTTGGCACCTTCTCTGATTCAAGTCCTAGGCTGATGGCTCACTGTCAGATGAGGGACAGAGAAGAAGAAAGTTGGTGCCTTGGGCCTCAAAGTAGTGGGGAGAGGAAGTCTGGGCCTCCGGGGGGTTGCAGGATTGGGGGGGGGTTGTTTCCCAGGTCTTGACAAATGGGAAGCAGTGGATACACAGAAAGGGGACTGAGGAGGGTGTTTTAGGGACAGGAAGCATGTAGGCGAGGCCTAGAGAAGTGTGATTTCAGGGTCTGCACGGGGCACGTTGATACGGTCTGTGTGCTCAGAGTGATGGAGACTGAGATGGAACCATGAGGCAGGTTGAATGCTAGGCTACAGGGAGCTGAGTCTTTGATGAACAGGAGCCGGGGACCATCAGGAGTTCCTGCTCAGGGAGAGGAGCAGGAGGTGCCAACCTGGGGGAAAAGGAGGTGGTTGTTGAGTCTGTTAGCAGGGAGACAGCATCAGGGATGTCAGGGGTCCACAGGAGTGAAAGGGCTGAGGGAAGAGGGAGGCCAGAGCTAGGGTCCAGAAGGTGTGAGCTCAAGCCTTCTCCCAGTCTCCATCACCTCTGGCCTAGCTCTAACCACCCTCATCTCGTGGCTATGTTACCTCCCAGCGGGCCTCCCTGTAATTTGTTCTGTCCCCAGAGTCCTAGGGGATTTCTCTATACTGAAGCCAGATCATGTCGGTCCCTGGCTCACAGTCTGCCATGACAGTCAGACTAATGCTTTGCCTGCAAGGGCCCCTCATGAACTGGCTATTTTTGATCTCATTTCTTATCCTTGCTTTCTGCCCTCTGCTCTCAAACCCAGTATCTTTCGCCCCATCCCAGGGCCCTTGGCACCTGCCTTTTCTGCACCTCCCTCCCCAACGCTTCTTATTCTCTGGGCTCAGCTCAAATGCTACCCTCTTTGATTACCAAAGTGGCTCCCCACCCCAGCCACTGGATGTCAAAGCCCGAGACTGGAATACTTGACCTCACCATCAGCAGAGCCGGCACCTACCAGCACAGAGTAGGTGATCAAAAAGTATTTTTCAAATTACCACCATTCCAAATCTGCCACAGCCCTGGGCAGGTTAACCAATCCTCTGCAGCCTGAATAGAAGATAATTCTATCACACAAAAGTAAGCCCTGAATCAGCAGACTGAATGCAGAGTTTCTTGCCTCCCTTTATGCAAATGACCCTGAAGCATCGCTCTTCCCCCCCCCCCCCCCACTTAGAGTGAGATATTTTAACCACTTGGCCTTTCTCCTGATGACAGCTGTTAGTTGCAAGGACGGTGGACCCCTAGGAGAGATGCCAATGGTGGAACCACTGAGAGGAGAGCTTTCAGAGGTGGAGAGCAGGGCTGGGAGGGAGCCCCAACAATACAAGAAGGAGAGTGGTAAGGGGAGGGGGGCACTTTGGAATCCATAAAGCTTCGCTAAAACTTCAGCTTCAGGTCTTATCAGCTGTGACCTTGAGCAACATAATCAAAGCGCTGGGAAGCCGGGGTTTCCCTGGTCGGTGGATGGGCAGGGAGCATTAAGTGAAGTAATAGATGTTGCAGATGTATTTCACACTGTACTTGGCAGACAGTAAGGGTTCAACACCAGATAACTATTAATAATGGGAAGAAGAAGCAGAAGAAGGCTATCTTCTTTGATCCCTGCCTTGCTTCTCTGGACTTTCAGCTGAACTCCACACTCATCAACCCTTCCTCCATTCCCCGCTACCGTCCGTGTCATCACTGACCCAGGCTGGCTATGTCCTCAGTGACCCTGCTAACCCGGCCCCATCTGCTGACTCATATTCTCCGGCCCAGACCCCCCACTTCCTCCCTCTGAGGACCTCGGCTCTGTCCTCTCGGAAGACACCCAAACCTCGCAGCCCCGGAAGCCCCGCCCCTCGCCCACCGACGTAGAGGACACCCTCCTTGGTCTTCTCCGCGGCCTCGGTGACCCCCTGCTTGGTTTTCTCCGCGGCGGCCACGACGCCCTCCTTGGCCATGGACAGGCCCTTCATGAACACGTCCATCCTGGCGGCCTGGGGAGGACGAACACACGGGCACCGGTGCGCTCGCCCACATCCTCACCCCAGCCCTTGTGAAGAGACCGCAGGTGTCCCATTCCCTCCCCCTGAGCCCGAAGGCGCCCTTCTGGCCCGGAACCTCCTCCCACCTTACTCCCTTCCCCAGCGCCAGGCCACAGGGCCGCGGCGAGTCCTAGTGTCCTTGAAGCCCGTGAACGCAGGAGGGGCCCCCCGCCTCGGTTATCCGGGGCCCTGCAACCTGCAGCCCCGCGGAATCGGAGTGCTGGGCATGGCGCGAAGCCCGGGGGCCTGCCTGTACACACGCGACAGACACACGGCCACGCAAACAAACATACTCCTTGGACACGCTCACGTGCACACACAGGACCCTCAGACATTCGAACGCGCACAGACACGCGGACACACCACGGGGCATACGGGCGCGGGCGCACGGCCACACGGCCATCCAGGCAGCTGCAGACACGAAGCAAGAGAGACACATACCCCGGGTCGCACACCGACACGCACCCCGCGGCGTTCTGTTTACGTTCTCCGGCCCCTTCCCCATCCCATCCCGTCCCCCCTCCACTCCATTGCCAGACCTTTCCCCTTCGGCTAAGCCCGGGGCGCCAGGAGCGCGGCCGCCTCACCTAGATGCGGGGCCCGGGTTGGGGATGGAGTGGCGGCTGCGGCAGAGGCTGCGGCAGGTGGACGCACAGGCTCGGCTGGGCTGGGCCTGGGTGGGCTCGGGCCGATGAGGGATCGGGCCGTGTCCAGGCGTTCAGGCTGGTCTGCAGCAGACGAGGCACGAGCCCTGAGCCTAGGTGCAGTAGTGTCCGGGCCTGGAGTGCTTCGCCAGCCGCCGCTCGCTTCTAGCGCCCTGCTGTCTCGCGCGCTCCTGCTCCGGCTGGGGCGCTGCGGCAGCTCTGAGCTCAGCGCCACCCCCTGGCGGCCGCGCCACCCCCTCGGCCTGACTGACAGGAGGCGGGGAGGGTGACATCTCCGCGGAGCCAGCTAGCCTCACGGGGCGGGCCCGAGACACGCCGCTGGGGACCCCGGAGCGTCATCGGACTCAAGTCCTGTGCCCCAGGAACCTAGTCTGGTGGGAGACACAATGCGGCGTGCTTAGAGTACGGGAGAAATACTGCAGTTGGTTTTAGTGTTCAGATGGGTTTGGAGGTCTTTATTAACTGTGGGACCTTGGGCTACTCAGCTCTCCTTTCTGAATGTCAATTTCCTCTTCTGTAAAATATGGATGGTTCATTCAGCGAACGTTTACTGAGCTCTTAGGTACCAGGCAGATTTGAGGCTGGAGACAGCACCAAAGGAAAACTAGACCCCTCCTTTTTGGGGAGTTTGCAGTGGTGAATTTGTGTGTGTACAGAGATGGGACACAGGACAGAAAATAAACATCAGTGCTTAAGCCAAAGGTTATTTCAGCTTGTGATTAGAGTCATGGAGATGATAAAATGGAGATGGACAAGAGTTACTAGAGTAGGGGTGCTTGAGATCTGGTGGTCAGGGAAGGCCTCTATGAGGAGGTGAATGGAAGCAGAGATCCCAGAGAAGCACCAAGATCAGGATGCTTGAGGGCAAGATCCATAGAGAGGGAACTGTATGTGCAAAGGCCCTGAGGCAGGACTGTGCTTGGGAACAGATAAAACACAACGTAGCGGAAGAAGCAACAGGGAAAGAGAAAGAGGTGGACATGATCCTTTTTTCTGTGGTTACGGTCTGGATTGTCAAAGTGACCCTAGAGTGCCAGTCACACATAGGTCCTTAGTTGGTATATGACTGAATTATGCCCAGGAAGCTGTGGGATACCAGAGGAAGGGGTCTCTGACAGCTCAACAGAGTCAGGTAAAGCTGTACAGAGGAGGTGACATCTGAGCTGGGCCTTGTGGAATTTCATCTAGCAAACAAAGGAGGAAGGACATTTTGGGTTGTGGACATAGCATCCGCAAAGGCACCATGGTTGGAAATGTAGGGTGTAAGTGTCAGATGATGAGGTGAGAGGGCAGCCAGGAGCCAGACTATGCAGGGCCTGGAAAAAATTGTTCACAGATTGCTGATAGAGCTGCAAACTGGCACATGCTTTTTGGAAGACAATTTGGCAATGTTTACCAAAGACATAAATGCATGCTCCTTTAGAGCCAACAGTTAGTTCCCCTTCCAGGAATTCATCCTTTGGATCTCTACTCTCACAAGCACACAAAGACATGTGTGCAAGGCTCTTCGCTGCAGCATAGTTTATTGTAGCACAAAACTGAAAATAATCTAAATGTCTATCTGTAGAGGACTGGCTAGTTAATTATGGTTCATCCACTCAGTGCAATGCTGTCATTAGAAAGGATGGGTTAGACCCATGTGCATTGATATAGGAGTATAAGACATGGTGTGAGGTGAGAGAAGCCAAAGTACTAAACTGTAATGTGTGCAGCTAACTGATTTTTTAAGAATTATTTTGTTGAAATATGGTTGATTTACAATGTGTTAACTTCTACTGTAGAGCAAAGTGATCAGTTATACATATATATATTCTTTTTTCATATTCTTTTCCACTATGGTTTAATCACAAGATATTGAATATAGTTCCCTGTTCTATACAGTAGGACATTATTGTTTATCCATTATATATATGTAATAGTTTGCATCTGCTAATCCCAAACTCCCAATCCATCCCCCCCCACCACTCCCTGCCCCCTTGGAAACCACAAGTCTGTTCTCTATGACTGTGACTTTATTTATTGGCTTCTCTAATACCTCAGTTGGTAAAGAATCCACCTGCAATGCAGGAGACCCTGGTTCGATTCCTGGGTCAGGAAGATACACTGGAGAAGGGATAGGCTACCCACTCCAGTATTCTTGGGCTTCCTGTGTGGCTCAGCTGGTAAAGAATCTGCCTGCCAATGCAGGAGATGTAAGAGACATGGGTTTGATCCCTGGGTTGGGAAGATCCTTGGAAAAGGGAAAGGCTACCCACTCCAGTATTCTGGCCTGGAGAATTCCATGGACTGTAAAGTCCATGGGGTCACAAAGAGTCAGACATGACTGAGTGACTTTCACTTTCATAGATAAGTTCATTTGTGTTATATTTTAAGTGATATCATATAGTATTTGTCTTTCTCTTTTTGACTTACTTCACTTAGTATGGTTAATAAGCCAAGAAGTGATGTTTGTGACTCTTGACTAAGATTCCCTGAATGTCAGATGAGGAAGGACCAAGCAGTAGGAAGGAGAGAGGAAGAAGAGATAAAGAAGACCATATGAAGGGTGTCATCTTCCTATTGTAGGAATTGGTACGTCACTGAAGGATTTTAAGCCCAAGAGAAACTAAATGAGATCTGCATTTTATGGGGTCCAGACGGAGGTGGGTTGGAGGGGGACATTGCTAGATGCAGCAAGAGCAATGAGGGACCTGAGGCAGAATCTACAGGAAGAATGATAAAGCCTGGACCAGGAAAGCCTCAGTGAGTCTGGAACAGGACTGGAGGGGAGACCTGAGCATCATTTCAGATGTAACTTATTGGATGTTGGGGAAAAGAAAGTGGAATGAATCCAGGAAGATCCCCAGGTTTCTGGCTTGGACAATGGGGTGAGTGATGCTGCTGCAAAAAAAGGAAATAGGCATTGAGGGGTTGGGGCAGCCTTGGAGGGTGAGCTTGTTTAGGGCACACTGAATGTGCTGTGCCTGATAGACTAGCTGGACAAGGTGTGCAGCCAAGAGTTATCTGAGCCTGGAACTCAGGAAGCTACTCCATGCTGACTTCAGGTATTTATTTGGGCCATGGTATACTGGGAAGTCTTTAATACATGGCTTTCCAAGCAAAGAAGCACCTTATAGAGTTTGCCCATACCCGTGGTGTAAATTCTACCCCTCTGGTTTGTTTCAAGCTGTCACTGTGATGTCTCTGAGCAGAGAGTTGGGAAGAGACATGTGGAAGCACTCCCTTATACAGCATTTCCACCATTCAGGTAAAATAGATATAAAATAATCTGAAAAGCATAGATAATAGTAAAATAATTAGGAAGTTATGTTTTAAGTGCTTATTATCTTTGTTTTTAACATTTATATAACCATAAGTTTATTTAATTTTTAATAATGGCTTTAATGTCTGTCTCACAAAATTCCTAAAACTTTGTTCTCACAAGCTGATCCAAGCCAGCCCAGGACACTGTTGGATTTGGAGTTATTTGCATGGAGGTGGTGGCTGGAGTCATGGGGAGTATGCAGCTGCCCAGAGGAACAGGGAGAGTGAAAAGAATGGAGGGTCGGAGCAGAATGCTGAGTCACTGCAAACTTCCTGAGTGGCCAGGGGCAGAGGAGCCCAGGGAAAGGCTGAGAAGAAGCAGCACAGAGAGGAGGAGAAGCTGGAGAGTGCGGTGGCAGGGAAACCAAGGGGATTAGAGGACAAGTGGATGAATGTTAAAGAGAAGCCAAAACAACAAGTAATAAAGAATCCTCAGATAGGCAGCAAGTGGGCTGTGGAGGAGTTTAACAGGAGCATCGGGAAAAGACTCATTGGAAAAGACCCTGATGCTGGGAAAGACTGAAGGCAGGAGAAGGGAATGACTGAGGATGAGATGGTTGGATGGTATCACCGACTCAGTGGACATGTGTTTGAGCAAACTCCAGGAGATAGTGAAGGACAGGGAAGCCTGGCGTGCTGCAGTCCATGAGGTCACAAAGAGTCAGACACGACTAAGTGACTGAACAACAGCAGGAGGCATCGTGAGTCCAGGAGAGAGGAAGCATCCAGGGAAAACCTCCAGGAGAAAGTGACATTAAAGCTGGGTTTTGAAAAATGAGAAGGACCTTACAATGTAATGGTGAACTTTCCCAGCAGGGGATCCAGCAGGTGGAAAAATCCAGGGTGTAGAGGGAATAGAAAATGGATTAAATTCTGAATCAGGTAGGAAGTTCATTTGGCTGCTCATCAGAAGCTTAGCAAAGCAGGTATTTATTCTTTCACTTAAAGAGGTCATGCAGTAGGCAGTCCATAGTTGGTGTGATGACTTCATAATCATCAGAGACCCAGAATCCTATCTTCCTATTCAATTATTCTTAGTACCTGGATTCCGCTTTCAAGGCTACTTCATGGCCTAAGATGGCTGCTGCAGCTCCATCCATCATGTCCATGCAGAAAGCAGGAGAAAGGGAAGTAGGGTAAAAAGAACACCTGCCAGTTTTCTTTTTCTTAAGGAATTTTCCTGGAAGTCAACAATTCCTGCCTACTTGTCATTGGCTACACCTAACTGCAGGGACGTTAGAAAAGTTTGGCGATCTCTCTGGGCTTATGACTTCCTTGAATCAAAGTATGAAAAGGGAAGAATAGTTATTGAGTGAGCCACTAGGCCCTCTGCCCCGCAAAAGGTTTTTGCCTCCAATTTTTTTTATTTTTAAAAACCTCAAGCCTAGAAAAAAGTTCCAAACATAATGTGAAGTTGCTCAGTCATGTCCAACTCTTTGTGACCCCATGGACTGTAGCCTGTCAGGCTCCTCTGTCCATGGGGTTTCCCAGGCAAGAACACTGGAGTGGGTTGCCATTTCCTTCACAGGGGGATCTTCCCGAACCAGGGATCGAACCCAGGTCTCCTGCACTGCAGGCAGACGCTTTACTGTCTGAGCCACCAGGGAACCCAAACATAATACAATGAACAAAACCTTTAGAAAAGTCATAATATTAGCACAATGAATACCCAGATATCCTCACCTAGGTTCGCCAGTTAACATTTGCTACATCTTTCCTTCTCTATCTGCATATGGGCTGTCTCCAGAAGAAGGTGGCACGGTTACTGGGTCACCACTTCCCAGCACGCTGGACTCTTTACCCCATGTCTCATGGCTGGCCTTCCTTTAGGGCATAGGATGGCAGAGTCCAGACCCCTGGGTTTCTTTCTGGCCAGACCCTAAACCTGAGAGTTCTCAGGGCCCTCTCTTTGTTTCTGTTCTCTTTCTCACCTGGAAAATAGGCTCCGCTATTCCTCTTTTCTCTCCCCTTCTTAAGAATGTACTAAGAAGCTTCTGGAGAGGGAAGCCTGGGAGAGTGTGGGTAAGGGGATGGGAGAAAAATCCCAACTGGAGCAGCAGGGATCCTCTCGTAAGAGAGTCCCAGGATCCTAGTTTCCGTTTGGGTTTCTATAAAAATCCAGATGTGCTTTTATAACTCTGCATGTGGGGCCTAACTATGTGACTGGACATTTAGCAACATTCCTGCTGTGCAGGCCTCAGGATGGGGAGGAAGGCAGGCAGGCAGGATGGGGGGCCTAAGATCAGGCGGGGGAGGTGGGTAATACTGATTGAACACCTGTGTGCCAGGCACTATATCTGTTATATCACTAAGTCCTGAGGTCAATCCTTTAAAGCAGGCATTTACATTCCCACTTTACAGATGAAAGACCCAATACCCAGAGAGGGAAAGTAACTGGTCCTTGGCATCTAGTCTTTTCAGCCGGTCTTTCCTGAGTGTCTACTGTGTGTGAGGTACTGTTCTAGGTACTGGAGACTCAGCAGAAAACAAGACGCATGAAGTTCTTGCTCTCCTAGAGCTTACCATTCAAGAAGGAGAAGGCAGATAATTAACAAATGACTAGTGACCAAATAAGATCCCTTAGACTGTGTTGTTGCTGCTGCTGCTGCTGCTAAGTCACTTCAGTCGTGTCCGGCTCTGTGTGACCCCATAGACGGCAGCCCACCAGGCTCCCCCGTCCCTGGGATTCTCCAGGCAAGAACACTGGAGTGGATTGCCATTTCCTTCTCCAATGCATGAAAGTGAAAAGTGAAAGTGAAGTCGCTTAGTTAGACTGTGTTACTTTTGTCAAAATCAATGACACTTACCTCGCTAAGTCTAGTGTTAGTTCTCCCTTGTTGCTCTGACTTCTGAGTACTTGCCATGAGCCAGGCCCTGCCCCTGCCCTAGGAACTGCAGTACAGAGTCGTGAGTAAAAGAGGCCCTGGGGACCTGATGTTCTAGCACCAGAAGGCAGATGATGAGTAAAATAAATAAGTAAAATATAGGGTGTGTCAGGAGGTGGAAGTGCTTGGAGAGAAAGCAAAGAAGATAAAGAGCATGGGAGTGCTGCAGTGGGGGATGAGCGCTTGACCAGTTATATGCATTGGGCAGGGAAGGACTGGCTTGAGGTAGGAATTGAGAAAGCAGCCAGTGTAAAGTCCTAGGGCAGGTGTGGGTCTGGCATGTTTGAAGACCTGCAAGGCAGCCAGTGTGGCTGTAGGGGTAGAGAGTCATGGGGAGGGGGTGCTGAGAGTTGGTGGGGCCTTACAGACCTTTGGACTGTGAGCACAGGAGTGATGTAATTTCACTTTCCTTTTTAAGGTTCGCTGTGTAGACAGTCGCTCAGTCACGTCTGACTCTTTGCAACCCCATGGACATCTCCAGGCCAGAATACTGAAGTGGGCAGTCTTTTCCTTCTCCAGGGGATCTTCCCAACCCAGGGATCGAACTCAGGTCTCCTGCATTGCAGGCAGATTCTTTACCAGCTGAACCACAGGGGAAGCCCAGGAATACTGGAGTGGGTAGCCTATCCCTTCTCCAGCAGATCTTCCCAACCCAGGACTTGAACCAGGGTCTCCTGTATTGCAGGTGGATTCTTTACCAACTGAACTATCAGGGAAGCTGGGAGAAATATCAATAACCCCAGGTATGCAGATGACACCACCCTTATGGCAGAAAGCGAAGAAGAACTAAAGAGCCTCTTGATGAAAGTAAAAGAGGAGAGTGAAGAAGCTGGCTTAAAATTCAACATTCATAAAACTAAGATCATGGCATCTGGTCCCATCACTTCATGGCAAATAGATGGGGAAACAGTGAAACAGTGAGAGACTTTATTTTTCTGGGCTCCCAAATCACTGCAGATGGTAACTGCAGCCATGAAATTAAAAGACGCTTGCTCCTTGGAAGAAAAGCTATGACCAACCTAGACAGCATATTAAAAAGCAGAGACATTGCCAACAAAGGTCCATCTAGTCAAAGCTATGGTATTTCCAGTAGTCATGTATGGATGTGAGAGTTGGACTATAAAGAAAGCTGAGCGCCGAAGAATTGATACTTTTGAACTGTGGAGTTGGAGAAGACTCTTGAGAGTCCCTTGGACAGCAGAGAGATCCAACCAGTCAATCCTAAAGGAAATCAGTCCTGAATATTCATTGGAAGGACTGATGCTGAAACTGAAACTCCAATACTTTGGCCACCTGATGCGAAGAACTGACTCATTGGAAAAGAACCTGATGCTGGGAAAAACTGAAGGCAGGAGAAGAAGGGGATGATAGAGGATGAGGTGGTTGGATGGCATCACTGACTCAATGGACATGAGTTTGAGTAAACTCCGGTGATGGTCAGGGAGGCCTGGTGTGCTATAGTCCATGGTGTCGCAGAGTCGGACACAACTGAGTGACTGAACTGAACTGAACTGTGTAGACAGTAGATTGTTCTTGGGCCACGGTGGAAGCTGGGGCCAGTATGCATACCATTGCCATAGTACAGGGAAGATGACAGTCCATTTGGACTAGGGTGTGGCAATGGAGATGGAGAGAAGTGGCTGGATCCTGGATATTTTGTAGGTAGAGCTGAATATGGAATGTGCTGATGGGTTAGAAAGAGACGAGTCAGGACCAATCCAGGATTTTTGGCTGAGCATGTGGAAGGATGAAGATTATGGGAGGAGAAGGTTGGGGGACAGGGGAGAGCCAGGAATTCAGCTTTGAATGCCATAGGTGTGAGACAGGTGCATGTAAGATATCCAGGTGGAGCTGTGAGCAGGCAGTTGGATGCGCTCTTCAGGATTTCATGCCAGGCCACAGGTGTTCTGTACATGTGACATTCATGCCCATGACTGAATGGGATCATGAAATGGCAAGCGTTGACAGAGCAGAGCTGAGGTCCAAGGGCTCAGTCCTGGGAACTTCCAAGGCAAAGAGAAATTTTGTTCACACCTGTGTTCTTCAGTGCCTAAAACAGTGCCTTGGACATGGACCCTGGGACGCTAACAGATTACAGTGGTGGTGAAGCTGTGCCAGGTTTCAGGCTGGTGCCTTAAGAAACAGGCAGCTTCTGCCTCTCATCTCTTGGGACACTTATCCTGGGAACCCAGCCATTGTGCCACGAGGAAGCCAAGTGGTCACGTGGAGAGGCCACAGAGAGCTATCCCGGTTGACACCCCAGCTGAGGTTCCATCTGAGAGCCAGCGAAGACTGCCCCGCTAGAGTGAGCAGACAGCCCCAGTCCCACCTGTGAGCCACTCCAGTCGACAGGGCTTTGGAGTAGAGATGGACCATCCCTATCAAGTGCCACCCAAATTGCAGATCTGTGAGCAAAACAAGTGATTATTGTGGTTTTAAGTCACTGGATTTGGGGTAGTTTATTATACAGCAACAGGAAGCCGGGCTCCATGCCCACCTCTCCAGAGCCTGTGTGTTTGTGTGTGTTAGTTGCTCAGTCATGTCTGACTCTTTGTGACACATGGACTGTAGCCTGCCGGGCTCCTCTATCCATGGAGCTCTCCAGACAAGAAAACTGGAGTGGGTTGCCATGCCCTCCTTCAGGGGATCTTCCCTACCCAGGGATCAAACCTGGATCTCCTGCACTGCAGGCATATTCTTTACCATCTGAGCCACCAGGGAAGGCCCTCCTGAGCCTATCAACCACCAAACACCACTGAGTCTTCCTTCTAAATACCTCTGAAATCCATATTCCCTCATCTTCCCAGCTGCCCCATTTGTCACCTGGACAACCGTGTTTGCATCCAGATAGATCTCCTTCCATTCACTCTTAATTGAGCAAGGTCTGTTTCCTACACAGCAGCCAGAGAACTTGCTAGAAAGCCCATCTGATTACCTCCCCAGACCTTGAAGCACCTGATGGCTCTCCACTCTCCTAACATCAAGACTCACCATCTTTTCCCCTTTAGGGGTCAGCTGCAGTGGTCTTTATTCTCTTCCTCCAGTACCTCATGTTCCCTTTGCCCCAGAGCCTCTGCACATGCCGCTTCCACTCCCAGAGATACCCTTCTCCACCAGGCTCATTAACTCTTGCTCAAACATCACCTCTTCTGTGAACTGCCTCTGAGTTGGTAGTTCTCAAAATGAGGTTCCTGACCAGCTCATCCAGGAACTTGTTAGAAATGCCAGTTCTCAAGCCAAGCCAGGTATTCATTTGTTTGTGCTAAGTCACTTCAGTCCTGTCTGACTCTTCGCGACCCCATGGACTGTAGCCCATCAGGCTCCTCTGTCCATGGGATTCTCCATGCAAGAATGCTGGAGTTGCCATGCCCTCCTCCAGATCTTCCTGACCCAGGGATCGAACTCACATCTCTTACATATCATATCCTGCATTGGCAGGCAGGTTCTTTACCACTAGCGCCACCTCAGAGGCAGAGTGCAGCGGTCACTATTTAGCAAGCCTTGCAGGTGATTCTGATCCATGCTCTTGAGAAGTGCTGCTCTAAGCCCCCAGTTCAGGTCATGGACTTGGTCTTCTCCCATCTGTGAATCCGTTTCCTTCAGAGGCTTGCGTTTGCTGTGACACAGGTCTTTGTGAGATGACCTGGTGTTTGCCCCCCGATAGACCAGAGCACAAGGGCCACTCATCTTCTGCTCCTCAGTGCCTCCCAGCACCCAGCCCCTCACAGGCCTGGCAGCACCAGCTGGAGCTTAGAGATGTGGGTTGAACAGATATTAACTGTCACCCATGGCTCTCCTGTGTGTGGCAGAGGGGAAGACACTGGTCTCTTACAGAGCTGGGCCAAGGGGAGTGTGAGAAACCTTGAGAAACTTGGGGAGGTTTCAGCCCCTGCAGAAAAGGCTGCTGTTCAGAAGGCGGGGAAACAATATCCAGCTTTCCCTCCTTCACTTCCCCGGTCCCTCCTCCACCCTGGGGAGGCCCTCAGCTGACTGCTATTGACCACTGAGCAGGCCTTGTTTTGTGGACTTGTTTTATATCACTTAATACAGTAAGCTTCTGAGTTGTGTTTCATTAATGTTCCAATTTTACAGAGAGGAAGACTGAGACTCAATGAGGTTCGTGTACTTGGCTGAGGTGGGGGCAAGGAGGACTTGACTCCAGCTGTGGACAGGTGCACTGGCCCTTGCCAACCATGGCCAGGTGGAGAATGCTCAGGTGGACGGGAGGGAAGGAACATGAGTGCAGTGGGTACAGGGGCCATGTGGATCTGCATTTGCTCTTCCAAAAGGCAGCACTGGCTGCAACAGATTGGGAGAAGGAGGCCCCGGTGTTGCCAAACCTAAAATTTCAAAATGTGGATTTCTAATATACAAGCTTCTTGTTTCTAAATAATCACATAAAAAAGAAAACCCACAGATGTTTCCAGAGACTAGATACATGCCTGTGTCAAATGACATTGCTGGCAAAAATTGAGGGGTGAATGACAGCAGAGCCCAAAGGGAGACACCACAATGTCTGTATTGTCTCTGACCTGGCCCAGCCCTGCTCCCCTCCACCTTCTGCCATTTCTGGGTCAATCTGCTTTAAATTCAGGGTCTACCCTTGGTGGGATGTGGTTTCACTAAGGGCAAACCCCTAATACTGACCCTTGCCATCCTGTCTCAGCCCCCAAATGACCAGTGCCATATGGGCTGAGGCTAGGTCTGCCTGGTCACAGCTGTGTCCCCAGACCCCAGCCTGCATGCAAAAGGTGCTCACTAAATGCTTGCTGATGGAAATAATAGTATAAGCCCTTCCTCCTCGGAACACCCCACGCCCCACCCCCACGCTGGCTCCTCCCAGTCGCCTGCCCTGGGTGAGCGGGGCGGGGCGATGGTGGGTTTAAGGCTGGCAGCTGGAGGCCCCCTCGGATGGCTGGGTGCCCGTGGAGCCCAGGCTACAGCATGGCTGCCGCCCGCCCTGTAAGTCCACCCATCTGCCCCCTTGGGCAGCGAGGGCCGGGGCTCACCGCCCAGCTTGACTCCTCTCCTTGGTCAGGCTGAAGAGGCTGAGGATGGGATCCAAAAGTGGAAGAAAGAGGGTGAGAAAGAGGAGGAGGAGGCAGGCGCGGGGCCGTGCGTGGGAGAGGAGGCTCTGAGGAAGACCCCGGAGGAGGGCAAGCCGGACTTACACCCGCTGCTCAACAGGTAGGGCAGGCCCTACCTTTGGCTTTGACCTCACTTCCTCGTCTGGGAAAGGCCAGAGCTGCCCTAAGACTTGGGCCCTGCTGGCCCTTTCAGCCTTAATCCAGCTGAGATTCCGAGTTAAAGGCTCCACCAGCAGGATCACTGTCCCCATCACCTTGTGGGGCAGGTGCTACAAACCCTACCTCCCTGTTGGCTCGGGAAGGAGCAGGACTTCTGGGCCAACCTACTGCTGTGGAGGTAGGGTGGGGCAGACAGATGGATGCACTCTTGCTTCCTCCTGCCCCCTCCCCCACTCTCCAGGTGGGCTCTGTGGTTCTTCAAGAATGACCGCAGCCGAGCCTGGCAGAACAACCTGCATCGGGTCACCAAGTTCAACACCGTGGAGGACTTCTGGGCGTGAGTGTTTGTCCCTCATGGAGGAGGCTGAGGTCAGGGGGCCTTAGCTGCAGATCCTTCCCAGACCCCACCCCTCCAGGGAGCTGCTGCCTACATCACTTTCCCAGCCCTTCCTAGGGCTGGAGCTTGGTGGGCTCTGCAGGGAAGTGGCGGGGAGTTTGGGCTGGGTCACAGCCCCTGCCCCCAAGCCTCCCTGGGACTCAGGGAGAAAGCCTGGGAAGTGGGAGAAGCAAGAAGTTGACCATGACTCTGCTGCCTTATGCCTTATGACCCTAGGCGAGTTCCTTCCCCTCTCTGAGCTTGTCTCAGCTACTGAATGAGTTTCAGACTGTTTCATCTGTGGTGATGCAGTGAGGGGGTCTGCAAGGTGCTTCACAAACCCTAGGGGTGGGTGAGAAGGTGGGATTTGAGTGTCTGGGTAGATGGGGATGGAAGTTTTTGGCAAGGGGCACCAGTATGAGCTAAGGCTTGGAGGCTGGAAGGTGGGTGGAAAGCAGTGGGGTAGGAAGTTGAGGGATCTGAGGCCAGTTGAAACCAGGCCCTAAAAAGCTTGGCCTTTCAGCCTGGGGTGGGGATCTCTCTCCAGGATATATAATAATATCCAGCTGGCCAGTAAGCTCTCTTCTGGCTGTGACTATGCCCTGTTCAAGGTAAGCTCGGCTTCCCCCACTCCCTGGGACACAGTGGGGCTGGTTTCTTCCAAGCTTCCTCCCTCACAGAGGGTTTGACAGTGCGGTACTGAGGACAGCCTTCCTTGGAGCCAAGTATAACTTCCAGTTGGAGGACTGCTGTCCAAAAGCTGGGGCAGAGTGTCAGACCTGAGTCCCATCTTGAAGAACAGGGGAGGGGGGAACAAGGGGGAGCAACGAAGAGGGTCTAGGTTTCTGGCCTGGCTCTTTAACTTGGGGACTGTATCAGGATTGCCTGAGGACACTCGTCAATGTCCAGGCCTGTCCTTGGAGGGGCTGGGCAGTGGGGCCCTGACATCCACGTTTGCAGATTTTCCTAGGTGACTCATGCCCAGCGAGCCTGGGATGTCTGTCCCTGGCCACACTGGGGTTGCCCCAGACACTCCCTTTAATCACCCCCATCTGAACTCTCATCTCAAGGATCTTGGTTCAGCAAAGGAGACAAACACACATCTATGCAAGGCTATGTGAGGTGACCTATATTGAGGCTTAGGGGCCCATGGGAGCTCACAGGAGGGTCTGCAGGGCTGACCCTGCTTGTACTGAAGGGTGAAGACAGAAGATCTAGTCTGTGGAGGGGCTGGAGCAGGGCCTGGGGAGGTGGCCAGGCACTCCCTTCCCTTCGAACAAAGGGAGGTTGTTGATTCACCAACCTGCCTCCCAGGATGGCATTAAGCCCATGTGGGAAGACAGCAGGAATAAGCGGGGTGGCCGCTGGCTGGTCAGCCTCACAAAGCAGCAGCGCCACATTGAGCTGGACCACCTGTGGCTGGAGACAGTGAGTGGGGGGTTGGGCAGGAGGCTGGGTGGGGAGGGTTCCCAAGGGAAGAGGCTGGGCTGGTGTGGTAGCAGTGGTCTCAAGGATGGTGGGGGCAGTCTGTGCCCACCAGGAGGCCTCATCCCCCTCCTTCTTGGGTCCAGCTGCTGTGTCTCATCGGGGAGAGCTTTGGGGAGCACAGCCAGGAAGTATGTGGGGCCGTCATCAACATCCGAGCCAAGGGGGACAAGATTGCTGTGTGGACACGGGAGGCAGAGAACCAGGAAGGCGTGCTACACATTGGGTGAGGGGTATCTCTGGCACAGGGTGGGGGCTGAGCCTCTTCTAGGGGAGAAGGTGGAAGGGGAATGGCTTGGCCTGCAAGGGAGACCTCTAGAATACTCCATGCTGTCTCTCCCTTCTTTCTTCCACAACTTGTGCAAAGGGTGTGGAGTCTAGATTTCCAACTATTTCTTGCAGATATCTTTTCTTTTGCATTAGTCACATTTCGTGTTTCCACTCAGGTAAGACACATACAACAGGAGTTACTGTGGCTGGAACCAGGGTAGGGGCTCTGGGCACAGGACCCATGGTCCCATGTTAACTGCAGGACCCGCTGCTGACTTCCTGTCTCCTTTCCTCTCCCACTTACCTCCCAGGCGTGTCTACAAAGAGCGCCTGGGCCTCTCCACAAAGACCATCATTGGGTACCAGGCCCACGCAGACACAGCCACCAAGAGCAACTCCTTAGCCAAGAACAAATTTGTGGTGTGAGAGGACCCTGAGCCTCCCATTGCTGTGTGTATTTATTTCTCAAGGGGGCTGGGCTGGGCTGAGGGCAGGTGGCATGTTTCTCCCCTATCCTGGGGCTCAGGCCTAGGGGTGAGTAACCAACTTGAGGGCCCAGGGCAGTGGAAAGGTGGAGAAAACCTGGGCTTTTTAACCCTGGGGGGCTGGGTTGGGTACAGTGTGGTGAGGTGAGTCATTGGTAGAGGAGGTGGGATGGCAAGTGAAAAGAGAACAGGAGAGAATCCTAGGATTCAGGACTAACTCCACGCCCCCCACCTTGGGGAAAGAAGTTAGGTGTTCTGAAGGCCAGTCTCTTCCATTTGGGGGGGTGGGTTCAAGGCTGCTGACAGAGCTGGAGCTCAGGGACAGGAGTGGGGGCTCTGAGTGATCACTCTGCTTTAAAAACTTTTATGGGTTGCCTCTCACTAGATTTGTAGCCGTGGAGCCTATGTTTATCAGTCAGCTGTGTGTGGGTCCCTAGAGTAGAGGGGTGGGGTTGATGAGGGCCTGGCCCAGGAGAGGTGATCAGGCCTTACTGTGGCTCTGCCAGAGGTGGATTAACCAGAAGGTGAAGCTTAAGCCCTTTTCTCTTCCTGTTCTAAACAAATACTTTAAACAAGATTTTTTTTAAATTCAGTTTTTGTTTAAAGTAATTTATTTTGGCTGTGCTGGATCTTTGTTGCTGTGTGGGTTTTTCTCTGAGAGTAGAGGGGGCTACTCTCTGGTTGCAGGGTACAGGCTTCTCACTGTGGTGGCTTCCTTGTGGAGTATGGGCTCCAGGCGCGCCAGCCTCAGCAGTTGCAGCTCTGGGGCTCTAGAGCACAGGCTCAATAGTTGTGGCGCGCGAACTTAGTTGCTCCGTGGCATGTGGGATCTTCCCAGATCAGGGATCGAACCTGGGTCTCCTGAATTGGCAGGAGGATTCTTTATCACTGAGCCAGCAAGGAAGCCCAAAATTGGAATTATTTTTAAAGAGGACTCTAAAACTCGACCCCCTAAACCTTGGTCTGCTCCAGTCTTGCCTTGAGAGGGCTCATGTGAGACCCCTTCGGTAACAAGGAGCCTGATCAAGGCAGACGCTGGTATGGGGAAGAGGGGTTAGAAGGTGCGGGGCGCTGTTTCAACCACCAAAGGGGTTTGAACTGGGGGCTGCGATATATGGCCTCCCGGCAAAACTGAAGGGGCAGGGAGCAGCAGGCGCAGCCCTCACAAGACCCAGGTGTCATCCAGTCAGAGTTTGAACCAGTAGAGACAGAACTGAATTTCCGAGTGAGAAGCACTTCTGATTCGACTCCCCTGTAATAAAACGTCCTGCACGTGTATATGCACCATCCATATAACTATTCTGTTCGCTCACCAACGCGGTCGTTACTCCTCTTCAGGGATGGGCACCGACCGCAAGGCCGGGCGTTGGGGTGGCGCTGGTACTGATCCTTGTGGTGT
The DNA here is from genome assembly GCF_055505025.1 of Bos grunniens. Lineage (NCBI taxonomy): Eukaryota > Metazoa > Chordata > Mammalia > Artiodactyla > Bovidae > Bos > Bos grunniens. The sequence goes on from NC_141171.1 coordinate 38,150,135, forward strand.
GGGGGGAACTAGGGGTCTCCCGTGCCTGCGACTTGCGGAGCTTTCCGCAAGCATCTGAGGTGGGTCCGAGGGACGCTGCAGCAGCAAGTGTAAGGGGCGGAGTCAGGCCTAGAGGCGGGGCTCCGAGGGGACTGAGTCGGGCAGTGGGGAGGGGCCTGGACTTGGGGTGGTGTGCCTCTATGGGGGCGAGGCCCAGAGGGGAACAGTCGGGAGGGGGCGGAGACAGACCCAGAGGCGGGGCTCCAAAGGGGACTGAGCGGGGGCTAGGGGCGGAGCCTCGGGCGGGGCGGAATCAGGCATAGAGGAGGGGCTCTGAGTGGACGGAGCGGGGGCTGTTCCGGAGCCGGGGGCGGTCCCTGCGGGGCGGGCGGGGCCCGACGGGCTCTCTGTGTGGCCGCGGCCATGAAGCCGCAGCCGCCGGGCTAGGCCCCGGGCGGCTCTAGCCCAGGGCGGCCCGCTGAGGGCTGGGCCCAGCCTCCGGGCCCGGTTCCCGGGCCGGCGTGCGGCCACTCACCATGCCCGGCAAGCACCAGCACTTCCAGGAACCCGAGGTCGGCTGCTGCGGGAAATACTTCCTGTTTGGCTTCAACATCGTCTTCTGGGTGAGCGCGGGGTGGGTTCTGGGCCCTGTGCAGGGGCTGGCGAAAGGAGGAGGCTCAGTCTCCTACTAGGGGGAGACACTCTGCCACAAGGCCTTGGGACCGTCCCCTAACTTCTTCCTCCCCTTCCCACCTCCACGCCCACCCTCTGGAGCACCTGAGGGAATTAGAGAGGCCCGGATTCCAGGGGCGGGTCCGAGCCACTGCGGTTGTAGGATGGGGAGGGGTAGTCTTCCGGGGTCTTTTCAGGGGTCAGCGGAGAAATGGGAGATGTTTCGGTGAAGACCCCGCGGCCCTGCTTGGTGCGGGTCGCCCTCTCTGCCTCCCTTACCCTGCGGTGTAAGGGGTCCGCGGAGCCCCACCTCTGGTTTTGCCGATGTCCCTATGGAAAGCCTCCGCGAAGGGCAGGATTCCCTCTCCAGCCCTTTTACCGCTCCAGTACCTGGGCCTACCGCTTCGCCTTAAGCCCCTATAAAGAGGTGGGGGGCGAGGCGGGGGGCGGGAATAGGTCAAACTCCCACCCCCAAACTAAGAGGCCTGCAGGCAAGGAGGGCCAGTCGCCCTAGTTCTCGGCCGAGGACAGGGGGATATTCCCTAATGAAAGGCCGGGAGAGCTGGCCTTGGGGAACAGAATTCAGCATTCCACAGCTGAGCAAATCGAGGTGTCAGGGCCAGGCTGTCTCTGTGTGGAGAAGGGAACTGCTGGTGCTCCTCCCAGGGTGGAATCCTTATCCCTGGGGTTGCCAAGTCATCTTTCCCTTCTCCCTCCCCCATCCTATCTCTCCAAGGCTACTTGCTGACTCTTCAGTCTCTACTCCTGACGCCTTGGTCAGAATGTCAGGCCCACTCAGTTTTGTTTAGCAGGAATCAGTGGCACTGCCCTCTGCCCACAAGCTGCTCCGGCAGTGTGGGTGTCCTTTGGCCCCTGCAGTGCCACAGCCTCAAGAGTGTGGGCCATGTGCAGAGAGCTGGTCTGGTGGGAAAGTCTGGGGCTCTGGTTGTCTCCAGCCTATCTGTGAGACAGTGGGCAAGTCACTTCTCTCTGGGCTTCAGCTTCCCTAACAGGGAGTGGGGGATGATGAAGCCTGCTCCTCAGGGCTGTTAGGCAGATGACATGAATTATAACTTACTGTATTCTCACAGTTACTTTAATTATAATCTACATTTTATAGGTGAAGGAACAGGCACAGAGAGGTTAAGTCATTTAACCCAGAGTCACACAGCCAGTAAGTGCAGAGCCAAGGTGACAGCTCAGTGGGCAGTAGGTGGAAGTGAGGCAGAGCACTGAGCAGAGGGAGCTGCCAAATGTCAGCGGGGGAGAAGCATGAGAGACCCAGGCTTGTTCCAGGGTTCCCCAGGATGGGACTCCAAGTGTGAAAGGCCCCAGGGTGGGGCAGTTTGAGTTTCATGTTGAGGGCAGTGGGGATGGATTTGTTTTGGCTTCTGTATTAGAGGCAGATCTGCCTGACTGCCATGGGCAAGGAGACCAGGGAGGCGGGCTAGGGCAAAGGAGGGGTGATGGCGGGTGGACAAGGTGAGGAAGGTTTCAGGGGAAGTTATCAGGCTGAATTGACAGGACTGGCCCAGAGCACCCTGCGGTGTCTGGCTTCATGTCTTCAGTTTGTCCCTTGCCCCACCAACCATGATCTTACCACTAGGCCTTTGCCAGTACTTCTGCCTGGAATTCAGTACTTCCGCCTGGAATTCAGTACTTCCGCCTGGAATTCAGTACTTCTGCCTGGAATTCAGTACTTCTACCTGGAATTCAGTACTGCCTGGAATTGTTTTCTCTTCAATGCCCCGTTTCATCATTCAGGCCTCAGCTAAAATGTCACCATGCTCCCTAACTGAAACATGCTCCCATCACTTCCCGTCACATCACTTCCCATCACATCACCCTGTTTGATTTTCTGTAAAGGCTCTGTTGGTATCTGAAACTACCTTGTTTGCTCACTATGGGTTTCCCCCACTGGAGTGTAAACTCCACGAAGGCTGAGAGCTCATGTGCCCTTTTCACTGATGTATTTTCGGTGCATGAGATGGAGCCTGGAACGCGGAGGCTTTTGCAGCAGGCAGGTGGGCTAAGGGCTCTAGAGCCAGCGAGAGGTTTGGGTGGAGATTGGGAGATTGCCAGTGTCATGATGAGGTGAAAGATGAGTTTGAGAAGAGGAAGGGTAGGTTGGAGGTTGAGGTTGGAACCTGGTGGAGGAGGGGGTGGCCTTGTGCATGGCACCAGTGAAGCAAAGACTTGTAGGAGGGAGGCTGAGAAAGGGCTGGAGGAGGAATGGCATTGCGTTAACCATGGGGAGGTTTAAAAAAGAGAAAGTAGTAATCATTCACCTGTCTAAAGGCCATGGGCAGGTCAGATGGGATGAGGCAGGAGAAGTGAGGTTTGGTTTCACATCCCAGATCTAGTGTAGGGGAGGGAAGGAAAAATATTTCTAGAAAAAGAGTACAGCAGTGAGAGGAGCCTGGGGTCAGAAAGGGGTGGGTGCTAAAGGTGGCTGGCCAGGGGTGGAGTTGACTGAGGCTCTGCGCTGAGGCAGGGAGGGAGCCTGTAGAGAAAGCAGGTGGGAGACAGAGGTCTGAAGAGGTAGGGTCATGGCCTCGCTTGGGCAGGAGGGGCGCTCTCCCTCTGAGACTAGATGTCCTGCTTGGGTTCAGGCAGCTGCCCTGAACATCCCGGGCTCATCCTAGCACGGAGATGAGGTGGGATGGTGGGTGGTGGTTAGGAGGCCTAGCCCAGGGCCCCTCTGCTGATCTAGCTCTTCACTGGGATTCCTGGTCGTTCAGAGATCTTTGGCTATGAGCTGCCAAGATGTACTCTGGCAGATGGAGGTTGGAAAGGTGGGACGGGAGTAGAGTGGCAGTCACAGAATTGCAGGGAAGCAGGAGGACCAGACTTGGGAGGATACTGGAGAGGATGCCAGGAGCCTGGAATCCTACCATAGGCCTGAGGTGAGGGAAGAGGCTCAGGAACCAGTCGCTGCTGCTTGGTGGGATTGTTTTGGCCCTCCTCTGCTCCAATTCTGAAGTTCCAAGAAGGGATCCCTTCTTAGGGCTGGGGAGGGTTCAGTGTTCAAGCTGTGCCCTGTGGGAAGAAACACTGAGATGCAGTCTTAGAAAGATGGAGAAGACCCTGGATCCCATTTACAGCGCTTTCCCCTCTTTCTCTCTTTCCCTGTGGCTTCCTGAAGAGCCTGAGCACCAGCAGGGAGGGGGCTCTGCTGGGGATGGGAAAGAATGTTGGTGCCTAGCCTTCAGCTCTTTGCTGCTGCTCTTGCAGGTGCTGGGGGCCCTGTTCCTGGCCATCGGTCTCTGGGCCTGGAGTGAGAAGGTAAGGCAGTGGGATATGGTGCAGGGCTGCTATGGGCTGAGATGGTGGGAGGGCCAGTCCCCCTCTACTTGCCTCTGCTCCCCCTGCACAGGGCGTTCTCTCCAACATCTCGGCACTGACAGATCTGGGAGGCCTTGACCCTGTGTGGCTGTTTGTGGTGGTTGGAGGCGTCATGTCCGTGCTGGGCTTTGCCGGCTGCATTGGGGCCCTCCGGGAGAACACCTTCCTGCTCAAATTTGTGAGTGCCCACCCACCTAGATTCACTGGGGACCCCAACCTCCTCCCATGCACTTCTTACATATAGTTCATGCTTAATAATGGTAGTTTTATTATTGTGTAATTTTAACAGTGGTCACCAGATTTGTATTATTAATACATTTATAGGATCCTCTGTTGTAAGTGGGGCTTCCCTGGTGGCTCAGCGGTAAAGAAGCCCTGGGTTCAATCCCTGGGTAGGGAAGATCCCCTGGAGGAGGGCATGGCAACCCACTCCAGTATCCTTGCCTAGAGAATCCCATGGACAGAGGAGCCTGGAAGGCTACAGTCCCTAAGGGTTGCAGAGTCGAACATGACTGAAGCGACTAAGCAGCAGCAGCAGCTGTTTTAAGTGACCGAAACCTAGTGGCCTGGGCCCTAAGCGAAAATGGGCATTAAGAAAACCCAGGGATGTGTTAGCTGCCAGTGCCTTTGGATCCAGGGGCCACCACAGTGTCACTTGGCCTAGCCTCTCTGTTTCTCAGCTCTGTGCCTCTGAGTTGGCTCCGACCCCTTGGGGTGGAAAATGTCCAGGAATCGGGCGCGGGGGCGGGCGGAGGTATTGGCTTCAAGCCGCCCTCCCAGGAACTCTGCTGGAGGCTGAGTGAGTCTCTCCTTTCCCAGCCATTCTGCCAAAGTTCTTTAATTGCATCTCCTTAATCCTAATTGGCCGCCTCTGGACCAATCCCTGTGGCCCCAGGGGAGGTAGTGCTCTGATTGGTGGGCTCTTGATGCATGCCTAGTCCTCAATATGGAAGTGGCTCCTCCTGAACCAAAGAAACTGGAGTTGTGTGTAGACGGTGGCTTCTCAAAGACAATAGAGCAGTTAAGAACAGTGGTATCTTTTTTCATCATAAATCAATACTAATATGGTAGAAGGTGGAGACTCTGGGCTGCCTTGAGTCAGGATGAGGGAGGTTGAAACCCCACTCAGTGGCAACCCCAGGCCCTGTATCTCTGACCCCCTCTGTCTGTCTGCCCCCCATGCCAGTTCTCTGTGTTCCTTGGCCTCATCTTCTTCCTGGAACTGGCAACAGGGATCCTGGCCTTCGTCTTCAAGGACTGGATTCGAGACCAGCTCAACCTCTTCATCAACAACAATGTCAAGGCCTATCGGGACGACATTGACCTCCAGAACCTCATTGACTTTGCTCAGGAATACGTAAGTCCGGCATCCAGCTCCAGTTACATACAGGAGGCACCTGCCAGGCAGATGAACGAAGGAGCAAGTTCCCTGTGTGCTGGGACCATTCCCTTGCCTATCAGGCCAGGCAGGCCCCAAGGAAGAGAGCCAGGTGTCCCCCTATCTGAAAGGAAGCCAGCCCTTGGTGATCTCCATGTGCCTAACCCTGCATGGACGCAGGGTTGGGGAGCAGAGGCCGGAGGCTTCAAACTGGCAGCTCCTAGGCCAGGCTTAGGACACACTTAAAGGAACAAATGTGGCATGAAAATACAGATTTCTTCTCCCACTAAGCTGGGCCCACAGTATCGGCCGGGGCTACATTGCCACTGCCCCTTTGCTGGTATAGAGGCTCTCTGCTACCATCCCCATCACTCTATTTTATTATACCTGTTGGCCCTCTTCTCTCATTTATATTATTTGTTTGGCCTCTGAACTTAGTCAGGTTTGAGACCTGCCCCACCGCCCAGAAGCTCTGCTCTTAAGCTTGCATACCTAACCCCTGTGAAGAAGCAGTCAGTGAGCAGTTCAAGAAATCCTAGACACCTTCTGCCTGCACATTCTCACCCACTCACACACTTAGTCACACACACTCATAGTTGCACCCACTTAAACAGTCATGCTCTTTTGATGCCATCCACCCCAAGAACTGCTCTGGGATCCAGAGGTGAACCAGAGCTGGTGCCTGTTTTGAGGAGCTCTCAACCCAGGGCAGAAGTAAACGAAGAGCCAGGTAGTTAGGATGTGATTTATTTGTTCATTTAATGCAGAATCGTGATGGACCAACTATGTGCTGGGTCGTGAGCTAGGTGCTGGGGATTCAGGGGTGAAAAAGAGCTGCTAAGTCACTTCAGTTGTGTCCAACTCTGTGCGACCCCATAGACAGCAGCCCACCAGGCTCCGCTGTCCCTGGGATTCTCCAGGCAAGAACACAAGTGGGCTGCCATTTCCTTCTCCAGTGCATGAAAGTAAAAAGTGAAAGTGAAGTCACTCAGTTGTGTCTGACTCTTCGGGACCCCATGGACTGCAGCCTACCAGGCTTCTCCATCCATGGGGTTTTCCAGGCAAGAGTACTAGAATGGGTTGCCATTGCCTTCTCCAAAAAAAGAGCTAGGACCTGACTTTGTGCAGATGGAGATTTGGGGGAAGAGACAGATGATAAACAAGCAAAAGAAACGTGTGTGTGTGTGTAGCATTATAAATTGTGGTAAAGGCTGAAATGGGGAAGCACGGAGAAGGAGAAGGCCTCTAGGGGCTGGCCCTGGGGGAGGAGAAGGAGCAGGCATGTGATGAGAGGAGCCAGTGGTTTCCAGCGGGAGCAGGGGTGCTGAGCAGAGAGGAGGGAGGCAGAGCTGCGTGGCTGTGCCTCACTCCCTCTGTTCAGTCCACAGGGCCTACCTGTGTCTGCCACCGAGCTGGTCCCTCGAGGGCCAGCTATTTGGCAGCCTGTGCTGTGTCAGTGAGTTAAGGCTGCCTGTCTCCCCACTGGATTGTGAGCTGCTTGCTTCACAGCCCCACCTAAGGAAGTAGCCCATTGTCTTGGGTAGCAGTCATGAGGATACAGATGCCCACGGCAGCATCCATGAAGTGGGATGGGGCATGGTCATGAGGGTGGCAGGATTGCTCTCCTGGCCCTGGAAAGAGGAAAAGAGATGATCTTTCGTAAAAATTGTTGGACAAGTATGGGGAGACCAGGCACAGATAGGGGCCTTCAGCCTCTCTGCAGGGTTTATTGAAACTCCCAACCCTCAAGGTGGCCTAGAGGAAGCCACAGTCCTTGGGCCACCATCCTCGCCCACTCCCTTTGCTCAGCCTCTCTTGGGTTAGGGGGACAAGCTCAGGAGCCCCTTCCCACTATCCCTAGCCTCCATCAACCTGGTCAGGAGCCTCGAGCTGCTCTGATGGCCCTGGGCCCAGGCTCGACCTGTCTGTGGGGAGGTTCCCACCTGACTGGCTGTCTCCAGGCCACTGCCAGCCAGCCTGGGCCTGTCCCCAAACAGGATGGGGCTCCTGGGGTGGGCCTGGCTCACCCGGGCTCTCCTCCCACCCCCTAGTGGTCTTGCTGCGGAGCCCGAGGGCCCAACGACTGGAACCTCAATATCTACTTCAACTGCACTGACTTGAACCCCAGCCGGGAGCGCTGCGGGGTGCCCTTCTCCTGCTGTGTCAGGGACCCAGCGGTGAGTGTGCCTTGGTGAGGGGCGGGGCCTCGTGAGGAGGGGCAGGGCCTCAGCACGCAGGCACAGTCTGGAACCAGCCCACCACCTCGCCTCAGCCCTGCTCTGGGGGCCACTGATGTCGGGGAAGCCCTCTTGTGTGTAGTAGTAGCCCTGCTGGGCTGGGGAGTTTGTGTCGGTGGGTGGCGTTGAGGCCTGCTGGATGGGGCCTGCTTCTCTTGGCCCACCAGGCTGGGGTGGCAGGGGTGGGGGTTCTGAAACGTTCATGGTTTTCTTTAAGAGCAGAAGTTTCTTGCAGTGACATCCCTCCAGTCACAGGGCACAGGGACACTGAGGGCCAGGTGTCTTCCCATTCTTACAACACATAGGCAGGCAGGGCTCCTAAAAAGGAAGCAGTTCAAGCTGGCGTTGGGCCATGCGCCTTGGCAACAGGGAGAGGCGCTGGGGTCCTAGCCGGCTTCCCTTGAGGAGCGGTGGCCGCGGCGGAATCCATGGTTCCATCCGATTCCCCTGAGGCCTCATGGGTGCCCCTACCGAGTTGCTCCCTGGCGTGTTTCTCCTCAGGAGGATGTCCTCAACACTCAGTGTGGCTACGACGTCCGGCTCAAACTGGTGAGAGAGGTGGGGACAGGGCTGGGGGCAACGAGGGGCACTAGAATAAGAAGGGGGGCCCTCATAAGAAGGCGCCAAAAGGCCTCAAGGATTCCTGGGGCGGGGGTGGGGGGGTGGTGGGGAGGGAGTGCTGAGTCCCAGGAGGCGCAGAGGTCTTGATACTGCTGAACCCAAGGTGGTGGGCTCCTGTAGAGAAAGAAAACAGGAAGACAGGGATAATGAAATATGAACAGCAGTGTGACAATTTCACCTAAGTACTAGGAAGAAGCTAAAAGCAGGGAGGTAATGGGGTTGGGGCAGGGCAGTCAGGGAAGGCCTCACAGGAGAAGCCGTCTGTGCTGAGACCCCAGGGAGGAGAAGGCCCTTTGGTGGGGCTCCAGGTGGCAGGCGCTAAGGTATAAGGCCCTGGGCCTGGCTGGGCTTGGTATGCTGGACTGAGGTGGGGCCCCTGGTGGCTGTGGGTGGGCCGAGCTGAGCCTGGTGCCCATTTGTCCCCAGGAGCTGGAGCAGCAGGGCTTCATCCACACCAAAGGCTGCGTGGGCCAGTTTGAAAAGTGGCTGCAGGACAACCTGATTGTTGTGGCAGGGGTCTTCGTGGGCATCGCCCTTCTCCAGGTACCACTATGGCCCTGCACAGCCTCACTCTGTCCCGGGCAGTCTGCCCTCCCAGTGGCCCCTCCCTCACCTGCCCTCTGTCTTCCAGATCTTTGGCATCTGCCTGGCCCAGAACCTCGTCAGCGACATCAAGGCAGTGAAGGCCAACTGGTGAGGCTGCCACGCTGGCCATGGCCATTCGCCTGGCTGACCCAGGGACCCTCCACTCTGCCCATAATGGGCAAGGCTGCAGGAGGTGTTTCTGCTTGGACCTGAAGCCCACATGGGGCTCACGGGCCACTGCACTGTGCGCCCATGGAGAGCCGCATGGCTCTGTCCGGCTGCCTGTCCTGGAGCTGTGTGTGCGGAGGGTGGGTGTCACAGGGAGCCGCCGTCTGGGCTGCTGTTGGGTGGTTGGCTCTCCAGGGGACTAGGAAGGGCCCAGCTAGGAGGGAGCAGGCCAGGTGGGGTGGGCTTGGGGACTGCTGTTGCCTGGGACTCGGTCTCACGTATCTCAGAATTCTCTTCACTAGTGATCCCTCCAGGAGCCCACTTCAGCCTCAGTGTCTCAGACTCTAAAATGGGTCCAAGAATCTTCTCTCCCTTGCTTGCCTCTCAGGATCAAATATGATGACGGCTACAAACTACTCAAATAAACAAATCCTTGAAAACTCGTGGCTTCAGCCCAGCGTCCTGAAGGTTCTGTCAGCTGCAGAGCTCTCCACCTTGGGCCCTGGCCCAGACCCACTCCGCCAGTGCATTTTCTTGGTCTGGGTAGTATATACATTTGAACCAACCTTTAAAACGTGGTATATTTCATGTAAAAGTCCAGATCCCAAGCTTCTCATGAAGATTGGCCATCCGGCCCCCGCTGCTCTTGGGACGTCATCATCTCCCGCGTGCTTCCTGTTCTCTGAGAGACCCACCTGGCCGGTGCTGCTCACCCTGTAGGCTGGGGTTGACCTCCCCTCTGCTGTAGGGTTTCCCCCTGAAAACACCTGGAGGCTGCCATGGGCCAAGCCTGGAGCAAGGCACAGGGATGTGAAAAATGAAGAGGCCACACAATTTGGGTGGGGTCCAACCCCACTGGAGACTGAGATGGGTGCCCAGGAGAGTGGCTGAGGTGTGGAATGGAGATCAGGAAAGTTTGGGGAAGGAAATAATTGGAAGTCAAAAACTTGGCACCCATAGGGTTGGCGGGGAGCCTGCTTTGGGGCCCATGGTGGTTGATGCCGGGTCTCACTTGAAATCAAATGGTGGCCCGCAGAGCTGCCTCATGACCACCAGAGGGCGCTCCAGCACAGCTTTGCTTGGGTCTGGCGACTTAACACTGCAACCTCTTGTACAGCCAAGTGGCTGGTGTGTCCACCCTGCTTACCAGTGCTTCTGATTCAGGGAACTTGAGATCTTTGAAAAGAGTTCAGACTTGGGAAGTCTGACTGTTGCTCTCAGCTCTGCCTCTTAGCTGCATGAAGGGGTGTGTGGCAAGTAAATGGTGCACCCATCCACCCAGGGGGTGCTCTTTGTGGATCAAAGGGATTTGTGGGTAGTTCATAGATCTCCAACTCAGATGCTCTTAAGGTCACGTAGGTCATATAAATGAATGAAGTAGGCCTTTGACTTGTGAGGCCTTTGCAGTGCAACTGACTTTCCTACTGTCCCTGAAGACCACACAAAGAGACATTGCTTTGTGACCAGAGAAATATTTGGGCCATTGAGTTGATGATGTACCTTGAGATACAATAGAGTATGGTGGGGACTGACAGAGCATAGATCCCCATCTGAACTTTGTGACTGTCATTTAGTTGTGGCTAATTGCTATAAAGTGGGAATGCAGGTCTAATGTCAGAAATCCAGAGAAGCCAGGAATTCAGGATTTATGTGAAATAGACCTATTTTTAAGTTGTTAACTAATGAAAAAAATTTAAATGCTGCAAGCCCAATGAAAGGTACAGCTTTGGCGCCTGTGACACTGCAGATCCCTCTGGGATAGTCGTCTGCTGGAGTCCTGGCTGCTCTGCCATCCAGGGATGCTGAGAGCTGCTGCTGGGAGGGCAGGGTATCGGGTATGCAGCCAGCATTGTGGCTCCCAGATGCCAGCTGGACAGTGTGTACCACAATAAATGCAACTCACAGTATTGTGCGTGTCTTGTTTGTTTTTTTTTAATTTCAAAAGCTTTCACTTTTCATTTTCCCCTTAAACCTCAACAGCGCCCCTTGTGAGGTAGAGAGTCTTTTCCTGATGAAGAAACTGGGGCTGGGTGGGAGGGAGTCACCCAGCTCTGAGCCCTCTCACGGGAGGTCTGCACCAGACTGTCCTGCTTTTCTGATGCACACGAGTGACACCTGCGCTCATAGGAGGGGCAGCAAGGCATCATTCCCCAAGCTTGAGTTAAGCTTCCGTGCACGTGCTGGGGATGCAGAGGAGAAAGAAGGGTGAAGCCCTAGCCCTTGGGCTCCATTCTTGTGGGGGAGACACGAATAAGCATTTTCTTCATACAAGCTATGAAGAAAATAAGAGTGATGGTCAGACAGGAGTAGCTAGAGGGCCTGGGAGAAGGGACCTTCTGATGAGGTGGTGGAAGGGGTCCCATCTCTGGGAAGCTCCAGGGGAACAGTTGCCCTAGAGGCCCTGAAGCTGGTGGGTTTGGCATAAGGGAGCTTGGTGTGCTAGAGAGGGGAGTGTGGGTGAAGGTCAGAAGGCACAGACAGAGGGAAATGGTGGGACCAGGATGTATTTGGAAATAGGACCAATGAGATGCACAGGAGTGACTGGAAGGGGTGGGCGTGACCTTGGCTGGGGACCCAGAGTTCCCCAAAGCTCAGTTCTGCTACAGGACATCCATCCATCCACTCAGGCTGGAGGCCAGAGTCACTGGAGCATCTTTCCCTTGCCTTCCTGGAGCCCACGGTCTCTTGGCAGGGACAGATGGAACAGTTGCTAGTGGGGTACCATGTATGTGGTGATGAACACATGAGGATCACTCCACATGGCATTTCAGGCTCACGAGAGATGAATTTCCTGTCCCCAAAATAGAACTTGGAACAGTTCTTTTCCTTGTACTAAGGAGCCCTTACCCAGATGGGACCTCTCTTGGTGTGTAGAAAACACAAGGAAGCTTTATAAGCAGCCCAGTTCCCATCACTTTAGATGGGTCCCTGAGACATGACCAAGGTCACCCTCTCCCTATCAGGGACACTCGTGGTGACAGGGTTGGGCGTTGACTGGCAACCTGGGAGTCCCTCAGGAGCCCTTGGCCTGCCTGGTCTAACCAGAGGAGAGGCTGCCAGCAGCTCATCCAGCAACTCAGCAGGAGGACGTCCTGTGATATCAGGCTACCTTGTCTGTGGAGAAAGGGGGAGTACTGGAAGGGACAGATTGAGCCCGGACCAATGAGACCTTGAATCTGGACAAGGAGGTCAGATGGGCTAGGAAGTCCGGGAACAGGGTTCCCTTCCAGAGGGCGGCCGGCGCTTGCTTTGGAAGGATACACTCCAGTCAACCACCAGAGGGCGCCAAAGTGCAGCCCACGCAGGCAGCCGAGTCTGCTGCGGGTCACTGGAGGGAGGTCCGCGTGTCTAAGCAAACCCAAGCCCCGTTCCAGACACCCGGCAGCCCACCCTGCAGGTGCCAAGTCCGGATCTTGTCACCCTCTGTCCTTTCTTCTCCGAGGACTTAGAGCCAGAGACACCTCCTTCTCCACAGATGCCTCTCGCAGTGCAGTGGTCGCTCAGGGAGACCTTAGCCCACCTTCCGGTCTCCACAGGCGGTGATGTCCGCTAGGCAGGGCTGGGAAGAGGGTCACTTTCTCCAGGACATCGAAGTGACATGCTCCAATACATATACCTCCATTATTCATTCAGCCAGATTTACTGAGCACCTACTGTGTGCCAGACACTGTGGTGGGTGCACCTTGGGATCAACAGCGTTTGTCTGCAAAGGGCCAAATGGTAAATATTTTAGGTTTCCAGGTCATATAATAACTCAACTCTGCCTTTATAGCAGAAAGCAGCTTTTGCCAAGACAAACAAATGAGCAAGGGCATGTTCAAATAACATATTCTGGACACTGAAATTTGAATTTCATATAATTTTCATGTGTCACAAAATACTATCCCTCTTTTGATTTTCAACAATTAAGAACCATAAAACTATTCTTTTATATATAACTCTGGAGCTATGTAAAAACAGGCAGTGGACTGGATTGGCTGCACGCACAGGCTGGTGTGTCCCCCCTCCCCGCCCCAAGGGAGACCCTGCCCAGGAAGGGAGACCCCACCCAGGAAGAGAGAAGACCACAGAGCATGAGCCTGGTGGTGAGTCCCTCACCCAGGAGAGGATGTAAGTGTTGAAGTAAATATGAGTGAGCAAGGGGCCCTGAGAGTGTGGGGGTGGGTCAGGACTCGGCAATAAATGGGATGGTCAGAGGGAGCCTCAATGAGACAGGAAGTTGGAGCAATGACTTTTTATATTACTTTTAAATCATTTTGATAGGACAGGTAAATTAGGAACCCATCCTACTTAAAACTCATTAGAAAAGACCCTGATGCTGGGAAAGATTGAAGGCAGGAGGAGAGTGGACAACAGAGAATGAGATGGTTGGATGGCATCACTGACTCAATGGACATGAGTTTGAGCAAGCTCCGGGAGATGGTGAAGCACAGGGAAACCTGACGTGCTGCAGTCCACAGGGTCGAAAAGAGTCGGACACGACTGAGTGACTGAACAACTACTTAAAATGTGGATAACACTAAGGTCTTCTTAGTGCCCCATCCTGTTCCCCACTCCTCTTCCAGTGACATTGAAGCTGTGAGCTATAGATCTCTCTGGATCACTTGCCTTTTAAAAATTTTGTCCTCATATTATGTATTTGTAGAAAATGTTCAGCATGGTTGTGAGTGTGTGTAAGTGGCAGGATACTGTCCCCATCTTGCTGGGTTACCCCCACCGTGATGTATTTTGAACACAGAGTCACATTTTGTGCATGTAAAGCTGCTACCTTTCTCAACTGCAGGGATGTCCCCTGCAGGAATAAGTCATGTATTGCCTCTCCCTCCCTTTCCGTGACTGTCCATGGGTAGTGGACAGTCAAGCTGTTACTGCTCTGGGGTGCTTTGCACCTCGAGGCTCTGGCTGCTGGGCCCTCTCCTCCTGAGTTTCCAGCTGGAGCAGCCGCCATTCGCTAAACAGGAGGATGAGGGCAACAGCAGAGGGTGGCCCTAAGTCAGGTCTGATTGCAGAGGTGGCCCCAGCAGGTCCCTTCCTGTGCCCAGGGGCTTCATTCTTCCCGTTGGCCCAGGCACTGGCTGGGCAGGCTGCATTACCACAGATCTAGGGCCTGGAACTCGGCCCATCAGAGGTGTGAAAGGCCCACAGCTAGCCCCTTGGCTCTGTGAAGGCTGTTGCCACGGTAATGCCTTCCTGGTCCCCTGTGCAGCCACGCAGACAGATGGGAATATCAGCCTCCTGCAGACAAAGGGGCCTGCTCTGTGGCCCAAGAAAGAGCGCAGTCCTTGATGAAGGCTGCTGCTTTAGGCTCCTGGAGGCCTGGCCACGCACCTGCCCACTTGGATCCTGCTTCCAGAAATGATCTACTCGGAATTAGCTCTTCAGCCCTGCCTCCTGCTGAGGCCAGACCCTCCCCAGGCCCCAATCTGTTGATGTCTCCTGGGAATCATACCTTGTGGTGGTGGGGGGGGAGTGGTTCCCAGCAGATGGGCTATGTGGAATTACAGCTAGCTCACCCACCAGCCAACACTGGCCAGGCTCACCCATCAGCCAATGTTAGCCAGGCCAGGAATTCTGCAGCGGCTCCAACACAGTTTTTGCCCTCAGGGGGCTCATGGTCTGGTGGGAGACACAGACAGGTGAATCACCAGTCTTTACGGGTGGTTTATTTGTTTGAATAGGTGGTGCAGGCATGTGGTTAGAAACTGCAAACTGCGTGGAAGGCTCTGTGCAAATCTCCTTCTTGTCCCTGTCTCCTGCTCTCCTGCCCCTCCCTGGAGAGCAGCACTGTCCGGAGATGGTCTATGCATTCAAAAGCAGATCTCCTCTAGAAACAAAGCAGAACTTAAGCTGTGTCCTGCATCGCCAGCAGCCTCTGTCTGCATTTTTCACTGACCAGCATTTCTGGGAGATAATTACATAGCAGTATGTACAGATCCACCCAATGCTTTTCAACAACAGCAAACCCATAATAATAGCAAGAACTTATACTTACTCTGTGCTGGACGCTCCTCTAAGCACTTTATTTATATTAACTGATTGACTCCCCCGAATATTGGAGATGGACGCTCTGCTTATCTCCCTTCGCAGGCAGACCAGGGATGCCTATTGTGTGGTATGGCCTGAGTGACTCTCACCACCCCTCCTGATGGACACGGAGGACATTTCCGGGCAGTGAGCACTTTTATCTTTGGGCACTTGTGTGTCAGAGGATGAATGCTTGAAAGTGAAAGGCTAGGTCAAAGGGCAGGTACATTTAGAATTTACATAACTATTGTCCAATTACCCCCTGAAGAGGTCACACTCCATGGGTTGCTAAGGTGGGACCTGCCCCTCCCGCTGCAGTAGTCAGAGCCTGCGCTGCCTTTATCCGCCTTTGCTACCTTCGCCAATCTGATAGAAGAGAACCATTTCCTCTCGTGGTTTTCCTTCGAGTTACTCTTAGGACCGAGGTTGAATGTCTTTTCACACAAATCGGAATAATCTGATGTGTGTGTGCTCGATAGTTTCAGTCGTATCCGACTCTTCGAGACCCCATGGACTGCAGCCTTCCAGGCTCCTCTGTGGGATTCTCCAGGCAAGGACACTGGAGGGGGAGTTGCCACGCCCTTCTCCAGGGGATCTTCCCCGGCCAGGGGTCAAACCTGCGTCTTTTATGTCTCCTGCATTGGCGGGTTCTTTACCACTAATGCCACCTGGGAAGCCCAGATTCTGGTAGAGTCAGAATTACACAGAGCGAGGTCCAGAGGGACCGGGGGCCATGAGGCTGGAGTGGTTTTTCAGTCAGCGGTGAGGGTAGAGGTGCTCCAGGAGCATTGCCAGGGTCATGTGAGCTGGCCCCTGGGCTATGGGGCAGACACAGGGAGGGCATTCTTGGTAGAGGGGAGGGTCTGAGCAAAGGCTCTAAAGAATGGGAGGCCAAGCCCGAGGAGCCCCTCTTCTCATCAATGTCACCTCTACTCCCCGAGGCCTGAATCTCCAGCCAGGCTGTTTGCTATGCTCCCACACACAGCTTGAGCTAAGCCTTGGTCCCTGGGGTCTCTGCCCAAGCATCTCCCAGGGTCCTTAGAGGGGAACCCCTGCTCAAGACCTTAGTGGGTAGCCTCCCTTGTCCCTCTCTGCCCCTGCCTTCTCTGCCCCTCCCACCCAACCCCGCCACCAGCCGAGTGAGCGTACATCCTCATTAACACGGTTCAGTGGCCAGCACTGGTAATTGATCTCCCACCAGCCCAGTATGGACAGCGGCTAATGGGGATGGATGGCGCAGGAGGTGCCTCTGAGGGACGCTCACCAGGAGGCCCCGGCGGGGCGCAGAGGCGGGCAGGAGATGGAGATGCACTGAGGAGGCCTTCGAGTCAGCTGGGCAGTCTACGGTTGCCTCTGCCTACTCCTCCGGACTGCCATCCAGCCCTCAATCTGACCCTGGGTCCGGATGAGCACACCGGTGGGCAGAGGGGCTCTGGAATTCAGCTGCCTGCTGGTGTGGAGGCAGAGGCCAGTCTCAGAGGAGGGACTGGAGTTCTGGGATGGCATCCCAGGAAGGATATGAATGCTGGGGCCCAAGTAAGGCAGGTCCCCAATTAGTCTTGTGTGGAGGAGGGACCAAGACACCCCAAAGCCAAATCTGCCAGCCACGGATTCCATCGCCCAGTCAGTCAACAAGTATTTATTAAGTGGTTACCATGAGCCAGGCACTGGGTAGTTGCTAGGTGACCCAAATAGTCAAGATCTTCTTTATGGTCAGGGGGATGAACAGTAACTAGGAAAATACATACTTAATATGGTAATAAATGGTGATAAATGCTCAGATGAAAATAAACGGGGTTACGTGGTCGGAATGCCTGAATGGAGTGCTGCTTTAGGAAGAGACTGGGGGAGGTAACATGAGAGTTGAAACCTGAATGGTGACAAGGAAAAAGTACTCTGGGAAAGGGAATGTGCAGAGCAAAGGTCCTGAGGCCGACATGAGCTTTGGGTGTTGGAGAAAGAAGAAGGGACGAGTGTGGCTGGAGCATGGCCTGTGAGGAGGAGATGAGCTGAGAAATTGGTGGCAATAAGGTAAGGATGATCATGGTCAAGGCCAGAAGCCCAGTCGCCAGGCTTGTGGGGTCATGGTGGATGGGTCCCCTTTCCAGGTGGTGTTAGCCACATGCAAAGTCAAATAGAAAGGTCTGACCTGGGTCAGCTGGGCCAGAGTCAGGCTTGGAAAGATCCCTGTCACTCTCTGGTCATATGCCTACAGATTAGGGAGGGGCAGACTTTCGGGGTGTCAGGCCGACCTCAACCTGGCTGAGAGGAAACACAGAGGCCTTGCTAGTCATTCTGGGGGAAGGTATCCAGTCTCTGCTCTGAGTACAGCGGAATGACATCCTGCATCATCTAGCTTCTGGTTGACCTGAGATGCATTTCAAGTACCCTCCCAGCAACTAACAAATATACTGGGGCTTCCCCAGTGGTCCAGTGGCTAAGACTCTTTGCTCCCAATGCGGGAGGACTAGGTTTGATCCCTGGCCAGGAAATCCTACAGGCTGCAGCTGAGAGTTTGCATGCCACAGCTAAAGGATCCCGCATGCTGCAACAAAGATCAAAGATCTTGAATGCCACAGCTAAGACTCAGCACAGCCAAATAAATAAATATTTTAAAAAGAACCAAATATATTAATGAGCATAAACATTGAAGGGTAAAGCTTAATACAGCTCCCAGAAGGAGGTTGGAGTGAGCCTGGCAGGCAAGCAGGAGCACTCTAGAATTCTTATAGAGTTTTAGACATAAAACCCATATATGTTTTTTATGGGCAGTTTAAGTAATTTTCTTGGAAAATCTCGACTGTTCTTTTGATTTTTGCCGTATGTGCAGACTTCACTGTAGAATGTCCAAGTTACTGTTACTGTGAGGCTGAGGCGTGTTCTGACCCCACAGTGGGCAGATATCTGCAAACCAGAGGAGGGACTCTCATTTGAAAGAACCACTCAGATGAGAAGCCATTCTCTGAAGGTGTGTTCACACTCACATCACCTTGCCAGATTGTCTTCCCAGTGCACAGTGTCATTCCCCTCACTGAGGCTGGTGAGTTTGTCACATCCTTGAAGGACCTACTCAAATGTTTCTTTATCCCCTGCCTCCCCTTTACTAGAGCTCAGTGTAGTATACCTTTTTAATTACAGATTCCAGAAAATATGATATAGAAAAAGCATCTGATAAATTTAAACACTGATTTATCATTGTTTTTTAAAATCACAACTTCTTAGCAACTAGAAATAAAAGGGAATTTCTTTAACTTGTTAAAGAGCATCTACCAGTTATACTTAATGTTGAAACAATAGTAACAGGAATCTGACAAGGATACCAAGTATTGACATCATAGTGGAGTCCTATCCAATGCAATAACACAAGAAAATCAATAAGTGTAAAGATTAAAAAAGAAGAAACAAGGGCAGAGACCATCTCATTCATCTTGCTTCCAATTAAACAGATACTTAATACATGTTTGTTAAACTTAAGAAAACTCAGTATGTCCTCAAATAAATTTCTTGAAGAAGGTGGAGGTAAAACTGATCTGCGAATAGCAAGAGTCTGAGAAAATTCACCGATGCTCGAGAAGTTCCATCGTTACGTGTGTGTCAGTCACTCAGCCATGTCCGGCTCTTTGCGACCCCATGGACTGCAGCCCACCAGGCTCATCTGTCCTTGGGATTCTCCAGGCAAGAATACTGGAGTGGGTTGCCATTCTCTTCTCCACGGTCCATCATCATGGTCCTGCCAAAAAGATAGACGTATGATATTTCCCTGAGATCAGAACCGAGCGAGCAAGCTCTTGCTGTGCCAGGAAGAGAGATTTCAAAAATGATTCATGTTGACCCCAAAACACGGGCAAGATACTTGAGTCAGTGGAATCTCTGTAGCAAGAGGAGTAAATGGCACCTGGATTCTGCATTTAAGGCAAACAGCTGGGAAGCAGAGTCAGACTGTGTCTTCTGGCCTGTGAGAACTGTGGGATTAGAGGCATAGGCCCCAGGAAATCTCTCTGCTGTTTCTTGAGACACATAGTCAGAATACTCCACTGTTTTCTGTGGGGTTCTAGAATACTGATTTTAATTCCCACGTGCCATTCATTCCCTTCCAGATTCAGTTCTTGATGTGTCCATATGTTCAGGAAAGGCAGCTCTGGCTCAAGGCAAATTGGTTGTTGGGTACCTACTGTCTCTGCCTGGTCACCTTCTCTTCTCCCATATTCTGGGAACAGCACCTGAGTTATCTTTTAGAGAGAAATCTCCCCACCTTTAGTCCACATTCTTTAAGGGGAGTAGGAACAGGACCCAGGCCTAACCCATCAATGTGCTCTACCCTCCTTGGCTGTGGAGGGCTGGGCAAAAGACACCTACTCCCAGGTGTTTGATAACAGAGAAGCTCCCTCTCTTTGGCATTCTGGGGCAACTGGCGACCACCTTCCTGCCAATGGTCCCAGAGTGAAGCTCACACAGAGAAATGAAGTAAGGAGAGCCTGGTGACCAAACTTGAACCCTAGATCTAGTCATGTCTGATGGCAAAGCTTTCCTGCTCTTCCCAATGACATGAGCAAATAACATCTCTTTTTTTATTTTCCAGTCTTTAAAACAGTTTTATTGTGGTAATATTGACTTGCAATTAAGTACACATTTAAAGTGTACAATGTGACCAATTTTAACAAGTATACGCTTATGAAATCATCATCATGATCAATCAATGAATACCCCAAAATCATCATCCCTAAACTTTTCTCAGGATTATTTGGAGTTCTTTTCCTCTGTCACTCTTTTTACCTCATTGATCTACTTTCCTCATTATAGGTTTTACATATTCTAAAACTTCATAGTCAAGGCTATGGTTTTTCCAGTGGTCATGTATGGATGTGAGACTTGGACTGTGAAGAAAGCTGAGTGCCAAAGAATTGATGCTTTTGAACTGTGGTGTTGGAGAAGACTCTTGAGAGTCCCTTGGACTGCAAGGAGATCCAACCAGTCCATTCTGAAGGAGATCAGCCCTGGGATTTCTTTGGAAGGAATGATGCTAAAGCTGAAACTCCAATATTTTGGCCACCTCATGCGAAGAGTTGACTCATTGGAAAAGACTCTGATGCTGGGAGGGATTGGGGGCAGGAGGAGAAGGGCACGACAGAGGATGAGATGGCTGGATGGCATCACTGACTCAATGGACGTGAGTCTGAGTGAACTCCGGGAGTTGGTGATGGAGAGGGAGGCCTGGCGTGCTGCGATTCATGGGGTTGCAGAGAGTTGGACACGACTGAGCGACTGAACTGAACTGAAAACTTCATATAAATAAAATCACTATGTACTTTTTTGGTCTGGCTTCTTTCATCTAGACTAATTATTTTGAAATTTATCCATATTGTTACGTGTATCAAAAATTTATTCACTTTATTGCTAAATAATATTTCATAGTATGGATATACTATAATTTGCTGTTCATTCACCAGTTTCCAGTTTTTTATTTGAGGGCTACCTCATATAAAGCTGCTACAAAAATTTGTATATAAGTCTGTTTTTATTGAAGTATAGTTGTTTTATAATGTTTTAGGTGTACAACAAAGTGATTCAGTTATATATATGTACCTACATATGTATATTTTGGAGAAGGCAATGGCAACCCACTCCAGTGTTCTTGCCTGGAGAATCCCAGGGACGGGGGAGCCTCGTGGGCTGCCGTCTATGGGGTTGCACAGAGTCGGACATGACTGAAGTGACTTAGCACATATGTATATTAATATCTTCTTTTTCAGATTCTTTGCCATATAGGTTGTTACAAGATGTTGGGTATAGCTCCCTGTGCTGTCCTTGTTGCTTATCTACTTTATATATTATATGCATATCTGTTAAACCCAAATTCATCATCCATCCCCCTCCTCCTTCTCCTCTTTGGTAACTGAAGTTTGTTTTCTATGTCCCACTCACCGCCCCCTCCGCCCCACTTTCTTTTTCTAAGCTGATTTGAGTTGAGTTTCTGTCTACCTGCGACCAAACAAGTTCTGATAGACCTAGTGGAAATGAGAGTGTCTGAGTTAGAGAAGCTGAAGTTCTGAGTCATACATGCTCTCTCTCATACAGGGGCAGGGCTGGGAGGGCAGTGCAAACAGCTTCCAAATGGAGCCTGAGTCAGCACTCCCTGCCTCTTTCTTTATTCTGTGCTGACTCTTTCAAGGGGGCTGGCCGCTGAGATCCCAAGAGGCATGGAAAAACAATCTGATATCCCTTTTCTAAATCATTTTTGTAAACTCAACTTTCTGGAGGTATAATTTACAAACAATAGAATGTACCCATTTTTAGTGTATATTTCAATGAGTTTTACAAATATATTTCCCTGTGTAACCTCCACCACGATCAAGATAAAGAACATTGCCATCACCAGAAGGTGCCCCGTGGTCCTTCCTGGCTAGTCTCTGCTCACACCCTCCCCCACCTCCAGTCCAATCACTGCCTTGCAGCTTAGATTTTTTCTTACGCAATCAGTCCTCGGTATTTGCAGATCCCATGTTTGAGAACTCACCTATTTGCTAAAATTTCTTTGTAACCTTGAAATTAACTCTCACAGTGCTTTTGTGGTCATTTTGTGGACACATTAAGAGCAGTAAAAAATTTAATTCCCCAGCTGAGACTGAACAAGGCAAGGCTCTCCTTTTTGCTTCAGTTCCTATTGTAAACAAGTTTTCTCTTTGCAGTCTTTCTAGTGCTGCATTTTTTGCATTTAATCTTTTTTTTTTTTGGTCGGTGGTGGTTTTGCTGTTTAAAATGAACCCAAAGTGTAGGGCTTCCCTGGTGGTTCAGGTGGTAAAGAAGCTACCTGCAATGTAGGAGACCCAGGTTTGATCCCTGGGTCAGGAAGATTCCCCTGGAGAAGAACTGGCAACCCACTCCAATATTCTTGCCTGGAGAATCCCATGGACAGAGGAGACTGGCAGCTACAGTCCATGGGGTCACAAAGAGTCAGACAGCACTGAGTGACTAACACACACAGGGTGTAGTGCCGAAGTGCTGTCTAACATTCCTCAGCGCGAGAAGGCTGTGATGTGCCCGGCGCAGAGAATACTCGAGTTAGAACAGCTTTGCTCAGACAGGAGTTAGCGCCACTGGCTGTGAGTTCAATGTCAATGACTCAACTACATATATATTAAAGTGTCTTTCTTTAAACAGAAACACACACACAACAAAGTTCTGTATTGATTGGCTGACACAGACGTGACCAAAGGCTTGCTGGAACCTAACCCTGTGCGTATTCCCCGAGGAACGATGGTTCAGATTCACAAATTCAGTGTCTGCAGTGACTTTATAGGAGGATGATCCTCTGTGTATGAGATCACAGGGTAGCCGCCTGCCTTCAGAGTCTGGCTCTGCCTCTTAACATAATATTCCTGAGATGCATCAGTGTTGCCATGCCCATACGAGGCTGGGCCCTTTTACTGCTGAGTAGTATTCCATCCTGCGGACACTCACTTGTCAGTTGATGGGGCATCTGAATTGTGTCCAGTTTTTGGCAATTATCAATAAATCTGCTAGGAACTTTCATGTACGAGTGTTTGTGTGGACTTGTGTTTTTACTTGCATTCCAAGTATTTTCATAGGAGCACATAAACTTCATATTTGTCTAATCCTGACAAAAATCCTGAGACGCAGCCTCCTTTTATACATGAGGAGATGGGAGCTCAGATCTCAGTGGCCTGCCACGGGTCACACAGCTCACCTCTCCTGCCCTCATCCATGCTGCCTCATCCCTGGTGGAGCCTGGAGGGTCCTTAGTCAGGGTTGGCCCCGTGCTGGGGTGGGAAGGATCTGGGCTCTGTCACTGTCTCTCCACAGGTCTTGGGTTCCTTGGTACAGAACGTACAGTGTCAGTCCCCTCCAAGGAGCTCTCGATCTCCAAGTCTGTGACCTTAACCCTGTGGGGATTCTGAACAACTGGGTGGGTCTCGAAACAGCCCTTGGGAGGCTAAGCCAGGCAGAAACCAGAAATTCAGTCTGGGCAGCCTGACTTATGGGCTGTGGGACTTAGGTTGCCTGAGTTCACTCCTCTTGTTGGGGAATAACAGCTCTCTTTTCCTCTTGGGGCTTCTCCTTCAACACAAGCAGCCCAGTGGGGACTGTCCATCAGAGCCTTACCTTGGCCATAGGAGGATCATCTGCCTGTCTCTGCCAGGGCTTTGAAACCCGAGCAGAGGGAGGCCTGACACAGGGACTGAGATGTGGCCTGAGCGGGCTCCGCGCTGCTGTGGCTTCAGGAAGCTGTCTGGCAACCTCCCAGGGCAACCCTGGAGCTTCCTGATTCTTGCAATCAGTTAGCCCTGCATACCACGCTTGCTCTTCCCTCCCCGTTGTGGGCCCATGGCTTCAGTGCGGGGTTGGATTCCCCTTGGCTTGAGGAAACCCAGGAGAGGGAGTATCTGGTATTTGGGAGCAACCAGAAGAGAGAGGGGTACCAGGCTTGGGGAGAAAAGACACAAACTTGGGTCCTGACTTGTTGCTCTCCCTCTGGGGTGCATTGTCCTTATCTCTGCAAAGGGCATCCTTACCATCGGTTCATTCTTGGTCATTGATATGGACAGGCGCTGTCCATGGTGCTGGGGAGACAACGTGAGGAGACGACTCAGACAGACCCCTGCCCTAAGAGTGGACAGACAATGAGATGTCACATTTGGGAGAGGTGATGGACTAAGTCTCAGTGCCCTGGAGGTCACCTTGGGGCATTGTCCAGACATCTGTGAATCTGTGGACCAGAAACTGACCTTGGCACAGGGATTTGGAAGGAAAGGACAGGAGTCAGAGCAACACCCAGGATCTCAGGACTGAGACCTTCAAGTACAGGCTCGAGGGAAGCTATCAGAATGAAAAGTTCTGCTGAAGAGTCAGCATCACAGGGAGGGGCCTGCCGAGCCTCACAGGCTTGTACCCACCAGGGTCCAAGTTCTCATGATTGACAGCCACCAGGACAGCCTGTGGTGGAGGTTCCTCATGTGCTGCTCACAAGAAGTGTGGGAAACACAGGGAAGGCAAAAGCCCCCAGTGTCCCTGGTTGTCAGGCAAGGACTCACAGGAGGCCCCACAAGTAGCCAGGGAAACTGACCCATCAGCACATAAGGCTTTGGTGTGTCTAGGCTCAGAAGGGGAGGTAGACTCTGGGGCAGGGCTTCCCATCTGAACCCGGGAGGGCTCCAGGCATGTTTGGTAAATGCAGGTGGAATGAATGAAACTCTGTGCACGTGTCTAGGTCAAGAGGGCACTGCAAAGCCAGTCCTACGTGGCCCTGCCATCAGGATTGAGCCCAGCAGTGGTGACAGATGTCCCCCAGACTAGAGACAGAACAAGACATCATCACTGAGGCATGTGGCAAGCGCCACAGGATTGCTCGGGACCGGTGCGCAGACTAGACAGGAGGTCAGGACCTCTCCCAGGAGGTCTGGGTGGGAAGGCTGAGGGGCGGTGAAAGGCTGTGGCAGTGAGGGAGCGCGTGCCCTGGGGGACCCTACTGTTTTATTCTGGGGCTAGTTCTGCCTTCTGGCCTTCGAAGGGAGCTGGGAGCTGGGGGGATGAGCAGCTAGGGGGTGGGGCAGGGCAGGGGAAGCAGGAGGGGCTGGGAGTAGGGGAAACCCCGGGTTAGGGGCGAGGGGAGGGGATGGGGGCTGCAGTCCCCTGCTGGTTGCAGAGGACACCCCAAGGTTACCTTGGCCTGTGGCTCCGTGGCTCGAGCTGCTGCCAGCGATGACAACAGCGAACCAGCAGCCTCTCGGAGTTTTATTATCATTCAAATGAGGACGTGGAGAGGTATTTCATTTGATTGGTAGAATAATAGGAGCCATTTATCTACCTTCTCTCAACCTTTCATATCTGTTTCACTATTTTATGGGATCGCATACATCATGGTAAAGGCAAAAATGTATTTTTTTTCCCTCTGACTTGGGGCTGAGTGAGGGGGGGCGGCCACAGTGGGGATGGGAAGGCGGCTCTCGAGTGGCTGGCAGGAGCTGAAGGAAATGAAATCGAAAAAGACTATTATTGGTGACAGACAGTTACATCTGAAAGGGAATAAGAAACTCCCCAGTGCAGGCGGTGTGGATGAGGAGTTTTAAATGGAAGATCTAACAGCCTTCAGCTCTGGGTCCAGCGAGAAGGCTGAGGATACAGGAAAGTCCAAGGGGCAGGGGTGGGTGGGGAGCCAGGAGCGAGGCTGGCCCAAGGGGGCATGTGGCTCAGCTGTTGGAATTCTTTGTCTCTCTTCAGATATGATAAATTACATGTGTCATACAAGGATCTATTCTCCTTTTGAAAAGAATTAGAACATCCCGGGTAAAATCCACCGTCCCAGCCCCGCCCCTTTCTCCCCTTCCCCAGAGGCATCTACGAAGGATTTTTCTCCTCTTGATTTTACAAATACACCAAGATGCCTTAAAAGAGGTAGCAGTCCTCTGTGGATTTTTTTTCCCCTTTCTTAAGTGGTATCATACTGCATAAGCAGCTTCTTGTGTTTTGCACTCAATATGTTTTCAAGCTCCGTGTGAGTAGACCCACGTGGGTCTGGATCCTTCCTGGACTGGCAGGTGGTTCTCCTTTCCATGACTAGCCTGCCTTTGAGCCCTGCAGCGTCCCCTTGACGAACACTTGGGCGGTTTCCAGGTTTTCACAATTATGAAACCACGCTGCAAGGCTCCTGGCACCTGGGCCAGTTTGCTGAGGCAGGTGAGCAGAGAACTCACTGGAAGGGGAGGCCCATGCAGGTGGAGGAGACACTGATGGATCGCTGCCCAAAGGGTCCCCACTGCGGGCTCCAGCCAACTGCGCCCAGCAGCCCCCACTGCTGGCAGTCACCGCCCCTGTGACCGTGAGTGAAAGTGCACAGAGGGTCACATCCTGGGCTGGAGGTGGTGGCAGAGAGGGGAGCAGCAAAGAGCTGGGTGGACAGGGCATCAGGGTGGAAGGGGGGAGGCTGACCCCAGAGCTCCAGGCGTGACCCCACAAGATGGGAGGGGGAGTCCAGGAAGGCAAGCAAAGGGCCATCAGGCATGATCCTGGACAAGATGGTGGGGCCACAAGCAAGGGCTGGAGGGTGTGTAAGGGTGGGGATCAGAGAGTGCTGTTTGGCCGGCAGGGCCAAAGAAGACAGCTAAAGCAAAGCTGGAGTTTGTGGATGGTACCAACACAGGGTGGGTGGGGGCAGCACAGACATGGAGGGGGTCCTCCAGAGGCCCTGGCTCCCCTGCATGGACATGAGGGTCCAGGGGAGTGTAGGAGACTTAACTTGGGTCCCATGCTTGGGCCAGCATTTGGGGCCCCACACTCAGGGATGTGGGAGGGGCAGTTAGAGTAATGGGAGTGATGGTCCCATGAAGACTAGGCTCTCTATCCTGGGAGAAAAACACAGATTCCAGATTGCAAAGATCACAAGAAAGAGTTTCTTAAAAAAACAACCACCACAAAAAACAGCTTTATTGACATATAATTCACATATCATATACTTTACTGATTTAAAAGTATACCATCCCATGGTTTTTAGTATATTCACAGATACATGCAACTATCATCACAATCAATTTTCATCATCTCCAAAAGCTATTAGCTGTTGTTCAGTCACTCAGTTGTGTCTGACTCTTTGCAGCCTCATGGACTGCAGCACTCCAGGCTTCCCTGTCCCTCACCATCTCCCAGAGCATGCTCAAACTCACGTCCATTGAATCAGTGATGTCATCCAACCATCTCATCCTCTGTCTTTCCTTTCTCCTCCTTCCTTCAATCGTGCCCAGCATCAGGGTCTTTTCCAATGAGTTGGCTCTTCTCATCAGGTGACCAAAGTATCGGAGCTTCAGCTTCAGCATCCGTCCTTCCAATGAATATTCAGGACTGATTTCCTTTAGGATGGACTGGTTGGATCTCCTTGCAGTCCAAGGGACTCTCAAGAGTCTTCTCCAACACCACAGTTTAAAACCATCTTTTCTTTGGTGCTCAGCCTTCTTTATGGTCCAACTCTCACATCCATACATGACTACTGGAAAAACCATAGCTTTGATTGTATGGACCTTTGTGAGCAAAATAATGACTTTGCTTTTTAATATGCTGTCTAGCTATTAGCTTTTAGCTATTATCCCCTTGTCCCCCCAACCCTAGGCAACATCTAATCTACTATCCGTCTCTATAGATCTTCCTATTCTGGACATTTCACATGAATGGAACTATACACTATGTGGCTTTTTGTGTCTGACTTAATTCACTTAGCATAATGGCTCATCCATGGGATAACATGTGTCAGAACTTCATTCTTTTTATGGCTGATTAATATTTAATTGCATAGATAAAGCATATTTGGTTTATCCATTTATCAGTTGATGGACACTGGACATTCAGAGTAATGTTTGATTGCCCAGTCAAGTCGGTGTAAAATTAACTTTCACAGAGGCTTCCAGTGGCCAGCTCGCCATCTCTTAACTTTTAATTATGAGTCAGTGTGTTTCCTCTTGCAACTGACCATCACAGTAGGGCTTTAGCGCCTTGGAACTGAAACATCCTTAACTGAGGTCATCAGAACTTTCAAAAGGTTCAGAGTCCAGGAACCCTCCAGGGCCAGGAAATGTTCCCAGATGTGACCAAACAAACGGGCCCAGGATCTGGAGTCTGCAATCCTTCCACTGAAGTTGGAGGTCCTACAAAGAGCTCCTGCTCCCATGACTTAAACCTACACCATTGCTTCTTCAATTTCCCTCTCTCCCTGGGGGTCTCTCCCTCTGATTCCCACTCACTCCTCAGGGGTCCACGGCAAGTGCTCCCCCTTTTATGTCCTGGCTCCTGTGTGAATAACCTTTTTCTTTGCATCCCCTGTGCACAGCTGTGTTACAGCGGGATTTAACAAAGGTATACACGCAGAGAAGTCACGAGCCGTGGGCCAGGCCCAGCCCGATGGGTTCCTCCAGCTCCCATAGCAGCCCCTGGGCCTTGGTCACCAACTGCGGCTGGTACTCTCGCATTTCTGGTCCACTTGCCTCTAGGTGGCAGGCAGGGCAGCTTTCCTGGCCCCTGCCAGGTGCTCCTCACCAAGTGTCTGGCTGCCTTGATGGGCCTGCCCCACAAGGAAGGCCCCACCTCTGCAGTTGCCCTCACTTTTGCAGAGTGTCACACCAGAGACGGCCTTGTCTCCCCCAGGGTTGTGGCTTCACCCCTGCCAGCCTGGGTGGGTGACACTGGATGTTTTCCCCCATGTGGGCTGGTGATGCCAGCAATTCCCTTGTCACCGTGTCACACTCCCCACCACCCAGAGCAGCCAGACCCTGCCTGCAGGCTACAGGCTCTGCAGAGAGGGAGAGAGAAACAGAAGGAGCTAAATCTTAGCTCTTGAGCTCCCAAAGGCCCAGGTACCATCATAAACAGTAAATTCAGAATACTGTCTCTGCCCAGTGCATTTTTGGCCTTCGCCACAGATAGATGAGGTTAAAAATTCTGTCTGGCTGGGAAAGAAAGAGGATGTATAGAATGAAATGAGTGAGCTGGGCTCTGCTGAGTGGGGAGAGGAGGGAATCCCTGAGTGGGGGCAGCTGTGGAGGATCAGCCTTTTAGCGGAGTTGACTGCAGGGGCACCTGAGCCTTGTTTCCTGGCTGGGTGACACCCCCAGGTCCCCTGCGCCCTGACAAGGTGTGCTGACCGTACACAGGAGGTGAGCGGTGGCCCACAGCGAGGGCCCTGAGACAGCCCAGTGAGCTTCCCAGCCCGGGAGAAACCCGGGCAGCAGCCAAGTCCCCCAGGAGGGCTTGGAGGGGCTTCCTAGTCATGACAAGGAAAGGCCACTGCCAAAACCATCTTGGCCTTTACAAGCAAGGACCAGATGGGGACACAGACACCTCATTGGCAGCCAACACTGAAGGGAGATGACAGCCAAGAGCCAGATGTCCCCACATATGTCTTGGGGGTGTCAGCAGGGCAGACACTAACCTATGACCCTTCTGCCACCTCCCACCTAGGTTGAGAAACCACCCACATTTGCTAGAATCTAGGGATTGGGAGATGGGGGAGGGAGAACCCTGGAACAACTGAGTATAAACCCTAATTGCTTATTGACCCAGACTTTTTTCTGCCGCTGGGCAAGAAATGGGGGTTTGAAACAAAGAAGAATATAGATAATAGGAACATAAGGTTTCGGCTTTGGCACCCTTGGGTTAGTGGCCTGAATAGTCATACCAACAACAAACGGCTTAACTCAGGACTGGGGTCACGACAGGAGCCCATGATGAGTGAGGAGGAAGGAAGGAGGCAGGCAGGGAAGCTGGGTGAGCTGCTGGTCTGAGAGGAGAGGCCTGGAGTCTCCTGGACAGAGGGAGGCACCCTTGTGTAGGCACCGGGAGGGGTGAAGGGAAGAGGAGCAGGGAAAGGCGGTGGATCAGCTCCAGGGTCCTCGGCAAGTCTCTGAGCCCCCAGTGTGTGTGTGTTCTAGTCACTCAGTCACGTCTCACTCTTTGCGACCCCATGGACTGTAGCCACCAGGTTCATCTGTCCTTGGGATTCTCTAGGCAAGAATGCTGGAGTGGGTAGCCTTTCCCTTCTCCAGGGGATTGTCCCAAACCCAGGGATCGAACCTATGTCTCTTACGTCTCCTGCATTGGCAGGCAGATTCTCTACCACCAGCATCACCTGGGAAGCCCCTGAGGACCCAAAACAGGGTGAGCTCTGCGGATCCTGCCTGACACACATCTTTCCCCTGCATGACTCTCATTTGGGAAAACCTCATCTCCTTGGTATGGTAAGGAATCTGCCAGCAATGCAGGAGACTTGAGTTGGACCCCTAGGTTGGGGAGATCCCTGGAGAAGGAAATGGCAGTCCACTCCAGTATTCTTGCCTGGGAAATCCCATGGACAGAGGACCCTGGCAGGCTACAGTCCATAGGGTCTCAAAGAGTCAGACACGACTGAGCAACTAACACACACACACACACACACCTCTCCCAGTAGTTCAGGCAGGGCTGACCCTGGCCTCTAACTTCAGGCATGGGTATGTATGCGATCTGACACTGGTTGACAACACTATATTCTTATCAGCCAGAATATAGTTTTGGCTATATTCTGTTGGAGCTATTTGCTTTGTTAGAACTTTATTGACAAAGAGAAGCTGGCTCTCCCCAGGTGGTGAGCAGTGAGTTTGCAGCTTGCAACTGCTGGGGCACCTCCATGAAGAGATAGGTTTGTCTGAGAATGATTCCAATTTAGAGGAAAGCAGAGCTGAAAGATGAGAGAAATGGAATCTGTCTCAGTCAGCTCAGCTGCTATAACAAAATACCATAGACTGTGGCTTGAACAACAGACATTTATTTCTCACAGCACTGGAGGCTGAGAATCCACCATCAAGGTGTTGACAAAGAGGAGACAGAGAGAGGGACAGCCAGCATTCTTGTGCTGCTTCTTACAAGGATTTAAGCCTATGGGATCATCTTTATGGCCTCACTTAACCTTGATTACTTCCATTAAGTCCCTATCTTTAAATACAGTGACATTAGGGTTTGGGGTTTCAAGATGTAAATTATGGGGGACACAAACATCCAGGAGAAGACTCTTGAGAGTCCCTTGGACTGCAAGGAGATCCAACCAGTCCATTCTGAAGGAGATCAGCCCTGGGATTTCTTTGGAAGAAATGATGCTAAAGCTGAAACTCCAATATTTTGACCACCTCATGCGAAGAGTTGACTCATTGGAAAAGACCCTGATGCTGGGAGGGATTGGGGGCAGGAGGAGAAGGGGATGACAGAGGATGAGATGGATAGATGGCAGAATCCACTTGATAAACATGAGTTTGGATGAACTCCAGGAGTTGGTGATGTACCAGGAGGACTGGCGTGCTGCGATTCATGGGGTCGCAAAGAGTCGGACACGACTGAGCGACTGATCTGATCTGAAACATCCAGTCCCTAACAAAGTTCTAAAAACATGGTTTGTACTACCCCTGGATCCAGCTATGCCTTCCCACTGACTTTTCAGCTACATAAGTCATTCCATTCTAGACTGGTGTGGTTTGGGTTTCTGTAACTTGCAAATGAGAGTTCTGTGACAACTGTCATATTTATTAGACACGTCTGTGCTCAGCACCTGACATATGTGGAGGAAGCATTCATTTGGTCCTAGGGAAAAGGTGAAAATATTTAACATGGGGAGGGGGAAGCAGTCAGGAGAGAAAGAGTAGACGAGGAAAGGCATGGCACGGGAGGGAAGGAAGGATTTAGAATGGCGAAGGGACAAAAGAAGTGTTATTTGGGGGGAAGTCAAGAAGAGAGAAAACAAACCAAGACTTATTGTTGGAAATGTCTGGTTCCCAGCAAACTGAGTTCTTGTTTGCTGTGTGGTATTAAAGGATGGAGACTTTGTGGATGCGAGCCCCTAGAGTGGGCTAGGGGCTGCGGGCAGGCTGGTGAGGCCACAAGGCTGGCAGGCATGCTGAGCTGGAGTGAGAGCTTCCCATGGGCTGCTTCCCCCTCCCCATGTAAACATTCTCACCTTTTCTCTGGGGACCAAATGAACACTTCTTTCACATATGTCGTGCGCTAGGCACAGACATGTCTAATAAGGATGACATCTGTCACAGAACTCTCATTTGCAACCTTCAGAAACCCAAACTATGTTGGTCTAGAATGGAATGGCTTATGCAGCTAGAAAGTCCATGGGAAGATGGACTTTCCATCCAAGAGGGTCAGGGTGAGATGGCAGGGTGGCGGGCACTGCAAGCTGCCCTGTGCTTCACTGCAGATTGCCCCTGTTTCTGAGACATCCTTAATATATATTTTTAATAATTTATTTACTTATTTGTGATTGCGCTGAGTCATCATTGAGGTGTGTGGGCTAATTATGACGCATGGGTTTAGCTGCCGTACTTAGCATGTGGGTCTTCCTGGACTAGGGATTGAACCTGGTGCAGGTGGGTTCTTAACCACTGGGCCACCAGTGAAGTCCCAAGACATCCTTTGAAACAAGCAGATCAGATTGGTTCCCTTTCCTGCTTCAGCTCCTCTCACCCCTCACTTCCCATCACACAGACTGAAGGGCAGACACGGCCATTCTCCATGCCTTCCCGAGCCCACTGCCCCTGCACACACCACACTGCAGCCCGCTGGGCCCCTTCACTGTGTTCTCGGGAGTCATCCCACCTCCAGCCCCTTCACCTGAAAAGCCTTCTCCACTGACTTTTGCCTCCAACGCCTTCTCCTCATTTGAGACTCAGTCCCATGTCTCCTCCTCAGAGAAGCCTTCCTGGATTGCCACCCCAGCAGCCCTGAGGCTCCACACGGGGTTCTGTGCTATAGTTCTTACCAGCACTCACTGCCATCGCGCTCCTGCCCCGTTTGTAGTGTCCGCGCCCATGGGCTGGGGCCTCGCCTCAGCTGAGCTCACTGCTGCACCCTGTCCCAGGACAGAGCCCAGCACAGACAGGCTCTCAGTAGAGGCCATGCCCGGACAGCACCACCTTCGAGAGCTCTGTGCCAAGCACCAGGTAGAGTCTCCAGGTTACAAACCCAGATGTGTAAAGATGGTCTCAGGTTTTTAAAAACTGAATTTAATCTTAAAAAACAAAATTTTTTTTCTTTTGTATTGGAACATAGATGATTACCAATGTTGTGTTAGTTTCACGTGTGCAGCAAAGTGATTCAGTTACACATTTACATGTATATATTCTGCTTCAAATTCTTTTCCCATTGAAGTTATTACAGAATATTGAACAGAGCTCCCTGTGCTATACAGTAGGTCCTTGTTATCTATTATTTTTTTAATTAATTAATTTATTTTTGGTTGTGCTGGGTCTTTGTTGCTGCATGCGGCTCCTTCTAGCTGCAGCACATGGGCTTTTCATTGGGGTGACTTCTCTTACTGGAGAGCATGGGCTCTGGGGCATGTGGGCTCAGAAGTTGCGGGGCATGGGCTTAGCTGCCCCTTAGCATGTGACATCTTAGCTCCTGGATCAGGAATGGAACCTGTGTCCCCTGCACTGGCAGGCAGATTCTTAACCCCTGGACCACTAGGGAAGCTCCTCTATTTTAAATATAGTAGAATATACGTGTAAAACTGAACTTCATCGTGTCTTAGTCTCCACTACAGTAAACTCAGGATAGACGTAGTCATTTCGAGGTGTTCTTGGTCCATTCTGGGTCTCCTGTGTCACTTGTCAGTCCCTCCTTTTCACCAGTGTGCTCAGTCAGTCATGTCTGATTCTTTGTGACCCCCATGGGCTGTAGCCCACCAGGCTCCTCTGCCCTTGGGCTTTTCCTGGCAAGAATATTGGAGCAGGTGGCCACTTCCTACTCCAGGAGTTTTTCCTGACCCAGGGATGAAACCTGTATGCATTTTCTTCATTGCAGACAGATTCTTTACTGATGAGCCATGGGGAAGCCCCTTTTCAAACCTATGGTGGGTTTGAG
Organism: Bos grunniens; assembly: GCF_055505025.1. Lineage (NCBI taxonomy): Eukaryota > Metazoa > Chordata > Mammalia > Artiodactyla > Bovidae > Bos > Bos grunniens. The sequence goes on from NC_141171.1 coordinate 38,183,531, forward strand.
TCAAACCTGTGGTGGAGGAGGGACCCACCAAGGGTGGAGGCCTTGACTGGGGCTGAGCTCTCCCCATCCAGGCGGTGTCCACCTTTCCGAGTTCTCCACCTCCGCACTGGCTCTCACTGAGGTCCGCAGTCCTGCCTGGCCCTGGGTCCACCCCCTGCCACAGGCCCCTTCCTGGCTACTGAGGTCCCCCCATTGTGATCAGGGCCACTCTGGTGACTGTCTCACACCAAAACAAGCATTCTGCCTCCAGGGGCACATGGGGACCTTCTGCCCTGCTGTAAGCCTGACTGTACCGACACCTGCAAAAGGAGTTTCTTATGTCTTGCTGGCTGGGGGCCAAGTAGGTGGAAGGGGTCTCTGTGGGCCTTGATGCTCCCCAGGTCTCATCTCAGAAGTGAGGTTCAGTCCCACTGCCCTGGGATCCCCGAATGCCACACCAGGCCAGCTTTGCCTTCCCTGCTCCTCCGTCTCACTCTGGGGCTCTCCCCAGCCTGGGGTCTTTGTCATGTTGCTTGTGGCATACGTGTTAGTCTTGGGCCCTCCAGGAGTCCCTGAGGTCCTCAGAGTAGGGAAATGCAGAGAGGAAGGGAGGGCAAGGAAGAACGCCACCCCGCCTCCCCCACCTCCGTGGAGAACCATCACTCCTACTGGTCAGGATGGACTCCTGGGGGAGCAGTCTGAGGGGTCCTGGTGCTAGTCCTGAGGGAACCAGGCTCCTACTGTCAGAGATGTGTTGAGGGGTGAGAGGCCCAACAGTGGGCTTCATCTCGCTTTAAGCAGCTGCAGGACCAAACCGGGTTCCAGGTTTCGATGAGATGGAGGCTGCAATGCAGCTCTGCTCCAGGTCTAAGCCCCCGGGATGAGGTGGCAAAGAGCACAACCCGGAGCACCCGTGCAGCTGCGGGTGGAGTCTCAGTACCCACCCAGCCATCCTGTTTCACTTCATTGACTCCTCATCAGATTTTCCATCTCAGCCTCCAGCTTCCACAGTGCATCGCTCAATTCCCCTCTCTCTTCTGCAATTTATTATTTAAGTCTGCAGAATGACTGGGGTGAAGCGGTACTTCCTGGGAGACGCTTCAGTGGAGGAAAGAGACCTGCCTTGCTGGGAGGGGACTGGCACCTGGCCTGGAACCAGGGTGTCTCAGGGAGACAGCTGAGCCCAGATGCAGACCCAGGGACGTGAACTCAGTCCCAGGGCAGGCTCTCTGGTCAGGCAGCACCCATCCAGGGTGGCCTTTGCAGGGGGGACATTCTACCTTTGCCCCACTCAGTCTACCCTTCAGGGCCTGCCAGTCAGACTCCAAGAGTGATAGGGACAAAGTAATGATTTGATTAAAGGTGATTAAATAGTTAATCCCACTAGGGGACTGTAAGTAGAAAAAAATATGGGAGACCCCTGTAAATTACTCAACAAAGTAGGTTTGCTTAACCCCCAAACCAAGCAGGCTTGCTTAGCAACAAAACTATGTAACAGAAGCAGGAGACATGCCCCCAAACAATAAAACAATGGTGGCAGGAGACCCACATCCTGTCCAGTGAGCTCAGTGAGTTAATGATGTGCTCTCTGCACACATAAAAAACAATAATTTGTGGACCTGACTTGACTGTGTAGGGACAAGAGAACGCCCCTGCCATACCTGGAAGAGGAGCTCATGATGGAAGCATGACATCCACTTGAGAAAGATACAGAAGGTCTTCTCCTCCTCCCCACTTTTCATTTGATTATGAAATTGTGGCCCAGTAAGTTCTTGGGGCATGGTATTTCTCGCCTGCCCACTTGTAAACTTCACAAGCATCCTATTTTAATAAATCACATCTTATCTATCCCTTTGCCTCTCACTGAATTCTTTTCTGTGTTGAGACATAAAGAACTGTGGTACCGGAGCTCTTCGGAGCTCCCCTGAAATGACACCAAATGGTTTCAAGATGATCTGAGATGCAGAGGCCCAGCTGCCAGACAGCCAGCAGGCAGGTAGGCCTGTGTTGTGTGGTTCCCAGGGATGAAGGATTTAAAGAAAACCAATTGGACTTCCCTGGTGGCTCAGCTGGTAAAGAATCCGCCTGCAATGCAGGAGAACTGGGTTTGATCCCTGGGTTGGGAAGATCCCCTGGAGAAGGGAAAGGCTACCCACTCCAGTTTTCTGGCCTGGAGAATTCCATGGACTGTATAGTCAGTGGGGTCACAAAGAGTCGGACACAGCTGAGCGACTTTCACTTTCCTCAAGCTGCTTTTAGAAACCAGGAGATTTAATATACACACCTGGATTTACCTTCTCCTGCAAAACTGGTCAACACTGAGCTGCTCTCCACAGTGTGGTTGCAGCAAGGTTTGGAAGGTGCCTGCGTGGGCCTTAGCCATAGTCCTGCCTCTGCTCTCCTGGGGTCTGTCCCACTCCCGGGGAGTCTGGCTTTGAGACCCCTGCTTAGTGTCAGCTCCCTCCCTCCCTCTCAGCTGTACTGTGTGTTTCTAGCAGACAAGAACTCTCTCTTCCCCCACTTTCCCTGTACATTACTCATTGCAATGCCCAGCCCAATGCCTGGCATATAGAGGGACTGAATAAATACATTTTCAATGAGCAGTTGAATAAATGAGTGAACAAGTGCGGGTGACCCCTGCCCAGTGTTAGGAGGTTGAATGCCATTTGAAAAGGTGAGTCTGAACTGCAGGCTAAGGAAGCAGAGGGACAGAGGTGGGGGCGCCCAGAGGACTCTGGGGCACCTGGGGTGAGGTGGGGATGAGGCAAGGCAATCTCCCGGGGGTGGCTAGAAGGCCATGCTGAAGAGCTGAGATTTATTGTCCAATCACCTGAGCTTAAAAAACTACCATCCAGGGACCACTGCAGACCCAGTGAATCAGACCCTTGAAGGCGGGAAGCAACCTCTGTTTTAAAAAATGTTTTCCTCCACTGGGGGTCATGGAGCCTCAACAGGCCTGGGACCTGGGCCATGTGACCAGGGGGTGGTGATCTATGCCATAGTCTGGTGCTGTGTCCAATTCCCCCCCACCCCCCCCACCCCCCGCCGCCGCCCCAGGGCTGGGGGAGTCTCTAAAGCTGCCCGTCACCCTTCCAAGTGGTGATCTGGCCCTCTGTCCATCATAGCCACTCACCACATTTTTGGTGAGTTTTAGAAGGAGGTATGAAATGACTGTGTTTGTTTTGCCCAAGCAAAATCCATTTATAAAGTGTGCACTTGTTTAAGAAAAAAAACAACAGCTATTGACAAAATATAAAAAAAAAATAAATTAAAGCAGCAGCTCCTTAAAAGGACCCTGTCCAATAATTTGATTTTTTCCCCCTTCTTCCCTCAAAGGCCAGAATGACACAATCAATCTTGCCATTCCATAGGCTGCCTCGTTACAGCTTTTGCTTAAGTGGAGGAAAATAACATGGAAAGAAAAAGAGGTACCATCTGCACCCCCATCACCTCCCGCCCCACGATGGGTCCCACTGGTTTTCCACCCTGGCCTTCTTGTCTAGCTGTCAGTCCAGTGCTGGCCTGCCCACCTACTCCAGCTGTGCTCTCCAGATGAGACCAGCGTGCCTGGTTAACTTAGGGCTTCTCCTGCCAATCCCCACACCCCTCAGGCCCTGTGGGGACCCTGTTCTGTCCCCCAGCCCACGAGGAGGTTTTCAGATTTCTCATCATGATGCCTCATCCAAGTCACTGATGTTTTTCATGAGAAAAGCACAGAGCAGGACACGTGTGTGTTGAGAGGAGACACACTTTGCACACACAAGGGAACCCACACAGCAGGTAGTACCTTGGCTCCAGGGTATACAGATGAAGGGGCTCCTCTACCCCCAGTTCAAGACCCCCTTCCCTGAATGTGCTCCCTTTTTGGCTGCCACCCATTCCCTGGGGGCCTGTCCCACCCTGGGTGGCACCACCCCCACTTCACAACAGGTATGATTCAAACCAGTTTAGAAGGCCACCTGCATCCTCGACCAAACCACCGCACCTCTCTGTTTCTCCACCTGGAGAGTCAGGTCAGTAACACATAGAGGTTGTTGTGAGGATTGAAGGAGCAGCCACATGTAGTAGTAATAATAATATTTTATAACAGAGCACTAGCACAGTGCCTAATCCTGACTTAATATTTTCTGACGTTATTGAATGAAATCTTCAGTTTATATGATTTCTAGCCTTATTTCACAGCTGAGAAAATAGGTATAGAGAGGTTAGGTTGATTGCCTGTGGTCTCATTTCTAGTAAAAGGGAAGCGGTTTGGGGGGGTGGAGGTTAAGGAGAGCTTTCCAGAGTCCACCCTTCTTGCCTGTGAGTTCCTGTTTCCCTCTGGAAGGGTCCTCAGTGAGCACCGTCTTCATGGGAAGGGCAGTGATGGCACCTGCCTCCCACAGTGGGAGCCCGAGGGCTGTGTGTCCTATGCTATGGGGCCAGGAGTGAACTCAACTGTGAACCTCAGCCCAGCCCAAAGTGGCTGGTGCTCCTAGACCCGATGCCCATCACCTCCTGTGGATTCTGGGAGCCCCAAATATACCTTCCCTTTTGCTTAACATAGGCAGTCCCTCTCTGTAACTTGCAATCCCAGGTGGTAATAACACCAAGAGTTGCCATTAGTGTCTTAGGCACTTACTATATGCTGAATCCTGAAATAAAGAGCTTTATAGACATTATTGCATCATTCTCACAAACCCCATGGCTGTCTATATTTTACAGATGAGGAACCCAAGGATCATATACATTTAGATTCTTGGCCAGCATTACACAGCTAGAAAGAAGGACAGCTGGGTTCAAACCCCAAGTTGCACAAACATAAAGCTCTGTCATGTGCTTACTAAACATTGGCTTTAGCACCACACCACCTCTGTATACATGCATGCTTTATGTCCTTTAAAAAATTGGGAGTTTCCAGTTCCGTGTGAGATGAGGCAAACTCACTCATCCTGTGTCTCCCACTGAATACAGCATAAAACCTTGACAGAGCGTGGATTTGAAGTCTCTTCTGCCTGCAATCAAGTATGTGGTAATAATAAAATCAACAATAGCTGCCATTTTTGAGCACTTACTAAGCACTGGGTCCCATGATAGAGGGCTTACAGGCATTATGGTGCCTCAGAGAAGACCAGATATCAAAGTAACACAAATCAGTAGTAAATTTATTATTTTTACCCCCTCCAATATCTCCTGGGCTGAATCCAATGCAGTGCAAAATCTTGAAGTGGGTATTGGCATCTACAAAGAGAGTTCCAGGAAAAGCCCTCTGATTCTGTCTGGAGGACCAAGAAAAGGGTGAGAGACAAAAGAGAAGGCATCTGTTTTTCTTTCTCTGCCTTTTTTTTTGTTCTCTTGCACCCCAGCCTCCAAGAAATCATGTGGTGGTAGCAGCTGCAATAGCAGTGTGGGCTGGGGGCAACCCAGAGCTCCAGTGGGAGGAGCCATGGCCCACCAGGGCAGGCAAGCCCCTTGGGTTCCACACTAGCAGTCACAGGAAAGACATGGCATGCAAAGTAAGCAGAGCCCCAGCCTCTGGCCTGGGGACTGGCAAAGAGAAACCTCAGTAAACTGGAGAGCCTAGGGGAGATCACAGAAAGGGAAGGGCTGGGAAAAACAGTCCCTTAAAGTTATTTATGAAATTGAACTGCATGGCCTGACCTTAACATGAAGAGACTAGAGAACAGAACACCTGAGGACGGACCATGTCCCAATCTCAGATTGGCTACGGGGAGGCGCACGGAGGGGACAGATCCAAACAGCACTGCAAACGCTTTGGAAATTGCGCTGACATTGGAACCACAACCCACAGGAAGCTGGTGGGAACTTGTGATCTGAACCCAATTTGGTCAACTGTCTGCTAAAAGAAAAATAGAAAACTACTCTGCACGGGAAGAACCAGGGAAATCTCAACTTTCTTGGGAAAAGACAATCAACAGTAGCCAATGCTGAGATGACTTTACTGAGATAATAGCAACTATTATAAAAATAGTCCAATATATAAGGGCAAACACTCTTGAAATTAATGGAAAGACAAAAAAGCATCAGCCTAAAAACAAAAGATATCTAGGAGAATCAAATGGAAGTTTAGAAGTGGAAAATACAATAACCAAAAATTTAAAAACTCACTGCATGGGCTCAGTAGCAAAATGGAGATGATGGAGAAAACAGTAAACTTGAAGATAGACTAATAGAAGTTATCTAATATGAATAACACAGAGAAAGAAGATTGGGAAAAAATGAAGAGAGCCTCAGAGACCTGCGGGACAATACCCAAAGGTCTAACATTCATGTCTCAGAAGGAGAAGACAAAGGGAGATCCAGGGGAAAAATTTGAAGAAATAGTGATGCATATCTGATGAAACATATAAACACACAAATTTAAGCTCAGTGAATCCAAAATAGAATAAATACATAGAAATCTATGCCCAGACACATCATAATTAAACTTTTGAAAACTTAAGACAAAGAAAAAACATCTTGAAAACAACCAGAGAAAACCTATAGGGGAACAATGATTCACATGACTGTGGATTTCTCAGTGGAAACCACAAAGGCCAGAAGGAAGTGAGCAACATTTTAAAAATTCTTCAAGAAAAGAACTCTCAGCTCAGAATTCCTCACGGGAAATGTGCTTTAGGAATGTGGGTAAAACAAAGACGTTTTCAGACCAAGGAAAGCTAGGAGAATTTGTTGCCAGGAGACCTGGACTAAAAGATTGCTAAAGAACTCTTCAGCAGAAGGGGAATAACAGCAGAAGGAAACTTGGAACAGGAGTAAGGAAGAGTAGCAGAAATGACAAGAATTTGGGTATTATAGACTATTTTTCTTCTGTTGACTTTCCTGTTGAGCTCTTTAAAATATGTCTGATGGTTCAAAACAAAATATAACATTGCCTGATGGGATTTCAATGAATGTACATGTCATACAGAGGACAAATACAACATAAAAGGAAGAGGGTAAAATTACATATACAGTGGTAAGGTTTCTTCATTCCACATGAAGTGGTAAAATATTAATTCTAAGTGGACTGGAAAAGTTAAATATGTCTATTACTAAAGCTACTATTTTAAAAAATCTTAAGTCTTATATACTTTCTCCAAAATTTAATTCTAAATAGATTATAGATAAAACTCTTGGAAGATAACATAAGAGAAAGTCTTCATGACCTGGGAGTAGGCAGAGTTATCACATTAAAAGCGCAATCCATAAAAGAATAAATTGAGCATCATCAAAATCAACCTTTCTGCTCTTGTGAAGGACACTGTTAAGAGAATGAAAAAGCAAGCTACAAACTTGGAGAGAATGTTTGCAAACCACATGTCCGGCAAAAGATTTCTGTTCAAAGTATATGAAGAACCCTCAAAAGTCAACAAAAAGACAACAAGCAACCCAATTAAAAGCTGGACAAAAGATTTCAACAGAAATTTTATTCAAGAGGACATAAAGATGGCCAATAAGCATACATGAAGATGTTCAACATTATCAGCCATTATGGCAATGCTTTTACTACACTTTTACAAACGGACAAAGCACAGAACAAACTGACAAAAGCAAGTGCTGGTGAGGACGCCGAGCAACTGGAACGCTCACGGACGGCTGGTGGGAACGCAAAATGGTGTAGTTTGGCAGTTTCTTATAAAGTTAAACACGTAAATACCATATGACCCAGCAATCCCACTCCAGAGTGTTCACCCTAGAGAAATGAAAACTTATGTTCACGTGAAAACTGGAACACAAATGATCATAGCAGTTGGCAATTGCCCAAACTGGAAGCAATTCAAATGTCCCCCATTAGGTGAATGGAGACACTTCAGTACATCCATTCAATGGAATAATACTCTGCAATAAAAAGGAATTACTGATTCACACAATGACTTAAAGGAATCTCAGAGGCATTATGCTGAGTGAAAGAAGCCGGTCTCAAAGGTGACATACGGTGTCATTCCTTTTATGCGAACTGTTCAAAAAAACAAAGTGATAGTGTTGGAGAATAGGCCAGTGATGGTTATAGGGTAGGGGTGTGGAACATGTGTGATGATAAAGGGAGTGTGTACAGGAGTTTCATGGGGGTGATGGACCTCTATCCTATTGAGGTAGTTGCATGAATCTATAAATGTGTTAAAATCCGTAGATCATACACATACATACACAAAAGATAGTTTTACTGAATTGTTAAACAGAACAAAATGAAAATGCTGTGAAAGAAAAAATTCCTGAGGAATTTGGCCCTGCTGGGTCTCCAGCAAGTGGTGGGTTTACAAAGCAGAATCAGGCAAAGTTCACATTTTTGAGGTTCTTAGAAACAAAGCCAGTAACAATGTGACAAAAGATTTCAACTTGTTTCCTTCTCAGAGAGGCCTTCCCTGACTACCCTCAACCCCTGATACATACAAAGTAATACCCCTGTATTAATTCACCACTGCTGCTGAAACAAATGACCACAAACTGAGAGACTTAAAACAACATTGCTTTGTTATTCTACTGTCCCAGAGATCAGAAATCCAAACTAGGTCTTACTGAGCTAAAATCAAGGTGTCAGCAGGTCTGCATACCTTCTGCAGGCTGGAGCAGGTTATCTGTTTTCTTGCCTTTTCCACTTTCTAGAGGCTGCCCTCTTTCCTCCACCCTCTCAGCCCCTTCCTCCATCCACAAAGCCAGCAATGTTGTGTTGAGTCACTCTCATGATACTATCTCTAGTTCTCACTCTTCTGCCTCCCTCTTCCCTTCTAAGGGCCCTTGTTATCAGGCCCTCTGGATAATTCAGGATATGAGCATACCACGTTTTATTTGGCTTCTCAAATATTGTATGCCTTACAAATCAAAGATTTGTTGCAACCCTGGATCAAGCAAATCTATAGGTGCTTTGTTTGTTCCAACAGCATTTGCTCACTTCATATCTTTGCATCATGTTTTGGTAATTCTCAAAATACTTCAAACTCTTTCATTATATTTATTATGGTGATCTGTGATTAGTGATCTTTGATGTTACTATTGAAATAGCTTTGGAGCATCATGAACCATGCCATATAAGATGGCAAACTTAATTGTTGAAATGACAAAAGAGCATTGAGAATATTACATAAATTTAATTGATAAAGCAGTGGCAGGACTCAGGAGGTTTGAGAGGATTGACTCCAATTTTGAGGGAATTTCCACCATGGGTAAAAGGACGTCAGAAAGCACTGTATGCTATAAATAATTTGTGAAAGAAGTCAATAGATGCTGCAAACTTCACTGGCATCTTATTTTAAGCTACTGCCACAACCACCCCAACCTTTAGCAATCACTGCCTCAACCAGTGAGCAACCATCAACATCAAGGCAAGACCCTCCACCAGCAGAGAGATTATGACTCACTGAAGGCTCAGATGATGGTTAGCATTTTTCAGCAATATAGTATTTTTAAATGAAGGTATGTACATTTCTGGAGCTTCCCTGGTGGCTCAGACAGTAAAGATTCTGCCTGCAATGCAGGTGACCCAGGTTCAATCCCTGGGTTGGGAATATTCCCTGGGGAAGAGAATGGCTACCCACTCCAATATTCTTGCCTGGGAAAACCTATAGACAGAGAAGCCTGGCAGGCTACAGTCCATGGGGTCGCAAAGAGTCAGACACGACCGCGCAACTAACACTCATACTTCTCATGTACATTTTCAAAGACATAATGCCATTGCACACTAACAGACTACAGCATAGTGTAAATGCAACTTTCATGTATACTGGGAAACCAAAACATTCATGGGACTCACTTTATTGCAATGTTGGCTTTATGTGGTGGTTTGGAATGGAAACTGCAATATCTCCAAGGCACACCTGTCATTTCCCAACTCAGGGTCAGCTGGTGAGCAACCCCCAGTGACACCAGCCACCTGGAATTAGGCCAACTTCACAAGTTAAGGTTGCAGATCTCCACAGATACCAGACGCAAGTTCAGGGGCCCCCGGGTTGCCCTCGCGTCTAACCAAGTCAGGGATTCACACTACCCCCTTAGTTGTTACAATTTGCTGGAATGGCTCAGAGAACTCAGGAAAATATTATATTTCTGATTACAAAAGGATATAATTCAGAGCAAATCAAGGGGAGAGATACAGGGGATGAGGTCTAGGGGCCCCAAATGTTAAACTTCCGTGGTCTCTCCCCATATTGTCAAGAATGCTTTACCCTCCCAGCACGACAACATGCAACAGCACAGAGTATCGCCAGCCAGGAAGCCCCCTAGAGTTTCAGTGTGCAGAGTTCTTATTGAGGTTTCATTGCATAGGCATGGCTGACCGACTTGACTGAATCATCGGTCATGTGACTGAACTCAGTGTCCAGCTTCCTTCTCCTTGTGGGGCTCAAAGTTACAACTTTCCTAATCCCATGGCTGGTCTTTCTGGCACCATCAGCCTCCGTTTTGAGTCACCTCATTAGCATAAACTATCAGGTGTGGTCTAAGGTGCCGCCATGAATAACAAATACAGTCCTATCCCTCCAGAATTTTTGAGGATATAGAGGTTACTGAGGATAGAGGTTATATAGGACATAGAGGTCCCCAGAAACAAGGGACCGAGGTCAGCCGAGTCTTTATTGCACACAACCTTAATTTCATCCACAACCTTAATTTCCCTCTGCCATGTAAACTACCATATTCACAGGTTCCAAGAACTAGGACATAAACATCTTGGGGCCACTATTCCATCTACCACAGCTTCCCAGTTGCTCTCTAACATGTCACCCTGTTTTGTTTTCCCCATTGCACCTATCCTTCTATAAAACAGTCTTATTTATTTTGTTTGTTTGCTTACTGTCTGTCTTTCTCTCTGCTGTGAGTCTTTGGCACGTGACTAAGCAAGAAAGCAGAAGAATTAGAGGAGGTTACACTCCAGCTGGGTTTGAAGGATGAGCAGAGTGGTTTATGGGTAGCTGGGGCTCTGAGCATCTTTGCAAAGGGACAGAGGAGGGAAGGTCAGGTGAATCTAGGAGCCCTGAATGGATCATTGTAGGTGGGGCACTGGGGAGTGTTGTGGGAGGGAGAGGAGGTATTGGGATGGAAAAAGGCCAGGTAACACAGAACAACATGTGCTAGGCTACAGACCTGATGGCACTTCTGGGATCTGCTCTAGCCTCTTTGCTCTCTCACCCAGAGGCCAGGAGAGAAGCACCAGGGTGTGGTAAATAGGGCAGGGACTCTGGGGTCAGACTATGTGGGCTCAGATCCCAGTTCTACTGTTCATAGGCCACCTCTTCATGGTCATCACTGAAGATGGCTCACTCAGCACTCCTGTACAACCCACTTCTCTTCTGCCCTCCTCTATTTGGAGCCCAGGGAGTTTCCCAGTATCTCTTGTAGTGAGTGACACAGATCCAGCCAATGCTGGAAGCAGAATCCTGGTGAGGGGTGTTCTGGGAATGGAAAAGGTCCAATAAAAAGGAGAACATATTCAACTAGATCAGAATTTTGCCTTCTCCTCTCCTTCCTGCTTTGAATGTCAAGTTGCATCAGGAACAGGAGCAGCCACTTTGTGACCATGAGAAGCAAGCTAAAAGTAACGGCCTAAGAAAAACTGGGCAGAATGATGGAAAGTTCCTCAGTTTATCAGGTCATCACTGAGCAACTGGATCCGTGTCAATCATCACCCACCTCTGTGTCTTAGTTGGATATTCTGTTACTTTTGGTCAAACATAGTCCTAATTGGTACACGCGTGAAGCCTCCATTTCCTCTACTATTAACTAGAAGGAACAATAATTGTCAATATTCATTACACTTAAGTCATGTGCCAGGAACTCCTCTAGGTGCTGGTGGCAAAGCAGGGAACAAGAGATAAGGTTCCTATTCTTCTTGCATTTACATTTTGGCAGGCAAGACAGATGATGAACTCATAAGTAGGCAAGAATATATATGAGAGTGAGAAGTGCTATGAGGAAAAGAAAATACCATGATGTGTCGGAGAGACTGGTGTGGACATAACATGGGAATATGTGAGAAGGTGATACCTAAGCTGAGACCTGAATGTGAAGATAATGGCAGGACAGAGCACAGGGAACAGCATTCCAGGAGAGGGAACAGCAAGAGCAAAGGGCAAAGACCTGGAGGCAGGGCCACGCTTGATGTGTGGGCAGACCAGGAGGAAGGCCAGATGACTGGGCGGCCGTGAATGACGAAGGCAAAGAATGGAGGTGAGACCAGAGAGGTAGGTGGGGTCTGATGACATATGCTCCAATAGGCAGAATGGATTTATTTTAATCACAAAAAGGAAGCCATCAGAGGGCTTTCAGACAAGTGTGGGACAATGACTTGACCACCTTGCACTCTGTAGGTGCTTAATAAATGTCTACGGCCTAGAGTAGGTGCATCACTTGGTGGGATTCCTGTCCCTTCTCAGGCTCAACCAGCCCCATCCCCAGGCTGCCTGTCTCATACCCCCAGCTCCTGAGCTGGACCCCCTCTGACTGCCTTCTGAGTTATCCCAGCCCTGTGTTGTCCTCCCCCGGGGCCGTTTGCTCCCTCCAGAGCGGGCGAGCATAATTGCCACTTTCCACAATGACATAAAAATCTAAGAGGCACAATCAATACAGCTCGCACACACATCATCGTCTTTCATTGCAAACGATAAAAGTGTAAACAGCAGGGGTGGCAGCAGCTCTGGAGGCTGCAGTGGGGGCAGGGCAGGCTGCCACTGCCTCCCTGCCCATCACTTTCCTTTTGGGGCCCCTTCTCCACGCTGGGAGGTGAGGCCCCTCATTAAAGCCCATTCTCTTTCCAAATGCAGCAACCCAAGCCTCTTTAACCTGGCTGGAGAAATCCAATTTTTCTTCCCTTTCACTATTTTAAACGCTCTTTTTTTTTTTTTGCTTCCTTGAACCTTCTATGTCTCCCAAAATACAGAGCTAGGAGTGCCTTCCTGGAGGCAGAAGGACTTGCCTGGGTCTTGCTTGTCACAAACCCACGAACTGACCTCAGTGGGGGGACCAGCTCTCAATGGCCGGCTTCTTTCACTCCGCATTCAGCCTGCCACCCACAGCTTGTCTTGGAATGTGCACAGAAATCATTACATTCCCAGCTCTCACAGACTCCCGGCAACGACTTCTTCAAACTAGTTACTTAATGAACGTCATCCAATTCCGTTTCAGCCTGCCATACTCTCATTTGTGAAAGCCAATCCGCTTTACGATTCTAACCTCTGGCTAGAAACTGCTCCCAATTTCATGTCATCCATAAACTTGATGAACGATTAGCTTGCTTCTCTGCAGTCATTCATTTATTTATTCAACCAGCATTTAGTAAGCACCTACTGGGTGCTGGGCACTGGATACACAGTGAGAGGACATGCAGGTCCTGTCCTGGAGAGACCCCCATGCTGGTGGCGGAGCTAACGTGGAAATGTTCATTCAGTATGATCCACCCTCACCTATCGAGGGGCCTGAGAGCTGGCCTCCTTGCGGAACAGGCAGCTTTCGCTGGTCTTTGAGATGCAGCAGGGGGAGTTGGTTAGCACGAGAAGAAATGGTGTTTCAAATGAATTTGCACAGGCAAGTGGTTCTGGGTGGTGATGGGGGAAGAAACGTATTGATAACTACAAATGTGAGGGGTGGTGAACGTTGGGCTGGGATCCAACTAGGACCTGGATGCCTCTCTGCTTCTCGGCTCTGCCAATTCCTGCTGTATCCGGAGGCTCCATGTCATAGCAAAGGTGCTGCCAGCAGCCCGAGGGTTACAACCTCTCAGGATAAAACCAGGGGGGAAAAGGCTTACTCTTCTGGCAACACTCTTTTGGGTCACATGCTCATCCCTGACCAATCAGGGTGGTTGGGGGAATACAGACATTCTGATTGGCCAGGCCTGAGTCACATGATACCTGGAGTGGCGTCAGCTCTATTTGAAGCCTGCGGACTGAAAGAGTAGAGTAGGGATTGCTAAGGGAAAACTGGCTGCTGTTAGCACTGAAAACAATGAACAGGTGCCAGGCTGCTGGGTCATAGATGGCCACTATGCAACCACCCGTGGGTTGTGGCACTCTGTCCTCCCAGGAGATGAAAAGGGGAACCACAAGGATCTTTTCTGTGTGGTGGGCACAGGGACTGGCTCACCAGCCACTCTAGGGGTGGGGAGAGAGGGGGTCTGGCATCTGAGGCTGTCATTTTACCGTTTGCAGGCTGGTTAAAAACACACTTTCTTTTTTCCCCAGATTCCGAATCTGAGCCAACCAGCAAGTAATTTGCCCTTCTGTCCTCAGCATCCCTATTCTTCAAGCTGTTTTCCTGCCCTTCTCAAAAACCGACTCTCCAGCCATTCTGGAAAGCCTGTGGGCTGGCCACCGGCAACTTCGAGCTGGAATTCAGTATTGGAGGGTGAGCTGGAGCCAGGGCCCACATTCTAGTGGATCGCTTATTGACACATGCTGAGCAGTACCCACCCAGTGTGAGCACTATAGCCTTCCATAGGATTTATGATGGAGTGGTGGGTCTGGTGGTGGGTGGTCCCCTGGGGTTGGGGGACAGATTGGTCTAGGTTCTAGACTGTAGGGGCTAGAGTAGGTTCAGCTGTGAGTGACGAACACCATCCCAAAGAGAAAAACAGGGTCAAAATTATAGAAATACATCTGTCTCTTAATCAAGAGCCTAGAGTCTGAAAGAGAGGTTTCTCAAAGTCGGCATCAATCATTGTTTACATTCAGGCCTCTTCTTCCAGTGACTTCCATTTCATGGTCCAAGATGGCTGCTTGGATCCCAGAAGGAGAAAGGGACAAAGAAGCACAGGTCCTCCCTTTATGGACATTCTGCAGAACTGCACACCCTACGTGTGTCTACAGTGTTAGAGTCAGAATTTATTAATAGTCAGATGGGCAAGATGGTGGCAAGGGAGGTTGAGAAGAGAGTCTCATTCCAGGTAGCTGTGTAAGTGTTAGTCACTCAGTTGTGTCCAGTTCTTTGCAAACTCATGGACTGTGTAGCCCACCAGGCTCTTTTGTTCATGGAATTCTCCAGGCAAGAATACTGAAGTGGGTTGCCATTCCCTTCTCCAGGATATCTTCCCGACCCAGGGATTGAGCCCAGGTCTTCTGCATTGCAGGAAGATTCTTTACCATGTGAGCCACCAGGGAAGCCCTGCATGTCAGGTAGCTATGGGCCCAGCTAAAGATCAGAGGGAGGGGACCATGGATATTGAAGGATAACTAATGGTCTGTAGCTTGGACTCCGTAAATGTGTTCATGGTTTCACCAACCATCCTGGGAGAGGGAACTTGTATTTCTCATGTTATCCAGATGAGGAGGTCGAGGCAGAAAGAGATGGAAAGATTTACCCAGCATGCTTTGTGTTCTCTTTCTTTTCATCCTTTGTTAACTACCTTGCTTCTGCTCTGGACTGGAACATAGCTCTCAGTTTCTCTTGATTTTTGAGGAGCAGGGCCTTTTCTGACTGATCCATGTGTTTGCTCACCAGAAATCTGGGCCACCTTGGGTCTGCAGTACCTGTTCCCAGCAGAGGGAACAGTGCGGTCCAAACCTGCACACTTGCCTCCAGATGAGGCTTGCAAGTCTTCCCCTAACTGTGCCCATTTGGTATTGATGCTAGTTTAGGCTCCAACAAACGTGGGCTCTGTCACTCTGGGCTCTTGAAAAATGTGTATCCCTTTCCGTTTGTAGAGCCCATCTGTAAACTAGGATTAAGTGACATCCTTCAGCTCTCTCAAGGGTTTCTTGACGGGTATTGAGTGAAAAATAATGCGGGTAATGTGTTCTGAGAAACTCAGGGAACGCTACTGCCTGAGCCCTTGGTGCCACTAAATGATAATTGCCTTGGGCTCTGAGCAGGGGTTTCAGTCCCAGCAAGGTGAGCCCTTCACATTGACTATTCAGTCTGGCGGGGGAGTGGGGGCGGTGCTGTGGTCTGGAGTGATGCCTGCTCACTTAGGGGGCAGGAGGAACTGGGGGTAGGACTGGGAGCCCCCTGAGAAGCTCAAGCACAGACAGCAAGAATGTCCCCTTGCAGATGGGGTGTCCAGGGGCAACAAGGATTCAGGCACTGGTCTTAGGCTAGAGGTCACCTCCAGCCTGGTGAAGGGATGGGGGAATGACATATTCAGGCCAGAGTCTGGTCCTAGGCAGAGAGAGGAGAGAGGCAGGTTTGCAAATGGAAGATTCACCTACAGAGAACACGGGGAGTTCCAGGTGCCAGCATCTCCTACTTTGGCAACTGAGATGGTCCCAGCTTTGCTTTCCCTGAGTGGGGGTACCTTTAGCTGCAGGTAACCATCCAACTCGAAATGGATAAGGCCCTTTCTTATCTCAGGTTGCAAGAGGTCTAGAGAAGGAGTGGCTCCAGGCAGGGGACTCAGAGGGCCAGTGACGTCATAGGGAGCTCAGCTCTTTCCCTTCCTCTTCATTGCCTTTGTTGGTATGTCAGCCCCAGCCGCAGTCTCTCACCTTTCAGGGTCACAATATGGCTGCTGAAGCTCCAGGATTCACCTCCAGATGCCATAAGGCTTGGAGATGAAAGAGAATATCTTTTACTGTAGTGATTCTTTCACAGGATTAAAGAAATCTCCGACCTTCCTTTATGTGTCGTTGACTGTAACTGAACTACACTCCCGTCCCCCCTAACAAATCAGAGCCTTGGGATATGGAATCGTCAACAGTCAACCTGAATGCCATCAGGTGAGAAGGAAGTGGACACTGGCAGATGACCAATGGTGTCTGCCTAACACACTTTCTATTTTCACACTAGGAGAGGGTTGTTGAGAGGCCACAGCACCAGCTTCAGGGACTGGGCTTTGGTAGGAACTGACAGCGAGGTCTTGAAAAGAGTGTCTTAGTTGTTGATCCAGGAGGAGACCCTGTTCCCTGGCAGATGGTTCCCTGGCCCCCTCACGTTTCTGGTTCTCCCAGCAGCCTCAGAGGCAAGCCTGGGGCAGGAGGAGTTTTGAGACGCTGGTGGGGGAACTTCCACTCCCCTTCAGCGGGTTTGCATTTTCTTTGGCAATTAATTACCTAGGATGGGTGATTCTAACTCAGATGGGAGCCCCCTCCTCCTCTCATCTCCCTCTAGCTGGGACAGAACAGGTGGTAGAAGGAGCAGGGGGCTCCAGCCTGCGACACGTGGGACCATTCATCACTGGGTGTGTTTATACTCCGCCTGGGACTGAACTGGGCAGAACAGGTGATGCACTGAGAGGGGGTAGGAGGTGATGGGGAACTAACTCTTCTAACACTGTCTCCAGAAGGGAGCCTGGTCTCATGACGGGTGCTGTCATAAGGAAGAGGTGCTGGGGCTTGCCAGCGGATGACTCAGAGTGTAGAGTGCTCATGCACCAGGGGAAAGAGAATGAGGGAATAAAATGCAGCAGGCGTGTCAACTTTTCCTTTATTTGGAAGATCTGAAGGTTAAGAAAGATTAACCCAGCTAAAGAAGCTTGGTTATAGGTGTTTTGCTGGGGGTAGGGGTGGGATATGGAAAACAACTCTGGTTTATAATATTAGCTTGTTGCTGAGGTGTAAATACTCTCACTGAGGCTGATTTCAAGCTACCAGTTTTTAAATAACCAGCTCAGGAATCTTGAATATTTAACGATTGGTTCCTAAGAGCTGGTAGGAGCCAGCCCTAGAATGCCCTGTGTTTTAAGATGTTCACGTACAGGATTGAATTTATTTATTCATTGTTCATAAGAAATCACATGGTACCCTCTCTGTGTCTGGATCCATGTTCTGGAAACACCAGGCTGACCCAGCGCCTGCTTCTGAGAGCACATAGGTACAGGACAGGAGCCTCTCAGAGAGGGATGGAGTGACTGTGACAGCAACGTAACAGGGTGTTGGAAGGTGGGGGGCGTGGCCTCCAGGCCTCAGTAGGTCATCTCTCTGATGTCTGGACTGTGAGTCTAGGAAGGAGATCTGAACGCGCCTCTGCCCTGCCTGGGTATCTCCTCATGACCTTGGGCAGCTCCATCCCTTTCTGCCTGGAGTGAACAGAGAGGAGAGAGAGTGCTTGAGCTTGACTGTTTCTGTCGTTCTGCAGCTCTCTACTCCATATCACATGTTCCACTTTTATCCCTTGCCTCTTCTCTCCCAGTCACCTGAGCCCTCCACCTGGGCAGACCCTTCATGGCCACTGCTAAGGCTCCAGGGTTTCCCTTGGGGGAATAATAAGCCCTGCTCTGTCTTATTTCTGATGGTCAATGTGACGGAAGGGTTGAGGCATGGGCACTGGGGCTCTCCAGGAGCCGTCATATGCTTCTCCTGGGGACTCTCAGCTCCTGGGCCAGCTGTTCCCCAGCAGCAAATCCTCCCAGATTCCAGGAGCATGCAGGGTTGGCTTTAATGATCAAGGGTGGCATTTTATTTGGGCATCAGGGCTCAGACTTCTGCCATCACCAAACTCTGGTACTTAATTAAGGCAACGTGGGGGTACTTTGTGAGCCTCAGAGTTCTGCAGATAGCTTTAGACACAAGGTTTTAAAGATATCCTATGAGTCAGCTGATTTAACCACTTCCCAAGTTCCCACCTGGAGGAGCCCCCAGGGCCCCCCAGGAGCCAAGCCGTCCTGCGGCCCTCAGGGGGCTTCTCTGCGGGGTGGGCAGAGTGGGGGTGACACCTTTGCAGGCCGAGCTTCACAGCACTCACTGGGCTTTCTGTTATTTTCTCTTACACCTGAATCTTTAAATCATCCGTGTCTCTTGGCGAGCTGGGGCTGTGGCGGGAAGCTGTTAATAATAGATACAACTGACTGTCTGGTAACGAACTGCTGAAGACAGTAATTAGCATTTTAATTTAGGCATTTTCTTCATACTCACCTCTGGAGACCTGGGTTCGAATCTGGAATTGGGGTCACCAGTGAGGCTTGCCTCTGTCCTCCCCCAAGCCCCCATGGGTGTTTGTCTTTGTCACGCGGGTCGCTGCAGCCCAGCGCTGAGTGTGGCCTGAGGGGGGCACTGTCTGTCCAGGCTGGGGAGCGGCTCAGCGGGCGGAGCACCAGTGTGAAGCCGGGAGAAGAAGGCAAGGGAGGGCAGGACGGGAGAGGGCCAGCCTGGCTCTGGGAGGGCTGGGTTGTGCAGAGGCCGGCAGGGAGGAGTTGGGCGGGGAGTGGGGGGAGGACTGGGAGAAGAAGGAGCACTGAACGTTTAGGGTGAGCAGAGAGCCGGCTTCAGGGAGCGGCTGAGTGGGGTGGAGGGGGCCTGAGGATCCCCAGCTATGGCTGCCCCAGCCCAGGGCTGTCGCTCTTTCCCTTTCACAAGCACCAGAAGCCTGTTCTGGCTAGAGTGTTAGGAATAAATGGCTTAATGGACTTGCCATTTTTCTTCCTCTCGTTCACAAAACAAGATTGAAAAAGAACAACAATAACAAAGAAAGTTCTTTCTTCCTTCAGTGGCTAAGGGCTGGGGACAATGTGTTGAGGTCCAGAGAGACAGGAGCTCCGGCTGGGAGTGGTTAAGGGGCAGGAACGAACCTCAAAGCTCCTTCCCCAGATGCCCCCGCCCCCACCCCCACCCACCTGAGTGGGAGAGCAGGCAGGTGTAGGCGGCTCCTTCTGAGACAAATCCCATTTATCTAGCCCTGCCTCGCAGCCCCACTTCTGGCATTCAGGGTTGCCTGAAGATAGCCACATGCATTGAAAAATGACCTACATTTTTCCCTCCATGCAAAAGCATCTTTGATATATGAGGCAGCAGCTCCAGACTCCCAGGGCTTTGGGGCCAGCCAGAGACTCGAGGTCACATCAAGAAAGTGAGCATGTCTGGATGAGGAGGGTGATTTGAGGGGCACTGAAGGCCCATGGTGGGTGCAGCGAGGTACCTGGGGACAAAGGGGCTCTGAATGGTCCAAGCAGAGCTGACCAAATCCTGTGATGTTCTTAGGCCCAGTGTTTCAGGCTTGTGCCATAGGGGCCTGACAATAGCTAGAGATTTCCTATTTCCAATTCATTTCCTATTTCCTCTCTAATACCATCTCTAATCACTCAGGAATCTTTGGGTTTGAAATGATAAAAGATAAAACTCGAACTGGCTTAAACAAAAATGGGAAGGTATTTGCTCTTCTAAGTGCAAAGTCAAGCTGTAGGTCAGGTTTCAGGTAATGTTTGATCCAGCTGAATTATATTCCCCCTAAAATTTGATTTATTCCTGGATCTCTGCACTCTTCTCCACAGCTTCATCCTAAGCCTCGGTCCCCTTAGGATCACAAGTTGGCTGCCAGAAGTTTTGACTCCATGTTTCTTTGTCCTTTCCAGAGAGGAAAGGAAGCACTTTCTGGATTCTTTTCTGGGATTCAGCATTGCTCAGTGGCCTGAATTAAGTCACAGGGATTCAGCATTGCTCAATGGCCTGAATTAAGTCACATGACAATCCTTGACTCAATGACTGTGGGCATGGGACAGGCTGTCAGATTGTCTTGAACCAGTCCAGGTCCACCTCTAGAGCTGGTAGTGGGGGTCAGTCTCACTTTAACCACAAACAAGTCTGTACCAAACAGGGTGGGATGAATCTCCCCTCAGGAAAGTGATCTTGAGGGCAGTGACCAATGTAAACCCACTTCATCCTGTTTGTAACCATCCCCTCCCTGGGATGTAATTGTATAGCTATACCCTCTGTCATGTGGCTTATTATTTTAATTATTGCTTTGCTGTTTATTTAACATAGAGGCTGAGATCTGGGGATGCTTTGTGACTTAGCATCCCACTCACGCCTTTGATGTTGGGCTTGGCCATGTGACCACTTTGGCCAGTGGAACTAGTTAGGGGATGAGGTGTGAGCAGAGGCTTTAAATCTGTTTGTGTTGTTTAGATTGGCCTCTTGCCACCATGAAAAGAACATGCCCAGCCACTGGTCTCAGAACTTGAGGCATGTGGAGCAGAGCAGAACCCAACCTGTGGCCCAAAACAGAACCATTCAGCTGACCCTCAGACTATGGACAAGAAAAATTGTGGATTTAAGCCACTGAGATTTCAGGGTTGTTTGTTACACAGCATTATTACAACAATAGCTGACCAATGCCAATACAAAGAAGATGCTAGGTTAATTAGAGCCTTGACGTTCTGGATGTGCATATTGAGAGTGTCAGTTTCAGAGAGGATATTGCTGTATTCCACCCTACCCCAAAGTCCCTTTTGCTCTCTGGAATTTAGAAGGATGTCTGACCATCCTTTTTGTAGGGATGTATCATGCCTTTTCTTGCCAGGGGGCCTGGGAAAAAAGAGGTTTCTTTTGAGGGGGGAAGATACCAGAATATGACCCAAGAGAACAATGAGACCCCAAAGTCCCGCCCACACCAACCGAGCTCTGCTGCCTGTTCTCTGGTGATGGGTGAAGGCAGAACAGAAAACACAGAGCAGAAGAGCCAAGGAGATGTCCTGGGAGCATGTCCTCACAGCTAGCCTGGGGCAGCCACTGGTCCGGGCTGGTTTTGTCCCTAACATAGCTGCTTGGCTCTAAGTCTCCGGGTGCAGTTGGCACATTCCTAGCAAACAGCATGTAGATTAAAGTTTTATAGTTTAATCTCCACTGGAAATGCCTTTTAGAGCATCCAGTTGGAGGTAAGAAGAGAGGAGGCTTCACAGTGTAAGCATCGACTCTAGTGTGCCTGATTTCCTAACAGTGGGCTCACCTATGCCGTAGCAGCCATCTTCACCCTGCCAGGTTAGGAAGCACTGTCACATCCAGCTTTGATGAGTCTGAGTGGAAGGAGGGGAGTTATTCCATAGGTCTGACAAGGAAAGCTGGGCTCAGAGAAGGTAAGAGCTTTGCCCTGGCAAGCAGTGATAGGTGCTGTCTTCCCCCAGGCTGTGCTACCACGGCACCTTGCTGCCCAGCAGGATGTCAGGTGTGGGGAGGTTGTCCAGCATCCTCCGTGTCCTCCCCAGGCCCAGGGCTTTGAAAAAAGGGGTCGTTGCCTTTCCTTGAGCCTTGGGATTAACCAAGATGGTACAGATACCAGCAGCCCCTCCTGCAGCCCAGGGTGGCCAGACTGGAGGGTCTTCTCTGGCCTTGGAGGTCAGGTCCAGGCCTTCATTGATGTTGGAAAATGAACTTGGACTCTGAACAAGAATGCACATCCAAACTCTTCCACTTGGTGAGTGACTTATCCCTGCAATCCTCAATTACCCAGTTTGAAATAACAGGCTTACACACTGAGCAGGATGCCTGGCCACAGTAACCATTCAACAGGGAGGAGTTACTTCATTTGTTTGTGTTCACACTTGCCAAGAAGACAGTGTAGTTAAGACCTTGAACTCTGGATTTGGATTTCCTGGGTTAAAATCCTAGAACTACCTTTTACTAGGGGGCAGTTCCCCAGAATGTCATGTAACCTCTCTGAGCCTTAGTTTTCTCGTCTGTGAAATGAAGATCAGAATGACAAGGGCTGTGTGAGGGTTCAGTCTGTTACTTCACGGGTCTGATGAGCCATAGCATGTTTCCATTGAAGTCCCGTGTTCAGCATGGCTATGGTGAGTGCTCCATGCATGCGTATCGTCATACGTCATTTACCACTTCTGCCATTGCCACCCTGTTGGCACAGAAGCCTGGGATGACCTTGCCATGACTCCTGGCCTCCTTCTGCTCCTCACTTCCCTCTCACAACTCCCGGGTGAGTGCTCTGGCCCTAGATGGGAGCAGGCTGAGGAGTGTGAAACCAGCACTGGAAGGATAGAAGAGGAGTTCACAAGATAGCTGAGGACAGTTGGGGGTGACCCAAAGTCCCTCCCTGCCCACAGCCAGGGCCCCGCAGCTGCTGGTCAATACTTCATTGACTCTGCAATCGCTTCATATCTCCATATCTCTAACTTTCAGGGGAGTCTCTGCTGCACAGTGAGGCGTTCCCATGGCAACCTCCTGGTGACACAAAGCAGCTCTTCCTCCCAGAATGGGCAGCCTTCTTCCTCGTCTCCTGGAGAAGCCACAGCAGTGGTGCACCAGAGCTGTCAGCACCCTGGACAGAGGACTACAGTTTGGCTAGCAGCCCCCTCTCTTAACTCACTTAGTCGTCGGGCTGCCTCTGGAGGATGCAGCTGGAGGATTCTGACATACAGTCATCCCTCAATATCCGTGGGGATTGGTTCGAGAACCCCAGTGGATACCAAAATCTGCAGAGCTCAAGTTCCTTATATAAAAGGGTGCTGTGTAGTCCATCCTGTCTATGGATCCAACCCATCCATGGATCCAACCCATCGGATTCGTAATTGCTTGAATCCAAGGATGCGGAACCTGTGGATACAAAGAGCCTCCAATATCCAGAAATGCACCAAGTGTGGCTGGAGACACAGCTATGGAGAAGACAGAGTCCTGCCCTCAGGGACTAGAATTCTAGTTGTCACCTATTTAAGAAAAAGGAAAAAGAGCAAGACAATTTCAGCCAGTGTTAAGTGCTGTGAAGGGAATGAAACAGGGCCATATGGCAGAGAGACTGAGCGGAGTGGCGGGAAAGGCCCTTCAGGAGATGCTGTCTGTGCTAAGCCCTGAATGCAGAGGGTAACCCAGCAACCACAAGACCCTGCGGGGAGTGTGTCCAGGTAGTGAGTGCAAAGGTCCTGAGGCAGGAGTGAGCTTGAGTGTTTGAACAGGTAGAGGCTGAAGGCACTGGAGTGTGGTGGGCAAGGTGGGTAGAGGGCTTTGTCGAGGATGGCTTTGTGAGCTGGGGTCAGGAGTTGGGATTTTATTTTAACTTTAATGGGCAACCATTTGGAGGGTTTTAAGCTGGGTAGGGACAGGATCTGATGCAAGTTTATAAAGATACTTTGGATTGCTTTGGGCTCCTTACTTTCTAGAGTTCCCCTGCCTAGGAAGCCCCACAGTTACTGAGCAAACCGTGAGTTTGGCTGCAGCTTCCTGGAGCTGGTCTTCCTCTTACCCCTGTAGGCTCAGACTGTCTTCCCAGGTACCTAGGGGTATTATCCTCACCCAGTCTCACCACTGTTGCCACCACCCTCCTCCCCATGCCTTTGATATTTCTGGTTGCTGATAGCAAAGACCTCACCCCCAGGCCCAGTCAATCATATCCCACCCCACTCCCAAAGCCATTGAGATATATCCCTGATGAATGGGCAGCCTCAGATCCATGAATCCTTCAGCCAGCCCAGGTCTGAGCGCTCAATTTCTCATAACTCTGTGTTAAGGATGCAAAGTGACACCTGAGACAGCTGGATAAAGGATGAAATAAGGGGCCTGATAAGTGGGATGGATGGCTGTCCTTGCCTAGCCTGGGCTGGGGGAAAGGTAGAAGAGGAGCCAGGGTGAGTTATTACCTCTGCCAGAGAGTCTGGGGCTCAGGCTGGCTCCAGCCCACATGGCATCAGGCTTCCACTGACCCCTGGCCCCTTCAGGAATCTCAGTTTCAAGGACCCAGAGAGACGCCTGCCTTCTGGTGGTCTGAGAAATTGGGAGAAACAAGATACTTTCCTGGAGGCTACAAGGTGCAAACTGGGAGAATGGAGCACCACATGCTAGCATAGGTCTCGGGGGTGGGGGCTGGATAACATGAACTGGGAGCCCCACCTAGAGTCCTGTTGAAGGTAGACAGGATTCTTTTTACTCATGACAGACAGAAAACTGACCAAACTGGCTTAAGCCTCAAGGGACTTCATTGGCTCATGTAGTTGAATAGTTCATGGGTAGTTCCCTCTGCAGGTGTGGTTTGATCCAAGAACCCAACCGTGTACTCCTATATTTTGGATCTGCCTTGAAATAGGCTCCATTCTCTCAAGCAGGCTCTCCCCT
Organism: Bos grunniens; assembly: GCF_055505025.1. Taxonomy (NCBI): domain Eukaryota; kingdom Metazoa; phylum Chordata; class Mammalia; order Artiodactyla; family Bovidae; genus Bos; species Bos grunniens. The sequence continues at coordinate 38,208,175 of NC_141171.1, forward strand.
CATAGTTGCAAGATGACCATCCAGAAGTTTCCAAGGCCACCTGCTTGTTTATTTTAGTGGGAAAGAGTCCCAGAATTGAATCTCGTTGGCTCTGGGGTCATGTGCTCCTTTATTAATTAACCTGTCATAGTGCAAAGAGAAATGCTGGTTGGCTAAGTTAACCTGGGCTTATCCTTGAAGCTGAATGTGGAGCAAGTCTACCTAAATGCATGGCTGGGAAATTTGGGATTCTCTGAGGAAGGCGGAAAGGAGGAAATGAATGCTGCAGAAGCAACAGACCACTTGATCTCATTTCTTACCATTCTTCAATATATATCCTCATGTGTGTGCCAAGTCGCTTCAGTCGTGTCTGACTCTTTGTGACCCTATGGACTGTAGTTTGTCAGGCTCCTCTGTCCATGGGATTCTCCAGGCAAGAATACAGGAGTGGGTTGCCATGTCCTCCTCCAGGGGATCTTCCCAACCCAGGGATCAAACCAGCGTCTCTTATGTCTCCTGCATTGTCATATGAGTTCTTTACCACTGAGCCACCTGGAAGCCCATACATACCCCGTCTCTCCCTAGTTATTGATCCAAAACTATTCATGCTATCTCCAGCTCTATCTCTCCATATAAAACCTTCTGTATCAGTCAGGACTCTGGTCGCAAGTGACAGAAACCCAATTAAAATTGGCAGGAACCAAAAGGGAATTGTCTCACATAATTGTAAAGTGTACTGATAGCGCTGCTGGCATTAGGCCCGGGAGGTTCCCGGACTCTGTCATCGGAATTTGGTCTCTCCATCTTTCCGCTCTTTCTCTGCAACTCCTTCAGAGAACTGCCCCTCCTGTAACCCTTATTACCGGGTGTGGCAGAATGGACTCAACAATCCAGGCCCTCATCCCATTGGTTTGCCGGTGTTCGCCAAAGTCCCAAGGCGATTCTCATTGGTCTATCCCTGACCAATCACTGAGGTGGGGCGGTGCGGCCCCAGTCGACTGGCCAGGCCAGGTTCCCTGCGTCCCCCGCAGCTGGGGTAGGGAAGTCTCACCTGAGCCGCAGGGCCTGATGGAAAGTCGGAGTGCTGTTTTCAGAAGAGAAGTCCTGGGAAGCTGGTTAGACAAGACAATAGCCTGCAGCGACCCTGCAGTGTCTTTGCCGGCACTGCATTGCTTCGCATTGTTTTCCAGAAAACCCACGTCTTCGTCTGGAGAACTCCAGGATAGAAATCACATCTTCCCCTCTGCGGTAGTAGGTGCTTAATAAACCCTATAGAACAAACATGGAGTGCAGCTTGAAATTTTGATGTTGCGATCAGAGCTGCTGTGGCTGGAACAGCTGCCTATGTCATTGCTTCACAAATATCATTTTCAGGAATTACATTTAAACAGCAAGATGGGGTGAGGCGATGGAGGCCCAGAGATGTGGGGCGATTTTCCCAGGCCACACAGCTGGGATCCTTGTCCCTGTTTGGCTTTACCTCTGTCCCTGCGGGCCTCCCCTGCAGCGCCTCCCACCCCACTGCACACGGGAGCTCTAGAGGCCTGCAAATATCAGGCTCCTTCCCTTTGGTATGGTCTCTTTCCTCACCCGCTTTCCTTAGTGTATGGAATAAACCCCAGTTGGCACTTGGGCTTGTTCTGGGGAAAAGGGACAGAGTCTGTGCCCCCTCCTCTGCGTGTACCAACAACCCACCCCACCCCTCCCCCAGTGCTGCAAAGAGGGCTCGGTTTCCTTGCTGTCAAGATCTTCACATTTGCTATTCGCTTTGCCTGGAACGCTCTTCCTGCAGGTCTCTCAGCTTCTCTGAGAGGCCTTCCTTAAGTAGCTCCCACCATAAATATCACTGTGTTACAGCACTATACTTACAATCCAAAATATTCCTATGTATTCACTAGCTTCATATTATTGTCTCATCCCACGAAAGTGGTAAGGTCCAGGGCAGTTAGGCACCTTGTCCATCTTGTCCTGGTATGCAGGGCCCCCCAGGGCCTAGAACAGTCTCCAGCACATAGCAAGTGTTCAGGAAATACTTGGATGATGAAAAGAGAATGGCCTCACAGAGTTCCAGTTTGATTTCTGAGTTCATCAAGCCCTTCTCCCATGGGTCTGCCTTCTGGGCTGGGACCTCTGCTTGGTGATCTGACTTGTCTGATCATGCAAGGAGGCAGGGAGGCAGGTACTAGCCCAGTGCCCACCAGCCTGCCAGCCCAGTGTCCACCAGCCTGTGAGCTGAGCTGTTGGAATACCAACCAGGTAGGAGGCTTATTTTTTGTTGTTGTTTTTTACAAACAGTGCTGACCCGCATGCTGAGGGAGGCCCTGTGTACTGACTTGCGGGAGAAACGCCCCTGTGGGTCCCTAAGAGGTCACTGTGTGTCCCTCCCTGGGTTGCACAAGGCTCATGTAGCCTGTGAGGTGGCCTCTGATGGGTTTGGTAGTAGCCACACACTGTGCTGCCCTCCATGTGGTCTCCACAGCAGAAGAGGGGGTGGGGTTAGGTGCTTGGCACCCACATCTCCAGCATCCATCCTGGCTCTGGGGACTCTCGAGGGAGAAAATGAAGCACTGGATCTCTCATTACTTACTCCTCAGCCCCCACCTGTGTCCCCACTCCTGCTGCTGCGGCTTTTCTTGGGCCCTCCCAGACTTTCTTTTAGCTGTCACCATTTTGTCATCTCCTTTTTTTAGGAATAGCAGACTCTCCTCCATCCCTCTCTGCCATCTAGACTGGAGGAAAGAAATGATCAGGCAACTCTTCTAGACACAGGATCAAACCTGCAAACTCCTGAGAGGTGGGCCAGTTCCTGGCCTTTCCCCAGAGAAGTAGATCCAGAGCGTTTACATCAGACCAGGTAGAAAAGGGGAGAGGCCAGGAGAAAGGGGAGAGGTTGGCAGTGTTTTAGGAAGTCCCTCAAAGCCACTGCCTGCCACTGTCCAGTGTCACCTCTGGTGTCTTGCGCTCTAGCTCACTGGCCTCATGGCTCTGCTCTCCCTCAGATAGGCCTCTTCCTGGCACCCCAGGCTCATGGCTTCTTATCACTCAGCTCTTAGCTCACACTCCACTCAAGTGTGCATCAGATGACGGGAAGGCTGTTGAGCCCACATCACTGATGCCCCCCAAGAGGTCCTGATCCAGCAGGTCTTGGGGAGCGGGTGCAGGAATTTGCATTAGTAGCTCAGTTGGTGAAGAATTTGCCTGCAATGCAGGAGACCCCAGTTCAATATCTGGATCAGGAAGTTCCCCTCAAGAAGGTATAGGCAACCCATTCCAGTATTCCTGGGCCTTCCTGGTGGCTCAGATGGTAAAGAATCTTCCTGCAATGTGGGAGACCTGGGTTCGATCGCTGGGTTGGGAAGATCCCCTGGAGGTGAGCATGGCAACCCACTCCAGTATTCTTGTTTGGAGAATCCCCATGGACAGAGGAGCCTGGCAGGCTACAGTCCATGGGTCACAAAGAGCCAGACATGACTGAGCAACTAAGCACAGCACACAGCAAATTCTCAGGGATGTAGAAGCTCCTGGCCCAGATGGCCTTTGACTCAGTGAGGCCTGCTCTAACCCCGCCTGTTAAAGTCACCTGATGCCTGCCTCCCTGTCTTTCTCCATGACAACCCTCTGCTGAGCTTTCTTTTTTTTTTCCACAGCAGTTATCTGTAATTTTCTTTGGGTTTTTGTTTGCTTGCTTGTTGTGTCTTTCCACTGTAGTAGCAGGCGAAACTCCGAAAAGTCAGGGATGTGGTGTCTTCCATCTCCTGAGAACTTGCAGCACTGAGAACAGTGCCAGGCACATAGTAGGAGCTTGAGCAATCCATGTTGATAAATGAACAGTGAGCTTTCTGAGCTGTCAAGGGCTCCCCTCATCCTTTGGAGAAATGTCTCAGGAAATCTGCCTGAATTCAAAACGACTGTGGAGTGGTTTCGGTGATAAAAATTCTAGAGTTGAATGAAGGTTCCTTGCCCTCGGGCACATGCCCCACTAATGAGCCAAAGGAGGCTGTTTTCAAGCAGCCAAATGTTGCTTTTTCACCAGCCAGTCTATAATTGTGCTTCTGACACCTCCTTAGACAACACGGAAGATGTAGGCCAAATTATTATTATTGTTGTTGTTGTTATCTAATATTTATTATACACATTGTGTAGGATGAGCCATTTCACTCCTGATTTCTAATCAGTTTCCTGTTCCCTGAAGACAGTCTTGTGAGCAGCCTGTAAAAACCCACAGTGAGCTGGAGCCTTCCAGCACAACTGTTGGGAGGCTGAGATTCAAGGTGGTTTCCAGGCCCTGTTTGAGCAGTGGAGAGCCCTTGAAGGCCTGGGAATGGTGTGGAGGCTGAGAGCACCCATGTGCTGTTTTAAAAGCTCTCATCAAACGTTAAAGTGTGGAAGGATTGAACTTTAAGAGCATTTCCTAAGTGATTTCCAACTCTCCCTATTTTACAAATGCCTCTGCTCTAATGTCTTCTTTAAAACCTAGCAGCAAATCCCTCTTTAAAACCTCCCAGCAGTCAATCCTAAAGGAAATCAACCCTAAATATTCATTGGAATGATGCCGGAGCTGAAGCTCCAATACTTTGGCCACCTGACGTTGGAAAAGACCCTGATGCTGGGAAAGATTGAAGGCAGGAAGGGAAGGGGACGACAGAGGGTGAGATGGTAGATGGCATCACCGACTCAATGGCTATAAGTTTGAGCAAGCTCTGAGAGATAGTGAAGGACAGGGAAGCCTGATGTGCTACAGTCCATGGGGTCGCAAAGAGTCGGACACGACTGAGTGACTGAACAACAACAAAACAAGTCCCCCCCTATAGCCTGTAGACAGAGGTGGGACCCCAAACCATGCTGGAAGCCAGGGCACCTGTGTGTGCCTTCCAGCTGGGAGTGGTGAGGTTGGGGTGGGGAGGTGTGAGGGTTCAGAGCAGGAAGCTGCAGCCCAGCAGGGTGCCCCACCCTCTCACCCTGTGGACAGCCACCACTCCCCACCCCCACCCAGGAGAGATGGGGAGTGGCTTGGGGTCTGGGAGAGCTTTGGCAGGAAAGACACATTTGCTGCCTAATAGGCACTGGTTGGGTGGTAATGAGCATTCTTGTTAATTTGGAGGAAGGGTTTAGCACCAGGAGGCGCCTGGGAAAACATCTTCTGAATAGGGAGAGCAGGCAGACCCCCACCCCCGCCCCCAGGCAGATGCTCCGGGAACCCTTCTCCAGCAAGGGCTTTTGGATCTGTCTACACAGGGAGGAACCCTCTGCACTGGGAGGGAGTGAGAACTTTGGTTGCTGCCTCCTTTGGAAGGAAGGTGGGGAGGCAGATACCAGCCCAGTGTCAAGAGCTAAAAAAGGGAGGGAAGCACAAAGCACTGGGTATCCAACCCCCCCCAACAGCGGGTGGGCTTGAGGCCCGACTGGTATGGCGGACCCAATAATTCAGCCTGTGGGTCAGGCCCAGCCACCTAGCCAGCAGGACACCACCTCGGGGTCTCATCATCTCCTTTGGCTGCAGGGACTAAAAGGGACAACAGGCAGGCAATGCTGCACCCATCTGTTCATCCGTTCAGGTATGTGTGAAGCACCTACTATGTGCTAGGTGTCACTTGGGCGCTGGTGGACACATAGGCTGTGGTCCCTATTCAGGTTTCAGTGGGGAAGGAGGAAGACAACAGCAGGTAAGCAAATGCTCACATCAGGTAACCGCAGTCTAGAATATAAAACGCAGAGATGTGATGGAGAATGCCCCGGGCCGCAGAAGTAGGTGACACTTCAGCTGTGACCTGAGAGATGGAGAGAATCTGAGGAAAGAGCAAGCCCTAGACGGAATGGCAGGGACAAAGGCCCCCAGGTGGGAACCAGGGTAGAACATTGGTGGGGGAGGGGAGGGATGGAAAGAAGGGAAATGACTGAAGCTGGGAGGGAGCAAGGGTGTGAGGGAAAGGACACTGCCGCCCTGCAAAGGAGTTTGCGTTTCATTCCAAGTGTGCGGGGTGGTCACCAGAGAGCTTCAGACGGAGAGTTCCAGGTTCTGATTTACATTATTGAAAAAAAAAAAACCTCACAGGATGCTTTTGGGAATGGAGATAATGGGTAGGAAGTGACCAAAAACTCTGGAGGCTATAGTGAGAGAGGACGGGGCTGAATGGGGAGGGAGTGGCCTTGGGCAGATCTGGGATTGATCTGGGGGTGGAGCCAGCAGCATCTGCTGAGGGATTGCGTGTGGGAGGGGGCTCCGGAGAAGGGTGGATATGAAATCTGATCCAGTCCTGGGGCCAGGAGATACACGGGTGGGAAGGCAGGGAGCTCTGTTGGACTCCTGATTCAGGGGAGGGGCCCTTTTAACAAGCTGACCCCAAAGTGATGCTGACGTAGCTCTGGGCTCTCAGATACCAACTCCAGAGGCTGAATTCTGTGTGTATAAAACACATAGCCTGGTGGGCGTGGGGGTCCTGTTGCCTGGTAAGAGATCAGGATACAAAAGCTTAAAGAGAAAATCATTTGTCAGTTCACTCATTACTTCACTCTCCCCCTGAAGCCATGGGCCCCTGAGTCCCCTCCCTCAGCAAGAATTGGGGTGCCCTTTCTGAGGAGCCCTTTTCTCCCCAAAGGTTCCTTCTCACATTCTGAGATTCAGGGGTAGTAGGAATCTATGCTTCCCAGGTGGCGCTAGTGATAAAGAACCTGCCTGCCAATGCAGGAGACATAAGAGATACTGCTTCAATCTCTGGGTCAGGAAGATCCCTTGGAGGAGGGTATGGCAACCCACTCCAGTATTCTTGCTTGGAGAATCCCATGGACAGAGGAGCTTGGCAGGCTGCAGTTCATAGGGCTGCACAGTTAGACACGCCACACAGCAGCAATCTTTGAGGGATCTGCTGCCCAAGTGTGAATGGGAAACATGGGCAGGCAAGAGGCCAACACCTCCAAACCATCAGTGATTCCAGGGGTCCTGTGCAAGAAAGGATTCTTAGGAATCAAGGTGAGCTGAAAGATAGCAGCCTGCACTCTCAAGGGTTCATTTTCTCACATAAAATAGCCTGGAGTTTGGCAGTGTTGGTAATTTGAGGTCTTTTACTGGGGGCCAGTCAGATTTCTTAGAGAAACCCTTCCAGTCTCCTGCCTGGAGGAGGGGTCTGGCTTCATGGCTTCTGGAGCTGAGTAAGGAAAGGGAGCCGGGTGGAGGTTGCAGCATTCTGTATTGCATTTTCAGTATAGTATCTAAGCTCTTAGCTGTGCCTTGCTTCCTCCAGGCCAGAGAAAAAACCTGGGCTTTTGCTGGGGAGACAAGGGGTGGTTACCCAACAGCTTGGACTGAGCTGAGGATCCACATTCCCGCAAATATGCAAAAGCTTTTGCTTGGCTCACTCTTGTTTTAACTCTCACTCTGTTGGGTCACAGAAAAAGCAAGAGAGTTAAAAAAAAAACAAATCTACTTCTGCTTTGTTGACTATGCTAAAGTCTTTGATTGAGTGGATCACAACAAACTGGAAAATTCTTAGAGTTGGTAATACCAGACCACCTTGCCTGTCTCCTGAGAAACCTATATGTAGGTCAAAAATCAACAGTTAGAACCAGACATGGAAAAACTGGTTCAAAATTGGGAAAGGCGTATGTCAAGGCTGTATATTGTCACCCTGTTTATTTAACTTATATGCAGAGTGCATCATGTGAAATGCTGGGCTGGATGAATCACAAGTAGGGCATCAAGATTGCTGGGAGAAATATCAATAATCTCAGATAGGCAGAAGATACCACCCTAATGGCAGAAAGTGAAGAGGAACTAAAGAGCCTCTTGGTGAAGGTGAAAGAAGAGAGTGAAAAAGCTGGCTTAAAACTCAACATTCAAAAAACTAAGATACAGCACTTAGTCCCATCACGTCATGGAAAGTAGATGGGGGAAAGTAGAAACAGTGGCAGATTTTATTTTCTTGGGCTCCAAAATCACTGTAGACAGTGACTGAGTGCAGTCATGAATTTAAAAGACCCTTGCTCCTTGGAAGACAAGCTATGACAAACCAAGACAGGGTATTAAAAAGCAAAGACATACTTTGCTGACAAAGGTCCCCATAGTCAAAGCTATGGTTTTTCCAGTAGTCATGTATGGATGTGAGAGTTGGACCATAAAGAAGGCTGAATACCAAAGAATTGATGCTTTTGAACTGTGCTGTTGGAGAAGACTCTTGAGAGTCCCTTGGACTGCAAGGAGATCAAAGTAGTCAGTCCTAAATGAAATTGACCCTGAATATTCATTGGAAGGGCTGATGCTGAAGCTGAAGCTCCAATACTTTGGCCACCTGATTCGAACATCCAACTCATTGGAGAAGACCTTGATTCTGGGAAAGATCAAGGGCAGGAGGAGAAGAGGATGAGATGGTTGGATGGCATCATTGACTGAGTGGATATGAGTTTGAGCCAATTCTGGGAGATGGTGAATGACAGGGAAGCCTGGCGAGCTGCAGTCCATGGGGTTGCAAAGAGTCAGACACAACTGAGCGACCAAAAAAGCAACAACAACATCCCCTCTCCTGGGGCTGCATGCTCCCGAGGCTTTGATGGCTCTGGGATGAGAACAGATTTGAGTGTCCTCTAGAGAAGCCAGCAGCCTGGTGTTCTGTCTACCTAGGACCTCGAGGTCAGGATTACTCCTCCTGTTTCCAGCTTCCAAAATCTTGTTGCAAAATCCATTATCCTTCCTATGAAGTTGTTGTCTTTTAATGGGGGCTGGAAAGGAGCACAGTTAGTGTGAGTGTTCAGTCTTTCATCTTGTCCCTTCGTCTTACAAATGAGGGGATTTGGGTGAGAGTTCAGGGCTTCCTAGCTGCCCATCTGAACATCGTCCTGTGTTGATGGAGATCCTCACTTTATAAGGTTAACTTTGCATCGTAGAAACTGAAAACGTCAGACACACACTTTCCTGTAGTCTCTGGCAGGTAGGTAGGCTATGAGTCTATGCCCCAAACCTACCAGTAAGATGCTTCTCACTGGAGACCTGGTTCAGGAGGTAAGAGCCAAGGAGCAAGATCAGGGGAGAAACTTCTGGATGAGGTAGCAGCAGGGGCTGTGCTATGTCCCTACCAGCTGTGGTGGCCATGGTCAGGGTGCTGGCAACAGTGTCATCACTGGCCAGATTCTTGGCAGGATTTCAAGCACAATCAGCAAAGAACTGGAGTGATACCCACGGCAGGTTATTGGTAGGCTTGGGGTCAGGGCAGAAGTGTTTAATGTGGCACCGCATCCTCCCCATGCTGTCAGGTCCTACTCAGCCCTTTGAAACTGCATCTGAAACCTCCCCAAAATGGGCTTTCCCCACCTGCAAACTTTTTACAGCCTTGGTATGGCTCTGCTTCTCCGACCTCTTCGCCTCTTCCCAATCCTTGACCCTTGACCTCCTGTCTCTTATTCAAACGCAGGCCCCACTCTGTGGCTGTCAGCAATCTTCTCAGCCAAATTCACACTGTCTGACTGCATATCTTCACCTGCTCTGCCCGTGTTTGCCCTCCCCTGTTTCAGCCCAGTCCTTGCTCCCTGACACCTATAGAGCAGTGCTCCAGCCCTGGACATCATTACTTAAATATTAAAAAAACCCAAACCATTTACTAGTTCATGTGTTTATAACTTGTTCTTCCCACTAGAAAGAAGAACTCATCCCTTCACTGCAGAGCACAGGGCCAGGCAATGTGCAAAATGTTCAATAAATATTTTCCTACTTCCCCACTCTATTGAGGAAATAAAGTACTTATGAACTCATATATGATTTACAGACACGAATGTTGGGAGCAAAAATTATTCTCCCTTATCTGAGCTGCGTTTTCTACTAGCTTTTATTGTAAAAACAATATAACATGAAAGAGACTTTGGGAAAAAAAGAGGGAGAAAAATCACCCACAATTCTCCTTGGTGTAACTGTTTTTGTTTTTTGCAAATGCATTGCCTTCAAGCCTTTTCCTTTAAGTGTCCACATGTTTATATAGCTCCAATCCTAGTGCTCACTGCCGTTAAAATTCCAGCTCAAAGACCACTTCCCAGGGCAGCTTCCTTGGACCCCAAGAAACTCCCTCCCACTATGTCGCTGCATTTCTCACCCCCTGAGTGTCATGATTTGTTTTCACATCATCGCCGGGGACCAAACTTTCTGGGGGCAGGAGTTGCATCCCCTGAGTGTCTGTGGCCCAAGCACAGGGCAGGGTGCGTGCCAGACGCTTCTCGTGGTCTCACTTTCGCATTCTGTGCTGTCACTGTGCATTGGAACAGACGCCTTGTCCCCTGTCGCTCAGTAGTTTTCATAACGATCATTTTTAACGGCTCCAGAATATTTCATCAAGTGGGTGTTTCATAATTTAGTTAACCAGTCCCCTACTGGGGAACATTTGGGTTGTTTCCATTTCTTTTTCTATCACAAATAATGCCGCAACCACTGTTCTTGTGCAATATAGTTTATTTCTTCTTTTGAGAAAATTTACAGAATCCTTGAATCAAGCAGATAGCCAGCTTTCTAAGTCCATTGCAGCCTGGCAACAACTGACTCACCTGGACCCATCTCGTGGCGGGGACACAGGTACCCTCATAGTCTTGTCTTCCTTCAGCTTAAATGCTCCCTATGATCCTGTGAACCTGTCTTCCTTGCTTTGCTGAGAGATCATGGATTGAGTTGCCCTGGTGGCTCAGACGGTAAAAGCGTCTACCTGCAATGTAGGAGGCCCAGGTTCGATCCCCGGGTTGGGAAGATCCCCTGGAGAAGGAAATGACAACAATTTTCTAGTACTCTTGCCTAGAAAATTCCATGGGTGGAGGAGCCTGGTGGGCTACAGTCCATGGGGTACCAAAGAATTGGACATGACTGAGCGAATTCAGTTTCTTTCTTTTCAAATGTTTATCAAACTAGTACTTATCTTAGCTTTCTGGAGCCTTGTACAAAACCTGGTATGCCTTAGGGTTTTTTTTTCCCCCCATCCCTCTTTCAGTGTATTTTCAGTGGTACTGATGCTGTTTTTGGTCCCAGGGATTGGCCTGGGCTTCAGGCTTGACCAGTCAAAGCACTGTATATCTGCTTTCACTGATTGGCTCAGGGAAAGTCTCATGACTTAGGGCCAATGAATTGCAACCCTGGGAATTTGGGGAGAGAAGCCCCTTTCTCTGGCTGAACTTGGCACTTCTGTAAGATGCGTTGATGATGTCATATCGTTGATATAGTATAGACCACAAGGTGATATTGATGGGGGCACACTGGAGCTGCCTGCAGCCATTTTACTGTTGTACAAGGAAGACCCACCTACGCAAGGACAGCAAGACTAAGAGAGGTGGAGGGAGCGTTTCTTTACTCATTCCTTCTACGCTGTATGCCAGGCCTGATCCTGGCTCTAAGGAAAGAACCGTGAACAAGACAAGGTCCCTGTTCTCATGGAGCTCATGTGTGTTTTAGTGGGAGCAGCAGTCCCTACAACAAATAAGCATATAAGTAAGCAGGTGAATAAACAGGATAATTGTGGAAATGGCAAGTGCTTCGAAGGGTGAGAGTGAGTGGCTGGAGGAGGATAGCTGCTTTTACCGGCCTGCAGGGGGTCTCTCTGAGGAGCTGACACTGGAGCAGGAACCTGAATGATGGAAGGAGATTGCATTCCAGGTGGAAGTAGTCACCTGAAGGCCCTGCAAGAGGTGGGACAGGGCACAGGGCACAAGTATTCTGTTTTGTTAAAAAAATCTTTTTGTAATTGTGATGAAGGGCATGGCAACCCACTCCAGTATTCTTGCCTGGAGAATCCCCATGGACAGAAGAGCCTGGCAGGGTATAGTCCATAGGGTGGCAAAGAGTTGGACACAACTGAACAACTTAGCACACACACATTCACACATAACATAAAATTTACCACCTTAACCATTTTAATGTGTACAGTTGAGCAAAGGCACGGCTTTAGAAGACATTTTTGAACCTCTGGATTCAGCAGTAACTGAAGTCATTACTTCATTACTCCCTGACTTTTCAGTCGTGGAGCCAATAGTTGCCCCATCTAGACCAAGTTTGAGCTGGATTCTCTGCCACTGGCTCCCAGAGACCCAGTACAACCAGTGTTGTTGAGTGAGCAAATACATAAGCAAATGAATAGAAGCCGGAAGTCTTCAGAAACATACGTTACCCCTAGCAACCCATCAGCAGCCCTGGTCTCTGGCAGCTTCGTCAGTGCCAGGTATTATCATCAACAACTTTCAAGTCTAGAATATGAGACATGGGGAGGGAACAAGCCTTGCCTCTCTTCCTGCAAGTTCTCAGCACTCATCCATGCACAGCTGGGCTGAGGCCCGCTTTGTTCTCTGCTCTGATGGCAGGTTGTGACATTTCCACCTGGAGGTGTCTTGCTTACTGCTCTTGGGACGTTTTTATTTTTTTATTTAAAGAGAATTTCCATGGCAGTCTGTGCCACCAAGGGCCGTCGGGAGCCCCTGGCAATATGATTCCGTCTGAAGAACAAAGAGGCAAATTTGCTGAAGATCAAATGCAAAAGCATCGTGAGAGGAGAGGGCTGGGAGTTACAGATGAAAACGGTGCCGGTTCCGGCCCAGATCTGAGAGCTATGAATAATGGAGGACCCACACACAGCCTGGGGTGCGTGGCTGTTGGGGGTGTGAAAGGAGACGGGGATCCCCCAACCTGGCTGAAGACATTTTGCTAGGAAGAAGTCAGGCCAGGCACAGCCCTCCAGGCAGGGTCAGTACATATGAAAAGCAAAGCAGAGAGAAGGATGATGGAGTCCAGGGGTGGGAGAGCTGAAGCACCTGCAGTTGCAGGGATAGAGTGTCGCCGCCTGGCGACCTGTGTGTGATGGGAGCTCAGGCATAGGAAAACACAGTCCCATGTGCCCCGGGGGAGGGGGGCAGGTATCCCTGGGGACTTGGAGACGTGTGGAGAACAGAGAACTCTCCTGCTGGATCCTACTAGCGCCTCTTCTGTCAGATTCCGGAAGGCACCTGCAACCTCCTCTGGGGGTGTGCCCTCTGTGGCCCTCCTCCTGAGTCTGCCTGTCTGGGAACCTACTCTGTGCTCCATCACCCTCTGCTTATTCCCTTTGATGCTTCAGGCCCAGCTCAGTGCCTCTCTCTATGCATACTGTGTGCTAAGTTGCTTCACTGTGTGTCCAACTCTTTGCAACCCTAGGGACTGTAGGCTCATCTGTCCATGCGATTCTCCAGGCAAGAATACTGGAGTGGGTTCCCATGCCCTCCTCCAGGGGATCTTCCCCACCTGGGGATTGAACTGGCATCTCCTATGTATCCTGCATTGGCAGATGGGTTCTTTACCACTAGCACTGCCTGGGAAGCCCCCTCTCTCTAAGCAGTCTTGCCCTACTCTCAAGCCCAATCCTGAGACTCAATCTACCCTCCTCAAGGTCCTTCCAGCCTCCCCATCACACCACCTGACCCAGGCCCTCTTCCCCCACTCTCCCCCCTCCTGGAGCTTGCAGACCTCTGCGTTGGCCTCAGATACTTCCCTCTGTGCAGCTCTGACACATCTTGTCCCTTGGTCTTGCCCCGTGCAGCACTGTGCCTCTGGGGACATGGTCTGTCCTTCTGTGAGTACATGCTCATCATTCTTTTCGGCCACCCTGTACCAGAACTCTCTTTCTGACTATAGAGTGATCTTCCCTTCATCTAAGCTGAGATGCCAGACATTCACCCTCTAGGCCTTCTGTAACAGGAAGATTGCCCATCAGTCAAATGCGCTCCAGCTAGTCGGGGTCACAAAGCATCAGGGACCACCCAGCTTCCCAGAATCTGTCTGTGAAGGGGAAATGGAGCGCTGGCTGCAGGAGCAGCCTCATCTGGCTTCCAGAGACAGCAGGGACAGGACTCAGGGCCCAGCTGGGCAGGTTGTGATGTCAAAGACAAGGGAAAGGGCAATGGTGTCCTTGTGACTTCTTCCTGAATGACCAGCCTCTTAGCATGATGCCGGGGCCTCCTCGAGGATCTCTGGGGTCCAAATATCCTTTAATAAAGACGCTTTCTGTTTACATCAGCCAAAATATGTTGCTATTACCTTGAATCACACTCCATTTGTATTAAAAGACCCTGATTTGTCCATCAGTTTTTTCAATTTCTAGTTTTTTTTTTTCTTTATTCTAGTATCCCTTAAAAAATACATACTTATTGGGAGTTCTCTGGCAGTTCTGTGGTTAAGACTCCGAGCTTCCACTGCAGGGGGTGTGTGGATTCGATCCCTTGTTAGGGAAGTAAGACCCTGCATACTGCAAAGTGCAGCCAAAAAAAGTAGAATAAAGAAACTATTACAAATACAACTAATTAAGTTTAAAAAATAAATTGATGTAAAACAAGATATTAAGTAAATGAAAAGGTCTTTCAAATTAAGACTTAGAAATCCATAAGCCACAGAAGTTTTGATGATATCATAATTACAATCCTGAATATGCATTGGAGGGACTGATGCCTAGGCTGAAGCTCCAATACTTTGGCCACCTGATTTGAAGAACTGACTCATTAGAAAACATCCTGATGCTGGGAAAGATTGAAGGCAGGAGAAGAAGGGGACAGTAGAGGATGAGATGGTTGGATGGCATCACTGACTCAATGGACGAGTTTGAGCAAACTCTGAGAGATGGTGAAGGACAGGGAAGCCTGGTATGCTGCAGTCCATGGGATCGCAGAGTCGGACATGGCTGAGCAACTGAACAACAAATAATAATAATAATAATTAAAAATGCATATATCCTTTGACCCACCAATCCTACTTTTGGGAATTTATCCTACTCCTATCCTATTCAATTAATATAGCCTAGAGATTAGAGATCTTTCCTAATTACAACATCTTCCTCATCTTCCCCCACCTCCTTTAAAATTTTTTTTTGCAGAAGAGTGTTCCATTGTAGACAAGCTGTAGCTCATTGAGCCTAACACCTTTTGATGGACCCTGAGTTGCTTTCCATCTTTGGCTGCTATAGTGCAGTGAATACCCTTATACATATGCTGTCTCATGTGTATAAAGTGGAACATCTGTGTAATGTATCAAGTGAGAAAACAAAAAGCAGAACAGTCTACGGGATGTGTTATGTTTTGCACAAGAAAGAGGGAAAATAAGAATATATCTTCATATGGGTTATGCTTCCATGAAGATACTCTGAAAGGATAGAAAAATGCTAATAGTAAACATACTGTCTTTTGTGGTTGGTGGAGGAGGTGGGGAACTGGGTGGCAGGGCCAGAGGTGGGAGAGAGACTTCCCTCCACCTTTAGCCTGGCTTTGTGTTTGGAACCAGGGGCAATGTATTACCTGTTGTTAAAAAAAAAAAAAAAAAAACACGAACAACATAAATGAGTGTATAAGTGGTACACAGACATTACCTAAATCCTGAAGATGGCCATCGGTGGTTGAATTTGGGAACTGCTCCATACTGTAGCTTTGGGCCATCGCCGATACCCAGACTACTCCTCCACCCACAGGAATCAACAGGAAGCCGAGGAGAAAAGAGAGGGGGCACCTACAGAGGCAGACCCCTGCCCCCCTGTGTGCACGTGCCTGCCTGCAGCTCGCACAACAGCCCAGAGCATCCTGTTTCTGGTTAACTTGTTTTGGGGGTTGATGAGGGAACCTCTTTCTGAAACTGGACACCGTCAATGCTTCCCTCCCCAGGAGAGAAGACTCCAAAGGGGCCTGCTGGGTGAGGGAACTGTCTGATGACAGGCCACACTGGCCAGTTCCCATACTCACGTAGATGTCACTTGTTCCCCCCAGTGCAGCTTTATGAGCTGACCTGCGCGTGGGAACCCAGCGGGGCAGCCCACACCTTGTCCCCGGATGCCAGGCCTTTGCAGAAGCTGAGCTGGATACACACCTTCAAGTCTCCCCTCTGCAGCGCGAATGATGGCTCAGCTTCGGGGAGACAGCCAGAGCAGGCTGCGAAGGGAGGGCCCTGTGCCCGGTTGTCTCCAACAGCCTTTGTTCGAGAATAAACACCCCATCCCCACCCTACCTGAAAGCCGCAGCCTCTGCTGGGAAGAAAAACCGTATACAATCTCTGCTTTAGATGTACAAAAAGTCTGAAATTGCTTGGAGACTAGGGGGAGGGAGCCTGGACGAGACTGGGGGGATCCGGGCGGGTAATTGTGGGTCATCTATCTGCCTCTGTCAGCACACGTCTGCTCAGCAAGCGTTTGCAGAAAGGACTCTGTGAATTTGCTTTTTCCCCCCATCTTGCATTACTTACTCTTTTCTCAGCAGCTGTAAAACCTTTTTCCTAAAACTGCCCTCAGGCATAATGAATAGGAGACATTGAGAGCTGGGAAGAAAGACAGGCCCGAAATGACACACCCGGCCTTTCTCAGGGTCCCTGAGAGGGTTACCCACAGGCTGCAGTGTGCTCTGAGGGGGAGTTGGAGGGCTTCCACTGGGACCCAGGGCAGTCAAGAAGGACACCCACAGCACAGAGAGGGTCCCAGTCTCTTTCTCCCCCACCCACTCAGAGCAATGGCTTCAGAAGAGAGGTCTGAGCCTCTTCCAAATGGACATTAGGGCTTAGAACCCATCAGAACTCACTCAGCCCCATGGGGGGCATCCTCAGGGTATCCTCAGCACCCCTGGAGTTGGGGTCCACCTGGTCTGAAGCTAGCCCACTCCCTGAAATGAAGCAAGGGCTTGGGGACGGGAGGCTGGGGTGGTTGGTAATGCCTTGCAGCAGATGGGACATGGGGATGACCAGCCCAGCTCCTGGGGATGCAGTAGCACCAGGGACCACTGGGCAGCCCCAAACGTGGCTTATTAGAACCAGAGCTTGGGGCCAGAGTGGGGAGGGGAGAGGCTGATCCTGGTGGGAAGGGGGGACATGGAAGCCCTGTGGGGTGATAGTTCTGCCACTCGCTCACTGAGTGGCTAGGGTCGCCCGCAGAACTAATCCAGGGAGACTTTCACCCCCAGAGCCCCTGGCTCCTCTGGTCTCAGCTTCTTACCTGCAGCATCACCATAATAAGGGGAGAGTGTGTGGCTCTCATGAACTGTGCCAGTCAGGGCTTGAACACTATCCAGAGGGGCCATCTCTTCCCAGTCAGGCCTCCCACAGGGTCATGATGTGGGGCTGTGTATAAACACCCCTGTGAGTATAAAGGTACCTGTTCTAGAAGGAGATGGAGACTTTCAGAGTCAGAAGATTCCCTAGAGGCCACCCCAAAGTGGCCTGGGAGGTTAAGGGAGTCCTGGCTTGTTCCCTGAAACCACCTGCTAGAGAGAGAGTACTGAGGTGTCCCCACCTCACCTCGACATGCTGGATCCTTCTGTGTGCAAGACACTCCCACCCAGTTCTGGCCTCCTCTCTGCCGAGGAGGGCAGGATGGAATGGAGGGGGCAAACCCCAGACATGGCCAGCCCACCCCAACCCTGCCTTCCTCAATGCGCCAGCCTCAGGTCTCCATCAGGGCAGGGCTTCCTGGCCCTCTGGATCTTTCCTCTCTCCCGTAATCATTCCCTAGGTGTCTGACTGTTTTTTTCGTCTTGCCCTCCCCACAGGGCACCTGCAGGGGCCTCGGCAGGATTCCCAAAGTGGGAGACATGCTCTCAGGGCCCAGGAACCTCATCTAAGCCATTTCCTAGCCTGTAAAATGGGCAAGAATCCATACGTGAGGGTGCCCTAGGGATCAGCATCTTCTCTGACAGGGAAGGAAGGAGGTCGCAGGAGGCAGTGGCCTGGACCTCAAGTTAACAAGCCTCAGGTTCAGCCTCCAGACAGGTGATACACAGATGGAGAGACACTCTGACAGGATGGGGAAGAAAAGACACTCCCCACTCAGCGCTCTTGTCATCTTTGAGTGCTCTTTCTCTCGCGCTCCCTGGGGATGCACTGTCAGCTCAGGATCCGTCCAGAACCCGGCTTCTCCCCCTCCTCTAGGATCCCCCTCCCCCACCAAGCACCAAGTCTCAGCTGCTCCCTTCCCCCCACTGCTCTGCTCCAGCTTCTATCTCCTTTCAGGCAAGCTCCCACTTCCAGACCTCTGGCATTTCTGTTCTGTTTATCTGGAAGGTTCTCCCCACAGACCTCCCTGTGCTCACTCCCTCTCTTCCTGGATCTCTGTTCAAAAGTCATCAAAGAAGCCTCCTTGAACCTCCCTCCCTTCCCCTGGGCACAGGAAAGCAGAGGTCCTCCTCCCTGTCTCAGTACCCTCTGGGCCCTTGTCGCCACTTGACACTTTATATGCTTTTTTTTCTCTACTGCACCTTGAATGTAGGTGGCTATGGAAACAGAATCTTTAGTTTTATTCCCTGAAGTCTCCACAGCTCTTAGAACAGTACCTGACACATAGTAGGAGCTCTGCAAACATGTGCTGGATACATGAGTATACATGAAGGAATTATTAAAAGTAAGTATTGAAATTATCCCAGTTTCTGTAACGCTTTGGGAGCATTTCTTGCATTTTTAACATACAAGGACTCAGAAAAGAGTGTTTACTTGAAAGGAGCGTTTATTGAGACTTCTCTTTCTGCCCTCTGAAAGCCTCCGGGGATGAGCATGGCTGTGAGTGGTTAAGGCCAGGGCTCCTGCTCACCCTCAGGAAGGGGAAAGACTGGGCTGTGGCGAGTCCCAGGGGCCAAGAATGTCCCCCTTCCAGGGATGAGGGAGTGGAGGCCCCTTGAGCCACACAGAGGAGGCGGCTCGGTCTGTTTCCCTGGGGGTCAGAGCTCTGTTGTATATAAATCCCAGTCCTGAGCATCCCAACTCAGAACTAATTATTCAAAGACCATGAGGGGCATCCTCAGAAAGGGCATTTGCAGGATGAGTAGGAGCCGCTAAGCTGACTGAAGGAAAGGTTGTATGAGGATGAGGTGTATGATGTATGAGGTGCAGACACAAATATATGGGCAGAGTGTATTGGGCAAATAGTCTTCCTCATGGGACATCAGGGGTTCTGTGCGAGAAGAGGGCACAGACTGGCAACACTGGATTAAACAAAGTGAAACTTGACATACAGGACTTGTCAGAGTCTTTAATACACAGTGTCCACTGTGGCACTCTGAGATAGGCTATGGCATGCCCCATTTGCTTCATGGAGCACCCAAGAAGACCCATCTAACTTACCCCCAGGAATTACTGACAAAAGCATACGGACACTTTGCAGCTGGAGAGGAGTCTGAGGTAGGGGTGAGGCAGAAGGGGAAGGGATGCTGGAGTAAGTGAAGCTGAGGGCCATTTGTTAATTCTCTGAATGACTTGCAAAGGAGTTTGGACTCTATCCTACAGGAAACTGATACTGATGTGCAATTTGCATTTAATTTGTATCCACTTATTGACTCTAAGACAAGGCATGCAACTGGAATGCTATAGGGACTTCAGTAAAGAGATTGGCCTGGTGCCGAAGCAAACTGGAACACCTGTGTCCTTGTAAGGAGGGAAAGGCTGCCACAGACTGCACATCCGCAGGGAGCAGCAATCCCCAAAACTACCACATGAATGGCGCCTCCTGGCGCTGTGCATTGCACATCCTGAGCTCCCACCCAGGACAGCCCTGAGACGGGAAATGCTCACTCAGCTCCAGTGGATTGCTACCAGATGAGAAAAAGCGGTAGACTAGTGTTGACCAGTATCAGGACCAGTGAAACCAGTGTTCACAGAAGGCTGTACATCTCAGCCTCCTTGGAGTGTGGATGGGCAACATGACTACATCCAGTCAACGACAAGTGGGCAAAAGTCAGACATGGGTAGCATGCTGAGGCTGTGCCACATCCATGTACCCTCCTCCTATCTCTTTGCCCCCCTGAAGCAGCAAGTGACAAAGCCAAGCTTCTCAGATGCCACTAAACTATGGTGGTGCCTCTCTCAGCCTGGGTCCCTAACTGATTACATTCGGCAAAGCCCCTGGAATGCTTGTGCAGGACATTCCATGTGAGAAAGAAATAGACATCTGTGTGGTAAGCTCCTGAGACTTGAAGATGCTTGTTGACGCAGCAGAGCCCAGACTGTCCTGACTGCAGAGCTAGAGTGAATGTTGTCCTGACTTCTGATTAGGAAGAGAAATATTCTGGTGTTAAATGTTGCTGCTAAGTCACTTCAGTCGTGTCCGACTCTGTGCGACCCCATAGACGGCAGCCCACCAGGCTTCCCCGTCCCTGGGATTCTCCAGGCAAGAACACTGGAATGGGTTGCCATTTCCTTCTCCAATGCATGAAAGTGAAATGTGAAAGTGAAGTCGCTCAGTCGTGCCCGACTCTTAGCGACCTCATGGACTGCAGCCTACCAGGCTCCTCCGCCCATGGGATTTTCCAGGCAAGAGTACTGGAGTGGGTTGCCATTGCCTTCTCCATGTTAAATGTTGGACTTCTGTTAAAAATAATACCTGATATAGCGCAGGCCAAGCAGAGTTTCTCCACAGGTCAGGCATGCACTGGCCACTGATTTGCAATCCATAATCTCTGGCTATGCTATGGGGTCTTAGGGAACTGTGCATAAGACATGAGCTAACTTTTTTTTTACTTTCCTGGGCAATCTCATATCCTCGTGGGTGTACTGGGACAGAGTGAGACTCTCGGGTCTGTGATTAACTTGAAGAGAATGTCTGGTTACAGACAGAGAGGAAGAAGGCAATACTAGGGCTCTCTTAAAAGCTGCTGGAGAATAGCATCGGGCCGTTTGAATGGCTGTGACAGCAGCTATGAGACTCTGGCTGAATCAGCCTGGAGTGAGGCAGGAAATGGTGTTTGATTGGTGTGTGACCTTGGGCAAGTCATCTCACCTCTCTGAGCCTCTGCTTCCTGGTGGAGCAGTTGGGGATTACATGCAAACTCCTTCACAGGGATGTTGATGGGAGGAAGTTAGGGGTGCGTACGGCACTCGACTCACATGAAGGGCTCAGTAAACACCAACTCTGGTGGCTGTCATTCTCTTTCTGGCAAGCTAGCCAGTGGCACCAAGCTGTCCCAGCCGGAGGCTCCTCCCTGGGGCGTGGGCAGGATTGGCCTTCCTGAGACACACGCCAGCTCCATGTCCCCGGGACTGCCCAGCTGCAGGCTGGCTGAATTCATTTCCCATAGCTGCTGTCACAAATCACCACAAACTTGGTGACTTTGAAAAAAAACATATAATTCGAAAGTGATCATTTTAACCATTATAAAATGTACAGTCCGGTTGTGAAAAGTATATTCACATTGTTGTGAAACTGATCCTGTGAAGTCATTCATCTTGGTAATCTGAAACTGCATTTTGGAGACTTTTGAAATGACACAAATTTATTCTTACATAATTCTGGAGGCTAGAAATCTGAAATCAGCCTCAAAGTTAAGGAAAGGAGTGGGCAGGGCTGACTCCTGTGGAGGCTTCAGGGGAGAATCCATTGGCTTGCCTCTTCTCGCTTCTGGGGTGCCTGCCTCCTCGGCTTATGGCCCCTTCCTCCCATCACTCCAACTTCTTCTGTTGTTACATCTCCTACTTCTGTGTCTAATCTCCCTCTTCCTCCCTCTTATGAGGTTACTTGTGATTGCATTCAAGGTCCACCTGGATAATCCAAGACATCCTCCCCATCTCAAGGTCCAGAACTTAATCACACCTGCAAAATCCCTTTTGCTATGCAAGGTCATATTTTCACAGGTTCCAGGAATTAGGACTTGGCTATCTTTGGTGACCACTGTTCAGCTACCACACTGGGCAGTGGTAATTTCAGGGCCTGGGCTCCTCCCACCAGTGGCCAGGAGGAGCAGAGTTCGGGAAATTGCTGGAGATGGAGGCGCGGCGGTGCAGCCAGACTCAGGGACAGCCCAGTTCTGGCCCTGCCCTGGCCCTCACCCTCTCTGAGACCATGGCGAGCTCCTTCCTCTCATTCTTAGCTCCCTCAGGACTACTCATTGAAACAACAGAGCACTGGGACACAGACAAAAGTTGCCTCTCACATAAAGATGCTGTTCTAGGCAGGGAGACACAGAGAATGTAGACAAGCACATGAAATGAGGGGCGGGGGGAGCGCTAAGGAAGAAGAGGAAGCAGGGACAAGAGAGGATGGAGCAGGGCCCGCTCTGGGCTGGGAAGTTGTAGTCCACATGCACTAATCAGGCATCTATTATGCACCAGGCGCCATTCTACCATCTGGGACCCAGCCAAGAACAAGACAGCCTTGGCCCCTGTCCTGGAGGACTTCCTGTTTCAGTGGAGGACAAGCCAGGGAGTACATGGACAGAATGAGTTCAGATAGCGATGAGGCTATGACGGAGCTGAAACCGTGTCCCAGGTGAGAGCATGATGGGGCCACTTCAGATAGGCTGGTCAGGGACGGCCTCTGGGAGGAGGTGACTGCTGAGGAAGAGTCAGAGTGTGGGGACCCTGGGAGAAAGAGTTGAGTGGACAGAAAGGCAGCATAGAGGGGATGTACCTAGATTGCCCGGTATGGTGTCTGAGTAGCATGTACTCAACAAATAGTGTGGCCAGCAAGTAGGAGTTGGAGAGGTGGGGGCTTTCCTTGGATGGGACACCAGGTCAAGGGCTTCACAGCCCACCTGTTGTGATCAGTGCTTCTGAGTCAGACGACCCAGGCCGTGAGCAGCCCTCACCAGCAGAGAGTCTGCCTTGGGTGCCCCCGCTCCAGCGTGGAGCCCTGCTCCCTCATGCGGGCTGGTTTCTTTAACGAGACCATCTGTCTGACTCTCCTCACTCTGCTGAGCTGATGGGGCCATCCATCTCCCCCGTCCCCGTCCTCGTCTGTCACCACCCGGGTCCACATTATTCCCGCCCGACTCTGCAAGGGGGCTGTGGCGGGTTTGGCCTCCAGCAGTTGTGTTTATTCTTCTCATCTGGCCGCATCTGGCCTCCGTGCTGAGTCATTCGCTCCATCTGCCTATCCTCACTGTGGGACGCAGTCGGCTCTTCCTGGCTCTCCCTGTGCCACGTGGCAGCCCACGCGTGTGGCAGGTGCCAGGGTATGCATGCGTGGGGACAGGACCATGAGCAGTTCCATGCCTGCCTGCATGCTGGAAGCGGGGGCTCCACTTCAGGGCCAGCCTCCCCTGGAGGATCTCCCCAGGGTCATGTGGTCCACATGCTGAGTCCCCGAGAGGGTGGGCCACAGCCAGACCCAGCAGGAACTAAAAGGCCTGTGTGAGCCCAGCTGTGTTTCATGCCAGAGCCCTTCCATTTCTGCATCTGAGCTTAGACATGAGGGGAGGGTGGGCATTGCCATCTGCAATTCAGATCCCAGCAGGGCTATTCCCAGGACCTAGAGCTCTGAATGTGAGCAGGACTTTCCAAGTCTAACTTTCTTCGTATTTTTTGAAAAACGAACAAGGTGAGCTGAGGCAGTGTAATACCATCAGGTATCCCATAGTCTCAGCACCTAGTCCCCCTTTCCTCCAGCTACGGCACCCCAACTTCTCCTTAAAGCCCTGGCCACAGTTCCTGGGATTTGGGCTGGGTTGACATCAGGCTTGGCCCCAGGAGAGGCCACATGATCAAAAATTAGCCAATCAGAGCATTGCAAACAGCCTCTGCCTTCTCATACCAGTGATAGGTTTCAGCACCATGTGGGCACCAAGCTGGGCCAATCAGGGTCAGAACACTTGCTAGAACTTTTCTCCTGGGTCTACGATTGAGCAGGATGTGGGAGTGAGTGATGGGCAGCTGCCAAGCAGTAAGAGCCAGCCTTCTAGAGAAAACAACACCAAGGGGAGCAGAGTCAAGGATGGAGAATGAAAGAAGTCCTGACAAGCTTCTAGATCCAGCTGGACCTGACGCCAGCCCTCCCTCTGGGCTTTTCCCTTCCTGATACCAGTACATTCTCTTTTACAATTTGAGGTGGCTTATGTCACTTTCAACCAGAAGACTCCCGTGTGATATATATTCCTAAAGGGGTAACACCTGCCTGCTAGGTAGTAGGTACTCAATAAATACTTATTTTAAAATAAGGCCCTTGTGAGTGAAGAACGCTATTCTCAAGAGCCAGCATAGCCTATGACTTCATTTACATAACATTCTTGATGTGGCAGTCGTGGAGATGGCAAACAGATTCGCGGTTGCCAAGAGCTGGGGATGGTAGAGGTGGATGTGACAGTGAAGGGTAGCACAAGGGACATCGTTGTGGTGATGGAACAGTTGTGGAGGTTGATTGCTGCGATTTCTTGAATCTCCACAGGTGATGAAATGACAGAATGATATGCACACACTGTGCCAGTGCCAGTTTCCTGGTCTGGGTGTTGCACTGGAGCTTTGTAGGACGTAACCACTGGGGGAACGAGAGAAGGCACATGAGACCTCTATGTTATTTCTGCAACTTCCTATGAATCTGTAATAATTCAGAAATAAAAAGTTTAAAAGTTTTTTTGTAGGCTGTCACAATCTGGGCGTTATTGGGCCCAAAATAGCAGAGCTCGTGGATGTTGGAATCAGATGGACACAAGTTTGAATCCCAGCATGGCCACTGATGAGCTGAGCAATCTGAGGTCAGTAACATCTCTTCTCTCACTCTAGTGTCCTTGTCTATGAAACGGGACCCATGGGCTTAACTTGTAGGGCGGTTATGAAGAGAAAATAAAATGGACTGTAACCTGCTTCACACCATGCCTGGCATATGGGAGGCAATTAACAACAGCCGACAGATGCCGCAGGATGTAAATACAGGACTTAACCGGAAGGAGTATGGTGTGGAGGTCAAGGCTTTGGGGTCTGGAGCCAGCCTCCCTGGGTTTGAATCCTGGCTATATGTCTCTCTGGTTGGGTGACCTTGGCCAGGCTACTTGACCTCTCTGGTCTTCACCTTACCTATCTGTAAAATGGAGATTAAAATAGTACCAATTTCATAGGCTAGTTTTGAGGATTAAAAGAGATAATGCACCTGAGACCATTAGGGAGTGCCTAGCACTCAGCACGGAGAAGGCAATGGCACCCCACTCCAGTACTCTTGCCTGGAAAATCCCATGGACCGAGGAGCCTGGAAGGCTGCAGTCCATGGGGTCACTGAGGGTCGGACACGACTGAGCAACTTCACTTTCACTTTTCACTTTCACGCATTGGAGAAGGAAATGGCAACCCACTCCAATGTTCTTGCCTGGAGAATCCCAGGGACGGGGGAGCCTGGTGGGCTGCGGTCTATGGGGTCGCACAGAGTCGGACATGACTGAAGTGACTTAGCTAGCTAGCTAGCACTCAGCAAGGATGGTAAACTAAGCTTTGAGTGCCCACTGGGTGGGGAGGCTGGCTCCCAAGGTGGAGACCGGGGTAGTGGTGGTGGGGAGGCTCCTGACCATGCAATGGGGTTGTAGAAACCTCACCCTAGGAAAGCCCCAACTTCCTGGGAACCAGCCTCTCCCCCCGGAGGTCCTCCTTCAAAGTCCAGCAGCCAATGATGAATGCCACCCGTGGCCAAGCAGAAAATCTGATCACAGGCACCAAGGCACCCCTGCCCTCAAGATCCAAGCTTCCCTGTTCCTGCTTCTGTCCTCCCTGAGAAGGGCGCATACAAACCCGACCTGGACTCTGCACGGAATGAACTCTGAGGCACAGTCTCCCAGGGAGAAGGGAAAGGAAGTAAAGTTCATGGTCAGAGAAAGAAATCATGGGGACAGCGGGGGCTGGGTAGTGGGGATCTAGGAGGCTATAGAAATTCCTCCATCCCCAGTCATGATTCAGTTGTGATTTTAAGATGTCTAAAACGCCATCATCACCGAACCCATCCTTTAGGTTAAACACTGCCCACTCCTGTGTGCTGTTCCTCTCTGAAATCTAGAGGAGTAACACATTAAGCCACTACAGTGTGAATTAATTTCTGACGGGATATGGGGCAAAGTCCGCTAAAAGTAGACAGAGGAGGGATGCAGGAACGAGGGGAGGATGATCTGAAGGCAAACTTTGCCTGCCCTGGCTGACTCTTGGTGATAATCTATTTAAAGGCATGCCCTCGCTGTCCTCGTTGATGTAGATCCATTTGAACAGTTTCAGGGCTGCAGTCTTTATTTAATGCAGCTCTGAGCCCGGCTGCATCAGGGCCCAGAGCTAAGAGGAGGCTGGCTTCTGGCAATACTTAATAGCAAGGTGAATGTGTGCAGCTTCTCGGTAGATGGAGCAGCAGAGCCGGGCCACACGTGACAACCCAGTGCCTGCTGCTGCTGGGGTGATGGAGCTTGCTAGAGATGGAAATTCCTACCCTGGAGCCAGGCGGGGGCACTTATGAGAAGGGACTCTCAATTTTAAATGAGCTGGTGATTGGGTGGGATGGAAGAGGCTTTATTTCGTAGCGACTGAGAAAAAGCTAGGCTTCTCTCAAGTTGGCTTCAGCAAACAAGGGAATATGTTGGCTCATGTGGCAGTCTATCTTCAGGAATAGGGGGATCCAGGACTCCCTGTGAGAACATTCAGTAGTTCCTGAGACCATAAGCTTCCTGTTTTGAATATGGGGTGGGGGGAAAGCTTGTTTGTGGCCAGGCATTTGGCTGAGATGGTAAAGAATCTGCCTGCAATTCAGGAGACCCGGCTTAGATCACTGGGTCAGGAAGATCCCCTGGAGAAGGGAATGGCAATCTACTCCAGTATTCTTGCCTGGAGAATCCCAGGGACAGAGGAGTCTGGTGGGTTACAGTCCATGGGATCACAAAGAGTCAGAAAGGACCAAGCAACTCACACTTATTCCCACAAAAGTCCTGAGATTCTTTGACTGGTCTGGCTCAGGTCACCTGCCCTCTCCCTAAACCAATCACTGTGACTAGAAGGATGGGACATGCTGATTGTCTTGGCCCACCCCAAGGGACCAAGGGAGGTGGGAAGGTGTCAATCATATCCAAGTCTCACAGAGAGCAGGGAGCCCAGAACAGGGCTGATCTGGCTAGGAAGCAAGCAGAACACTAGCTCATAAGCCTGCATTCACATGCTTCACCCAGCTTACCCCTCTCAACAGTTTCTGCAGAAATTCTTCTTCTGGTTTGACACTAAGGTAGAGGCACTTGCCCAAGGTCACATACCCAGAGAGGGATTCCAGCCTTGTTCTATTTTATTCCCAATTCCCACCTCTCCTGGTCCAGCCTGTCTTCTCTCCGTTACTCTTAATATTCCACAGCACTTAGCCTCCTAGTAAGTAAGACTCCTAAGGACCTGGAAAGAATATCAGAGTTCATCCAGTCTCCTTCAGTGACATACTCAAGGCCATGCAGCCAGTGAATGTAGCATGGATCGGTCAGCTCAGTTCTGTCTCTAGAATCATATCCAGTTGTCACTTACCTCCCCTTTGCCCCGCTGCTTATGATCTGGTCTCAGCTGTGTGGCCCTCGTTTGCTCACCGGCCTCGTTTTCTCACTTCCCGGTTGCCTCATACAGCTCCCCAGGCCCCAGAGGCTCAGGTGTCTTGACCGATGGGTTGTGTTCTCCTGGGTCCCAATGCTACAGCTATTTGCATGCATCTTCCTTTCCCTGTGTACCATTTTCTTTCTAGCTAATTGCTTTGTTCTGATACTTTAGAGATAATTTTCCTCTGTTACTTTATTTTTACAGTTAACACCCTCCAATTAATTTCATAGCTCTTAAAAGTTCTCACATAAGATGCCCTGAGAACCCTCACAGTTTAACTGTTGCGTGTGATAACGATGTTTCCCTCACACAGCCTGGTCATCCAGTCACTTGTACCACATCCAAGGTGCTTGGGTGTGTTTGTCACATTTAATGTTCATAATAGCCTTTTGAGAATAGCCTCATTTTACAGAGAAGCTTCCCTGTAAAAGTGGCTCAGATGGTAAAGAATCTGCCTGCAATGAGGGCGACCTGGGTTTGATCCCTGGGTTGAGAAGATCCCAAGAGAAGGGAATGGCAACCTACTCCAGTGTTCTTGCCTGGAGAATCCTGTGGACATAGGAGCCTGATGGGCCACAGTCCATGGGGTCGCAAAGAGTCGGATACGACCGAGCGACTAAGCACAGCACAGAGCCCTAGCATGGGCAGAGCTGGGGTTTGAACCGCCACCTCTTCCTCTGTCCTGAGCTCCTGGACTCTCTCACAGGGAGTGCTAGCAGTGAGCCCTGACTCCCGGGTACCCTTCTGACCTTTTTGGGTGGCCCCAGAGGGAATTCAGTGGTTATGCCGCCCCTCACCTCCACCACCTGGTGATTCTCTGCTTATCCCTGGATCCTGCTCTGAGAAACTCCCCAAGCAGGTGGGAGGACATGAAACTCAAGGAACAGGGTCTCAGCATCCGTGCGTGGATGAGAAAAAGACAGGGGCAGCTCCAGCCTCTTGGGGGGAGGAGGGGGGCGAAATACCAGCATCAACGACATTTGCCAAGAAATAAGAAAATGACTTCATATTCTATTTTCCTGTCTCTCTCAGCACATCCCCCAGCACTATTTTATCTAGTAAATAGGAGGCCTACTTGTTATTCTCAATTATGACATTAATTCTCCAGGTGACCCTTGGCTGCTTACCTCCCTACTTGGAGCCGGTTTCTCCATCTATCACCACCCGCTCAAGGACAAAAAGATGTTCTCACAGGAAGGGATCGCCCTGCGTCTGAAACAGACCTGGGCCCTCATTACCCAGCAGGTGCTGCAGGTAGGGGCACGGGGTGGCCAGCGAGGGGTGGATAGCATCTCTGCTCGAGGCGGTGGCTCTCATCTCTCTCTCCTCTTGCCTCCTCACAGACTTCCTCCCTGCTGACTGTTTTTTTTTTTTTTTTTTTTGTACTTGTTAGCTTCACAGTCTCTCCTGCCAACCTCCCTGTCCTGTTGGATTGTGGAATTTTCTCTCACCCCTTGCCCCCGTTCCCTCGGAGTTCGGGGAGGGGTGGCAGCAAGTTCCCAGCTGGGTACCGGCTTTCACCATCTTGTGGTTGGGTCGATATTATCTTCTTATTTTTCCAGCCATCTCCCCTCCTTGGGGGGCAAGGTTGCCACGGGTAATTGGCCTCGAATTTGTTTACCTCAGTTCTCAAACGCTCCCTCTCCCCCGTCTCTCCCTGCCTCTCCCCCTGTCTCCTCCATCCCACCAGTGGCTCCTGAAGCCATCTGGAATCTCAGCTCCCCTCCCCCCTCACTTGTGAGCCAGAGAAGGCCAGTTTGAGCATCGTGTGGGAGGCCCAAGCTTCCTTCGAACACGGGCAACTGGATTCAGGAAACAGCTCGTCAGCAGCAAAGGAAAAACACAAATAATGAACTGTGGAGACCCGAGCCCGGGGATTGGCAAATATAGATGAAAGCAAGTCCCTGATGATAAATTCGAATGATTTTTGCTCTTGTTCAGAACCACAGACTAATTTTGAAGTATCAGTCATTAGGAGATAAAGGGTTCAAGAGGGGGCGGGAGCTGAGTCCACGCCTACAGGAGGGGGAGAACTTCGTGGCCTGGGAGGCTCTGAGCGCTCCCAGTGAAGCCGCCACTTCCCCAGCTAAGTTACATTGAGGATCCTCTTTGAGGCAGGCAGAAAGCATCACCCCTTTGTTGTTGTTTCTAATAAAGAAAGAAACTGAGGCTGAGAGAGAGGATTGGTTCTGTCTGGGATGGGCTTGGGCTCCTGTCTGGGTCTTTCTGTTGAACTAGGAGGGCCACCCTCCATGGGGAGACAGAGATTTCCTTAGCTTACAGAAGACTTCAGGTCAGATTTGTGACAAATCCTCTCTGAGACCCAAGGTGACAGCCAAGATAATGAATAACCCCAAAGACCAGGCACTGATGCTTCAGAGCTGCGGCCAGAGCAGGTCCAGAGTGTCCTGGAGGCCCAAGGAGGCCAGAGCAGCCAGGACAGAGGAGCCAGGGGCCTCGGGGACCCGCAGCAGCTGCATGCTGTCTGGGGTGGAAGCAAGCGGCTCGCACAGCCAGGTGTCCCAGCTGGCTCTCAGCGCTGCTCCAACCAGTACCCGATGTGGACCCGGCACGTGGCTCTTCCATAGAACCCAAGCCTGCAGTGTGCAGTTTCCTGTCCTCACTCTCACCAGCCCGGGAGGTGGGAAGGAGTGTGACTCGGGCTCTAGGTCATTCAGCTTGCTGGCCTCTCTGTTTCTGTATCTATGAGTTGGGGACAGTTCTAGAAACTGTTGCTCTAGAACTTTGGGCAGAGCAGACAAGCCTTGTCCAGCACTTGACCTAGAGCCTGGCCCGAGGTTACTGCTTCTCAGTTCCAAACACCCCAGCTCGGGTCTTGCGAGAAATGCGACCCCCGGGCAGTAAGATGAGTTATATCGTACCATGTAGACAAGTGTCTATACTTCTGGATGGAGCGGGGTGGCTGCAGCCACAACTGCCCTCCCCACCGCAGGCCCTTCTCCAGAAACAACCTTGAGGCCACACAGAACACAGCATTCTTTCCTGGGGTCATGACAGCAAAGACGGAACTGCCTGGCTTATTCACCTGCTGGGCCCACCTCACACCACCTTGGCTGGAACAGGGCATGGAGGCAAAAGGGCCAGAGGTTGCCTTCCTCACAGAGACCTCAGGGGTCCTTGGGGTCAGCACACTGCCTCCTGAGGGGCCCCTCTCCCTTGAGCCCAGCCCAAGGGAGACAGCCCTGTCCCTTGATGCCAGGTTGCCCCTTTGCCTCTGGGCATGTCCCTGTTGATGGAGCCCATGTCACCCAGGTGGACTTGGGGTTGGGCCAGGCACAGGAATGAGGGAGAAGGAAAGGATCCAGAGCCTTCCCTTCCCTTCCTCTGGCCAACTCCCCCATGCATCTCACAGGAAGCTAGCTACACGCCTGACTTTCAGATCCATCAGCTGACAGCAGCAAGGCTGCCATGGCATCGATCAGGCCTCATAGTCTCATTTTGGAGAGGATGCGGGGGTGGGGGTTTGGGACCAGGCAGGGGAGAGGGGAGGAGATGGTAGTTTTGCAGGGACCATCACAGTGGTGGTTCCTCTGGTCTCTGGCCAGGACACTCTCCCATCAAAGGGTGGAAGTCCCTGTGCTGCCTGTATCAGTTACCTGGGGGTGGCTTGTTCAACATGCAGGTTCCAGGGCTCCACCTCAGTCCTGCCGAGTGAGAATCACTAGGGCAGTGCTATCAAACTGACCTTTCAAGCGACAGCTCCAGAGATTGTCTTGATTCAAAATATTTGAGAGTCACCCACTACCCTAGACTGAAATGTCATGCTTCTGGGTTCAGGACTCCCTCTTAACTCCCTCCTCCCCACCCTAGACTGCCTGGGTTTGAGCCCCGTCTTTGCTACTTAAAAGCCATGGGGATTTGGCCAAGAATTTCACACCCCTGCTCCAGTTGCCCCCTCCGTGAAATGGCAGAGAAGCAGAACCCACCTTCTCTTCAGCCTCCCCAAGCCCTGGTTCCAAAGGGATGGACAGCATCTTGCCTTGTGGCTTCCCGAGAGCAACTCAGATGGGAGCCATCACAGATGAGAGCCTGTCCCTGGCTTGTCCCCATCCCCAGGTCCTGGGGGTGGGATTTGTCAGGAGTGGGAATGGTTCTGAGTCAGACACACACGAACCTTCCAGTCCCCTTGTCAGCACTTCCGGCTGTGTGATCCCGGGCAAGTCCATTCTCAGTGCGGGCTCAGCGCTCTCCCAGACAGGCAAGCCCCTGTTTGCACACAGTAAGGATGTAGGTGATCAGCTTACGAATAAATCAATGAAACTAAGTGACTGAAAATACCGATAACCATTGTGAAGGCAAGAAAAAGGGGGTGCTGATAAAGAGGGACAGTCTGGAGGTTGGGGGTTGCCTCCCTGGAAGCCCAGCATTTGTGTGGAGACCTGAATGCCAAGTTACTGGCCTGGTATAAATGGTGGCTGAGCCTTCCAGGCAGAGAGCACGGCAATTGCAAAGGCGGGAGGGCAGGAATGGGCATGGCGAGCTAAGGCAACAAAGATGGCTGATGGGGCAGGAGCATCTGAGGGAGGGGCAGCGGGGGAGGGGTTAGAGAGGTCTGCAGCAGGCAGACCTTGCAGGGTCGATGAGATTATTCCAAGGGCTGTGGGAAGCTCATCCTCGCCAGGAGACGTGAATGGGGTAAGGGCACGCTCCAGCCAGCATGGTGCTAGAGGGGTGCTCTCTGTGCCCTTACTCTGTGACAGCCCATATGGCAGCTTGTGGCCTCAGATCCTATAAGGGAGTTAAAACTGTTCCCAAGTCCGGGCACTGGGATCCCATTAGAAGACATCAGGATGTGTTTGTTTGGATCACTGGCTTCTCCTGCTTTCCTGCCATGGACTGACAGTAGAGAATATCCCTCCTCTCCTCTGTTTTCTCAAACCTTAGATTCAGCCAGAGCTTTTAAGAGCGGCTCTTTTCAGAGATCCTTGAATCCATGTGGTGCCCTGGGGAAGAACAGAGCCTGGTCATTTTGGGGTTTGGCCTCGGTGGGGCTTGGTGTCTGCACTCGTGAAAGCCTGGTCGCCCCTCCTTGGAGGATGGATGGACTGGCCATCTGCCCAAGGGGTGTGCCAACCCCCCTCTGGGGGCCTGGCTCTGGGGACGGGAGTGGGCTGCAGGGAGAAGGAGCAGGAAGGAAGGAGGCAGAGGCAGCATGGGGAGGGAGGGTGACTGTTGCCATGGAAGGAGCTGCAAGGTATTCTGGGATCAGAATTCTCAGTGCAGAGAAGGGGGGGATTGGGGGGAGGGCGGAGGGGGGGTTGGGGAAGGTGATGGGGAAGCCAGTGTCTTTCCTTTGTCCTTGGCATGTTCCTGCATCCCCACAGATGGAGAGGTCCCCTCACGCCCCCGGAGCTGGTCCCCAGCAGTCTCCTCCCTGTCCTGCCTGTCCGCCTTGTGTACAGAAGGCAGAGTGGCCCCTTCCAGGAGGCCTGTTTACCAGCACGACAACGGCAAATTAGTGCTCTTAAAAGGCATTCAGCGTTTATCCCAGCAAACAAGCTCACTGCAATGGGGGCCTGTGATGCCTTCTCCCTGGAATCTGCTGAAACGGGGTTTGCTGTTCCTCTTAATCGACTTCCTTCCACCCACCACATTAAATGCGTTTAATCTACTCTTTGCAAATGGCTAATTTTGAAAATCCGCTTATCAGAATTAGGTCCTCAACATCCATATTTATTTACTTTTCATTTTCATAACCTTTTTTTCCCATGTGTGTGACTGAATTCCATTTTCCTTGGTCTGGCTCTATCTCACAGGTCTGGGGGGCAGGGGTGGGGTGGGCGAGGACCAGCGTAGGAGCAAATTGGAAACGGGCACAGGGAGGGACAGAAGGGGTGGGTTTAGGAGTTCACTTCCGGGATCAGAAGGCTGCAGTCCCCTGTGTGGGGCACCCTCTCTGGGAAGTTACAGAAAGCCGAGACTTGAGTAGAACCAAGTTGAAAAGATGAGAACATCTTGACAGGTCCTAGGCACTTGAAGCATGCCTCTGTTCTACCGAGGGAACCAGCAGCCATGGCAGAAATATGCAAGAGAGGGATTCTGACCAACCACTGTTCCCCAGTGCCTGCTGAGTGCCAGGATCCATGTCAAGTGTTTTACATATATCGTGCCCAGTGCTCTCGGCAACGCTGCTGGTGAGGGGGAGCCCAGTTTACAGAGGAGAAAATATGCCATGACTCAAACCCAGGTTCGTGTCCAGACTGCACTCTCTTCCCCTTTACATCATATTGTCAAGTGTGCCAGGGATGGTTTATTCACTTCAGTGAGTAGGAAGCGCATGTGTGTTGGTGTAAGATAGATGCGAGAAACACAGACTCAGGGGAGAGCTTCTTTGGGACAACATCTAGAGAAAAAACCTGAATTTTATTTTATTTCATTTCCTTTGGACATTGACTGGGCAACTCCTATGTGCCAAGTGATGTTATGGATGGGAGGATCCCTAGATGGAAGGATGAATCAGATATATTTCTAGCCACAGGAAGCTCACATTTAGTGGGCTAAAAGAAAGGCTCAGAACAACAGAGTATTAACACATACATAGGAGATAATTTTATTCACTCAGAGAACAGCTAAGTTATTTTGTAGCCACCTGCTCTGGCAAAATAATTGGAGATTTTCAGATCTGACAGGAAGTTCCGAAGCATCAGGTATTATACCTTGGTGGTTGAGGTTAGAACTGAATTGTCAGCAGACTTGAGCTCAAGCTGCCATTCTGAGACCTTCACCATGACCTTGGGCAAGTCCTAGCCTCAGTATCCTCATCTGTGGACTAAGGGGTTATGGTACATGACATAACATCTACCCAGACAGTTGTGCCGATTTAAATGAATGCTGCCTGTGGCGTTTCAGTGCAGTATCCAACAAGGGCATATACCTAATAACTAAATAGTAAACATTATTACATATAATAATTTTTCTCATTCAAACTCAGGAAATAAAATGTGAAGGTGGGGAATTAAACATTGATCAACAGTTTCCCAACATCGCAAGTGTGTTTACAAAGTGCCTGGGAAGCGAATTAAATTGTCAGGGGCTCTGCAGACCCTGGGGCCAGGAACTGGCTGAAGGGTGAGGTGGATCAGTGGTTCATCCGTGGTCGTGACCCTCCCTTGTTACTCTCCCGCTTCTTTCCCCTCCCTGCTTCCTGCCTCTCTCTGGAATTGAACATTGCTGGTAGGATACGCCAAAGGAAGTTCCTTCGCACTTCTGAGTAGCCTGCACTTGATCACCCCAGTTCACCCATCTAAGGGTAGGAACTACCTACTCTTAATGAAGATGAAGTCCCCTCAAGCCCGGTGTTAGGGCACATCTGCAAGAAGGGAAAGAGCGGGAGTGTGTGTGTGTTGAGGCAGGTAGACAGCACAAGGTTGTGTTTGCAAGGAGACACCTGTGGGTGTGGGTGTGCAGAATTGTGGATGAACCAGTGCGTGTGTGCACAGGAATGGGGCTTGTGGAAGGGGCAATGACCTGAAAGGAGGGCAACATTCAGTAAAACTAATTCTTCAAACACCCACCATGGACCAGAAGCCCTCCCACCTGAGAGTGCCCGGTACTCACCGAGTACCATGAGTGGAAGCAAGCTCATGCAGACATGCTATGGTTCTCCATGGTGTGGCTTAAAGAGAGAAACTGCAGGACCAAAGGCTGGAGACAGGAGAAGGTGGAAGGCTGGACCATCAGGCTATGACGAGGTATGCAGGGAGGATGGCAGCACATCGTCTGCAGAAACAAGAAGCTGGTATTTGGGGTGTGAACTGGCTCCAGAGGTGGGCAGGGAGATAGAAGGTGGGGAGCAGAGGGCTGTGTGGACACCAGACCAGACGACCCAGCTCAAGCGATCCGGAGAGCAGTGTTGGGTTGCCCTTGCCATGGCTCCGACCCATCAGGGTGAGTGGACAGTGGCCGGAGGCTGCAGAGGGAGAGCAAGTTGCCAGCCCAGAAAGAAGATGACAGCTCTGCCCTGCCGCTGAGGAGGCGGGTGGGACTCAGGAAGGGGCGGGGTGGAGGGAGGGCGAGGATCTGCAGTGACAGAGCTGCACAAATACCAGGTATTTATAGTATTATCTGTTGATTTTGAAAGCTGAGTCAAGCTGCATTTAAAATATGAGATTACACACTGGAGGAAAGAATCAGGTCCCTTATTAAAAGAAAACAGAAAAGCTGCAGAAGGAAGGTCTCCAAGTGGGGGATGCACAGCCAGGGACAAAACTCTCCGGCTGGGACCCCTCTTCCCAAATTTCACATTCCCCCTTGAGAAGTAGTTAGCAATTCTGTCCCTATGATCATGGGGATCTCCTGAGATAAGACTTCTTGCTCTAAACCCCTGGCTTATGCAGAACAAAATCCTACCTTAGGTTACTTTAGCACACATGAGCAAGGCGGAAATTTTTTAAAAAAAATTTTATGCACATGCACACTCCTGCCTCTCGCTTGAGGCTTCAGGAGCACTGAGGACATATCTCCCTGGTTCATTCCACTCCTCTCTCTTTCTTGATGAGGTCACTTGTTGATTGTGATGGGTAGAAAACCCAACCCAATCTGGTTTATGCAAAAAAGGAAATATTTTGGCTCTCATAACTGTACAGTTGACTGCAGGCTTCAGGTATAGCTGGATCAAGGACTCAATAGGGTTTTGAGGACCCAGTTTCTCTCTCTCTCTACTGGGGGTCTGGCTTCAATCTCCCACTCTGCCTGGGGCCCTCAGGAGACCTGGACTTCCCTCTGTGGCAGCAAGATGGCTGTTGTACCTCATGTTCCCATACTTTTAGGGACACTTCAGAAGGAAGATCTAGTTGGTCTTAAATGTCATTGGCTAGAACTAGACCAAATATCACACACACACACCCCCCAACCTTTTTAAGGACGAGGTATCCTTTTGCAGGCCAACCACCACGCCTGGTATATGGAATGAACTTTGGCTGGGGTCCCGACACTGCTCACCCTTGAAGCTCATGTGAGTGGAATGAACCGTCACTGCCCAGTCAAACCTCACAAGTCCTCTGTGGTCATCCCAGGGTGCTGGACATAGGAAGGGCCACCGTCCCACAGCCCAGGGCATGTAGCCTCTCTCTTCATCCTCTTCTCTCCTCTCCACTGCAGCTGGCAAATTAGGTGGGGTTTTGGGAACCCAGTTTGCATGCTACAATCCACATGCACTAAAGGGAAACTGGGAGCAGAGCAAAGAAAACACAAGAGATGGGAAAGCAGCCTTCTGCCTGTGGGGACCATTTGTCATTTCTTGGAGGCTCAGAACCCACCCTCTTCATGGATTTCATCCCAGATTCCCCTCTGTGTCTGGGTAACTCAAGCACTCTCCTCTCATGGCAGAAGCAAAGGTACCAGGGCCTCCTCCCCAACTCCAGATGCAGCTTTCCCATCAGACATCTGCTCCTGGGACCCTGATTCTGGATCAGGTGTCTCGGGGATCATGAGGACAACAGGAGGGCCTGTCCTGCCTCCTTTGTGGCTCCGGCACTTCTGGCAGCCAAGACATAGCCCTGACATTTCAAGTTGTCTGCTGGGTTTCCTGCTTCTCATCTCACCTTTTGCTCATCCCCAGGCCTGGTCCCTCCCCACCCCCACCTCCTCCTGACTTGGGGAGGCCCTGACAGCCATCCAATAATTCCCTTTGATGTGCATGGGCCTCGGCACCCTCCTGATGCAGTCCCAGGCTTCAAGTTTCTGTTGAGCCAGGGCGCCAGACCTGGTCTAAGGGGAGACCACCCCCAGCCCCAGAGGGCAGAGGATTTCACAAATGACTTGCTCATTCACTGGCTCTGGCTCCCAGCCAGACTCCTGTGGAAGCGGCCTTCACAGCCAGGGTTGGAAGAGCCCCTGCCAAGGGGCTTCCCCTCTCTGGAACTTCCTGGTAGACCTTGGTTCTCCTTGGAGCGGTGCACTCATCCCTGAGTCATTGGTGGGACCCTGGCACGTTGCTCAGTGAATGAGCTCACACACACTGAAGTTTTGATCAGTGTGTTTACCTCCCACTCACCCACCTCTGCACTACCCGGATCTCTTCTCCTTGCCCTGAGGGTGTCTTTCCTCTCTCAGCCTCCACAGCCAAGCATGAGTCACTTGCTGCAGAACCAGACATTCAGGCTGCAGAGGCTCAAAGCCACTGGCTCAGGTATGGTGGAGGAAGATGTTGCTGGATATAGAGTTTCGTGTTGGCTGAGGCTGGGGGAGAAGGGAGATGGGAGTGGTTGAGACCCCATGCTGCAGGAGCCACATGTGTCTTCCTTTCATCCCGGCATCCCCTCCTTTTCTGTTTTCCTTCAGGAGGACTACCAGGTGGCCAAATGGCAGCTGAATCACCCTGAGGGGTCTTGTAGTTGCCAATGGTCACGCATGGCCAGTGGTCAGTTCATCTCCCATCAGTGCTCTGGATAAGAATGACGCTTGTCTGGGCCCCAGGTGTTATAACCCATTCTGCAACTGTGGCCCTCCCCTCAAAATGGAGTGCCGGACACACTGAGGGGGAACAGAGGCAGAAAGACATCTCCTGCCCCAGGCCACATGGGAACATGTCTGCAGTCACCCACAGAGCTGGCCTGTCTCTGTAGGACGTGGCATCTTGTCAGGGGCTGAAAGCCTGCCCCAGGCATCTAGGGAAACAAGTGGGCTCCCTTTGGGGCCAATGCTCAATTCTGAACTTTAGTGTCTGTACCCTGCAGGAGGAAACGACAACCCACTCCAGTATTCTTGCCTGAAGAATCTCACAGACAGAGGAGCCTGGAGGGTTGCAGTCCATGGGGTTGCAAAGAGTCAGACACAGATGAGCAACTGAGCATGCACACATGCACCAGAATTACACAGCCAGAAAAGGAGGGATGGTGCAGTCATGCATAGAACTCAGTTAATTCACATTCACATGGATCAGAAGTTCCTGGTGGTAAGGCTGTGCCTGTCCATCCCCTGAGGGGGCTGGAGCGCCGCTGACTGCATGGCCAGGATGCTCACCAGGGGAGAAAAAGGTTCTGAAAAATTCAGTGCAGAGCACGGAGCCCTGTGGTCCATCAGAAATTTCCAGGGAACTCCAGGCCAGAAGTCTTCAAATCTGCACCCCGCCCCCGTAGTATCTCAAAGTTTCTCCCAGAAACCTCCCGGGATGACTTCACCTTGTTCACCAGGCCCTGACCTCCCTGTGGACGACAGTGGGGCTCACCACCAGAAACCCAGTGCCTGGTAGAAAACCAAACTTCTGTAGATCTTTATTAATATTTGCTGAGGAAGTGGATATCTGCTCCCAAATAGACAAGAAACGGTCAGTTAATTACTGTTGGCCCAGAGATGGTGCGGCTGCTCAAATGTATGAGTTGCACTGGTCATGTCAAAAATCAGAATAAAATCTATTCAGATGCCACAGTTAAAAAGACCCAATGATATATTGGTCTGGCAGTTTCTTTTATGAAAACAGCTCTAAAGCGTTACCTATTTTTCACTCGGAGCTCACTTGAAGTGCATTCCATTTTGGACTTTATAATTTATTTTAGGGCTCCTGCTGTATCTTTGCTCTCAGAGTCTTGCGATGGCTCTGGGCTAAAAGCAATAACCGACCTCAGAAGAAGAAAGAGAAAGGCTCTGCATTGCAAAAGCACAGCCTCTGAAAGGAAAAAAATTTTCTGGAGACCTCAGGTGGTAGCTGTGGTAAGTTGCCTTCTGTCTAGGGGACCGTCTTAGGCCACCTTTCATCACAGGCTGCAAACACTTGAGCACAAAAACAACTCTCAGCCACAAAGCAGGAAGGGCTCTGCTTCTGTGTGCTGGGATCATTGGCAATACCCTGGTAATAATGAGTAACGTTTGAATGATGCCTGGGTGAAGCCACCCAGATAGTGGGTGGAGGCTCTGGGTGTCCTGGCCGCACAAGGCATGCTTGACCACCAGACCAGAGACCCTAGCCTGGGGGAAGCTTGAGAACAATCCAGGGGAAATGCCAAAAACACTTAAAATTATAATTGTTATTTATTTGTCTTAATCTATATCAAAAAATTATCCTTGTACAGCAAACCTGTGATTTCACACACATTATTTTCAAGACAAGGAAGGCTAAAGATATTTAGATTAAAAACAAGTGAATTGAAGGGCTTCCCTGGTGGTCCAATGGTTAAGAATCCGCCTGTCAATGCAGGGGACACGGGTTCAATCCCTAGTCCGGGAAGATTCCACCTGCCACGAGGCAACTAAGCCTGTGTACCACACCTACTGAGCCTGCACACGCTAGAGCTGTGTTCTGCAACAAGAGAAGCCACCTCAATGAGATGCCTGTGCGCTGCAACTAGAGAGAGCCCTCATGCAGCAACAAGGGCCTAGTGCAGCCAAAAATAACAATAAATAAACTAAGAAACAGGTGAATCAATTTACTGGAAACATATATGCAAATAATAGTGCATATAGTACATGGATATAGCAAAAATGAGAATGACTGGATAGGAATGGAGAAGGCAATTGCACCCCACTCCAGTACTCTTGCCTGGAAAATCCCATGGATGGAGGAGCCTGGTAGGCTACAGTCTGTGGGGGCGCGAAGAGTCGGATACAACTGAGTGACTTCACTTTCACGTTTCACTTTCATGCATTGGAGAAGGAAATGGAAACCCACTCCAGTGTTCTTGCCTGGAGAATCCCAGGGACGGGGGAACCTGGTGGGCTGCCGTCTATGGGGTCACAAAGAGTCGGACATGACTGAAGTGACTTAGCAGCAGCAGCAGCAGCAGAGTTAGGAAAGTGTGGCTTTGTGCTTCATTTCCGTGGTCTTAGGTATAAAAGCATGAACATTCCCACCTCTTGTTACAGTAATGGGTGTTTCTGAAACCAAAGAGTAGCATACCATACACACTTACAGTAGAATGAGGAGTTAGGATGTAGGAAGGACTTTTTTGTCTTAATACCTACCCCTCCCACTCAATTTTTGTCTCATCTACACAGAAGGAGGTAATCAAGCCAGGGATGCTGGATCAAAAGGAAACTGAGACCATATGGTGGAAGTCCAGCCTTCTCACCCATTTCACAGATGAAGAAGCTAAACACCAGAGGAGAAAGTGACTTGATGACACATAAGTTAGAACTGGCCTTAGAAAACTCTGGCTCAAAGGCAAAAGCCCAAATTCTCTGACACGTAACAAATGACTATAAATCAACGAGGAGAAACACCAGTAGGAAGATGTGAAAGGATTTCAAGGAAAACATGAACAACATTTAAATATTAGAAAAGATGCTCAACCTCATGCATAATTAGAGAGATGTAAATTTAAAGTATATTGACACATCTGCTTCTGGCTGTGATGGACTAGCTTGTACTGGGAATAATTAGGAAAACTGGATGGAATTTTACAAAAACAACTGTTTGAAGATACTGGAGAGCTTCCAAGGCTCCAAGATTTCAGAGAGAAGGGAGGTTCAGAGAGTGGAGCCTGACATCTCTCTGTGCCCTACCTCTGGAAGCATATTCTAGTTCTAAAACAGGGACAGAGAGGCTGAGAAGAGTGTTTGGCAATTTCATGAGGCTGAGGAGGAAAAAAATTGGAGTTCAGGGTCTCTTGAGAACTATGGATCCTATTTGCACACCCATGTTCAGAGCAGCATTATTCACAGTAGCTCAAAGGTGGAACCAACCCAAGTGTCCGTCAACAGATGAATGGATAAAGGAAATGTGGTGTAGACATACAATGGAATATCACTCAGACTTAAAAAGAAAGGATGTTTTGACACATGGCTGAACCTTGAGGACTTTATGCTAAGTGAAATAAGTCAGTCACAAAAGATGAATACTCTATGATTCCACTTACACGAGGTACCTGTTGCTGTTCAGTGGCCAAGTCGTGTCCAACTCCTCGCCACCCCATGGACTGCAGTACGCCAGGCTTCCTTGTCCCTCACCATCTCCTGGAGTTTGTCCACTTTCATGTTCACTGAATCAGTGATGCCGTCTCATCCTCTGTCATCGTCTTCTTCTGCCCTCAGTCTTTCCCAGGATCAGGGTCGTTTTCAATGAGTCAGTTCTTCGCATTAGGCCAATGTTTGCCAAAGTATCGGAGCTTCAGGTTCAACATCAGTCCTTCCAATGAATATTCAGAGTTGATTTCCTTTAAGATCGACTGGTTTAATCTCCTTGCTATCCAATGGACTCTCAAGAGTCTTCTCCTGCACCACAGTTCGAAAGCATCAATTCTTCAGTGCTCTGCCTAGGTGCCCAGAGTAAGCAAATTCATAGAGACAGAAAGTGGAATGGTGGTTGCCACAGGCTGGGAGTGGGGGAAATGGGGGAGTTATTGTTTAATAGGGACAGAGTTTCAGTTTTGCAAGTTGGAAATTCTGGAGATGGATGGAGGATATGATTATATAACAAAGTGAATGAGCTTAATGCCACTGAACTGTACATGTAAAAATAATTAAGATGGTAAGATGGTAATTAAGATAGTAAATTATGTTATGTGTATTTCGCCACAATTTTTTTTTTAAAGGAGTAAGGACGCTGGTAAGCAACCTAGACTTTCACTTGAGACCCCAGAGGGCTATACGATAGGAGTAAGTGACCCAGAACTAAATTCTCTTGGGGGTGGCAGGTCTGTTTCAAATCTGATTGGATAAATGCAAACTGAGATGGCTGGTGCTCCTAGCTTAGACAGAAGTAAAAGCAAATTCTCCTTGGAGGAAGATAATAACATCCAGATCTTCAAATTATGTTTTCCATGTTCCTCTGCTACATCTGATATTCAGTGAAAAACAGAAATGGAGAAATACAAGAAGGAGATAAAAATCAAGAAAAAATAACATGTTTAGAAACATATCCACAGAGACCCAGGTATTTGAGGTATCAAAGATGGAATTTTTTAAAAGTGTAATATAGTCCAGAAATTAGATGATAGGAAGGAAAATTTCAGTAAAGAACTGGAAACTATCCAAAATAATCAAATAAAAATTCTAAAAATGAAAAAAGAGGATAATAAATTTGACAAAAGATGCACAAGATCAGCACATGTAAAACTCAAGACATTGCTGAGAGACATAAACAAACAGAGAAATACATTGTGTTCATGGATCAGAAGAC
Organism: Bos grunniens; assembly: GCF_055505025.1. NCBI lineage: Eukaryota > Metazoa > Chordata > Mammalia > Artiodactyla > Bovidae > Bos > Bos grunniens. The sequence goes on from NC_141171.1 coordinate 38,250,447, forward strand.
ACAGTGTAGTTAAGATGTCAGTTCTTCCCAAAGTGATCTATAAATTTAATGCAAGGGTTTGGGGATTGTTTTTTTTTTTTTTGGTAGAACTTGAAAAGTTGATTCTAAAATTCGTATGGAAACACAAGGAATCTAGAACAGCCAAACATTTGAGAAAGAAAAGTAAGTTGGACAATTTATACGTCCTTATTTTAAGACTTATTAGAGGACTTGCCTCGTGGTACAGTGGATAGGAATCCACCTGCCAATGCAGGAGACTTGAGTTGGATCCCTGGTCTGGGAAGATTCCACATGCTACGGAGCAACTAAGCCAGCGAGCCAGAGCTCCTGAGCCCGTGTGCTGCAACTACCGAAGCCTGTGCCCCTGGAGCCCGCGCTCAGAGAAGCCACCGCAAGAAGAAGCCCATGCGCTGCAACAAAGAGTAGCCCCCGCTTGCCGCAACCAGAGAAAGCCTGTGCGCAGCAACAGAGACCCAGTGCAATCAAAAACAAATTAGTAAATACAAGACATTATAAAGCCACAGTAGTTAAAACAGCTTGCCACAATAGTACTGGTGTAAAGATAGACCAATGGTGCAAAATGTGAGTCCAGAGGTAGAACATTCCAGTTAATTTTGACAAAGATACCAACTCAGTTAATGAAGAAAGAATATTATTTTCAACAAATGGTGCTGGAGCACTTATCATATGCAAAAAAAAAAAAAAAGAACCTTGACCCTTACCTCATACCATATTTTAAAATTAACTTGAAATGGATCATAGGTGTAAATGTAAAATCTAAAACTATAAAGATTCTAGAGAAAAATATTAGTGATCTGGGTTTGGTGATGATTTCTTAAATATGTCCCCCAAATCATGAACTATTAAAAAAATCAATAAATTGGATTTCTTAAGATTAAATACATTTAGTCTTCAAAAGACACTATTCTTTTGGCAACATCTCAAAAAGTTAAATATACACTTGCCACGCGACACAGCAACTCTACTCTTAAAGAAGAAGACATATGTCTGCATGAAGATTTTCATTTTGAACAATCATAGCAACATTATTCATAATAGCAAAAAGCTGGAAACAACCCAAGTGTCCGTCAAAGGATGAATTCATATAATGGAATACTACTCAGCAATAAAAAGAAATGAGCTACTAATAAATGCAATAGAATAGATGAATCTCAAAAACATTTTACCAAGTAAAAGAAGCCTGACAGAGAAGACTATATATTGGGTGATTTTATTTATATGAAATTTATAGAAAAGTCAAAACTGTGGATGTAGTAAACATTTCAGGGACTGACAGAGGCCCATGTTGGGAGTGAGGAAAGACCACAAACAGGCACAAGGGAACTTGCAGGGCTGATGGAAGTGTTCTAAAACTGGATTGTGGTGATAGCGTAGCAACTGTACTACTTACCAAAAAGCATTGGCCTGTGCACCTTTAATGGGTGAATTGTATGATATGTAGTTTACATTTTAATAAAGTTGTTAAAAGTGGAAGGAAAGGCTTCTGTTAAGAATATTAAAGGGCAATCCACAGATCAGGAGAAAATATTTCCAAAATACTTATCTCTCAAAAGACTTGTAGCTAGAGTATATTAAAATCTATTACCACTCAATAATAACAACCCAATTTGTAAAATAAGCAAAATATTTATTCAGACAGTTCATCATAGAAGATACATGGTTGTCCAATAAGCACATGAAAAGATGCTCAACAATATTAGTCATTAGGGAAATGCAAATTAAAACCACAATGAAATTCCACCTCAGACCCACTAGAATGACTAAAATTAAAAACACTGACCATACCAAGTGTTGGTGAGGATTAGAATAACTGAGACTTTGAGACACTGTTGGTGGATATATTGTATATATAAGTGTATATATTGGTACACTTATTTTTGGATAATTATCTGTCAGTTTCTTCTTAAAAACTTTAAACACATGACTACCATAAAATTCAGCCATTCTACTACAAAGTATTTCTTGAGAAAAATGAAAACAAGCATCTGCCCAAAGACATGTATTGTGAATTTTCATAATAAATTTATTTGTATAAATAAATATTTATTATAGCCAGAAACTGTAAAAATCAAAGCCCCATAAGGAGTCAATGGACTAATATACTATAGCAAATCCATACGATAGGATATTTCTCAGTTTTAAAAAAGAATGAACTATTGATACAATGTGGTTGATACATGTTGATGCAACAATATGGATGAATCTCAAAATAATTGTGTTGAGTTAAAAACAACCTGTACCAAAAATAAATTCACACTGTATGATTCTACTTACATAAAATTCTACAAAATACAAATAAATCCATAGTGATGGGGAGCAGATCATCTAATGCTTAGGGAAAAAGGCTGTAGAAGAACAGATTTGGGGCATGAGGAAACTTTTGGGATGATGGATATGCTCGCTATATCCATTATGGTGATGGTTTCACAGGTGCATACATATGTCAAACTTGATCAGGTACATACTTTAAACATGTGCAATTCTTTATACATCAATTGGGATACAGTAAAGCTCTAAAAATTGAAAAAAGAATTTTTAAAAAACAATAAGTAAAAGTAAGAACTAAATAATTGAATTTAGATACTGCCGAAGGAAGATTGTGGGACTGTAAGATAGATTATTGTTGTTCAGTCACTCACTTGTGTCTGACTCTTTGTGACTCCACAGACGACGGCACGCCAGGCTTCCCTGTCCTTCACCATCTTCCGGAGTTTGCTCAAACTCATGTCTGTTGAGTTGGTGGTGCCATCCAGTCATCTCATTCTCTATCGCCTGAACAACAACAAAGATAGATTAGAATGAAATATCCCAAACTGAAGCATGAAAAAAAAAAACACCACAGAATTGAAAATACATAAAAGAACATAGGAGACATATAGATCATGGTGAAAGAGCCAATGTAATAAGTATTTGAAATCCAAGAAGAAGAATCCAGGAAGAAGAAAGAAAAGAAAAGAAGGAGAGGCAGAAGCAATACTTGAAAGGCATTTTTTGAAAAAAACATTGAAAGACAATATGTCATAGGTTCAAGCAGAGCTAGGAAAATCACACCTAGGTACATCACTGTAAAACTGAAAATCAAAGACAAAGAGAAAATCCCAAAAGCAGCCAGAGATAAAAGCCAATTACTCTCAAGGGACAGCAATAAGACTGATACCTGACTTCTCAACCAAAATAACGAAATCCAGAAGACATTGGACTGATAACTTAAAAGTGCTGGGAGCAAATAACTGCCAACCTCAATCCCCACTGAAAATATTCTTTAAATAATAAAAAGACATTTTCAGCAGACAAAACCTGAGATAATTCAATGCCAGCAGGTGCACGCTAAAGCAAAACTTGAAGGAGTTTTTTAGGTAGAAGAAAACAATCCCAGGTGAAAGCATTGAGATACCATAAGGAGAGAAGAATAACAGAAGATGGAAATATGAAGGCAAATTCATTTATTATTGACTACATTAAAAAAAATGTATTTTTAGGATTTAACATAGAAAATTAAAAGAGGAACATGACAACCTAAAAGATGAGAGAGGAGTAAATTGAATGAAGTGTTCTGTTGTTCATAATTCTGAGAAATGATACAATTATTTATTTATACTAGATTTTAATAAGTAAGGGTCCCTGGTGGCTCAGATGGTTTCCTGCACTGCAGGAGACCCAAGTTCGATCCCTGGGTCATAAAGATTCCCTGGAGAAGTAAATGACAACCCACTCTAGTATTCTGGCCTGGGAAATCCCATGGACAGAGGGGACTGGCAGGCTACAGTCCATGGGGCCACAAAGAGTCAGACACGACTTAATAACTAAACCACCACCAAATAAGGAATTGCATTAAAAACAAATGAACTAAATATTTCAATTAAAACATGACAAATATTGTTGGATTCAATTTTTATGTGTTATTTACGAGAGATAAACTTTAAATATAAAAACATTAAAAGGTGAAGAGTGGAAGTATATACCAGGAAAGTTCTGACAGCAACAAAATGTTCAGGTGGTTACATTAGTGTCAGAAAAAATAGACTTTGAAGAAGGTACTTAACTATAAGGAGAGATATTTCTTTATGATAAATGTTAAATCCAATAGAGAAATACAGTAACTCCCTATATTTTCATGCACATTATTATATAGCCTTCAAATATATAAAACAAAAATGAGTAGAACTAAATAGGGAAATAGCTGAATCCACAGTCATCATTAAGCCATTTCAACGTTTTGATATACCCCTTCTTAAGGTTTAAAACAAGCAGACCAAAAAAATCAGTGAGGATATAGAGTATTTGAATAATACATTTAACAAATTTGACTTAACTAACATATACAACATACTGAACCTTACAACTTCAGAATACATGTTTTTTATGTGCACATGGAACATTCATCAAAATGAACCATATGTCGTGCCTTAAAGCAAATCTCAACAAATTTCATAAGACTGAAATTTCGACCATATTGGAATTAAGCTGAAAACCAATAAAAAAAAACTAGAAAATTCCCAAGTGTTTGAAAGAAGTATTATTACAACATAAAATATTCTTCTAAACAGCCTCAGCTTAAAATTTTTAAAATGATGAAAATTTAAAACATCTACATAGAATGATAAAGAAGACACAATATATCAAAACTTTTGTGGGTACAGCTATAGCCATAATTAGAGGAAACAGTCTTAGCTGAGGAAAAGTTAAGAAGCAAGAAAGATTGAATATATTAATTGAAGATTAAAAAGAACAGCATCATCATATTTTAAAAGATATTTAAAAGTAAATAAATAGCAGAATCAATGAAAATGGAAAAGAATTTAGAAACAACCAATAAAGTCAATTTTTTAAAGGACTAATAAAAATGATGTGAATGGGTGAATTTAACTCAGATGACCATTATATCTACTACTGTGGGCAGGAACCCCTTAGAAGAAATGGAGTAGCCATTATAGTCAACAAAAGAGTCGAAAATGCAGTACTTGGATGCAATCTCAAAAACGATAGAATGATCCCTGTTCATTTCCAAAGGCAAACCATTCAATATCATGGTAATTCAAGTCCATGCCCCGACCAGTAACGCTGAAGAAGCTGAAGTTGAACAGCTCTATGAAGAACTATAAGACCTTCTAGAACTAACACCCAAAAAAATGTCCTTTTCATTATAGGGAACTGGAATGCAAAAGTAGGAAGTCAAGAAACACCTGGAGTAACAGGCAAATTTGGCCTTGGAGTACAGAATGAAGCAGAGCAAAGGCTAACAGAGTTCTGCCAAGAGAACACACTGGTCATAGCAAACACCATCATCCAACAACAAGAGAAGACTCTACACATGGACATCACCAGATGGTTGACACCCAAATCAGATTGATAATATTCTTTGCAGCCAAAGATGGAGAAGCTCTATACAGTCAGCAAAAACAAGACTGGGAGCTGACTGTGGCTTGGATCATGAACTCCTTATTGCCAAATTCAGACTGAAATTGAAGAAAGTGGAGAAAACCACTATACCATTCAGGTATGACCCAAATCAAATCCCTTATGAGTATACAGTGAAAGTAAAAAATAGATTTAACGGACTAGATCTGATAGACAGAGTGCCTGATGAACTATGGAATGAGGTTCATGACATTGTACAGGAGACAGGAATCAAGACCATCCCCAAGAAAAAGAAATGCAGAAAAGCAAAATGGCTGTCTGAGGATGCCTTACAAATAGCTATGAAAAGAAGGGAAGCGAAAAGTAAAGGAAAAAAGGAAAGATATACCCATTTGAATGCAGAGTCCCAAAGAATAGCAAGGAGAGATAAGAAAGTCTTCCTCAGTGATCAATGCAAAGAAATAGAGGAAAACAATAGAATGGGAAAGACTAGAGTTCTTTTCAAGAAAATTAGAGATACCAAGGGAACATTTCATGCAAAGATGGGCTCGATAAAGGACAGAAATGGTATGAACCTAACAGAAGCAGAAGATATTAAGAAGAGGTGGCAAGTGTACACAGAAGAACTGTACAAAAAAGATCTTCACGACCCAGATAATCATGATGGTGTGATCACTGACTTAGAGCCAGACATCCTGGAATGGGAAGTCAAATGGGCCTTAGGAAGCATCACTACGAACAAAGCTAGTGGAGGTGATGGAATTCCAGCTGAGCTATTTCAAATCCTGAAAGATGATGCTGTGAAAGTGCTGCACTCAACATGGCAGCAAATATGGAAAAGTCAGCAGTGGCCACAGGACTGGAAAAGGTCAGTTTTCATCCCAATCCCAAAGAAAGCCAATGCCAAAGAATGCTCAAACCTACCGCACAATTGCACTCATCTCACATGCTAGTAAAGTAATGCTTAAAATTCTCCAAGCCAGGCTTCAGCAATACGTGAACCGTGAACTTCCAGATGTTCAAGCTGGTTTTAGAAAAGGAAGAGGAACCAGAGATCAAGTTGACAACATCTGCTAGATCATCAAAAAAGCAAGAGAGTTCCAGAAAAACATCTATTTCTGCTTTATTGACTATGCCAAAGCCTTTGACTATGTGGATCACAATAAACTGTGGAAAATTCTGAAAGAGATGGGCATACCAGACCACCTGACCTGCCTCTTGAGAAATCTGTTTGCAGGTCAGGAAGCAACAGTTAGAACTGGACATGGAACAACAGACTGGTTCCAAATAGGAAAAGAAGTACGTCAAGGCTGTATATTGTCACCCTGCTTATTTAACTTACATGCAGAGTACATCATGAGAAATGATGGGCTGGAAGAAGCACAAGCTGGAATCAAGATTGCTGGGAGAAATATCAATAACCTCAGATATGCAGATGACACCACCCTTATGGCAGAATGAAGAGTAACTAAAGGGCCTCTTGATGAAAGTGAAAGAGGAGAGTGAAAAAAGTTGGCTTAAAGCTCAACATTCAGAAAACTAAGATCATGGCATTCAGTCCCATCACTTCAGGGCAGATAGATGGGGAAACAGTGGAAACAGTGGCTGACTTTATTTTTCTGGGCTCCAAAATCACTGCAGATGGTGACTGCAGCCATGATATTAAAAGATGCTTACTCCTTGGAAGGAAAGTTATGACCAACCTAGACAGCATATTCAAAAGCAGAGACATTACTTTGCCAAAAAAGGTCCGTCTAGTCAAGGCTATGGTTTTTCTAGTAGTCATGTATGGATGTGAGACTTGGACTATAAAGAAAGCTGAGTGCTGAAGAATTGATGCTTTTGAACTGTGGTGTTGGAGAAGACTCTTGAGAGTCCCTTGGACTGCAAGGAGATCCAACCAGTCCATCCTAAGGGAGATCCTAAGGGAGTCCTGGGCGTTCATTGGAAGGACTGATGTTGAAGCTGAAACTCCAATACTTTGGCCACCTGATGGGAAGAGCTGACTCATTTGAAAAGACCCTGATGCTGGGAAAGATTGAGGGCAGGAGGAGAAGGGGAAGACAGAGGATGAGATGGTTGGATGGCATCATCAACTTAATGGACATGGGTTTGGGTGGACTCCAGGAGTTGGTGATGGACAGGGAGGCCTGGCGTGCTGCAGTTCATGGGGTCACAAAGAGTCAGAGACGACTGAGCGGCTGAACTGAACTGAACTGAACTAACATCAGAAGTGAAAAGGGGAGTCATCATTACAGATTCTATAGATGTTAAAAGATAAGAGGATATTATATACAACTAAATATGATAGATTTGAAAATTTAGATGAATTGGAATAGTTACTAGATAAAACAACTTATTCAATAGTGTGGCTTACATGACACCCCACTCCAGTATTCTTGCCTGGAAAATCCCATGGACAGTGGAACCTGGTAGGCTACAGTCCATGGGGTCGCAAAGAGTCGGACACAACTGAGCAACTTCACTTTCACTAAGACACAAGAAGAGATAGAAAATCTAAAACTTCCCATATTCAATAAAGAAACTGCATCCATAACTAATACATTTCCCACAGAGAAAACTCCTGGCCAGTATGTCTTCACTGAAAAATTCTTCTTCCCAAAGGATTCTTATATTGACCCATGTAATAAGAGAGAAGTATCACCAATCTTGCATAAAGGCTATTAGAGAATAAAAGAAAGGAAAACAATCCTCAATTTGTTTTTATAAAGCCAACATAAACTTTATACAAAAACCTGATTAGGAAAGCATAAGAAAGGAAAATGTTTCTTATGAACATGTCAGACTCTTTCATGGACATATACCTCCAAGTAAATTATTAACTGATCAAATCCAGAAATACAGAATGATTTATCACCACCAAGTTGGATTTATTCAAGGAAGGAAAGGTTGGCTTAAAAAAAAAAAAGAAACCAATGCAATTTCCTCCACTAATAGAAAAGAGGACAAAAATCATATGATTATTTCAAGAAATGCTGAAGAAACAACTGATGAAACAACTATTTATAATTTTAAAAAGCTCTTAGAAAACCAAGAATAGATGGAAATGTCCTTGATGTGATAAAAGGCATATGCAAGAAACACTGAAAACATCATGCTGCTGCTGCTGCTGCTAAGTTGTTTCAGTCGTGTCTGACTCTGTGCAACCCCACAGACGGCAGCCCACCAGGCTCTGCTATCCCTGGGATTCTCCAGGCAAGAACACCGGAGTGGGTTGCCATTTCCTTCTCCAACGTATGAAAGTGAAAAGTGAAAGTGAAGGCGCTCAGTCGTGTCCGACTCTTAGCAACCCCATGGACTGCAGCCTACCAGGCTCCTCCATTATACTTGATCAATATTTTTAAATTTTTTTGCCTTAGATTATAGATGAGACAAGGATATCCATCATCTCTATTTCTTTTCAACATTATCCTGGAGGTCTACTTAGTACAGCAAGGGCGGAAATGAAATAAAAAGTATAAAGATTGGAAAGGATGAAATAAATCTGTCATTATTCATGGCTAACATGATTGTGTATGTAGAAAATCCACAAGAATCTACAGATAAACCATAGAAATGAATAATTGAATTTAGCAAGGCATTTGATGCAAGGTCAACATTTTCATATACCACTAAGAATTTTTAAATAAATCAAAGTTTAAAAAATGACATTTATAAAACCATAAATAGTAAGTGTCTAAGGATAAATTTAACAATAGGTGAATAAAACTTCTATGATGAAATCTATTAATATTATTGAAATGAAAGACCTAAGTAAATGGAGAGATACCATGCTTACAGAGCTAAAGACTCAGTATTATAAAGGTATCGATTTCCCCAGAGTTGACCTATAGATTCATTGAAATCTCTATTAAATCTCAGTAGGTTTTTTTGTGGAAATTGATAAGCTAGATCTACATATAGGAATACAAAGGGTGAAAAACAGTCAATACAATCTTGCAGAAGAAAGACAAAGTGGAAAGACTTACACTGTCAGATGTTAAAACTGAATATAAAGCTACAGCCATTAAGAAAATGTAACACAGGCACACAGGTATACAAATAGGACAGTGGGACAGAATAAAGCCAAGAAACAGATATACACATGTGCATTGGGATTTGATTTTTTTTTTAAGTTGACATTACAGAGCAGTGAGATATAGGGTTTTCTGTAAATGGTGCAGTAGCAATCAGATACCTATATGGAAAAAATTGATCTTACTTTTTACCTCACACCATATGAAAAGTAAAATAAAGCTTCCAGAAGACAACATTGGAGAATATCTTTGTGCCTTTGAGTGAGTGAGTGAGTGAGTGAGTGAACATTGCTCAGTCGTGTCCAATTCTTTATGACCCTATGGACTACACAGTCCATGGAATTCTCCAGGCAGGATACTGGAGTGGGTAGCCTTTCCCTTCTCCAGGGGATTTTCCAAACCCAGGGATTGAACCCAGGTATCCCACATTGCAGGTGGATTCTTTACCAGCTGAACCACAAGGGAAGCCCTTGTGCTTTGGGGAAGGCAAATTTTGCTGAACAGGACATGGCACTAACATTAAGGAAAATACTGAAAATCAGAGTATACTAAAGTCAAGTACTTGTTTGAATGAAAAGACACTGGTAAAACTGTGGAAAGTCAAGTTACAGAGGGGAAGAAGATATTTTCTGACATATTACTGCAAAAGACTTCTGCCTAGTACGTAGGAAGAATTCCAAAAAATCAACTAAAGAAGACAATACAAGAATGGGCAGAAGACTTGAAAAAGCATGTCACAAAAGGGGCCATCTGATTGGTCTACAAACACATGAAAGCCTGTTCACCTTCTTTAGTCATCTTGGAAATACAAATTAAAACCATGAGATAACTATTACAAGAATTTAAAGGACTGACATTACCAAGGGTTCATAAGAATAAGGATGTGCTGAAATCCAGAGTGTAAATTAGAAAATTCACTTTGGAAGACTATATGGCGTTATCTACTAAAACTGAAATATTCATATCCTATGACCCAGAAATTCCACTTCTAGACATATGCCCAACAGTCATGAATGCATTTTGGACCAAGTGATGTGTAAAAGAATGTTCACTGCATCACTATTTATCAGTTCAGTTCAGTCGCTCTGCTGCTGCTGCTAAGTCACTTCAGTCGTGTCCGATTCTGTGTGATCCCATAGATGGCAGCCCACCAGGCTCCCCCGTCCCTGGGATTCTCCAGGCAAGAACACTGGAGTGGGTTGCCATTTCCTTCTCCAATGCATGAAAGTGAAAAGTGAAAGGGAAGTCGCTCAGTCGTGTCCGACTCTGAGCGACCCCATGGACTGCAGCCTACCAGGCTCCTCCATCCATGGGATTTTCCAGGCAAGAGTACTGGAGTGGAGTGCCATCGCCTTCTCTCTTCAGTCGCTCAGTCATGTCCAACTCTTTGTGACCCCATGGACTGCATCACACCAGGCTCCCCTGTCCATCACCAACTCCTGTAGCTTGCTCAAACTCATGTCCATCAAGTCAGTGATGCCATCCAACCATCTCATCCTCTGTCGTCCCCTTCTCCTCCTGCCTTCAATCTATTTATAATAGCTCCAAATAGGAAACAGTGCAAATGACCTTCAATAGTAGAATGGAGAAATAAGTTGCAGTAGAGCCATTAAGTGGAATGTTACACAGGAATGAAAATGATTGAACTACAGCTCCACAGAGCATGAATGAATCTCAGAGATGCTGAGTGAAAGAAGCCTGACATAGGAGTATATTCTGTAAGATTTTCTTCATATAAATGGCAAAAATAGGCAAACTAGTCTATGGTGACAGCAGTCAAGTTAAGTGTTACCATGGTGAAGGGGAGACAGTGGCTGGGACAGGACCCGGAGGAGGGCTTCTGGACTGATAATGTCTATATCTTGATCTTGAGTTGTTAGTACTATGTTTCACTTTCTGAAAACTCATCAGGCTTTAGACTTATGATATGTGCTTTTTTCTGTAGGTATGTCAGACTAAAATAAAAAAATTCATTCCTAAAAAATTATACCTAGACACCAAAAACTGGCAGAGTCCCAAGAGTCTGATGGTACACTCTGCTGGTGAATATAAACAGGCACTCTCCTACACGGCAGGTGTGTACAACTCCTATGGAGGATGATCTGACAATGTATCTAGTTTACATTTGCATGTATATTTTTAAAAATAGACTTTAATTTTCAGAGCAGTTTTAGGTTTACAGCAATATGTAGTAGAAAATACAAAGGGTTCCTACATACCCCGCCCCTCACACTCCCCCACCAGCAACAGTCCTTGTTAGTGGGTACATTGGTCAATGAATCCAGCATCACCATCATTCAAAGTCCGTAGTTTACCTGAGAGTCCACTCTCGTCTTGTTCATTCAGTGGATTTTGACAAATGTGTAATGATACATATCCACCATTATAGTATCATACAGAATAGTTTCCCAGCTCTAAAAACTGCGTGCACTCCATCTATTCATCCCTCCCTGGCCCTGGGAACTCTGGCAACCACTGATCTTTTTTTTTTAAGTTGTGGCAAAATACACAAACAACATAAAATTTACCATCTTAACCATTTGTAAATGTACAGGTCAGTGGCATTAAGTACATTCATATTGTTGTGCAACCACCATCATCACCATTCTCCAGAATCCATTTCATCTTGCAAAACCGACGCTCTAGCCAATGAAGAATAACTCCCCATTCCCCACTCTCTAGCCCCTGGCATCCACCACTCTACTTTCTGTCTCTGTGAATTTGGCTATTCTAGGGACCTCTTTTAAATGGAATCATACAGTATTTAACCTTTTGTGATTGGCTTATTTCACTTAACATTATGTCCTCAAGGTTCATCCGCGTTGTATCATGTGTCAAATTTTCCTTCCCTTTTAAGACTGAATAATATGGCATCACCAGTAAATTCTACATTTTGTGTCTATCAAGGAACATTTTGGTTGCTTTTACTTTTGGGCTATTGTGAATAATGCTGCTATGAACATCGGTGTACAAATATCTCTTTGAGTCCCCGATTTTCAATTTTATTGAGAATATATCTACGTACTGCTCTGAAAGTGAAAGTCACTCAGTCGTGCCCGACTCTTTGTGACTCCATGGACTCTACAGGCCAGAATACTGTAGTGGGTAGCCTTTCCCTTCTCCAGGGGATTTTCCCAACCCAGGGATTGAACATATTGCTCTGTCATATGATAATTCTATTTTTAATTGTTTGAGGAACTACCATTCTGTTTTCTATTTTATGTTTCCACCAACAGTGCACAAGGGTTCCGATTTCTCCACATCCTCACCAAGAATTGTCATTTTCTGTTTCTTTTTTTAATAGTAGTCATCTTTATGGATATAAGGTGATATCTCATTGTGGCTTTGATTTGCATTTCATTAATGATAAGTAATGTTGAGCATGTATTTATGGATATTTTTATATCTTCTTTGGAGAAATGTCTATTCAAGTCCAAATGAAAACTGTTTCTCTGTTCACAATATTTTTGACACCAAATGTGTGGGTGTTTTTTCCCCACATCAACCAATTTCTCAGTTCTCAGGACACAGACTGGGTGTCACGTCAAAAAATCATTTAACTATATATGTGATGGTTTATTTCTGGTCTCTCTTTTCATTTCATTGGTCCATATGCCTGTCTTTATGCCATGACTACACTATTTTGGTTATTGTAGCTTTGTAGTAATTTTTGAAATCAGAAAGTTTGAGATCCAATTTGTTTCTCTGCTCTCTTAGCATATCAATTAGCATTTCTCTATTTTCTCTCCACTCTTAGCATATCAATTATACTTTTTGGCTTTATTTTTTAACTTTTTTTTTTTTTACTTTTTTCAGTAGTTGCCCTAGAGTTTGCAATACACATTTACAACTAATCCAAGTCTGCTTTCAAATAACATTATACCATTTGACAGGTAGTGCAAATACCAAATTCTTTTTTTCCATCCTTCCTCACGTTTCTGTCCTTCATTTCATTTATCCACAAGCAATAATCATCAAATACATTGTCACTATTATTATTTTGAAAAACTTATCTGTTAGATCAATTATAAATTTCAAAAATATTTTTCATTTTACCTCCATTTATCCCTTCTCTAAAACAGTTCCCCCCACCCCCCTTTTTTTTTTTTGATGTAGTTTTAAGTTTCTGACCTATATCATTTTCCTGCTCTCTGAAGAGCTCTTTTAACGTTTCTTACTAAGGTATTGTAGGTTTAATGATGGCAATTTTCTTCAATTTTTGTTTGTCTCAAAAATCCTTATTTCCCCTTCACTTCTGAAGGATAATTTCACATGATACATAATTTTAAGTTGGTGTTTGTTTTTTTTCTCTCTCTCTCTCATCACTGGAATTATTTCACTCTCTTCTTGCTTGAAAGATTTCTGAGAAGTTAGATGTACTTCATATCTTTGCCCCGATATAGGTAAGATGCTTTTTACCTCTGGCTTCCTTCAATATTTATCTTTAATGTAATATGTCTACTTGTCATTTTAGGGATATTTTGGTTTATTTGTTTTTGGCATTTATCCTGCTTGTTGTTCTCTGGATCTGTGGCTTGGTGTCTGACATTAATTTGAGGACATTCTCAGTCATTATTGCTTCAAATATTTCTTCTGCTCCTCTCTGTCTCATTCTCCTCCTTCTGGAATTCACATTACATATTACATCTTTTATCCCCAAATTCTTAGTTATTCTGTTCTGGGTTTTTTGGTCTTTTTTTCTCTTTTCATTTCAGTTTTTCTAAGTTTCTGTAGATAAATCTTCACTGATAAGTAGTTCACTGATTCTTTCCTTAGCTGTGTCCAGTCTGGTGAAAAACCCATCATCAAAGGCATCCTTCATTTTTGTTATAGAATTTTACATTTCTTTTTGATTATTTCTTAGAATTTCCATCTCTCTGCTTACATTACTGACTCGTTCTTGAATGTTGTCTACTTTTCCCGCTAGAGCCTTTAGCCAATTAATCATAGTTATTTTATATTCTCAGTGTGATTATTCCAACATCTCTGCTCCATCTGAGTCTGGTCTGATGCTTGCTCTGTCTCTTCAGATGTGTTCTTCGACTTTTAATATGCCTCGCATGATGTACCGAATAAAAGGAACCATATCCCTAGGCTTTTAGTGATCTGGTGGTGAGGTATGGGGTGAGGGGAAGTGTTTTAGTTCTACAATTAGTTCTCTCTTTTTGTGAGCCTTTGCTCCTGGCCTGAGACCCTCATGAGTTTTTCTTAGTCCTCTGCTACCCTTTCCATCCCACTTTAGATGGGACAAAAAAGGCTAGATGGGATTGCAATTGAATATTTCTCTCCCCCAACACGGAAAGCTAAATGCAACTGGAGTTGGATATTTCTCTTCTACCAGATCAGTTAAGAAACTGGTTAAACAGTTTCTCCTGAAGGCAGACAGGTCCTTGTTAGGAGGAACAGAATGCTCTGATCTATTTCAAAATGCCTTCTTCCCCACTCCTTCTGCTGGAGACAAGAGGGAAATTTCTTCTGATGTTCTCTCTGAGATTCTAGTGAAGCTCATGAAGGTAATATGTCATCCCTTGGTATACCCAGGGGTTAAAGGACCCCCTGCAGAAACCAAAATCCACAGATGCTCAAGTCCCAGAGTTGGTTCTGCATCCCTGGATTCAACCAACCTTGGATCCCAAACATAGTACACATGGTATTGAAAAAAATCCGCATATGTAAGTGGACCTGTGTTCTTGCCTGGAGAATCCCAGGGACGGGGGGAGCCTGGTGGGCTGCCATCTATGAGGTCACACAGAGTCGGACACAACTGAAGCGACTTAGCAGCAGCAGCAGTGGGCTTCCCTTGTGGCTCAGCTGGTAAAGAATCTGCCTGCAATGAGGGAGACCTGGATTCAATCCCTGGGTTGGGAAGATCCCTGGAGAAGGGAAAGGCTACCTACTCCAGTATTCTGGCCTGGAGAATTCCATGGACTCTATAGTCCTTGGGGTCGCAAAGAGTCAGATACGACTGAGTGCTTTCACACACACACAAGTGGACCTGCACAATTCAGAAATGCACTCGCAACTGTGGAGAGCTCGCTGACACTGGGCCCTCCCTGGAGCTTTGTTTTATTTGTATTTTATTTATTTATTTTTGCCTGTGCTGGGCTTTTCTCTAGTTGCAGTGAGTGGGGACTACTCTAGTTGCGGTGCACCAGCTTCTTATTGCGGCGGCTTCTCTTGTTGTGGAGCACGGGCTCTAGGGTACATGAACTTCAGCAGCTGTGGTTCCTGGGCTCTAAAGCACAGGCTCAGTACTTGTGGCACACAGGCTTAGTTGCTCTGCAGCATCTAGAATCTTCCTGGACCAGGGATCGAACCTATGTCTCCTGCATTGGCAGGTGGATTTTTTACTGCTGAGACACCAGGGAAACCCCCTGGAGTTCTTAACTCTGAAATTTGTCTGCAGTCAGTAATTCATCAATTACAGTCTGGGTTTCCCTACCTCAGGCTGGTTCTCCCAGCAGTTTCTTCCCATAGGTTTCTGCTCTGGTAAGTTGCAATCCTCTGTATATGCCTGTTTGTCTCTCGTTTGGGGAACAGAAATTTGCCCTGTGACCTCAGTTAAGAAGAGTTGTTATTTTCAGTTCGTTCAGCTCTTTTATTGTGTGAATGGGAGACATGACTTCCAAGCTCCTTACCTGAAGCTATGGGGCTTCAGTCCATATCTACAGTCTATTTATTTACAGAGTTTTATTATGGACATCTTCAAGCGTGCATAAGAGTAGAAAGAACCGCATGATGAACTCCTATGTACTCATAAGCTTCAACTTTTACATTCTGCAGTTTCTGTTTCATCCATTCCATCTTTCAAATGTTTTTTTTTTTCCTCTAACAAAAATAGTCTGTTTCCTCTGACCAGCAATATCACTTCTAGAAATTTGTTTTAGAGATATATTGTGGGTCAGCTGGTAAAGAATCTGCCTGCAATGAGGGAGACCTGGTTCAATCCCTAGGTTGGGAAAATTCCCTGGAGAAAGGAAAGGCTACCCACTCTAGTATTCTGGCCTGGAGAATTCCATGGACTCTATAGTCCTTGGGGTTGCAAAGAGTTGGACACAACTGAGCAACTTTCACTTTCACTTCATTTTCATGCATTTGGGCAAAATTTGACTTATCCAAAGTTATTTATTACAGACTTGTTTGGACAGGAAGAGGCAGAAACAATGCAAATGTCCATCAAAAGGGGACTGGTTAAATCCACCATGGAACATCACACAATGTAGGGCTAGCCAGATGTAGAAATAGGCCTTGGAACCATAATATGCATCAATACAGAATATTCTCCAAAGTATATTGCTAAGTGAGGAAAAAAAATAAAACGTAACAATTGGCAAAATGATGCATCTAGTATACTGCCACCGTGTAACGAAAAGGGGCGGAGTGATGTGACCATATTTTCTTGTATGGTGCATAAAATATCTCTAGAAGGTTAAATAAGATGCAGACGACACTGGTTGCCCTTGCAGAGAGGAGCTGGTACCCTGGGAACAGTGGGAACAGTGATATGAGGGGGATTTTCACTGTATACCCTTTTCTACCTTCTGATTTATAAATCATGGGCATGTATTGAAGGCAGGAGGAGAAGGGGATGACAGAGGATGAGATGGTTGGGTGGCATCACTGACTCAATGGACATGAGTTTAAGCAAGCTCTGGGAGATGGTGAAGGACAGGGAAGACTGGCGTGCTGCTGTCCGTGGGATCACAAAAAGTCAGACACGGCTGAGCAGCAGCAGCATCCTGGTGAATGAATGAATGAACAAAATTTAAAAGAAAGGAAGGAAACTCCTTCTCCTGTACTCTAGAGGATGCGGAGGTGATGGACGGGGAGACCGACACATTTATTGAATATTTAGGCCATGGGGCTGTGCTCCTTATCCTATAAAGCTCCCTACACCCTGGGAGGCAGGTGGTTTATACCCATTTCTCAGATGAGGAAGCTGGACTCAGCTCTCTAAAGCAACTTACCCAAGATGAATTATGACCTAAGTTAACCAGCAGAGCCAGCCGGGAGCCCAGGTCTGACTCTGTCTAATCCAGCTCACTCCCCCATGGGGAGTGTACAAGGAGCTTGACTTCCTGCGCTACTGGCACAAGAGCAGATCAGAATCTCTGGGTCTCCAGCATGGACTCAAATTCTCCCCAGGGAGCAGCTGCACTTTCAAATTCATCCACTCCCAAGGCAGAATTACCTGATTCCTTCCCCAGGGATTCTTTTCAGCTGCTGGATTAATCACAGCATCTCACTTCCCCCACCTCTGAAAACAAGATCCAATTTAATTTAGGGAGAAAAAGCACAAAAGCCATAAGACTCAGTTTATCCCTTGAAATACAGTCAGACTGAAGGAAAGAATTAATTTTTAATTCCATCTTAATTACTCAGAGAAATAATCTATTGGCACAGCCTGGCCCTGGGGTGCCCCTGGCTGATCTCTGCCTGCCACAGCCAGCACCTGAGGCTCACTCCAGGCACTGACCACAATGGGGAGAGGAGGGGCCTGGGCTCTCACACAGGTACCCTTGCTGAGGAGAATCAGAAACTGTAGAAAGTAATCCCTAATCTTTCCTTTAGCCCAATCTCAGATTTCTTTAATAAAGTGAGATTTATTCCTCAGTGATGCATAGTGTGTGTGTGTGTGTGTGTGTGTGTGTGTGTGCTGTGGGTGTGGGTGTGTGTGTACAGTGAGGGGGGGGTGTTGGTCCACAGGACATGCCAGATCACTTGTGACCCTAGGCTGAGGGGACAGGGACCATGTCTTCCTCATCATTTACCACTTGTTAAGCAACCCTCACTGAGCACCTACTATGTGCCAGGCATCTTGTGGGAACCAGGGACCCAGCAGAGCCTGTCCTCCCCCACAACACAGATGACATTCTAGGAGGAGGTGGGGGACATAGACAATAAACCGTCAGCAAATAAATATAAGTTCATGTCGTGATAAGTGCTATGTGGTAAATACAATAGGGCAATGGGCTGGAGAGTGATGGGCGAAGGTTTTCAAGAGTAAATAGGGAGGCTCTCTCCAGAAAAGGGTGATGTGGGGCTGAGGTTTGGGAAGAGTACATCAAGCAGGGGGCAAGGCAGGTGAAAAGGCCCTGAGGCAGGGACTGGACAACTTGTCTGCAGAGGAGAAAGGTGGGTGTAGCTGGAGTGGCTAAGCCAGGCACAGGGTGAGAGTTGATGACTTTGCATTGCATTTGGTGCCGAGGAAGGCACTGTGTGTGCGTGAGGACACACAGTAGGTGCTCAATAAGGGCTGGCTGCACAAACTGCACCCTCTGAACTGCTAGCATCTGGGAATCTGTTTGCTGCCATTTTGTCCCTTCCCCGCTGCCAGGGAAATTCAGACAACTGCTAATGTCCAGGAAACCGCCCTCTGCCAGCCCTCACCAACACTGTTTTGATGTGCTAACAACTCTTAATGAGGATCCTAATGAGTCACTAAAAATGGCATCATTAGGTTGAGAACAGAACAGTCTACACAAGCGAATGTCCAAAACAACCAGGCGATTAGCCAGGGAGCAGACACTGCCCCCCCTTCCAGCCTCTGCCGGGCAGGCCGCTGCTTTCACCCAAATGCAGGGGCCAGTGTGTCTGCCTGTATCTCCTTGGGCTGTGATTCCCCATCCCAGCACACTATCAGACTGGGTTCTTACTACCACATAAAGCTGTTAGTCTAAGAACTGAGAAAAATGAAATGTATATGCTGTGCTTAGTTGCTCCGTCATGTCCGACTCTGTGACCCCCTGGACTGTAGCCCACCAGGCTCCTCTGTCCATGGAATTCTCCAGGCAAGAATACTGGAGTGGCTTGCCATGCCCTCCTCCAGGGGATCTTCCTAACCCAGGATCAAACCCAGGTCTCCCACATTACAGGTAGATTCTTTACCATTTGCGCCACCAGGGAAGCTCAAGAGTACTAGAGTGGGTAGCCTATCCATTCTCCAGGGGATCTTCTGGACCCAGGAATCGAACCAAGGTCTCCTGCATTGTAGGTAGATTCTTTACCAGCTGAGCTACCAGTGAAGCTCAAATATATCTATATATATATATGAATTTGCTTAAATGTAAAAGTGGAAGTGAAGACATAGCTCGAGGCTGGTCAGAACTTAAAGTGAGAATGCATTAGGACAGAGTTCTGAAGGGAGGATGTTTTATTCGGCCTATTCAGAAGTTACAAAAAACAAATGTTTCCCGCATTAAATAACAGCAAGACTTTACGTAAAAACGTGGGTGAAAAGCCAGAAGCCTGGCCTCCCTGGCCCCGCACCCCACTCTGTCCTCTTTGTTACAGCCCCCACCATGCCCCAAGTTCTCCCCCACCCCCGAGACCAGTGTTAGTTGCCATTTATCATCAGGTTTGCCCAGTTGATTTTCTCTTTGTGGATTTAAAGGAAAAAGGCACATATTTCTCAAAGTCCCTTGATCAAAAGTACACAAACAAAACACAGATCAAGAGAGAGAAATGGTGGGGGAGAGACTAATTTCTTGAGGACGTGGAGACAATTCCTACATGTTCAATGTGCAAGTAAAGTGTGTATGCTTCCAGAGAATCCACTAAAATGCCATGGAAAGCAATCCCCTTCTCATCCCACTGTCGCACAGCCTGGGCCCCACGGCGTTGAAGCGGCCTTTGCCCCTGCTTAAGGGACTGTCATTTCTGCACTGGGATTATTGCTATGGCAGGGGCAGCCCTGGAAGCGAAGTGTTCACTGTTGGGAATCTGAGTGTGTGACTTGCTTTGAGCATGCTGCAATATTATGAGTATCTTGAGTTATATTCTTGGTGAACCTGAGCATTACTGTGTTTTCATTTCAAATCCCATAAGCTGATCTCACCTGATTGACTTCTGTGAGTCCAGCCATGGAACCCAGCAAAGACGAGTAGGGCCAACCCCTGCCCTGGGGAGCTGGCTACTCTGGGCAGGGGCATGCATAAGGGCAGTCAGCATCCTGATGATGGTGTGTGAAAAAGACCATTTTAAAGTGCTCAAAATGTTGACTAACTGTATTACTCCTTACTGTTTGAAGTTTGTAAAAATATGGTCATGGGAAAGAAGTCAAACCCTTCAAGAAGTTGTCATGAAAAGCAAGTCTCTGCTCACCCAGACCCCCGGTCTATGGGTTTCCCTTCTTCCACTTTCCCATAGAGCTGAATCAAATGGTGGTCCCCAGAGAGGTATGCCCATGCCTAATCCCTAGTATCTATGAGTATGACCTTATTTAGGAGAAAAGGGACCTTTGTAGATGTAATAAAGTAAGAATCTGGAGGTAAAAAAGTTATCCAGGATTGTCTACTTGGCCTTAAATCCAATGAAAGTGTCCTTAAAAATAGACACAGCACAGAGGAGGAGCCAGTGCCAACTCAGAGGCAGAAACTGAAGGGATGCAGCCATGAGCCGAGGGATACAACAGCTGCTGGAGCACGGCGGGGAGGCCTTGGGAGGGAGCACGGCCCTGCTGACACGTAGATTTCAGACACATGGTGACTGAATTAATTTCTTTTGTTTTAAGCCACAGTGTTTGTGATAATTTGTCATGGCGGCCACAGGGAACTAGAATTCCTCTCTTTCTTTCTCTAGCCTTCCTCCCCCTCATTTTCTAAATACAAGGAGAATATCATAATCAGTGTATTTTTTTTTTCATTTAAGCATTGCTTGAAAATCTCTCTCACAGACAGCTGCCAATGGTCTTATTTATGCTTGTATGGTATTCCATCGTATGGATGGATACACTGTTGATTGGACTACCCCATCTCTTACTAATGAACTGAGATTGTTCCCCATCTTTTACTCACACACACAACACTGCAAAGATGGCTTTTCCTGCACAGGTGGGTATGCGAGGGAAACACCTGCAAGATCAATTCCCACAAGTAGAATTGCCGTATCCAAGAGTGTGAGCGTTTCCCATTTTCCTCGGTATTGCCAAATTGCCCTCCAAGGAGGTTATACAACAGATTCCTTTTTAAAAGTACATTTTTTTTCTCATTACAAAAGTAATCTTTTAGTAGAATTCTTAAGGGTGATTTGATTACACCTTGTAACCAAAATCTTTTCTAGCAGAACATAGTCAATAGGAAAAATAACATCAATTACCTGAAATTTTCTTGCCAGCCTGGCTCGATTGGCCCTCATCTGCTAAACAGGAGTTCCCGTGTTACATGTCTGTTTTTCCTCCAAGTGGCCTCTGTTGGGGGCTCTGAGGCAGAGCGCCAGGATGAGGCTCTTTGAGCCTGGAAGGCCATCAGAAAGGCCCCCTCTTCTGCCATCAGTGAATAATTCCAACCTTCCCTATCTCCCAACCCAGGTTCCTTTTATGAGACAAGGAGAAAGGGAAACAAGAGAGTCACGCTCCCATCTGGACAGTCCTGTACAAAGCTAAATGTCCAGTTTGTCCTTGTTCATCATGTTCCTGGACCAGACTTTGGCTCAGAGGAAACTCCCCTGCTCCTCACCAAGGTGGAGAAGGAGGTACTGGTTCCCTGAGGTGTTACCCAAGCTCCATTCTGCAGGCAAAGGGAGCCTTCTCTCCTCTACTTCTGGCCTGGATCAGCTGCCAGGTTGGGTGGTCTCTGCTGTAGCGTGCCCACTCCCCATCAGTCCCCCACAATGGTTTTGGATTTAAAGAGATCCCCAAAGACCATCTTGCCCTGTTCTTCATTTTAGGGATGGACAAACCCAGGCCAAGGGAATGAGTCAATTGATCCAAGACCACACCCGCAGGGGCCCCCCATCACCTGCTCGTGAAGGTTTGAGCTCCTTCCATGGGATACAGGGCCTGGCTGGATGTGGACCCTACCTTCATTTCCAAACCCATCTCCTGCCACTCTCTGCCTCACCTGAAGTGGTTTGAATAGCCAAAGGAATTTGCAGTTCACCTGCTGCAGCCGTCTACCACCACCCCTACCTGCCAGCCCCAGTCTATATCTCACCTCCAGCCCACGCTCATCCAAACCCTTTCTTTCATCATCTTTGCCTCATCAATTCCTTCTAATTTTTATGACTCAGCTCAGACACACCCCTTTCTCCAGGAAGTCTGCCCTGATTGTTTCCTAGTCAGGTTGGGTACCTCTTCCTGTCTCCTGAGCACATTTCTATGACCCCACTCACTCTGGTTATCATGATGTGTCTGGGGTCTTTCTCCTTACTGCCACCACATAGAGCTCTTGGAGGACTAAGAAAAAACCCAAGTCATCTATGTTGGCTCACATCACCCAAGTAAACATGTTTATTGAATGAGCAAATGAACAAACCAGAAGATAGGTGACAGTCACTGCAATAGATTAGAAAGAAGGAATCTTGGGCAAGGTGTCAGGAGACCTTTGCTATTTATTATTTGCACACCACTGGGCAAGTTTCTAACCTTCTCGAGGCCTCAGTTTCCTCCCCTGTAAAATGGTGTGATCTGACTATACACCAGTCAGCTGCTGCTACATAACAAACAGCCATAGGCTGTGAGTGACTTAACGGCAATAAGCACCATGCAGTTCATGCAGTCATGGTTGTCCAGGTGTTGGCTGATTCAGCCTGGGCCCCCTGAGGTGGCTTGCCAGGTCTGGCTCTGCTCAGTGAATCTCTTGTCTTCTGTGGGACGGTGGGGTAGCTGGATCATATCCTCAAATGGTGATGACAGAGGCACAAGAGAACCCATGCAAGTGTGGAGAGGCTCAGAATGGATACTCTGTCCATTCCATTGACCAAGCTTGTCATATGGCTGAACCCAAAGGTAATGAGGGAGGGGACACACTCAACTCTGGGGGCAGAGAGAGGAACTGCTAACTCACATGGGAAAAGGATACAGAGAGGGTGAACAAAACCAGGGCCCACAAACCAGCCTGCTGCAAGTTATGCGGTGAGTGCAGATCCCGTGGGGCTGGCAGGCTTCCACCCTCTGAGATCATCCACCCGATTCCTCCTCTGCTCTGGGTCCCTTCTTGTCCTCCCGCTTGGTGAACTCCCCCTGTTTCTTTCTGCCAACTGGGCCCAGGTCGCTTCTGGTGGAAATGCTGTGTGAACAATTCTTTCTTCTCCCCATTTCTCACCCTGTACAGAACCTCAGCCCAAATCATCTGCTCCCTCCTTCAGCAAGAGCACAACTGATCATGTGGTCTCTTGAACCTGGAACCTGACATTGGCCTCCCTCTCTGCCCCTCCAGGGTCTCACCAAGCCCATGAATTTCACCTCTCAGCTCCCTACTGACCCTGCCGCCTGCTCCTAGGACCACCTGCTCAACCCTGTCCCAGGTGGCCTCATATTCCCTAAACTGAGTCCATGCCTCCTCCAAAAACATGCTCCATGCTGTCACCTATGAGATCTTTGTAACAGGCAGATCTGCTTGGGTCTTCACTGCTAACAGCAGGGGCAGCCAGGCAGAATACATAATTAAGGCCATGAGGGGACAGGGTGGATGCTACGGGTAGAGTTGTGTCTCCTCTCCACAAATATGTTGGGGTCCTAATCCCCAGTGCCTCGTGATGTTAGCTTATTTGAAAGCAGGGTTATTACAGAGGTAATCATGTTGCGATGAGGTCATTAGGGTGGGCCCCAATCCGACTGTGTCCTTATGAAAAGCAGAAATTTGGACACAGACAATGTGAAGACACAGGTAGAACACCATCTACAAGAATACCGGAGGCCTCCAGAAGCCAGGGGAGGGGCGTGAAACAGAGGGTCTCCATAGCCCTCAGAAGGAACCAGCTGTGCTACACCTTGATCTTGGACGTGCGGCCTCTGGACTGTGAGACCATAAATTCCTGTTGTTTAAGTCACCTGGTTTGACATACTTTGCTACTGAGCAGCCCTAGGAAACTAACACAGTGCGGGGGAGTAGGGACAAATATATTAGCACACTTGAAAGGAAATGGTAACTGAGAAGCACACTGGGTTCCTGTGGGGGAGAGACAGGCAGAGAGTCAGCCAGAGAGATGGCCACGTGAAGCTGGACAGGCTGTTTCCGGCTCTGAAGATGCAGGAAGGGACCACAAGCCAAAGAGTGCAGGCAGCTTCCGGAAGCTGGAAAAAGCAGAGAAAGAGATTTTCCCTTACAGCCCAGAAAGGAATGCAATGCTGCTGACATCGAGATTTTAGCAGGTGAGACTCATCTTCACCTCTGACCTTCAGAACTGTAAGGGAGAAAGGTGTGTTGCTCTGAGACACAAAGTTGGTGGTGATTTCTTAACAGCAGCAATCAGAAACCAATACGGGACCCTCCCACCCACCCCCCAGCCCTCTGCTCCTCCCCGTACCCATCTCTCTCAGCTTTGAGCCTGGGAGGCTGAGCCACGAATGACCACACAGTCAGGCTCCCTAGTTCTCTGGCTAACAGGTGGGTGCAGCCAATGAGCCGCCCCCATGGCAGACAGGAGGGTGGGCAGAGAGAGAGGCCAGGGTATTTCTTCCTTCTCCCTGCCTGCCTGGGAGGTGGTCCTGTCAGTGGCTGCATCCTGGGCTCCTGTGGACGGCCCTTCCAGCTCTGGTCACACTGTTCTCTCCCGTGTCTGGCGCTGCCACTCCCACTGTGGCTTCTCTCATCACCCCACCTGCATAGACCCTCACTAAAGTCTCCTCAGAGTTCCAGCCTTTAGTCCTATATGACTGAAGTGGCCTTCTGTCTCCTGCCAGAAACCTGCCCAAAGTCAAGGGGTGTGACCCTCAAAGATGATCCCGCCCATTTCCTCAGGACGCTCGGAGGGGCACTTCCCAAAGGAGAGTATTTAGTGTGACCCTTGCAGTGATTCCACAAGTGGGATCAGGAACAGGGATCCCAGAACTGGGAAAGGGGTCCAGGATTGGATTCTCCACCCTTTTCCCATAAATCTGTGGGCTTAGACGGGTCTTCTGGACTCTCAGAAAGCTTGTTTGCTGTTGCAGAACAGATGGAGGTGTGTCCACTTCCCAGGCTGACCAGGGAGTGAAGTGGCCTCACGTGTAGGAGCACAGTCAAGCCGATGGGGGCATTCCAGGAGCAGAGCAGCGTGAGCTCAACAAGCAATCACGGCCATGCCTGGGGGGCAGCAAGCAGCCAGAGTGCCTGGAAGAGTAAGACCTATTTCTGGAAAGGTGTGTGGGGAGCAGGGCCCAGAAGGCATTTAGAATCAGCGCAAAAACCTGGATTCAATTCAGTTGGCAGTGGGCTGCTGGGTGGGTTTTTGAGTAGGGGAGTGACACATGGTCCGAATGATTCAGGACCGAGAGAGAGAGAACGGGAACTTAGGAGGTTAAAGATCTTTGGCAACTTCCTTCAGAGAATTTTGCAAAGCCATCTGTGTCTTGTTTTCTTTGTGTGAAAAGGGGAAATAGAGGTAAATAGAATTCCAGAAGCAACTTATTGACAGTGAGTCCCTGAGAGCAATTATTTTCCTGGGTAACATGTCTTCCGGCTTGAAGTGTTTGCCAAGCTTGTGTTCAGGAGCCGCCAGGAACAGGAGGGCCTCCACGTGAAGGGCTCTTGTGGGGTGGAGGGTGGGAGTACACTCTCATCATGGTCTACGGGCTGGTTGTACGTTCCTGGTCATACGTAGGAAAGGGAGGAAAAACTGAGTCACTGAACAAAGTTATACAGAGCCACCAGATAAATGAGGTTGGTGGAAGCCATCCCGTCCCTGAAGAGTCACACATATACCAAAAGGCACAAGATAAAAGCACTCACCTGGCTACACAGAGCCTGGTCGGCACAGAGGGGCCAATCTGCTCTCATAGTGCATCACTCCTGTTGTTAATAGTCTCTACTGTAACAGTCATATACGACTTTGGCATCTTGTAAAATGTCATTGTTATTTCCTTAAAATGACTTGTTTGGAACACTTCTCTGTATTAGTCAGTACTTTTTGGCTTGCAAAAGTCAGAAACCCAGCTCAAACTGGCTCAAGAAAATAAGCCAACTGAGAAATCCAAGGGTATGAGCTGCAGCATCAGGCATGGCTGGATCCAGGTATAAAAACACTGTCGTCAGGACTCTGCTCCCTCTTCCCCACCCAGGTCTGCTTCTTCTGCACTGGCTTCATTCTTTGGCAGCTTCTTTCTCCATGGTGGTCCCAGCAGCTCCAGACTTTTATTCTACAGGCCAAGTACCCCAGAGGAAAGAGAGGACTTTATTCTTCATGGAATGGAACCCTCTTGGCTTGTGCAGGGTGGTGTGTTCACTCTGACATTGCTGTGTCAGGGATGGCAGGCTCTGGGTGTCTGTCCTAAGTGTCCACTCCCTGAGAGGGGTGGGTGGTTCCAGAGGGCACGTATCTGGGCGCAGAGAGTGAGGTGAGGGGTGGATGCTGGACTCATCAGTAGAGCAGGGGCCACCATGTGTTCATTCCTTATTTTCTCCTTCACTCTCAATAACCCAGTGTACATTCTAATCCAAAAATGTGTTTGCTAACAAATCTACATGTATGATAATCCATCACAGAAAATATAAAACTCTAGACCTGGCTTGATTCTTGCTCACCTTCTTGGGAGCCAGGTTCCGGGAAGAAGTGATGTCATGGGCCTTCAGAAGTCTGGATGGGAACAGCTGGACCCCTCTGCTTAATGCAGATATCCCCAGAGTGATGAACAGCAGAGACTTTCCCTGAAGAAGGAGTAAAATAATGCAGTCTAGAGCTCAGGCTCAGGCAGGTCCTGAGGTTACTCTATGGGAAGGACCTGAGAAGAGACCATTAACACTGTTAGCTGGGTCCCTAAACAGGGGTCTTTCCACATTACTTAGAATTTTTGGGTTGCAAGTAACAGAAACTAAATTCAGACTGACTAAGGCAAAATAGTAATTATAAAATTATTATTCACAATATAAAAATCATCACAATAAGCATTATTAACATATATTTATGTGATTAATCACATAAATATAAAATTGGATATAATAGAATAATTATGAGTATTATAATAAATATTATTTCCTGACTCATATAACTTCAAGCATGACTGGATCCAGGTGCTCAACAAGTCATCAGGAAGCTGTAAGTCCTTATCTCGGGTGTCTCTTCTCTGCATTGGCTTTATTCTCAAGTCCTCTGCAGCATTGGGCTTATACTCTCAGCTCAGAAGTCCCAGCAGAAAGAGAGAACCCCTTCCCACCATCCCAGGATTCACCTGGATTAGATTTCAGATTGCCTGTCCATCTCCAAACTACCCTCAGTAACCAGGGTGATGAGATATGATGATGGGCCAGGCCTGTGGAATGCACCACCCTAACTCCCACCCCTCCCGAGTGATCAGATCCTTTCAAACTGAATGAGGGGGAGGGGTGGTCCCACAGAGGGGGGCCGCTGCCTGCAGGAAAAAAACAACAGCTGTCCCTCACTCGGGGAGGGGGCTGGTGGGGGAGTGCTAAAGTACAGAAGGCAGCCACATGCCAAGCAGGAGAGAAAGGCTGTTCCTGGCGGAGAAGTCTGAGTGAGGACTGGGCAATGAGGTGGGGGAGGGGAGTGCTGGGGAGCAGGTGTAGGGTCACATATGGCGGGAGTCTTCCGCAGCATGGCCGATGGGCAGCCCCGAAGGCAGAGCAGAGGAGAGAGAAGCTGGGGTCAAAGGCCCACAGAGCAGTTTGGTGCAGCTGGGAAGCAAAGCCTGTCCTCTTGTCTCAGTTATGAGTCTGATGCCTGCCGCCCCCCACACCCCCACTGTTGGCAGTCGTGCCCTGGCTCCGGGGCTCTTTGCTGCTGAAAAGCTTCTAGCTGGCTGCCCGTCTTCCCGGAGTTGCCCAGATGGCCAGGGCACGAGGAAGATGCTTGTCTTCCTGCAGGGGTTCAGGGCTGCCGCTCTGAAGTCCCACTAGAGGGATTCCTGTGAGCCTGGCCTTGCTCTGGGGGGCCGGGACACATGCGAAGGGGCCAGACGTGGCCCTGGTGTGCAGAGCTCACTTTCTGATTGGAGCCAGGACAGCCCCTGGGCTTTTCCCTGGGCTCTAGCACAGAGTATGGCTCACCAATGGGCTTGGGGAAATGTTTGTAGAATGAAGGGCAGTGATTGGTGGAAATGGCTTACTGCCCATCGGGGAGAGGAACTGCTTTTAGTCTGTTCCACCTTTAACTGGCTGGGTGACCTTCACTTAGTCACAAAACCTCTCTGGGTGTCCAGGTTCCTTGTCTGTCAAATGTGGGGGTTGGAATAGCCGGTCCCAGGGCACTGGGTCAGCTCTAACACTCGCTAGCTCTCTGGCTGATCCTCCTGCTGTGGGGCCCCTGGCCCTGGCAGCCACGCTGGCTTCCAGCCTTTTCCCCTTGGTACCCTGCGCAGAGCCGGCCCGGGCCAGCCGGGGCAGGGGAAAGAGGCATTCAAGGCGCTGTAATTATTGTAAAGAGGAGAGTTTAAGTGTTTAGTTTTATGAGGTAGCCGGCCCTCTCTGTCAGCAGAAAGCCGCGTGGTTCCCTGGGTGCGAGTTAATTTCCTCCGTGGCTCGTTTCCTCGCCCGCTGTCATTTTTTCTCAGCTGCTTTATGGCTTTCGGAGCCGTTCGGAGCAGTGTGTGGTGGTGGCGGTGGCTTTGCGCACTGGAGCAGAAAGCCCCAGACCCCCCACCCGCGTGCCGGAGCCCACCGTGGCCGGGTCCTGTGGAGGGCAGCAGGGCCGGTGACCTCTGTGCTGGATGAGACAGGTAGGCTGGAAGGGCGGGAGGAGAAATAAGGCTGGGCCAGGCTGTCTCCAACCAGGCCATGGCCCCTGGCACCTCCCTGACAACTTGTAAGGAGCAAATCTAAATTAAGTGATGGTCAGGCCAGCCTTGCAGCTGTCCCAAGTCCCTCAGTGAAACAGTGGAAGTTTTTACTCTCTTGTTTACAGTGAACAAGGCGGGAGAGAAGGCACCAGTTAGCTCTAGCTTCAGACAGACCTGGGTTCAATTCCCAGCCCCATCACCGCTGTGTCACTTGGGCCAAGAGACCTCACCCCCTGGGCTACCATTTCCTTGCCTGTGGAGTGGGAAGGTCAGTGGTGCCTGCCAAGTGGCGCTAAAGGGACAGAGAGTAGGGACAGAGTCTGTAGGAAAAGCACCTAGAAGAGAGACTCTGCTCCCCAAATGTTAGCTTGGTTCCTCTGCTTCCTCTGTGGGGAAGTCATTGCCACCCAGGGGAGAGCAGGAGTCCTGGGAGCCAGCAGATGACCTCTAAAAGACACTGCAGGTCCACCAAGCCCGCACGCCTCGGGCCTGGCCGTGCATGTAGCATTGTCACAAGGGGGACCTGTGGGGATTTGATGAACCCACTTGAACCTACTATGTGTAACTGTGAGCACATCATGGGTTCTCTTACTCACACAATGTGACAGCAACTACTTCTAAGGACACATATAGAGGATTACATTAAATGAGATGAGGCATGTGGACCGACACAGTGAAAACTTCACGGTGATACCCAACCCAGGCACGTGGAGGCAGGGAGCTGGGGGACGCAGATTCTCTTCTGGATTGTGCCTCCAGCTCTTGTTCAAACTTGAACATAGCCGCCCCTCTTAGGGAAGCTCGTTCAGGCTACAGGCCCCTCTGAGACTCATTAAGTTGTGACTCCTCTGCCCAGAAAAGTGAACACACAGGGCCCCACGGATCGGGCAAGTGACTTCAGAAGTTTCTGAACCTCCTGAAATCTGGCTGCAGATCCCATGTTAAGGACTCTGAGCCGGGCTTCCCTAGTGGTCTTGCGGTTAAGAATCCACCTTACAATACAAGCAACACCGGTTTGATCCCTGGTTTGGGAAGATTCCCCATGCCACAGAGCAACTAAGCCCATGCTCCACGGCCACTGAGCCCACACTCTAGAGCCTGTGCTTTGCAGCAAGGGAAGCCACAGCAATGAGAAGCCTTTGCCCTGCAAGGAAGAATGTCTGCACTGGCCACAACTAGAGAAAGCCTGTGTGTAGCAACAAAGATCCAGTGTAGCTAAAAATAAATATTAAAAAAAAAAAAAAGAACTCTGAGCCAGTGGTTGCTCCGTGTGCTCACTGTCTGTGTCTTTGTGAGGGGACTGGAGGTAGGTTCCACGTGGTTTATTTGTGTCCTTCTCAGACCCAACAGCACCTGGATTCAGGGATTGGTCCCAGCCAACAGTCCCCTGTCCTGCAGAGGAAGAAGCCCTACAGTGGCTGGCTCCCTCGGCTCACCTCCCCTACAGCTCAGTACATCCATGGTTTAACCCAAGTATCCATCCCTTCCTCCTTCAAGAATCAGTCCTCCAATATTCCCCTTGGGAATATGTAGGCCATGTCTCAGCCTGTGATTGGTGAGCTGACTCCACACCCACCTTCAGGAACAGACCCTGATTGGCTGCTCAGCATATCCCTTCTTCCTGGCTATGTCTATTGATTCAGAGATGGTCAGGTCACCCAATCAGAGCCAATGAGACATGAGAATAGACCTAGACCTTCTGGGAAAGAAAGGTCTGCCTTGTCTTACATGGAAGCCTGGGAGAGGTCTTCATTGTTCCCCTGAAGGATGTGGTATAAGACTGGGATGACTGCAGCTATTTTGCTACTAGGAAGGGATAGCCAGGAGCTGCCCAAGGTAGGGTGTGGGGAGGAGCTCCATGCAGAGCCTCAGGGTGAAACAAGGAAGTCAGACAAGAGAGATGGAGAGGAATGAGGTCTCTGTGAACATCTTTGGAGCTGCTGGACCAAGCCTCACCTGATACTAACCCTACCTCCAGACTTTAAAACTCTCTTGTTCAATAAACTCCTCCCTGATACAACCATTAATGTGAGTTTTTCCTGTCACTTGCAACATAAAGCATCTTAGCTGAACCTCCCTGCCAGCTGGGCCAGACAGATCAGGAAGAAGAGCTCAGGGATCAGGAAAACAAATTTCTTCCAAAGGATACAGGAGATCGGAATCTCCATCTACCCACCTGGTCCTGGGGAAACTTCAGAAAAAAAAGCCAGGGCTGAGAGCGTAGATGAATCTTTGATACTATCTGACTGGACAGGAAGAAATATTGGCTCTTTGGCGTTTGATTAATCACCAATTCCATTCAAGTCCACAAATGTTTCCGGAAAGCCAGTCATATGCAGGACACTCTGCCAAGTGATGGAAGACGCGCACACGAACCGGGCAGTCCCCGCGGTGGGGAGCTCCCAGTCAGGTGAGGAAGACAGGCTCAGACAAAGCTCATCTGATACAAGCAGGACTGGGATAAGTGCTAAGATAGAGATACGGACTGACTGGCCCTGGGAATCCAGTAGAACAAGGCTGCGGGGAAGGCAGAGCCAGGGAATAGGGTGATGTTCCCTGCCCACCGGGTTTCCCAGGTGGTGCTAGTGGTAAAGAACCCACCTGTCAATGTAGGAGACTCAAGAGACACGGGTTCGATCCCTGGGTTGGGTAGATCCCCTGGAGGAGGTAATAGCAACCCACTCAGTATTATTGCCTGGAAAATCCCACAGACAGAAGAGCCTGGAGGGCTACAGACCATGGGGTCACAAAGAGTCGGACACGACTGAAACATCTTAGCATGCACGCACACACCCTGCCCACCAGGACATGCCATCCCCTCTACCCCAAGAGAACGCCTCTCCCCACCCCCACAGAGACACTTCAGGGGCTAGAATGGGCCCAAATGCCAGGTGCATTTGTGGAGCAGTCCCTCGATCCCTAACCTTACCGAGGGGTCCAGATTCTGTGCTCCCCAAAGTGTGGGATGAGGACCATGGCCAGGGTTGGCTTTTAGGAGGTACTGAGAGTGAAGTCAAGTCACACTGTCTTGCTCAGATGGTGAGAAAGCTGCTCCCTGTGTAGTTCTCTCTAAAACCTTCCATCAAGGACAAAATCGGGTTGGCGCTAGCCCATCTCTAACACCTCTCCAGCACTCCCTGAGTCCTCCCTCTAGCAGAGAGAGGGAGAGAGAAAGAGAGAGCAGACCTCTGCCTATTGCCTTCTGCAGGCAACAGGCTTTTGCTCAAATTTCTTCACACTATTTTGTTTTTGTGGCATTTATTTTAACAGTTGTCTTCTATTTATGGCAAGTGATATTGGCTTTCCATTTATGGCAGTGATAAAAAAGTTTCCTTGCATTTCATTTCTTTAAGTTTTTTTTTTTTTTTTTTACGGGGGGCTGTTGGAAGGAAAAATATGAGATAATACAAGGGGGACACAGATACGATCAAAAGTGTGAAGGTGGGGTGTGAGTGACGAAAGTTGGGGGAATATTCATTACACAAACACGGGCTACCTGCCTACTGTGTGCCAGGTGCTGGGAACACAGAAGGGAACCAAGGCAGCAAAACCCTGTCCTCACTGAGCTTACAGTCTCATAGGGGAGAAGTAGGTAAAATGCAGCCGTGTTAGATGATGCTGGGTGATCTGGCATGAATCCTAAGCAGGAAACAGGGTGGCCGTGCCTGCAAACCCACCAGGTCCAGCTTCACTGAAAACCTGGCCATGGGGGCAGACTTGGAGGAGGTAAGTGGAACCTTCGCAGATGCCCTGGGAAAGGGACACAGCAGGAAGGAGAAACAGAAGCACCCATCGTGTTGCTGTCCCCTCCTCACTGAGGCTAGGCTTGGAGACTCCCACTGGTTGCTATGACACCCTGAAGAAAAGTCCACATCAGTGCACTGTTCTCTTCCTTTCGTATAAACAAGCAAAGGGTGACCTGCAGAGCTGAGACAGTGTAGCCTGCAAAGCAGCCCCTGGGTCCCTGCAGCTGTACCTGGCCCACACTGCGCACAGGTGCGGCACCACGTGTGAGATGGGGACCCTGCAGGACAGGGTGCCCCTGGGGCTTTGAAATCATCCCCTTCTGAGTCATCCAAGTGCCACTGACTTACAATCGATAACTGTAGGGGTACTGAGTGCACTTTACTACTCCCTTTATTGAAAATTGGCCATCTATCTGTGGTCCATCTGCAGCATGGTAGGTAGGAAAGCTGAGATTCCCAGCTGTGGCTCCCCTGCTTCTGAGCGGATTCTTTCATTCCTTTGAGCTTTCATTTTCTTGTGTATAGGAGAGGGTAACATATTGAATAAGGTCGCTTGCACTGGTCTTGGTATGTGTGACCAGTCAGTCATGTTGTCCTGTCCTCCATATACCTAAGTCCGTGTTGTCTGGGACACCCCATCTTTCTTCTACAAATGGGAGCTGGCAGAACCAGGAGATGGCAGGAAACCCATTCATTCATTCAATAAGTACTTGTGACTCCACTCCAGGCACTGCTCCAGTCACTAGAGGCACAGCAGCAAACCAAAGATGGATAAGATCTTGCTCCCATGGGATCATGTCATCAAAACAACACATGAGATTTCAGCATGAGTCTCAAGGACTGTTCACAGGCACCAACTCAGATTGAGTGTCCAGAGGAGGCTTTGCCAGAAGATGGGACATTGGTGTAAGAAGGGGAGAGTTTTGCAAAGGTTTGAGGGGACAGCAGTCCAAGTAGACAGAAAAGCAAAGTCCCTGGGAGCTGTCTGAGCCATAAAAAAGCCCAACTGCTGGAGGAAGTGAGCACTGGGGAATTTAGTATAAGAGGAAGGGAGACGTCACTCCCTGTGGCCTTGGGAAAGGGAGAAGCCTTGGGGGAAGACTGTGTGGACTGGGCAGTATGAAGAAGGCTGCAGTTCTCATCCCCTGCCAGGATCCCTTTGACAGCTTCTCTAGAAACTCCCAGCATGAGGGAGACCCTGGATTCCTACCCACCTGGCCAGCCCCACACACACAGCCTCTGGGGTCAGTTCCATCTTTGACCAGACGCATGGGGCATCCACATGCTGGCTAAATTTCCCTTCCTGAAGCCTCTGCAGGTTGGAAGAAATCTCTGTGGTTTGGATGAAGGCAGGGATGAGGTGGAGGGGGAGAGAGCAAAGTGTGTTTGTTGGCGCCAGAATTATAGCAGAAGCCAATGCTGGAAACCGTCCCAAGTATTTAGAAATTAAAATAATAAAAGAAAACTGAGCATATGGAGTTTGTAAAGTGCCGTCCATCTTTAAGAAGGGACACGACTTGCTCAGGATGCACGAGAGATCTGGGGTCCGGGGGACCTATCCATGGGGTAAGGATAGATACTCGCCTGGTAGGTGGGGACCAGCGACAGGGGCACATACTGCCCCAGGCCATGCAGAGCGCGGGAATCCCCTTTGGGTTCCACTTTTAGAAGAGGAGAAAGAATTCCCCTATGTCCCCTCCCTAATCCTGTAGGAGTCCCCAGTCCTCCCCTACCCTGGGAATGTCCCCTTCCCCTAACTCAACTCCAAACCTGTCTTTAATTCTTCTATATCCAACTCCAGAGTGGTCCTATAGGCTCAGCTTCAAAAACACACCCCGATCCAGCTGCTTCTTTCCTCCTCCCCACCTCCACTCCAGTTTGCCCGCCCCACCCCCCATCTCTACAGCAACTGCCTCTGCCTGCTCTCCCAGTGCCTTTCTCCTCACCTCAACCTGATCCAATCTGTCCTCCCCACAGCAAATAGGTGGATCTTTTCTGCATCAGCTCACTTAGGACAAAAGCTGAGTTCCTGCCCATGGCCTTCAGGTCCTGTATGATCCAGGTCCTAACTGTTCCTGCCATCACTGGTCTTCCTTCTATTCCTCAACTTGTCAAGGTTGTTTTGCCTCAGGGCCTTTGCACACAGAGCTCCCTCTGCCAGGAACACTTCCTCAACCCCTTCTATGATCGACTCCTCATTCAGGTCTCAGCTCAAATGCCACCCCCTCAGAGAAGCCCTTCCTGGCTACCCCGTCTAGAAGGCCACCTCTCCAGTTCCTTTTGACACTGATATATTTCTACATATACCTGACACTATCTGAAATTGCCATGTTTGCTGGTTTGACTTATCCCTCCATCATGCAGGTGCCATGAGCCCTGGACTTTGTCTGCCCTGTTCCCTGCTGTGTCCAGCACACCTGGAATAGCACTTGACCCAGAGGAGAGCCTTCACAGCCATCTCCTGAATGGGGCCAACTGAATGCAGGACTGCCTGGTTTATTTGGGCATCAGTCAAGTGTGTCGGTAGCATCACACACAGTCTTGCAACTGCTGAGAGGCAAGCATGGCCTTGCTAAGGCAGAGTTCATGAGATGTTGGTGGAGCTCTGGGGTCAGGAGTTAGGGCACCACAGGGTAGAGCCCATTCCCAGCCAACTCACCAGATGCTTCTGCATATGTTGGGCCGCCCACCCCATCCTGACAGAGCAGAAACCAAGCAAAAAAGCTTGACTTGCAGCTCCTGGAGTTGGGAGCCCACCTGGGAGGCCCAGGTGCCTCTTTCCTCAGCAGGTGCTCAGGTGTCCCCAGTGCCAGACAACCCAACTGGCAAACATCTACTCCCACAGCTGCCTGGGAGGTGTGGGCAGTGGGGCGAAAAGGGAAGGTAGATGCTCTATGTGAGCCTTTGAAGAGGAGACCTGGTCAGCCCGTGAGCCCTCAGGGTCCGTGAGGGCTCTTGAGTGCCTTGGCCTGGGTGTGCAGAGGTGGCTGCATGGGGACATGTGGACACCTGGGGGGCAGGGGGGCAGAGAGGATCTGCCCCCGGGGGGGCCGGGCTTGTGGAAGGGAGTAGAGGGTCTCCTCCCCACAGCCCCTCCCCCCCGTCCCCCGCGTCTGGCTGCTCCTCTCCCGCTCTGCTGCACGCTGGCCTCCGCAAGATGGATTTTCCTGGCTCTGCCAATCTTGCTGCCACCTGTTCGCGCTGTGCTGGAGCCAGCAAAGTGGCTCAGCTTCAAACCCAGAGCAGCTGGGGGAGCGGTTGCCAAGGCTCATCGTCCCCCCTCGCGCCCCTCCTTTGATGCAGCGGCAGCAGCTTGGGCTCTGAGTCATCCTGTCACCTGCTGTCATCCGGGCAGCCCCTTCTTTCCCTGTGCCCCTGCCAGACCCCTCCAGACCCCTCCAGCCCTCCCCAGGCCTCAGGCCCTCTTGACCAGGCTGCAGAGTCGGGAGAGGCAGGGGCGTTCACCACCCCTTGCTGCCCCCACCCTCAGCCCAGAGTCTCAATCTCCATCTCCCTTTCCATGGGATTTCCCACTTTACTGCTCGCCAGGGCTCCAGACAGAAGGACTGAGGCTTGTACTAGGGCCCGGACAAGCCAGGAGCACCTGGCTTTACCCACTGAACCTGTGACAGAGCAGGTGGCCAGTAACACCCCTGGGCAGTGCAAGTTCCAAACCTCCGGAAAAGGAGGCCTCTGGAAACTTCCTGCAAGAGCAATCCAACCCAAGCTCTAGGCTCAGGTCCCCACTCTGGCCTGAGCGCTCGCTCCATGACCTTGACGAAACTTGACAAGCCCCTCTGAACCTCTGTGTCCTTGCCTACCTTGCCCATGCCACTGCGAAGAACAGAGGACTATCGCCTTGAACTCCTTTGGGAACAAGGCAAGGATATAATTAAACATACGCGTGGGACAGAGACATGCAAACTGTAAAGTACTGCGCAGCCTGAGGAGCTGTTTTTACTCTTTCTCACGGGGCGTGGACCAGCTCCCCGTGGCCAGAACGCGTGCGTGCCCGGCCCCCGGGGGGAAAGGCGCGGGCTGTGCCTGACTTCAGAAACACTGACTCCAGCTGAGGGGCCTCTGAAGACTGAGAGACAGACACATCAGAAGATAGAGCAAGACACAGGCAGACAGACAAATAAACACAGATGAAATAGCCGGCAAGGCCGATGGCTCTCCTGATGGGAACAGACAAGTGATGGTGGCTGGGTTCCCATAGCCTGGGGCCTCGCTCCTCTCCACCAGGATCCTTGCCTGCCTCCTGCCCTCAGTCATCAGCTCTCACACACGTGGTCCTGAGGGCACACCCTGCTGCTCACATGGCTGCCTCCTGCAGCCACAGATGCCAGGGTGAGGGGTGGGGATGGGGAAGGGGGTTGGCCGCTCCAAATCCTGAGATGCTACTGAGAAGGGAAATAGTCTCTGGCATTAGAAGAAAGGGATCTTCCTTTGGCGCAAATTACCTGGGAGGAAGTGTGTCTTTATCAGTGATGCTGCTGCTGCTTAGTCGCTTCAGTTGTGTCCAACTCTGTAGGCTGCCAGGCTCCTCTGTCCATGGAGATTCTGCAGGCAAGAATACTGGAGTGGGTTGCCATGCCCTGCTCCAGGGGATCTTCCCGATCCAGGGTTCGAACCCAGGTCTCCAACATTACAAGAGGCTTCTTTAGTAATAGGAAACTCCGGACCATTTCCCACATGAGGGCAGGTGGAGGTGGGGCTGGTGGTGCTAATCCCTGGGGATGAGTCATCAAAGAGAAGCTGAGGACATTGGTGGAGAAACCATAGTGTCTGCTTGAGTTTATCAAAGTGCATCTTTCTCTGGGTGCCCAGCACTAGCCACAAGGATCTGCAGGTGAGCAGAGAGCACTAGGGGCTCCCAACACCAAAAGGGTCTGGATGAAACAGGGGCTCAAGACAGGGCTCAGCCCTGCTTGCTCTTTGCCCCTGCCAAGCAACCCCTTAGACCTGCCATATCACTCCTCCTAGAATGAGTGTAGGATCCGTCCCTCACCTGCCTATATCCCCTACATGGCTTCCCATCGCACATGTAATAAAGCTCCAATCCTGTTCATAGTTTACAAAGGCCCCAGAGTCTACCCTATCTACCTCTCCAACTTCATGGGCCACCTTTTCCTCACTCAGTTCTCCATCCACGCCAGCCTACTGTTCCTCCAATTGGGCCTACCTCAGGGCCTTTGCACTTGCTGTGCTCTCTGCCTGGGATGCTCAAACCATCAGTTCTTGTTTTCTTTATTTTTTTTATTTTTATTATTATTATTTTGTTGTTGTTGTTGTTGTATACTTTCAAACTATCGGTTCTTGCCTTGGTTGCTTTCTTCTCATCATTTAGGTCTCAGTGGCTAAGTCTCCTCACCCCGCTTAGTGCCCACCTCCTTCCTCTGAGCATGGTCGCATCTCCTTGGGTTTTGCTTATTTGTTTTCTGTGGAGCACCTATATGAAGCTATTTCCCTTATGTGGTTGTAGTCAGTCCCTGTTCTATAGAATGCAAGCTCTTGTCTTGTTCCCTGCTGTTTCCCACCTTTGGGAGCAGAGCCTGGAATGCAATAGGCATTGAATAAATAAATAGGCCCTCAGTGAAGGAGTGGATCCTGGAGGAGGAGACCAAGTGTCCCCAGAAAGGGAAGCCCACATCCCGGAAACTGCACAGGGCAGAGGGGAATGCAGCTGAAGAAATGGGCGTGACTTTGTTTATCACCTGAAACTGGTATATTACTAGGTCCACTCACAGACGAGGCAGTTGAGAGCTTAAATCACATGTGTAAAGTCACACTGCTTATGAGAAGAGTAGGACTGGGACTCTACATCCCACTTCTCCTCTGTGGCTTGTGGCTTCCCAGCAGGTTGGAGAAAGGTCTTAGAGGCCTTGTCTGTCTCCCTAGAGTCACTCACATTCCTAAAAGGGCTTTGCTTGCTTAAAATGTCAGTGGAGGTGAGCCACAGGCACCAGGCTTACAAGGACTGCAGGCTGGTGGGGACAGTGACCAGGAAAGAGAAGCCAGGAAAGTGGGGCCTACTACTGGGTAGGCAAAGGGTGAACAGAGGGCTTACTTGTGATCAAACAGGGATGCTTGGAGGAGAGCTGTACAAAGAGATTGCACTCATCCTCCAAGATGAGAATAACTAAAGTCTTGGATCTGAGCCCCAGCCCTGAGCCTGGAAACACATCTTAACTTTTGGCCGAGCTGGCCTCCTCTGTGGAATGGAGATAATAATGCCTACCTCCCAGAGCCGCTGTAAGAATGGACCCAGCTTTGTGTGTGACTGTGCTTTTTTTGTTTTGTTTTGTTTTGTTTTTTTTAATTTTTTCTCTAATTTTCTCTAATTTTATTTTATTTTTAAACTTTACATAATTGTATTAGTTTTGCCAAATATCAAAATGAATCCGCCACAGGTATACATGTGTTCCCCATCCCGAACCCTCCTCCCTCCTCCCTCCCCATACCATCCCTCTGGGCCGTCCCATTGCACCAGCCCCAAGCATCCAGCATCATGCATCGAACCTGGACTGGCAACTCGTTTCCTACATGATATTTTACATGTTTCATTGCCATTCTCCCAAATCTTCCCACCCTCTCCCTCTCCCACAGAGTCCATAAGACTGTTCTATACATCAGTGTCTCTTTTGCTGTCTCGTACACCGGGTTATTGTTACCATCTTTCTAAATTCCATATATATGCGTTAGTATACTGTATTTATGTTTTTCCTTCTGGCTTACTTCACTCTGTATAATAGGCTCCAGTTTCATCCACCTCATTAGAACTGATTCAAATGTATTCTTTTTAATGGCTGAGTAATACTCCATTGTGTATATGTACCACAGCTTTCACCTCTAACTCCCTCCTCCCTCTTCTCTTCTCCATGTAACCCTGTGAACCTCTCTGAGTGACCCTCACTGTAGAGAAACTTATCATCTTTAATGTAGATGTTTTATCAATGGTGTTGTATAGAAGGAGAAGTTTTGAAACTACTGTAAAAATAAGACCGATAATCGGAAGCAGGAGACTTAAGTCCAAACCCTGACTCCAGGGAACTCCTGACTCCAAGGAACATTCATTGACAGGAGCTCATCAAATGCCTCCATACCGACACTGAAACCAAGCACCACACAAGGGCCAATAAGTTCCAGGGCAAGACATACCAAGCAAATTCTCCAGCAACAAAGGAACACAGCCCTGAGCTTCAAGATACAGGCTGCCCAAAGTCACCCCAAAACTATAGACATCTCATAACTCATTACTGGTCATTTCATTGCACTCCAGAGAGAAGAAATACAGCTCCACCCACCAGAACACCGACACAAGCTTCCCTAACCAGGAAACCTTGACAAGCCACCTGTACAAACCCACACACAGTGAGGAAACGCCACAATAAAGAGAACTCCACAAACTGCCAGAATACAGAAAGGACACCCCAAACTCAGCAATTTAAACAAGATGAAGAGACAGAGGAATACTCAGCAGATAAAGGAACAGGATAAATGCCCACCAAACCAAACAAAAGAGGAAGAGATAGGGAATCTACGTGACTGTGCTTTTATAAATCTTCAAGGGTTGTGCAAGTGTGCATTGGTGAGGACCCATTTGGCTTGAAGGGTCAGAAATCATATCTCAAAGTTGCTCAAGCACAAAAGGGAATTCATGGGTTCTTGTAATTGAAAAGTTAGGAAGAGGATGTTGCCTTCAGGTATGGCTGGATCAGGGCACTTTAATAGAATGAGTCTCTCTCCTTGTCTCTTTGTTAGCTCTCTGTGGGAGCAGGATCTTGCCAATAAATGGCCATCACCCACTCATGTCAGGTATGCTGACAGATGAACAACCCCATCTGAAAGGAAACATCTCCCATTAAGCTTAAGTCCTGGTTTAAGTCCCAGGATTGATTCTCACTGGCACAAACTGGGAGCCTAACCTGAACCAACCACCAGGATAATGGGAAGCCAGGATAGTGGGATCTCTGACTGATCACTCCTGGAGCCAGGGAGAGGTAGTGGCTCTACCTGAACCACAAAGACTGTGAGTGGTGGTGGAGGAGGTTCTCCAAAAGGACAAGGTACTGCTGCTACCAGAAGAGAGTGTTTGGGGGCCCAGCCATAAATAACAGACATTCACAGCAAGACCAACAGCGGCATTCCCATCCTTCCAGCAGGCATTGTAGAGCAGCGCTCTTTAGGGCTTCAGGTTGGGAGGCTCCGATCTGGGGCTGCCCTGCAGGCACTCGAAGGAGGTCACTTCCTTGATACTGAATGGAGCTACTGTGAGAGTTACACAGAATCGTTCCACAAATGTGAATTGTAAATGGTGAAAACACCCTTCAGATGTTAGAGATCATCTTTCACGTTGTTTTAGAATTGAAGAGAAGTGAGGAACTGCAGGATTTTGAAATGGAAAGGGACTTAGGAATCACTGGCCACCACCCTCCTCCCCGCCTTGTTTTATAGCCATCACTTTAAGGCATCAAGAAGATTGAGTTTCAGAAGCAGATCACATCTTATCACCCCTCTTTCTAAACTCTCCACTGGCTTCCCTTTGTTCTTGGATGAGTCTAGTTCCTCTTCCTTCCCCCTCAAGTGTCCTTGGGATCTGGGTCCCTGCCACCTCTCAGACCCAACCCCCTGTCTGCCAGCCCCTTGCGCCCCAGGCACACCGCTTTTCCTGTGGTGGCACAAGTACCCCAAGTTAATTTCCTTCTCAGATGTTTTGTGCTTGCTGTTCCCTCTGCTGGAAACACTCTTCCCCCAGATCTTCAAGCAGCTGTCACTTTCTCCTCACTCAGGTCTCAGCTGAAACATCACCTTCTCAGAGTTTCCTTGCCTTCCATGCCTTCTCCCCTCCACTCTCTCTCACTTTACCATTTTATATTTTTTCATCTTGTTGGTTTATTTATTGCCAGTCTCTGTCCTGCCTGACAGCCCCCTCTGGAATAATGAGATCCAAGAAAACAAGATCCATATGTAGTGCAGGGCTTGGCATAAAGTTAGGGGTCAAAAAATGCTTGCTAAATGAATGAGTTCATGGTTGGAGAGATGGTTCGTGGATGGTGGATGGGTAGTGGGAAGATGAGTAAGTAGGTGGGTGAGTAGATGGAATGGGTGGGTTTGTGGATGGGTGGGTGTATGGGTTTGTGGGTAGATGAGTGGATGGGTGGATAGGTCAGTGAGGAAATGGGTAAGTACGTAGCTGGATAGATGGGTGGATGGGTGAGTAGATGAGTTTGTGGATGAGTAGATAGATGGGTAGGTTGGTAAATGGGTGAGTAGATGAGTTAGTGGATGAGTAGACAGGTGGGTAGGTTGGTAGATGGGTGGATGGGTAGATCAGTGAGTGGATGGGTGGGTGGATGAGTAGATGCGTGGCTGGATGGTGGATGAATGAGTAGGCTGAGCCCATGCCCTGTCTAGCCCTACCTTCACTCTCTAACCTGTTTCTTGCCCTTTAAAAAGTGTGCTGTTAACCCCTTTAGATTAGAAGCTGACTTGGGGCTCTAGTAGCTAAAGCCCCTTCAGACCCCCTACTTTACATCAGCTCAGGCACTACAGCCTCA
Source organism: Bos grunniens (assembly GCF_055505025.1). Lineage (NCBI taxonomy): Eukaryota > Metazoa > Chordata > Mammalia > Artiodactyla > Bovidae > Bos > Bos grunniens. The sequence continues at coordinate 38,292,817 of NC_141171.1, forward strand.
GTGCCACCTGCTCCAGTTGTTGAATTCACCTGACTTCAACAACTATTAAACCGATCACTAGGAGGTTAATAAAGCCCCTTACCCTGCAGTAAGTACCCACTTACTTACTTGTGCAGGGACCCACTTCCTCCCTTGCCTGCTGCCTTCTGCCGATCAGTTGGGCCTGCCTGTCACTGTTGCCAGGAGCTGGCAGAGAGCTTAGCGGCTCCTCTCCCTGGCAATACATACAGGTGAGCTGAGCTCTTTTGTCCTCAAGGAAACCCCCAGGGAGGGCATCACTCAGTCCCCCAGGGTGGTTCTTGGAGGTGGGAAGCAGGAGGCAGCCGGTTGCTTTGAGAACCCCCCGCCTGAGCTAGGGGGCCTGTGAGGTTCATGGGGGTGGCTGCTGCAGTGGGGCCATGGCAGCCTCATACACACACAGCCTAGTGTGAGCAGCCCCGGTGTCTCAGCGACAGAGGGTGGAGGAGGGAGGGGGCACTGCTGTGACCCCAATTCACTCAAATCACTGAAGAGTAACAGGGTCCGGGGGAGCACTCAGGCAGATGGGATTGGGCTAGGAGTCTGGGGAGCACGGGGTTGGACCCACTGGGCTGAGAGTCCATAGTCAGAGAATGCCCTGATGCAGGTCCCAGGCCATTCTTAGCATGAGGTCCTGAGGGTGAGGAAGACTCCTCTCCTTACCTGGAAACTTCCATCTTTGTGAAATCTGGTTGAAGAAAACATCAGTTCTGCACATTGAATGGGAAAAACACACACACACAGCTGGATGAGAGATACAGTAAGATGCTATGTTACCAAAAAAAATCTAACATCAAGCAAAACTTCACCTCCTTATCTCAACATGTTATACCCACGTACAAGCAGAGAAAGGCCCCGAAGGTGACCCACCAGACTTTCATCAGTGGTCCCTTCCCTGGCAAAACCTGAGATTTGGGAGGAGGGATGGCATTTGTAGTCTTTTTTTTTTTTTAAGAAAAATAAGGTATTCATGTTTTATACATGAAATTACAATTTAATTGTTATAGATATTCACCAAGGATGTTATTTAGAGTAGAATGGTCAGACTTATCCCCGGAAGGGAGTGACATGAAGAGTCACAGGAAGGCACGAGGGTCCCAGTTGGCACTGGAGCCTCCCCCCAACCCATGACAGGCTGGGCTGGTGGCTGGCAAACGCGTGAGTGCTGCCTTTCCACCTTGGGGCAGCCCCAGGACAGGGTACCCTGGCTGCCTCCCTACACCTGACCCTCCTCACAGCTCCCTCCAAGATCCCACCCCAAGGTGACAGAGGCAGACCCAGGAATTGGTTCTAGGACTCGGGGAGCAGAGAGGGCGGGAGGACAGTGCCCAAGGGAGCAGGGAGCATTCCACTCCACTGATCCCATAACACCAGGGCTGCAGCCTCTCCGCTTCCGCCCAGCCAAGCAACTGCATGCACGTGCTCGTACAAGGGGGTTATTTTATTAACCGGGTAGATTAAGCATCTCTCCTTCTAATTACCAGTTTAATTAACCTTGGCACACAGTATGTACCAACCCCCGAGGGACTGAGTCAGAATTGCCTCGCTGGGTGAGCATCGCCCATCTGCTCTGCCTAGTTTCAGCTGGCCCTCCAGGGACTGGGACCGCAGGCTGTGAGGGCCAGGGGTCTGGTGGTACCAGGGAGGAGCAGAGGGAAAAGTGGAGGGGGGTTGTCAGGAACCTCTCAGGAAGATGTTGGGTTCCAACACGGCCACCTCTTCAGCAGCCCTTTTGGAAGTGATTCTGGGCCAGCCTACTTGGATCTCCCTAGGGCCTGTAGGGTAGCAATGGGCACTGAGTAAAGCCTGGGAAGCAGAAGACTTGTAATAAACTACCACTTACTTAACAGTGATGGTGCAGCATGCTGCCTTCAATGCCCCAGCCTCAGTTTTCTCATCTGTAAAATGGGCATGGTGAGACCGAGGACATGGAGCAACTTATGAAGTTTAATTCAGAGGCCAGAGCTCAAGATGCTTTGTAATTACATTCATTTATTCACTCACTTATTCAGCACATGGTTATGGAGCGCGCACTGTGCATTGACAAAAGTAAGCAAAACAATGATGAACAGAGAGAATTTGGAGCCCAGGCTCCAAGAAAATTGGCCAGTGTCTGGCTAAGAACCCCAGAGTCACCCCCAAGTGTACACACACACACTCCTTTCTAACCTGTTGCTCACAACACTCTGCCCCAGCACACACCTCACAAACACCTGTACACAACACCCAGTCACAGGCAAGCTCCTTCACAGCCATGCGCAGAACACACAGCACCTCAGAAACACGCCCACACATGGAGACAACTCTGTTCTCAAGAAGCGTGAGGCCAAGGATGTCACATTAATAAGAAGCACAGAGGCCCCGGTAAAGGGGGTTTATATATTTATTTATTTAAGGGCTTATTAAAATCCTAACCTAGTCTCCTCTTCACTAATGCAGTGTTATTGGAGCTCCTGGTGTCTGTGTGGGAGGGTGAGGATGCGAGCGTGTGTATCTGCATATGTGTGAGCAGAAGCCTCTGGATGCGTTCTGTGCAGAGTGTGCTGACGTACGCAAATCTGAGTGTGTGTGTGTATGTGCAACCAGCTGTGTGTATGCTTGTGTCCCCGTATGGAGGGTCAGTTTTGTGTCATGCTCTCATGCTTCTTAGGACCTTTCAGTAGTAAACAGTGTTTCTCAACCTATTTTTCACTCTCACCCCCATAAGGAGCCTCTACATTTTTTTCCCTAATCGCCCCCTCTCTGAAATTGTAATACCATGATACCCTGTCTATCTGTTGATGTACTGTATATAGATCTGTGCTTTATATAGAGAAAGAGTCAGATTTTTTCACCCACCTCCACCCCCAAAGAACCAATTCTTTGAGTATCACCCCTGGAGTGATACTGCCCCTGATGAGAATCCATGATCTAGAGCGAGAGTTTCTGGCTCCAGAGGCCTACAACCCCTGACATCACGTGCCATGGTTCTCAGTCTAGTGGGCCCAGATGGAAATCTCTTAAAATGCAGATCCCTGGCCCCTCCCCCTCACTGAGAACCCATAGTAAGCCACGGAGGGAGTCCAGAAATCTGGGTTTTAGCAAGCTCCCAGGGTGCCTCCCGATGCCCTGACAAAGGGAGGGCTCTGAGGTGGAAGGGAAATAGAACTACCAGAGATCACCTGAGCTGAGAGGACAGGATCTGTCTGGAGCCCCTACCTAGTCCTAGAGAACTTGGAATCTTAACTCACAAAGGCTGGGCCCTGGCTGGCAGGGCCTCACTATGGCAGAGCTGCCCCAAGGAACTTCAAAGAGACTCAGGGGAGTCTGGTCACTGAACCAGGACCCCTCCAACTGACCAGGACTTGGAGAAGTCACAATGAGGAGTGTGATCCCAACACAAGAAGTGTGTAATTGGAGGCTGAAACAAACACTAACCTAAGTGTCTGGAGCCCCCTTTTCCATCTGTGCACTAGAGCCACACTGACCTGGGTCTCTCTCCAAGGACCCCCCAACCTCCTCCCAGTCCCAAGGAGGAGGCAGAAAGTTACTCCAGCCCTGCACACCCACCAGCCCCGGGATTGTAATGGGAGCTCCAAGTTGTCATTGATGTAACCTCCTCTGGGGATTGCCAAAGAGCTGGTAGCAAAATCAGTAGGAAAAAAAAAAAAAAAAACAGAGACTTTCTACCTGACCCTGCCTTTTGTGGGTGCCAAAGGAAAGCTCTTTGCAAGACTGGAAAAGTGCCAAGCATCAGCCCTCGGTGTCTGAGTGATCAGAACACAGGGGACCAATTGATGCTCTGTGGGCAGTGGTCCAACGTGGGGCTGCCAAGGGGCAGATGGTAGCCTAGAAGAGGGAGGGAAGGGCCATCGTGGTGGCTGAGGAGCAGGGAGGGGTGGTGGGGAGTATAAGTGATTCCGTGATGGCAGGAGAGGGGAAGGTGGAGTGAGAGTGGATGGGAGATGAAGATGGAGATGGAGGGAGCCACAGCGAAAATACGGGGAGGGAGGGACACTGCGGTCAGATGGGGAAGCCAGAAAGGCATCCTTCTCCCTCTCTTAAGCTTTTAAATGCATCAGAGCATCTTGCTAATTGTTCATCTCCCAGAGACGCTAATGAAATTAACTCTGCAAAATGCTCATCAGGTCATCTGCAGAGGGCATGGTGCCAGGTTTCCACTTGGTCCAATCCCGTCCTCCTCCTCCTCAGCTCCCCCTGCCCCTTCCTGATGATTCCCCCATCCCCTCCTTTTCACCCTGGCCCCTCATCAGGGAACACCTCACCTTCAAACCTGCCTGAGAGCGCCCAGTGGGGAACATTAGAGATGGGGGCCATGTAGCCAGGGAAATGTCTGAGTTGCAGATGCCATAGAGTTCGTGGAGCTGGAAAGGTTATCTCTGGTTGTGTGTTTCTGATTGTGTGTGTGTGTGCGTGCGTGTGTGTGTGTGTGTGTGGTAGCACATATATCATAGGAGCATGTGTCTAATAAAACCGTTTGTTAGACTGAACATTCTTTCAGTCACTCAACAAACATTTTTAGAGCAGAGTCTGAGTTTAAATCATTGTCCCATCCCTTACAAGCTGAGTGGCTTTAGGCAAGTACATCCCTTCTCTGTGCCTTAGTTTTTGTGTCCACACAGTGGGGGTTATAACACCATCTGTGTCCTAAGGGGCTGTGAGAATCCATAAGGTTAATCAGGTAAGGAGCTTAGTCCTGTGCTGGGCAAAGGGTATCTCAAGAAATGTCAGGCGCTGGCCTTGGTCCTGAAGACTTCATGGTGATAAGGCCTCACTTCTTGAGCAGAGGCATAGGAGGGGCCCAGGCACAAAATTCTCAGTAGCATGGGACTGCATGGAGCCTGGACACAAAAAATAGTCTGTGCATGAAAGAAGTGGAGATATCTGGCAGTATTTTTACATATGTAAATACACAGAGATAATATGTGTTTTTTATTGATTGTTCTCAATATTGATTCAGTATTGATTGATTATATTATTGATTGTGTGCATCTGTGTGGGTAGCATGTGGAAAGTCCATCTGTGTTAGAAGCAGAGATTGAGTGGATATTGTATGGTGTTTTGTTATATGCTGTGCTGTGCTAAGTCACTTCAGTCAGGTCTGACTCTGTGCGACCCTATGGATGCAGCCCACCAGGCTCCTCTGTCCATGGGATTCTCCAGGTAAGAATACTGGGGTGGGTTGCCATGCCCTCCTCCAGGGGATCTTCCCAACCCAGGGATCAAACTCAGGTCTCCTGAATTGCAGGCAGATTCTTTACTATCTGAGCCATGAAGGATAATGATGTTATAATGACCTGAGAGAATTAAGACAGAATTCTAAAAGAAAATCTGCTTAGTGAAGAACCAGGAAGATACCTTTGTTAAATTGCACAGTGCTCTGTACCAATGAGCAGGAAAGTGCAGGGATGAATTGGTTTACTTGAGCAGATATAAACTGAAACACTCTAAAAGGGTATGCTGTGTGTGTGTGTGTGTGTGTGTGTGTGTGTGTGTGTGTGTGTTCTGGGCTCAGGGAATGGGTGGATGTTGGGATTCTATGTGCAGAAGGGACTGGTCCAGTTATTGCTGGGGGTCCTGTGAAGAGGTTTGTTTCTAGTCTCTCTACACTCTTAACCCCAACACATTCATTTGTCTTATAGCTGAGCTCTCACTACAGCCTAATGCTATGTCTTCTCCCACAGGCTGCAGTTTCCCCCAATGGGTAACACTGAGCCATGCAAACACTAGGCACTAATAAATACTTTCCCTATCCTAGGCAAGGCTCTAGAACAGATTTTTATAAAGGATGATTCTGTGTCATTCTTCCAAATAAAAAAATGATAGAAACCCAAATGGGCTTTAGCAACAACAACAACAACAACAACAAAACCCGGAAAAACAAGTGTGTGTCTGGTAGCTTCAGGAGCAGCTGGGTCTAGGGGATTTGAATGAAGAACCAGGCTTCAGCCCTTCTCTCTTCTCCAGGTTCTGCTCTTCTTTGCCCAAGCTTTAGTCTCGGGCACGTGCTCCTCACAGGATGGAAGCCCTAAGATCACCTCTTTCCTTCTTCAAGTCCAGCAAGAAGAAATTCTTTCTCTCCTTAGTCCCAACAAAAGTCCTAGAAATGAGCCTTAGAGGCTTGACTTGGGTCACATGTTCATCCTCGAATGAATCACATAGTTTAGGGAATAGTGGATGCTGTGCATCCTGAAACATGTGCCATCCTCTGGAAATGGGGTAGGGTACCCCCACATGAATCTCATGCACTGACGGTAGGGAGGCGTGCTCCCTCAAAGGAAAGAGAGGAAGATACTGCTTCCAGAAGACAGAAACTAAATGCTGAGCAGTGGGCAGATATGAATGCTGGAATCATGGCAGGGACCATCAAGAGCCAATCTGGGGCCACCAAGAACAAGTCCTTCCTGCCAAACTAATTTCCTGTTTGATTGGGTTATTGGCCTAGTAGATCAGAGCAAAGCAGGGGGCTCACGAGTCTTTGGCTATGCAGGGTATTTCCATTTATTCTGTGGCTGTGGCAGTTATATGTGAGCTAAAGGATGAAGTGATCAGAAGTTTCCCAAGTGGATGAAAAAGAAGCTGACTTATTGTCCCACTGCAACTTGTAGGCAGCATATAGAGAGCCACTGAGCTGTCCTTGGTCCTGCTCTGAGCCACCTGTTTAGTTACAACTTGATTGAAAGCATATACAACTTCCCAGACTCATCTGGTGATGACAGGAAGCTGAAGAAAACAGCAGACCCCCTGCCCTACATCCTCCATATCCTGAGAGGGCTCCATGTGGGAGAGAGGGATTAGATGTAATACAGTGGAATAGGACTGGGATGAATTGAAGTTTCTGAATTTAAATTCAGAAAACCAGCAACCCAGGGTAGATGGGTAACAACCTGTTGTTGGCAGCACCCATGGCAAAGACCTAGGGCAGTGTTCCTCAAAGAGAGGTTTTCAGACCACTGGCACCAGTAAGAAAAAAAAAACTGGTAGGGGATGGTGGGGGCTTGGTAAAAGTGTGGATTCCTAGACACCTCCCCTGAGTCAGGATGGGGAAGGAGCAGGGATTGGAGATTTCCATTTTAATCCCCATCACAGGAGCTTCTGGCACATCTTCAAGTCAGCAATGGTCTCGCCATGAACTCTGAGGTCCCTCAGTCTGGTGGGCATTAACAGTAGGATGTCACTGATCAAAGCTGACTGGGACCCTACTCATGCATGCACAAGGCCATGTGGCCAGGAGATATGCCATCTCACTTCAGGAGATGGCTTCAGAGAAGTGTTCCCACTGGAGAACTCCGGCAAGGGGCGGGGTGGGGGGCAATGTGTTAAGGGTGCCTGTAACAGCAGAACTGGAGAGAGAGAATCCAGGGTAGACCCAGACTTTGTGCTCCAAAGTCAAAGAAGTAAGTCTTCTGAAGAAAAGAAGTGGCAGACATGCTTGACATGGCCCCAGAAGATGAACCCAATGAGGGGCAGATTCCTGCTCCCTTGAGAAGAGACATTTCTGTCCAGCAGAGCAGTTGCCCTGTCAGTGGGGTATTGCAAGGGGCTACAGACACTTGCAGGAGGGTCCCCCCAGGAAGGATCTAGCTCCTCCTTCTCTTGGAGTCTGATGCTCAAGAGTAAATCAGGTTGGAGGTATCAGGTGCCCTCTTATCTGGCCATCAAGCTTTGGGTCTGAGATGAGCCCTTCCTGGCAGCCCTCCAAACTAGATTCTTACATAGAATTCAGGTGAGATGTCTACTCGCCCGTCTTCACAAGGGTATTCCTACTCCTTTTCCTGACATGGCCCTGAGTACCACTTGGAAGAGGACAGCTGACCTGAGTGACTAAAAGGAACTATGCATGTGAAGATCTGGGCACAGGAAAGCAAACAGGAAGGGATGGAGGTGGTATGAGCCTGGATGCTGGAGAAACAGAAGGGAGGCCACCATGGCCAGGGCCCACACAGAGTTGCAGAGTAGGCAAGGGGAGGGTTGTGCTGGGGCTGGAGGCTGTGGCCATTGCCACTGCTGCTGTGCATGTATTTCAGTAACTGCCTTCCAGGCGTGTGGTAGGTATGCACTTTCTTATCCTCTTGAGTGGGGCCATAGTTCTGGCCATTGAATTGTGAGTGGAAGTGACGTCCTTTCTAGACTGAGCCACTGATTGGGAGAAGGGTGTACCTCCAGAGCTCTCATTTCCTCTTCCTCATGGGAGAGTGGCTGCTTTTTCAGCCCCAGTCCTTGAGTGAAGAAGATCTGGAGCAATGGACCCATGAGAAATAAATCTTTGTTGACTTAAGCCACAGAAACTTGGGGATGGTTACTACAACACAACCTAGTCTATCATGACTGCTACACACACCATCTTATTCCAGCTGAAGAGAGGGGGCCAGAGAAATGACCAGAACAACTAAACTGAATAGAGAAAGAGACCCTTTCCCAAGTTCTCATCCCAAAGCAAAAACTGCAGGATGAAATTTAAGGGGCATGGACATTGAAATCAAACCTTGCACAGAGTCATCTCAGCTAACCTCACAATCATTGAATAAGATTGGCCCTGGGCATAGGGTTCTTTCCTCCCCCAAGCCTCAATGACCTCATCTATAAAATAGGTATAATAATGTTTATTTAATAGGATTCCTTGTGAGGATCAAACCAAATGTAATAGACATAGCAGTCTAGCACACACCATTAGAACATCATCTTAAAAAAAAAAAAAAAAGAACATCATCTTATACCCTAGCCCCAATCCCAGTCTTTCATCCTCAACTACTTCCCTCCAGTACCCAAATCCTAGTCCCCAACTATCTTCCCATAATGGGGGCTGAAAATGAAGATTCTGCTATTGTTTCACCTCTCTCACCCATTTCTTCCCTGAAAGTGGGATGAGGTATAGTGTCAGAGGGAGCAGCCTGGGCACACTGCTCCCCACAACTCACACACACAGTCCTGTTGGGTAGATCAGGGCCACCTGACACAGTCTATGCACAAGCAAACCCCAAAGCAGAGTTCAAAACCCAGAGCTGGTGGATATTTGTGGACATTTTCATCTGGGGTCACATGAAATCAAATTTTTTTAATTTTTAGTTAAAATTTTTTAATAAAAAAAACTTCATATACAATGGCTTGTACTGAAAATTTGGAAGATGTGGCCCCGTTGGGCCCCACCCTCTCAACCTGGCACCTGGAAAAGAACCAGCTGTGCCTGGAGATGGGACCCTGTGCCCAGTCCCCAGCGCTGCCCTGGCCTCCTTGGCACTGAAGCCCAGCATCTACAGATACCTAACTGGACACTGTCTGTGTTTTTCACAGCAGAGGTAAGAGGAAAGCAAAACATTTCTCACAACCCTTCTCTCTCAAAAGTGGGAAACAAAAGACAGACCGAGAGAGGGCCTCGTGTTTCAAGAAATATAGGAGAGCTCGTATCTCTTTGTGGAAGCGAAGACCATTCTTATGTCGCCCAGCGTGCAGCATCAATCGAGTATGTATCATCGACTAGCCTTTTAGAATGCCCATCGACTATAGGCATTTTAGTTTGCGACCCTGCCCTTACCCTTCTCATTCTCCTCCCGACACAGAGTAGGATCTTCTTTTTCTAACCACTCTCCTTGTGTACATGGTGCGCGTCCGTCATTTCCTTTCTCCTTCAAGGCAACCCTCTGTTTATTTAAACCCGATTAGGATATGGGGGTGGGGAACAGGAGGCTCCAGCGGCGGTCGTTGCTGGAGGCTCCGGGAGACACCGTGACTTGCCCAAGGTCACAGAGCTAGAAGACGGAGGCCCCTAGACTCTACCCCAGATCTCTCTAGCTCCCAAAACCCAGTGGTTCCTTCACGCCCACGTCTCCTGCGAGGTGCCCGCTGCGGGCGCAAACACTGCACGTCTTGTTGATTGCGCTGCGTCCTAGCGTTGTTTTCTTTAGGTAAACGGTGCCGTGGGGTTAGAGAAACCTAGGATCACTCTGAGGCCCACCTGGTTCTGTGGCTGGGACTGCGGGTGGCCCCTAGTCTGTCCTACCCGTGTACCTCTGCGCACGGGCCAAGGTCCGGGAGCTTCCCGCAGTCCCCTGTCCGAGCCGCGGGCTGGGTGGCGTACAGCAACACGCTGAAAGCCTCGGAGCGCGACCGGGAGGTGCGGAGTAGGGTGAGGTGGGGGTAGAGGGCTGCGCGGAACTGCCGCCAGGCACCGCTGTCCCTGGCCGCTGTCTGCAGCCTGGCGCCGCGCCGGGATCGCTGCAGCCTTGGGCCCCTCCCGGGCCACCTGTGCGCTGGCTGGTGGGCCCGGGAGAACCCGGATCCGGAGAATCGATCCACTCCGGGTTTCAGACTTTTGGCCGGTCCCTGGAGATCGCACAGGGAGGTGGGAGGCCTCCCGCCCACCACCCCAGCCCCTCCCTGGGGGAGCCTCGGGCAACGCCGAGAGGGATCCCCAGAGCTGGGGGTGGCCCGTTCGCGCGGCGCGGGGCTTCTGGGCCCCTCCTTCCTTCCCCCGCCCCGCCCTGACGCCGCCCAGTTCCGTTGCTCCAGTCCGGGTTTTGCGGCGCCCGCCGGCCCGCTCCCCGGCTGCGGGCTCCGCGCGGCGGCTGGCTCTGTGCGCGGCGCGGCTGGCGCTGCGCTCCGCCCCGGCTGCATTGCTGCGCTCCCGGTGCCCAAGGGAGGCACGCGCCGCGTGCGCCCCGCAGCCGGCCGCCGGGAGGCAGCGCAGTCCGCTGGCATGGGCCCCGGGGGTGCCCGGGGCCGGGGCTCTGGGCTGAGGCGCTGAAAGGCGTCCTCCTGTCTGCGGGGCCCCGCGCCCGGCCCGCCCGCCTGCCCGCGGCCATGGCCGTCCTGTCCGGCCTGTGGCCAGCGCTCCTGGGCATAGTCCTCGCCGCCTGGCTCCGCGGTTCGGGTGAGTCACGCGCGCGCTCTGGGGAGGTTTGCGGGGGACCGTGCGCGCGAATGCTCATTGCTCTAGGGGTCCCTAACCCGCGCTGCCGGACCGGTTTGGGAGCCCCCCGAGGCCAAACTTTGCGAGGCGGGACGCGGGGGGCCGCCTGTCGCTGCTGCGCAGCTTCCCCGCGCGCTTCCCCGGAAGCCTGGGTTCTGCCAAGTCCAGGAGCAGCTGTCAGCGCGTGGGGCTGGCGAGTGTAGACGCCCCACGCTTCTAGGCGGGGGAAGTTTGCTGGTTGCCCGGCCCCAGCGCAGGGTTGGGGGTTTAGGTCAAAGCCCCGGGGAGTCTGGCTTGGCCGGTTAGCCGGTGAGAGGGTTTTGACCACATCCCAAGTGCCCAGGAAATTGAGGACGGGGTTTAAGATACCGTTTCCCGGCAGCATCTGCCCCAAACAGCTACTCACAATTCCCAGCTTGGCACCTGGCCGCTGCCCACGTCCGGAACACAGTGTCCTCCTCTGTCCCCGCCACACACTCTCGCACACGCGCACACTCAGGCGTGGAGGCGCATACACCAGCCCCCGAGCCCTTGCAGTCCCGCACAGTGGAAGCACCAGGGCCCCGGCACTGTGGCTCCTGGCCCTCCTGGTGCATAGGGTCCAGAGTTGTGTGCGTGGAAGCTCTACCGCTCTCCCCACTCTGTTTCTCTGGCACAAGCCTTCTCCCTCCCCTCGTGTCCCTTTGGCCACCCTCACCTGCCCCATAACTCAGCCCTCAGCCCACTCCTGGGGGTGGGAGGAGTTCCCCTGCATCCTTTGTCTGCTCTCCCCAAGCTTCCTTCCACCTAGGCTGAGTTGTTGGGGCCTCCTGATGGCTGCCCGCCCCCCTGCACTTAGCAGAGCTGAGCACCTATGTGGACGGGAGGGGGTCATTTGTGTGATCAGGGGGGCATGGAGCTTGCCATAGCAAATCTTGATTCTTGCAGCCCTGAGACCCTGGGGGCTGCCTCTGAGCCTGGCCAGGCCATTGTCAATCCCAGGGGTGTCAGAAGGGAACACTGGGGTTCCTGAGAAAGGAAGCCAGACTGACTGAAGAGGAATGAGTGAAAGCTCGGAAAGCAGCCTGATGATTGAGGCCGATGTCCGTTTCCTTCAAGGGTCTCTGTGTAGTGCATCCTGCATCCACTGGCTAGCCGCCCTCCCCACCCTGCCCCCACAGTCTTCCCTCCCTCACCCATCCACTCTCCTTTTCCATCCCCCCAGCATCCCCCCACTGAATCCTCACTTTAACAAACCCCTCTGCCCATGACCTCCCCTCCACATCTGGGAGATTGCACTGCCACTGGGTGTGTGTTCCTGTTGCACACACGTGCGTGTTAGGCGTATGTGTGCATCGCTCAGGGGGCACGGGTTGAGCCACTGACCGTGGTGAGCTGGGGGGTGTTCATGCCCCGCGCATGGGGGAGGTGTTGCTAGATACCCAGTAGGGGCCCAGGGCTTGTTTACTGAGTCTGATGCATGCGGGAAGGTTGCGTGGTCATATCTGCATGTCGCCCCCGTGAGCACGTGTGAGGGCTCTGGGCTGGCATGTGTGGCCTGGCGATGACGGGGGCTGGCGATGTGTGCAGCCCGGGTATGTGTGTGGCCAGATGAGCGTGTGTGGTGGCAGGCCCGCTGCACGTGTGTGACGGTTGTGAGCAGTGGCACAGGTGAGCATATGTAGACGAGAGGGTGATGGGTACTGGTGAGTCTGGGTGCCGCAGCCCCAGGGGGTGCTGCGTGGATCTCTCAGGACACAGAGTCCAGGTACCGCATCCCAGGGCCGTGGGGCACCTGTTGGGACCTCATGCAAGGTTGCCCAGGGCGCTGGCGGGTGGGCACCAGTGCCGCAGGGCTGCCCTGGAGCAGAGCCTGCCTCCGGCATCAGCCCTCAGGCCTGTGTGAGGGGCTGCTGAAGGGCATGGGGTCCTTCTTGTCATTTGGGGCCCCTTTACTGCTGGCCCCCGCAGGTTCTGGGCACATGTGCCCAGCAGGCTGGCCCTGCGCTGACCCTGGCTCCTCCCGCATCGCCCATTCAGCTCCTTGGCAACAGCAGCCAGTGAAAAATGGGTCTGAGGGAGGGACAGCCAGCCAGGCTGCAGGGGGCGCCGGGGGGCCAGCAGGATCGGAGCCTCCTGCTCCCCAGGCCAGGTGCCCACCCTCTGTCTAAAGCCTGTCCCTTGGCACTCACCCAGGCAGGTCCTCTCTGTGCCCCCACATGCAGAAACCACCTGTCTCATAGGCTTTTCCCATTCATACCCGCTCACACAGCTGGTACCTGCCTCCCCGCCCCTGTGGGCTGCACACACCTGCCGGCCTTCTGGTCTCAGATCTCTGAACTCCTGAGGGGAGGGGCCCACAGGGAACTGGACCTCCTGAAAGGGGGGGCTGGGGGCATCCCAGAGCCGTGGTCACCTCCTCAGCCCCTCTCCCACCTACAGGGTTGATCCGGACCCACTTTCCACCCCCCATCAGCTGGGGTCATTGGTTGCTGGGAGGGGGTCTTCATTCTTCAGGGCTAAGAGATACCCTGCTGTCACTCACCATGCCTTGGGAGGGGGGGGTCTGCTCTTTGGCAGCCCACCAGGCACCCATAGGAGAGGGCTGGTCCTCTGGCCCTCCTGCTTTTCCTGCCCTGTGCTGGGAGGAACTTCCTTTAGGAGCCTGGGGACTGGCACTGATACAGGTACCAGACCCCCAACCTAGAGGCACTGACGGACCTGGTTCCTAGGAGCAGCCAACTTTGGCCTCAGCCAGGGGCCAGGGGACTTCCCAGGTAGCGCTAGTGGTAAAGAACTCACCTGCCAGTGCAGGAGATATGAGAAACACAGGTTTGATTCCTGGGTGGGGAAGATCCCCTGGAGAAGGGCATGGCAACCCACTCCAGTATTCTTGCCTGGAGAATACCCATGGACAGAGGAGCCTGGTGGGCTACAGTCCATGGGATCACAAAGAGTTGGATGTGACTGAAGTGACTTAGCATGCATGCACAGGGGCCCGGACTCCCCTGTCTTACAACCCTTTCTCTTGTCTTGCGCTGCTCTGGGCCCCAGACCTGCAGACTGAAGCCATGAAGTCTGAGGCAGAAGCTGCCCTGAGCCAGGTATGAGGGATTTCTCCAGGCAAGGGCCCTAGTGCTGGGCTTGGCTGCCTCCTGAGAACAAGTGTACAGGCACACACACACACACGTGCACACACACACGCATGCATGCACACACATGCACATGCATGTGCGCACACATGCGCGTGCGTGCGCGCGCGCACACACACACACACACACATTGTTTCGTGCACATGCCAGACCTGCTCTTTCCAGGCCAGCCCTCTCCTGCAGTCCGTCCTCCCAGGCCCCCTCCCCCTTTCCCCCAGCCTGGGGCAGGAAACCTTCGAGTCTCTCTTGGCTCTAACCTTCTCCTTCACGCTTCATGTCTAATCTATCACCAGGTCCTCCAGCTCAGTCCTACTTGTGACTTTGCTCATGTCCCTCTCCTCCTTTGTCCCTCCCCACCCAGCCCTTCCCCCTCACCTTTCTCACCTGGGCTGGTGCCGTGGCCACCCCTCACTCCCTCCCTCCTCTGCATCCTCCACCTAGACTGATGCGGCTGGTGCCCAGGCTCGAATGCACGAGAACGCCTTCTGTGGCACCCCAGTGGCAGCAGGGAAAGTCTGAACCCCGAGCCCAGGAGCCCTTAGGGAAACACCTGCAGCACACACATCCCTGGGCGGACATGTTGGCAGGTTAGGTGTCCTCCCTGACTCTGGCCATCCACACTCCCAGACAAGCTCTGGCTTCCACCCACTGTACTTCCCATGCCTTGCAAAACGTGGTGCCCCCTCCCCCAGCCAGCCAGCCACGATCCCCATCCTATACCCCAACATCCTCAAATTCTGGTCAGGGCCAGGCCAAGCCTTCGCTGCTGCTGCCAGTCCCCACTGTGCTGTGATCATCTCAGCCTCCAGGTTCAATCCAGCCCTGCCTCCTCATACCCATGAGGGGGCCACGGCCCACTGGTAAGCTCCAAGTGGGCTCCAGGACAGAGCTTCTGACTCTTCAGCCCTGGAGTGGCCTGGGGCAGCATCTGGGGCAGGGGGGCACCTCCTCACTCGTGCCAGGGCTTCCCACAAGTATTGCCGTTGTCAATGGCGCTATGACCCTGTTCTCAGCCCCCAACATGCTCCGAGTCACAGCCAGTCAAATGCTTATTTCTCTTTTTATTTCCTCTGCTTGAGTTTGAGTTCTCTGGCTAGACAAGGGGACGGTGGGGTGGGCGCTGTGGCTGGGGAGTGGGGAGAAGTTTGCTCTGTTCCTTCGCAGCTCTCCTCATCCGCCCCGCCCCCCACATCAATCCTTGTGCCTAAACACAGACTGCCCTACTCCAGGGAGGCCGGCAATGGCTCCTGTCCAGGGCCAGGACCAGCTAGCTGACGCCCCCACACAGATGGCAAACCAGCTCCCTGGAGCCTCTGTGTTGTGGGTCCCTCACACAGGTGCACCAGTGTCTGTGGAACAGGAACCTTGCCTGCCCCAGCCCTCCCAGGCACAGATGTTCCCAGGTGGGTGTCTTCTCTTGTGAATAATGTAATTCTGGACCCCAGACCTGCAGACTCTAGCCCCTGGAAGGTGGGGCTGAGGGGCACCCCCCTCTGATAGTACCCATCCTGACCCTGACCATCTGTCTGAGTGGCCTCTTCCTCAGGCCCCACTCCGATGCTCAGGGCTGGCGTTGACACCAAGACTGGAGGTTCATTGAGCACCAAGCAGGGCTCCCAATTCCCAGACCCAGCAGAGCCCAACCCCTGGGCCCCAACCCTCCTCACCACCCAGATGGGCACCCAGCTTCCTGCAGTCAATTCTGCTGACCCAGCTCTCCATTCCCCTTGTCTGCTCCCAAGAGAGTGGCATTGAAGGGTCCTCCTGTGATTCCGTGGTGGCTCAGATGGTAAAGAGTCTGCCTGCAATGTGGGAGACCCGAGTTCCATCCCTGGGTCAGGAAGATCCCCTGGAGAAGGAAATGGCAACCCACTCAGTATTCTTGCCTGGAAAATCCCATGGATGGAGGAGCCTGACATGCTACAGTCCATAGGTTTGCAAAGAGTCGCACACGGCTGAACGACTTTACTTTTACTTCCTTTCCTGCCTCTGGGGAGCCTGTAAGGTAGAATGGAAAAGGCAGGGCTTTGGAGGCAGACAGGACAGGCCAGGTTTCAGTCTAAGCCACCTGACCTTGGATGAGAAAAAATTTTTTCCCCAGCCTGTTCCCACCTTTGGAGAATACGGTCACCTCTGCTCCCTGGGGTTAGAGTAACAAGTTGATGGGCGACACTGAGTGCCCAGGTGGACCCCAACATGGAGCAGGTACCTGTGTGCCTCCTTCCTCCATTTTCCCTGGCATTTGAAGGGAAGTGAGTTAGGACAGGGTGGGGTCTTAAGCTGTGTCAGGCTCCAACCTCATATATAAGGGAGAAGACCATCTCTATAAACTGTTTCACTTCTTGCTGCCCCTAGGAGAAGTCATTGCTTCTAGTTGGAAGAAGCCTCCTACCCACCCCACCTCATCTATACTCATACCACCCCTCGCAGGGCACCTGCTTCAGACACTTGATTCAAACACCAGTCCCCCCAGGGTGAAAAGAACTTTGGAGATTCTGTGAAGATGATCATTTGGGCCCAGTTTGTCCTGGATCTGTGGTGACCAGCTCTGACACACAGAACATGGCAGCAAAGCAGGGGTGGGCACCCGAGATGCAATTCAATTCTGGTTCAGACTCTGCCATTGGATTACTGTGTGACCCTGAACAAACCACTTAACCTCTCTGGGCTGTCTTCCTCTGTATGCTAATGGGCTGGGCTGGATAACTACTGGGGGCTATGCCCAGAGAGGCTGCCTCGTGAGCCTGAGATAGACTGTACACTCAGCAGCAGGTTCCCCCAGGAACTGTTCACATCTGCCCAGCACCTGCCAAAGCCACCAACCACGCTGGCAGCAGCTGCCTGTGTTGCCTTGGAACCAGGTGGCTGTTGCAGCAGGGCCGAAGGTGACTGTGACATAGAGGTGGGAGCTGGGAGTTCCAGTGCCCTGGCAAGGAAGCCAGGTCCTGTTTGGCTGGTTGAACACCCCCCAGTGGCAAAAACAGGCCTTCGCAGGATCCCCAGAAGGTCAGCGTGCCAGCGCCTGAGGCCTACCCACTTTCTGGGGACTGATAGAAGATGCTGCAGACAGCCTTTGACCCCCTGGGAGCCAGAACCCCAGGCATGCGTAGGAGGTGGTAGGGTGGTTGAGTTGGCAGGCTCTGGGGTCTGGGTTTGGACCAGGGCTCCAACGAGGGTG
The DNA here is from genome assembly GCF_055505025.1 of Bos grunniens. Classification (NCBI taxonomy): domain Eukaryota; kingdom Metazoa; phylum Chordata; class Mammalia; order Artiodactyla; family Bovidae; genus Bos; species Bos grunniens. The sequence goes on from NC_141171.1 coordinate 38,310,050, forward strand.
AGGCAAGGGAGGGGCCTAGGGTGCAAGATTTATGTCATGCAAGTGCAGGGCTGATCCTGAGAGCAAAGACTTCCTTACATCTGTGCTCTCGACACCCTCTGCCTCACCCTAGTCCTGGCCGTGGATGTAGCTCCTCCCTGTACTCCTTCATTTCATGTCTCTAAAATATCATGTGTGCATGCGTGCTAAGCTGCTTCAGTCGTGGTCCAACTCTGTGTGACCTCGAGGACTGCAGCCCGCCAGGCTCCTCTGTCCATGAGATTCTCCAGGCTGAGTGGGCTGCCATTTCCTCCTCCAGGGGATCTTCCCCATCCAGGGATCGAACCCGCGTCTCTTATGTCTCTTGCATTAGCAGGCGGGTTCTTCACCACTAGCGCCACCTGGGAATCAGCCAAAATATTATAAAAGGACCTAATTCACAGGGTCCTTGTGTGGATTAGGCAGATCGATGCATGTCCATCCTGGCATACAGGAGGTGCTCAAAAAATGTGAGCAATCGAGGTGACGGATATGGCAAAGGGCACTGTTCCTTCCTCTCCTCTCCTACAGAGAGTGGGGGAGCCCTCCCACTTTGTGGGAGAGGATGCAGCTAGGGGTCCAGAAAGAGGTCAAAGGCCTGGGGATGGGGGGCTGGCCTGGTGTCTTTTCTCTGCCCCCTTTGAGGGATGACAGGGGTAGGTCGGTGATCAGAAGTCCCCTGCCTCTCCCTCTCTCCAGAGGGAGACTGGTCATTGGCTGGGCCATCCCAGCCCTGTTTGAGATGGAGGAGACAGGGAGATTCATGGCCATCAGGAGAGGCCTAAGTGGCAGCTGCTCCCCAGAGTAGGCCACAAAGGGCATATTTGAGGTCCCACTTAGATGGGGGAGGGGACTCAACTCCCTGCCTGTCCACAGTGAGAGCACCAAGGGCCAGTGTCCTGATGGGTGAGTCCCCCAGATTCAGGCCCCTCCCCACGCCAAGATGTCAGAGCTGTGTCCCTCTGGAAGGCTCGGGGTCACCTTGAGCTCCAGGCGAATGCCTGGCTGAGGTCTGGGGAGGGGCAGTCATTCTAGACTGATCCTTGGAGAGGGAGCTCTGGCCCCTGTAACCCACCCCTACCGTAGACCTCTCCAGCCAGGATGGCAGATGTGACTCTCCGTGCCCCACCCCAGCAGATCCAGCCCAGAGCCTGCAGGGAGATACACCCCGATTTAGACCCTACCCCCTCCTTACTGGAGCACAGACCAGATGGAGTTGAGGGGCTGTTGGTTTTTCCCATATCCGCATCTTTCCAGCCCTTCTCTCCCCTTCCCCCACCAAAATAAAAAAGGGGGATGACGGGCACTGTCATGTAGGAATGATTCTGTATCGTCCCAGCGTGACCGGAGCCTTCCCCTCTTCCCAAACAACCCCCACCAAGTTGTCCGGGATAGCTCGGCGGGCAGGGGTCCGGGACTAGCGGCAAGCCTCCGGCTGGGCGGGCGAGCTGCGGGGCACGTGAGCGGCCGGGGGCGGCAGGTGCCCGAGCCAATGGGAACCGGAGCCCAGGGATTAGCAATTAGCCGCGGCGCCGGCCCGGGCCCTGGGGAGGGGCGCGCCCCCGGGCCATTCTGGGAGAAGGGGCACCACGCGTCCAGCTCCACCGCCTGGGCCCCGGTCCCCGCCTCCGCCCGGCGCGGGGTAATGAGTGAGCGGTAAACTCGGCGGCCGCGCGGGGAAGGGGCGGGATCCCTCCGCCCGCCAGCCCGCCCGCGGCCGCCCGCCGGATTAGCGGCTCTTTGTTCGGGGCCTGTTAACAAGTTCCTGGCTGAGCGCTCGGCTGCCGCCCGGGGAGCAGGCGTCCAGCCTCCGGGCACGGCAGCAAGGCGGCCTCTGCGGCTCCTCGGTTCCCGCGCTCGCCCGGCTGTAGCTCTCACCCCCGCCGCCTGCCCCCGGATCCCCGGAGACGTGGCCGGGCGGTGGGCCCCTCTGGCGGTCTGGTGCGGGTAGCGCTTCCAGAGCCCCCTCGGCTGACCTCGCGGCGGAGAGGAGGAGACTGCTGGAGCACCTCCCGTAGGCGTGCGCCGCTGGGGTTCGTCTCATTTTCCAGATGTGGGAGGGCACGGCTTCCCGAGGTCCCGCGTTGCCTTACTAGACAGGCCTGGGGTTTCAGGATGGGGTTGGGATACCTCCTCCTTCTGCTAAGAGGATTTGAAGCCTGGGGCGGGAATAGGAGGAGGCTTCGGTACCTGAAACTGTCACATCTATGGTCATAATTACCTTGGTGATGGTGGGAACCGTGTCCAGTGTTGGACTCTACCGGCATCTTGTGATCAGAACCGCAGGACAACCCAGGAGGTAGGTGAGGTTAGTCCCATTTGTTAGATGAGAACATTGAGCCTTAGAGAAATGGCAGAGCTGGGACTTTGTTACTGCTTGGCCGCACCTCCCCCACCCACACCAGCAGGGAACAGAACAGAGTCCCATATGTCCATTTACTGTCAGGGCCTTGTCTGGTGTCCCATGGACTTAAAAGCCCACTGGAGAGTCACAGGACCTTGCTTCTTTGCATGATCTTGGGCTAATCTGAAGTCTGCGTGTGTGCTAAGTCTCTTCAGTCCTGTCTGACTTTTTGTGATCCTATAAACTGTAGCCAGCCAGGCTCCTCTGTCCATGGTATTCTCCAGGCCAAGAATACTTAAGTGGATAGCCACGCCCTCCTCCAGGGGATCTTCCCAGCCCAAGGATCGAACCTGCGTCTCTTAGGTCTCCTGCATTGGCAGGCAGGTTCTTTACCACTTGCTCCACCTGGGAAGCCCTAATCCCCTGTCTCCCAGAGCCCATTTTCCCCCTACATCCTGCCTCTTCATACCACCCTGCCACCAGGGTACAGGCTCTTTCTAAACCTGGGCTGGGATGTCCAGGCCACAGGATTTTAATTATAAAAATCCCTGGGGGTCAGCTTTCCAACTTAGCTGGGGCCACACACACACAGGGTGGCTGGGACTGTTCAAAACAACTTTCTTACATAAGATGGAATCTTTTGTGGGAAGCTCCCCCAGATAGTTCTTGACTTTTTCTTCTGGGGCCACAGTGGGTGGATTCTCCCTTTTCATTTACTTAATACAAGGCCCCATCTGCCCTTTCTCAGGTCAGGCACCTCCTTTCCACTCAGCTGTTCCTCATGTAGCAGGTTCCAAGTCCCCTTCTCTATCCCCAACGTCTTTGTTAGCTTCTCTGGATATCAGTCCCAGGAGGGCATCGCACTGTGACACAATGCCCTGGCACAGACTGTCATAGGATACTAAGTGTGTCTGTTGCAAATATTGAAAAATCCAACCCAAATGGCTTAAGAAAAAAAGGGAGCAGGGAAGGATTTTTTTGCCACGTGTAACTGAAAGGCCAGGGGTAGCTCTGGCTTCAGGCATGGTTGGATCCAGGGAAAATGTATGACCAGGATTCACCCCTCATCTCTGCTCTGGCAGGATAGGGAAGTGTTGCTGCCACTCTCCAAAAACCTTTCCTCTCACAGTCCCAAGGTAGCTGCCAGGAATTACCAGAGCTACATCCTTGCAGGCCTAATCCAGGAAAAAATAGAGAATCTCTCTTCCCTTAGCCATCCAACAAACGTCCTTGTCTCTCATTGTTCCAACTCAAATGCTCTCAGAATGAGCCAGTCCCCACAGCCAGTGGTTATGGTCGTGCAGGTTAGCTTGGGCCCAAGCCACCTATGTCGCTGTCCTCTTACCAAGGCTGTTTGCCACCACTCGCAGCTTCTTGTCCAGGGAGAAGGGATGGGCACACAATCGTCAGATATGCTATCAGTGCCTTTTATCCAAGTATTTAATAGAAATCCTGACTAGCTCAAAGGGCACAGCCTGAGGCTCAAAGGTAAAGACCCAACTGTGGAGCAACATTAGTCATTTAATCGGCTGTGTTAGAAAACAATGCTGGCCATTCCAAAGATTTTGCGTTCCCTTTAATGTGTGGCTCAAATGGTAAAGCATCTGCTGCAATGCAGGAGACCCAGGTTTGATTCCTGGGTCGGGAAGATCCCCTGGAGAAGGAAATGGCAATCTGCTCCAACACTCTTGCCTGGAAAATCCCATGGACAGAGGAGCCTGATAGGCTACAGTCCATGGGGTCGCAAAGAGTCAGACATGACTGAGCGACATCACTTTCACTTAATGTGTTATTACCTGGTTTGTGCATCTACATTTGCTGATCTTGAGATATTTTATCAGGTACCTGGCTGAAGTCCGGGCACACTGTCTCCAGTCTGAGCCTAACCTATCAGAGTAGTAACTCTATGATAAGGGAAGCTGGTCTGGTGTGACAGGTCTTTGGGGGTCCCAGCTTGTTTCTCAGTGTCCTTGGTCATGTGAAGCTGGCTCAGATGCACTACCAGAACCGTGCCTGGGGTCTGCATCGGGTTCACCAGGATGGGGCCGTTGCAGTGGACAATTGTTGTTGGGTTTGTATCTGTCCAGCTTCCATTCCTAGCCCCATCAGGACCCTCTGACCTCTCCCTTGGTACACGCATGGTCAATATTCAACAGGCCCCTTCATCTTGAAAGCAGGGCCCAGGTAAGGCAGGTTGGTAATTTCCCTATCCTGGTTCCTTTCCTGCTTCAGAGCCTTCTTTTTTAAGCCTCTTTCCCCTTCTCTCAGCAACCTAGTTTTTCACTAGAACTTCCCCCTTTTTGCTTAAATTTGTAAGAAGCAATTTCTGTTGCTTGCAGTCAAAGAACATAACTGACGGATCCACCAAATACAGCTTTCTTGTTTCTTCGGCCACAGTCAACTCATCTGCCCCATGACTGCCCCAGGCCTGTGCCTGGACCTGGGGTGTGGTTTATTAGGACCTAGAGACCTGAGCTCCTTCACAGCAGTCACTAAGCCTGTCCTGATCTCACCTCTTGCCTTCAGTGCTTTCTTACTAGTGTTTATCCTGCCTCTCCACTTCAGTGTCCTCAGATGGGGTGGAGAGGCAGGCCTTCCAGCACCTCCCAACCAGTCAGAAGGCCTACCCTTTCTTGGGCCTCCTCCTCCAAGCCCCTCCTGCCCCAAGTTGTGTTGGCACTTCCCACAAACCTCTGAGGGACCTGAGCTTAGGCTCCCCAGCTTGGTTCTCCATTCCATGCCTCTCATCAGTGGCACTGTCCTTAGTTGGTGGCCAGCTTTCCATGTTGGGCATGTTTGGTTAGAATATACCACTTTCTGAGAGTGCTTTCCTTCAGATCTTTTGGGATAACACAGCCAGAGGCCCATCTTTGAGACCCACCCAGTCCTCTCAAGACCCCATGCTTTTAAGACTCCTGGCTCCACTGAGGGGGCTTGTCTTTGGGGTGAGTTGCCTGAAGCCTGGCACCCATAGGCTAGGATGCCCTTCGGAGGGTGGTCAGCCTCCCCTCCCCAGCAGTAATGTGCCGATGAATGTTTAACAGTTGGCTCTCCGGGAAAGTGCAGGACAGAGCTGCCAATTTCTATGGTGTAAATACTCCCACGATGGCCTATTTCAAGCTACCAATGTGATGTTGACCAGCTTGCAAAATTCCAGAAATTTTAACAACAGGCTCTCCTAAGCCAGGATGAGCTGGCTTCAGCACAGTGCTTTCCCCTGGTCACCCCAGCCCTCTGAAGAAGTGGTGACAAAAAGAGAGTGACAGTGGCTCTTTGGGCCCCTCCCTGCTGGATCCATTGACCTCCCCAGCTCTTCAGTGGACTGTGGGATGGGATGTCAGGCACTAGACGGTTAAGAGTCAGGGCTCTGAAACAGAATCCTAAACTGGGTGACCTTAGATAGGTGATTTCAGCTCTCTGTGCCTCGATTTTCTCATCTAGAAACTCTGGATAATGAAAGGCTTCTACTTCGTAAGGTTGTGAGGATTAAATGAGTTATTCTGTTTGAAACACTTAGCCCAATGCCAGACCCAGGCTAAATGCTCTATAAATGGGAGCTGCTGCCGATGCTCTGTGGACAGCGATGGGGATACTCACTCTTGGCCCCCTCTGTGACACCCACTTAAGTGGTGGGGGGAGCAGGTTCTTGGTTGACAACAGTGACAGGGAGCATCAGGGCAGGACCCTGCAGATCTAGAATCTTGGAAAGGTGCTCATTGAGGGGTGATGGGCATTCATGAGGGGGCCTGAGAAGGAAGGTTGATGTAGTGAGAGATGTCTCATCCAGAGGGCTTGACCAGGTATGACTCCTGAACAGCCTGGAAGCCAGGGTGGGTTCCCAGGACATGCAGAGCAGAGAGGTGGTGGGGGTTACAGCAACATTCAAGAGCCCAGCCAGGCCAGGCAAGGACAACCTATCTGCTGACCTGCAGACTAGATTGTGGCTTCAGGGCTGGCCCTGGCCACACCACTTCCTCTGTTCCCAACTGTGGGTGTCCCAAGGCCAGAGGAGGAGAGGGACTCTGCCTGAGACCTTAGTGTTGGTAGCGCTGGCCAGACAGGGAAGGGAGGGGAAAGAGCACACAGGCGTTCCCTGGTGACAGCGTGTGTACAGGGGAGCCAGGAGGCGCAGCCTGGCTGAAGCAGACGGTGCCTGTGGGGGACCAGTGAGCGACAGGGCCGGCTACATCGTTGAGCTGGGGAGTGACAGGCAGTGAGCAGTGTTTAAGGAAGATTAATCTGGCAGCACATGGAGGATGGATGAGAGCAGAGAGAGGCTGGAGGCAAGGAGACCAGCCAGGAGGCTGCAGCGGTCATCCAGGCAAGAAATGACGAGGCCTCCCTTCTCAGGGATCAGGCAGTGGGGATGGAGTCAGAGAGATGGATGTGGGAGACATTTGAAGGGAGGAGCCTCTGGATGTTGCATGTAGGGGGTGAGGGATGGGAATGAGGCAAACATGATTCAGAGCTTTCAAGCCTGGGAAAGTGATGTCAGAAGCAGAACCAGGACGGGGAGCCTCAACAGGGGAGAAGCTGCAAGAGGCTTTACAGAGCTATGAGCTTCACCCTGCCAGGCCCTGCCTAGAGCGTGGACATCACTCAGGGACTTTGGCCACAAGTAACAGAAACTGGTTCTAGTCAGGTGAAGCAAAGAAAGTGTAACCGGGGTGGTCAGGGCTGGCAGATCCAATGAATAACCGAGGGACAGACAAAATCATGTCCTGGGAGAGAGGTCTTCAAAAGGTCAGGGCAATGATGGGGCGGTCCTGTGTAATTCAAGGCACTGAAGGCAGGAGGGGAAAGTGGATTTGCTTTGTTCTGTATAGACTTAGAGGGTAGGGTCAAGACCCGCAGGTCAGACATGAGAGGCTGAGAAAGACCTTCCTAATGAGCAGTGACAACTGTGGCCTTGGCAGGCAGGGAGCTCCCCATTGGTGGGGCTATTGAAACAGACTCTGTTGGAACTGTCAGGGAGACTGTGGAATGGTTGCAGGTGGCCCTGGTGAGGTCCCATGGTAAAGGGGAAAGGGTGGACTTTGGAACTGACTTGGCCTCCACCCTCAGCCCCACGCTTACTGGTTGGCCTTGAGAAGCACCTTACCTTTGGGAACTGGGCTCTCTGGAGGGATGACCTCACCTCGTGGAATTTTGTTGTTTCTTTGGTGCTCATTGTTTTGACTATTCAACACACGTCACTGGCATAGCACTCTTCTCTAGGTGACCTCCAACACCTTGGAGGGGTCCTGGTGGGACTGTCAATCAGGGGGGCCCACCCTCCTCCTAGAAAACACCTGACCAGGCTGGCAAATCCTAGTGGAGATCTTAGGCACGGTGATTGGTCCATAGCGGCCCTGGGACCTGGCCTAAGCCAATCAGGATCCTTCCCGTGGTTTTTCCCACCTGGCAGTGGAGGAGCCCTCCTTTTTCCCTCTGGGATCAGCAGCTGTGAAGATGCAGACAGAGATGTTGGACCAGTGGCAGCCATTTCCCCCTTATAGGGAGAGAGCCTGGCTGCAGAGGGAACTATGGCCAACACAGAGAGACAGGCAGGAGAGGGAGCTGTCTGGTGGCCCCAGAGACTCAGGAGCCCACACCTTTTCCCTCAGTCCTGTAAGCTCCCCACCTCAGCCTTCCCAGCACTTGAGCCAAAAGCTTCCTGCTTTAGGCTTATGCCAGCTTGGCTGGATTTCAATGCCCTGTACCTGAAAGGGACCCTAGCACCAGGTCTCGGGAGGAAGATATGACAATGGGGACAAAGTACCCACCCAAAGATGGCTGGGTGGCAGTGTGCAGGGCATGGCAACCTCACATGGCAGACAGAACATTCTAGACAATAGTAAGTTCATATGCAAGTCCAGATTTGGGGATCCCCTTGAAAAGTTGGATCTGGGCACTGAGCCCATTTTCCTGGGTGGGCAGGGGCTGGGACCTGGCTACCTCCTTGACTGGTGTACACCCCTGTCTTATGCAGCCCCACTTGCAGGCACCCTGAGACTGCATTCTCACCCCAGCACAACACCAAGAAGATGTGCGGAAGCCTTCCTCCTCTCCCTTCCGACTCTAGAGCCTGTTTTGGGGGCTTAGATTTCACCTGTTCAATAGAGGTGGCAGCAGCTAGTCAGGTGGAAGAGGCTAAAAGCTTATGGAAAACCTGGGATGGGCGCTTTGAGGGGCATGGATGGCAGGAAGTGGAGATGCAAGGCCCATTCAGAAGGAGCTGGTCACTATGAGCTTGAGTCCTGTTGTAAGGGGTGATTGGGGAATGGCTGCAGCTGAGATGGAAATGGAGGATTGGCAGAGTGATTCTGAGAAAGCCGAAGGAGGCCACTAAGAGAGCCCAGGAGTCCAGGGAGGAGTTTTGAGGACAGGGTGGCAGCCGCGAGGAGGGCTGCAGGGAAAGCCCCTGTAGACGAGGCCTGGAAGGTGTGCATGCGCATGCTCATGAGCAAGTGGCACCAGAAATTGGTGCCTGAGTTCCTGTGCCCAGAAGCATGAACCAGCCTTAGAGAAAGGGACAAGTCTGGTGGGCAGGGAATAATGGCCACTTGGAATCTGAAGAGCTTCAAGAGAAGGACATTAGAAGCCAGAAAGGGATCCTTGAGGGCTTCAGTGCAGGAGCCTGGGCACAGGGAGCAGGGGCTGGCTGGATGGTTGAGATTGCTCAATGCTTGCAAGGTTCTTGCACACAGCTTTCTGCAGGCAGCCTCAGAGGGGAAGTGACTGCCTGAGTCACACGCAGCCACCGCAGGCCAGGTCCCAGCGCCAGCCCCTCTGAGCACAGATCTGTGCCAGGGGTTGGGCAGAAGGCTGAGGGCCCCAGGGAGCTTTTGAGGAAAGCTGAGAGGATGGACTGGGGACAGGGCTGAGTGAAGATGCGAACACATCAGTCCTTAAGGAAGCAGTGATGTGGACCTACTGCGGACCTACAGATACCGACTGAGCAAGGCGAGTTCCATCACCACGCTCATAAAAAGTAGACAGACTCAGATAATGCAGAATGCTTTCCAGGATTCGGAAGGCAGGCAGAGAGGGCCATGTGACCCATGACCCTGGGTGAGCTAGATGCAGGTGTGTTGGCTGGCATATTAGCCTGGATGGTCAGGCCTCTCCAAGGAGGTGATCTGTGAGCTGAGACCCTAATGACAAGAAAGAGCCAGCCATGTGGGCAGCGCCCCAAAGCTGGGAAGAGCATGATTTGTGGAGGTGCACTGTGGTCCAGGCACAGGGAAGTGTGGAGCTGGGTGGAGAGGAAGTGGGACTTGTCTCTGTGCTCATTTATGCCATGTGCCCCCTCAGCTTCCCAAAAGGTGCAGTCAGAGGAACTGAGTGATTAAAGTCCCTCTGAAGGCAGATCAAGAGAGCCCAGGCCTGGGCTGATTGCACATCACCCTGGACTGGGAGTCAGGAGACCTGAGTCCCAGGCTGCTCTTAGTTCAGAGGGCCCACCCTCTGCCTCATTTGAGAAATAGGGAGGATGACCTGGGCCTGGGCTGCATTGGTGCTAGACCCAAGGCCTTAGAATAGAGAGCAGGAGCCGGGTGAGGGTGGGGAGGACGGAGGATGTGGGGAGAAAGTAGGACAGGTCCCTTCACAGCGCCTTGCTGTCTCAAGGCCTGCAGTCCCCACTGCCGCCCAGTATCAGATATGACTCTCTAAAATGAGCTAGGGAAGTCCAATGCGGTCGAGAATCACACCCTTCTTGAGTACTTTATTATATAGAGAATCGAGGTAAAATTCATATAACGTAAAATTAGGCATTTTAAAGTGCACAATTTAGTACGTTCACAATGTTATGCAGCCGTCACTTCTATCTAATTCCAAAACATTTGTGTCAGCCCCAGGGGAGACCCCATTAGCTGTCACTCCCCGTTCCCCCCCTCCCCAGCCCCTAGCGAACCCCAGCTTGCTTTCTGTCACTACAGATTAGTCTATTCTGGGTATTTCATGAGAATGGAATCATACGACATGTGTCCTTTACTATCTGGCTTCTCTGACTTAGCATGATTTTGAGGTTCATGCAGGTTGTAGCATGTATTAGTGCTTCATTTCTTTTTATGACTAATTAATGTTCCATTGTATGGAGAGATGGCATTTCGTTTATCCATTGTCATTGGCTGATGGACATTTGGGTTGTTTCCAGTGTTGGGGCTCTTGTGAATAATGCTGCTCTGAACATTTGTGTGCAAGTATTTGTTTAAACACCCGCTTTTAGTTCTCTTGGGTATATACCCAGGAGTGGAATTTGCTGGGTCATATGGTAATTCTAGGTCTAATTTCTTGAGGAATCACCAGACTGTTTTCTCAGCAACTGCACCATTTTGTGTTTCTACCAGCAGTGCATGAGGGTTCCAGTTTTCCACATACTTATGCTTATTTTTGAAATCATTAAATTCTTGCAAAAATTGTTTTTCTCCTCTCCTGGTGCCCAGCTTTGCCAGTAGCCTGAATTCATGTTTATGTTCATCAGGCTGCCTCCAGGCCAGCCAACCCTGCCTGGTGTGGGTTACATGGCCCAGGACTGGCCTCAAAGGGCAAGGCGGGGGTTGGGACAGCTGGGGGGGGCACTTGGCCCTGCAGCGGGTCAGGCGGGCTGCCGGGGAAGGGCCAGGCCTCTCCCTGCCCTCCCGTGCTCCATCTCCCCCCACCCCTCCCTTCTTCCTCTACACACGCCCCCAGTGGGGAGCTGCCCTTGCCGCCCCGTGCTCCGTTTTGTGTGTGTGTCTCGTCACGGGGATAAATGTAGCTACAAACAATGCGGCGGGCTGGGTGCTAATTTGTCAGACGCAGTGCGTGGCTGTGATTCCGAATACATTAACATTTTCACATGAAATCATTTCAATTTTTAGTGATTAAGAAGTATTTGTTTTAAAGCATTAGGGTGTTGACTGCAGGCCTAGGGGGCTGTTGTGGGGGGAGGGTGGGGGAGCCCCCAGGTGTGACGTCATTCATAGATACAAGCAGAGATCACACCAGTCATGTCCCACACCCACCCACACCCACCTTGGGTTTCCTGGGTATGAGGCTGGTGGTGGCAAGGAAGGGGCAAGTCTCAGGACCTAACTTCAAGTAGCAGCCTGCCACCGGCTTAGCTTTTTGCGGCACTTATCCGCATTGGAGGACCCTCTTTATTGGCTTGTGTACTTCTTTTCTACTTCCACCCTTATGTTAGGACGTAAGATTCTCCAGGGACTGTGGCCCGCCTGCTGCTCACTGTGTCCCGTGAGCCTGGAGTGATGCTGGCACTAAGTAGAAGGTCAGTATGTGTCAGATGGACAGACAGACAGGCAGGAGAGAGGACAGATGGGTGGACAAATGAAGGGCTGGGTAAATGGGTGGGTGGATGGATGGAAGGATGGGAAGGTGGAGGATAGAGAGTTCAGGGGGCACAAAAGACCCCTCACTGTACTGTGCATCCTGTTACCCTTGAGTCAAGCTCTCTATGGGACTTGAAAGACACCAGCCCTCTCAGGCAAGTCACCTCTGCTGTGCCGGGCTTCCAGGCAACTGGGAGGTACAAGTTCATCAGCACTAGGGCTGGTACCCATGAGCCTCTGACCCCCGACTTCCTCATCATCCCCACTCTTGAGAGCCTGTCCGTGCCTCCCTCTCCGAGGGAATGGGAGCCACTGAGGGTTCCCTAGGGCTATGGACAGACCAGCTCCTCCAGGGACCCAGCTTCTGCCTGTCTTCTTGACCAGGGATGCTTTCCTTCCCTCCCAGGGGCTTCCAAGCAGGGTGGCGTTCTCCAGAGCAACTCCCAGGGCAGCTGGGTCTGGGCATGAACACTGGCCTGGTGTGTGACAGGACATGCTCAGAGCCTGGCCAAGTGGAAATCAGACTCCTGCAGGCTTCACTCCGGGGGTCACACAGGGGACCCTTCATCCCCCTTGTGCACCTCCCAAACTTCTGTGGCCCTGCACCCCACCTCCATACCCCTAGATCAGCAGACCCCTCCCCCACCCACCCCAGTGAAAGGAAAATAACTGGAAGCTTTTATCGTTCAGCAGAAGCAACATCAGAAAACAATTATTGTTTTAATTACCTGCTGTCGCCGTACAAGACAGGGAGGTTGTAAAATGCGATAAAATCTTTCATGTTAATGGACTGCCAGCCTGGGCCAGGGTGCGATTTATGGGACTGCAGCTGGCAACTCCAGTCAGCTGGTATGGAGTCCCCCTGAGGCCCCTTCTCCCCATCCCTGGGGCTGGGTCTCCAATGCCAGGGTGTTGTCCATCACCTTCTACTGAGACACAGCAGGGGTCCTTGCATCAAAGCCCAGGAGTGCTCAAGAGTGTCCTGGGGGCTGCATCCCCTGGAGGGCGAACCTTGGGTCGGCCTCTCTTTCCACTTCCTGGAAGCCATGCCAGTGATGGGCCAGGGTGGGCACATGGGCCTGTCTCCCTAAAATATCTTCCAGCCACGTGAGATCAGTGCCCTGGGTACCATCTTGGACTCCTGTGCTGCCCAGAACTAGCCCTCCCCACAACCCTGAAATCTTGCACCTTTTCCTCCTCCGCCCCCCAAGACCCCCAGAGGCTGACTGCCACCGCCTGGCAGAGGTCCTCCCCCATCCTGCCCTCACCCAGCCCAGCCCCACTGCTGTGCCTGCATCTTCCCAAAGCACGCTGTGGCACAGCACTGCTCAGAAACCAGCCTGTTTTGTGCTAAACATATTCACATATTGTCTCATCGAAGCTTCACAACAGACCTCTGAGGGGGTACTGTCATGATGCTCCCCATTTCACAGCCATGGAAACCGAGGTATGGACAAGTCAAGTGTTTGGCTGGCAGTCTGATTTCAGAGGGCTGGTCTGAAAACTATGTGGAGTAGCAGTTGTGGAATGCTTGGAACAGCGCCAGGAATAGAGTTCAGGCTCCAGACGTTTTAGCTCTAATAATAATTCTTGTTGTAACATTGCCATTCAACCTGGAGCAAGTCACTTGGCTGCTTTCGTTACACCTCACTTTCCCATCTGTACAATGGGGACAGCAATCGCCTATCCTATATGATGCTATCGTGAGAGGGTCAAATGCCATGTGTGCAGCTCAGGGCAGAGTGTGTGATGAGAGCTTGGACCTGTTAGCTGCTGTCCTTGCTGTTGCCATGGTGATAGTGGCAGAAGTTGAGGTTGTGAAGAGGAGTTGAGTCCACATTATGCAAGGCCCCCCATGCTACACTGAGGAGTCTCCTCCAGCCATCCCAGAGATAGTGGGGAAGCTGCTGGAGACTTTAAATCCAGGAAACCACGTGATCAGGCTTTAGAAGGATCATGGTGGCCTGGTGGCAGATCAGTGGGTGAGGGAGCAAAGCCCAGTACCAAGACAGTCCAGATGAGGGCTGACCAGCCCTGCACCCCAGACTCGGCAGAGAGTTCCAGCCACAGTGAAGGTAGACGGGCAGGGCTTGTCACTGCCTGGACAGAGGAGGGGTGAGAGGAGCAGTAAGGAGCAGCAAAGTCTGTCTGCGGAGACTCATGCTTCTGTAGATCTTCTCTTCTCTGCCTGGCGCCAAGCACGGGATGGCACAAGCGGTGACCACTCCCGCCTGGAGGACACGTAGTTGGTTAAGGCCCAGGGAGCAGCAGGGACAGCTGAGTAGGAGGGAGCCCAACTCGAGAGAGTTTTCAGGTCTTTCCCGTGGACTTGAGTGGGGCTTACTCTGGGCAACCTCAGGGGCCTGGCTTCGTCTCCAGATAGGTTCAGGTGCAGGCTGAGTGCAAATCTGCCCTGGGTGAATTTGCTCATTGATTCGTCCACTCACCCACTCATTTGTTCATTTCTCAACTCATGTCTTCAATGAATGATTGTTGAGCATCACCTCCACTAGGGAGTGGGGGCGGGTCTGATCCAGACCCTGGAGATGCTGGGAAGTAGGGTGGAGCCGTACCCACACCCTCCCAGAGCCAATGTTCTGGTGGAGGGGATGGGCCACGAGCCAGTGAACAAATGAAGAAATGAAATAATTGCATGTTGTTGGGAGTGCAGAGGAGAACAAAGAAGGAGCTGGGATAATGGGTACCCCCCCTCCTTCTCTCAGGCCCTGTCCTGACTGCCTATGAGAAGTGACCCACAGCTCCCCAGCCCTGCCGAGATGCATGGCTGGCATTAGCAGGCCATCCTGCCCGATATGTCTCCCTGTCTTCCCTGGATTACTTCCCCCGTTTTGGCCATCTCTTCAGAACTCTAATATATTCCCCAGAGCCCAGGAGGGGCCATTCATTTAAAGATCTTTCTATGGAGCCTTCTCCTCAGAGGACCCTGAGGGGAAGAAAAACGCCAGGAAAGGACGAAAAAGAGAGCAAGAGGGATTTGACTTCAGAACTCCCAAGCAGCAGCACAGAGGCAGAGGGGAACAGGGCTCTGCCCACTTAGAGACATATCTATCCCGGCATGTGAGTGCCTCCCAGCCTCTTGCCCTCTGCCTACACCCCTGCAGGAGTCTGAGCTCCTGCACCCTCCCCTCCGCAGGAGAAGCTGTCCCCAGGTGCTGGGAGATGGTTCTCTAAATATAATTCAATTTGCCAGTGTCCCTCCCAGTTCTCTGAGGAGCCACATGGGCACTATGAGGGCCCCAGCGGGGACCACCTCGGTGTGCTCCATTCCTGTAGTGGGGCCAGAGTGGCTGGCAGGCTGGGCCCACCCTGTGACAGGCTACAGTTCCAAGACAGTGCAGTGTGGGAGGTCGATGGAGGTGCTCTGGGCCTTGGTTGGTGCTCACATGACTCTCTAGGCTGGGAATTATCACCCGTTGGGGATTTCAGGTGGCAGCCACTTCTCATGAAAACATTGAGTAGTTCCAAGTCCCCGCCTGGTACTGTGGGCCACGCTTGCACTCTTCAGGCACTGTGACCAGGGAGAGAGGTGATCTCAGGGTGGCTTGGTTAGAGTGACAGATGTTCTTGTGCCTCATGTGAGCCTGGGAATGGTGCCTGTGGCCAGGGTTGGTTTGCATACCTGGACATCAGCATTGATGTGATTGAACAAGTGTGTACCCGTGGGTGAAGGTGCCTTCATGCATGCTTGGAATGCAGGGAGGCCTGTTCCACAAGGCCAATTCAGGGGCTGCCTGCTCTTCTCAGTGTGAACGGTGGCTGCCTGCCTGGTCCACTGCATGCTCAGTGTATGAGACTCACAAGACCGCTCCCAGGTGGAGGCAGCTGGGTGCCCTGCCTGTGGCTGAAAGACGTCTTCATCCAGGATTCTCTAAGCACCCTGGTCCAAATTTCAGGAAATTCCCTGATCCCCTCCCAACATTTCCAGATGCTCCAGGGCCTCTGATCCATTTCTCTTCTGTGCTGGCATTTCCCTGCCTGGCTCCATCCCCTTCCCTCCTGTCAAACATATGAAATCACTGGGTTTCTCAAAGAGCAGCGCCAAGTTCCTCCTCAATGTGCAGGTGTGCTCGTGAGTGTGCAGGGAAGTATGTGGGGGCAGGGTAGATACTTCTGAGCCTGAGCCTAGGTGTAGAGGCACCAGCATCAGTGTAAATAGGTGCCATGATAAACAGTGTGTGTGTGTGTGTGTGTGTTCTCCAGTTGCATGTATCCTAAGTGTTCTGGAGTGTGAGATCCACAGTAAGTGTGTCTAAAAACCGGATTCATCTGGAATTTGAAGCAACTGTTTTATCGCTGATAAAAAGCTGACAAAGAAGGGAAACAAAAGGTCCGAATGAAAAAACAGTCTTCTGGATAGAAAAGTGTAACATGCAGCTCAGCCAAGAATTGGAGCTAATCTTTTTTTTTTAACATTTAAATAAAAGATCTGGAAGAGAATGTGTACAGTGAAATCACCAAGTTTGCAGTTAAATCTAAACTCTCCTGGGTAGAAGTAACATGCCAGGCTGATGAGGGATAAGCTTTAGGAAACTCATCTTGACAGGCAACAGGCTGGGCAGAGAATGGCCAGCAAATTTCTGTTTGGGGAAAATGATGTGGATGGTGTCTAGTGGAGGGTATTTGAAGCATCTTTCCTAAAGAGGGACCCAAAAGGGCAATAGAAGCCTGGATATGGTTGGGAAGGGAATTTGAAGTGAGCCAAAAATATTCTCTACCCCCAACACATGAGTGAGGTATATGTGCAACCAGCACTCTGTGTACTTGTGGTCCTGTCTTCTTAGGGGAGCACCAGCCCAAGACTGAGGGGACCCTGGGTTTTAGTACAGACTCACATAGTCTGGGAAATTTATTTCTTTCCTTGACCCTCAGTTTGTACACCTGTGAAATGCAGGTAATGACCCCTGGGGGCCTCCTTCACAGAGTGGGAGAGACTGAGATCTCACCCAGTTGATGATGTGTAGGTAACTGTAAGTTCAGTGCAACTGTGAGTGGTTGTTATTGAGAGAGTTGTGATGAGAAGGAAACTGTCATATAAAATCATTCTAGCCCACCCGGGACACCTTCAGTGTACAGAGAGAGGCTAAGAGGGAATATGGTCGAAATCTATAAAATCAGAAAGGGCATAGAGGAGGGAATACAGCTCCTTCAGTAAATCCCAGCCTGAAAGAATGAACCCCTCTCCATTCCTCACCCCCCACCAAAACGCAAGAGAGGGAAGTTTAAAACTGATAACAGGAAATCCTGCTGCACTCAGCAGGGAATAAACTTTGAAAATCATTTTCCCTAGAGGTGATACAGGCTGGAAATACAAATTGCTTCCAGAAGGGTTTAGATAGGTTCATGGATAGCAGAATCAGTGTAGTTCTTGGGCAAAATTAGAATGTTAGGAGGTCTCTGCACTGTGGGGATGATGTCAGAGAGAAAGTCCCCAGCAGAGCCAAATGCCTGGGCCAGATCTAACAATACTGTCCCTGTATGTATGAGAGAGAAGGAGGGAGAGAGTCTGTGTTTAGGACTAGCTTGTTCCTCTCTCACCAGTCCACCTCTGTTCTGAAACTCCCTTTACTTCCTCCCCAGTCCAACACCCCCGTTACTGTTCCACACCCCCTATAAACTCCATCCCATGAGTTCCTCAGCCCCACTCCCAGAATTTCATTCTCAGTGCTGACCTGTGTCTCTAGCTTGTCCCTGCCATCTCACCTGTCATCACACAGTACCCACCATCCTCCTCTGTGTACTGTCTCCTAGCACAGGTGCCTTGCCTGGCAGTGCCCATGAGCCAGTGAGGACTAAAGTCTCCTGCCAGACCTTCCAGTTAATGCTGTTGGCATTGCAGCTTCTCTCCCCGGCTGCCTTCCCAGAGTCCGTCTCTGCCTGGCTTCCTCTCCCTGGGTCCCCAGCAGAGGCTGGCTGAATAGAGGCTGATGTTCAAACCCTTCAGGGACCCACATCCCTGGAGAGCTTGGGCACATTAGGATGGACTGATATCTGCGCTGTGGACAGGGTCACCATCAAGGAACAGGCCTTCTTGGGTCTGTGCCAGGTTATCTATCTTGTGCAGAAGGTCTTGGGGGACTAGGATTAGCATGGGGAGGCAAGATTATGGAGTCTTCTTCCTCACTGTGGTTCCTAAGATTCTTTGAGCTCTTTCCAAGTCACTATGGATGGACCAAGTAAGCTAGCTGTGAGCTCTGTTTTAGCACCACGGATAGCGGTCCTGGGTGCAGCAAGATTTCAGCACCATGGACAGTCCCATGCGGTTTCTTGGCTGGCTTTCGGAGCCTGCCTCTCCAGCCTCTGCTACCCTCCTCTGCCATCTCCAGAGAAATCATTGATCCATTTGCCAAGATTCATTGGGCACCTACCTACTGTGTGCCAGTTTTAGATGCTGGCAACACATTAGAGGATGAAGTGAACATTTTCCCTGTGGATCCTCCATTCTCCCAGGTGAGGACTCCCCACACCATAGGCTTCCACTGACGTCCCCAGAGCTTGTTCCAGGAAAGGTGGCTGTGGAGGATGAACAGATTATGCTTCTTACAAACCTGATTCTGCGGCTTAACTATGGTGGAAGGGGGCTGGAGAGGTAGGAAATAGGGATTTGTGAGGCCAATTCAGAGGGTACTTTAGGATCTGGGAACCCAGTGTGATCTACTTGGGCCCCATGAGTCTCCAGTGCCTATGGAAATAAACCTGTCATTCAATCCATTGGTAAAATGTTCCTGATCCGTCTTGCCAGTTCTATCATTTACTCTCTTTTTATGCTTCCTATACTCCAACCAAACTGGAGTCTCAGTTAAGAATCTTTTGATTATAACATGACAGAAAACTCAACTCAAGACCTAAACAGTCAGTGGATGTTACTGACTCTTGTAACTGGAAAACCCAGAAGTATGGCTGACCTCGGGCAAGGTTTGGTCCGTTGACTCAAGCAATGTCACTTTGGAACTACTCTCTCCGTTTCTCTGCTCTGCCTTCTCTGGTGTTGGCGACATCCTTGGCCTCCTCAGGGCAGTCCCCAACAACTCCATACTCTCCCTATCTGGTAACAGAATGGGTGCAGCAGCCCAGCCCCTGCATCCTTGCCCCACACCATTTAGGAAAAAACTTCATTGACCAGCTCCCATGCCTCTCCCAAATCATTCCCCAGCCAGGGAAGAAAAGACAATCGGTTTAAGCCAATCAAGGCCTACTTCCACAACTGTGAAGGGGGAGTCATTTCCCCAAAAACCACATGACTGAATATGGGTCAGCAGGAGATCCTCAAAGAAATGGAGCTGCTATGGGGGAAATGGGGAAGATGGAAGCTGGAAGGGCAGGTAATAGGTGTCCAGTTATTGAGCATGCTATTTTTTCTGCTTTTGTGATTTTGCACCTATTTAATCCATCTACCGATAGATACTCTGTGCCACCTTCAAGGACCTTCTCAAGTGCCCCTGCCTTCCCAACACCACTCCTGTCTCTTCCTTTGGGGAGTCACGTCTACCTCTTCTGATCCCTCCCAGCACTGTGCTTACCTCTCCCTTCTATCTGCTCACCATTCCCTGATCTGCGGTACTGAGGGGAATGGACATGCTTCCTAGGGCACGTCTGCTGGAGCTGGGTGATGGATGGCTGCTGTCACATTGGCTCAATGGGGTGAGATAACAGCATTGCTGAGCTTCCAGCTGGCTGGGGAGGGCCGGCTGGTTGGACAGCATGGGCTGTCCCAGGTGCCACAGCTTGGGCTGTCCCATGTCTTCACCCCCAGCAAAAATTTGGACTTGCCCAGTCTGCAAGTAGTCTACTCTTAGCCCCTGAACTGCCCTGGCAGGGCCAGTCCAAATGTGACAAGAAAGCAGGGGACATGCATGAGGAAGGCAGACTTGCCTGAGAGTAGTGGCACTTGGGGGATGGCCAGTGGGGTCCCAAGAGAGCAGACACTAGGAGGCAGGCAGCACCCTGGGTTCCTTTTCCCACGATGGCTTCACTGCCTCCTCTTTGAAGTGTTAACCTTCTTCAGGTGTCTCTGGCCTTGCGGGGGTGAGAGAGTTGTTGAGGGAGAGGAAGCGCTTGTAAAGAGCTTGCTGGTTTAAAACAGAGGAGACCAGAGCTGAGTGTCAGAGAGGGAAGACACTCAGAGGCATAGGGTGGGATGGGTAAGTGTGAGCGGGTGTAGTGACAAGGGCTGGGCTGTGAGTCTGGAGAGGGGACAGAGCCATTATTCATTCACCACTGAGCCTTGCAGCTTCCCTCAGTGGGGTAACACATCAGCAGTTTTCCCTTCTGTGTTCCTGTTTTAATGAAAAGTTGGGCTCAGCAGGGGGGTAGCCACATCTCCTGATCTCTTTCTCTGTTTGACAGGGATCCTCACCCTGCCCAGAAGCTGATGGTCTGGAGCAGAGCTCAGGGTGGCTGAGGGCTCATGTGAGGGACTAGTAGGGATTCTCTGTCCCCTGTGAGCACTCCCTAGAGACAGCTAGTGGGCAGAACAAGAGGGAGGCTTCGTGTCCCAGGCCTGCCTGATGATCATCTTCTAAATCACTGACCCTGGGAATATACTAGGGCTTTCTTGGTGTCTCTGATGGTAAAGAATCTACCTGCAATGCAGGAGACCCCAGTTTGATCCCCTGGGTCGGGAAGATCCCCTGGAGAAGGAAAGGGCAGCCCACTCCAGTATTCTTGCCTGGAGAATCCCATGGACAGAAGAGCCTAGTGGGCTACCATCTTTGGGATTGCAAAGAGACACAACTGAGTGACTAATGCTTTCAGGGGATGCATTACATCCAAGCCAACTTCAGAGAAATCTCATTCTTCAGTGAGACAAATGGAACCAGATGATGGAGAGACCTGCCCAGGTGACCCCACATTGACAACCTTGCAGGGCAGGTGGGGGTGGGACTGGGGAGAGCTTCCTGTGTCTCAATTTTTGCCCTCTTCTTGGGTGCCCCCACTGCCCTTGAGGACTGAGGAAGGGATAGCTGCTGCCCTCTGGTTTCCTCACTCTGGCTTTGGTTTCCTCACTGGAAATCTCTGTCCGCCAGACAGAGGGCATCTCAGTCCATTTGGGCTGCTGTAACAAAATACCAAACCATGGATGGCTTGTCAACAGAAGTTTATTTCTCACAGTTCTGGAGGCTGGGCCATCCAAGATCAAGGCACTGGCAGATTTGGTGCCTGGTAGCTTCCCTGGTGGCTCGGCTGGTAAAGAATCTGCCTGCAATGCAGGAGACCTGGCTTCGATCCCTGGGCTGGGAAGATTCCCTGAAGGAAGGCGTGGCAACCCACTCCAGTATTCTTGCCTGGAGAATCCCCATGGATGGAGGAGCCTGGCGAGCTACATTCCATGGGGTCACAAAGAGTCAGACACGACTGAGTGAGCACAGCACAACACAAGAGCTTGTTTCCTGGTTCACAGACAGCATCTTCTTTCTGTGTCCTCACATGGTGGAAGGGGCTAGGGAATAATATTCTGAAGTCTCTTTTATAAGGACATTAATCCCATTCATGAGGCCTCCACCCTCATGACCTAATCACCTCAAAAGGCCTACCTACTAATATCATCACACTGGGGGTTAGGATTTCAACACATAAATTTTGAGAGATCACTTTCAGTCTATAGCAGAGGAAGATGAACAACTAGGCATTGGATGGACGCAGTGTGACTTGGTCACGTGTTGAAGTCATGGCAGGCAGTGGGTATGTCAGGAACCATTCTTGTCCCTTCTGCTAAACTTGGAATGTTCTGGGGTCAGGACAGCATGGTCATTATCACAGACCTGGAGCTGTAGGGGGCGCCAAATGTCTGCTCCAGCTTATTTCCTTCGACCCACAGAGCTCTCAGTGACGCAGGCAACCGTGGGTGCCACTTGTAGACACGGATCAGCCAGGGTCAGAGCGACTTGTGTGGGCACTCTACTAGCCAGAGAGGGACCTGGGACTCAGATTCTGGCCTTCAGTTCCCAGGTCAGAGATCTGCCCACCATCCCAGACCTTGCCCAGGGCTGAGCCCAGGAAAGCTCTGAGCGCAGTATAGCCAGTGCCTTAGGGCACAGACTCTAGAGCCAGACTTCTGGTTCTGCCATCAACGTTGTCATCTGAATCGGTGGTTGGTTCCCTTTGATTGCTGAGCACTATTCCATGGTACAGATGGACTGCAACTTGTTTATCCGTTCACCAGAGCTGTTTCTAGATTTCGGGAATGACAAAGCTGCCTTTGATGGACACATCTTCACTTCTCATGGGAGTGGGACTGCAAAGGCAAATGGAAAGCATGCCCTTGGCAAGTTACTTCACCTCTCTGAGCTTCAGGTTTTCACCTCTGAAATGAGTATAATGATAATACCTAACTCAAAAGTTGTTGAGAAAATTGAGATGTTATATCTAAACACGTAGAACATATGTAACAAAAAGAATTTCTTATCAAGTTAAACACACACTTTCCATTTGCCTTTGTAATCCCACTCCCGTGAGAAGTGAAGACGTGTCCGCCAAAGGCAGCTTTGTCATCCCCGAAATCTAGAAACAGCTCCAGTGAATGGATAAACAAGCCACAGTCCATTCATACAATGGAATACTGCTCAGCAATCAAAAGGAACCAACCCCGATTCAGATAACAATGTCGATGAACCTCAAAGGCATTATTCTAAGGGAAAGAAACCAGACACAAAAGCCTACATACTGTATGATTCCATTTCTATGAGATTCTAGAAAAGGCAGAACTCTTGCGACAGAAAGCAGATCAGTGGTTACTGAGGTTGGTAGAGGGATTGATAGCAGAGGGGCTCAGGGGACGTTTGGGGGACGACGCTGTTCTCTCTTGATTGTGGTGTTGAATACATTTGTCAGAAGTCACCAGACTGTAGATTTAAAGGGGGTGCATTTTACTTTGTGTGTCAAAATAAAAAGACATCACTGCTCTTTAAAAGCAGAGCCGGGGGCATAATAAACACTATACAACTGTGAGCTGCTATTATTATGATTACTGTTACAATTAGGATCACCCAGGGGAGAGTGTCCGGATCGGTCATCCATGTTCTGGATCCACCCTGGCCGTGCCCCGGCACCCACCTGCCTGCTTAGGTTGGCAGAGGATGAGCCAGGTCTTTCCTGCAGACCTGGCTCCTGTGGGTGTGGACAGCCGAGCGGGGAGCTCGGAGCCGGCACTCAGCTGTTTCCTGAGTCTGGTTTCCCTCCTGCTGATCCTGCGAGGTACTCAGTGACACGTTAGCAAGAAAGATGCCACAAGAAATAAAGTTTGTTATGAATTATTCTACTTGGGGCTAATTATAGGCACAGAGGAGAGGATTATTTACAGAGGCAGGAGACAGCGGGGAGGGAGAGGGGCCCGGAGGCGTGGAAACAAGGTGGAGAGCTGGAGAGCGAAGCCAGTGGGGAGGTGTTTGGGGGAGTAAAAGCACCTTTTAAATAAAGGTGTAACTAAATGAAGGTCCAAGCTGAAGGCAGTGTCTCAGCAGAGAGATAAGAGCCCTCAGGCCTTATTATGTCCTGGAGACACATTGGGGTCCCTCAGGCCACCGGGCTTTGCTGGGTGAGGTGTGTGTGAGGGGGTAGCAGTGTCCAGACTGAGCTAGGCGGGAGGCTGGGGATGACCTGAGCCAAACGTGGACACCCCCTAGTTCTAGCAGGCCAGGGTAGTGCGTGGATGGGCCCACAGGGGGCTGTGGTGAGCTGTGCCATGCTTGAAGAGTGTTGCCAGTGGTGGCTCCTGGACATGAAGGCCTTGTGTGGCCCTGGCTTCCGATCAATGGGGATAGATACCTGTGTTGGTGTGAAAATCCCTAATCTCCAAAAGTTGATTTCAACCTATAGGACACACCTAGCGGCCCGCGGACCTGCGGTCTGCAGCCTCAGAAAGCCAGCCTGGCCTCCTGTTGTTCCATTTGGGAGACAGAGGCCCAGCAGCCCAGCCCCAGGCAGCCCTGCTCACGGGGAGTCACAGGGCCAGCTCAGTCCAGCCATGGACCCCCACCCCAGGGCCCCAGCAGCCAGCCGTCATCACACACTTGTGTCTGCACAGGGTGGGCCTGTGGCTCTCTCAGCTTGTGGGAGGAGCCCCACCTTTCCAGAGGGCACCGATCTTGCCTCCCCCCCAGCCCCACCCCCAAGTGTGAGTAGCAGGCCAAGGCTTCTCTAGTTGTGTATGCCTGGCTGCATCACCATCTACCCACTCAACCAGGCAGGAAATGACAGACTCGTCTCTGCTCCCCACCCGCCTCCCTCCCAGCCAGGATGGTGACTCTTCTTACCCTGGTCCCCCACCCCCCAGAGGCTTTTCACATCCACTGCTGCGCTCCAGCAACCTGTTCCAAGGCAGACAGCTCCCTGCCCCCTGGTGACGGCCTTCACTCCCCTCCCTCTCCCCAACAGAGCCATCTCTCTCCTCGTCTCTGATCCCATCAGCCCTGCTCCAGAACCTTCCTGGCTTTCCCAAGTTCAGGGTCCTGGTATAGATTCACACCCTTTCTCATCCCATCCATGCTGTCACCAGATACGTCCTGCCTCAAACTCCTTACTCCTGTTGCTCCCCCAGCCAGGTGCCCAGCCAGGGCAGTGACAGTGCTGTTTGTGAGGGGAGCGGGCCGTTGGTGAGGCCACACAGGATGGCTGGGAGGAAGCATCCTGCAGAGACAAGCCTGAAGGTCCTGCCATGGGATTTCGGAGTCTTCTGCTCCGACATCCTTGTTGAAGCCTGCTGTTCTCCAGGAACAAGGAGCACACAGATGAGAGGAACAGGAGGGAGGGAGGAGCCTGGGCCGAGCCCTCAAGGTGGAGGCCAAGAGGAGCTCTTGACTCAGAGGGGTTCCTTGGCAGAGGGGAGAAGTGAGGTGAGAGCCTGACTGTAGGGCTGAGTTAGGAATAAGCAGGAGGGAGAGCAGAATGAGGGCCCCAAGGAGGGGGAAAGTGAAGGGACCTAGGCTGCAAGGGGGCAGAAGAGTTAAACAAATGGTTTTCTTGGCTTTGATAGAGAGGAGCAAGCATCCTTGGCCACCCTCGGGTCTTCAAGGCATTTTACATAGCTCAGTGACACCACCTCTGGGAAGTCCTCTTGGACACCTCGGATCAGCACTCCCCCACCAAGTTATGTGCTCTCTTGCCACCAGTGTTTCTCTGACTACTGGTTGTAACCTTGGACTTGTGCCCCTGATATCAGGCCAGCGCCTGTCTCCCATGGGTAAGCTCATGAGAGAGGGACCTGGGTTTTGCCCTTCGTGGAAAATTCAGGTTGCTACTCAGGGCCTGGCAGGAGAGGCTGAGGATGGGCAGCGAGAGCAGCACAGCCCTGGAGGGAAGTCCTGGAGGGAGCCAAGGCTGCTGGGTGGTGAACTGGCCCAGAAAGAGGTTGCACTGACCTTGAAGTGAGCTGGCGTATCAAAAGGGGGCGGATGTGTTCCGGAGCAGGGTGGACACAGATGCTACCCAAATGCCCTGCCTGCCGAGCTTCCACGAGGCACCCGCAGCCCCACCCAGACTCGCATTCCCTCTTGGCCTCCCAGCCCCTCACCATCCGTTTATGGTGCTCTGACGGCGATGCCTGCCTTCTGGTTTGGGCGGAGATGAAGGTCGGCCTCATCCATGGCTCGCTGAAGTCAGGCCCCATCTGAATCTCCACATCCAACAGCCAGGATCAGGCCCTGGAGGGGTCTTGTTGGAAGAAAGGCTGCCCGGGTGAAACTACCCCATCGCCAGCCTCAGAGACTGACCGGCTGTCCCCGCTGGTCCCGGCAGGAAAGCAAGTGTCTGTGACCTGGCCCGCTAACCCAAGAGCCCTCCCTCCAGGGCTTCCCTTGTGGGGAGGACCCCCCGCCCAAAAACAGGCCACTGGGGGTCCCAGAGAGAGCACTGCATGGGGGCGGAAATGTGGGGGCCCTTGGCACCCACTCGTTTCCTTCAATTCATTAAGACCTGTAAATTTTCTCATTAATATACTTAAAGTTCGTTTTAAGGGGAACGAGCGCAGAGATAATTGATAATAAACCCTCAGTTAATGCCCTCGGTTTACTGTATGTAATTTATATCCGCTGATAGCGTCTCTCACTCCCAATTACCCGTTTAGCTGTGGCGATAACAGCAGTTCAGTCAGACCAATACCAACTTTTATATATTCCAGGCTGATAGCAATAAATACCCACACAGGGAAACTCACTGGGCCTACTGTATTTTTTTTTTAAGATTTAAATATTCATGCAA
Organism: Bos grunniens; assembly: GCF_055505025.1. NCBI lineage: Eukaryota > Metazoa > Chordata > Mammalia > Artiodactyla > Bovidae > Bos > Bos grunniens. The sequence continues at coordinate 38,335,937 of NC_141171.1, forward strand.
TTATTAGTGATTTATTAAGAGCTAATGACCCCTTCAAGAGGCTCTAAATATTCACCCAAAGAAGCCCTGGCCCTCCTCTCCCCCTTCACCCTCATCTCTCCTTGCTGTCCGCCCCCCACATCAGAGAAATGAGTGGTTCTTTCACAGCCCGGATGACATCAGAGCATCACCCATGTTGCCATGACAGTGGCAGGTAGGTGAGGCAGAGGCCAAGGATGGAGGTCAGGGCCCGGAGGGGCTGGATTTCTTGAAGGTAGACGCCCCTGTTCCCCCCGCCATCAGAGCTGGGGGACGCAGGGGTAAGGAGGCCACGCACCAGCCCCTCTGCTCCCCCACCGGCCAGTGGCCCTCCACACGGCAGCCTCCTCCAGGCTGGTCTCCAGGAGTACCCACTGCCCATTTCGTTCTGTCTGTAGTGTCCCCTCACTGCCCCCTCCCTTGTCCGTGCCCCTCCAAGCCTCCGGCTTGTCTGAGTCTCTGCCCATCCTGTAGGGCTCCCTTGGGAGGAAGTACACTTGCTTCTCTCCTGCTGCCCTCTCCCTCCTTTCTTTCATTTTCAAATGTTCCACCCTGGTTACATCAAGGAGAGGAGGGCGTGCAGGGGTCTGTGATTCTGGGACTCAAGGCCCAGAGAGGGCAGTAGCTCACGTCAGGCTGCACAGCAAGGCCCAGGGCACCTCTTCTTCCTCCACCCCACTTCCTCCAGCCCCCTCTCCTCCAGTGGCAAGACTTCCAAGCCCATTAAAGGGGCAGGAAAGATAATGAACAAACCAGGAAAACATGAAATCAATATCAGGAGAAAAAAAGTCCGGCTGCCATTAAGTGAAATAAACAAGCTGGTAATTATTTGGACAGCGGGTAATTAAAATGGGGTGAGGGCTCATTACTGTCTTGTTGGGGTTTGATGGGTGCGATCTAAACCCTCTTCCTAGTTCTAAGGCCATAGCCGGGCCTGAGTTCCTGCCAGCCTAGATCTGGGGGATCGTAGCAGAGATTTTCTCTATGGAGTGCCCACCCCTGACCTGCCTGTGACCTCATCTCCAGCAAACTTCTCTCAGTTCCTCTCTCAGGATCTGAGGCCCAGAGCAAAGGCAGGCAAGGTGGGGTAGCCCCTAACCCACCATCATCCCTACCAGGAAGCAGCTTCCTGCTGGTTCTCAGACCCCCAGGCTCTGGGAGAGAGCAGAGCCTTCAGGCCTTAGCTGAGGGTGACCCTTGTGATAACCCTAGGGTGATAAATGAATGACCCCTCCAGCCTCTACCAGGCCCCAGAGAAACCTCCTTCGGGAGACCTTGATGAAGAGGGGTCCCAAGGCGAAGACAGAATGATAGGGTGGGTGCTGGCAAAGGTGGGAAGAGCAGGAGAGGGAAGGAAGCCAGGCAGGCAGAGTGGGGACAGAGAGGGGGCTCCCCCTGACCCTGCTGTGACCCCAGTTCTTAGCTCTGTACAGTCAAAGGAGACCTTGGGCATTGTCCAGTCTGGCTTTGGCCTGCCAACTTGTTTGGCCCACACAGTGTCTAAATGTTTAAATTAGTTGTCAACATTTTAAAACAGGAAATTTCACATAAAAATGATTTCTAGCTTCTCTTGAAAGAAAAAAAAAAAACCTGCAGCACCTCCTGGGCTGGTCTACCATGTGGCAGCGGTTGGCTGAGCTGAGCTGGCCCCTGGGACAGGCATCTTCACTTTCCACTTCTCCTGGGCTTCATCAGCCCCTGAAGCACTGAGTTTGCCACCCCTGATGCCGTCCCATTCCTTCTGGGGCCCAGAGAGGGCAGTGACTTACCCAGGGCCACACAGCCAGGTAAAGGCAGAGTGGGGACTGGCCCGGCTCCTGCCCTCAGGGAGCCCATACCCTGGGCCCATCGCTGGTAGATACACTCCTGAGCTTGCAAGTGACAAGGGAGGTAGGCTGTGGGTTGGTGCCAGAGTTGAGGCTGCTACACTGGGTGTGCAGGGGGAATGGGGGGCTGTTTGGGGAACCCACCTTTACCCTGTGATCAGTGGGAGCTGTTGCAGGGGCTTGAAGGGCAGGATCAGATTTTCTTTCTAGAAATAGCACTGTGTTGGCATTGTTGACAAAGCCAGGAGATGGTCACCTAAAGACAGGTTTCAGGGGCTGGGGGTGGGGGTAGCCCCAAAGTGCAAGAAAGGAGGGAGTGGGTAGTAGAGAGGTTGGGGGAAGCTAGAATGGTGGACTGTGAAGGCACAAGAAGGCCTGGCAGCCCCGCTGTGTCCCTGCCAGCTGAGCACAGTCTCTGCGAGCAGGTTTGGGGGACCCACCAAACCCAGCTAGGGACATGCCCAGTGTGAGGTTGAGGGGGCATCCAGAGGCAGGGGAGATGTCAGCATGCAGCTCGGCTGTGAGGGGGAGTGAGGGGCCCCATTGGAGAGCAGGAGGTTGTGGGGGTGGGGAGCTATGGAGAAAGGGGGCCCCAGGAGAGGGCAGAGCACAGCCAAGCGGCTGCATGGACAAGGGTCAAAGGAGGAGCTGGGCTTGCGTCCACCTACCACCCCTGCCAATAGGAGCTGGATCTGGCACGGGTTTTCGGGTCCCTGCTGAGAATGGGGGTCACAGGATGGCCTGGCCACTGGGTCACCATCCTAGCGAGGGCATCAGCCACCTGGCTAGATTTAGGCCAGAGGACAGTGGGCAGTGCTGGTGTGCTCTATGCCCAGGACTTCCCAGGCGGGGCTGTGGCTGCTGGCTGCCCCACAGGGCAGGAGCAGGAGTCTGCCTGGGGCACTGCTGTGAGGCTCGAGTCCGATGCACTTGCTGAATCAGTGTGGCCTGGTCGAAGGCGTGGGGCACTGTATGGGAATCCATCACTCAGCGTGTGCTTCCCTTGTCCCTGCCTCAGTTTTCTCACCTGGAAATTAGAGCTTTAGAATAGTTTGGCTCCTAGAATTGTCATGAGAACTAAATAAGAAAATCCATGTGAAGTTCACCACTGCTACTACGGTGTGACCATGTAAGGTGTGTGTGAGAGTGAACGTGTGTGCACGTGTGTGTGTATGTGTAAGAGCCTGCGTGCGTGTGCTGGTGCTGGCTGTGGTTGTGGGCGGTGTGTCCCACCAGCCTAGGGCAGATCACTGGGTGGTGCCCTGTCTCATCTCTGAGCTCCATCTGGGGGTGCACTGTCCCACCCTGGGCACCCTGAGCTGAGCCCTGGATGCCCTCCTGGCCCCCGCTCAGGCGGGGCTCACATTAAACCAGTGAGATATGAAACCCCACCATATCCAGGACAGGGTCTTTAATTAAATTAATTGCCGGCAACATTGTAAAAATGCTGATAGGGTCATAAACGGAGGCTCGGCGATGCCATTCATCATCTCCTCGGATTTGAGGGGGCTATTCCCGGGCTGGGGGCAGAGGTAGCAGTGTCCCACTGAGTACCCGGGGAGCTCGGATGGGCAGGCCAGCCACAGGAGAGGGAAATGGGAGGAGGGGGCACAGTTTGTCTTAAGGGTGCACTTAAGACGCAGTCACACCCTCCTTACTTAGCCCGTGTGTTTCCTTGGTGAAGGACACGGATGGAGGTGGGGTGCCTAGGGAGCCGGTAGGGGCTGCAGGGAGAGGGGAGCACCTTCCAGCCTCCTGGCCAGTCGGAATCACGCTTGATCCAACCTGAGAATCTGGTCCAGCTCAGCCGCTGATGGCTGTGTGACCTTGAGCAAGTTCTTGCCCTATCTGAGCCCCAGTTTTCTCACTAGGAAGACAGGCAGACCCTCTCCCCACCTGCCTGCCTCCCTCATGTTCCCCGTGCCCTCCTGGCCACCCTCCCATGGCCTCTCACCTCGCAGGAAACACTTGCCAGGGAGCCTTTTATGTCTCTTCCAGCTGGAGCTGCAACGGGCCCTGACGGGGCTCAGATGACTATCTCCCGCCGCCAAGCACTGGTGAGGGCCTGGGCATGCACCCACCTGCCCACCTCTGCCAGGTGAAAGGTAGAGGAGGCCTGCCTTGCACACACACACCCCGCCACAATCACCATCGCCAGAAGCACACCCACAGCCACACACATGGCACTGGCAGAAGATTCCAAAGCAGGGAAAAGCCTTCCTTCCCTGGTTCTCTCTGGGCTGTGCGACCACATAATTACCCTGGATTCCATTCTATTTAATTGCAGCTTATTAAATTCTAACCAGCCAATTATCAGCCACAATTACAGCTTAATTCAGGGACACAATAGCTATTTTATCGTTTGTTAATCAAATGCTTATTTAGGCCTCAGCTTTATTAACTATTTCTCTGGTCCAAAGCAAGACCCTGCGGCCAGAAGGGGCCCTGGGAGGGGCTCCCTGGAGGTCTATCCCCCCTTCAAGCACTCTCTCCCCAGGCACCTGATAGTTTCTAAGTCCCCTCATGGGTGGGTTTAGGGGCTCTTAGCAATGCTCTGGACCATAGTTGGAAGACAGAGTTTTTTCATTCGTGCATTCAGCATGTGTTTATCAAACGCCACCTGTGTGCCAGGCCTGGGACCGTAGCTGTGAACAAGACAAGTGTGGTCTCCATTGTCATGACACCTTTCAGGGGAAGGAGACCTAGACAAAAAGCAGCAAGCAAGTACACTATTTCAGATAGTGGTGGGTGCTATGAGGAAAATAGACCGGGGAAGGGCCGAGGGGCTGGTCTAGAGGGCCTACCTGAAGGACTTCCCTGGCGATCCAGTGGTTAATACGCCACACTTCCATTACAGGAGGTGTGGGTTCAATCCCTGATCAGGGAACTCAGAGTCTTCAAGCTGCATGGTGCAGCCAAAAATAACAAAGGGCCTACCACAGACATGAAATTAAAAGACGCTTGTCCCTTAGAAGGAAAGCTGTGACAAACCTATACAGCATATTTAAAAGCAGAAACATCACTTTGCCGACAAAGGTCTGTCTAGTCAAAGCTCTGTTTTTCCAGCAGTCATGTTTGGATGTGAAAGTTGGACCATAAAGAAGGCTTAATGCCAAAGGAATTGATGCTTTTGAGTTGTGGTGCTGGAGAAGACTCTTGAGAGTCCCTTGGACTACAAGGAGATCAAACTAGTGAATCCTAAAAGAAACCAACCCTGAATATTCATTGGAAGGATTGATGCTGAAGCTGAAGCTCCAATACTTTGGCCACCTGATGCAAAGAGCCAACTCATTAGAAAAGACCCAGATGCTGGGAAAGATTGAAGGCAGAAAGAGAAGGGAATGACAGAGGATGAAATAGTTGGATAGCATCACCAACTCAATGGACATCAGTTTGAGTAAATTCTGGGTGTTGGTGATGGACGGGGAAGCCTGGTATGCTGCAGTCCATGGGGTTGCAAAGAGTCGGACGCGACTGAGTGTCTGAAAAACAACCACCTCAGATGCAGCAGTCAAGGATGGCCTCCTAGAGGAAGTAAAGTTGAAGATGAGACCTGAGGGATTAGAGGAGGGCCCTGTGGTAGAGCAGGGGGCAGTGTGTTGCAGGCAGAGGAAAGAGCTATGCAAAGGCCCTGGGGAGGGGTGAGCTTGGAGGGTTTAGGAAGCAGAGAAGGGTCAGTGTGTCAGCCAACTGAGCAAGGGGTGGTGTGATGGGGGGGCCAGGTCTGGCTCCAAGAAAGGTCCATAACTCTTTCCCTAGGCCTGGCCTGGGTCAGTGGGTGTGAAGAGCAGGCCCTCCTTCTGTGGCTATGTGACCTTAGACAAGTCCTGAGCTTCACGTTTCTTGTCTATGAAACAAGCAGGGGCTGGAAGGCATCTGAGGGCAGCTGCCAGAGGTTCAAGCCTGGTCCGCGACAGCTAGTGGGCAGAATGATCCAGTCACCCACCCCACGTGGGGTGACTGTCCTCTGAGCCATGACATGGCACCATGCCTAGCCCCAACTGCCTTGTTCTTTGCAGTTCAGCCTGTCTGCCTGTCCTCCCCATGATGCCTGTGTCTGTCCTTGTGATCAGGCCCCTGGAGCCCGCTGGGAAGCTGAGTGATTTTCCTCCAGTCTTGGCAAGGTGGCTGCTGTCTCTGTGACACTTTCACACATGCATTACCATAGAAACCACAGTGCCACTCACACATATGTGAGAGCAAGGGTTAGGGGATCAGTCCTTCCTTCTGAGGGACACGGCGAGGGGCTGTCGCTCCAGTCTGCCACCTCCGGCATGCTCTCTGACAAGAGGGCCTGCAGTCGTGCGTCCCCTCGTTCACTGACCACACGCCGGGGCAGAAGAGCCTGAGCTCAGGACCGTCCCTGCCATCCGGGAAGTCCTGTGATGTTTGGAGCCACAGCCAGGGAGACAGAAGATTGAAGGAAAGACCACAGGGCCGGGAAGGGAAAGAAGAACAGCCCTGGGGCACGCCTGGAGGCCCCAGGGGTGGTGTTCCTGACCCACCTTGTCCTGGGGCTGGGTCAGCACTATTTGCCCCAAATGAGGAAACCGAAGCTCAAGAAGCAGGGGACGGCACAGGGGTCTGCAGCAGGCAGTGAGCCCTGGAAGCAGCTGGTGGACAGAGCAAGGTTTTTGCATGTTGGATTTAGAAAAATACCAGGGCGCGGCCCCACCTTGCTTGGCCTCATGGCACCCCATCGTCACCTCCAGGCAGGTCCAAGGCTCTGAGTTGCCACCTGGAAGCTCAGAGTCCTTCATGAAGCCCCCAGATCTGTCTCTTCATGGCCTCCCACCCACCATCCCTCCACCCCGCCGCTGTGTGTGTTTCTTCAACAGCAAATGCTAACTTCACCCCTGCTTATCAGAGCCTCTGAGTGAAGCTCCCTCATCATAAAATTGCCCACATTTAAAAAATAATAACTCGCGAAGGCGTCCCTGGCTGCAGGGGTGCAGATGGGCAGGAGAGCACAAATCCCTGTTCCCGTGTGTGTCCGCACCCCCTCCGCACGCTCCCCACCACTGTGGCCATGGCTCCCGCCCCTCTGTCTCCTCTGGACCCTGAACTACAGCTTCTCCGCTGTCCCCTGGCCCACCTCCCCACAGTCCACCACAGGGGGGTTCTAGAATTGACTGTTTGGAAAGTAAGCAGAGCTAGCTTCCAGACAAAGCTGAGTGCGTGTCCCCCTCTTTCAGCCCTCCTTTCTGGGCTGTGCTCCCTGTCAAGGGAATCATAGTCAACATTCATTTAACAAGCGCTCACCGGACACTTGGTGTGTGTCGGTCCCTGGCCAGGCTCTGGGGGATGCTTAAGGGTTAGGGCAATGTCACCATTCAGTCCCTGCCCTCAAGGCACCTACAGTGTGAGTAGGGAAACAGATTCATAAAGGGTGACCACATGGTGTGGGAGGTACCAAGGTGAGTTCAACCAGGGCCTGTGGGAGCCCGGGGGAGGTGCGGCCAGCTCTGTCTAGGGGTCAGGGAAGGCTTCCTGGAGGAGGGGGTATTTGAGCAGATCTAGAAGGACAAGTAGAAGTCACCCAGGCAGAGAGCAGGTGGGGACTGGATCAAAGCAATGAAAGGATCCTCACTCCAACTGGCCTCAGGCAGAGAAAGGAATCCAGGCTCTGCCTTCCGGCTTCTTGAGACCCCAGGCTTCCCACAGAGTGAGGAGTCGATCTCCTTTCTTCCCTCCATTCTCCAAGCCTCTGCTTCAGACCCATGGACGGCCTCCCATTCACTTGGCCTCCTATGGCCGGCAGGACCAGCGGGACTGGTCCAGCAGAGAGGTTCTCTCTTCCCAGCATCCCAAACCAAATCCCAAAGTCCCATCTTTTGCAATGGGGTGACCTGCCCATCTGGGCACCAGTTGGTGCCACATACCTACCTCTGGGACCAGAGGTGATGTCAGCCCACCCAGACCGAATGGCCATATGGATGGAGTTGGGGGAGGGCCAGGCATTCCCTGCAGAAAATCAGACACTATCAGCCAGACAGGGGAGGGAGACAAGGCCCCAGCCAGGATATGCGCCTGCATTGGGAAGATTTCCCTGGAGATGGGAACAGCTCCCCACTCTAGTATTCTTGCCTGGAGAATTCCATGGACAGAGAAGCCTGGCAGGCTACAGTCCATGCGGTTCCAAAGAGTCAGACATGACTGAGCAACTAACACTTTGCACAACTGCAAAGGGTCAAGATGCCAACCTGCACACTTGAAGAGAGGCCCTGGAGGCGAGGCCAGGTGGCAGCTCAGGCCCTGGGCCAGTAGAGCCTTGAATGCCAGGCAAAGTGTGTGACGCACCATCCTGTGGACTCTCCTCTCCCCACCCGGGCCTGTGGAGCAGGACAGCCAGGCCCCGAGCGGACCTACCAAATGCATGTCTCCAGGCTAGAGAGACTGGGAGCACAGTGTCCAGGGGTTGGGGTGGGGGAGGGGGGTACAGTGCTGGGTGGACAGCCAGGAAGAGAAAGACAGAGGCTGCCAGGCCCCTAGCCCCCTCTCCTTCCTCCACCCATCTCCACACCCAGGACATTTCTCAGGGAAGTGGCAAAAGCAGGGGCTTGCTGCCCCTCCCCCTCACCATTGACGCAGGCCTGGCTGTTGGGAGGTTAAACAGGAGCAAGTTGTGGACCAAGACTGGACCATCCACAGCTCCCAGCTGAGTGAGGCCAGATGACACCCTGCCCCCAGCCCTCCCACCCTGCTCCGTGGGACTGAGTCCTTGCTCAGTAAATACGAGCTCATTAATAGCTTGATTAATCACACCTCATAGTTTCGTGGTGCTTTTAAAAATAAAACACTTGAAAGCACTTTCACACACACCCTGGGCCTCAGAGTTACACGAGTAGGTCTTATCATCCCAGGCTGCTGGTGAGAAAAGGGAGGCTCAGCGTCAGAGCAGCAGGATGTTGGGGTGTGGCGGGGGCAGGTTGGAGTGCAGAGCCATCTCCCTACCCACATCTCTGCCTGTGGGCCACTCTGAGCTCTCTCTGGGTCTCCCTGCAGGACAAGAGTGAAGGGGGCCATCCTTAGGCAAATCTGAAGTTCAAGGGGGAAAAGGGGGGCAGTCATTCAGTCACTCAACAAACACTCCAGAAATAAAGGATTCTGTAAGTTGCTGAGGGTTCTGAAGCAGGTAATTGTTCAATCTCTTAAGTCATGTCTGACTCTGCAACCCCATGGACTACAGCATGCAAGGCTCCTCTGTCCTTCACTATCTCCAAGTTTGCTCAAGTTTATGTCCACTGAGTCAGTTCAGTCACTCAGTCGTGTCTGACTCTTTGCGACCCCATGGTCTGCAGCACACCAGGCCTCCCTGTCCATCACCAACTCCTGGAGTTCACTCAAACTCATGTCCATTGAGTCGGTGATGCCATCCAGCCATCTCATCCTCTGTCGTCCCCTTCTCCTTCTGCTTTCAATCTTTCCCGGCATCAGGGTCTTTTTCAATGAGTCGGCTCTTTGTATCAGGTAGCCAAAGTACTGGAGCTTCAACTTCAGCATCAGTCCTTCCAATGAATATTCAGGGTTGATTTCTTTTAGGATTCACTAGTTTGATCTCCTTGCAGTCCAAGGGACTCTCAAGAGTCTTCTCCAGAACCACATTTCGAAAGCGTCAATTCCTTGGCAGTCAGCCTTCTTTATGGTCCAACTCTCACATTCATACATGACTACTGAAAAACCATAGCTTTGACTAGATGGCTCTTTGTCGGCAAAGTGTTGTCTCTTATTAATACACTATTTAGGTTTGTCACAGCTTTCCAAGGAGCAAGCATCTTTTAATTTAATGGCTGCAGTCACCATCCCCAGTGATTTTGGAGCCCAAGAAAATAAAGTCTGTCACTGTTTCCATTCTTTCCCCATCTATCTGTCATAAAGTGATGGGACCAGATGCCATGATCTTAGTTTTTTGAATGTTGAGTTTCAAGCCACCTTTTTCACTCTCCTCTTTCACCCTCATCAACAGACTTTAGTTCCTCTTCACTTTCTGCCATTAGGTGGTGTGATCTACATATCTGAGGTTATTCATATTTCTCCCAGCAATCTTGATTTCAGCTTGTGATTCATCCAGCCTGGCATTTTGCATGATGTACCATGCACGAACTCTGCATATAAGTTAAATAATCAGGGTGACAGTACACAGCCTTGTCATACTCCTTTCCCAATTTGGAACCAGTCCATTGTTCCATGTCCAATTCTAACAGTTACTTCTTGACCTGCATACAGGTTTCTTGGGAGACAGGTAAGGTGGTCTGGTCCTCCCATCTGTTTCAGAATTTTCCACAGTTTGTTGGGATTCACATAGTCAAAGGCTCTAACATAGTCAATGAAGCAGAAATAGATGTTTTTCTGGAATTTCCATCCTTTCTCCATGATCCAATGAATGTTGACAATTTGATCTCTGGTTCCTCTGCCTTTTCTAAGTCCGAGAACATCTGGAAGTTCTCGGTTCATATACTGTTGAAGCCTAAATTGAAGGATTTTGAGCATAACCTTGTTAGTATGTGAAATGAGCACAACCGTGTGGTAGTTCGAACAGTTTTGGGATTGCCCTTCTTTGGGATTGTCATGAAAACTGACCTCAGTCCTGTGGCCACTGCTGAGTTTTCCAAATTTACTGACATATGTAGTGCAGCACTTTAACAGCATCATCTTTTAGGAGCTTAAGTAGCTCAACTGGAGTTCCATCAGCTCCACTAGCTTTGTTCATAGTGATGCTTCCTAAGGCCTACTTGACTTCACACTCCAGGATGTCTGGCTCTGGGTGAATGACCACACCACTGTGGTTATGAGGTCTTTAAGACCTTTTCCTGATATAGTTCTTCTGTGTATTCTTGTCACCTCTTGTTAATCTCTTCTGCTTTTTTTAGGTCTTCACTGTTTTTGTCCTTTATCATGCCCATCTTTGCGTGAAATGTTCCCTTGATATCTCCAATTTTCTTAAAGAGATCTCTAGTCTTTCCCATTCTATTGTTTTCCTCTATTTCTTTGCATTGTTCATGTGAAAGGCCTTCTTATCTCTCCTTGCTATTCTTTGCAACTCTGCATTCAGATGGGTACATCTTTGCCTTTCTCCCTTGCCTTTCACTTCTCTTCTTTCCTCACCTATTTATAAAACTTCCTGAGACACCACTTTACCTTCTTGCATTTTGTTTTCTTTGGGATGTTTTTGGTCACTGCCTCCTATACAACGTTAAAAGAACACATTGGTCATAGCAAACACTCTTTTCCAAAACCCAAGAAATGGCTCTACACATGGACATCACCAGATGGTCAGTACCAAAATCAGACTGACTATGTTCTTTGCAGCCAAAGATGGAGAAATTCTATACAGTCAACAAAAACAAGACCTGGGGCTGACTGTGGCTCAGATCATGAGCATCTTTTTGTAAAATTCAGACTTAAATTGAAGAAAGTAGAGATATCCACTTGGCCATTCAGGTACAACTTAAATCCCTTATGATTATGCAGTGGAGGTGATGAATAGATTAACGGGATTAGATCTGGTAGACAGAGTGCCTGAAAAACTATGGATGGAAGTTTGTAACACTGTACAGGAGGCAGTGATCAAGACAATCCCAAAGAAGCAGGTTATAGGGGTGCTAATTCAGAAAGTGTGGGTGTAAGGGCACCGAGGGAAGAGCACTTGGGGCAGTTCCTCTGTGAAGGTCTGAGCAGAGCCCAGAGTGCCCGGGCCAGGAGGAGAAGGATTTTAGGAGAAGGAGACAGCAGAAACTGTCAGGCAAGACACAGCTGGGCTTGTGTGAGGACCGGGAGCCCGGCAGCATGGCCAGAGCAGAGGGAGTGCAGGGAAGACTAGCAGGAGGTGAGTCAGAGAGGGGACAGGCGTATGTCCTTGGAGTTTGTTGGGAGGGCAGTGGGAAGCCTCTGGGGTGCTGTGTGCAGGGCAATGCAGAGATCTCCCCCCTGAGGAATGTGTGGTGGGAGGCAGGATGGCTGTAGAGGGTTGGATGGGGAGGCCTTCAGTGGAATGGGCCATAGTGGGCCGGCCCTGTGAGGTCCATCTGGGAACTCCCCCACCCAGACATCAAGTCACAGCCAAAAAGCCACCTCCTCCAGGATGCCTTCTTGGCTCCATACTCTTCATCGACTTGCTCCTGTGACCACACTGTCCCCTGAGCCTCACACCAGGGTATGTGCCACATTCAGGACTGGGCATGCTGCCTCCTCCACTGGACCGTGAACTCGCTCAGACAGGAGCCCAGGTCTTGCCTGGGCCAATGACAGGTAGCCCTCCTGAGTTGCGTGGGGGCCAGCCGGCCAGCCCCAGGGCTCACTGGAAGCCGGGTTCCTACTTCAAGGCCTGATCATCAGTAAAGCCCCATTTGCAGTTCTCAGCAACCAAGAGCCCATCAGGGATCCACTAGTAAAAGAAGTCTTCCAACTGAACTCTGAGAGGGTGGTTGGGCAAATAGGAGAGGCCTGGCCAGGGTGTGGCAGGTGGAGTTCCTGGAGAGCTGCAGGGTGAGGCTGGCGGGCCCTGCCCCTGCCTGCTGTCCCACAGCCCCAGCATCTGCATTGGGAAAGCCTTCCTCCCATGCTCACAGCCAGAAGGGAGCAGGAGTGGGTACCCAAATCCTAATCCCCACTCGCCCTCCCTGGCAGTAGGCAGGCTGAGCTGGGCGGCAGGGACCAGAGAAGGACAGGCTGGGAGTGGGGACAGAGGCCTCGGCCACACACTTGCTTCTCCTGGGATAACAGCTCCAGTGAGGATGGGTCCTAGAGGCGAAGCAGGTAAGTCGGCCAGGTCGGGGAGTCCTCTTTCAGAAGAAGTGAATTGAATTGGCCCTGAGGAAAAGGTAGGAGAGTGCCAGCAAAGGAGGAAGGCTGCAGTAGGGAGTGGAGTCATGTCTTTTTTTGTTTATTTTTTAACACCAAAACATACATTTTATTCTGGGGTATAGCCGGTTAACAATGTTGTGATGGTTTCGGGTGAACAGTGAAGGGACTCAGCCGCACATATACATGTAGCCATTCTCCCCCAAACTCTGCTCCCATCCAGGCTGGCACGTGAAGCCATGCCCTTTTGAAGGCATCATATAGCATATGACCCTGAGCAAATACAGGGTTTCATGTCAAAGGCAAAGATCACTCATGCTGGTGGCCTGCAATGTGGAGAGGGAGAGACCCAAGGCTCTTACCCGGCTTTAGTCCAGGAGAGAGACCTAACTGGGACGGTGAGGGGGGAAGGCAGATCACAAGTGCTGACCACAAGGGTGGAGGTCACGTAGTGCACTCTGGGGCCACACAGAGGGGAAACCAGCTCTGACCACCCAGGAAGCTTCCAGCAGCCCCAAGAGGGCTGAATTTAACCCCACCCATGGCCTTACAGTGTCCTTGCCAGAGGGCATAATGCAGCCTAGAGGGGGCCCCTGGGTCCACCTAATAAATGCCCCACCAGGGGGTGGGGAGGGGAGACCGTGCCCACGTGGCGTGGCAGAGGCCCGGGAGAAGTGAGCTATGTCCCTTATTGGTCACAGTACATTTATTTTTCATTAGCAGTTAAATGCAGACATGAGGGATTGTGCTGGGTTCAGCGGGCGGCTGACGTGAGTAGTGCTTGGTGCAGTGATCGATAGGGAAGCTGGGGGGCCATGCGCCTTCCCCAGCCAGGACCCTTGCCCACCCAGCTCTGAGCCAGTAGGCAGACCTGGGCCATCACATCGAGCCTGTGCAAGGCGGGGCATGGGCAGGCCCAGAAGCTGCTGCTCAGGTCTCTTCTGGAGCCTGTGGTTCCTGCTTCCCACCTCCATGGGCTCTGCTCTGTGTGGCCCGGGGGTCTGCAGAGATACTGTGGCTTCCCCAGTAGGCATCTAGAGAGGCTCCTGACCCACAGCACCCCTCCTCGGGGTCCCTCCTCCTATTCACCCTCCAGACCTTGGGAAACCAGAGCGCAACTCAGCCTCACCCTGGCTGAGCCTGCCGCCTGGGTCAGGGCTGCTGAGTGACAAATGAATGTTACATCAAAGGGTCAGGATGTGGCCCCCCAGAGCCCAAGGCTGAACCTGGGGGACAGGGTAAGTGACTTCTCCCTCAGGCCTCAGACTCCACATCTGTAAAGTATCTGGAGGGCTCCTCCCATTTGCCAGCATCCCCCACCTCCCTCACCCTAAAACACACCTGCAGACTGGCCAAGCCCCATGGAGGTTTTTCAGGAGTGGGTGGGGGCAGGACCAAAGGAGCGTGTCTTCCCAGCTGCAACTGTGGTTTCAAGCGGCTTAGCCTTCACTGCAGTGTAGCACAAACTGCACGAAGGCATGGGGACAGGCTGGGGATAGAGGTGGATGAGCCCACTGCTGCAGACACTGGGGGCAAGCTCTGTGCCTCAGTTTCCTCGTCAGCCCTCATCCCTGAAGAGATTGCTGGGAGGGAGCTGGAGCCCTTTGCCACTGTCGTGTAAAAGCTCTGGGTGCGGATAGCAACTGACATCGACCAAGCACTGTGCCTTTGTCCTTTTCCCCCTCACGAGCCCAAAGAACTGGGTACCGTACCCTGCTTTGCTGGTGGCTCTGACAGTAAACAGTCTGCAGTGCAGGAGATCCAGGTTCGATCCCTGGGTCAGGAAGATCCCCCAGAGGAAGGTATGGCAACCCACTCTAGTGTTCTTGCCTGAAGAATCCCATGGACAAAGGAGTCTGGTAGGCTATAGTCCATGGGGTTGCAGAGTCGGACATGACTGAGTGACTAACACACACACAAACCCCAGTTTGCAGGCAGAGAAACAGCCTGGGGTTGGGGGAGTGGGGGTTACCTGCAGTCACAGCAGGTTTCTCAGCCTCTGCAGACTTTCCCAGCTCACCCCCTTGACGCCTACAGACCAGGCACAGATCCCCTCCCCAAAATCACAGTCTTGAGTGGAGGGGATCCCTCCTCGGAAAGAGAGGGTCCCTGTTCCAGCAAGAGAGAAAAAGCAGTGTGGATGCCCCCTGGGCCCAAAGAGCCAGGCCACCCATTAGAAGCCCTCCACGGGTTTTGGGCTGCAGGTGAGGAGGGTAGTGGAGCTGGGAAGCCACTGCGGGAGGCACCTCCCGACCTGCGTTGGGCAGTCAGGACCTCCACAGAAGGGGTAACTCACCCAAGGTCACCCTAGCAGGGTCTCTGAAGCATTTCCTTCCATATGCCCAGAGGCCCCTGTTGGTTGGGAGTGTATGTTGGGGGAAGTGACTGCAACCCCGAGAGAGAGGCCCGGCCATCAGGGGGCTTGTCTGGTGGGTGTGGAGGCCGAGGCTACTCTGCCCCCGACCCCTCCCCACCCTCCCCGGGTCCTGTTGTGGGAGCAGACTGCTGAGGGTTTTACTTCCACCAAAGCCTCAGAGCCAATTACCTGTGTAATTAGCAACAAATGACTTGTGGGATAGCTGTGGTTTTCAGTTAAAATTAGAAGGAAACCCATGTTCAGTTCCCCTTAACGAGTGAGACTTTAGGCTCAGGCTCCCAGACACGCCTTCCTGGCTCCCACCCTGCCTGAGACCCACCCACCCAGCAGCCCAGGCTCACCCAGATTCGCCCCTCCCCACTACAGGGGCCTCACCTGTCGCACGGCCACCAGCGCCCCTTCACATCCAAACCTGCCACAGCCTCTCCCCGCTTCATTCACGTGCTATTTTCTCAGCTCCTACTAAGTGCAGGGGCCAGGAATGGGGAGCAAGCCAGAAGCAGCCCCCCAGGCAGCCCGGCACCAGAGGAAGGGACTCCTGACCCCTAAGCCCTGGCTGCCGGGGCCCTCTGCCTCCTCCAGCTCTCCCCTGGCACCTCCCCAGATCCCTGAACTTCTACCAGAGGAGTAATGAGCCCTGACAATCGCCACAGGCTGGCATTTTTGCCTTTGTCTCGTTTCAGGTCTCCACAGGTCTTCATAAGTCGGGGGCGGGTGTGGGTTGGAGAGGTGGGGAGGGCTGCTGCTCCTCCCGTTTTACACTGAGGGTTGGTGAGGGGCCCATTTAAGCAGCCCAGGTCACTGGACTGGAAGCGGTAGAGCCTGGCCCCACAGGTGTCTCCTCATGGCCTGGCCCTGGCCCCTGAGCAGGCAGGTGGCACCAGGAGGGCCCCCAAGTCCAGCAGACCCCACCCCCCGACTCACCGGCCCTGTTTGCTCCTACCACAGGTGCCCAGCAGAGTGCCACGGTGGCCAACCCGGTGCCCAACCCGGTGCCCGGCTCCAACCCAGACCTGCTTCCCCACTTCCTGGTGGAGCCCGAGGATGTGTACATAGTCAAGAACAAGCCGGTGCTGCTGGTGTGCAAGGCCACGCCCGCCACGCAGATCTTCTTCAAGTGCAACGGGGAGTGGGTACGCCAGGTGGACCACGTGATTGAGCGCAGCACGGATGGGAGCAGCGGTAAGGCCAGGAAGGGGCAAGGGAAGAGGGACGTGGTGGGGGAGGGGGCTTGCGGGGGGCATCTCAGCCCCCGAGGCAGTGGAGGCTCAGAGATGGGGCCCTGCTGCCCACCAAAGAGCAGAGGCCAGGGTGAAACTAACCAGCTCTGTGTGGGCAGGACCCCTGTGTACACACCAAGGCCTTCTCTGGGAGGCCTACCTTCACCAGACTTCATCACTTGGTGGGTAAAAGGGAGGCCTCACCACCAAAATATCCCAGGGAGCTGTGGATGGTGGGGCAGGTCCTGGCCGCTCCATCTGAGGGGTTGGTTGCCTGGTGAGTGGTGCCAGCAGAGAAAGGTTTGGAAAGAGTGGGTCCCAGATGACAGAAGAGCTCACAGACCTCAATTCCATGATGGTTTGTTGGTGCACTCACTCCCTAAGCAACCACTCCCCAGCTGGAGATACAACCCCGCAGAGAGGGTGGGCGGCACAGTGACCTCTCTATGAGTCCTGGGAGCTAGGGCTGCCCGGGGTGGGCTCTTCGGGGCAGAGACGTGTAACCCTGGTCAGGGCAAGAAGAGGGAAAGGGTGTCCCAGGCGACCTAGGAAAGGATACAGCGCCAACAAAGGCCTGGAGGCAGATAGGCATGTCAGGGCTCAGCGGGAAGGGGATGGAGTGGGCGCCGGGGGCACTGGGGCCACCCAGGAGCCTCCCCCATTCAGCTCTGAAGTGAGGTCACAGTGCTGTGGGATTTCAAGCTACCGAGTGACATGACCGGTGCTGTGGGTGACGCTCGGGGCCCATGTGGAAGGCTGACAGGAGAGGCAGACCCAAGAAGTGCTCCTTCTGTGGGCCCCTTCATTTCCCTCCTCCAGCCCTGGGGATGGGGCCAGAAAGCCATTGTTTGGGAACCTGTGCTCCGAGAACAGGCCCAGTGAAGCTGACAACAGCCTCTCCTC
The DNA here is from genome assembly GCF_055505025.1 of Bos grunniens. NCBI lineage: Eukaryota > Metazoa > Chordata > Mammalia > Artiodactyla > Bovidae > Bos > Bos grunniens. The sequence continues at coordinate 38,353,081 of NC_141171.1, forward strand.
CTCACTAACTGGACTCCAGTTAAGCTCATTTCTGGCCCCCTTCCCTGGTGGCTCAGACAGTAAAGAATCTGTCTGCAATGCGGGAGACCTGGGTTCGATCTCTGGGTCCGGAAGATCCCCTGGAGAAGGGAACAGCTACCCACTCCAGTATTCTTGCCTGGAGAATTCCATGGACAGAGGAGCCTGGCGGGCTATAGTCCATGGAGTTGCAAAGAGTTGGACACAACTGAGTGACTTCACTTCGCCTTGATGCTCCATGGAGCCGCCCACACATGCTGAGTCCTCAGGTTAAGCCCGGAGCCCCTTCCCACCTAGGCTCAGCCAGCCTGAGACACACAGCACACGGACCCTGTGCTGGATTTGGCTACTTGAGTGAGGTCTGAGTCATAGGGCCAGCAGAGGGCACCCAGAACAACTCACAGTGATGCCAAGAGTAGGCAGGAGACCAAGGCCCAGGGCGGTGGCCCATGCTCCAGGCAGAAGAAACCAGGCAGCCCAGGACGGACTTCTGGAGTGAGGGCTGCCATCCATCCCCAGTCTTAAAACCACCTGGAATGCCTAGCAGGTCAAAGGACAAATGCAGGGCACAGCAGGCTGGCCAGAAGCCCAGGCCTGGGGCAGCAGAAGTGGGGGTGGAGGGGGTGGTCAGCGGGACAAGGAAGCTGCAGCCACATTGCACTGTGGGAGGTAGGGTTGGGCAGAGGGAGGCCAGGGGACGGGGCCCTGCCCTGGTGAACACGGAAGCTTGCACAAGAATGCAGGTGTGAGCAGACAAGCCCTGAGTCTAGGCAGCGTGTGACTTAGTCCTCAGAGCCAGTCTGTCGTGTTACAGATGCTCTGACTCATCCAGGACTCCAGACAGGTCTTTTGGTCCATAGAGGTCACATGCCATCCTACCCTAGCAGGGTCAGCGGGGCTGGTCTTCAGCATGAGCCCCTAGCCAAGTCCCTGAGCCTACCTTGTCCTGGCCTTACACACACCTGCTGCTGGCAGCAGCCTTCTTGCAGTCCTCAGGTGTCAACGGAGTACCTTCCATGTGCCAGGTCTGGGTGAGGGGCTAAGAATTTAGCCCGCAAGTCTCTTGGTGCCAGTGATCCAGATCTGCTTCCCACCCTCGGGAAGGGAATGGATAGGGTACATGGCCTCTTTGGCAGGTCGGTCCCCTTCCCCCATGGGCCTCAGTTTCCGTTGCTGGGGGCAGCTGTGAGATTTCTCATACCCAATTAGAGCCCAGCTCCAGGTCTTCCCTATCTTCCTGCCCCATGCCCAGGGCCCAGCCTCACTTTGCAGCATCAAGAGTCCTCCTGCTGCTGAGGTAGGTCCCCCAGGGAAGGAACAGGCGAGGAAGAGGAAATCACCATAGCCTGTCTCCCTGCAGCCTTGAGGGCCTGTCCTGGAACCTCTTGGGATGTCTCCAGGCCAGCCCCCAACTGCTCACAACCTGCCCTTCCAGGCTTCCCACATATACCCCTCCTTGTCTCCTGCCATCATGAGGTCTGGTATCCACAGCTTGGGCGAGACCCAGGCTCTTGCCTGCAAAGCAGTGAGGCTCTGCTGGCCTTGCTCCCTTCAAGCCAGGCGGAGAGCAGAGCTCACAGAGATACATCCCACCCATGGCCACCAGGGTCCCCTCCTGCTCTGAGCCTCCAACCTCAGGCCTCCCATGGCCAGCCCACTTGAATTTTCTTTGATCTTATTGACTTCTTAACCCAAAGCCGCTGAGTGCTCTGAGGCAAAGAGATAGGTTTCCCTCACCCACAAATGGATGCCCAGGCAGTGGGTGGCACCCATGGTACACACAAACCCAATACCCTGACCCAGGCATGCTGTGGTCAGGCAGACATGACAGAGGCAGAGATCAGCCCAAATCTGGAGCCCTGCATGGGGGTGGGGATGGCTGAGTGGACACCCCAGGAGACAGTATCTGGTCTCCCCTTTGCTTGCCCCCATTCCCCATCCAGGGACCAGGGAGAAGGGACCAAAGCCTGAAAACTCTTAAACCCAAACCCACTGATAGTGTAAAAGTTGGAAATTTACCAAGTACTGGACTCTGGTCTGGGAGTATAATATAATTTATTGTGTGTTAAACAAACCAACTGATTATGAAAAGCAGTTTGGTAAGAAGGTATCCTACGCACTCGCTTGGCCTCAGAGGCCCCCACCCCCACCCCTCCACCTTCCAGAAACACTCAGCATGCACATACCAGGGCCTCCCCACATACCCAAGCCCTCACATGCCTGCACATACCCGACATGATCCCGGGCCTGAGCCAGCAGGGACCCCCACCTTCCTGCCGCCCTCCCCCAGGCTGGCATCTGTTCCCATTTACCAGGCAGGTGCAGACACAGCCGTGCCCAGAAACTGCTCCTGGGAGCCCGGCTGCTCGGCAACCTGCAGCTGGGAGGGCACAGCCCCTCACTTCAAGGCCCAGCCGGCTCGGGTCTCCCCCACCCCCAGAGCTTGTGGGGCTCAAGGGCGCTGCCTGGATCTAGAGCTCGTGGACAAACTTGGCCCTCATTTGTGGCAGCAAGAAGGAGAGGAGGAGGTGGCAGGACAGAAGAGGGAGGAGACAGGGAGGAAGAAATAGGAGCACTTTAAATTTAGTGCTGTTCTCCCTGAGCTAAGCTGCCTGGGTGGCGCGTGAGCTCCCCCCACCTCCCTGGGAGACTGAGCAGTGCTTCCATAGACCTGTCCACCCGAGAGAGGAAAAGCACCCGGTTCAGAATGTTCTGCAAGTCTCCCACCACTAACCCGAGGCTGAGAGGGAGGACCCTGTCTCTGCCCCCAAGTAGGTGCACAGCTCCTTCTCAGATGCTTGACAGATAGCTGGTGCCCAGGGCCCCTGTCCTATACACAGACCCTGTGAGGGACCCTTTCTCAGTTCAGCCCTCACCCCACCCCTAAGGACGTTCACATCCATTGCCTTAGTGTGGGGCAGGCGGTGCCCAGAATGGAGGGATCTCCAATGATAGTGACCTCAGCCAGAGGTGACCCACCCATCTCCTGTGAGAATTCACGGTGTAAGGGGACAAAGGTGACTGATAGAAAAATCTGGGACCTGTATGGGAGCTGGAGAGACTCATGAGGAGGGGTCTGGGCAAGGGTCAGGGAAAGACACGTTAGAGAAATTAAGACAGAAAACAGCCTCCTGGCTTGCCTGCTCAGCTGGGCTGCTGCTCCTCCTGCAAGGCAGCCCTAATTGAATTTCTCTGTTAACAATGGAAGCACCAGCCTCTCTCCCTCTTTCTGATAAGCCAGTGACCCGAGGGAAATTGGGGTCAGGAGGAGGAGGAATTGGAAACAAACAGTCTTTTCTCACTCCTGGGGACACTAGTTTCAGCTAAGGGCCAGGGGACTGGAGGAAGGCTGGGGTCCCCCCTCCCTTCTGGGTCCTCAGAGGCCTGGACACTCCCAAGACATCCCACAGCTGGTTCTGGGTGTGGCAGGTGTGTGGAGGCTGGGTACTGTGTCCACCCTTGAGAAGGGATCCTTCGGGCCCAGTCCATACAGGATAAAGAAGGTCCCAGACACCCATCACAGGCCAGCTTCCCCTCTGTGGGCTGTCTCTCCCCATCACCAGCGTTTGTCCTGGTACGAGGGGCACCCCTAGCACCCCACCCCCCCACTCCCAAGAACCCTGAACACATTCTGGACTCACACAGCAGGCAGCCCTGGGCACCTCTGGCAAGTCACTGCCTCTATGAGCCTCTGTTTCCTCATCCACAGAATGGGAGCAAATACCTCCAAGGGAGCAGACTGGAGAAGATAAGCCAGCACTCTGGAAACACTGTCTAAGCCCCAGGGGTCTATTATCATACTACATAATCACTGTCATTATCTTGTTAATAGCTGTTATTATATCATCACACATCAGGATCTACCTACTAACCCCAGGAGGCCAGCCAGATAACTCCGTGAAAGTGAAAGTGTTAGTCACTCAGTCGTGTCCGACTCTCTGTGACTCCATGAATTGGAGAAGGCAATGGCACCCCACTCCAGTACTCTTGCCTAGAATATCCCTTGGACAGAGGAGCCTGGTAGGCTGCAGTCCATGGGGTCTCGAAGAGTCGGACACGACTGAGCGACTTCTTTTACTTTTCACTTTCATGCATTGGAGAAGGAAATGGCAACCTACTCCTGGACAGGGAAGCCTAGTGGGCTGCCGTCTACGGGGTCACACAGAGTCGCACGACTGAAGAGACTTAGCAGCAGCAGGCTCCTCTGCCCATTCTCCAGGCAAGAAAACTGGAGTGGGTAGCCATTTCCTTCTCCAGAGGATCTTCCTGACCCAGGAATCGAACCCAGATCTCCAGCATTGCATGCAGATCCTTTACCATCTGAGTCACCAGAGAAACCCTAGATCCCTCCTTACCTTTTGTTTTTACCCACAAAGGCCCCCAGGGCTGGACTGTGTGCCTCACCCCTTCTGCCTGGTGTCCTTTAGAGGTCAGCCTCCATTGCCCCAGGTTCCTCTGTGACTTTGTCTCTGAAATAGCAGGAAACCCCCTTCCTGACTTTTTTGACTCCAGGGACATAGGCCTTGGGTGACCAAGTACCCACTCCTGACTTTCAGGAGATACAAAGGGACTTCCCCGGGAGCCCCTTCTTCAGGCAGAGGACTGCCCGCAGTGTCTGCCAGCTCCCCTGCTCAGCAGAGGGAGTGTCTGTGGTGGCGCCGGGACCCTGCAGGGGACTGGACCATGAGGACGATGCGCGAGACACACCCTTGCTCCCCGCCCCTCCCCTCTCAGGACTGCCCTCCATGGAGGTCCGCATCAATGTGTCGAGGCAGCAGGTGGAGAAGGTGTTCGGGCTGGAGGAGTTCTGGTGCCAGTGCGTGGCGTGGAGCTCCTCGGGCACCACCAAGAGTCAGAAGGCCTATATCCGCATTGCCTGTGAGTCCGGGGCGGAGGGGCCTCAGGGTGTCACCCGGGAGGAGGTCCCATAAGAAATCCTCAGGTCCTGCCTTGACAGCTGGAGGGAGTGCTTACGGATGCCGCCCAGCCACCCCCTACGTTCCCCTCGGGCACTGGACGCTTCTTCCTGGCCTGTGCCATGGTCTCTGCAGGACCAGCGGACAGGGTCAGCCAGGCTGACCCAGTGTGAGGCACTCAGCCAGGGAGACGCTTCTGTTCTGCCCCCAGATTTGCGGAAGAACTTTGAGCAGGAACCATTGGCCAAGGAGGTGTCGCTGGAGCAGGGCATCGTGCTGCCCTGCCGCCCACCGGAGGGCATCCCCCCAGCCGAGGTGAGCGGGGCTGCAGTGCCACTCCAGGTGGGCAGTACCACTCCAGGTGGGCAGTGCTCCCAGGTCTCAGCCTGCCCTGCCCAGCCCTCCAGGCTGATCCCCCCCACCCAGGGGCCATGCTCGCTCCAGGCAGGGCCAGCACAGTCAGGCGGTGCAGTGGCATGGCTCCCTCCCCCAGGTGGAGTGGCTCCGGAACGAGGACCTTGTGGACCCATCCATGGACCCCAATGTGTACATCACGCGGGAGCACAGTCTGGTGGTGCGACAGGCCCGCCTGGCTGACACGGCCAACTACACCTGCGTGGCCAAGAACATCGTGGCTCGTCGCCGCAGCGCCTCCGCTGCTGTCATCGTCTATGGTGGGCCCCGGTGCTGGCAGGGTGGAAGGGCTCCGGGCATAGGCAAGGCGCTGGGGTGCCTTTGTGGCAACCACACGTGGCTGGCTCCCTGAAGAGCCAGGACCGGGCCGACCGAGCTGTGGCCTGATGGGGAAGGATGGGGAAAGGGCTGGCTGTGGCTGTTCAGGAGTGGAAGGGCCTGTCTGGACAGAGGTGTTATTGGTGGCCGGACCATCCCTTGGCTTACCTGTGGTCAGGGGACATGGTGCAGGAGGAGATGAAGGGACAAGATGGAAGTCTAAAAATGCGACAGACCCCAGGGTGGAAGCAGAGTGACCCGGGCACCCCCAGGAGGAGACAGAAGGAAGGGTGCGGGAGTCACCCCATAAAAGGCTGGGGTTTGGGTTGGAGGAGCATGTGGGAGCTGCAGCTAGGGTTGGCTCTCCTGAGTGCCTGCAGTGCCCACCGGGAAAGGGGCTGTGGAGCAAGCGCTGCCAGGCCCCAGGGGGCAGAAGGGCAGAAGCGTGGCCTCCCCTCCAGGGCTTTTCTCTCAGCCCAGCTGTAGCCTGCCCACTTCCAGCTCACAGCCCCTCTGTCCTGCTCTGGCCCCTGGGCCAGCATGTCCAAGGAAGCCCCCGCTCCCTGACCCAGTCCTTCTCTGTCCGGCCAGTGAACGGTGGGTGGTCGACGTGGACTGAGTGGTCTGTCTGCAGCGCCAGCTGTGGGCGCGGCTGGCAGAAAAGGAGCCGGAGCTGCACCAACCCGGCGCCTCTCAACGGGGGTGCCTTCTGTGAGGGGCAGAATGTCCAGAAAACAGCCTGCGCCACCCTGTGCCCAGGTACCAGCGGCCGCCACCTCCCGCATCGCTCTTCACCACGCCATCTCCGTGCCCTGGCTCCATCGTGCCCACCAGCCTGCTCCCCATTGGCTCCATCCCACCCACCCACACGCAGGGCCAGGTTCAGTCCAAGGCCAGGATGGGGTTCAGTGTGATCAGAGGCAGGGCTCAGTCTGTGTGCAGACTCAGCCTCAGCGGAGGGGCCGAGTCACAGAGTCCGAGGTACTGTCGGGACAGGGACAGTCCATGTGGGGCAGGGCCCAGCCTGGTACTGTAGAGCCACCCGCGCCTGGGATCAAGGGGTCATCGTGCGACCGAGGGCCCTCACTGCCCCAGGGCCAGGACGGCCCCTGGTGTGGGAGAGCCGAGCAGGCCCAGCATCATTGTGCCTCCTGTCATTAGCATGCGTCATCCAGGCCCGCTGGACACCAGAGGGCTTGCAGACTGGCAGGCTTGGCCCTGGCCCTGGCGTTGCACCAGGTCTGGCTGCCCAGCAGGGCCACGCTGGCAGACAGCCTGGGCTATAGCTCCCTGGGCTGACCGTGCCATCTCCTCTCTGTCCGTGTCTGTCTCATATCTAGTGGATGGCAGCTGGAGCCCATGGAGCAAATGGTCGGCCTGTGGGCTCGACTGTACCCACTGGCGGAGCCGTGAGTGCTCAGACCCCGCGCCCCGCAATGGAGGCGAGGAGTGCCAAGGCACTGACCTGGATACCCGCAATTGTACCAGCGACCTCTGTGTGCACAGTGAGTCCTTTCCACCCAGGAGCCCTCTTGAGTTTGCCAGGATTGGCCCTGCCCGCCCTGGGGCAGTGATGGCTCAGGGAGTCAGTCCCCTGCCACAGGCTGCACCTCCTATTCAAAGCTCAGGACCTCTGGGGGACACCCCCATCCCTAACACACCCAACATGTGCCCACATACACCCCAATACTTCCCACACCTGCCCTGAAACTTGCATACGTCGGTGGTTTTACCATGCACACCGAGCCTCTGGGATCGTCTCCCAAACCCCTTCCCATCCTCTCCTACAGTTTTACCTCTGCCCCGTCCCCCAAGTGCACATACAAGTCCTGTGGGGACACCAGGCTTGTGAGGCCTGTTAATTACAAGGCCATAACTAACAATTAAAGATCTCTGTTGGATTTTTTTTCTCTAGAACACACCCTCCCCCATTCTTTCAATTAAAAACCTAATTATCTGTGTCAATTCCTTTCTGATGGACATTTCTTTCATTATGCAAAACCCTTCTAAAATCAATATCGGCTCCTCCGGGCAGTCAATCACTCTCTCCTTAGCCCTGCCCCAGGCCGGGGTAGCGGGGTGGAGGGTGGGGAGGGGATGGGGGAGGTGGGGAGCAGGCAGAAGGGAAGAGCCCAGCATCCCTGCTCCAGGTCCAGGGGTTGGCCAGGAATCAGATTGGCAGAATCCCCCACCCCCACCCCCTGCCCCAGAAAGCAGATTCCCTGCTTGAGGGATCCTAGGCGCTCACCCTCAGTCTCAGCTGCCCCTGGCCCCATGGCCCCAGAAGAACCGGTTTAGCCGGGAAAGTGGCTCTTCCCCGCCTCCATTCTCTGTCAGCAGCAGCTTCACTATGAATTGAGCCGGTGAGGCATGCCGTCTGCCCAGAGTGACACAGTGAGGTGGTGGCAGATGCAGGACTGGAATGCATGCGCGCTGATATTTCATGCCGCTTGCTGCCACCCCCGGCGCTGATGCCCAAGGAGCGGAGGCCCCATCCCCCTGCAGTGTAGACTGCTCGCCTCTCCTTTCTGGCCTCCTGCCCTCTACCCCTCTCAAGGCTGCACTCTCTCCCACAGCTGCTTCCGGCCCAGAGGACGTGGCCCTCTATGTGGGCCTCATAGCTGTGGCCGTGTGCCTCCTCTTGCTGCTGCTCGTCCTCATTCTTGTGTACTGCCGCAAGAAGGAGGGATTGGACTCGGACGTGGCCGACTCGTCCATCCTCACCTCAGGCTTCCAGCCCGTCAGCATCAAGCCCAGCAAAGCAGGTGGGGTGCCCCCGCCCCCCGCACTCATGCCGGGGCCTCCACGCCAAGAGTCGCCCACACTGGGCTGCCCCCACCACCCCCCAGCCCCTGTGCCACTCTGAGTCCATCTTGATCCTTGCAGACAGTCCCCATCTGCTCACCATCCAGCCAGACCTCAGCACCACCACCACCACCTACCAGGGCAGTCTGTGTCCCCGGCAAGATGGGCCCAGCCCCAAGTTCCAGCTCACCAACGGGCACCTGCTCAGCCCACTGGGCAGCGGCCGCCACACGCTGCACCACAGCTCGCCCACCTCGGAGGCGGAGGACTTCGTCTCCCGCCTCTCCACCCAGAACTACTTCCGCTCCCTGCCCCGCGGCACCAGCAACATGGCCTATGGGACCTTCAACTTCCTCGGGGGCCGGCTGATGATCCCTAATACAGGTGGGTAACACCCCTGGGTTGCCCCCAGGGAGCTCTAGGAGGCAAGACTAACATGAGTCCCTCCTGGAGGAGGGTGGGACAGCCTTGACGTTCCTCCAGTGCCTCTCAGCCTCACCGTGAGAGCTGGGCCAGCCCAGCAAGGAAAGAGGACAGAGTACTGGTAAGGATCCAGTCTCTGGGATTGGCACTGAGACGGAGGCCAGGGCTGTCTCCCGTCTGTTGCCCAAGGACACAGTATTACTGTCCATTCATCTGCATAGCCAGCCAGCCTGTGTGTGCTGGGCCCTAGGCCCCAGGGAGCTGGGGGAACTAGTGGAGAGAGAGCAGAGGAAAAACATCCGGACAGGGGCTTTTCCACCCAGCACCTCACAGAAACCCCTAGGACATCTGAGAAAGAGCCACGGTGCCTGGTGTGACTGCCCGCTCCCACCCTGACATCTTTTATTTCCTCAGTTTCAGTGACCCTGCATGGCCCAGACCTCCTCGTCCCCCTGCAGCTGCTTCTGGAGCCTGCTCCCTAAATGCAGGTGTTTCCCAGCGCCCCCTCCCGGGGCCCTCTCCGCAGATCTCACCCTCTCCACGGCCTCAGTCGCCGTGTCTGTGTAGATCACTCCCACTCCCCCATCCCCAGCCGCGGTTCTCCTGGGTGACGGAACCGCACACCCAGCTGCCTCCTGGGCAGCTCCATCTGTATGTCTCACAGCACCTCAGGTTCCTCGTGCCTAAAACAGCACCGTCTCCCACCCTCCCCCAGAACCTCCTCCCTCCCCGTGTTCCCTACCTCAGGGACAGCGCAGTCGAGTTGCTCAAGACAGAAACTGGGAGTCACCTTGACCTCCTGCTCTTCCTCACTTTTCCCCCTTCACCTCCACCCCAGCTTCATTCATGTACTGATCGCATCCTTCTTTCTTCTCCACTGTGCCTGCCTCCTTCTGCCTGTCTTTCCTGCGGCCTCTCCTGGCCTAGGCCACCACACCTGCCTCTCGTCTGGTTCACAGCTGCAAGCATTTACTCATAGGAGCCAGACTTGACCATGTCCCTTTCTGGAGTTTCCACTCAAAGCCCGAATGACAGAAGCACAAGGACTCGTCCCTTGGGGCCTCCCCTCCCCTACACGCTTCTCCTGCACTTGGTAGCCTCGTTGTCCTTTCATGAACCCAAATACACTGGGCTGCCCTTCGCACACACGGCCTCTCTGCCCCCATCCACTGGCCTAACTGCTACTTCCCCTTCTGGTCTGGCAGTTCTCCCTCTCTCTCTCTGCTTCATGGTCTCCTTCAGGGGGGCTGCTAGGGGATGGTCCTTGTCAAGATCTTAGAAAAGGGCAGGCACCCAGTGGGTGCTCAGTGACCATCTGCCCCTCACTTCCCAGCAGGGTGGTGGCCGGGGGGCTCTGTGCCTCTCTGCTCTCACCCAACACCCAGCACCCTTTGCTGCCATCCACTTACCTGTTTCCCTGTGGGCTGAGCGCTCCGTGAGAGCAGGGCTCATGGTTTTCCCTCAGCGTTTGCATTCGCTGAATAAGTACCTGCCTGAGCATACCCTGCCACAGAGCACTCACACGTGGGTCACTCAGACTGTCTGTCACCACCCTGGCAGCTGCACCAGGAGGCAGCACAGGAGCATGAAGTGGGCAGGAGCCACAAATCCACCACTTCTGGCTTCACTCTCCCTCCTGGGCCCCAGCAGATGCTTTCAGATGCTGCCCCTTTAGACACTGGGACAAAGGTGAATCAGCCAGACAGGACGCATGTGCAATGGGATCCAAACTAGGGAGGGCTGCCAAAGCAGGCAGGGTTGTTAAAGGGCCCAGCCCCACCCACAGGGGGCCACTGCCCAGCACAGACCAACAGAGCTGAGGTACCTGCCCAGAAGTGGTCGAGCTGAGGGGGAGGAGAGGAGCTCGGGGAGACCAGGAGGATGGAGCGCCCAGAGGCACAGCTATGGGGGTGGCTTCAGAACAGCAAGTGTGCAGGGCAGGCTAGGCCCAGGGCCAAGGGCCTTAACTATCAGGAGCTGGGCTTATCCTGGAGGCAGGGCAGGTTTTAAGTGGGTGATGAGGGTGGGAGGTACAGCATCCAGAAGTTTCTGTACCCAGGCTAACTAGGCATGCATTGCCCACATGAGTTCCCTCAGCTTTGTGCCCACTGGCCAGCCTGGCAGTCCCAGTGGCACCTCTGTTCCTAGGCCAGGCTGGCACCAGTCAGTCCTCAGAGGGAGGCTTAGGGCGGGGCTGGCAGAGTGGGGCGTTTGGTGGCTCTGCAGCCCTAATAAGCTCTGGCCCCTCCTCTGTCACAGGCATCAGCCTCCTCATCCCCCCGGACGCCATACCCCGAGGAAAGATCTACGAGATCTACCTCACACTGCACAAGCCAGAAGACGTGAGGTGTGGGCATGGGCCCTGCTGATGGGGCTGGGTGGGTCCAAGCCCTGCCTGCTGTCACCCTGGTGCCCCTGCCCTCTCCCCCACCTAAGGTGGGGTCTGCTCTGGCCTGGCCCAAGGGAGGGCAGGGTAAGGGGTGGGGGCGTCCCTAAGTGCCACTCAATTCCACAGCCCTCTCCTCAGGCTCCCAAGATTGTCCCCCTGACGCCTTTCCCTTCCCACCCATATTTCCCCACTTGAGGTTGCCCCTAGCTGGCTGTCAGACCCTGCTGAGTCCCATCGTTAGCTGTGGGCCCCCTGGAGTCCTGCTCACGCGGCCCGTCATCCTCACCATGGACCACTGTGGGGAGCCCAGCCCCGAGAGCTGGAGCCTGCGCCTCAAAAAGCAGTCCTGCGAAGGCAGCTGGGAGGTGAGCCGGAAGCCTCCCCCATCCCCCCAGGCTCGGTGGAGTCCGCCTTCCTGCCTGGCCCCTGGGCCCTGCGCCCTCCCCAGTCTCTGGCCACTCCTTAGAGGCAGCTGGCCGGGAGGTTACCCACCGGGTCCTCAGGCTGCAGCCGGCCACGACCTGACCCGTCGGGCCCTGCCCACAGGACGTGCTGCACCTGGGTGAGGAGGCACCCTGTCACCTCTACTACTGCCAGCTAGAGGCCGGCGCCTGCTACGTCTTCACGGAGCAGCTGGGCCGCTTCGCCCTGGTGGGAGAGGCCCTCAGCGTGGCTGCCGCCAAGCGCCTCAAGCTGCTTCTGTTCGCCCCAGTGGCCTGCACCTCACTCGAGTACAACATCCGAGTCTACTGCCTACACGACACCCACGACGCACTCAAGGTACCTGCCACACAGAGGCTGGGCCGGAGGGCTGACCGCCCCTGGCCCTGGGAGGGGGGCAGTAGAGAGGGCGCCCCTGTGGGCTTGGCTGACACCTGGGGCACTGCAGGAGGTGGTACAGCTGGAGAAACAGCTGGGAGGACAGCTGATCCAGGAGCCCCGCGTCCTGCACTTCAAGGATAGCTACCACAACCTGCGCTTGTCCATCCACGATGTGCCCAGCTCCCTGTGGAAGAGCAAGCTCCTCGTCAGCTACCAGGTGAGGACACTCGGGGTGCTGGGAGCCGGGCTCGCCCAAGCCCGGCTCCCCTGACACCACCTCTCCGTAACCCCCCCGCCCCCAGGAGATCCCCTTTTATCACATCTGGAATGGCACACAGCAGTACCTGCACTGCACTTTCACCCTGGAGCGTGTCAGCCCCAGCACCAGCGACCTGGCCTGCAAGGTGTGGGTGTGGCAGGTGGAGGGCGATGGGCAGAGCTTCAATGTCAACTTCAACATCACCAAGGTGGGCCGCACTGCATAACCTGCTCCCCACTCTGGGCCTACCCGGCCCCCCAAGCCCACCTCCTAGAAACCACGTGGCACTTCCTCCAAGTGTCCCGAGGAGGGAGGTGTAGATGCACATGTAGTCAGAGGTAGACAGAGACTGTGGGGCTTGGGGAGGGGGTGGAAGAGGGTAGGGAGCCACAGGACGGGAGGGGGAGGCAGAGCTGGTCTGGGGGCCCTGGAGGACTTCCGTGAGAGGAGGGGCTTGTTTGGGGCTCAGAAGGATGAGTGCGAGGTGGATGAGGCAACAGTGAGGAAGCAGAGTGGTGGGTAGAGACAAAGCGAGGAGAGCAGAGTTCAGTGGTCAGCAGAGGCTGGCAGGGGTGACTAGGGAGGGGTGGAGGGGGAAGGAGAATGGGGTCAGAGGCTCCTCCCCTCACTGGCTGTGTGACTGTGAGCAGATCGCTGCACCTCCACACTCCAGGGAGCAGGAACCTGGCCCATGGTAGGTACCCATGTGTGCCCTGGGATGGTCCAAGCGTCTCCCACCCAGCACGTGGGCTGGGCTGGGCAAGTTCTAACAGGTACCTCCATCCTTCCCCATCTCCAGGACACGAGATTCTCTGAGCTGCTGGTCCTGGAGAGTGAAGGGGGGGTCCCAGCCCTAGTGGGCCCCAGTGCCTTCAAGATCCCCTTCCTCATTCGGCAGAAGATCATTACCAGCCTGGACCCGCCCTGCAGTCGGGGTGCCGACTGGCGGACTCTGGCCCAGAAACTCCACCTGGACAGGTGGGTGGGAGGTGGGCAGGGAGGGGATATGAAGGCCACCTGCAGCCCAGCTTGGGCGGGGATGAGGAGCAGCGGGGGTGGGTGGACAAGACACATGGTGGGGCCTGTGGTCCAGCCCCAGCAGCTGGGGCTTCCCCTTGGCTGACCGAAGGGAGGCCCTGTCCTCAGGTGGTCTAGGAGGGTGGAGGCGGCAGCCCCTGGTGAGGCCAGGCTGCTGAAGCACTCCCCTCCCTTCTGCAGCCATCTCAGCTTCTTTGCCTCCAAGCCCAGCCCCACAGCCATGATCCTCAACCTGTGGGAGGCACGGCACTTCCCCAACGGCAACCTCAGCCAGCTGGCAGCAGCAGTGGCCGGACTGGGCCAGCCAGATGCCGGTCTCTTCACAGTGTCAGAGGCCGAGTGCTGAGGCCGGCGAGGCCCACAATGCCTACACTCTCACCAGCTTTGGCGCCCGCCAGGAACAGGCAGAAGCCAAGACAAGGCCCTTCCCCACCACCGGGGAGAGCTGCGCGGACAGGCCCCCTCCTGGCGGACGCTGTCCCCTATCACTGGCCCTTTCAGACCCTGCCCGCACTCCCTCCCCTCCATGGCCTGCCCGGCCAGGCTGGCACTGCCACCTGCTCTCACTCTGCCCAGGCCTCCAGGTCCCAGGGTGGATGGCGCCTGGAGCCCAGGCTGGGCCCAGCCCACTGGTGTGTGTGTCTGTGCGTGTGATGTTACCTCTCCTCCTGCCCCAGCCAGGGGGCCGCATACACACGGGCAGGCACGCATGCCATGGGCTCGGGACGTGGTCCCAGAGCTCCTGCCTGAGCTGGATCTTATGCAAACATTTCCGTGCCTGCTGGGTAGGGGCACATCTGAGGGGCTCGGCTCCAAGCCTTCGGGACTGAAGGCCACAGCTGAACAGGGGGCGGCCCCTGCATTCAGGCACACAACCACCACACGGCCATGTGCCCACGCATGTCCTGTGTGCTATCACCTGTGTCCCCCTGACACACATCTCATGCCGTACACCCAGAGGCTGCTCACGTCTCTCATGCCCGGTGTCAATCCACACCTGCCTCTCACATGCTGCCCTTCTCCCACCTACCCAGGGACACCCAACGGCTCCTCCCTGTTCTCCCTCTCCTGCCCCCAGCCACGAGGAGCCCTGCCCAACAGGGCATGTGAATATGCAATGGGAGTCCCGGGCTGGACAATGGCAAGTGTGCGTGCCGTGGCGTGCCCTTTCCTGGGGCTGGCAGGTGCCCCATGTGGGGCCTGTGGCGTGAAGTTTGTGCCCTGACTCTGTTTTAAGTGCATTCGTGCACTTACACTTGGCCTTATGTACACAGCCTTGCCCGGCCGCCAGGGCACGTAGGGATTTTAGCGGACGTGAATGTAAATAAATTATATATATATATTGCTAACCCAAGTGCTACTTCTCTCGGGGAAAGCTAAGGGTCTCCCCAGCAGGGGTCACACATGACTATTCTGGAAAGTCCTGGGTGTCTGGGCCTGGCTTGGGGACAGACAGGGTCCCAGCCCTGGACCAACAGAGCTGGTTGCTGGAGACTTCTTCAGATACGGGTCCTCTGGGCAAGGCGGCAGGCAACAGCAGTGACCAGGGCTGCACCTTTGCCAGACCCATCCTCTGACTGCAGGAAGGTGACCACACAGCGAGGGGCCAGCTCCCGCACCGTGGCTGCCACCAGGCTGGAGAAGCTGTGAGGGGGAGAGGCCAACGTGAGCCTAGGTCAGTCCAGTCCCACTTGGCCGTGGCTCCCGTGCCCAGCCCACCACCCAGACTCACTGAGGGTGCAGCTTGTAGAGGGTCCCATCCACCCCCACGGATATGGTCAGCTCTTCCAGGCCCCGGTTCTCACGAATCTTCTCCACCACGGCAGCCACGCCTGCCCCACAAAGCTGGGCAGCCCTCTGGGACACAGCCTGGCACACCTCCAGGACCATCAGAGCATCGTCTGAGGTCAGAGGCAGCCCCAGATCCTCCAGGATGGCTCGGACCTGCCTCAGGGCCAGGCTATCACTGGGAACAGGAGAGAACAGAGGGGCAGGGTCCTGCATGAGTACCCCCTCTCATGACTTTTCCGTCCTCTGGGGTGGACCTCCCTCCAACCAGCATTCCACCTCAGGAAAGAGTCCTTTGGGAGGTGGAGGGACATAATATAGGCCTCAGCACCTTTCAATCTCAGAGAGAAACTTGGTCTTGAAGATGTCCCTGGTCTGAAGGCGCTGGGTCTGCTGGCCCCGGAAGAGAACTCCAAGGCTAGTCAGATGCAAGAGGATGTGGCGGACGATCTCTCCCAGGTACATGCCACTGATCATCTTCTCAAACCTGCATGAACATGTGTGTGTGCCCACAGGGCTAAGGCCCCAGCCCCAGCCACCACCAGCCACCAGCCATATCAACCAGTGCCGGCCACCACCAGTCACACCTGCCTGGCCCAACCCATACCTCTGCTTGCCGGGATTGATGGATGCCTGGTCCACACTGGCATCAAAACGGGTGCTGAGCATGCTGAGAGAGCCGTCATCCCCAAAGGCGCCCCACTCCGTGTTGATGCACATCTGGCCTGAGTCCCCATCCACACTTGCCACATTCCGGAGCTCCTCCATGTAGCAGACATTGGTTCCTGTTCCTGCAGAGGAGCCAGATGGGGTGTCTGCATTGACTGATGCCCACAGGATCCCTCTGAGCCCCTCCCACTGAGATGGCAACATTTGCACTCATTTCCTACCTCTCCATCTCCACATGCTCATTGGCCTGTTCCAGGGCCAGGTCAGTCCTCTTTCCTCCCTTTTCTCACATCCCTTCTGCAGACCCTGCCACCACCAAGCCCCCTGGGCCTCCACTACTTCCCCTACCAGCACCACCATCAGTCCATCTCCCATGCTGCCTCAGGGTGCTCCCCAAATGCCTGTCATGTCATCTCCTGGGAGATGTGTGACAGCCCCGCAGTCACACAGGTGAGAGGCCCACACCTTCTTGGACTGGCCTTCCAGGTCTTTAGTCAAATAGCAGGTGCTGAGCCAGGAGCCAGGGACATAAAAATGAGATATGAGGAGGAGCCCCATAGTGGCCAGAGCCTGGGCAATGAGCAGCCAGCTGTGATGCTGCCCAAACAGAGGTGCAAAGAACAGCATCATGGGATGCCCAAGCACAGGTGAGTCTTCCTGCCTCAAAAGTTAGGAAAAACCACAGAGGGAACATGACATTTAGATGTAAACTTGACGCCAAGAAGCTTACAGAGAGAGGGCATACGCTGGGTAAAGGTATTTCCTTCCTCTCCCCAACACATGGTCAACTCTAAGCAGGTATGTTGGCCCCTGGAACTCCTCCATCCAGTTACTTATCCACACAGCAATCTGGGCCACCTCTCTCTGGCACCTCCCAGTGCCAGGCACTATGATCAAGAAGCTCCCAGTCTCCTGCGAGGCTGCCACATACCCCCCGCGCCAAGACGGATGTCCAAGGAACTATGAGAGCCCTCCTCCCCCATCTAGTCAATCCCTTTTTTCAAGGCTTTCTTTTCAAGTCTTGCTCATGTTGGGACCGCTTCTTTTCTGATCTTGGCTTCATTGCCCTGGCACTTAGAGTTGGGTTCAGCTCTCTCTGATGTCCAGGTGCTCTTCTGGACTCAATCCCCACTAAACAGTCAGTTCTGAGAAGGCAGATATTTTCCCCTTCTTAATGTCTTTCTGTCCCTATATCCAGCTTCCAACTGGCCAGAGGAGAGGAGCTTAATAAAGATTTAGAATCTTGGACTTCTCAAAGGACCATCTCAACTCATTCTCTGTACACCCCCACCCCTGGGGTCCACTGCATTCCAAATACTGTGTGTGTCTTGCTACACTTTGTCCCCTCTCATTTCATCCTCATCATGCCTTCAGACAGGCATTGTTATGTTATCATCTCCACCTTAGAGATCCAACTGAGGCTTTGGCGATTTGCCCAAAGTCATACAGGGGTAAGTGACAGAGCTAGTGTGCTGTGCTGTGCTTAGTCGCTCAGTCATGTCTGACTTTGTGACACCATGGACTATAGTCAGCCAGGCTCCTCTGCCCATGGGGATTCTCCAGGCAAGAATACTGGAGTAGGTTGCCATGCCCTCCTCCAGGGGATCTTCCCAACCCAGGGATCGAACCCTTGTCTCCTGTATTGCAGGTGGATTCTTTACTGTCTGAGCCACCAGGGAAGCCCAAGAATACTGGAGTGGGTAGCCTATCCCTTCTCCAGGGGAACTTCCTGACCTAGGAATCAAACTGGGGTCTCCTGCATTGCAGAAGGATTCTTTACCAGCTGAGCTACCCAGGAAGCCTGACAGAGCTAGTGTTTCTACTCAAATCTGTAACATTCCAAAGCTCACATTCATTTAACAGATAAACAAACTGAGATTCAGAGAGCTTAAATGACTATGAGTCAGCAGTTGAGCTGGACTAGACACCCAAGCTCCAGTCTCTCAACCCAATAGTGTTCCAGGGTCCCATGGGCTCAGATTGGAATGATGCCACATCCCCAAGGTGAGGGGAACATCCGACCTGAGGAATCAACAGGAGGCAGTAAATTAGCATCAGGCAGTAGAGGCACAAAAGGCAGGGCCCTCCTCACCGACGATGAGGCCGACCTCGCAATGGGGGTCCTCGTAGCCACAGGACATCATGGTCCCCACCGTGTCATTGACAATGGCAACCACATTCAGCTCCACTGCCTGCACAAAAAAAGGATGCCTCTAGTTGCTGGGCAACGCGGTTGTCACAGCAACCAGCACCAGACCCAGAGGTCTCTACTGCAGAGGGCCCCCCAGCAGGCAGACGGAGACCCCTCGCTCCCTTCAAGGCCTGTTGCACCAAAGCAGCCCTGGAGACAGACTCCTTACCTGTCGGCGCCTGATGGCTTCCCGCAGCAGACACACAACGTCTTGGCCCTCGCAGTCAGATGCATTGAAACCCTTTGTCCAGTTCAGGAGGATGCCCTGGGATGGAACCAAGGGGAGGCAGGAAGCTGGAGGCCCCTTGGAATCTCACTTTGCCTCCCCAAAGCCTGTATCCCATCAGAATACAGTGTATAGGATTCCCTCCCCAGTGGGAGGCTGTCCTACTCTACCCATATGGCTAAGGGCCTTGCCCTCTGCCCCCTCTCAACTCTCCAGTGTGAAGAAGCCTATTAATAACCATCCAACCTACACCTTCTATTTTTAGTGCCAGAATGCTGAGATGGTCTGAAGGTCTGGCCATTTTAAGACATCTGCTCAGAAGGAATGGTCCTTTGTAATCGGGTTAGGAATGAACAGAATGAGTGCTATGTGTTGAGAAAGGGAAGGACAGAGAGAGGTCTAAATGACAGCAGAGTCTGCTCCTACAGAAACAACTAGCAAGAGCCACCTGAGAGGGAGAAATTCTGAGCTGGGACAGAGCTGAGTCAATGGGAGGTTCACACGCATGTTTCAGCTACAAATGAGGGGTGAATGGAAGAGCCAGAAACAGACACCTGAGCAGGACAGGAGGGGACACAGCAATTCCCCGTGAGAAACTGGCCTTAAACTGTGGACTTAGTAATGGTGGCCTGGCTGTACTTGGAACTGTTCTTTTCCTATTGTGCTTCCTCTGGGTGGGATGGGGACGGGGGAACTATTCTAACACCATTAGGAGAAATGACTGCTCTGCCCAAGTAGAAGCATGAAGAGCAGATCTGGGAATCTTTGGGGCAGGAGATTTTAGAAATATTAACTGACATTTCTCCCAGTAGTTTCCTTTTATTCCTTTTCCTATAGAACCACAGCTAGAGTGGTCTGGGCTCATTGTCTCAAAAACAGAAACCAGAGAGAAAGAGTAGGTGAGAGGGAGAGCCAGCTGGTGAGTAACAGCAAAGTTTCCCTGCTCCCAGATATAAGGAAGACCCCCTGGTCTGGGGAAGGTGAGGTGGGCAGGAGTCAGAGCCAGGTTCCGGATGGCTTTCTGAGAAAGATGTCCTAAGCCCTCCACCCTGGGCCTGCCGCTGTAGGGGAGGGGAGGAAACAGAAGGTATTTGGATAATGGCCTCTGACCTCCTTCCATGGAGGGGAAGGTAAGGTGTCAAGGGAGATGTCAAGACCCAAGACAGCAAAAGGGGGAGTCCAAATAGCTGGCACCTAGATGTCTCCCCAAACTCCCAGCTTGTTTTCACATTCTATACAGCAAAGGAGGGGCCCCTGCCTGGATAAGGGGGTCCCTGAATTGATTAAGTTTTCACTCCTGAAAAGAATGTTGGCTTAACATAGAAATTGAGTTCTGTTATAGAAAACTAATAGGACCGCGTTTCCTGCATGCCTGACTTTGCACACAGAGTCCACCTGCTTCTCACACCTTTTGTTATTGTTGTTGTTAAGTCGTGTCCGACTGTTTTGAGACCCCATGGACTATAGCCCAGGCTCCTCTCCAGGCAAGAATGGGATTCTCTAGGCAAGAATACTGGAGTGGCTGCTATTTCCTTCTCCAGGGGATCTTCCCAACCCAGGGATCAAACCCTTGTCTCTGGCATTGTAGGCAGATTGTTTACCACTAGGCCACCTGGAAAGCCGTTCTCTCTCACCTTACAAGGAATAAAAAAAAGGTGCCAGGATGCTTAGACTGGAGGGAGACACTGCAGAGAGACAGACAGACCAGCAGAGAGACACTGCCCGCTGCACAATCCAAAGGAAATTGGAGTACAGAGGTCCATGTCTGAGAGGTCAGAGCGGGAGCAGAGAGCAAGTGAAAACCACAGGAAGGCTGGTTGGAGTAGAGGAGGCAGAACTTTCCAGAGAGCACAGGTGTGGAAGAACCTGGTGGGCACCTTCAGGGCCAGCAAGCTCCTCATCAGAGGAGCTTTTTCGCAGAAGTTGGGGGTGTTGAGAAGAAGACTCCTAGGAACTTGGATCAGAGGTCTGGGAGGAGCTGTCTCCATGGCAGTCCTTAGGGTATGCATGAGAAGCCTAGCATTCCTGATGAAGGATGTGGAGGTACTGCGTCTAAACCTGTGCCTGCCCCTCTGCCAACCCCAGCCAGGCACCTCACCCTGAGCCAGGCTAACATCAGCAAGGCTGGGAATGGGATCAGTTCAGTTCAGTCACTCAGTCATGTCCGACTCTTTGTGACCCCATGAGTCACAGCACGCCAGGCCTCCCTGTCTATCACCAGCTCCAGGAGTTTGCTCAAACTCATGTCCATCGAGTCGGTGATGCCATCCAGCCATCTCATCTCCTGTCATCCCCTTCTCCTCCTGCCCCCAATCCCTCCCAGCATCAGGGTCTTTTCCAATGAGTCAACTCTTCGCATGAGGTGGCCAAAGTACTGGAGTTTCAGCTTTAGCATCAGTCCTTCCAATGAACACCCAGGACTGATTTCCTTTAGAATGGTCTGGTTGGATCTCCTTGCAGTCCAAGGGACTCTCAAGAGTCTTCTCCAACACCACAGTTCAAAACCATCAATTCTTCAGAGCTCAGCTTTCTTTATAGTCCAACTCTCACATCCATACATGACCACTGGAAAAACCATAGCCTTGACTAGATGGACCTTGTTGGCAAAGTAATGTCTCTGCTTTTCAATATGCTCTCTAGGTTGGTCATAACTTTTCTTTCAAGGAGTAAGCGTCTTTTAATTTCATGGCTGCAATCACCATCTGCAGTGATTTTGGAGCCCAAAAAAATAAAGTCTGACACTGTTTCCCCATCTATTTCCCATGAAGTGATGGGACCAGATGCCATGATCTTCGTTTTCTGAATGTTGAGCTTTAAGCCAACTTTTTCACTCTCCTCTTTCACTTTCATCAAGAGGCTTTTTAGTTCCTCTTCACTTTCTGCCATAAGGGTGGTGTCATCTGCATATCTGAGGTTATTGATATTTCTCCCGGCAATCTTGATTCCAGCTTGTGCTTCTTCCAGCCCAGCGTTTCTCATGATGTACTCTGCATATAAGTTAAATAAGCAGGGTGACAATATACAGCCTTGACGTACTCCTTTTCCTATTTGGAACCAGTCTGTTGTTCCATGTCCAGTTCTAACTATTGCTTCCTGACCTGCATATAGGTTTCTCAAGAGGCAGGTCAGGTGGCCTGGTATTCCTATCTCTTTCAGAATTTTCCACAGTTTATTGTGATCCACACAGTCAAAGGCTTTGGCATAGTCAATAAAGCAGAAATAGATGTTTTTCTGGAACTCTCTTGCTTTTTCCATGATCCAGTGGATGTTGGAAATTTTATCTCTGGTTCCTCTGCCTTTTCTAAAACCAGCTTGAACATCTGGAAGTTCACAGTTCATGTATTGCTGAAGCCTGGCTTGGAGAATTTTGAGCATTACTTTACTAGTATGTGAGATGAGTGCAATTATGCAGTAGTTTGAGCATTCTTTGGCATTGGCTTTCTTTGGGATTGGGATGAAAATTGACCTTTTCCAGTCCTGTGGCCACTGCTGAGTTTTCCAAATTTGCTGGCATATTGAGTGCAGCACTTTCACAGCATCATTTTTCAGGATTTGAAATAGCTCATTTTTCAGGATTTGAAATAGCTCAACTGGAATTCCATCACCTCCACTAGCTTTGTTTGTATAAACCATGCAACCACAAGCCACTTTGAGAGACAGAACAAACTCTGCCTTCAGCCTGGGGGCCTACACTGCTCCCAGGTGCCCAGACCTAACACTGACTCCACTCTCCTGCCCACTAGCAGCCTCTAGGATAACTATGTCCTCCATCCCATGTCTTTCCATGGCCCTGTATTCCAGGCCATTTTACCATATCCCTTCCACCTGAGCATGCCACATCTGGGAAAACTGAGGCTAGGTTCAAGGCACAGCCCTGCAGTGCCTCCAGCTGGTCCTCTCCCCAGCCCAGAAAGCCCCCTCTGGACCTCCTGCCCACTCCATGAAAAGCATGTTAGCAGAAAGCCCCTGAGGATGGCTTCCTCAGACCCCACCTTTCTCACCTGGTCCAGGCCCATCTGCCTGCACGGGAAGGAGAAGGTGAAACCCAGGGGGAGACTCTGCCCACTCAGGCCCTGCTTCTGCTGGAAGTCCACAATGCAGTCCACAATATGGTCAAAGAGCTGCGGGGTAGGAGCAAGTCAGGCAGCAGGCCACTAGGCCCATCCCTGGCCCCTGACATCAGCTCCAGGCTGTAGGTACCTGCTGTCCAGAGCCCTGGGCCACGCACTCCGGGATGGAATAGATCTGGCTGGCGATCTGCACACCTCCCATGGTCACACGCACCAGGAGGACTCGAAAGTTGGTGCCCCCCAGGTCCAGGGCCAGGAAGTCCCCACGCTCTGTGAGGCAGAGACCCTCAGCACTAGGATGGAGCTGGAGGCTCCAGCCCCACACATGTTGTGACCCCCGGGAGCCCATGTCCCTGCTCCACATTCAGGCTGGGTCCTTACCGCTGCCATCAGGCGTGGCCCGCACATAAGTGGGCAGCATGCGGAGGGAGGAGGCTTCCCCTTGGAGCCCCTTGGCCATGGCCTCTCGCATCTGTGCCTGCACTTCTGCCAGCTGCTCCCGGGTCAACCGGAATGGTGCCAAGGTCTCCTCCAACAGGCGCCGGTGGGCAGCCAGGCGGGCAGCCACAGCAGTCACCATTGCCACGCCCCGGCCACCCCCGTCCACAGAGGGGATGAAGGAGACATCGCAGTTGGGGGCCAGAAGCATCACTGTCTCCCGTAGGACACTGAGAAACCTACAGAGACACACAGCAGGTGCGCCCTGGCTTGGCACCTGGCCCTGACCCCCGCAGCATGCTGAAGCCCTGGGCTCCCTCATTTCAAATCAGTTCAGTTCTAAACCCATCTGTGCACCAGCCATGCACCCAGTGCACCTGTGATCCCCTCCCTTGCACACCCAAGAGAACCCTCTTTCTCTCCTTTGACCTCTTCTGGCCTCCCTTAACCCTCCGTCCATCTTTATTCTGCTAGGGAGCCATTCACATCCACTGCCTTGCACCTGTGGTACCAGAGTGCCCTCTGGTATCACACACACACACATGCTCTGGTGACCTGTTCACACAGGTTCATGCTGTATTCCAAGTACCTGGGGTGTCGCTCAAACACTCGGCCTCCGGTGGCCACAGCAATCTGAAGAGCCTGCTGCTCCCGGCTGTGCTGGAGGCGGGAGAGGACAGCGGCCAGAGCAGCAGCGCAGAGCTGGGCGGCCCGCGTGCACACAGCCATGCACACACACTGCACCCACTCAGCATCTGAGGCCTTCGGGTTCAGGCCCAAGTCCTGCAGGACAGCGTGCACACGGGCTGCCCCAGCAGAGGGACTAGCGGGGACAGGGTGTTGCTTTGGGGCTCAAGGAGGCCAGAAACTCCCTGCCCCCACCAAAGCTCCATGCACAGCTCCCTCAGGGGAAAACCACCCCCGCAACTCCCAAGCCAGGAGTCCCTTTGTCACAGCCCCCTTGCCTGCCGCACTTACTCCTCCATCTCAGCCACGTGTTCCAGGAGGATGCTGCCTTGGCTTCGCAGGACGGGGGAGGTGTGGCCACCAAAGAGGACCCCACGCTGGGCCAGGTGAACCAGCACCAGCCGCACCAGCTCACCCAGGTACAGCCCCCCAATCATCTTCTCAAACCTATAGGCAGGAAGGATGGCTGGCCAGAGCCTTTCCTAAGCCCTCAGCCCTCCTACCCCCACCTCCAAGAACTCCCAAAGAGAGCTCATTTTCTTTGGGGTCCTTGACTGAAGGGTCCAGAAGCAAATGGCCTCCTCAGAGATAGTTGGGTGTTTACCCAGACCACACTACCCCATCTGGCTTAGATGAAGTTCAAGGGGGCTCCTGGAAGGACCCAAGGAAGGTAGGAGTCCCTTTGCTTGACTACTCCCAACCCCTGACCCCTGTCGGAGCTGGCCAGAGTCAGGAATAAGAGTTAAAAACTCTGCATTGTAGAACCTTGAGCCATTCCTTCGTTGAGACTGGCCAAGGCCCCCTAGGATGCAAGTGGGGAACGGGAGGTGCGGGCCTAAAGACTAGAGTACAGGAACAGCAGAGCGGGAGTGGAGCAAAGCAGTTGTAGGACCGAGAGAGAAGGTTAGGCCACCTCTGGGCACCCGGGTTCAGTGACTCATGGTCCAGGGTGTGGTCGAAGATGGTCTGCACTGGCCCCAGGGCCCCCTCGTCACTGAAGGAGCCCCACTCGATGCTGATGCAGACGCGGCCCCGGTCTTCGTCCAGCACTGCCACGTGCCTTGCCTCCTCCATGTAACACGCATTGGTGCCGGTGTCTGGCAGGGACAGCCCCATCAGGACCTGCCCACCAGGCATCCAGGCCCTCCATCCACTATCACAAACGCCCGCGTGACTTACCTACAACCAGCCCAACTTCACACGGCCCGACCCCTGGCTCACAGCCCATCATGGTGCCCACGGTGTCATTCACCACAGCAACAACATCAATGCTGTAGGCCTGGGCAACAGAGAGGACAGAGGTTGGGGAGCCCGGGGGATGGGTGGGGCTGGGGCCCCGGATTTGATGGAGACATGCAGGGTCCCCCAAAGGTGTGTCTACCTGCCCCACCCGTTTGTGCCATGTATGCTGGAGACCCTCCCACCCTATAAAGGATTTTCTTCCCTCTTACCCCTGCTGCTTGGCTCCTCTGCCCCGTCTCAGGCCCTGGAGGCCCCAGAGGCTATCAGCCTCAGCCACTACTTCTGGAACCCCAGTGCTCCTCACAAGACCAGGACAAGGGTAAGCAAGTATGTCACCTTGAAGGCTGTGCTGTACACACCTCACTTGCTCGCCCTGGTCCCAGCCTATCTTCCCAAGCCTGCTCCTCTCAGTCCTGACTTCTAGCTACTCACATAGCACCCATGGTGGCGAGTCCAGTGGATCCAGAACAGCCTTTCTTAGCCACTCAGACTTCTGAAAATGCCCTTCACTGAAATTAGAGCTTCCTCCCCAGCCACAGCTTATGCACCTGGCAAACTTCTCCTTCAGGCCTCTGCTCAGGCCACAGTGCGCCCTTCCCCATGCTCCCAGAGTCATCAGAACCACCTTCTCAACAGGGACAACTGTTTATTGGGATGCTGTCCCCACTAGGCTTGCAAGGTCCTTGAGGACAGGGTCAAGTCTTTTCATCTGTTTCTCCTATAGTCCTCAATGTTTATTTGACCCTTCTTAGTCTCAGTCTCCTCACCTATAAAATGAGAATGTGTTGTGTGCTTAGTCACTCAGTTGTGTCGACTCTTTGCAACCCCATGGACTGTAGCTCACCAGCCAGCTTCCTCTGTCCATGGGGATTCTCCAGGCAAGAATACTGGAGTGGGTTATTGTACCCTCCTTCAGGGGATCTTCCCAACCCAGGGATCGAACCCTGGTCTCCCACATTGCAGCAGATTCTTTACCATCTGAGCCATCAGAGAAGCCCAAGAATACTGGAGTAGGTAGCCTATCCCTTCTCCAGCAGATCTTCCCCACCCAGGAATCGAACTGGGGTCTCCTGGATTCTCCTGGGTTTAGAATCCCAGCTGAGCTACCAGGGAAGCCCATAAAATAAGAATGGTAGCAGTATTTACCCCAGGGTTAAGTGGATAAAGGATACCAACAGGATATCCTTTTAACAGAAAGCAGGCCCTCCCAGAACCCAAGACACAGCCCTATTTGCTCCCCTGCCTCTACTCACTCCCTGCCTCTGGATGGCGTCTCGTAGTAACTGGACCACATCCTGGCCTTCCACATCACTGCACTTAAAACCTTTGGTCCAGGAAATGAGGGTGCTCTGGAGGCAGGAAAGTCAGGTCAATCCAATGACCTTCACGGCCCTGCAGCCCCTCCACCCACTGTCCCTGTAGCCACTCTGCCTCACCTTGTCCAGGCCTGTCTGGTGACAAGGGAAGGAGAAGCTGAACCCAAGCTGCAGACCCTGATTGTCCACGGGCAGCACATCCAGGAACTCAGACAGGCAGCGGGCGGCAAAGTCAAAGAGCTGTGGGATGGGGTTGGGGGCTTAACTCTGCCCACTAGAGCCCCAGCTGCCCAGCCAGGCCCGGAGCCTATGCACTGAGTGCTCACCTGCTGACCAGGACCCAGCATCACTTCCTGGGGGATCACAAACTCCTGGCTCCGGGGCTCCACCTTGTGCCCCTCGATGCCCGTTAGGGTCACCCATAGAACACGCAGTGAGGCCCCTGTGGCCCCCAGCTCCAGCACCACGAAGTCCCCTTTCTCTGTGGGCAAGCAGGTCACAGAAAGGCATGCAGCTGGTGAGACCAAGCCCTCCACCTCCCAGAAACATTCCTAAGGCCTGTGTAGGCTCATCAAGGGACCTTAGAGATGGAGCAAGGGGTAAGGAAAACACCCCACCTCCCTCCACCCACCTCTCTCCCAGATCAGAACCCTCTCTGCAGTCCTGGCCACCCATCTTAGTCTGTGCCACCCACCAGTGCCATGTGGAGTAGACCCCACATATGTGGGCAGCATCCGGACAGCAGGGGCAGGGCCTACTTGCCCCCTCAGCGCCTGCTCCATGGAGCCCAGGAGGCTGGTTTGAATCTGTCGCAGCTGCGCCCCTGTCACCTTGAACTGCTGTAGGCACTCCTGTACCTGAAGAGAAACGGGCAGACATCTGGACAGGTGGCCTGTTGGCCTAGCCATATCCCCCAACTCCAACCAAGACAGAGGCCAGCCTGGCCCAGCTCACGCCTCCCTTCCCTAACTCAGACCAGCTTTCCTAGGGGCTGACCTGAGCCCTGCTTGAGCCCTGTGAGCCTTGCTGCTCTCCCAGCAACTGTCCAGTCCCCCTCCTCACCTCTTCACACACCTGTGGCTTTCCCACTGTTCACAGCCTGCACCAGCTCCTACACTCTCGGCTCCTCTCTGGAGGGAAGACCCACACACTTCCTCCTGCTCTATTCCCACATGGCTCCCTGTCAGCTCTCTCTCCACTTCTTTGAATTGAGGGATGGTGAGGCTTCTCCCCTATCACCCCACTACTGATTGGCTCTGGTTCCCCAGTACCCAGAGCCAAGCTGCTCAGTGCATTGTTGTTGGATGAACAAATGTGTGAGTGCACTTCAGGTTCAGGGGCTTCCCTCTTCTGATACACTCCATTGTGGCACCTGGGCAAGACCGGCCCAGGAGAGTTTGGGGGCCACACCGTGGAGGACAGTCCGCCCACAGTTTGGCCATCCTTCCCACAGACATTGACTGAGCCCCTAATACGTACCCAGCACTATTCTAAGCACCATATATTGCACAACCAGCTGAGCCTGCTCTTGTGGAACTCAGATTCGTGTAGGGGGCAGAAAATAAGCACAGAAACACATAACACAGTTCTGGTAGTAATGGTAGAAAAGAAAGGCAGAAATAGAAGTTCAGGGGTGACCAGGGGAGGAAGAGGTATTTTTGGATATTGGTCAGGAAAGGTTTCCCTGTGGAAGTGACCTAAATGAAGGAAAGGAATGAGCCATTTGAAGATTTGGAGGAAGAACACAAAGGGATTTTCTTTAGAGTAAAGGGGATGGATGTGGGGGAAGCCTGGGCCAGGAGTAGATCAGAGTGAAGGGAGGGGCAGGCAGGCAGGGAAAGCAGAGGATGGGACACCAGGTTCTTCTCCACAGAAGCTCAGTGGAGCTTAAGAAAAGCTCCAGTACCTCAAGTCTGTGTGGGAACCTCCCCTGGATAACCCTCTGGACTGTCATTCCAAGAGGCCTCAGCAGTCTCCTTGAGTTTTTCGGAGGGCCCCAGGCCCTGATTCCACTCTCCTAGACCCCCACCACCCATCTCATAGGAATAGAATTCTTATGACCTGCTGCCCCACACTGGGCCTATATCTGAAAAGTACCACTCAGGCACCTGGATAAGAAGGCAGGGAGAGCCAGGGAGGGGGAGGCTGCCCAATGAGGGAGATAGAAGCAACTCAGTCCCACCCCTGCTTTAGGAAGAGAATGGGAAACAGACCCCTACAGGAGCAAAGGATTCTAACTGGAGTGCCAGATGTTCAGTTTCGTATTCATGTTATTGCTTCCAGCAGCCAGGCGTGCTAGGAGAGTCTATTACTATGTCACAAATGAGGAAACTGAGGTTCAGAGAAGGCCAGTCATCTGCCTAATCCAAGTAGTAAGGGAAAGAGTGGGACTTGAATCCAGACCTCTCTGACTACAGAGATGTTTCCAAATAAATGTGAAGCCTTGTAAAAAACACTGAAAAGAACCCAAAGCTGATGAAGAAACTCCATCATCAAGAACTTGGGGTGAGAAAGCTTACATCTGAGTCCTTGCCCTGCCACTTCCTAGCAATGTGAAAGTGTTAGTCACTCAGTCATGTCCAACTCTTTGAGACCCCATGGGGTTGGAGTGTAGCACACCAGGCTGCTCTGCCCATGGAATTCTCCAGGCAAGGATAATAGAGTGGGTAGCTATTTCCTTCTCTAGGGGATCTTCCCAACCCAGGGATCAAACCCGGTTCTCCCGCAATGCAGGCAGATTCTTTAACTTCTGAGCTACCAGGCAAGTCCTGGCAATGTGGCCCTGGGGAAGTCAAACTTCTCTCTGACATAATTAGACTTACCTCTTATGCAACATCAGGAGAATAATAATACTCCCTGGCCAGTGCTGGTGGGCATGCAGCAGCCAGGAGAAGCTACTGGAGTCTCCCCCCTCAACCTCCCCCAAGAAGAGTGGGGAGAGCCTCAGCCAGAAGAGTGAAGGTGGATTTTATGTGACTTCAATGCTGGACTCTTTGACCAACTTGCTGTGTTGGTCAGTCTGGGTCCATCACCTCACCTCTCCTCTGTCAAGCAGGAATAAAAATAGCACCCCCTTCTCAGTAATGTGAGAGAACTGAGAAGACAGTACCTGTGAAGAGGTGAGACAGTAGCTGGTCTACAGGACATGCTCAACGTGGTTCCCTTTTCTCAGAGTACAAGTTACAACCAGCCTGAGGAGCCTGACTCCATGTCCCTTCTGGAGACAGAGTCCTGAGGGAATGGACACGGAAGGGACACAGGTGGCGCTGGGCTCCAACACCATATGGTTCTTAGATCACTATGGGAAGGGGAGCTGAGACTGAGGCCTATGGTGCTGAGTGGGGACCCAAGGCCACAGGATGTTTGGCTGCATGTGAAGTTCCCCCAAAGCCAAAGAGAACTGTCTTTAAACTGCAGGTGTGCGCAGTTGAGCAGGATTGGTGTAGGACCAGTGTACAAGTCTCAAGAGAGTGGTGTGAAGTAAGAGAGGAAGCGGTGGTAGGCCCTAGAGCAAGCCCAGCAGGGCAGACTCTGCAGCAGAGTCCCTGCTCCCTTCTAGGGTCCAGTTACGGGCTGTGCATAGAGGAACTGTTTACAGCAGGGTCTGGGGCAGAGGTTGGACAAGGGTGAAGTGGGGGCATGAAATGCAGTGTGTTACCCTCACAGTGTGGGCAATAAGCCAAATCCAGCAGAAGTCAGAATGGGCTGGGAAACTAAAGGAACTGCAGGGAACAATTCAAGAACCCCTTCATGAATGTCTCCTCTGTGCAGTTCCTTTATCTCCAACAGCTCACTGAATCCACCAGGGTTGGGGGATTAGACTTTATTTTCCTCCATTGCACTGATGAAGAAACAAAGATGAAGAGATATGAAATGACTTACCCAAGTGTTTCCTGCTCAAGGGTGTGGTAGGGAAGGGCTTCTAAATCTTGGTCAAGATAACAGGAAAAAGAGAAGCTCACTCTGAGCTAACCTAAGGTATATGGACCACAATAACCTCCAAGTTGAGTTCAGCACTGAAATCATCTCTGTGTGCCTGACTGCAGTGGCCATGTTGAGGGGAAAGAGATGTACAGAAATGACTAGAGAAGTGAGGAAAGAAAGGGCCTTAAGCTTTCTACCAGAAAAACCCTGGAGGGTCCTTTCTAGACTGAGACAACCCAAGGTGCCAAAAGTGATATATTTGGAGCTGAAACACCTCAGCTCAAGCTCCTGTCATGCCTTAGACTCAAAGCACGTCACCACTCTAAGCCCCTTCATCCTTATCTGTTAGAGGAAAAGATAACCCCCACCTCTCAATGGTGAGGGGTCTTGAAAGAGGAAGTTACTAGATCAGATATGAAAGGCTCAGTACACTGGAAAGGGCTGCATGGGTGTGAGCGCATGGCTCCGTGGTGGGGCCGCTCCTGTTTGAAGAGGCATGAGACAGGGACCTAGTGTTGAACTTACCATCTCAGAGCTGTTTGAGGGGCAAGGCAAGCCTTCTTGGGGGCAGCTGGGGGCTCCTTCCCCTTGCTGCAACCCTAGAGACCCAATGGAGTCCATGTGGTTCCACAATGGTGAGGGGTGGCCTCCTATGGGAGAAAAGGGATAGCCCAGATGAACCACGTACTCCACCGTCTGTGATGAGCCTCAGAGGCTGTGATGAAGATCCTTAACTTTCTTCCTTTTGAAAGGGACCAGGAAGGAAGATGTGGGCAGAGCTCAGAATCTCTGACCATCAAAGATCCTTTAGTAAATCAACCAGAAGGCCCTCATTTTCCAGAGCATGTACAGCGAGAGAGCACTGGCAAGGCTGATTCTCATCCCAATGCCATTCATTCATTCTGTCATTTATTCACATTTACCAGTCCCTAATGTCTATCGTGGCTTCCCTGGTGGCTTAGTGGTGAAGAATCTGCCTGCAAATGCAGGAGACACAAGTTTGATCCCTGGGTTGGAAAGATCCCCTGGAGAAGGAAAAGGCAACCCATTCTAGTATTCTTGCCTGGGAAATCCCATGGACACAGGAGCCTGGTGGGCTACAGTCCATGGGGCACAGAGTCAGATACAACTTAGTGACTAAACAGCAACAATGTCTACTGTGCCACATGCTGATGTACAGATGAAGCAGACCTAGGCCACACCCTCAGGGACTTCACAGCTTTACCAATAATCACAGTATGATCGACACAGGGAGTGACAGAGGTGGACTTGCTGCTGCATTGGGGAGTTCAGGGATGTGCTAGAGGTTTGGAACAAAGGGTGTGAGTTAAGTGGGGAGCGGGTTAAGATCTGCTGCAGAAGCAAGCAGGCTGGCTTGGCATCTTCATGCCAAGTTGAGTGAATTTCGTGCCATAGAGAGATGGGGACAGGGACGGATCTACACTTCAGAAAAGGGTTCCACTAGTGCTATGACTTTGGGCATGTATGACTTTGCATTTCAGTTTCTTTATGTGTAAAAAACAGGAGACGATAGTATCTACCTTTGCAAGGCTGTCACCAGAGTTAAATAGAGTGACAACAGGGAAAATGCTTTGGGAACTGTGATGTACAACACAAACAACATGGTGGGCTTCAGAAGGTGGGATGATGCTGACCTGAAAGAGCCCTGTGCTCAAAGTTGAGGACACAGCTCTCCACAGAGCAGCCGCACCAGGTCTCTCCATCTCATGCGTGCATGCTAAGTTGCCTCAGTCGTGTCTGACTCTAGCCTGCCAGGCTCCTCTGTCCATGGGATTCTCCTGGCAAGAAAACTGGAGTGGGTTGCCACACCCTCCTCCAGGGGATCTTCTTGACCCAGGGATTAATATCTCTTGCACTGACAGGGGTGTTCTTTACCACTAGCGCCACCTGGGAAGACCCTCTCCATCTCAAGGCCCCTTTTTTTTTCATCTGGATATGAATTAAAAGGGGACCAGGAAGTTTCCAAAGAAGACTTCAATGATTCAAGTGCCATTTGGGGTGGTGCAGTGGAGGGCCCGAGATGGGCAGAAGGCATCTGGCCCTCTCCTATAACAGGTAAACTTTGGGAAAGTTGCCTTCCCACCATCGCAACCTCTACCCACCTGCCACTCCCAACACATCCATGAATTTGCCCTTCCTATTGTCACCCATGATCTCCTGACTGCCCAATTCCAGCCTTTTCCTCAGTCCCCACCCTTTTGTCCTCTCAGGCACGCAAAGCCATGAGAATTCTCTTCACTGCAAAGTTCTCTTCTCCCTTGGCTGTGCCCATCAGTCTTTCCTGGCCTCCTTCCTGAGTCTCTCAAAGTCTTCATCAGTAACTCCTCTTAAACAATGGAGCTCTCAAGTTTTTGGCCATAGCCTGCTTCTCCAATGCTTCCTCTTTTTCTCACTCATCCCCAAGGTTTGATTAAAACCTCTGTGTGAAGGTTCTCAAATCTACCCCTGTTCTGAGCCAAATTCCAATGGTCTGTTAGCATCTCTGGATGCTGGAGAAGGCTCCTCAAACTCAATGGTCAAAGTCACATTAATTTTCTTCTTCACTTTTCCCCATGAAATTCTTCTCCTGTCCTTCACCTT
The DNA here is from genome assembly GCF_055505025.1 of Bos grunniens. Taxonomy (NCBI): domain Eukaryota; kingdom Metazoa; phylum Chordata; class Mammalia; order Artiodactyla; family Bovidae; genus Bos; species Bos grunniens. The sequence goes on from NC_141171.1 coordinate 38,385,635, forward strand.
GGCTGGAGGCATGCATGTTGCCTCTATACATCCCTGACCTTCAATTCCTCCATGCAATCATTTCTCAGGCTGAAAAAGCTGAGAGTGGAAAGAGCTCTCTTGTGCGTCCCCATCTCCCAGTTCCCACACTGTCCTAGACCTACTCATCTGACTATTCCAAGTCTCCTAATTGATAACTCTTGCTCCTGTGTGTCTTCCTCCCCACCCTACCCACAACAAACATGTCACCCAGAGTGACTGCAAAAATAGACTTTATCATGTGATCCCCCAGTTCCATCACCCCTAAGAAAGGAAGATGACCTTTACACTGTGGTTTCTACTGCAGAAAAAACAAGTCCCCAACGCTTTATTGTGGCATTGCAGGCCCCTGACATTGTCCTCAACCCAAGCTTCCTCTCTTGCTCCTCCCCTTCATATTCCAGACACACTATGAGCTTTGTCCTATCTCTGGCTGTTCAGCTTTTGTTCACAGCTTTCCCTGGAATTGCTGTGTCTGAGTCATTATTTCTTCAGTGCCCAGCACAGAGCTTGGCCTAAGCAGCTGCCAGTAAAACTTGCATAGCAGCTAGAAAAATTGAGAGATGGGGAGTTTTTTCTTATTCACAGAACCAAGAAATCAGTTTCCAACAAATCTCCCCAAAGTTACATATACCTATACTCTCTCAAATCTGTCAAACATATGTTCCACATATGTTAGAGGTCTCTTTTGAGGATAAAATGGGGTAAATAAGGCAATTATCTTTGGGAGAGGAAGGCCTAGGGATACAGACATGGTGAGATTTCACTCTCCTTTTGAGGCCCAGCTAGATCATTCATTCATTCATTCATTCACTCTCTTATTCATTCCTTCTTCTATTCAATATTTATTCAGCACTTCTACACGTCAGAGACTATAAAGCTTCCCTCAAGTAACCCGTGTTTACACTTCTGGTAAATGCATTCATTTGTGTCCCTTCTAGCTGAGAGTCCCTATGGTGAGGGACATGCCTCTCACATCACTAGATCCCTGAACCCAGCCTAGGGTCTCATGTTTGAATAACTAGGGGCCTGTTGGCATTATTCAGCTGAATCAGCTACATCAAACGGGCCTTCCTTCTGAAAGGTATGCCAAGGACCTCTACCGAGGATGGGAACCACCACTGGTTCCCATCAAAGAAGAGCCAACTTAGTCTTTCCAGCCTCCACTCATCCAGGATGGCCTAAGTAGGAGAGATGAGGGCAAGGGGCTGGAACTGAGGTTGGCAGTAATTACAGGAGAATCTTACCTGGGAGAAGCAGCAGTTGGTCACTCTCCTTAGATCTGAGCTCTTCTTTCTCATTGACATCCACTGGCCTGGTTTGCACTCCAAAGTGAAACTCACCAGTGATATGAGTTAGTTACCAAGCCCCACCCTCTCATTAAACACCAGCTAATTTAGGAAGGTGCACTTCCCTCTGAATCTGTCTTAAGCGGAGGCTGGGTTAGGCAGGACCATGGTGCAAATTTAAGCAAGATCACCACAGGAAGTTGAGAGTTCTGAACTGAGTCAAGAGCCCTAGGATATCCCCTCTGCAATGCTGGGAAGCTCCATCCATTTTACAGGCACTCCAAGTCTGAGTTCTGAGGTGGTGGCTCACCCCTGGAAAGGAACTAGAGGAAACTAGCCTGGGAAATACGCAATTCAATGGACAATTTTCCAAAACATGGAAGGACTTACTAAATGAACACGAGGCAATGTGGGAGTACAAGAGGAAGAGACACCCTGCCCCAGAGTGGGCAGAGGTTGAGGAAGCTGAGCCCTGAAGGAAGAGTGGGAGTGTGTCCTTGACAAAGAGAACATGTACAAAATCACGGAGCACAAGGCAACTTCATGGAATTGGGGTGCAGCTCCAAGGACCTCAAGATGACACATGTAGGTGAGGATATATGGTGGGATGAGAGGCAGCCAGACTGGAGTTTAGCCTTTAGTCTATAGGCCAAGAGGTTAACAGTAGGTTCACACTGTAGGGCTTCTCTACCAGAAGGGGAAGAGGAATCTCAAGCTGCAGTGGAGCTGTGGGCCAGCCAGCTGGTTTTCCCTGAACTAGTCTTCTGGAATGTGCAGAAAGCTGGGATATCACTGTGCCCAGTGTTGTGGTCTAAATAGTTTTGTCCCCCACCCCCACCAACCTAATGCTTATGTTGAAAGCCTCATGCTGAAGGTGATGGTATTAGGAAGTGGGGTCTTTGGGCAGTGATTAGGTCCTAAGGGTGAAACCCTAATGAACGGGACCAGTCTTCTCATCATAAGTCACTGAGAGCTCCCTTGCCTCTTCTGCCATGTGAGGATACAAGAAGTGGGTGGTCTGCAACCTGGAAGAGGGCCTTCATCTGACCATGTAGGCACATTGATCTTAGACGTCTAGCTGCCAGAACTGTGAGAAATACATTTCCATTGTTTATAAGCCACTCAGTCTGTGGTACTATTTAATAGCAAGCCAAATGGACTGAGATACCCACCATGGTTAACTAGACGTATTGCACCAATTTCCCTCAAAATTGGTGAGCAGATACTTTAAAACTTCCAGCTACCTCATCAGCAGTAACCTTAACATTAACCATAAACAGTACTCGGCCTACACATGACACCAGGATGGAGACCATGGATGATACCTGTTCTATCAGTCTGGGGCATGACTGGACCTGGAAACATGCCAGACATCAGCCCCTCTGCACAGTTCAGTGGGCAGCAATCAGGCAGATAAGCTCTAAAGGCAGGAAAATTGGGAATGGGGGTGGGGAGGACAGAGTGGCCATCATTCACAACATAGCAGCCTGCCTAGCCTGGGGCTCGTCTCTCTCAACTTTGTTTAGTTAGGAGAGAACATAGAACTGAATGCCAAAGGCCCAGCTGTGATTCATGCTGACAGTTTGCTGTCTCCTGAACCTGAGTGATACACCCCTGACAAGCAATGCCAGGGCTCTTTGTCTATGTTTCTGGAAGTCCCATGTCTATTTCCTCAGCAGCAGGGGTCCCAGTACCCTAGGCAGAGTGTCAAAGAAGGCCTATGTCAGAGCCTATGCAGGGAGGAAGCAGCCTGGGCTTGGGGTCTATGAACTACTATGACAGCCCTGACTGTAGCAGAGGCATAGCAGGGATCAGCAGTTCTCTTCAGACACCAGATGACCATTGAACAACGAGGGGAAGGACAAGTCCTGACAAGACTCCTCACAGACCCTAAGCGCCAATCTCCAGCTGTTCAGGAGGAACTAAGGAAAGAGGAGAGGCAGTTAGCTGGGGTAAAGGTGGGCTGTAGCCCAGGTACCACAGCTGGGATGAGAGCCAGGCCATCCCTGTTCTGAGCTGCTCCCAGGCTTGCTTCTCACAGCTGACAGTGCGCCATGGCCAGGCACACAGGCCCTCAGGCCCAAACAAGCTTCCTGCCTTTCCCCCCATGCCCTTTTACTCCAGCTCTCCTATACCCATCAAGCTGCTCTTTACTGTTAAGTGTTTTGTTCATGCTGATCTGTCTGGATTGACTCCCTCTTTGCCCCATCCAGCTTTCCCACTTAACTTTTCCTCATTCTTTAAATTACACCTTCAGTTCAGTTTAGATCAGTTCAGTCGCTCAGTCATGTCGAACTCTGCGACCCCATGAATCGCAGCATGCCAGGCCTCCCTGTCCATCACCAACTCCCAGGGTTCACTCAGACTCAACGTCCATCGAGTCAGTGATGCCATCCAGCCGTCTCATCCTCTGTCGTCCCCTTCTCCTCCTGCCCCCAATCCCTCCAGCATCAGTGTCTTTTCCAATGAGTCAACTCTCCGCATGAGGTGGCCAAAGTACTGGAGTTTCAGCTTTAGCATCATTCCTTCCAAAGAAATCCCAGGGCTGATCTCCTTTAGAATGGACTGGTTGGATCTCCTTGCAGTCCAAGGGACTCTCAAGAGTCTTCTCCAACACCATAGTTCAAAAGCATCAATTCTTCGGTGCTCAGCCTTCACAGTCCAACTCTCACATCCATACATGACAACAACAATGCTGGGAGCCTTCCTAGAAAAGCTCCTCCTGGCCCTGATCCCAGCTGAGTAGCAGCCTATTGATCCCACAGTGTCTTGATCTCCCTGTATCATTGCATTGACTACAATCTATCAATAGAATCTGTTTGCCTTCCCCCACTGCACTGTGGACTCTCAAAGAATAATTCTTATCTTTGGAGCCCCTGTTCTAGATCTAACATGAGATGAAAACTGAAGGTGAAGTTGCCCAATTGTATCTGACTCTTTGCAACCTCATGGACTGTAGCCCACCAGGCTCCTCTGCCCATGGGATTTCCAAGGCAAGAACACTAGAGTGGGTTGCCATTTCCTTCTCCAGGGGATCTTCCCAACCCAGGGATTGAACCTGGGTCTCCTGCATTGCAGGTGAATTCTTTACCATCTGAGCCACCAGGGAAGAGGTATCAGTTAATTTTTCTTAAATTGAAGAACTCTCCCACAACCTCAATAGTACAGGGCTTTTGAAACTGAGAGGAAATAAGTAACCTCTTCTTGCCTTCCAGGTACAGATGGCTTCAGCAGCCTTCCCACTCAGGGTTTATACATTCTTCCATCTTCCCACTGGTACTACCATCTACTTACTACCTGCCTTTCCCTCACCCCAATTCCCATCTTCTAGATCAACTTAGGGCCAAAGCTGCTCTGCCTCACAGGTGAGAATGGGCCCATCCAAGCTTAAAATTCCCATTGGATTTTGTGACTCAAGTGGGGTTAGGAAGTAGTATGGAATAGTAGAGAGAATCAGCACTGGTGTCAGACAGACCTGGGTTTGAATCCCATCTCATTTACCAGTTGTATAACAAAGTGAGTTTTTGCACTTCGCTGAGCCTGTTTTCTATGTATAAAACATAAAGACTAATAATAATGCCTTAGGATAGGTTCCTCCAGAAGTGGACCTAATTTGAGTGTAGTTTAATTGGGAAGCAATCCAGGCCAGGGTTAGGATTAGGGCAATGCATGTGAAGTGCCTAGCTACAAAATGTGGAGAAACCCTTTCAAGTTCATACAAGTGTCAACTCTTCCTTTACATGAACTGAAGAGTGCAGGTCCCTCACCTTAGTCCCAGCCTTGATCCAGGAAGCACTGACAGGGGAGCTGGAAATGAGATAGGACGGGAAGGAAGTCAACAGAGCATACATAATTAAGCTACTGCTGAGCTGAGAGCTCCTGAGGTTCAAGCCCTGAGGGAACTCTGGGAGATGTGTAGAATGAACCTAAGTGAGGTGAGGAAGCTGGGGAATTTATCCTCCAAATTCCATTTTCACTGGTTGAGGGCTGCCTCAGAGGCCCTCACTTTCTGGCACTCCCAGCTCTACCGCACACTTGTCTAGAGAAGTGCTAAGGCAGAGAGTTGCAGGTCCTTGCAATAGGACCCTGTGGGTATGCAGTAGAACAATGAGTGCCCAGGGATAATGGGCAAGGCACAGCCTCGGCTAGAGGGCTGTTATAAGGATGAAGTGAAATAACACAACCACCGTGCCTAATAGAAAAGTTACCTTCTCCTTCCCCATTCATCACAATGCCTTGTGAAGTTCATGGAGTTTCCCAGCTCCTAGAGTTGGCAACACTAGCAGAACAGCTGCTTCCCATCTTTAAGAAGTAAAAGAAAAACAAGAAACAAAACCCCAAAACCTGATGGCCTGAGGCAAGCTCTAGACACCTGAGTTTGCTGTGGAAGGCTGGTACTTGATGGAACTAAGGTCATCAAACTGTATCCTCTCACATCTGCACATCACCTCTCTGGCTTTTCCACCTCTCACCATGACACTACTTAAGACATACAAAACTAGCATCACATTGAAATAACAACTACTGCCATTCACTCACCTTCTAAGAGATAGATACTGTGCTTTTATATACATTATCTTACTCTTTAGAACCCTGTAAGCTTTCCCCCAATTTATAGAAAAGGAAACTAGGTCTCATAGATGTTAACTTGTATCAGAAGCAGAGGTTCAGATTCAGTTCAGTTCAGTTGCTCAGTGGTGTTCGACTCTTTGTGACCCCATGAACTGCACCATGCCAGGCTTCCCTGTCTATCACCAACTCCCAGAGTCTACTCAAACTCATGTCCATTGAGTCAGTGATGGCATCCACCCATCTCATCTTCTGTTGTCCCCTTCTCCTCCCACCTTCAATCTTTCCCAGCATCAGGATCTTTTCAAATAAGTCAGTTCTTCGCATCAGGTGGCCAAAGTTTCAAGTTGATGTCATACTCTTTCCACTGACTTTGTCTCTTCACTAAGGTCCCTCACACAGGACCACCAGTATTGGGAGAATAAGACAAATGAGCAAGCAGCCTTTACCAAAGATAGAGGTGGGAGGGCCTAGGGAGATGGTTGTTTTCTCCTGATTCCACATTAGTTAACAAATAAGCCTATCAGTAGTAGTCCTGCTGATCTATACCCTCCTCCAACAATTTGCCACTGATCCATGTTCTAGGGAGACTGCTCAACTATAAGTTAAATAATTCCCTTTCCAGAATCAGCCCTTTCCCTATTCTTATCTCCAGGCAGAGAGATAAACATATTACCCCATTTATAGAACTTTACCTCCAATAAACTGCCATTTACTGAGAAAGAAAACTAGTGAAAGTTAAAGTGATGGGACGTAACTGATAAACTACTTCTCATTAGAAGGAAAATGGGAAAATAATCAATACTAGCATTTTTGTTAGGACTGAAGAGGCAGAGCACTGTAGTCTCACTGCCAAGGACAAAAAGTATTTTTTGATTTTTTAATATAAGCCTTTGTTTCCTCATCCAAAAATTGGGGGGGATAATACCTACCTTATAATGTTGCTGTGAGGATTAAACGAAGGCACACACGTTGCCTGAACCATAGCAAATGTCAAAAAATAACAGCAATTATGTGACGCTGGCCACAATGTCAGTGCCATCCAACACCACGGCATGGAAGAAACAGAGTGAGCCTGCCATCCTGCCTTCTTCTAACTCTAAGAGCTTATATGCAAACGCAGCTAGGCAGGAAACAGTGCATTAAAAGCCTGTGCACTGAGGACAGACCACAGCTCTGTTCTTCACTGGAAGATCCTGAGCAACGAGGTTGAGAACATGCATTCCTCTACTGATGTACTGAAATAGAAGTTACTTCCTGTTGCTGCTATGACCTCTGATGGCAACAGAAGCAATGTCAGCTTTAGCAGATGAATATGCACAGCATCCCCACGGGTTAATCCAGGAAAAAAAAATAATTGTATAGAAATTAATAACTTGAGAGTTCATTTACAAATTCCTGGAAAGAATGACTGGACATATTCCTTCAAAGGTGCTATGCTCTGGCTGAGAATTCTTAACTGGGTGAGGCAGCAAGATGAAGTGACAAGTCACTGAACAGTAAGGACAGCAGAACAAAAGTAGCATTCAATCCCTTGGCATCTTCCAGAATGATGTCAGAGAAGGTCCAAACAGTAAAACTTTACACTACATATTCAGTGAATATAGGCAGTATGTCAGAGACCAGTAATGGAATTCCAAAACATGCAATTTATGAGTCTGAGAACTAGCTCCATAATTAAAACACCCCTCCCCAAGCCCTGCAACACAGAGACAAAAAGGAAACTCTCCATCTTATTGAAATAAGACTTCATACAAACATAGATAAATATATTTAAGTTTTCTTTTTAACTATACTTGAATTCAAACAGATTGTTATAAAACAAAACACTACACACACAGTTGTCTGTATAGCTCATAGAAAACATAAAAACCAGAATGCTGAGTAGATGCTGGTAGTAGAAACTGTAGGGGCAAAACTTCCTTAACAATGAACTGCAGGCCACTAAGGCTTAATAAACATGACAGACTTCTATTGCTAATGATTTGATCAACCTTCAGACCCTAGAAATTCAGGATTTCCTCCTTCTTCCTCTACCTGCTTTGGTTTGTGTCTGGCTATGTGGCCGGACAGTAAGCTGCTTTTTAAAGTCCACTAAGCAATCTGTGGCTTCTGAAACAGAAACAAAAGACTTGATGGGAGACTCATTTGAATCGAGATGTGTAAGGGAACTCTGCATCTCTCTGCTGCAGCCTGCTTCTTCTAGCCCTGGTGAAGACACCCTAAAGAGGAGAAAAAAACGTCAGAATTCACGATACACCTACTAATAAGCAATAAGTATGTGTTTCAGGGGTATTTACATATACTACTAGCTCACATAATCTTTGGAATACTTCAATCAGATAAGTACTGTCATTTCGCTTTCACAGACGAGGACACTGGGTAAATCATACACCCAAAGCCACACAGTTGGGCAGTGAGGAAATCAGGATTCAGACCCAAATTCCCAAATTGTTTGACTTCTAAGTCAAAAGATGAGGGCTGGGTGGGGATAGACAGGCAAAAAAGAGTAAGACGGCTTTTTCTGTGCTTATATTAACACCATGAATGAACGGAGATAGTCATCCAATTCTTAGCCTAGACATATGAGGGTCACAGAGTTATATCAAGAATGGTCACACAGCTCCACAGCTCTCTACTTCAACTGTTTGAATACCACATTATACACAGAATACAGGACCAGGCCTATACTTTTCTAGAACTGCTGACAGCCACACTTCAATGCACACCCCAATTCACCTGAAGGCTCCTGTTTCTGAAAACTTGGTCTTTATCTCTGCATCTGTGATAGGAGAGAAAAAGTAATAATTTTTTTAGCAGTGTTACAATCATAATACTTTTCACTGTTCCTGTGTTTCATATGTTCTGGGCACTGTTCTTCATCAGGTTTATCCAGGTAGCTAGATCTCCAATACCCAGACCAATGGAATGTGAGCATTAGCATCCAATAGGCTTAGCTGCAGAAGTACAGAGGTGAACACTTTTGAATGAATAACCACTGAACAAACCTACTTCAAATCTGGACTTGAGGAACAACGAGTTGCCAATGAAAATATGCTACCTGCAGATCTATAATCTGCTAACCTAAAGGCAGTAGGCTATGGGGCTCAGAGAGGCAGCCTTTTTATAGTCATCAGAAGACACAACAGATTTACTTGGTAGGAATGAACTATCAGAACTAGATGGCAAGCAAATCTCATCAGACCTAAGCAAAAGTTCCTCTTTCATCTACGTCTAGTAAATTTTAACAAAAGCAACTATCAACAACAAGAACAATAATAATAATAGCAGCTAACATTTATCAAGAGCCTATTTACACCAGGGAATATATGTGGACCTTTACTAGATATAATCCTTTCAATCTATGAAGTTGGTATTACTAACTCTATGCAATGCTACAGACTCTCAGGAGGATAGGTTGAGACACTAGGCTAAGGGTAACATGAATAATGCACAAAACATTAGGAGAAGACAGTAATGTCTGGTTTTCAGTGTAAAAGGTGTTTAGGGCTTGTGCCATTGCCCTATGATTTGGAAATGTTTTTTCCCCAGTTCAACAGGCAGTAGAAAGCTCAAGCTTTATAAAAGCTGAAATAAAACACATGATAAATAAGACAGAGTATTTAATCTTCCTTAGGGAGAGATGATCTAGATCAAGTCTCAAAGGCCAGCTGATTAGGTCAAACGTGCACCCTCATAACTCTAGTAAAAACTGTAGTAAAAGAGTTGGTAGTGGCTATGTTTACTGGAAGGCCATAGGCAGAAGCTCACAAAACTGGTCCTGAGGGCCTCACCTGCAGTCTTGTACTCAGACTGTTCCAAGAGACGGAGGAGACGGCCTTCATTTTGGCCTTTATCCTGTGTCAGAGAAAAAGAGATGAAAAGGTTACACAGAGAGCCTAAAATACAACTTCCTTAGCCTAGATCATAGATATCTCCAGGAGAGAAGAGGTGTGGGGACACAGCTGAATGGAAGTCTTTTGCTTTCTAATAAAGGAGGGTACACAATTAAAAAAAAAACAAAAGGGCTTCCCTGCTGGCTCAGGTGGTAAAGAATCTGCCTGAATGCAGGAGACCTGGGTTCGAACTCTGGGTCAGGAAGATCCCCTGGAGAAAGAAATGGCAACCCACGCCAGGATTCTTGCCTGGAGGATTTCATGGACAGAGCAGCCTGGCAGGCTACAGTCCATGCTGTCTCAAAGAGTCCAACACGACTGAGTGACTTATCACTTTTACACAGTAAAAAAGCAAACATGATTAATAGATGCATCTTTATGCCAAGAATATATCCAGGAATGGATACCAGACTCAGGGCAAATTATTCTCAGTTCAGTTTAGTTCAGTCACTCAGTTGTGTTCGACTCTTTGTGACCCCATGGACTGTAGCCTGCCAGGCTTCCCTGTCCATCACCAACTCCTGGAGCTTGCTCAAACTCATGTCCATTGAATTGGTGATATCATCCAACCATCTCATCCTCTGTCAACCCCTTCTCCTGCCTTCAATCTTTCCCAGCATCATGACTTTTCCAATGAGTCAGTTCTTCACATCAGGTAGCCAAAGTATTGAAGTTTCAGCTTCAGCATCAGTCGTTCCAATGAATATTCAGAACTGATTTCCTTTAGGATTGACTGGCTTGATCTCCTTGCAGTCGAGGGACTCTCAAGAGTCTTTTCCAACATCACAGTTCAAAAGTATCAATTCTTTGGCACTCAGCTTTCTTTATAGTCCAACTCTCACATCTATACATGACTACTGGAAAAACCACAGCTTTGACTAGATGGACTTTTGTTGGCAAAATGTCTCTGCTTTTTAATATGCTGTCTAAGTCGATCATGGCTTTTCTTCCAAGGAGAGTGCTCTTTACAGCATCGGACTTTACTTCCATCACCAGTAACATCCACAACTGAGCGTTTTCACTTTGGCTCCATCTCTTCACTCTTTCTGGAGTTATTTCTCCACTCTTCTCCAGTAGCATATGGGGTACCTACCAACCTGGGGAGTGCATATTTCAGTGTCATACCTTTTTGCCTTTTCATACTGTTCATGGCAAAAATACTGAAGTGGTTTGCCATTCCCCTCTCCAGTGGACCACATTTTCTCAGAACTCTCCACCATGACCCATCCATCTTGGGTGGCCCTACATGGCATGGCTCATAGTTTCATTGAGTTAGACATGGCTGTGGTCCATGTGATGAGTTTGATTAGTTTTCTGTGATTGTGGTTTATTCTATAGTAACCTTTGACCTATGATAGATTTGGAGAGATTTAAAACAGAAAATAACAAGTTTCAAGTTAGCTTTTAGAGACAGTGATGCCAGAGAAAAAACTAGCTCTGTGGTATAAACACATACCCATAAGCCTCAATTCCAAATTACAACCTCAAAAATCACCCCATTCATACAGGGGTCCCTTTTCCCCTTCATGACATATGGCTTCTCCATCTTGGTGTGCAATGATTGCTATGTCAGTAAGTCTAGAATATGGAGCTGCTGCTTTATCTTTAATTTCAAAGCCAACACTTGTTCTTCCAGTTTTCTAATCAAAGGCCAGAAAGCACATCTTCCCAGTGACCAGGGCCAGATTCCACAACTTCCTAATAAGGCTAGGTACAATGAGGCGTTCAGCAGAGTTGATCGTGAATATGTTCCTGGCAGTGGGGGTATGACTAGAATATACTTTCTGGAAAGTCATTTGGCAATACGTTTCAAGAGATTTTAAAATGTTTAGATTCATTGCCCTAAAAGCTCCACTTCAGGAAATCTATACTAAGGAAATAATGCAAAGACTAATTAATGCTTTAAACATAGCGCATAATACAAAAGAACTGGAAACAATGTGAATGTCCAATAATATGAGAATGGTTAACTGACTGTGTGATACAAACATTAAGAGTAATTTCAGAAACAGTTTAAAAATATACTTAGGAAGTTTGTTATGCTACAATAACTGTGTATGTACATATACAATTAATTAAAAATGCATAGGAAAAAAAAGACTGGAAAAAAAATAGGCCAAAATACTAAAAGATGTCATCTTTGAGTAACTAAATTATGGGTGATAATTCCCCCTGATTCTTCATATTTTTTTAACTTCCTGTATTTTCTATATTAAGTGTATACTACTTGAGTATATATTACTTTTTAATTAAAAGAAAAAATAATTTTAAAAAACACAAATCTAGTTTCAAGATAAACAGAAGAAAAGGAAAGAGGGAGGAAGGGGAGAAAGAAAGCCCCAAACAGAAATGTGAAGAACTAGGGAACCTTTCCTAAAACACTCTATACATACCTTTAGGTTCCTCAGCCACTGTGGACGCTTCCTCCCCACAGCTGTGCATACTCTCTCACTCTCTTCAGGCTCATCTCCTTGGTCACCTCTTGCAAGCTGGAGACAGGACTCTACATGACACTGGTACTCTCTGAGTGGAACAAGGGATTTACAGAGGTAACACTTCTCATCCCTAGCCAATCAGAAAAAAATGGAGAAAAAGTGGTTAAAAAAAAAAAAAAAAAAGATTTGCTTTTGCCTCTATGCTCCTAGATACATCTTAAATTGTGTTTTTACATCTTAAAGTTATTCTATGGAGGAGAAATGTCAACCAAAGCAGAATCGCTGCTCTCAGCAGGATCATCAATAAAATGAACCCAATGCCAATCCAAAGGACTGAGTGATTAGTGGTTTTCCCTGGCTGTTTCTTTGTATCCTGCTGTTGCAGTAGTAGGATGATAATGAAATAAGCTCTTCTAACTAACTCAAACAATGCTGATTGCTCTCCAGACATAAAATATTCTGTCAAACTCTTCTCAAATTAAGTGTAATAGTTTTTTCAAAGGGAAGTTAAAAATTTAGACAGAAAAGGGAACACCAAGAGCATTAAATCAAAAATGACATTTCTACCAGGGAGGGTGAACTTGTCTGATTAGTAAATCAAGTCTGTCTATATGCTGCCTTCCTCAATTCTAGAGCTAGGAAGTTACTAAAACCATGTGGCTCTGCCAGAGGCTTTTGCATAACTTCATATATATAGCTATTTTTATCTTTTTATAACGACTTTGTGTAAAGAGAGGAAATTATGTCTTGAGGTAAAGTTTATTGGGCATCAGTGAAAATGGAATCACTGGAGACAAAGGAAGAAAATGAACATTCATGAAGTATTTTCTCTGTGGTGAGAACTGGTGCATGGTCCTTTAAACACAATTTCTCAATTAATTCCTTGGCCTGGTTAGGAAGGTACTAATCTCCCCAATGTCCTATAGCTAGTAATTGTCAGAAGCCAGGTCTGCCTGACTCATAAGATCATCTTAGTTTTACGAAGCTAAAGAAAACCTTCCAAAACTTCTTGCTGTTGCTATTCAGTTACTATAGAAAGATTTAGACTGCCTTTAAGAAAAGTTTCTCTGAGAGGTCTTTAAAATAAGAGGAATAAGTCTCTCAAGTAATTAATCATCAGAGAGACTACAAGTGAAACTCTGCTTTATGAGAAAAGTTAGACTAGTGTACCTTTCAAGGTTTATCCATTAATGTAAAAAGCATTATTAATACCCTACGTTCATGAGAGAAGCAGCACTGTAAAAGCAGCGTAAGTTTTTGAGTCAGGTAGACTTTGCCAGTTCTGGCCACATAATCTTAACCAGTTACCTATAATTTCCCTTCAGTTTCTATATCTATTTAAAAAAAATACTACCATATCAACAACTGTGATAGTTATAAAGTAAATAAAGCACTCAGCACAGTGGCCGGCACATAATATTAAAAGCTCAACAAAGAGGTATTACTGTTATTGCTGTCTCACACACATTCTATTAGATGCTGGGGATATAAACATGAATGAAGGCAAGTATCTGTCTTCAAATATTGTAACTCACAGCCTAGCCAGGGAGACAGAAATGTCAAAAATCAAAGAAAAAAGATTAGTGCAATAGTGTGATGAATACAGTCCTAGAATATCTGCATGATGGTAGGATTCTAAAAAAAGGAAGTGGATCAGCTCTGCTCAATTGGATTAAGGAAGGCAGCTATGAAATTTAGAGTCTAAGACAGGATCTGTGTTTCAAAGAAAAATGTTTCTAATTACTAACTGCTCTAAAGTATTGTTGGTGATATTTTTACTTTTAGGAGGTAGCACTTATACCTGACCTCCCCTTGCCTCTGCCTCCACTGGGAACGAATGTGCATTCTTAGTCAAGCTGCAACCCACAACCCAAGGAAGTCTTCAATATTGCCCAACTTCTTGCAACTCAACTTCTGCACCATTACATTGCAAAATAGCTCACTGCTTCCCCAAAGCACCAAACACCAAAACGCAAATTCAAAGAAAACAGAAAGCTCAGAGCAATGTGGAAGTGGAGTGGGTGGCAGGGTCTTTTCAGAGTGACAAAAAGGGTCACAAGAGGCCACCAATACTGACACAAACTGAGAATACTAAGAAATTCAGGCGTTAAAGCAACGATTTGATTGCCTGATCAAAGAAACCCAGGGTAAGAGAGGAACTGGTCTCTCATTTGGTCTAAGCAATGGTTTGTTAAGCAAGAGCTCTGTAAACACAATGCACCTACTTACTTGTCAATGTCTAGGGAAGTCTGAGCAGTTGTCACACTGTCACGTCTGTTCAAGGCCTCTCTTTGACTCCGAGTCAACACTTTCAACAAAAAAAGAAAGACAAGAAATAAAACAACAACAAAAAAAAGAAGAAAATCTGTTAGCTGGCAGTAGACTGTAAATATAAAATGTATTGGAAGTAGAAAAGTTTAAAATTCTGTTCCAAATGGGAGAGGTGACTAGGAAACCTCTGCCTTTCTTCTATAGAGAATATTACTTACATAACATGGACTGAAACTGCCAGCTGCAAGGTATTACCATCTTTGCAATGAGATCTATTTTCCCTCTATTTGCCATTAGAAAAGTTTCTGTGTACTACCCCAACTTGCAGCACTCAGGGGAAGGATTTATACTTTCCCAATGAAAATTCTGTCTGGTGTGATATATGCTCCAATAAGATGCTTTTTGATACATAGCAATGACAGCTACATCTGAGTACCCACATTAGCTCCAATCTTTATAAAACACTGGAAAGGGTTCCATTTACCAGTGAGAAAAGCAGAGCTCAGAACAGTTAACACAAGTCTTTTCCACTACACTAGGACCACCACATCCTCCTAATTCTAGTGAATATAAACAGCTTTAGCCCAGGTGGCATACAAATTCTTTTCTCATACCAAAAGGTATGTTTACAAAAGCACATTCTCTTAAAGGGTTTTGGAAGTTAATTAACCAACTGTTTTTCAGTCTTCATTCCTTGCAGTTAACAAGAATTATGAACATCTCACTCCAAACCTTGCCTTTGTCCCTCTTGACACTTGAAATTCCCATGATAGAAGATTTAGAAAGGTTATCAGTTCACAAAATAATTTAGGTTGTGGAAGCATTTACCTAAACCAGAGGTTAGCAAATTTTTTCTGTACAGGATCAGACAGTAAGTAGTTTAGGTTTGGAAGGCCATATGGTCTCTGTTACAACTACTCAACTGGGCATGAGCGTTCCTATAGTAGGAAGGCAGCCATAGACAACATTATAATGGGGTGTGGTGTGTGCTAAGTAACTGCAGTCATGTCCGACTCTTTTGGAACGCTATGGACTATAGGCTTCCCATCAGGCTTCTCTGTCCATGGGATTCTCCAGGCAAGAATACTGGACTGGGTTGCCATGTCCTTCTCCAGGGGATCTTCCCAACTCAGAATCAAACCCAGGTCTCTGGCATTGCAGTCAGATTCTTCACCATTTTAAAACTTCATTTACAAAAACAGATGTCTGACTGTATTTGGCTCGGGCTGGCCATAGTTTACCTACCCTTCTAGTCCAACCTACCACTCATAAAAATGCCTCTAAAAGTATCCCTGACAAGTGATTATACGGTCTCAACCTGACTATGTCCAATTACTGAGGAGAATTCACTTCCTCCTAGAGAAACCCATTCTACTGCTACACAACATTTCTAGCTCAATCTGCATTTACAGGCTGTATGGATACGTTTACCCCCTTTTCCACAAGTCAGTTCTTTGAACACGGAACAAGCTGCATTACTTGTAACCTTTAAAACAGGTACTATATCTAGTCATTAAGCCAATCTGTAATAAGACTTGGAATACAGATCCTTTTGAGGGCCTAGGGTAGCTCTAATCCTTTTGATGATCCTCCAGACGGGTATTATTATTCTGTCCTATTTTAAAGGTACAAAAATAAACTCAGAGGAATTGACTTTGCCAAGCTATCACAACTAGGAAGAACAACCCAGGACATAGTCTAGATCTGTCTGATTCTTATAGCCATGTTTTATCTTTCGAGTTAACCTCTACATATACCCCAATCTGTTAAGTCTTCCATATGTGTGGCACCCCAAAACAGATCCAATATTCCAACAAGCAATCTGACCAGTAAAGAGAACACAAGAACCACAAGCTACCTCATCCAGACTAATTCAGCCAAGGCTGTGACAATCCTGATATTCTACTGGCTTAAACTGAACTTAAAGGCAATTAAGATATATCCCCCTTCCTCCCAAGTCATCTTCAAAATGCCATCAAGACAGGTCTCCTAATTCTATGTTTGGGTAACTAAACTGTTGGGTATTTTTCCCCTTCAACAGGGCTTTATATTTATCCCTGTTCTTTTCAGTTGCACATTGCAGTCTGTTGAGATCATCTGAAGTCTTGATTCTGTCATCTGATGTTATACTAGCTCTCTGTTCCAGCTCTGCTTCATCTGCATATATGACAAGCATGCTTTCTACATCTTCATCCAAGTCACTGGGGAAAAATGGTTGTAAATGATTAGGCCAAGGACACGGAAAACTGTGGCATGTTACCAGAGGAGCCTATCTTCTCCTAGTCCAAATTTCCTTTAAATACTTAATCAAGCAAATATTTATTGAGAATCTTTAATGTGTGAGTAACTTGGGGAGATAACAGGAAATTATGAGGCATGGTCCTTTCTCTTAAGGAGCTCACAATTTACTAAGGGAGACAGCACATACACTAAAATCACTGTAATACGTTAAAGAGATATGTATAATAAAACATGATCATATACAGAAGCAACTATTAATAATATCTTGTCTCTGGGGAGGATGACAGGGAGACCAGGGGACTAGAATAGGCAGTAGGCATATTTTTCACTATACAGTTTTCTATACTACTGAATTAAAAATTTTAAAAAGTATGCATTTACCTGAAAAAAATGAAAACTCTAATTCAAAAATATATGTATCCCTATGGTCACTGCAGCATTATTTACAATAACCAAGATATGGAAGCAACGTAAGTGTAACAGATGAATGGATAGAGAAGAGGTGATATGTGTGTCAACAGAATATTATTCAGACATTTAAAAAAAAAAAAAGCCCTTGCCATTTGCAACAACATGGATGGACCTAGAGTGTATTATGCTAAGTGACGTAAGTCAGACAGAGAAAGACAAGCACTACATGATTTCACCTATATGTAGAATCTAAAAAGTAAAACAAACAAATACAACAAAACAGAAACTGAGTCACGGAAACAAAGAACAAATAGGGAGTTGCCAGGGGTGGGCAGCAGGGGGCAGGGGGCATGGACGGGGGAATTAGGCGAGGATGATTAAGAAGTACAAACTTCCAGTTAGAAAATTAAAAGAAATTTTTTTAAGTTTCTCCCTTTTCTCTTCAAAGGGAGAAAAAGAGACCATCTTATAGTGAGGACTTAGGCACAAATTAGACTAGATGATCTATTTCTAAGTTCCCTCCAACTCAGAGATTTTATAAGTAAAAATAAAGTACTGCAGGAGAAAAACATCCTAGACATAGTTGTATAACCACCTACAAAACCCACCTCCTATTCTATCAGCTAACCCACATTTCTCCAACTTATGTACAAGGACTTTGAGAGATTTTATCAAGTGCCTTGCTGAAATCAATTCTTAGAAGATTGGCATTTCAGACTACATAAACCTATAAGTGTTTGCCACCCCTTCTCTATTTGTTCCCCATCTTGACTGTCAAGTATTTTTCCAAAAGAAATACTTAGAAATCACTTCAAAAACATGGCTAGGAAAGAAACTAATTGTCTACAGAACTTTATATTAATATGAAGGTAAAGGTGTTAAGTCACTCAGTCATGTCCGACTCTTTGCAAACCCATGGACTGTAATCCGCCAGGCTCCTCTGTCCATGGAATTCTCCAAGGAAGAACACTGGAGTGGGTTGCAATTCCCTTCTCCAGGGGATTTTCCCAATGCAGGGATTGAACTCAGGTTTTATGCGTTGCAGGCATATTCTTTACTGCCTGAGCCACCAGAGAAGCTCTCTGTATATTAATTTATACCTCTGTAAATAGCATGTTTCTGTTATTTGTCAGTCGTTTTTCTATATCACAAGAACTTCTGAATCCAGAGATTCCAGATTTTGATTTGATCTCTTTACCATCTGCAACACAGTCTAGCAAAGATTACATGCTAATAAATATTAGTCAATTTAAGTCATAGCAAGGGATTCATGGGGATTATGAGAACCTTTTCTGTACCAGGGACTTAATAAACATAATTGTTAATCTTTACAACAGTCCTGCAAGGCACATATCACTATTTGTATTTTATATATGATGAAATAAACTGACCAAGATCACAAAGCTAAAAACAACAAAGAAACATGGCACCAAGAATAAAATATGAGTCTGACTTTAAAGAAATATATGTTTTTCTCTAAGAGCAGGCTGCCTCTCCTGGGAAATAAGATGGCAAAGGATGGGAAGACAAAAAATGATAAATGGGCAGGTGGAAAAGAGATTTGGCAGATGGCTGAGAATTATATGCTAATTCTATATTAAATGTTACGATCAGAGAAGACTTGGACCGGGCCTTGCAGCTACATTTTTCCTTTGAAAACTACCACCCCTACAAAGGAGCAGAAAGGTGGTAAGTTGCTCTAAAATAATCTCCTACTCTGGTTTATGAGTGCTGAGAGAGCCATTTCAACTAGCTGCAGGATGAGAATTCAATATGAAACTTAAATCCAAAAACTCAGTTGCTGGTGACAATAGCCAAAAATTTCAAAAGGGAACAATGGAGTCTGAGGACAACTCCAGGAGAACAACTACCTAGGCAAGGTAAGCAAAACAGAAAGGAGGAATATCACTGAGAGCTGAGAGAGCCACCCATAAACCTACAACCATTAACTCAGGTCTTTATAAACCACTGGATGGAAAACACCCTAGAAAACTGTACTTGGGACTTGACTTGGCACTGTCAAGATACAAAGAAGCAGTGACACACAATGAAATAACATGCATCAACTTTATAGTTGGATAAATCCATTCCCAAGTTTGGATTCTACTAGTTGTGTTGCCTTCCGTAAGTTACCTAAGCTCTCCGAGTATCAGCTGACTTACCCACAAAGTGACATGATAATAAGCATCTATCCCCTTGGGTTTTGGTAAGGCTCACATCAAATAATCCAAATAAGTTTAAGAGTGTTTGCACACAGAAAGCACTCAGGTGATGTTCAGTTCAGTTCAGTCACTCAGTTGTGTCCGACTCTTTGCGACCCCATGAATTGCAGCACACCAGGCCTCCCTGTCCATCACCAACTCCCGGAGTTCACTCAGACTCACGTCCATCAAG
The DNA here is from genome assembly GCF_055505025.1 of Bos grunniens. Taxonomy (NCBI): domain Eukaryota; kingdom Metazoa; phylum Chordata; class Mammalia; order Artiodactyla; family Bovidae; genus Bos; species Bos grunniens. Next base: position 38,405,159 of record NC_141171.1, read on the forward strand.
TCAGTGATGCCATCCAGCCATCTCATCCTCTGTCGTCCCCTTTTCCTCCTGCCCCCAATCCCTCCCAGCATCAGAGTCTTTTCCAATGAGTCAACTCTTTGCATGAGGTGGCCAAAGTACTGGAGTTTCAGCTTTAGCATCAGTCCTTCCAAAGAAATCCCAGGGCTGATCTCCTTCAGAATGGACTGGTTGGATCTCCTTGCAGTCCAAGGGACTCTTAAGAGTCTTCTCCAACACCACAGTTCAAAACCATCAATTCTTCAGCGCTCAGCTTTCTTCAGAGTCCAACTCTCACATCCATACATGACCACTGGAAAAACCATAGCTTTGACTAGACGAACCTTTGTTGGCAAAGTAATGTCTCTGCTTTTCAACATGCTATCTAGGTTGGTCATAACTTTCCTTCCAAGAAGTAAGCGTCTTTTAATTTTATGGCTGTAATCACCATCTGCAGTGACTTTGGAGCCCAAAAAAATAAAGTCTGACACTGTTTCCACTGGTTCCCCATTTATTTCCCATGAAGTGATGGGACCAGATGCCATGATCTTAGTTTTCTGAATGTTGAGCTTTAAGCCAACTTTTTCACTCTCCTCTTTCACTTTCATCAAGAGGCTTTTTAGTTCCTCTTTACTTTCTGCCAATGTGGTGTCATCTGCATATCTGAGGTTATTAATATTTCTCCCGGCAATCTTGATTCCAGCTTGTGCTTCTTCCAGCCCAGTGTTTCTCATGATCTACTCTGCATATAGTTGTTTATTACTATGTAATTCTTGTTATTAGTCTTCCATATTTATTTCTTAGTTGTATCCAAAGATGTAAGCCCATCTTTAAATCAACACCTACCAGCCTACTGGATTAGGTTTTACTCTTAAGTGTTTCCCATTCTAATTTGTACAAATAAAATGAAATAACCAAAGCATCACAGAACAATTACCAATACTATGTAAGCATCAGATCAGATCAGATCAGTCGCTCAGTCGTGTCTGACTCTTTGCGACCATGAATTGCAGCACACCAGGCCTCCCTGTCCATCACCAACTCCCGGAGTTCACTCAGACTCATGTCCATCGAGTCAGTGATGCCATCCAGCCATCTCATCCTCTGTCGTCATCTTCTCCTCTTGCCCCCAATCCCTCCCAGCATCAGAGTCTTTTCCAATGAGTCAACTCTTCGCATGAGGTGGCCAAAGTACTGGAATTTCAGCTTTAGCATCAGTCCTTCCAAAGAAATCCCAGGACTGATCTCCTTCAGAATGGACTGGTTGGATCTCCTTGCAGTCCAAGGGACTCTAAGAGTCTTCTCCAACACCACAATTCAAAACCATCAGTTCTTCGGCGCTCAGCCTTCTTCACAGTCCAACTCTCACATCCATACATGACCACAGGAAAAACCATAGCCTTGACTAGACGAACCTTTGTTGGCAAAGTAATGTCTCTGCTTTTCAATATGCTATCTAGGTTGGTCATAACTTTCCTTCCAAGGAGTAAGCGTCTTTTAATTTCATGGCTGCAGTCACCATCTGCAGTGATTTTGGAGCCCAAAAAAATAAAAACTATTTCCACTGTTTCCCCATCTATTTCCCATGAAGTGATGGGACCGGATGCCATGATCTTCGTTTTCTGAATGTTGAGCTTTAAGCCAACTTTTTCACTCTCCACTTTCACTTTCATCAAGAGGCTTTTGAGTTCCTCTTCACTTTCTGCCATAAGGGTGCTGTCATCTGCATATCTGAGGTTATTGATATATGTAAGCATCAGCACATTTATTTTCAAAATCCAAAGCAGACAAGCAATCAAAAATAAAAACATAAGACCTTGAACTGTAAACAATGAAGACAATGGCTCCTTGAGTTAAACGTATATACGTACAAAGAAGAGAGATTTGGCAGAATGACAGAAGTTAGTCTCAGTTTATCTCCCTCAGCCTCAAAACCACATCAGCAGAAAATAATGGGAGGCCACAGAATTGTTTATGTTCCTGTTACGGCTAACTGTCCTCCAACTTAGCACTTTCTTAGTGAAATGTTAGAGGAAAAAGGAAAGGCCTGTTCCACTTGCATGTTGCCTGCTTCACTGCCGGCAGCCTTTCCTAAGAGACTAGACCCAACACAAAGGCTATCAAAAGAACTGACCATTATCTACCATTTTGAGACATGTGGCTATTTAAATTTAAATCTCAATTAGAATTAAATGTAATTTAAAATTTAGCTAATCAATCACATGAGTTAAATTTCAAGTGTTCAATAACCACATGCGACTTATGGCTACCGTGTTTGGTCCTACTGTTACAGAACATTTCTGTCACTATAGACAGTTCCACTGGCTAGCACTTCTCCTTTAAGAGATAACCAGGACTAACCCTTTATTGCCTCAAACTTGCTTACCTTGGACACTCTGAGAAATTCAAGCTTCCCGTGGCTTCTCTCATCACTTAGATTCTCATTCCCACATGACTCTAATCTGTCATCTGGGCACACTTTTCTAATATGACTCAGTCTCCCACTACTGCTCTCACAATAACTGCCCTCTGGAATTTGGGTCAGTAATCAAAAAAAAATTCCTTGATGTTCTTAACCTTCTTTGTGAAAGTACTCTTCATCTTCTTGCTGTAACTAAAAGATGGCTGTCCTCTGAAGGTACTGTTTCTCCCTGTACCCTCTAAAGTACTGGCTGTTTCTTCTTCCTTACAACTCAGTACCACTGACCCGGAGGTGGAGTAGATACCCTCTTACTCCTCACTGTTGCTTCCAGACTACTGGAAAAACCTCTTTTGAAGCACAAACCATTCTGCTGCCCTTGCTACTCCACCTTGAAGAAGTCATCTACTATCCCCCTCATCACCCACCCCACCCACTTTCCTGGCCATTCACTGAACATTTTAACAGATGACTTACTTTGTTTTTGCCCCTCTTGCCATCATTCTTGATGATTTTAATGCCTATATATTAGCTGAAGAATATGCAAGTTGCAGTTTTTTGTAGTTCAACCTTAGGTTAGCTATGGTTCAATTCAGTATCTGTCCTCTCACTTCCTTGACCTTTTTGCTATCAGTTCCCATGGATGAGATTTTAGCTTTGCTCAAGTGGGACTGGGAGAGAGAAGTAAGCATAATGCCTTCAGGCATCCATTGCATGTAATGCATTAACCTCTGTCCTCTGCATTTAGAATAGTACCAATCAGTTATGTACCATCCTTGGGAGAAGTAAGGATAACATTCCATTCATTTTCTGTATTCTGTGGTTCCAGTGAGGAACTGATTGAGCCTGTCAATAATGATCACGCCAGTTTCAAGACCACCACCACCTATCTTTTCCAGCTCACTCCTTCTAATACTCTAATTCTAATAATCCTTCAGCCCCACTAGAACATCTAATTCCAGGCTATCACCTTTTCGTTGTCCATCATCCTGTCACATCCTCACTTTCCTTCTTACCTAACTTAGATCTCATGGTGATCATACCAACTATCCCTCTGAATATTTTCTCAACTTATTTCTACTGTACTGCCTCGCAAAACCCAATTCTGGTTAATTCTAATTCACCACCTATTATGTGTCCCTACCTAAGCAGCACAACTGTGCTGACTATGCTTATGTTATATTTAAGACCCAAAACCTCAAGCAGCACCTCATTGTGGCCAGCACCTCAGTGTGGTTCTACATATTCTACATGTTCTACTGTCAGAAATTATTTCACAACTTCTATGCTATCCTCAAACTTTCAATATTCATCCTGACTCTGCTGTCACTGTTCTATTCTGTTTCAATGTTGTTGTCATTGTTGTTCAATAGATATGTTATGTCCAACTCTTTGCAACCCCATGGACTACAGTATGCCAGGCTTCCCTGTCCTTCACTATCTCCCAGAGTTTGCTCAACTTCATGTCCATTGAGTAGCTGATGCTAACCATCTCATCATCTGCTACCCTCTTCTCCTTTTGCCTTCAATCTTTCCCAGCATCAGGGTCTCTTCTAGTGGGTTGGTTCTTCACATCAGGTGGCCAAAGTATTAGAGTTTCAGCTTCAGCATCAGTCCTTCCAATGAATATTCAGGATTGATTTCTTTTAGGATTGACTGGTTGGATCTCCTTGCAGTCCAAGGGACTCTCAAGAGTCTTCTCCAGCAATTACATAAATATGAAACAATTATATTTGTTTCAACATAACACCTTTATTGGGATAAAATTACATAGTATATTCTGAGTATATTCACAGAGTTGTATAATTATCATCACTACCTATTTTAATATTTTCATTAACTAAAAAAGAAACTAGCTCCCATTAGCAGCCATTCTCCTTTCCCCCCAAACTCCCAGCCCTAGGCAACCACGAATTTGCTTTCTGTCTCTATGGATTTGCCTATTCTGGGCATGTCTGATAAACGGAATCATACAATATGTGGGCTTTTGTGACTGACTTCTTTCACTTAACATATGTTTTCCAGGTTTATCCATATTGTGGCATGTGACAGTACTTCATTCCTTTTTTTCCCCACAGCAGTTGCACCATTTTACACTCCCAACAGTGTACTGGGGTTCCAATTTCTCCATATTTTTACCAACATTTGCTATTTTCATTTTTTTAAATAGCCATTCTAGTGAGGATGAAGTGGTATCTCATGGTTTTGACTCACATTTTCTTAATGACTAATAAGGTTGATCATCTTTTCAAGTGTTTGCTAGCCATTTGTATATATTTTTAGGAGACAATGTCTTTTAATTGAGTCCTTTTTGATGTTGAGTGGTAAGAATGCTGTATATATTCTGAAATCTAGACTCTTTATCAGATATATGATTCACAAATATTTTCTCCCATTCTGTAAATTTCCTTTTCACTTTCTTGATAGTGTTCTTTGATGCAAAATAGTTTATATTTTGAAAATTTAATCTATTTTTTCTTTTGTTGCTTGTGTTTTTGGTGTCATATCTAAAAATCCACTGCCAAAATCTAAGATCATGAAATTTACCCTTAAGAGAGTTTTATAATTTCAACCCTTACATTTAGGTCTTCAATCCATATTTTATAGATGGTGTGAGGTTCAACTTCTTTTTTCACATGCAGATATTAAGTTGTCCCAGTGCCATTTCTTTTTTTAATTTTTTATTTTGTATTAAAGTATAGCTGATTAACAATGTTGTGACAGTTTCAGGTGGACACCAAAGGGATTCAGTCATACAGGTCCTTGCTGGTTATCCATTTTAAATATAGCAATGTGTACCCCTCTATCCCAAACTCCTTAACTATCCCATCCCCCTATTCTTACCTTCAGCAACTATAAGTTCTTTTTCTAAGTCCGTGAGTCTGCCTTCTAAATAAGTTTATTTGTATCATGTCTTTTTAGACTCTGCATATATAAGATGTCATATGATGTTTCCACTTCCTTGTCTGACTTCATTCAGAATAACAATCTTTAGGTCCATCCATGTTCCTGCAAATGACATTGTTTTTGACGGCTGAGTAATATTCCATTGTGTCTCTGTACTACATCTTCTTTATTCAAATATTCCTCTGTCAATGGACATTTAGGTTGTTTCTATGTCTTGGCTCACAGAACAGTGCTTCAAGGAACACTGCAGAGTGCATGTATCCTTTCAGACCATATAGACCCACCAGTGGGATTGCAGAGTCATATGGTAGCTCTATTTTCAGTTTTTTAAGGAATCTCCATATTGTTCTCCATAGTGGCTATGTCAATTTGCATTCCTACCAATAGTGCAGGGGGGACAGGATAGTTAGGGAGTTTAGGATGGATGGGTACACACTGCTGTATTTAAAATGGATAACCAGCAAGGACCTACTGTATAGTACAGGTAACTGCTCAATGTCATGTAGCAGCCTGGATAGGAGGGGAATTTGGGGGGAGAATGGATACATGTATATGTATGACTGAATCCCTTTGGTGTACACCTGAAACTGTCACTTCTCTCTACACCCTCTCTAGTATTTGTTTGTGGATTTTTTTATGATAGCCATTTTCACTGGTATAAGGTGGTATCTGATTGTAGTTTTGATTTACATGTCTCTAATAATTAGTGATGCTAAATATCTTTTCATGTGTCTTTTGGCCATCCTGGTCTTCTTTGGAAAAATGTCTATTTAGGTCTTCTGCCTATTTTTTGATTGGATTGTTTGTTTTGATGATGTTCAGCTTCACAAATTTTGTGTAGACTTGAGACTAACCCCTTGTCAGTCACATCATTTGCAAATATTTTCTCTCAGTCTGTGAGTTGGATTTTTGTTTTATCATTTCCTTTGCTGCACAAAAGCTTTTGAGTTTAAGGAGATCCCATTTGTTTATTTTTATTTCCACTATTCTGGGAGTTGGATCAAACAAGATACTGCTGTGATGTATGTCAGACAGTGTTTTGCCTATGTTTTCCTCTAGGACTTTCATAGTGTCCAGTTTCACATTTAGGTTTCTAATTCATTTGAGCTTACATTCATTTGACCTTAATTCGTTTTGTGTATGGCAGCACCATTTCTTGAAAAGACTTTTTCTCCCATTGAATTGGCTAAGTAGGCTTAGCCAAAAACCTAAGTCAAAGCTGCCTTCATTCATCCTGACCCTCAGTCACAAAGTTTGACTGATTATCTCACCAAGAGATTCTCAAATCTGTCCGTTCCCATGACACTGCTTCATTACTTGTCTCCTTATCTCTAATCTCAATTCCTCTAGTCTGTCTTCCAAAAATACTATTCCAAGAATAATTTAGGCCCCGGATTGCCAGTTGGCAGTACCCAGGAAGCCCTTCCCTAATCCAAGAATGCCACAATCTCCACACTTGAACAGAACTCTATGGGCATGTATCACAGCATTTTCCACACAACATTCTAATTATTGCTTTACCTATTTATTTCCCCCAGTCAACTCTCAATCACTTCAGTATTCCATATTCTTGGCATAAAATTGACACAAGATATAATATATTTAATGAATCAATTAGTTTCTTATTCTCAAGTTCAGTGGAATCTTTTCTTGGCTTTAAAAACAACAGAATATGTCTGTAACTTAGATGAAAATGTCTCTAGAGTTTGATGTGAAATAAATACTCTTGAAATAAAAAGACCCTATCTGCCTCATTCCATTCAATACGCAAATTCATGTTCTCTCAGATACTAGGCTTAATAGTCTTATTCTACTAGTGATAGTTCATAACTAAAAAATCCTAATGACTATGTTGATACTTCCTAAATAAAGCAACACTAAAAAAAAAAAAGGCAGGCATCACTGGGTACAAGGAACAAATGAACAAATAAAGGCTCAGAGGCTTTAATTTGGCAAATACCTGGATACGATTCCAAGTCTGTTAAGAGTCCAAAGCCAGCACCACAATACCAAACTGCCCTCTTTGTTGTGGAGAAGGCACATAGGCATTCTGTCCCTACTCAAGTTGTAGCACTTTTCATTTAAGAGATAAGCTTGCCTTTCTCAAAAAAGTACACTTGAATGTTGAGCAAATGACCTTAATCTTCAGTGCTGCTGTAGCTGACCCCTGCGTCGTTTCAACATTTTTCCATATAAGACAAAAATACTCATATAAAAATATGCTTGGCAGTGCCCCCACCACCCTGAGACTTAAAGGAAAGAATTAATTCTCAGAACAGAATTAATTCTGTGTCTTAAACCACACAATTCCTACTTAGAATATAGAAATAAAGGGTCTACACCATTATATTTTTATGAATAAAATTCTTCAATCTATGAGGTATTAAATAATTTGGAGGTCTTAGAAAAGCAATCACTTGTGTAATCCCTACTAGTATATGTGTATATTTATAGGACAATCTTTTTCTTTAATAGTTGGCATTTTTATTTAAGCAATTTAACAATATGTAAAGATTCTGCCTGCAAAGCAGGAGAACCAGGTTCAATCTCTGGGTCAGGAAGAGACCCTGGAGAAAAGAATGGCTACCCACTCTAGGACTCGTGCCTGGAGAATTCCACAGACAGAGGAGCCTGGCATACTATAGTCCATAGGGTCGCAAAGAATTAGACATGACTGAGCCACTAACACTTTCACTTTCATAAGGAATTTAATCATAATTCACATGTTCTGATCCATGAATTAAAATGTGGGAATCTACTCTGAGGAAATCACTTGAATTTAGACAAAATCATAAGACAAAGATGTTCTGTCAAAGCATTTCTATAACAATGAAAAATTTAAACAACCCAGTGTTCAAATACAGAATGAAATACTATGCAGAAATCTAAAAATAAAGGCTGAAAGGAAATAAGCCAAAATATTAACTGTAATTGCAGCAAGGAGATTAGGGGATGATTAGTTTTGGATGATTATCCTTCTATGTTGTCAATTTTTTTCAATGAGCATATATTCCTTTTATAATTTAAAAAATTATTTAAATATTGAGAGATACCCTTAATGAAATAATGGATCTGGGCAATGATCATCAGTGACTCTTAGTTGAATACGCTTTCAAATGGATGGATTAGGCTGATCCCACTGATCAATCTTAACATTATAAAAGAAAGATAACCAGACAGTACATATCTCACAATGATATAATACACCACCTATGAAATACTCTTGTTAAAAAAAAAAATCTAGGAACTTTCCTGGTGGTCCAGTGGTTAAGAATCCACCTTGCAATGCAGCGGACACCTGCCGGATCCCTGGTCGAGGAACTAAGATTTGACATGTCCCACTCCAGTGTTCTTGCCTGGAGAATCCAAGGGACGGGGAAGCCTGGTGGGCTGCCGTCTATGGGGTCGCACAGAGTCGGACACGACTGAAGCAACTTAGCAGCAGCAGCAGAGCAAGTAAGCCCCAGGCCCAACTACTGGGCCTAAGCACCGCAACTAGAGAGTCTCAGAATTGCAATGAAAGATCCCACATGACGCAATGTGCTGCAACTACTGTAGCCCATGTGCTTAGAGCCTGTGCTTCGCAACAAGAGAAGCCACCAACACTGCAAAAGAATGAAGCCCCTGCTCACAGCCAACTAGAGAAAGTCTGCACGCAGCAACGAAGAGCAAGGCTGACAACAACAAAAAAATTTTTTAAATCTAAATGGAATCTGATCAAGCCTCAAATCAAAATAGAAGCTTCCAGAAAATATAGTTCAGAACAGAAGACCATGTTAAAGGTGACAATAAGCATACAATCAGCAAAATTTAGGAGGGAAATTCTGAAAGACAAAAAGCCAATCTCTTTAACAAACTATAAAGAAAACAAAGAGAAGAGGATACAGAGACTAAAAGAAAATTGAAAGACACTGGGACTTCTCCAGTGGTTCAGCAGCTAGGACTCGGTGCTCCCAATGCAAGGCCCAGGTTGATCCCTGGTCAGGAATCCCACATGCTGCAGCTAAAGATCCCACATGCCATAACTAAGACCCAGCACAGCCAAATGAATTAATAATAATAAAAAGGAAAGAAAGAAACTTGCAAGACATCAACCAAATGTAATACATGAACCTTGTTTGGACCCTGATTTGAACAAACCATTAAAAAAAAATTATAAGACTGAGGAAAGGGAGATGTTGACTGGTATGAAAATGGTGCTGTGGCTGTATTTTTTTTTAAAATAGTCTTTATCTTTTAGTATTACAATATTTATAGATAATCTGTCTGAAAATTGCTTCAAAAAATCTAGTGGGAGGTGGATGGGAGGAATGTTATATATAAAAAAAAGACTGGTCATATGTTGATAACTGTTGAAGCTAGAAAATGAGTTCATAGGGATTCATAATACTGCTAAACAATAAAAATTTTTAAATGGTCTCAAAATAAACCTGCTGTTCAAAGCTAATTACCGGCATACATCGGAGATATTGTAGGTTCAGTTCCAGACAAGTGCAAAGCAGCAAATACTGCAATAAAGCAAGTCGCATATATTTTCTGATTTCCCAATGCATATGAAAATTATATCTATACTATACTATAATCTTTTTTAATTTTTAAAAATAATTTTATTTTTGGCTGTGCTGGGTCTTGGTTACTGTGCAGGCTTTTCTCTAGTTACAGAGAGTTTGATCAGGGATCGAACCCATGTCTCCTACATTGGCAGGTGAATTCTTTACCACTGAGCCACCAACAAAGCACTCTCTTTTTTTAAATTTTATTGGAATATAGTCGATTTACAATGTTGTGTTAGTTTCAGGTGTTGAGCAAAGTGAATCAGATATATATATATCTCCATTCTTTTTTTAGATTCTTTTCCCATATAGGCCATCACAGAGTACTGAGTAGAGTTCCCTGTGCTATACAGCAGATTCTTATATTGTAGCATTTTAAGCATATAATAGCATCATGTCTAAAAAAAATAATGTACATACCTTAATTAAAAATACTTTATTGCCGGGTATATATGTATACATATGGCTGATTCACTTCACTGTACAACAGAAACTGACACAGTAGTGTAAAGCAACTATACTATTAAAAAAAAAAACTTTATTGCTGAAAAGTGCTAATCATTTTCTGAGCCTTCAGTGAGTTACAGTAGTAACATTAAATATCACTGATCACAGATCACCATAACAAACAGAAGAACGAAAAAATTTGAAATATTGTAAGAACTACCAATATGTGACACAGAGACATGAAGTGAGCAAAAGCTGTTGGAGAAATGGTGCTGACAGTCTTGGTTGGCAAAGGACTACCACAAATATTTTATTTGTAAACATACACACACACACACACACACACACTAAAAGACAGTGCAGTAAAACAAGGTATGCCTGTAAATAAAAACAAAAAAGGAAAAGATACACATCAAACTTAACAATGGCTTCGGTCAATTCAGTTCAGTTGCTCAGTCATGTCCGACTCTTTGCAACCCCACAGACTGCAGCACGCCAGGCTACCCTGTCCATAATCAGCTCCCAGAGCTTGCTCAGACGCATGTCCATCAAGTTGGTGATGCCATCCAACCATCTCATCCTCTGTCATCTTGGACTGGGCCAAATCATGGATGAGATTTATCTGAGTAAAATTTTCCAGTGTTATAAACCAACATCACTTAAATTAAAAAAATTTTTTTCCACCTAAATCTTCTATAATGAAGACGTATTGCTTAAAAAAAATTGTTAGGAGGCAAAATAGCATAATGACTAAGAGTGGAACTCCTGGATAAATGGCAAATTCCACAGCTGACATAGGAAAAGTCAAAACAACATTGTAACTTCTTTTAGTAGAAAGTAAAACTGATGGGCACATGACAAAAGGTTATACAAGGCACCTGAAAGGACTTTCACTGGTCAAATCTGGAACAATTTGAAAAGCTGCTAGAAAGAATTATGACACATTAAGTTTTAAAAAATGAATTCATATCGTATTTTTTAAAAATTAATGGGGCTTCCCTGCTGGCTCAACTGGTAAAGAATCTGCCTGTGTGCAGGAGGCCCGGGTTTGATTCCTAGGTCAGGAGGATCCCCTGGAGAACGAGATGGCAACCCACTTCAGAATTCTTGCCTTGTCCATTCTTCCATGGACAGAGGAGCCTGGCAGGTTACAGTCCATAGAGTCAGAGTCAGACACAACTGAGCAACTAATACTTTCACTTTCAATGGGAAAGGGGAAAGTTTCTCTTATAGAAGAATGGCAGGAATACAAAAAAAAAAAAAAAAAAACCACCACTTACTATTATAGCAACAATTAATTTAAGCAAGATTCACCACTGGATGCTAAAACCATGGGTGAATGTCTGTTTGGGAATAGGCTATTTATACAGCCTCAGAATATATTATCCCACAGATGACATACTGATTACAAAATAAAAAGGTACTTTGTGGAAGGAGATCTGGCAGACACTACCTTAGAAAGAGGATCAAATTTAACAACTCCAGTAACAAAACTGATATCATTTGCTCCCTGATGTAATATGTTACAGAGTGAACATTTGTGTTCCCCTAGTACTCATGTCGGAGAAGGCAATGGCACCCCACTCCAGTACTCTTGCCTGGAAAATCCCATGGACGGAGGAGCCTGGTAGGCTGAAGTCCATGGGGTCACTGAAAGTTGGACAGAACTGAGCAACTTCACTTTCACTTTTCACTTTCAAGCATTGGAGAAGGAAATGGCAATCCACTCCAGTGTTCTTGCCTGGAGAATCCCAGGGACAGGGGAACCTGGTGGGCTGCCGTCCATGGGGTCGCACAGAGTCAGACAAGACTGAAGCAACTTAGCAGCAGCAGCAGCAATACTCATATATTGAAATCCTAATGCCCAATGTGATGGTATTAGAATATGGGACCTTCGGGTAGTGATTAGGTTGAGAGGGTGAGCCTGTATGAATAGAATTAGTGCTACTATAAGGCACTGAAGAGACCAGAGCTCTCTCCTTCCGCCACCTGAGGACACAGCAAGACGCAGATGTCTGCAACCCATAAGAGGGCTCTCACCAGAACCCAAGCATTCTGGCACAATGATCACAGACTTCCAACCTCCAGAACTGTGAGAAATAAATTTTGGTTGTATCTGTCAGTTCAGTTCAGTCGCTCAGTTGTGTCTGACTCTTTGCAACCCCATGAATTGCAGCCCACCAGGCTTCCCTGTCCATCACCAACTCCCAGAGCCGGCCCAAAATCATGTCCATTGAGTCAGTGATGCCATCCAACCATTGTTGTTGCCATCCAACAACCAGTTGTATATAAATCACTCAATCTATGGTACTTTGTTGGAGCAGTCCAAGCTGAAAAAGACATGATGCACTTAGAGGAATATAACATTCTCTTTGTTATCATTCCTGCCCAAAAGATTTTAACATAAATTTAATCATAAGAAAACATGAGACAAATCCAAAGTGAGTAATATCCTAGAAGGAAAAGCCAGAGAGGACAAATTCCGTATTCTGTGAAGAAGCTCTGCCCAGGTCTCTGGCTGACTCTAGAACCATTCATGAAATAAACAGACTGCAGTTAAGGATAAATAACCAAACTGAGATTTGAACTGCTTCTCCACACAAGAGTGTGTAGTTGATTCTAATCCAGTGAACTGTCTAATGAAACAAAATACTTTTCTGAGATATAAAACACATGCTAGAACACCCACAATGTAAATTCACAAGTTCCAGGATACAATCCCTATTTGACATACAAGGAGAATCAGGAAAATGTGACTTGTTTTCAATTTAGAGGGGTACAACCATTTGAATGACTTCTTACCAGACGCTATGGAAGCTAGAAGATAGTGGAACAAAACCTTTAGTTGCTAAAAGGGAAAAACCTATCAACCCCAAATTCTATATTCAGTGAAGACTTCCTTCATGAATGATGACAAGGCCCTCAAACATATTTGTTGGATTGAGTGTTTTGGAGTTAAATCATATAGAACTCAATTGATGATATTTGAACAGAACAGTACCCTATGAACAGGATTTCAGAAATGCAGATGAATCCTAAATGGATGTCAGAGATGTAGTACTTGAAAAAAAAAATGGCAGCATTTGATAATTCAAATGATATTGATCATAAGAAGTTGAACTCCAATGACTGAAAAAACTAATATAATATTAATAGAACTAAGAAAATCAGAAAGAAGAGCTAGATATGGAGTTAAAAGATGAATTCTGATCTGACTGGTTCTCTTTGAAAACCAAGCTCAACATTAACTTTTGGAAAAAAGTCACATTTTAAATTTCATACTAGTTATATTAATAAAATAGCATTTGCTTATTAATTTATCTTAACAATGCAATGGTTAAGGCAAAGATTAAAAAATAAGTAAAAGAGTTAAAAGTCAGACAAACAGAATTTTAAAATATATAAACTTAAAAAAAAAAGAATGATGGTGAAATCAATACATTTTCCAGATAAATAAATTATTAAGCAATTATTATGGAAGTTTGTTGCCAGCAGGCCCACACTGTAAGAAATACTAAAGGCAATTCTTCAGACTGAAAGGGATCAAGAACTGAAGAATATAAAAAATGGTAAATATCTAGAAAAGACCATTTTCCTCTTAATTTCTTTACAATCCACAGCAAAAAACTGTAACATTGTTTTACAGGATTTATAATATATGTAGATATATGACAACTACAGCATAAGAGAAAGGGTAAGGTAGTAAATGGACTTTTATAGTTATAAGATTTCTATACTCTTCATAAAGTGGTATTAACTCTAAGCAGACTGTGGAAGACTACCTTCCGCCAAGAGTAGCCACTAAAAATAGTTATAGCTTTAAAAAATAAAAGTGAAAAAAAGTAATTTTATAATTCCAATAATCAAAAGAAGATAGAAAATAAGAAAAAAACAAAAGAGACAAAAATTTAAAAACAAAATGGTAGACCTAAATCTAATCACATAATTAAACAATTAATTTTCCAATTAAAAATTAGTGTCAGAATGGGTAAAAAGCATGACTCAACGATACAGTGTCTACAAGACACATACTTTAAAAATATATGTATATATATTTTTTCATGTTAAAAGTGAGCTTTCCTGGTGGCTCAACTGGTAAAGAATCCACTGCGATGTGGGAGACCTGGGTTTGATCCCTGGGTTGGGAAGATCCCCTGGAGAAGGGAATGGCTACCCACTCCAGTATTCTGGCTTGGAGAATTCCATGGACTATACATATACAGTTCACGGGGTAGCAAAGAGTTGGACACGACTGAGCAACTTTCACTTTCACATTAAAAGTAAACGTCCAGAAAAACATACACTAGGCAAGCAGCAGGCATAAAAGAGCTGAAATGGCTAGAATTGTCTAGTTGTTCTATCAGATAAAATACACTTCAAGAAACAGAACATTACCAGAAACAGTTGTTCTGTCAGATAAAATACACTTCAAGAAACAGAACATTACCAGAAACAAAGCTGGAAACTAAGTAACTTAGCGCCACTCAGCAGTGGCCACAGGACTGGAAAAGGTCCAGTCCAATCCCGAAGAAAGGCAATGCCAAAGAATGCTCAAACTACCACACAATTGCATTCATCTCACACACTAGCAAAGTAACGCTCAAAATTCTCCAAGTCAAGCTTCAACAGTACGTGAACCATGAAATTCCACATGTTCAAGCTGGTTTTAGAAAAGGTAGAGGAACCAGAGATCAAATTGCCAACATCCGCAAGATCATGGAAAAAGCAAGAGAGTTCCAGAAAAACATCTATTTCTGCTTTATTGACTATGCCAAAGCCTTTGACTGTGTGGATCATAATAAACTGTGGAAAATTCTGAAAGAGATGGGAATACCAGACCATCTGACCTGCCTCTTGAGAAACCTATATGAAGGTCAGGAAGCAACAGTTAGAACTGGACATGGAACAACAGACTGGTTCCAAATAGGAAAAGGAGTATATCAAGGCTGTAAATTGTCACCCTGCTTATTTAACTTCTATGCAGAGTACATCACGAGAAATGCTGGGCTGGATGAAGCACAAGCTGGAATCAAGACTGCTGGGAGAAATATCAGTAACCTCAGATATACAGATGACACCACCCTTATGGGAGAAAGTGAAGAAGAACTAAAGAGCCTCTTGATGAAGGTGAAAGAGGAGAGTGAAAAAGTTGGCTTAAAGCTCAACGTTCAGAAAACGAAGATCATGGCATCTGGTCCCATCACTTCATGGCAAATACATGGAGAAATGGTGAAAACGGTGTCAGACTTCATTTTCTTGGGCTCCAAAATCACTGCAGATGGTGACTGCAGCCATGAAATTAAAAGATGCTTACTCCTTGGAAGGAAAGTTACGACCAACCTAGACAGCATATTAAAAAGCAGAGACATTACTTTGCCAACAAAGGTCTGTCTAGTCAAGTGTTTTTCCAGTAGTTATGTATGGATGTGAGAGTTGGACTATAAGGAAAGCTGAGCGCCAAAGAATTGATGCTTTTGAACTGTGGTGTTGGAAAAGACTCTTGAGAGTCTCTGGGACCGCAAGGAGATCAAACCAGTCCATCCTAAAGGAAATCAGCCCTGAATGTTCACTAGAAGGACTGATGTTGAAGCTGAAACTCCAGTATTTTGGCCACCTGATGCAAAGAGCTGACTCATTTGAAAAGACCCTGATGCTGGGAAAGATTGAAGGCAGGAGGAGAAGGGGATAACAGAGGATGAGATGGTTGGATGGCATCACCGACTCAATGGACATGACTTTGAGTAAACTCCGGGAATTGGTGGTGGACAGGGAGGCCTGGCGTACTGCAGTCCATGGGGTCACAAAGAGTCAGACACAACTGAGCAATTGAACTTAACTGAACTAAAGTAATGTATAAATTGGCTTTTAAATCTCTATGGAAATGCAAAAGCCTAGAATGTCCACAGTAGTCTTTAAAAAGAACAAAGCAAACTTTTGCTAGCTGATGTCAAGACTTTCTATGAAACTATTATAATCAGGATATCTGGGGTACTACAAATATAACAGAACCCAAACACAAGCCTTACTTACTTAGTCATTTGATCATCTACAAAAGCACCAAGGTAATCCAATGAGAAAGGGAAGTCTTTTCAACAAAAAGGTCTGGAATAACTAGATATGCATATGTAATAAATAAACCTCAACCCTTACTGCAACCATACACAAAAATCAATTCAAGACATATCATAAGCCTGAACAGAATAACCATAAAAGAAAAAAAATTAATAAATTAGACTCCATCTTAAAAGTTCCACTCATCAAGACACCTATAAGAAAATGAATAGGCAAGTCAGACTAGAAGAAAATATCTGTACAACATACTATTTACAAATGACTGGAATTTAGGACATATAGAAAATCCCATCTGGATAATAAAAAGTCAAACAATCCAACTTACTAGTTCAGTAAATTTTGACAGTTACTTACTTCTCCCTGGGGGTGATACAATGTAATTTGCAAGGTTGCTGCAAAGATCAGGTGAGATAAAGATAAGCACGCAAGTTCACAGTGCCTAGCACAAAGCAGTAGTAATAGTAGGTGTCATTATAAAGACCAGGAATATGTTATATACCCATGAATTTCAACATTTTTTTCTAAACAAGAGAATCCTGTTTCCAAATAAAACCTCATTCCAGACCCTATAAATAAAATACATAAAAGTAGAGCTCTGGATGAATGGGTAGTGAAGGTGGACTATAACAACAATATTAGCACTGGCCTACCCGCTGTTACCCCAAATCCCCAGAACTCTAATGATCTACAAAACACACTGAGAAAAGCCAATGCGGAAGAACAGGGACATTCCAATTATGGTCTGATTACCTATTTTTATAAATAAACTTTAATTGGAACAAAGCCATCTTGTGCGTGCATGCTAAGTTGCTTCAGTCATGTCCAACTCTGTGTGACCCTATGGACAATATCCCATCAGGCTCCTTTGTCCAAGGGATTTTTCCAGGCAAGAATACTGGAGTGGGTTGCCATGCCCCCCTCCAGGGGATTTTCCCAACCCAGGGATCAAACCCACATCTTTATGTCTCCTGCTCTGGCAGGTTGGTTCTTTACCACTACTGCTACCTGGGAAGCCCATTCACTTACATATTGTCTATGGTTGCTTTCATACTATAACGGCAGAGCTGAGAAGCTGTGACAGAGCCCATAAGGCGTGTGAAATCTAAAATATTTTCTACGTGTCTCTTTAAGAAAAGTCTGTCAGATGAAACAGTGACCATGAGTTGATGACTGGGCAGCGCATGGGGGTTTCAAGGCACTAATATTCCTTCCATTTTTATGTCTGAAATGTTCTTGTAATTAATATAAACATGCACACACAAAGTCCTTTTGCAAGACAATAATCAAAGTTAAACTGGCCATTGTCTTTTTAAGAAACTGGTTTGAAAGACATGTGGCACCAATAAAAGAACCTGGAAAAAACCCAAAGAGGTGGTTAAAAACTATTAATGACAACCTAACCCAGTGGCTAAATTATAATTTAATTATAAATTATATATTTATATATACTTATATAAATTATAATTAATTATAATTAGATTATAAATCTAATCCAGAGCCTAAATTAAGATAATACTCAATGAGCTTCATATGGAGAAAAACCTCCCTACGAAATAAATTTCTCTGAATTTTACTAGTGGCTAGCTTTATCAAGGTTCCTACAAAAGTGAAATGGATGACAATGGAGCATAATAAAAACATACAAGCTCTTTAAAATGTTTTCATAGTATGTACAAAAGAATATATATGCAAATTAATCACCCAACTTAAGAAATACACTGTTATCAACACTGATTAGCTAACTGTGCTTCTTCCTGATTCCATCGTCTGTCTCTACCCACTCCTAGTAGCAAGAAGACTTTAGTCTCAAAATTGTTATTATTACTTTGTTATTCTATAAAACCACAGTTTTACTATAAATTCTTAAAACAAAATGTTGACTATCATACTGTATTCAGTAATCTTAAATTTTTTTAAAAATCTGAATATTTCTGGATGATTCTCTGGAGTACAAGCTTTTGAATTAAAGCTGGTTGCATATCTGAGTTCTTGACACTTATCATGGATGTGACCTTGGGGAAATTATTTTCCCATCAAGCCTTCATTTCCTACTACAAAAGATTGTTGTGAGAATTAAAACAGAATATACGAAAAGGGCAGTTTCTGGTATATAGCAGATGCTCATAAATGGTAGCTGTACTGGGTATGATTTATAAAGACTTGACAAATTAAACCCTTTTACTTAATGGGAAAACAAATCTATCTTGCTATCAAGTGCTCCCTTTATATTAGGCCATTAGAAAATTCCTTAGTAACAAGTCTGTGAATGGTCAATCTCCACAGCCACCACCAGAAGTAATTCTGATAGTTCATCTGTTCCTTTGACTTTGCACACATGTTTTCAGAGATGACCTATGTCATATCAACTCTGTTCACCAGAAAATAGTCTGAATCCATCAAGCAGTTTCTTCTAGGTAACTGAAAAGCTGACAAGGTCAATTCTGATGAGATCAGATTTCATGCTTGCATTCAAGGGTGAAGGATTGCACTCTGCCTTCCTAAAACTGAGGCTTATATGCTCTCCTCGATACTTTCCCCGACTGTGTGTCTCCATCTCTACACACAGAAAGGCAGAGAGAAAATAGCAGTGCAGTGAAGGAAAATGCTAGCTCCGGAGTCAGGCAGACTTGGGTTTGGACTCTGACTCTGTTGCTTAACTATCTGATGCTGGACAAGAACTAAACCTCTCTAATACCAGATTCCTCATGGATAAAATGGAAATAACAAAAATAGTTAACCTCTAAGAGTCCCTTGGACTGCAAGGAGATCCAACCAGTCCATTCTAAAGGAGATTAGTCCTGGGTGTTCATTGGAAGGACTGATGCTAAAGCTGAAACTCCAATACTTTGGCCACCTCATGCGAAGAGCTGACTCATTGGAAAAGACTCTGATGCTGGGAGGAATTAGGGGCAGGAGGAGAAGGGGACGACAGAGGATGAGATGGCTTGATGGCATCACCGACTCAATGGACACGAGTCTGAGTGAACTCCGGGAGTTGGTGATGGACAGGGAGGCCTGGCATGCTGCAGTTCATGGGGTCGCAAAGAGTCGGACACAACTGAGAGACTGAACTGAACTGAACTGAAGATAATTATAGTCCTGACTGTGGTTCTATGAAAATTATAATGGAGATAACTCACCTAATATTAATTTCTTGAACTTTCTTCTTTCTTAAAATGCTCTAGATGCCTGAATTAAAATGTGTGACTAAATCATGAAGTGAGAGAACTTCTCTCAAGTAGTTTTTAGCTGTTAATATTCCTTCAACACATAGTGCTTTGGGTATTATTCAGGTGTTAATAAGAGCTATTTTATTTTTTCAAGGAAGGAATAAGCACATCTAGAAGAAAAAAACATGCTAAAAGAAATCCTGATGTCTGGCTCTTTAGCAGCAAGTCACAATGAGTAGGGATAACTAAAACAAAGACAAAGTCAAGGTTTAGAGGAACAAAATGGGAAGAGTGAAGACACTGAAGACTAAAGCAGACATGGATTGCAGTGACACTGCCATTTCACATGCCACATCATACAAGGAAATGTTCTACAGAAAGGGGGAACAAAAATTATCAGAAGACAATTCAGATGACAAGCATGGAGGAATGCGACAGGACCACACAGTTTTGTTACATTATTCATACAAGAGGAGAGAGTTGCATAAGAGAGAGTTACAAGCAATGGAACATCACAAGTCTGGAATGGAGGTACTTGGTCTAAGGGTTCATCTAGTGGCTAAAAGTTACGATGTATTTCTATGTCAGTAGGTGTTCAAATAAGATGATGGCCTCTACAGAAACACTTAACAGTCTGGAGTCAAGTCTATCAAAGACAAATCTACTTTAGATGTATTACTTCCAGCTCGTACTGACCTCTGTACTAGACCACCATCTCTTCCTACCTCTCAGGTTCCTTCTCCCACTATCAGCAGCAATGCATTTTTTACAATTTCTCCTTGAAGCCCTCTCCCTAATTGCATGGATTCCAATACTCTTTTCTCCATACCAGTGCCAAAGATTAGGGATCTTTCTACAGGATCAGCCCTGCCTCTGCTGGGATGGTACAGGGAGGGAGGTGGGACGGGGATTCAGGATGGGGAACACATGTATACCTGTGGCAGATTCATGTTGATGTATGGCAAAACCAATACAATATTGTAAAGTAATTAACCTCCAATTTAAATAAATTTATATAAAAAAAAAAAGAAATAAAAGCTCTGACTGTTTAAACACAAGAAGGGGGTACTGTGCCAGGCTGCACAAATTTGTAAACTTGGTAAGAACTGATGGGTGGGTGGTAAAAACCTGGAAAGCACCTTTGAAGCAAAAGACAAATACCATTCTAAAGAACTTACATAAATTGATAAGAAAAATATTAAGAACCCAATAGATACTTGGGAAAGTTCAGATAACAATTTTTCAAAGAATACAAGTTGGCTTTTTAAAAAAAGAAACAAATTCAACAGTACTAATCAAAGAAATATAAAATATAATGAAATATCACTGATTATCTAATGAATATACCATGCTTTAAGAAATAAAAAAAGAAAACGTAACATTTCTCAGTATTTGTAATGGTGTGGTGAAAGGAAAATTGTTATTTGCTGCCAATGAGAATTTAAACTAGTAGAATCTTCTGAAAACAGTCTTAAAACTTTATACATATAATCCAGTAATTTTACTTTTTGTAGTGTGGTTTAAAGAAAAAAATCAGAAACTCAGACAATTTACACCTAACAAGGCTTATTGCTATTTTAGATGCACATTTTCAATAAAGGGGGGGTGGTTAAAAACACACACCTGATATTAGTGCCTCTATTTTAGCATTTCAACTAATTTGTATCATATTTAGTCATGTCCAAGCCTGTCTGCCTCACTGGACTGTGAATTTCCTGAATACAAATTTAAGGTTCAATCAGCTCTGTGAGCACTTATCACCTTATCACCTGTGAACACTCCCAGCACCTAACACAAAACTTCATTAACAGCAAATTAATCAATGACTAACTTCAAAGACACAAAAACACAGATAAAGGACATGAACAAACACTAAATTTATAACTGACCTAATTTTTCCACAATTTGGAATAAACTCAATTACATGAG
Organism: Bos grunniens; assembly: GCF_055505025.1. NCBI lineage: Eukaryota > Metazoa > Chordata > Mammalia > Artiodactyla > Bovidae > Bos > Bos grunniens. The sequence continues at coordinate 38,426,653 of NC_141171.1, forward strand.
ATTATTATAGGAATGAGTTAATAGACCGCAGTAATTACAACCTACAGTCATGCTCCTTTATCCTTTCTTCTTACCTGGAACATAGATTTAAGGTCTAGAGATAGAACAGCCATCTTGAAACCGTAAGTCAAGAACCTACAAGTCAAGGACTGTAGAGCTGAAACAGAAAAGCTTTGGTCCTCATTATGTCACTGGGCCACTACCTCACTCCAGATATCTTGTTATGTAAGAAAAAGAAAACTTACATGTTAAACTCACTTAATTACATTAATTAATATGGTGTTTTCTGTTATCAGAATTGACAAAATTTTCTGATAGATACTAACAGGGTTTTCCGTTACTTGTTCTGACATATTAATAAATGATACATAACCATTCACTTGATAATAGTAACTAAACCAGGGGTGGTTACTTAAATAAAGACCATCAGAGTCTTTCTTAGATTGATTTATGGCCTCAGGAGAAAGAACTCCTTTTTTCCCATTAAAGGCTAAAACTCTATGGCTACTGGCAGACACTTTGCCTGTCCCTTAACAACAACAAAGTCTATCTGTTGAATAGAGAAAAGTAGAGTCAAAAGACAGAGAAACATCATCTCAGCTCCCAGATCTGGCTCAGCCTGAAGCCTATCCCAGGTTTCCCAATTATTATGCAAACTAAATTCTCTTTTTTGCTTAAGATTACCAGGGCTTCCCTGGTGGCTCATATGCTAATGAATTTGTCTGCAATGAAGGAGACTTGGGTTTGATTCCTGCGTTGGGAAGATCCTCTGAAAGAAGGGAATGGCTACCGACTCAAGTATTCTTGCCTGGAGAATTCCATGGACAGAGGAGAGCCTAGCAGGCTACCGTTCATGGGGTTGCAAAGAGTCAGACATAACCGAGTGACCAACACTTTCACTTTTCACTTGAATTGTATTTCCAACACTTGCACCCAAAAGAGTCCTATATACTACACTGGAGTAAACACATTAATAATTTTTTACAGGTTGAAAAAAAACTCTTGTCTTATATTAACTCATATAATTCAAGTTACATTTGTCATTCTCCAACTGCTTACTATTTATTTTCATTATGTCCATATTACAACCACACTGAATTGTGTGCTCTTTTGTACACCTTTCATGTTTTCCTATTTATATGATTTGATTTTTGCCTGCTGTTTTACATTAATGCCTTTCTTCTAAATCTCTAATCACATTTCTTCTGAAACACCACAGAATTTATCTTTATGCCCCTTAGTAGTTTTGATCTTGCATTACAGTTATTCATGTGTATGTCTTATCTACCCAACAGTACTATAATCTCACTTTGGATATATATATCTCCCCACAGGTCAGTGTGTTTCCATAATTCATGCTATTTCTACTAAACTTAAGCTACTTCCTAACAATACACCTAACTACTGACATGTATTATTAACACCTCTATAGTTAGTTGTCAACTAACTATAGTCAACTAGTGATATACTTAATCCTCCTAGATACTACAAAAGCCACATTAATACAAGTGAGAAGACTGAATGGGAGTACAAATTACATTCAGGTAGGCAAATACACATATATAAAACTGAAAAAGTCAACTCTGTTCAATTTAAGAAATGTTTTACCTAGAGACGTTCAGGTCTTCTGATTTTTGCTGAGTCACCCACATCAAACCTATTCTGCTGCTGCTGCTGCTAAGTCGCTTCAGTCGTGTCCGACTCTGTGCGACCCCAGAGACAGCAGCCCACCAGGCTCTCCCGCCCCTGGGATTCTCCAGGCAAGAACACTGGAGTGGGCTGCCATCTCCTCCAATGCATGAAAGTGAAAGTGAAAGTGAAGTCGCTCAGTCGTGTCCGACTCGTAGCGACCCCATGGACTGCAGCCTACCAGGCTCCTCTGTCCATGGGATTTTCCAGGCAAGAGTACTGGAGTGGGGTGCCACTGCCTTCTCCGAAACCTATTCTAGGTCTCAGTATTTCTCTGATAGTTCTCAGGCAAATCTCCATTAAGGATTCTTACCTCCACCCGTATAGTCAAAGCTATGGTTTTTCTAGTACTCATGTATGGATGTGAGAGTTGGACTATAAAGAAAGCTGAGCACTGAAGAATTGCTTTTGAACTGTGGTGTTGGAGAAGATTCTTGAGAGTCCTCTGGACTGCAAGGAGATCAAACCAGTAGGAAATCAATCCTGAATATTCGATTGGAAGGACTGATGCTGAAGCTGAAGATCCAATACTTTGGCCACCTGATGCAAAGAGCTGATTCATTAGAAAAGACCCTGATGCTGGGAAAGACTGAAGGCAGGAGAAGGGGATGACCCAGGACAAGATGGCTGGATGGCATCACCAACTCAATGGACATGAGTTTGAGCAAGTTCTGGCAGACGGTGAAGGACAGAGAAGCCTGGCGTGCTGCAGTCCATGGGATCACAAAGAATCAGACATGACGGAGCAACTGAACAACAACCCATGCACTTACCCACCATTATGTTTCCGTGAAATATCCATGAAGAGAAAATTCACTCCTAGCAGTATTCACATCTCTGTATCTAGGCCCAAAGAGTATAGTTAATGCCTTCAGCTTTCCTAACTCCACTAAGATCTATTTCTCACTAACTTATTCTTAGCACTTTGGCCCTAATGCATTTCCCTGTCTTTCATCCTTCTTTTAGCTCTAGCTGAAATATTGAACAATAATAGCAGCTACCATTTATTGAATATCTAAAACAATCCAGACACAGTGCTGGGTACTTTATAAGTATTTCTGATTCTCATGACAATACTAATGATGCTAGACTAATTTTACAAATAAGGAACCTGATCCTCAAAGAGTAAGGTAATTTGACAAATATTACCCAGCTGACCAGTATTACAGCTGCAATTTAAGTTCAGATCTACCTAGTTCCAAGCCCATGTTTCTCTCACTATATCATATTACCAAAAATAAAACACTGGCTGTTCTCATAGCTTCTACCCTTGTCAATCAACAATCTATTCATACAGCATCCAGAGTGAACCTTTGTTCAAATATTAATTCATTTTTTTTTTTTGCTCAAATCCCTCCAATGTTTCCTTATTTAAAAGTTCAAGTTCCTCACTAATGACCTACGAGTTCTACGTGATCTGTTCACTTGTCCCCTCCCCAGTTATCTCTCTGGTTTTGTTAATCTCTCCTTCACTCTACTCCAGCCACACTGGCTTCTCTGTCATTCCCCATACACACCAAGGCTGTTCACACCTCAGGGTCTCTGAACTTACTGTTCCCACTGCCTGTACTGTTCCCACTCTCTCCTCTCCACTTAAAATTCTCCTACCTCATTCCCTCACTCGGGCCTCTGTTCAAATGTCACCTTCCCAACATAAACTTCTACACCACCTATTTTAAACTGCCACCTCCTGTCCTCAGTACTCTCTATTCCTCTCTTCTTTTGATTTCTTTCTCTAAAATACTTATCAACATGACATATTATAGGGGGCTTCTTGGGTAGCTCAAACATTAAAGAATCTGCCTGCAATGCAGGAGACCTGAGTTCAATCTCTGGGTTGGGAAGATCCCCTGGAGAAGGTAATAGCAACCCACTCCAGTATTCTTGCCTGGAGAATTCCATGGATAGAGGAGCCTGGACAGCTACTCTCCAGGGGGTCACAGAGTCAGACACAACTGAATGACTAACACTTTCACTTTCTTTCTCTCAGACGTATTATATGTTTGTTCACTGAAGTAGTCTACTACTAGAATACATCTCTGACAACATGGACTTTGTATATTCTGTTGACTATACCTGCCATGTATTAATAGTAGGCATTTAATAAGTATTTATTGGATGAGTAAATGAATACCTTTTTTTTCTACATGTTTAATAAAACAAGCCAATGATGGCTCAGTGGTAAAAAAAAAAAAAAAAAAAAAAAAATCTGCCTGCCAATGCAGGAGACACAGGTTCAATCCCTGATTCAGGAAGATTCTACATGGTGGGGTGCAACTAAGTCCATATGCCACAACTACTGAGCCTGTGCTCTAGAGCCTTGGAGCCACAACTACTGAGCCCATGTACCACAACTACTGAACCCTGCATACCCTAAAGCTCATGCTCTGCAACAAGAAAAGCCACTGCAATGAAAAGCCTGCACACCATAACTAGAGAGTAGCCCCCGCACTCTGTAGCTAGAGAAAAGCTTGCACAGCAACAAAGACCCAGCACAGCCAAAAATAAAATAAATAAAATTACAAAAAGGAAAAAATTATCTCAAAGACATTCTCCAGAAAGCAAATGTAAAGGCAACCTGCTTCTGTCACAGTTTAGACTGATTTAACAAATCGTCTCTCTTCAAACAATGCCTTTAAAGAACACTCTCTAATTTTTCCACAGTTGTGAATAGACAGCCATGTCATTGAGCAACAAACTGAGCAGACTGAGCCAACTCAACCAGAGTGTAGTATTATAATCAAATAAAACTTACAGCAAAGTTAATCAGACACATATTTAATGATATGCATAATTGTTATTGTGCTGCACGGTAACAGGCATAAATGGTAGACACTTCATGTAAATGACTCTAATTACTATTTCTTTTACACAGCCAAACCAAGCATGTCTAGGATCAGATTCAGGGAAAAACAGGAAGAAGAGGAAAGCTGGATCCTTAGCTCTGGAAAAAAAGTCCTCTCTTATTCCATACCCTTAGGCATTTGGCTAATGGTCTCTCATCCTGAGGTAATGTGTAAAACTCTTTCCCCTCCATTGTAGGAGAGGCTTCCGTTCACCAAAGATTAAAATATTAGGCTGAGGACAGCCCTCTCTCTTCAGTCATAAGGCTGAGAGGAACCAGAACAAACACTACAGTACATGGCAAGGAAGACAGGACAGGCAAGCTGGCAGAGAAACCAAATGACAGCAAATTCACTTAAGACCTACTATATGCCAGTCACACTAGTACATGTTTCACATAATTCATCTAATGTACTTCCCGTACCCCACCTTAGAGCTGGCAAGCTCAGTCCCCAGGAAAGCAGAGGAATAAGCAGCGAGAGCGACATTTTTTGTGAGGACTCCTTGATCCAAATTTTCCTGTAAGGCCTAAATAATGTCACCAGAAAGGGTAATTTAGGTAAGCTAACATTACTCGGAAGATTAAGAGGAAGCTGCTATTTAGTGGCCGTTTCCCTTGCTTCCTACCTTATCTAACCCATAGGAGGATAAAGGGCCCCCTGCTCTCCTATGGGTTTGTCCAAACCTATCCAGCTGAGGCTAAGCCCACTATTCTCTGGCAATATCATCCTTGTTCATTGCAGCTCTCCTTTTTCCTGGTGCACTTACTGTCAGGGTACACATATTCACTTTGTGCCATCTTATAATTAATTTCTTAGGTTAATGCTTATCTCCCCAATGACACTGCTGCTGCTAAGTTGATTCAGTCATGTCTGACTCTGTGCAACCCCATAGATGGCAGCCTACCAGGCTCCCCCGTCCCTGGGATTGTCCAGGCAAGAATACTGGAGTGGGTTGCCATTTCCTTCTCCAATGCATGAAAGTGAAAAGTGAAAGGGAAGTCACTCAGTCGTGTCCGACTCTTAGCGACCCCACGGACTGCAGCCCACCAGGCTCCTCCGTCCATGGGATTTTCCAGGCAAGAAATGGAGTGGGGTGCCACTGCCTTCTCCACCCCAATGACACTATAAGCTCCTTACTGACAGAAACCTTGTCTTAAACTTCTTTAGTAACCCACACAAGGTCGAGCATCATTTTAAAAAAAGGTGTTTCTATTAAGTATTTGGATGAATTATAGTAGGTAGGCAATAGGTAGTATAATAAAAATAAATTTCTGGTTCTAGGTAAACAAGCTGGTGTTGAAAAGAAGTTTGCGGTATTCTAACATGTCTTCATCATACTTTTGGATTTTTCCTTTGGGGAGGCAGGGAGCCTGTGCAATGTGACATGCAGGATCCCTGACCCAGGATTGAGCCTGTGCCCCCTGCTGTGGAACCACAGTCTTTTAACCACTGGATCACCAAGGAAGTCCCTGAACTAATTTTTAAAATGAATTTCCTCAAAAAAAGTATGACTGTCATTTGAGATACTGCAGACATCTTTGGATGGAGGTCTGAGACATTTGGATTAGAGCTACAAGACATACAGTGTCAAGAGTATAAGAGCTTCCAAATATATTGGAAAATACACTTAAATCTATAATGTTTGAAAAAATCCTCAAGACCCAGAGTGTAAATCCAACTGAGCAGCAATACACAGGATCACTGGCCCAGTGGATTTGAGAACTTGAAAGACTTCCTGAACGGATAACAATCCAAGTCTCAGTCTACTTTGCCTACCTGATGGTGTCAGCTTCTCAACAAGTTCAATGAGAATAACCTGATTCTGGTGGTATACATCTGCATTAGGTTTGAGAAAACTCATAAACAAGCCTGAATCAAGTATCTGGTGTTATGAGTTGCCCCACCACACCCCATAAGGAAGAAAAAGATTAAAAGCAAGTATCATAAAGCTGAAAGATATCTGACAAAGATGAATACCAAAGCTTCCTGTTTAAGCACAAACTATCAGTGTTCTGTCTAGGAGATGTCACTAAAGTCTACTCAATACTACTTTTTACCTTTTAATTATGACTGGAAGAAATTCATCTATTCGTAGAGCTCAACGGAGATTCAGTTTCTCAAACTCGTTTATTTCTGAACCTCAGTGCTGAGTGGGGTGTTGACTCAGTAACTAATACCAGTTGGGTAAGCATGTTCAGTGAGATAGACAAAACAGTCTCTCCCTTCTCTGGTCACCAAAGGTCCAGCCTTAGAACTCTTTCAGTCACTAAAACTCTCTACTAAAAATCAAACTAAAGAGTTATATCAAAGTAAAACTGCATCTAAAATCCTAATCCTACAGTGCTCTTCAATTAAAGGAGTTGACCAGATTTAGGTCTTCAACTTTCAGAGTATTTAAAAGACTACAGTGTTATTCATAAAAATCCTTAAAAATCATGACAAAATATCTGACCTAGTAATTCCACTACTGGGAACAATAATAGCAGCTCAAAGTTCTTAAGCACTTACTATGTGTTAGGCACTGTACTGAACACTTTACTTAAAATACCTCATTTAACCTCATAAAAACCAAGTAAGGTCATTTCTATTGGTTGACAGATGCATGAATAGAAACTAGCACAGGGTCACAGAGTAGTAAGTGACAGAGGTAGGACTCAGTCTCAGACTGACTGGACTGTGGAGCCCATCTTTTTCTCATTACCAATCAAACTAAAAATATATCCTTAAAAAATAACCCCAAAATATAGCAACAATTTTTGACATAAAAAGTTCAGTGTCATGTAAGTATAACATGGCAACATGAAGCTTTCTAAATATACGACAAGTAAATTAAGGCACTTTGCATTACAGAATATTATATTAAATATTTTAATATAATATTAAAAATATTTTTACACCTAACTTTTAGTGACATGGGAAAACTTTAATGCTGTAAGCAGAAAAAACAAAATAGAATTTTACATACAGTCAGATCTCAACTATGTAAAAAATATATCTGTACACAGAAAGATCTAAATTTACTGTTAAATAAAAAAAAAGCAAACTACAGAATTATATATGGCATGGTCCCATTTATGTAAATAGTGCTTGACTCATTTCAAGTACTCAATAAATGTACACTATTATTATTATTTGTACTAAAAATGAACAGGTACTACTTTATAATTAGAAAAATCAACAAATTTATTTAAATTATAAGTTTAGGTACTTCCTTATTTAATTAATGAGAAGTGTATAACATCAGAAAAGTTAAATAACATGTGTCTTTCTTTCCCATACCTCACAATTATACAATTTCAGATTAAACATCTCCAAGTGATGGGAACCAAGTAGAACTGAGAAAACTGTTGCAACATTTCTAATCTTCTAATGGATGGTAACATTCAACATGTTAGACCACAGAGAGGTATGCAGATTCTATTATACTTAGACCACAGAGAGCTGTGCAGATTCTATCATATTTAGAGTTTAGAAAGGCAAGATCAGGGGTGGTTATTTCAAGGGCTGTGATGAACAAACAGATTCTCTTGGCCAATATCTCATGCTGTACCCAAACCAAGGCCTCTGGTGTACTCTTTGAGAGATAACCAAAAGCTCCAGGGTGATGCATCAGAGATATATAGGAGAGGAATAGAATCTAGGGATATTTTTCAGCTGTAACTGTCTTTAGGTAAAATTTACACACACACACACACACACACACACACACCCCCGACAAGAGACTTATTTTGAATGAAAAACAGGCAACTCTAGAACTTATTTCCTCAAGTTTCATAGGAGTTTCAGTATTTGTATACCACGTGAAATTCAAGGTCCATGAGATCACCTTGATCTTTGGCCTGCCTAATGTAAAATGGACAGCCTAAAACAAAGAGTAAGTTTGAAACATTAAAAGATGAAAGATTTTTTTCCATCCCCTTGTCCTGAGGTATGTGCAACAAAATAGCATGCCAGCCAACGTAGTAAAGAATGTCAAAAGCACTAGAGACTTAGCTAAATAGAAAAAATCAACAACTTAAATACTGAAGAAGAGTTGTCTGTTGCACTGTACTGTATAGGATTACAAAATTACCATGTAGTCAAAGAAAAGAGTGGCTTTACCTGTATCTTGCCCCATCAGCCCATTGCAATACATGGCATGTCGCTCAATCTTTGTGGGTGGGAAGCGTTGGTCACAGAGTGGGCAGGATACCTGGGCACTAGATGAGAAGATAGAAGTAGATATTTCTTTCTCAGCATCTTTCTTGTTATCAACTTGAAGAACCTAAAGAACATGACAAATAGCAATTGTATTAGCTTTACAAAGTATCTTTTCCCAAAAAGAACTTCAAGAGGCTCCATCCCGTTTTTTAAATTACTTTCAATGATACCAATCATTTTGCCAAATTCTGGACAGTAGATTGGGAGATACACTAACATAGTTAATACTCATTCAGTGTCTGCCTACTGTGTGCTAAGCATTCTGCATGTAATAATGCTCATTTAAAACTCATGGTAATCTTGTAAAGATTACAACATTCTTTTTACACTTAAGAAAAGTATTATCTAAAACAGTAAAGCAACTTGCCCAAAGTTACAGAACAAAGTGGCAGAGCTGAAATTCAAACCAGAAATTACTGGGCTCCAAAATCTGACAGCATTCCTCTCTACCCCACTGCAAGGTGCTATCCTCATTAAGTCAGTATGCTATGTTTCAATTTGTATTAGCAACAGCATCTTAAAGATAGTTTTTCAATCTCACAAAAGAATTATGAAGGCAGTCAAAAGGTATAAACTCCTAATTGTAAGATTAAGTATTTAGGGTGTAATTTACAATGTAATAATATAATTAACATTGCTGTATGTTATATATTGGAAAGTTGCTAGAGTAAATCCTAAGAGTTCTCATCACAAGGAAAAAAATTTTCTATTTCTTTAATTTTATATCTATATGAGATTACAGGTGTTCACTAAACTTACTGTGATAATCATTTAACTATGCATGTAAGTTAAATCATTATACTGTACTCCTTAAACAGCACTATGCTGCTGCTGCTAAGTCACTTCAGTCGTGTCCGACTCTGTGAGACCCCATAGACGGCAGCCCACAAGGCTCCTCTGTCCCTGGGATTCTCCAGGCAAGAATACTGGAGTGGGTTTCCATTTCCTTCTTCAATGCATGCATGCATGCTAAGTCGTTTCAGTCGTGTCTGACTCTGTGCAACCCTATGGACAGCAGCCCACCAGGCTCCTCTGTCCACAGATCCTCAAGGCAAGAATACTGGAGTGGGTTGCCATTTCCTTCTCCAAAACGGAGCTATATATTAATCATATCTCAATGAAACTGAAAGAAAAAAAAAAGAATTAATTCCACAAACACACAAAAAGAACTGTGATCATTGTAAGTAACTTCGGACATCAGGCATGAGGGAAAAAAAAAAAGAGCTCAAGCAACACAACTAAAATTTAAATTAAGAATCTAGGCCTCAGCTTATACCATTAAGACAAACCATCTCTTATGTTTTATTTGTTTCTTTTGCGTTGAAAGAGGAAACACAACTAAGACCCAAACATTTAAGGCCTGAAGGCAATCATTAAAACAATTCTGACAAAGCCATTCTCACTCCCTTTTCAATGTTTTGTAGTCATCATTTTTCCTACAGTTCCCAGTATCTCTCAGAGACAGTTTTATTTTACCTTTACAGGTCAGAGCCAAGAACTCTGCAGTGATTAATTCAACAGTATGCGTGAGCACTGCAGCACTACTGCCTAACACTTGCTTCAAAGGACAGCATGTCCTATCCAATCAATGTGAAACTATCCTGCATAGACACTGCTTCCATTTAAAAGCAAGGAGCAACTAGGCCATCATTATGCTTTACTATAGGAAACAAAATAAACCCTTTTCTGATACAAGAACAAAATGAGATCAAAACTGCAGTGGATAGATAATTTGAGCTCTGAGAAAACTGGGTTTGTTTTTTTTTTTTTTTCCCTTTTTAGTCTCTTAAGTTTAGGCCATCCCTAAAATTTACCACCCGTGAATGTAACCCAGCAGAGAGGGAAACAGGCCATCTAAATAAATACCAAGTAAAACAATTTCTACAACTTTCAGAAAATGTTATTTTCAACACATACCTGCTTTTTACTTAGAAAGTTGGCAGGGAGGGGGGGAAGGTGGGGGAGGGGGAGAAGAAAGATAAGAAAGGAACCAAGAGTGGTTGAGTTCCTGTACTATGCCAGGCTTGGCCAACCATTTTCCATATCCATACCTCACAACAACCTAATTGTCAGAAGTATCACTCACTCCAGTATTATACAAGAGGAAATTAAGGCTTGAAAAGGCAAAGTAATCTGCTGATCACAAAATGACTAAGTGGACAATGTGGACTCAAACCCAGGCCTATGGTAACATCCAAACTCTCAGTATTTCACCATAGTATGACAAAAACAAAAAGCACTCCCCACCCACTTTGTTTCTGGAAGCTGACTCTGCCAGGTATTGGGAGACACTCTGGTTCTAAAATTATTCTTCTCTAGGATGTGGGGTAAGTCAAGTGGGTCTAAAAGTGCTGCTGCTGCTGCTGCTGCTAAGTTGCTTCAGTCGTGTCCGACTCTGTGCGACCCCAGAGATGGCAGCCCACCAGGCTCCCCCGTCCCTGGGATTCTCCAGGCAAGAACACTGGAGTGGGTTGCCATTTCCTTTTCCAGTGCATGAAAGTGAAAAGTGAAAGTGAAGTTGCTCAGTTGTGTCCGACTCTTAGCGACCCCATGGACTCCAGCCTACCAGGCTCCTCCGCCCATGGGATTTTCCAGGCAAGAGTACTGGAGTAGGTTCCCACTGCGTTCTCTAAAAGTTCTAGGTGCTTTTTATTCCTATCTTAGTCACTGAGATTCTCACAAACACAGGTTCCTTTGTATAAGGAAAAGTTGTCCTGTAAGTGCAAAGCCATTTGAGCAGAAGGAAGAAAAATCAATATACCCTATAATTTGCAAATAGTCTTGAAAATTAAGTGGCAGTTGAGCAGTTACTTGGCATTCTAAAGTTCACTAAGCACAGAAACTGAAGAAGGAAATGGCAACCCACTCCAGTATTCTTGCCTGGAGAATTCCATGGATAGAAGACCCTGGAGGGCTGCAGTCCATAGAGTCGCAAAGTGTCGGACACAACTAAGCGACTAACACACATACGCATAGAAAAGTTATATGACATGAATGATACTTGTATTCACATCCAGTACTATACTCCTTTGTATTCTATCACCAGCTCTATAAACTGCAGAAAAGGTACCTTCAACTATTATTATAGTATTCAAGAGGGAGAAGCTGATCTATTATTGTTTTATTGTGAATACAAGACCACTTCCAATCACATTTATAGGCAATCCAGAAGGTTTCTAAACATTTTTATGTTTACCTAAGTTTTTTCCCAGCACCATTAGAAATGTCTATTTAAATATTAGCTACAATGGAGGAGCCTCAAAAGGAAAAAAAAATACAAGCCAAGAAGCTTTTGTGAGGACTATGCAATCAGGGACTGGGTCTCTGCAGAGCTGCTTCTGCTGCTTTTAAAATACTATATGTGTATTTTCTCAAAACAGGTACTTGTATACCAAATCATGATCTATTAAAGGCTGGCCTGAAAAGAAACTTCATCTCAAGAAATGGATCCAATGAAAATGAGAGTATGTCCTACAGTCACCAACTCCCTTATCCATTCCCCATAAGATTTATACATAGTTTAGGAAAGTGTTTATCGCCCCTTTTATCTTAAACACAGTCTATTTAACACAGTTTACTTAACCAACTGACTAAACTGACTACAGTTGTGCAGGTCCACTAATATACAAATATTTTTCAACAGTAAATACTACAGTTCTAAGACTGCGGTTGGCTGTGTTAGGGAGAAAATACAGACACCAAGGGCCCACTACAAGTTGTACACAGGTTTTCAACTGCACGAAAAGTCAGCACCCCTAACCCCCTTGTTGTTTAAGGGTCAACAGTATCTGAGTCTGAATAAAGCCTACAGTTAACAGACTTCTGAGTACAAATATCTGAGACCCCCACTCAAGCAAGATATTCCAAAAATATTATTTCCAAAACAACCTTACCACTGCAGGAAATCAAATCAAGAGGGACTACAGTTCTGGCAAGGGTATTCTAAATACCTCAAATACTGTCAAGCAATTCTCTGTCATTTGTAAGCTAATATCACTGAGCAGCCACAATGTATTACAAAGCAGTTCCACATGCATACTTCTACTTGTGCCAAATCCCTGCTATGTTTCATATTCTTTATCTAATTTCATCATCAGAGCAACCCAATAAAATAGGCTATTTCTGTCTACATTTTATAAATGAAAAACTGAAATTCAGAAAAGCATTCCTCTCCATTAGGGCATTCCTCTAATGCCCTCCCCTAATGCCCCAGGCATTTTCTAACATTACATTTGTCAGACATTATAATTATCTGTTTGTGTGTCCCTTTGAGGGCAGGAGTTGTTTTTTTTTATTTACCTATATCTCACGACTCCAAAACAGTGACTGGCACACAGTACACAAACTATAATATCTGCCAAATAAATGAACAAAGCAATTAATTTGACCAAGGTGATAGGGTTGGAATTCAAAGTCATGTCTTCTAGTTCCAATACTCAAGCTCCTTGCACAATAAACAAGAAATTTTGGGGTAAATGACCCTATACACAGATTCCAAGGGCAAGAGTCCACACCCTTTGTAATACTATCATTGTACACACAAAATGCCCAGATTCTATCTTTCTAGTGACTTGTAGCTAGTGATTGTGCAATAACTTAAAAACTACAGCATCTCCAACTTTTTTTTTTTTGAAAGTACACTTTTATCAGAATATTTTATTTCAAGAGTTAACACTTTTTTCAAAAAGTAAAAATATAGTTACTTCCCTGAGTATAAAGAACTCATCCTCCAATAAAAGACAATTACAAAAGTAAGCAATTAGAGGTACATAATTCTCTGCATTCAGTTATACTCTATTACAAATTTATTCTTTAAAATTGCATGTATTTTGGGACTTCAATGTTTCAAAACAAAACAAAAACCACAAACAGAAACAAAACCATAACAGCTTGTTTTGCACCTGTGATGTTAAGGTACGTCTGATCTGTCTTTATCAAATTCCAGAGCAATCTTTAAAGCAGTGCTGTTGAGGCCAACAGACTGCATGTTACATATGATAGAAACAACTATTCCTCTTGGGGGGACCTTGTTATTTAGCGCTTCTGCGTCCAGTTCTTCAGGAAGGACCAGCAGGACACTACTGGCACCCACTGCGCCTCCAGTGTGTGAGGCATAATGCCGCTGCTTCCTGCAAGAACCGTATGTCTGCTTCTTTTCCACCACGCCCCAGGCCATTGCATATTTACCCTCTTTATCCCAAGACATCTCTGTGTTAGGGACTGGTGTCCAAATCATCAGCATTGTTTCCGGTTTAAGATATCCAGGTAAAAGATGTTCATTTGCGTTCTTAAACAGCCCGACTTGGTAACCATACAGCATCGCATTCCCAAATTTCAGAAGGTCACCCACTGTAGACAGAAATCCACCACCAGCCCATTTATACGAGTTATCCACGTAAGGTGTGTTGACAAGGCGTTTCTTTTTATTGTAAACATAAAATCTTGCTCTATTGTAAATCACTGGCTCATTTTCCTCCTGCACAGTTGTCAGCATATCCAAGTCATGGAATATTTTCTGCATATAGTCCAAATATTTATATCCTGAAGCTCTTTCTACTATGGCTGCCAGTAGGGTATAGCCAAAAGTTGAATACAAAAACTGACCACCAGGTTTGAAGAACAAAGGGTCATTTTTAAATAATCTTAGAGATTCAATTGAATTTTCAAATTTTTCTTTCAAATATAATTCACCTTGTTCAAAATCATTCTTTTTCTTGCAAGGTTTTGAATTTCGGCCTTTGGTTTCATTATCTTGCTCTACCTTAGCTTTAGCAAAGTCATTCTTTTCGTTACTTTTGCCTCCTTTTTCTTTTAACTCTTTTTCTTGGTCAGATTCCATCATCCCTTTCATCATCTTTAAGGCTTTATAAGCTTTCTCTTCTTTCACCTTTTTCATGTCCTTTTCATAACGACGAATTCCTCTTAAATGGGAAATCAATAATCTTGTTGTGACAGACACCTTTTCACCTTCATATTCTTTTTCTGGGAATTCAGGAACATAATGTTGTACTGGAATATCAAGATACAGTTTCCCTGCTTCCCACAGTTTGGCAATAGCAACCATGGTGAGGCTTTTGCTGATACTGGCAATTCTCATAACTGTCTCTGGCTTGCATGGTACACGGTTCTCAACGTCAGCATAACCTAAACCTTCTGACCAGACTTCTTTTCCATCTACAGAGACTCCAACTAGGATGTCCGGTGCGCCCACCTCATCCTTGATCCTGTGCAGGAGGTCGCGGCTGCTGTCGATGGCTCTGGCGAAGTGCCTGGCTTGCGGCGGCGCCGGGGTCTGCGGAGACCACGGGGCGAGGGGCTGTTCCTGTGCCTGCAGCGGCTCGGCCTGAGGCAGCGCCTCAGGGTCGGGGGCCGCGGCAGGTGGCGCGGGGGATGCGCCCCTCAGCCCGCCGGCCAGCTTAACCCCAAGTGCCAGCCCCAGCCCCAGTCCGAGGCCCCCGACCCACCCGGGGCCGAGTGGCGGCAGCCCGGCGCGCTGATGAGCCGCACGCCACCCACAGCCCCAGGCGCAGCCCCCGGTGGTCGCGGCTCTGGCCATCACGGCTGACAGAAGCCGGTACATGGTGTCTCTGGTGAGCCGGCGGCTTCAGAGATCCCACAGGCCGGGCTGGCGGCTGAGGCTCTCCAACTTCTTTTAATGTTAACTTCTAAGACTATTTAGAGCATCCACAGATATTAGCAAACAGCAACACCAAAAAGAGGGCATTAGATGTGAAAAAGACCATACAATTCCATCCACTTGATGTGTAGTGCTGCAGACATACTTAACTTTTAAATAGGGTTCTTGGTCTTCGCCCAAAGACTTGTTTCCTCCACAGTCATGGATGCTTAAGAAATCAGCCTTGATTAGCTAAAGGCTTGCAGAGCTTCTTCTGCATGTTAAGATAACTATGTTAACAACACTCTGTTCCCCCATCCCTATTGAGAAGGTTATAGTTTCTCCCTAGGAAAAGAACCTGAGGCCATTTTGACACTATGTAGCAGGATCCAACTTCAGCAGCTCTTAGGCAGGGAGCTCCTCACCAAAAGGTGTTAGGAAACTAACACTACAGGCATGAGGGAATCTCGGTCTATCAGTTGTGACAGATCAGGTTCCAGGGAACCAAAAGTGTGCACAAGTCATGAAAGCAGGATTTCCAGTCAGTTACCTGCAGTACAGAAACTAGGAAGGGGATCTATTAATAACTTCTAAGGCAAAAATTGTTTTCCAAAAAATGTAGAGTATAAAAAGGAATAAGAGAATGAAGCTCAGAATAAGAGAATTGCTCACAATAAAACATATGCACATGTGTAACCAAAAAATTTATTTTCATGAAAAACTAGTTTAAGTCTCAGGCTATTTTTCACAACAGATTTTAAAGGTCTGAATTTTTTAAAAGAGTTATTGATATTTAAAATTGTTTTGTCAGACTCAACATGAAAAAATATGCACTGAATCTTAATCAGGCGTATGAACTTGTATCAATAGCCTTATGGTTAATGTCAGATATGTGAACTTAAGAAAGGTACTAGTATAAATACAAATTGACTTATTTTATCATGCTGCTATCCAGATTTTGCATTTCTGATCACATCTCAAAATTAGGGCTGAAAGTTCAGTCAGTTCGGTCGCTCAGTTGTGTCCGACTCTTTGCAACCCCATGAATTGCAGCACGCCAGGCCTCCCTGGCTGAAAGTTAGGTCATAATATAAAGGTGGCAACTTTTTCCAAGACTGTTCATCTCTGTTACTTACATAATGGAAAATGCTCCAGGTCTTTGAAGACAAATCTATGTTCAAATTCTGGTACTATCATTATTAGCAGTTTGAATTTGAGCAAATTACTATGAAATGGAGTATTTCCTGTCACATCAATAAACAAGAATGTCATAGCCATCAGGGATTCTGGCCCTCCAAATGTGAATTTATGAGCCCAGGAAGAACAATGCCTGCTATCAGGAGCTCATCCCACGGTGAGCACTGGCCCCAGACAGCTAAGATGCATATGAAAGGAATGATTTCAGTAAGCCCAGACTCTTGCATCTTCCCACACTAAGAAAAGCATTATTAAATTCCTTAACTTGAGACATTTGGTTTTCCTTAATTAACAATAATCTTTTGATGTTTAGATTACCTGCTCCTTGTTAAGAGCTTCTATATAACCTGACTCCTCCCCTCTAAAAATTCCCACCAAATAAAACATAACTCTCAGCTTCTAGGTTGTGACTATTTTTTAGGTCAACATTACTCAAACATCCTAAATCTCCATTTTCCCATCTGTACTAGACATAATAAAGCATATTAAAATACTGAAGAAATGGAACTACTGTTATATTTAGAAATAGTGCTGAACTCACTTTTAAGAATCTAAGATAAAAACCTAACCCACTGTCACTTAAATCTCTTCATCCAAGGTCAACACTGCATCAGAGAGAGGACGACCAGTAGAAAGAAAACACTGAGAAAAATTAAAAGTAATATTCACCTCCTTATCTGCCATTATTCTTACTTCATCCAGGGTCTCTCTGCCATCTGGAAAGCCTTCTTTTTCAAGGTCAAAAGTTTCAGGAGAACTTAGCTGTGTCTCTGCAATTTAAAAAATCAAAACTTCATTAATTTTCATTTTGTATTTTCATAGTTAAAAGAAAACACTTATTTCCTTAAGCTTAGAGTATGATAATACTGCAGTGGCAATATAAATCAAGCTTGTTTCTTCTTAAAACTTTACTGAGGGCTTCCCTGGTGGCTCAGTGGTAAAGAATCCAGATGCTAAAGCAGTAGACATGGGTTGGATCCCTGGTCTGGGAAGATTCCACACACCACGGAACAACTAAGTCCAGATGCCACAATTATAGAGCCTGTGCTCTAGACCCCGGGAGCTGCAACTACTGAGCCCACATGCCACAGCTGCTGAAGCCCTGCACTCTATAGATCCTGTGCTCCACAACAAGAGCAGCCAGAGCAATGAGAAACCCACACAACTAGAGAGTAGCCCCCACTCACCACAATACAGAAAAAGCCCACACAGCAACGAAAACTCAGCACAGTCAAAACTAAATAAATTAAAAAAAATTTTTAACAGTGGTCTCCATTTTTAAAAAAAGAACTTTACTGAGGCATAATTTATATACAACAGAATTCACCAATTTTCAGTATATAGTAAGTTTTGACAAATGCATACAATGTATACATGGTATCTTTATATCACATAACCACAATCAAGATATAAAATATTTCAAGCACCCTCAAAAGTTCTTATGTACCCCTTTGCAGTCAATCCCCCTCCCACTTGGCTCCTTGCAATGATCAATCTATTTTATGTTCCTACAGTTTTGCCTTTTCTAGAAAGTCATATAAATGAAATAACACGGTGTGTCATGTTCTGTGTCTGATTTCTTTCTTTTAGCATGTGTTTGAGAAGCATTCATGTTGTTACATATATCAGTAGTTCATTCCTTTTTACTGCCTAATAGTATTCCACTGTATGGCTATAACACAATTTGTTTATTCATTCATCTGTTAATCCATTTGTCTTCTTTTCCAGCACAGTTCTGGCTTTAAAGTATATTTACACATTTAAAAAAAAAAATTGCCAATGCTAATTATGAGGCTAAAGGGATGATTAGAGAAGATATAAAAACTGGGAGCAGAAATACAAATACACTCTCAAAGATATGCCTTTCTTTAATTATTCTTTAAGCAGCATCTATTAATTCAACATTAATGCAATACATATTTATGAAAGAAGTTCCAGGCACTGTATAGGCTACTAGCAATAAGAAGTATTGGGTTGGCCAAAAGGTTTCTCTTTACTTGGTTGTCTTTAACTTCATTTGAAACAATTTTATTAGATTGTATTGTGACAGCTGTTATATCAGCATGCATTTTTTAAAAAACCTATCAAAACTGGTGGATTTTGTGTAGCCATTTTAGTACTGTAGATGGAAAGAAAAAAACAACATTATCGGCATATCATGCTTTATCACTTCAAGAAAGGTAAAAATGCACCTGAAACAAAAAAAGATTTGTGCAGTATATGGTGAAGGTGCTGTGACTGATCGAATGTGTCAAAAGCGGTTTGCAAAATTTTGTGCAGAAGATTTCTCGCTGGACAATGCTCCACAGTCAGGTCAACCAGTTAAAGTTGACAGCAATCAAATCAAGACATTAACTGAGAATAATCAACATTAACCACACAGGAGAAAGCCGATATACTCAAAATATCCAAATCAAGTGTTGAAAAAAATTTGCACCAGTTTGGTTATGTTAATAGCTTTGATGTTTGGGTGCCACATAAATTAAGCAGAAAAAGCATTCTTGACCATACTTCCATATGCAATTCTCTACTTAAATGCAACAAAAACATTCTGTTTTTTAAAGCAAGTTGTGACAGGCAGTGAAAAGTGCATACTGTACAATGATGTGGAATGGAAGAGATCATAGGGCAAGTGAGAAGAACCATCACCAACCACACCAAAGGCTGATCATCCAATGAAGGTGATGCTGTATATATAATGGGATTGGAAGGGAGCCGTCTTTTATAAGGTCCTTCTGGAAAGCTAAATGATTAATTCCAACAAGTACTACTCCCAATTAGACCAACTGAAAGCAGCACTCAATGAAAAGGATCCAGAATTAGTCAAAAGAAAATACATAATCTTCCATCAAGATAATGCATGATGCATGTTTCTTTGATGACCAGGCAAAACCTGCTATATCCTGGCTAGGAAGTTCATTCTGCTGTATTTGCCAAAAGCTGTATCTTCAGATATACGTTTATTTTGGTCTCTACAAAATTCTCTTAATGGAAAAAATTTCTTTTCTCTGGAAGACTGTAAAAGGCACCTGGAGCAGTTCTTTGTTAAAAAATAAAATAATAAGTTTTGGGAAAATGGAATTATGAAGTTGCCTGGAAAATGGCAGAAGGTAGTGGAACGAAACAATGAATACACTGTTCTATAAAGTTCTTGGTGAAAATAAAAAATGTGTCTTTTATTTTTACTTTTAAAACTGAAGGAACTTTTTGGCCAAGCCAGTAAGATGGGGACCCCTCACGCTCTGGTTCAAGGATCTGCAACTAGTTCATGGGTCAAGTAGAGCCAGTTGCCTGTTTTTGAAAATAAAGTTTTAATGGGACACAGCCACATTCATTCTTCTTTATACTGTTTGAATGCTTTCAAGTTAAAATAGCAGAGTAATTTCAAGTACTTTGTATGGCCCACAAAGCCTAAAATATTTATTATCTAGTCTTTTTATATTCGGTTGGTGCAAAAGTAATTTTGGTTTTGTACTGTTGAAATTTGCTGTTTGTTATTAGAATACATTCTTAAATAAATGCAGCTATGTTATACATCATGGTATTGGAGAAGACTCTTGAGAGTCCCTTGGACTGCAAGGAGATCCAACCAGTCCATTCTGAAGGAAATCAGTCCTGTTCATTGGAAGGACTGATGCTGAAGCTGAAACTCCAACACTTTGGCCACCTCATGCGAAGAGTTGACTCATCGGAAAAGACCCTGATGCTGGGAGAGACTGGGGGCAGGAGGAGAAGGGGACGACAGAGGATGAGATGGCTGGATGGCATCACTGACTCGATGGACATTAGTTTGGTAAACTCCGGGAGTTGGTGATGGACAGGGAGGCCTGGCGTGCTGCAATTCATGGGGTCACAAAGACTTGGACACAACTGAGCGACTGAACTGAATGTGCATTTCTCATTTTATGTTTTTTTGCTAATGACTTATTACTTGCTGTTTATTTTGTATTTATTTTAGACTAGGGAAATGATGTTAGACAAAAAGCAAATTTGAGCAATTTTCTTATTCAAGTTCAAAATGGGTAGTAAAGCAGCAGAGACAACTTGCAACATCAGCAACACATTTGGCCCAGGAACTGCTAATGAACATAGAGTGCAGTGGCTGTTCAAGAAGATTTGCAAAGACAAGAGCCTTGAAGACAAGCATAGTGGCCAGCCAACAGAAGGTGACCATGACCAACTGAGAGCAATCACTGAAGCCCATCCTCTTTCAACTCCACGAGAAGTTGCCAAAGAAAATGTCGACCGTTCTATGATCAATTGGCATTTGAAGCAAATTGGAAAGGTGAAAAAGCTCAGAAAGTGGGTGCCTCTTGAGCTGACCACAAGTCAAAACAATCGTCATTTTGAAGTGTCATCTTCTCTTATTCTATGTAACAAAAATGAACCATTTTTTAGATCAGCTTGTGACATGTGACCAAAAGTGGATTTTATATGACAACTGGAGACAACCAGCTCAGAGGCTGGACCGAGAAGATCCCAAGCATTTCCCTAAGTCAAACCTGCACCAATAAAGGTCATGGTCACTCGTGGTCTGCTGCCTGTCTGATTCACTACAACTTTCTGAATCCCAGCCAAACCATTACATCTGAGAAGTATGCTCAGCATATCAATGAGATGCACCAAAAACAGCAATGCCCACAGCCAGCATTGGTCAAAAGAAAGGGCTTTTTTTCTGTACAACACCCAATTGCACATCGCACAACCAATGCTTCAAAAGTTGAACAAATTGGGGTACAAAGTTTTCCCTCATCTATATTCACCTGATTTTTTTTTTTTCGCCAATGACTACAACTTCTTCAACCATCTCGATACCTTTTTACAGGGAAAGTGCTTTCACAACCAGCAGGAGGCAGAAAACGCTAAGAGTTCATCGAATCCCAAAACACAGATTTTTATGCTACAGGAATAAACAAACTTATTTCTAGTTGGCAAAATGTGTTGATTGTAACAGTTCCTATTTTGATTAATAAAGATGTGTTTGAGCCTAGTGATAATGATTTAAAATTCACAGTCTGAAACCACAATTACATTTGTACCAACTTAATAGAAAAAGTTTGTCAACCTCTGGTCTAGACATCTATCACTTGATATAAGAACAGAAACAATATTTCAAAAGATGACAGTAAGTCCAGAAAGGAAACTTATCAGAGGAACACAATCCAATAAGTTTTCTGTTATCTACACTATACACACTATACATCTAACTGGTATTTCTGTGCTTCACAAATACAGTAAGTGGCCAATGCTGGGCTAATAGTATACTTAAAAGGCACTGAGGTAGTTTCTCAATCATCAAAGAATGATTATATACATTTCTAGTGTTAATCATATTTTAATACATCATAACTTTTTGGAAACTGGTTACACACACAGATTTCACCACCTTGTTGGAAAAAGACTTATAGTATATAAACTTCAAAATCTTCTCTATCAAGCTTTCCTGAGAGATATTTTCAAAAATGACATTTAATCTGTTAGAAAATAAAAGAGCTGCTCACTGCTTGCACTACTGTAACAATAAAAGTCCTTCATTAAGCTTTCTCTAAATGGTTGAAACATTTAACTATGTATTCAATGACAGTGACAAATTAAGAGGACATTAGCTTCATAGAAATAAATAATGTTAGCATCATGCACAATGTGGGCATGATGTTCTAATCCTGCTTCTTCACTAACATGACGTTATAATTTGAGTATCAGACCCCAGGAACTGTAAGCAATATGAGACAAAACAAAATAGGTAAGATGGACTACTATACTCAATCTGTATTTCACTCATTTAGGACAAATTTTTATACATAGCTTCTAAATTATATATCTTATTTTTATTGAAGTATAGTTGATTTGTGCGACCCCATAGACGGCAGCCCACCAGGCTCCCATCCCTGGGATTCGCCAGGCAACAATACTGGAGTGGGTGCCATTTTCTTCTCCAGTGCATGAAAGTGAAAAGTGAAAGTGAAGTCGCTCAGTTGTGTCTGACTCTTTGCGACCCCATAGACTGCAGCCCACCAGGCTCCTCTGTCCATGGGATTTCCCAGGCAAGAGTACTGGAGTGGGGTGCCATTGCCTTCTCCTATACATAATATACATGTCTTTTTACATTCTTTTCCATTATGGTTTATCACAGGAAATGAAATATAGTTCTATGTGCTATACAGAAGAACCTTATTGTTTATCCATTCTGTATATAACAGTTTGCATTTGTTAACCCAAGACTCCTACTCTTCCTTCTCCCACTCCCTCTTGGCAACCAAAAGTTTGTTCTCTAGGTCTGTGAGTCTGTTTCTATTTCATAGGTAGGTTTATTTGTGTCATATTTTAGATCCACATATAAGTGATACCATACAGTATTTATCTTTCTTTCTAACTCAGACATCACTTACTATGATAATCTCTACTTTCATCTATGTTGCTGCAAATGGCATTATGTCATTCTTTTTTTTTGTGGCTGAGTAATATTCCATTGTGTGTATGTGTGTGCATGTATGTATACACATATACACCACATCTTCTTTCTCTATTCATCTGCTGATAGACATTTAGGGTGCTTCCATGTCTTGGCTATTGCAAACAGTGCTGCTATGAACAGTGCTGTGTTTTTTTTTAATTATATCAATAATTTTGTCTGAATATATGCCCAGGAATGGGACTGCTGAATCATATGGTAATTATTAGTTTTTTGAGGAAACTCCATACTGTTTTCCATTATGGTTGTACTAACTTACATTCCCACCAACAGTGTAGGAGGGTTCCCTTTTCTCTGAACCCTCTCCGGCATTTTGTTATTTGTAGACTTTTTAATGATGGCCATTCTGACCAGTGTGAGGTCAATGGTACCTCACTGCAGTTTTGATTTGCATTTCTCTAATAATTAGCAATGTTGAGTATGTTTTCATGTGCCTGTTGGCCATCTGTATTTCATCTTTGGAAAAATGTCTATTTAGGTCTCCTGCCCATTTTTTGATTAGGGTGTTTGTTTTTTGTTGTTGAGGTATATGAACTGTTTGTCTATTTTGGAAATTAAATCCTTGTCAGTTGTATCGTTTGCAAATATTTTCTCCCACTCAATTGGTTATCTTTTGCTTTGTTTATGGTTTTCTTTACTATGTAAGAGCTTGTAAGTTTTATTAGGTCCCATTTGTTTATTTTTGTTTTTATTTCTATTGCCTTGGAGGGCTGACCTAAGAAAGCATTAATATATTTTATATCAGAGAATACTTTGCCTATGATCTCTTCTAGGAGTTTTATGGTGTCTTACGTTTTAAGTCTTTAAGTCACTAAATTATAGAGACTCAGGAGTCTAGCTCCATGGAGAAGTAGTTATACTTTCTTAGCAAAAAGAACAATAATGTTAGGGAAACCTTTTACCTAACTCATTTAGAAGTGGCTTATATCAACAAACAGTTGGAGTTAATTAGCAGGTTAATGACAGCAAATCATGATCACAAAAGTTATATAACCACAGTGATGAAGGGCTTGCTTTTTCCTCATTAACTTTCCTCTCATTAGGGATTTCAATATTATTGTATTTGCAGGTTCCTCTTGCAAGATCCCAGGGTGATGTCACATGCCATCATCCTTAACTTACTGCGTCCCTCTGGATGACATAGGTCAACAGGCCTACATGGAGAGGGAGTAATGCTATTTTTTCACAAAAATGACACCATATTCCTGAGAGCTTCTGCCAAAATCATGGCACTTGGTAGTGCCATCATTAGACAATAATCCACATAAACTTCAAATAATAAAGAAACCACTTTCAACAAAAATGACCACAGTTAAACTTTAAAAATAAGTAAAGAAAGACTTTTACAATATGCTGCCAAATGTTTAAACTTTGGCAGGACTTTCCTAGACTAATGTGTAAATTAAGTATGAGTCTCTGTGGGAAAAAACTTGAAAGGAACCAAAAAGAAAACTACGAGTCTCTCTGACACTAACAGGTTATATGCAACCTCAGGAAAAACTAAATATGACTTAAGGTAACATTTGTCCAATTCTCGCTGTCCAAAGAGTTTAAACGTTAAGAGGAAGTTACTCACGTGAATGAGGCTACTGATAATGTATATATTAGCCCTCATTTTTAAGAAAAGCCAAATATACTATATATATATATATATATATATATTTAAGCTAAAACAAATTCCTTAGAAAGTAGTGATTCATATCACAAAATAATTCTTCACATAATACAATGATTCAACTGAAGAGTTTACTTAGATAATGGATATCTTAGTTCAT
This sequence comes from Bos grunniens, assembly GCF_055505025.1. Classification (NCBI taxonomy): domain Eukaryota; kingdom Metazoa; phylum Chordata; class Mammalia; order Artiodactyla; family Bovidae; genus Bos; species Bos grunniens. The sequence goes on from NC_141171.1 coordinate 38,451,448, forward strand.
TTTAAACTATTTTGTATATCAAAACCTTTTCATATGCAACTTTCAATTAACATCTTCTCAAACCTTAAACAAAGTACATGTGTATTTTCATCATTATTACTAACAAAAGCAAAGTATACTTAACCAGGTTAAGTATCTATTTGGAGATTAAAAATAAGTCAATGACAGAACTGTGCACAAAATTCAATTTCTGAACTCCCTATGCAATGGACTCCATGAATGGCAATGTAAAACTAACCAGTAAAAGCCTCAGTGAGAAAAACTGCTTAATGACATGCAAATTTGAGGACAACCCACTTTGAGAAGCCATAAACCAAACCAAAGTCCTCTTGGCTCTGAATGTAGAGTTAAACGCTCCGAAGGCTTTGCTGCCATCTCTGATGACACCAGTAAGTAAACAAGCAGACAAAAGAGCCATGTTAATTTCAAACTATCTCTAAGAAGAGAAAATGTGAGATGCAGAGCCAATGTCCATCAAAATAAGTGTATGTATATATATATGTGTTGTATGAACACATACACACATCAATCACACATAAACCTCCTAAGAGTGGGTTGGAAAAGTCAGAAAAATTAATAGACACAAAAAGGTAGGGACCAGAAACTAGTAAAAACACAGTGGGGTACTTACCAGGACACACAGTGATTTCCTCCACAGAACTCTTTGGCATAAAGGCTGAACTTCTCTTACTGGTCAAAGCAGCAATGCTGAAAAAAGAATCAAACCCCAAGTGAATTCCCAGTAAAATAAATCAGAACACAGGACCAAAAGCAATGGTTAGTCTTTCACAAAGCCACAGGTAATCTGATACCTGCTGTCCAATATCACAAAAGCACAACAGGGAAGCAAGGAATCAGCAGTGAAAACGCCACATCCAAAATAGGGAAAATAAATATGCTTACAACTTTGGTTTCAGTGAAATCACTGAATGAAAAGAATCCCCTTTTGGAGTCTTCACAAAGGAAGGTTGAAGGGTAAGGACTCTCCATGGAACCACAGAAGACCAAAAAAAAAGTCTACTCCAATATAAGGATGTCAAAAGTGTTTTACAGTCTCCATCTCAGCGTTCTGAAAGCTAGAGTTTTGTAAACTCATAAGAGAAGATATGAAGATTCTTCTGACACAATAGCTTTTCCCTCACCTTGCAGTTAAATTTCCTATTTATCTCAAGATGTGGCTCTACATGCAACAAAAACAAGATACAATTCCAAACTGCCTACAGCAAAAATCTGTCCAACCAAGTTGAGTATCTCTTCTGAGGAAAACATAATTATGAAAGTCTACCCTCTTCCAATATTTTGGTTTAGCCTGACTGCTCATGGAGTGCAATCTCTTCCTGACATAGGAGCACATGGCTAAGAGATCTGAGCATCTGAGCTAGCCCCCTTATGCTTCACAGAGCTTTACAATTAGTTTAATCAAGTATGCAAGAGAATGCTTAAAAAAACAAATCCTCACAACAACCAAGAACCACAGAGAAGAGAGAATAACCACCACTGATTCATGATAAATAACTAAATCCTGATAAGAAACCACAAGTGATTACTCCCTCTAAATAAAACATCTCAGAGCATTTGTTATAAACCTAAGCCAGATACAGTTTATTCTGTATGTAATATTAGAGCTCTATTCAAAGGGTCCATCACAAAACAATTTGCTGACATTTATTAAATGGGCTAATCAATTTGAAGTCAAACCACATTGCCTGTAATTCCAACTCTCTCCTGGTGACAAAGCGTATAATCATTTATTAAAACCTACATCTGCTCTGCAGAAGGCTCACCACAACAAAGCAGAGAGGCCTGCAGGAAGCAGAAGGCCTACTCCGGTTAAAACCACTTCCAAAACTGTCTTAACAGCAGGAGAATCAAACCAAAGTCACATTCTTTAGCTCAGAAAGAAACACCCAGTACTATCAACTTAACCAAAAGCCTAAGAACATCAACTTAAGTAATAGCAAATGACAGCTGGGCCTCAACTATTGTTTGGGAGATGACAGTCAGTTAACACAAAATTAAATTCTTGAATAATCCCTAAAGGTCAACTAATGATAAAAGAGAAAAGTAACTGGATGTCTGACCTAATTAATGCAGTTTATAACCAATCAACCTTTCAGTTCAGTTCAGTTCAGTTGCTTAGTCGTGTCTGACTCTTTTGCAACCCCATGAACCGCAGCACACCAGGCCTCCCTGTCCATCACCAACTCCCGGAGTCCACCCATGCGCATTGCGTCGGTGATGCCATCCAGCCATCTCATCCTCTGTCGTCCCCTTCTCCTCCTGCCCACAATCTTTCCCAGCATCAGAGTCTTTTCAAATGAGTCAGCTCTCCGCATCAGGTGGCGGAAACTCCAAGTATTGGAGTTTCAGCTTCAACATCAGTCCCTCCAATGAACACCCAGGACTGATCTCCTTTAGGATGGACTGGTTGGATCTCCTTGCAGTCCAAGGGACTCTCAAGAGTCTTCTCCAACACCACAGTTCAAAAGCATCAATTCTTCAAAGCTCAGCTTTCTTTATAGTCCAACTCTCACATCCATACATGACCACTGGAAAAACCATAGCCTTGACTACTGCTTTTGCTAAGTCACTTCAGTTGTGTCCAACTCTGTGCGACCCCACAGACGGCAGCCCAACAGGCTCCTCTGTCCCTGGGATTCTCCAGGCAAGAATACTGGAGTGGGTTGCCATTTCCTTCTCCAATGCAGGAAAGTGAAAAGTGAAAGTGAAGTCGCTCAGTCATGCCCGACTTAGCGACCCCATGGAATGCAGCCTACCAGGCTCCTCCATCCATGGGATTTTCCAGGCAAGAGTACTGGAGAGGGATGCCACTGCCTTCTCCGATAGCCTTGACTAGACGAACCTTTGTTGGCAAAGTAATGTCTCTGCTTTTTAATATGCTGTCTAGGTTGGTCATAACTTTCCTTCCAAGGAGCAAGTGTCTTTTAATTTCATGGCTCTAATCACCATCCGCAGTGATTTTGGAGCCCAGAAAAATAAAGTCAGCCGCTGTTTCCCCATCTATTTGCCATGAAGTGATGGGACCAGATGCCATGATCTTAGTTTTCTGAATGTTGAGCTTTAAGCCAACTTTTTCACTCTCCTCTTTCACTTTCATCAAGAGGCTCTTTAGTTCTTCTTCACTTTCTGCCATAAGGGTGGTGTCATCTGCATATCTGAGGTTACTGATATTTCTCCCGGCAATCTTGATTCCAGCTTGTGCTTCCTCCAGCCCAGCATTTCTCATGATGTACTCTGCATGTAAGTTAAATAAGCAGGGTGACAATATACAGCCTTGACGTACTCCTTTCCAGATTTGGAACCAGTCTGTTGTTCCATGTCCAGTTCTAACTGTTGCCTCCTGACCTGCATATAGGTTTCTCAAAAGGCAGATCAGGTGGTCTGGTATTCCCATCTCTTTCAGAATTTTCCAGTTTATTGTGATCCACACAGTCAAAGGCATTGGCATAGTCAATAAAGCAGAAGTAGATGTTTTTCTGGAACTCTCTTGCTTTTTCCATGATCCAACTGATGTTGGCAATTTGATCTCTGGTTCCTCTGCCTTTTCTAAAACCAGCTTGAACATCTGGAAGTTCACGGTTCACATATTGCTGAAGCCTGGCTTGGAGAATTTTGAGCATTACTTTGCTAGCGTGTGAGATGAGTGCAACTGTGCGGTAGTTTGAGCATTCTTTCGCATTGCCTTTCTTTGGGATTGGAATAAAAACTGACCTTTTCCAGTCCTGTGGCCACTGCTGAGTTTTCAAAATTTGCTGACATATTGAGTGCAGCACTTTCACACCATCATCTTTTAGGATTTGAAATAACTCAACCGGAATTCCATCACCTCCACCAGCTTTGTTCATCATAGTGATGCTTCCTAAGGCCTACCTGACTTCACATTCCAGGATGTCCAGCTCTAGATGAGTGTGAGTGATCACACCTTCATGATTATCTGAAGATATCATGAAGATATCTTGAAGATATCTTGAATATCATGAAGATCTTTTTTGTACAGTTCTTCTGTGTATTCTTGCCACCTCTTCTTAATATCTTCTGCTTCTGTTAGGTCCATACCATTTCTGTCCTTTATTGAGCCCATCTTTGCATGAAATAAACCTTTACATATTATTAAAGTAGGAAGATTTAAGAAGGTAACCCCATCAATCAATCCATCCACCAAGAATAACTGAGAAGGTAATACAAATACAGCCATTTAAGGAAAGATGAGATAAAATCATATTAAAAGTGACACTGGACATGGAGTGAGGGTGATACTGATTCTGGGTGGCCTGAATAATATAAAGGCTTCAAAGAGGATGTAAATCTTAAGTCTTTTTAAAAGATGTATATGGTTCAGATATGTGGATAAATAAGCATAAGCATAAGGAACAAAGGGAGAAAGGACAAGGACCGTAAAGAAATCATTACAGAGCCTTGTTATTGGCATAGGAAGCGAGTGTCGTTAAGACAGTAGCAGGATGTGACTGCTTTTCAGGAATAGTGTAGATGGAATTTGTGCCAAGATAGTTGTGTTAGACAAGTAAACCTCTAAGATCTCTTCCACCCTAATTCACTAGGCTTCTATGAGATGCATATTTGAGAACTGGAAGATAACGATTTCTCTTTGGCTGTGTGTATAAAAGAGCTAAAAGGTCCCTGGGAAAGCTGTTCCTATACAGTCTCACTCATGTGGCTATCTTTTCTTCTGGTACTATCAGAGGAGAATTCAGATCCACAATAATATTTATCTTACCTTTGTGAGGCAGGTACAGAAGTTCCTTCTTCAGAAGTTTCTTCAACAAAGAGTCCTTGGGAAGACTGTAAAGAAAGATGTAAAATCCTAATTATATAGGCACAGATGAACTGGTTTTTCTTCCTTTAAAAAGAAATAGTAATTGTTCAACATTAACACTTAGCACATAGTAATAAGAATAAAACATTTTACAAAAGTCAGTGATTTTAAGTAAAAGAACATATTCTGTGGAATCAGAACACTGTAGAATTTAAATCACAGGTGAATCACCTATTAACTTTTAATCCTGGATAAGTAACATTTCAACCTGTTTCCTCATCTTAAAATAGTATTAAAACCTGCTTCACACTTATTGTGAGAATTAAACAAGATAATATATACAATGCACTGTGTAAAACACAAGGCATATAAATATTAGCGAGTGAAATGAATTATGATTTCAGAAAAGCAATTATGAAGCTTTTGTTGTGGAAGGAAGAAATACAGAGAAAAGTTCAGCTCTCAGTGGAAAGAAGTATCTCTTGGTAGAACCAAGACATAACATAGGCTATCCAAAAGAAAAGGTTATAAAGATTCCTTTTGCTATGAATTTGCCACTATGGTTAATATTTAGCTACAAAAGATATCTTTTAAGAAACACAACAAATAGGGATCGGATAAGGAAAAACTTATTTTCTTTGACTATTAATAGAGTTGGTGCAAATGTTAACTCGTTAAATGTAGGTGCATGGAAAAGTGTGGGAAAAGCAGCTACTGCTGACTTAGGGGTACTTCTGAGGAAGTACCTGGGCTGTGAAGCTTCTTCCAACAGATATAATGCTGAAATTTTCAGGGCCTTCTAACAGAATATAAATAACCTAAACAAGTTAGGCACCTCTCTATCTCTCAAGTAAATGATGAAATATACTAACAAACAAGAACAGCCTAGATGAGTCCTCAGTCAAAGAGAAGATAAAGCTGTACAATGATTGGGAATGTAGTCATCATGAAAAAGGAGGGTTGAACAAAACCGTCCAAAGGACTAAAATACAACAGTAATAAATACTTTATCTATTTGTTTGAACTCAGTGGTGACAAAACACTGTTTTGTTCCTGTTATCTAAAAAAAAAACCACCAAAAGGTAAATACTGACACCTGGTGTCCATTCAATAGAATTTTACTTTATTAGAATGACTAGCCAATCAAGACTCAGGCTTCAGAAACAAATAAGGCACTAACCAACAAGTTATGAGATACTGCCACCTCTACGTTAGGCTAAAGCACATCTCGACCTTTGCCAGTGTAATTTTTTTTTAAATTATTGTTACACCTATTATGTGTCAGGCCTATGCTAATCACTTTACATGTGTTATCCTTTAATCCTCACAAGAACCTTCTGAAGTAGAAGCTATTAAATTATTTTTAAAATGAGGAATGTGAAACTTCAACAGGTTAAATTATCTTCCCAAAATCATGGAGTTGTTCAAAGTGTTCAAAGTTGTTCAAAGCTTGGACCTTTCTGACTCCAAATGATCTTCTTCCTAACCATGTCAATACAGAATCTCAAAACTGTCTTTATTTCAATAAATCATTTTTAATTTCTAAACTTATACCTCAAAGGCAGTGATATAAACACAGAGGCAAAGTAAGGTTCTTCCAGAATATGAAAATAAGACAGCAAAACAAGCAAACAAAATTTGATTAGACTATTCACGGCTAATCAAAATGAACAGGGAAACATGACAGGAATGTAACTTTCACTAAGGAAGCTGTGGCCTAATCAAGACATTGTACTCCGCATGAACAAATACGCTAATGGAAATGGATAGTTTGCAACAAATAAAAAAGAAAAATCCAAAGACCCAGAATCAAGCAGTGGCTTCAAAACCGTGATCTGCAAGTGAAAGCAAATAGACATACACATCATCTGATCACCATAGAAATGTCCTCTGCTGTCAGGCACCAGTAGCTTATTAGGTCTTTCTATAGCCTAGGTAAACTACACCTTAAAATTTCCATTTTCTGATGATTATTTCAGCCTTCCAGATCCTTCATCCTTGAAAAAGGTATGATGGTGTATTTGTATTCTGGTCAATGAAAATGTCTCTCTTCCACAATAAAGTAACAGAGATTTGGTATACATACCAACTTGATACTTGGTTAGTCAAAGTTAGTTCTCACATTCTCACACAACCTAGGAAAGAAATCCCAGAACCTGGACTAAAAATCAAAGATCAGACCCTGAAAAGTAGTGACCACATCAATATACTACCCTTCTCCCTGCTGTAAAGCCATTCAGATGACCCCTCCATCTTCATTAAAATCTTCTCTATAATTGCAGTGATGCCAGAAACCAGTTATCATCTGATTCAAATTGCTTAGTCTATACAAAGTTTTTGCAACCTTCGTATAGACTAAATAATCTGCCCCAAGATGAATGTTTCTCTGAGTCCTTATTTCTGGGACTCCTGCTATCTCTATTAACCAAGGAGTCTCAAATATGGGCAGTTCCAGCAAAGTCATGCTGTTGTTCAGTCACCAAGTCACATCCAACTCTTTGCAACATCATGGGCTGCAGCACACTAGGCTTCCCTGTCCTTCACTATCTCCCAGAGTTTGCTCAAACTCATGTGCATTCAGTCGGTGATACAAAGCCATTGAAAATGTTTAACAGGCACATAAACTCTTTCTACCCAGTTCCTGAAAGCAAAAGACCAAGATGTGAAATTACAATTGCAAGATTTTCATTGTTTGCTGATAGAATTAGGATATTAATTTCTCTTTGTTTTTTAAAGATACTATTCTACATTGGCAAGACTGCAGTGAACTAGGCATTTTCTTTTTTTGTTTTTTTTTTTTCTTTTTTTTGAACTAGGCATTTTCATACACTGCTGGAAGGAAACAGTACAAATTTGAACAACCTTTCTTAAAAGCAATTTAGCAGTAAACAGTAGGTCTTCTTTTCTACATTCATAACTCTTTAACCCAGTATCTTTCTGGTTCCCTATCCCTAAAGACACAAATTAGTGTAATTAAATAAATAAAAGTTTTACTTAGATGTTTGCCACAACTGAAATATCCATCAATAGGAAAATAATTTAAATATTATGGTAAACTCATAAGCAGCCATTAAAAATGAGATCTTAAGTAATTTTAAGAAATTACATACATCAGAAAATGTTTGTATGTTAAGTTAATATATAAAAATATAGTAATATGATCTAAACTATAGAAAAAATAGGTATAGAAAAAAGATGAAGGAATACATCACTGGATCGTAAGACTGTGGATACTTTCAACTTTGTTCTTTACACTTTTGGGCATTTTTCAAGTTCTAAGTGATTTCTAAAATTAATGTTAATGACTAAACTGAGTATTTACTAGGTTGTCTACCTGATCTCCTTTTACTGAGGACTGTTCCTCACCCCCCTTGAATGGTAGTATAGCAGTGGGCTCATAGCCATTTGTACAATTTGGATCACAGCCCCTTTGGGCCACAGACAACTGGGCTGGGGAGGATTACTAACTCCATACGGGCTGTAAGTCATTTCCTAGAAGTTTGAAGTTGAAATTTGGAGAGAATAAATCTCCTGTAACTTGTATTTACCTTTGGGAACTATGGGATCAATGTCTTCCATCTACCATGTATAGCAGAGAAGCAAAGGAAGCCAGTTTGCAGGGAGAAAAATGAAGCAGATATAACTATGAGCCAGGGATGAATTTTCTAAACCTAGTACCTTATCTAGGCTTGGTTTACCATTCTGTTTGAGAATTTATGAGAACCTATCTTTTTTATGATCGAGTCCTCTTTTTAATTAAGCTAGCTTGATTTGGTTTCTTGTAGCCAAATAGTACCAAATAATAATACTACGTGTAGTATTTGGTGGCCTGTTCATGAAGTTTGAGAACTTCAACTAAAAAGCCAGCTATTAGGTTCTAATCACTTCCAGCCTATTCTAAAGGCACTGGTTTAAAACCTCAGAACCTGACACAAGTCTATGTTCTAAAACTCCAGCCCCTGGGATCTTTCAAACTAACAACTTGAATTACAGTAAAATATTAAATATTCACTCTGTGGACTTAATTATTCTTTTAAGAAGCATCTCTGAATCACAATGGATAAACAAAATGTTATCATAAGCATAACTTAACTTTCCTTTGGAAGAGAGGCAAATCACTGGAAGAACTGTTAAGAAAAATGCTTTATCTTTCCACACAGCTATCTTTCTAGAACATGGATGAAGAAGGCTGCTAGGTAAGAAAAATTCCTATATATATTTTCAATCAATAACCTTCTGATCCCTTAGAGAAAACTACCATTTATTGAGTGGCTATTATCTCCTAAGTATTATAACTAGACATTTTACATAATTCACTTTATTCATTAAAACTATTGAAAGATACGAATAACTAATTTCGTTTTATAGATATTTTAAAACTGAGATTCAGAAGTTAAATGGCCTTCTCAAAGGCAGTTACTAAAACACTAAAATAAAAATTCAAACTCCAAATCCATGCTCTCTACACAATGCAATTTCTTATCACTACCATTTCTTGAACCCTTAAAAGAGACAAAAAAAAAAAAAATAGCATAACTGTAAAACAAAACCAAAAACTCAGAGTCCAATAACAGCAACACAAAGTAGTACAGTAATAAAATATTCTATACCCTTGAAAATTATAGTTTATAAAGAATTTGTAATTATATGATTGTTAATACTCAGAGAAAAAACAGAATATAAGTTTAACCTACCATATATACAAATATATATCTATATAATATAATCTAGGTATCTCAGAAAAAGACTTAAAAGGCAAATGTGCCCAAATAGGGAATCATTTTCAGTAAATTACTGAAAATCTCAAGCAAAAATCAGAAACACATGATTATGTGAGGTAAAAAAGTCAACTGGAAAACTACCTGCACTTCCTATCACAGAGGACCACTTCCCCTAATACATAAAGGATGTCTATAAACCACTAAGAAAAAGACTGATACAAAAGAAAAATGCCCGTAAGAGGTAAACAGACAAAAAAGGAAATACAAATGGGTCTCAAGCACACATGAGGAAAGTGAAAATTAAGACTGTACTGTGATACTAGTGTGTTTTATCCTCAGACTGGCAAAGATCAAGAAGTCCTGACAATACGGTACTGGTATGGGTATGGGGAACAGCTGCTACTCATACAACCTCTACAGAAGGCAATTTAGAAACAGCTATCAAAATTGTAAACACATATATACTTTGATCTACCAATTACATCAACAAGTTACCCTATAAAATCTCCCATGTAGATGAAACATCTTATGCACAAAAGTAATAATCCTCTTCCAATTAAAAAAAAAAATTAATAATCACTGCAGTAGTGTTTGTAATAGTAATATTTTGGAAACAACCTAAATGTCCACCAATAGGAACATTAGATACAATAAACTCATTCATACATAGTGTATTACACATTCTCCCTCCAAAAGAAAAGAAATTCTTTATGTACTGTTATGGAATGATCCCATAGAGACAGTAAATGAAAAAAGCAAGGTACAGAATAATGAAGAGTATGCTATCAGCTGTATAAAAGGTGGGGAAAAGTATCTATACACATTGTTTGCACCACATGAAATCCTCAGAAGGATGCACTAGCAAACAGTAATAAATGCTGACTCAAGGAAGGGGAACTGGTTGGCTGGGGATGGGGATAGAAGACAAACTTTATTTATATCTTTTTGAATTTTGAGTCAGTTGAACATTACTACCTATTCAAAAACTTTTTAGAAATACATATTTTAAAACAAAAAATAAACTGATACATACATCTGATACAATAATGTTTTCACGAATGCATAAGGAATAGGAAAAGATCTAAGATAAGCTATTAAGTAGGAGAAAGGAACAAAGTTTATACAGAAAAGTCTTCATTTTGTTGAAAAATTTAAAAGAAAAAATAACTATATGCATAAAAATAATAATGATTGCCTCTTGGTGCTGGTATTATGATCAATTTTTTTCTTCTTTACACTCTTCTGTACTTTCCTAACTTTTCAGAGTGAGCATATATGTGTTACTTTAAAAGTCAAGAGGAAAGGGCAACACACAAAAAAACAGCTAAAATAATCCTTGTTTAATCTGTGAATAAATCATCCTTAATCACAGCATCACTGACCCTTACCTGACCATGACTGGTTGTTGGTTCTTCCTCCAACAAAAGTTTCTCTTTCAAGCTTTTAATTGGACTTTCTTGGAAATCCTTGGTTTTTGAGTGCCAGACAGATGCCCTAGACTCCTGCCTCTCCTCTTTGTCTTCATCTCCCACATCTTCTGAGATGCCTTCATTTTTTTCACTAGCCTGATCTCCTTGGCCACATTCATTCTGGATCAGAGAAGGAGGTCTAGGTAACACTGGTTCCCCAAAACCTTTTTTTTTTAAGAGCTGCCTCTGAGTCATTTTCAGGCTCTTTTGATAAACCTCCAACTGGCAGAGAATGACCTTGGTATATTGGTTAGGGTCTACTCCATCAGGGCAGAATGGAATACCCCAGAAGTAGTGCACAGTGCCCCCAATGTCCTGGAGACCTTTGGCATCTGCTGGGGTAGGCAGACAGTGCCTAGATGTGTCCCCCCTACCCTGGGCAGCTTTGTGAAAAGCACAACCCCTCCCAGTACTTTCCTGTGGCTTCCCACACTGTGTGTGCTCAGCCAAGTGGCCAGTACATCTGTCAAAACATTTAACGTTCTCATTCTCAAACACTGGCTGGCTTGATTGGTCCCAGCTTCCTGAGCTGCCAGAGACCGGCTCCTCTTCAGTGTTTTCAGTGTGGTCCCAAGGCTCCTCTCTTTCCTCAGACTCGTTTCCCTGACTGATATGTGAGCCTTTAAACAGTGATGGAGGTACCAGCTGCCATATGCCTGTAGGTATTTGAGAAAAAGTAGGGCTAAGGACAAACCATTTTTTATTAAGAGGGTTTGGTAAGTTATCACTTATCAAGAATTGCATAATGTGGGTAAAAAAGGCTCTTCTTTGGGTTTAACCAAAAGTTGGCTTCTCCTGGGAGATAAAAGTATGCTGGATATTAGTTAGATCTCAACTACTATCTGACTTAACCTCTCTAATACCACCAAAGGGATTCTGGACATTTCTGTATATCTACTCTCAGCATGATATCCCTCTGATATGGTTATGCTTGATGAGAAGAAGGAGCCAGAACAGGGAGACATGCCTTCAGTGGTCCCAGAGTCTGTGGTTTTCTGTTGGTGGGACTGTGAAGATGGTCCAGTGGCCAGAGGTCGAGATCTGGTAGCAGAAGCATCAGAAGGCCGGCAACTCTGAAACAAGTGATCCCACACCAGACCAGGTTTATTATTAAGATAGCTATACATGAAGGGTCATAGGAAGAACAAAAAAGAGGAGTCCACTGTCCCTAAGCGATTCTCCTCTCCAAAAAGTAGATGCCCAATTCAAATAAATTCCACAATGTGTACTGCATGCCTACTATGTACAAAGCACTGTATTAGATCACTATTAGATACTAGATACTAGACCTTTTTCTAATATAGAAAAGTGAATGGCATAAAGGATGGCTCAGGATCTGCCACTGGCAAATATCTTTCACATTTAAAATAACTTCAATTACACATATTCAAATCACAATGTAATATTATTTGAAAATTTTTAATACTGCTCATTCTGTCCCTTCATAACCCACCTCTAGTTCTCATTCCCTTTGTTCTCCCCACAATACAGGGAAAGTAACACCTTATCTTGCTCTCTTCTGGATTCTTGTTACTCAGTAACTCTTTTCAGAAGCTGCCAAATACTATGGTTCTCTTAAGACATGGACTGAAAATTTGTGATGTAGAAAACTCTTCCATATAGAATTAACAAAACACTAAATTGAGTTCACAATTTGACACAGATTTTAAAAATGATAATGGGAAATATTTGTCAACTGAAAACCCTATGAACTACTTACTACAGCTAGTTCCTAATTAGCCATGACACTGCAGAAATAAAATATTGCTGATCAATCCTCACAAATTTTTTCAACATAGCATATTTACATTCAGACTCTCCGCAATGGCTTTCCTCAAGAGCTCTTCTTCTTCCGCCTCCTGGCTGTTCACCTCCCTAGCTTCCTGTTCACTCATTTTGAGAGCCAGAGCAAACTGTTCTTCTTCTGTCATTTCTGTAAGAAGACAGGGAAAAGAGAGACAGTGACACTACAAACATTAAATAAGTGTGTACACAAGAAACAGAATTATTAAACTTTTCAAGAGAAGACACTAAAGACCACTTAGTACAATTTTGTGAATAAGGAAAGCTCCAAAAGGTAAGGTACAGGTAAAAATCAGTAGCAGCAGCTATAAGAGTCCAGGATTAACGAAACTGTGAGCTCCTATGAAGGCAGAGTTTCTGCCTACTTTTCTTCACTGTTGTATCTTCAGCACAAGAGAAGAGTACCTGGCTCCTGACAGGTAATATCTGGTGAATGAATAAGAGGAACTAACTCCCAATCCAGGGTTTTTCAATACCTATCACTTCATACTGACACATATTTACTTTATGCTCAACATCAAGCCAGAGTAATTTTACTTTCCAGAATCTTCTGATTTATCCAATAGAAAAGAACATCTCTAAAGACCAGAGTGTCATCTGCAAACAGCATTTCCCATTAAAAGCAACTGGGGTACCCTGGAGAGGAATAGTTGACTGCAAGTCTGGAGAATGAAACATATTAATAGAAGATGAATTAGAATATCTGTCATATTTATGAGCAAAGAATCTACCAGATACTACTCGGGTCATATCAAAAGAACTTAAGACCCAACTTAAAAAGGTTCTCAATGGCCAAAAATGAGACCACTGAACATCAACAAGGATAATGAATACAATGAATTAAAACATACTAAATAAGTTTAACTGGAGAAGGGAATTGGCAACCCACTCCAGTATTCTTCCCTGGAGAATTCCATGGACAGAGGAGCTTGGAAGGCTACAGTCTATGGGGTCACAAAGAGTTAGACACAACTGAGTGACTAACACACAAATAAGTTTAAATCTATAAGTTCATAATAGTACTTAAAAAAAACTAGTCACTGTCGAAGAATGTTAACAATATGTTATTCAATCAACAATGAATCAATTATTTTGAAAACTGGAAAAAAAAAAGGATAGAGAATCAAGCTTTTGTCCTATTCTTCCAATATAAGCTATACTACTAGATAACCAGATAGATGAAAAGAAGCTTTTCTTTAAAGAGTTGTAAGATGGTGTGGAGAAAAGGGAATCCTCTTGCACTGTTGGTGGGAATGTAAATTGATACAGCCACTACGAAGAACAGTATGGAGATTCCCCAATAAACTAGGAATAAAACTACCATACTACCCAGCAATGCCACAACTGGGCATATACCCTGAGAAAAATCATTCTAAAAGGCACATGTACCCCAATGTTCATTGCAACACTATTTGCAATAGCCAGGACACAAAAGCAACCTAGATGTCCATCGACAGATGAATGGATAAAGTTGTGGTATATATGTGTGTGTGGTATATATATATATAACGGGCTTCCCTTGTGACTCAGCTGGTAAAGAATCTGCCTGCAATGCGGGAGACATGGGTTTGATCCCTGGATTGGGAAGATCCCCTGGAGAAGGAAATGGTTAACCACTCCAGTTTTCTGGCCTGGAGAATCCCATGGACTTTATAGTCCATGGAGTCACAAAGAGTTGGACACAACTGAGTGACTTTCACTCTCACCTATATATAATTGAGTATTATTCAGCCATAAAAAGGAACAAAGTCAGTTGTAGTGAGGTGGATGAACCTAGAGCCTGTTATGCAGGATGAAGTATGTCAGCAAAATAAAAACAAATATTCTATATTAACACATACATATGGAATCTAGAAAAATGGTACTGATTAACCTATTTGTAGACCAGCAATAGAGATGCAGACATAGAGAAAAGACTTGTTAGACACAGTGAGGGAAGGAGAGGGTAGAACGAATTGAGAGTAGCATTGAAACATACACATTACCATATGTAAAACAGATAACCATTGGGAATATGCTATATGATGCAGGGAGCTCGACCCAGTGCTCTGTGACAACCTAGAGAGGTGGGATGCCGGGGGGTGTGGCGGGGTGGGGTAGTGGGGGGAGATGGGAGGGAGGTTCCAAAGGGAGAGGACATATGCATACCTGTGGCTGATTCATGCTGATGTATGGCAAAACCAATACAACATTGTAAAGCAATCATCCTCCAATTAAAAATAAATAAATTAAAAAAAAATACTTCAAAAGAAAATTATTCTAGCCAATAAATATAAAAAAGAATATTGCCATTTTGTATAATGCTTATGGACAAGATTCTGGCAGTGACTAACAAACTACACATATGACCCAGCAATCCCAATTCGAGCAATGTACTCTAACGATATATTTTCAATTAAAAAAAAAATAAATATACACAAGACAGCATATTTAAAAAACAAAGACATCACTGCGCTGACAAAGGTCTGCAGTCAAAGCTATGGTTTTTCCAGTAGTGAGAGGGTAACAGGCAGGAAGGTCAAGGGTCTCCAAATGGAGGAAATAGGCTGCAAGTCTTAGACATTTTTTATCTCTTTTTTAAGCAGCAGGAGGAAACAAACCACAAGTGTCAGATTTTTTACCCTTCTCTATACAAATTTAAAAGGTTTTCCTTAAAATTCTGTGTTGCCATGACGACACCTGGTTCCACTTGAACTTAACTTTTCTCAAACCTTGAGCTAACCAATGCGTTTTTCTTATGGAAATGGTTTTCTTAAGCTATGTTAATGAACTATGTATTTACACTAGACTCTGTCTCTCTTGAAGTCTGTTCTGCTTAAGACTCAGATCACACTAGGACCACAGCCTTGTCTAACTCAATGAAACTAAGCCATGCCCGTGGGGCCACCCAAGACAGGCGGGTCATGGTGGAGAGGTCTGACAGAATGTGGTCCACTGGAGAAGGGAATGGCAAACCACTTCAGTATTCTTGCCTTGAGAACCCCATGTTATATCTACTACTGCATGCAGGAATCCCTCAGAAGAAATGGAGTAGCCATCATGGTCAACAAAAGAGTACGAAATGCAGTACTTGGATGCAATCTCAAAAATGACAGAATGATCTCTGTTCGTTTCCAAGGCAAACCATTCAGTATCACAGTAATCCAAGTCTATGTCCCAACCAATAATGCTGAAGTTGAACAGTTCTATGAAGACCTACAAGACCTTTATGAAGACCTACAACACCCAAAAAAGATGTCAAATTTGGAAAACTCAGCAGTGGCCACAGGACTGGAAAAGGTCAGTTTTCATTCCAATCCCAAACAAAGGCAATGCCAAAGAATGCTCAAACTACCACACAATTGCACTCATCTCACACGGTAGTAAAGTAATGCTCAAAATTGTCCAGGTCAGGCTTCAGCAATACGTGAACCGTGAACTTCCTGATGTTCCAGCTGGTTTTAGAAAAGGCAGAGGAACCAGAGATCAAATTGCCAACATCCGCTGGATCATCAAAAAAGCAAGAGAGTTCCAGAAAAACATCTATTTCTGCTTTATTGACTATGCCAAAGCCTTTGACTATGTGGATCACAATAAACTGTGGAAAATTCTGAAAGAGATGGGAATACCAGACCACCTGACCTGCCTCTTGAGAAACCTATATGCAGGTCAGGAAGCAACAGTTAGTACTGGACATGGAACAACAGACTGGTTCCAGATCTGGAAAGGAGTACGTCAAGGCTGTATATTGTCACACTGCTTATTTAAGTTATATGCAGAGTACATCATGAGAAATGCTGGGCTGGAAGAAGCACAAGCTGGAATCAAGATTGCCGGGAGAAATATCAATAACCTCAGATATGCAGATGACACCACCCTTATGGCAGAAAGTGAAGAGGAACTAAAGAGCCTCTTGATGAAGGTGAAAGAGGAGAGTGAAAAAGTTGGCTTAAAACTCAACATTCAGAAAACGAAGATCGTGGCATCTGGTCCCATCACTTCATGGCAAATAGATGGGGAAACAGTGGCAACAGTGTCAGACTTTATTTTTGGGGGCTCCAAAATCACTGCAGATGGTTGACTGCAGCCATGAAATTAAAAGACGCTTGCTCCTTGGAAGAAAAGTTATGACCAACCTAGACAGCATATTGAAAAGCAGAGACATTACTTTGCCAACAAGGTCCATCTAGTCAAGGCTATGGTTTTTCCAGTGGTCATGTATGGATGTGAGAGTTGGACTGTGAAGAAAGCTGAGCGCTGAAGAACTGATGCTTTTGAACTGTGGTGTTGGAGAAGACTCTTAGAGTCCCTTGGACTGCAAGGAGATCCAACCAGTCCATTCTGAAGGAGATCAGCCCTGGGATTTCTTTGGAAGGAATGATGCTAAACCTGAAATTCCAGTACTTTGGCCACCTCATGCGAAGAGTTGACTCATTGGAAAAGACTCTGATGCTGGGAGGGATTGGGGGCAGGAGGAGAAGGGGACGACAGAGGATGAGATGGCTGGATGGCATCACTGACTCGATGGACGTGAGTCTGAGTGAACTCTGGGAGTTGGTGATGGACAGGGAGGCCTGGCGTGCTGCGATTCATGGGGTCGCAAAGAGTTGGACACGACTGAGCAACTGAACTGAACTGAACTGAAGGGCTTAACAAACCTGTATGTTTTACTCATACACTATTTTCTTAATCTATGTTAATGAAACTATATATTTATGTGCAAACCTGCCTTTCTTCAAGATTCATGTCAATCGTTTTATGGCCCAGGATGACTCACCTGGTGCCAATATTATCTCAACATGCATGTTGTGGGTGAGAGGGCTAGTACCACTCTGAGACATCTCCTTTCTCTAATTAACAGCTGGCTGATAGGTATATAACATACTGCTAAAGGCTAGCAGGGGGGCACTCTTTCTGCCCCCTTCTGATGTCTATGTCAGAAGCTTTATCCATCTCTTTCATACTTTAATAAAACTTTATCACGCAAAAGTTCTGAGTGATCAAGCTTTGTCACTGGCCCCAGTTTGAATTCCTCTCCTCTGGAGGCCAAGAATCCCGACGTCTTCCATGGCCTAGCAACAACCTTTCATCTTGGGGCTCGTCTGGGACCCCTCATGCCAGAGGCAAGAACCGTAACCTGTAGAGCAACCAGCCTGCTTCAGCAGTCATGTACAGATGTGAGAGTTGGACCATAAAGAAGGCTGAGCACCGAAGAACTGATGCTTTCAAATTTTGGTGCTGGAGAAGACTCTTGAGAGTCCTTTGAACTGCAAAGAGGCCAAACCAGTCAATCCTAAAGGAAATCAACCCTGAATATTCATGGAAGGACTGATGCTAAAGCTGAAGCTCCAATATTTTGGCCACCTGATGTGAAGAGCCAACTCATTGAAAAAGACTTTGATGCTGGGAAAGATTGAAGGCAAAAGCAGAAGAGGGTGACAGAGGATGAGACGGTTAGACAGTATCACCAGTTCAATGGACATGAATTTGAGCAAACTCCAGGAGACAGTGAAGGACACAGGAGCCTGGCATGCTGTAGTCTATAGGGCTGCAAATAGTTGGACACAACTTAGCGACTGAACAATGACAACAAAACCAAATATGTACTACATTTTTCACTGCAGCATTGTTTGAATTTGCAAAACAATGGAATCCACGTAATGACCATCACAGGACACTGCTTGAATAAATTTTAGTATTCATACATAAAACTGTAAAAAGAATAAGGAAGGTATCTATGCTCTAGGAATAGAATGATTGTAAAGATACAGTATCAAGCTAAAAAAAAGAAGCAAAACACAAAAGATTATATAGTATGCTAATTTTTGCCAAGAGTGACACAAGAAAGATGAATTAGAAACTAATTCAAATGGTTATATACAGGTAGTTGGGTACAAAGTGGGAGGGATAAGGGAGGGAGTGACATTTCTTGGACTATACCTTTTGGTATATCTTTGACTTAATCGGGTAAATGTTAAACCTGTTTTTAAAATGTAAAATAAAATCAGTAAGGATAAGGGACCCCTAAGATTAAATTCCCAAAATAAAAAAATGCACCCAAATAAATTTAAAGTGATCTTAATGAGAATGAAAACAGATCAGAATTAACCAGTGAATGAATGTCAGATGGCCTTAGATTTTCTTTATAGAGAGGTTTTTTAACTATAAATTCAAATTCTTTAATAGATATACGGCTATTCAGATGTTCTCTGTTTTCTGTGTCAGTTTTCATAAATTATGTTTTTCAGTGATTTTTTTAATTTGTTCAATTAAGTCAGTATTTCTCAGTCCTTTTTTCATTACTATTCCCTGAAGAATACTTTCCAGACTTTTTTTTCCTAATCAAAATCTATGGAAGTACATAATGCAATGTTTACAGGGATATGAATAGCTTTACATGATCATATAAAAAAGAAGAAAAATTTAAAATCAGAGATCTAAGCTTTTCTTTAATAAGCTAAACAATGAACAGCAAAATTAACCCAAAGTAAGAAGAAAGTAATATAAAGAGCAGATATCAATGAAATAGAAGATTGAATACAACACAGAAAATAAAAATTAATAACAAAACTTGGTTCCATGAAAAGGTCAATAAAATTTATAAATCTCTGATTAGACTGATCAAGAAGAAAAAGAAAACATGTAAGTTAACAATACAGGAATAAGAGGGGATATATCACTACAGATTCTACAATCATGAAAAGAACAACAGAATACCATGGACAATTTTATGCCAATAAATTTGACAAACAAACATGCATTCTCAACTGGCATGATATCATCTCCAAGTGGACAAAAATTGGTTCTTGGAAGTCCAAGAAATCTTAACTTTCTTTATATATAAAACACAGGTGTATAAGTTGGTACATAAATAGGATATATAGCATTATCTAAGACGCTTACTCCTTGGAAGGAAAGTTATGACCAACCTAGATAGCATATTCAAAAGCAGAGACATTACTTTGCCAACAAAGGTTCGTCTAGTCAAGGCTATGGTTTTTCCTGTGGTCATGTATGCATGTGAGAGTTGGACTGTGAAGAAAGCTGAGTGCTGAAGAATTGATGCTTTTGAACTGTCGTGTTGGAGAAGACTCTTGAGAGTCCCTTGGACTGCAAGGAGATCCAACCAGTCCCTTCTGAAGGAGATCAGCCCTGGGATTTCTTTGGAAGGACTGATGCTAAAGCTGAAACTCCAGTACTTTGGCCACCTCATGCGAAGAGTTGACTCACTGGAAAAGACTCTGATGCTGGGAGGGATTGGGGGCAGGAGGAGAAGATGACAACAGAGGATGAGATGGCTGGATGGCATCACTGACTCGATGGACGTGAGTCTGAGTGAACTCCAGGAGTTGGTGATGGACAGGGAGGCCTGGCATGCTGTGATTCATGGGGTCGCAAAGAGTCAGACACGACTTAGCAACTGCACTGAACTGAACTGATGGCATTAAAATTTCACGGGGACAGTGGTGGCTAGGAAAAAAAAAGCCTAAAAAGGATCCTTCAGGGAACAGTAATGAAAAAAGGACTGAGAAACACTGACTTAACTGAAACAAAACAAACAAAAAAAAAATCACTGAAAAACATAAATTACAAAAACTGACACAGAAGAAAAAGAGTATCTGAACAGCCTTATACCTACTAAAGAATATGAATCTGTAACTAAAAACCTCTCCATAAAGAAAATCCAAAGCCATCTGACATTCATCACTGGTGAATTCTAACAAAAACTAAAGAAAAAATAATAGCAACATAATTCAGAAAATAAGATATCAAGTCTCCCCAAATTGATTCAACACAATCCCAACGAAAATCCAAACAAGTTCATTAAACGTAATGTAATAAAAAATTCAGAAATAGATGCACAAATTTTTTTCAATTGATTTCTACCAACAAGCCTTTTCAACAAATGGTACCAGAACAACAGGATATCCATAAGGAAAAAAAAATGAAACCTTAACCCTTATCTCACACTATAGACAAAAATTAACTCAAAATGGAATACATATCTAGATATAAAAGCTAAAACTATAAAAATCCTAGAAGAAAACACAGGTGAAAATCTTTGTAACTGAGGGATAGTCAAATTTTGTTTACATATGACACAGAAAGAAAAAAGTAAATATAAAACTTCTCTTTGTTACAAAAATAAAAAGTACAAAAATAGTTTTTAATTAAAAAAAATTTTAAGTAAAAAAGAAAGAAAAGAAAAAGGTAAGTCACAAAATGGGAGAACATATTCACAATATATATAATCTGACAAAAGACTTGTATCCAAAGTATATGAAATACCTATACTTCATAGTAAGAAAACAAGCCATCTAATTTTATCAATAATGAACAACAGATCTGAAAATTTTGGAATAATCATTAAGCATAAGAAAAGATCATTAATCATGAGGAAAAGGCAAGTTAAAATGAGCTACCACTATATATCAATAGAATGGATAAAATGGAAAAGACTGACATTCTTACAACATGATTATTCATTCTTAATGAAGTCACTAAGTCATCAAGAAAATATTGATGTTGATTATATCCTCTGTGTTCAATTTAAGAGAAGGAAAACCATGTAATAATGCAAAATGAGTTCTTTGTAATATTCAGTCTTTTAAAATATCTTGTATTCCCTAATTAAGAGTCCCTTGGACAGCAAGGAGATCAAACCAGTTAATCTTAAAGGAAATCAACCCTGAGTACTCATTAGAAGGACTAATGCTGAAGTTGAAGCTCCAGTATTTTGGTCACCTGATGCAAATAGAAGACTCATTGGAAAAGTCCCAGATGCTGGGAAAGACAGAGGGCAGAAGAAGAAGGAGTCAGATAATGAGATGGCTGGATGGCATCACTGATACAATGGACATGAACTTGGGCAAACTTCAGGAGATGGTGAGGGACAGGGAAGTATGGTGTGCTGCAGTCCATGAGGTCACAAAGAGTCAAACACGACTAAAGGACTGAACAACATATTTCCTAAAGATTCTGGAGAGATGCAGGCTTTGCTATTACATTAACATGAAAATAAGAACTTAGTAAGGATTCTGTTCTCAACTACATAGACAGGAAACTCCACAGCCAGACTGAGGAAGGAAATGAAAGTCCCTCAGTCACGTCTGACTCTTTGCGACCCCAAGGACTGTATGTAGCCTGCCAGGCTCCTCTATCCATGGAATTCTCCAGGCAATTCTATTGGAGTGGGTTGCCGTTCTCTTCTCCAGGGGATCTTCCCAACCCAGGGATCAAACCCAGGTCTCCCACATTGCAGGCACATTCCTTACCATCTGAGCCACCAGGGAAGCCCCCACAGCCAGACTACCTGGGTTTAATTCTTGATTGCATGCTTTTTTAATTGTAAAATTTTGAGCAGGTTATTTATCCTCTAAACCTGGATACTGGTGCTAGTCTGTGATAATCTCCCTCCCTTTTTTTTCTTTGTGTCTTTTAATCCGCATGACCATATATCTAGAGTAAATATAAACATACTCTTAACATTAGAATTCTCATATAAATACTATGATTTAATAATACTTGTTTTACTTCACACACAAGAAAAACAGAGGTAATAGTATTTAAGTCTGTTACGATGGTTAAATAATACATGAAAAATATTTAGAATAGTACCTGGCACATAACAAGTGTCTAATAACTGTTTATTATTACTCTCAATTAACAAATTATTTACTGTTATTACATTTTATTTAAAGAAATCCAAAACTTCAGATTATTGTTTTTCACTAACAATAACACCTGTCTTCCCAGGTGGCTCATTGGTAAAGAATCCTCCTGCCAATGCAGGAAATGCAGGTTTGATTCCTGGGTCAAGAAGATGCCCTAGAGAAGGAAACAGCAACCCACTCCAGGATTCTTGCCTGGAAGATCCCAAGGACACAGGAGCCTGTCGGGCTACAGTCCATGGGGTCACAAAAGAGTCAGATACAACTAGCAAGTGAACAACAAACAATAACATACAAGCACATAATCTGACAAAGCCACCACTACATATTTACTCTAACCACAATCAGAATTAAAAGGACATTCTTATTCACTAGTTACTGACTCTTAGTTTTTATATAACCATGATCTGAGACTAAAGTCTAATAAACATCACTACTGACTAGGACATATTTTACCTAACCTCTCTACAATATAAGAACCCAACCATTAGAAGAAAGGGAGAAACAAACTGGAATTCCAGCCAGGAGGAAATGTCAGCAAGTGTCAACATTAGAATCTCTAACTGAATTGGCTCAACTAGCTTATCAAATGATTCTGATTATGTTCTTCAAAATTTATGATCTCCCAACATTCAGGTTCAGAGAAGGCAACGGCACCTCACTCCAGTACTCTTGCCTGGAAAATCCCATGGGTGGAGGAGCCTGGAAGGCTGCAGTCCAGGGGTTGCTAAGAATTGGACACGACTGAGCGACTTCACTTTCACTTTTCACTTTCATGCATTGGAGAAGGAAATGGCAACCCACTCCAGTGTTCTTGCCTGGAGAATCCCAGGGACTGCGGAGCCTGGTGGGCTGCTGTCTATGGGGTCGCACAGAGTCAGACACAACTAAAACGACTTAGCAGCAGCAGCAGCAACATTGAGGTTGGCCCACTGAGATGTGTAAACAGGCTGTTAACAATCCAAACAATCCAGAACACAAAAACAGATATAACCTGTAAAAGTTGTGGTTATTTAAAAAGGTTGAGGGGCTTCCTGTGGTCCAATGGTTAAGAATTCACCTTCCTATGCAGGAAATGGGGGTTTGATCCCTGGTTGGGGAAGTAAGATCCCACACGCCACAGGGCAACAACTCCATGTGCCACAACCACTGAGCCTGCGTGCTCTAGAGTCCATACAACAAAATTACAGAAGACCACGCACTGCAATGAAGACCCAGCACAGCCTAAATAAGTAAGTAAACCGAGAGAACAGAACAAATGTTCTGACATAGCACATTTCATGCAACAACAAAAGATAAATTATCTTCCTGCCCAAATCTTTTCCTAAGAACTTTTTTTTGCAAAACAGACATAGCTCTGCAACTGTGATAAACTTAATATATCTACATGTTGCCAGTTACAAGTTTATAAAACACTTTTGAAAGCATCAAGACACTGTGTAGGCACCTGTATACATGTACATTCTCAAACAAAATGATACCACTTCTGGGAGTTTATCCTGAACAATCACTGAAAAGAAAAACTGTGTTATACACAAAAAGATGTTCATTACACTAGAACCTGGGCTTCCTTGGTGGCTCAGTGGTATAAGAATGCAATGCAGGAGATCTGGGTTCAATCCCTGGGTTGGGACGATCCTGTGGAGAAATAAATAGCAACCCACTCCAGTATTCTTGCCTAGAGAATCCCATGGACAGAGGAGCACAGCAGGCTACAGTCCACGGGGTCACAAAGAGTTGGACAGGACTGAGCGGGTAATACACAAACACACACACACACACACACACACACACACACACACACTATAACCTACAAGGTGACTGACTTAAGTTTCCTAAAAACAAAGCCACTGTTAAGTTATATAAGGCATGTTAACTCAAGAGACTCATATGTTATCAAAATACTAATCATGAAGATATATAAAAATGATAAAAGTCTATAAAAGCCATATGAAAATATAATGGAAATTATAGAACCAACTTCTGATTCCACATGTAAGAAACCTGGAAGTAAGTCACCGCTTTGTCCTAAAGAGTAAAAAGCTATTAATAAAGCAACTGAAAAAATCAACAACTCTTCCTGGATCTGTGAGAAAGGAGGGCACAAGGCACATTGCTGCCCCCAAGACAGAGAGAGAAACAAGGGAATACAGGGGGTCATGGCTTATCAGAGCAGAGATTCAAGAGTAAAAACAACACAGAAATCAGTGCCAAGAAAACCTGAACTGTAAGGGACAAATTGCTGGAGGCTTGGTGTGGACAAGTCTGGGAGTTAAAAATTCCAGGGAAAAGGGGGCCCACCAGGTTCTCACAATAAATATAAGAGAAACTTCCTCTTAAATGTCCCAAAGACAGTAGAGGGGAGGAGCTATTTTGAAATTTATCAGGGCACTCTGTTCTTTCCAGCAAGGCTTGCCCTAGGAGAAACTAAGTAATCAGTCTAGGCTAACAGTATAACTGATGTGTGAGAAGGGACATACCAAACTCCAAGGTACTCTAGCCATCCTCTCCCACCTAAAGAGGGAGGAAAAAATTAGAAACACTTGTGAAGTTCACAGACTGAAATAGTGAGAACTAATTAGGGAACTTCCCTGGTGGCTCAGATAGTAAGGAATCTGCCTCCAAGACAGGAGACCCGGGATGGATCCCTGAATCAGGAAGATCCCCTGGAGAAGGAAATGGCAACCCACTCCAGTATTCTTGCCTGGGAAATCCCATGGACAGAGTCGGACACAACTGAGAGACTTTCACTTCACAATCAGGGAACTACAGATACTTCCCTTATTAGCCACACCTAATACCACATTACTAAAGGCCTATTTAGAGTAGTTTCTTTTACCTGATACATCGTGTCTAGCTATCAAAAAAACATTACAAGTCACACTAAAAGGCAAAAACTACGATTTGAAAAGATAGACTATGCATCAGAATCAGACATGGTGCTAATGCTGGAATTATCAGGCTAGAATTTAAAACAATTATGATTAATATAAGGGCTTTAAAGGATAAATTAGAGCACAAACAAGGTCAGATGGGAAATGTAAATAGAGAGATGGAAATCCTAAGAAAGAAACAAAAAGAAATACTAAAGATTAAAAACACTGTAACAGAAATGAAGAATGCTTTGGATGGGTTTATCAGTAGACTGTACACACCTTTAAAAAAGAACCTGAGCTTGAAGACATGTTAATTGAAACCACCAAAACTAAAACATAAAGAGAACAAAGACTGAAAAGGATAAGACAATATTCAAGGACTGTGGAACAACTACAAAAAGAGTAATAAAAACATAATGCAACTGCCAGAAGGATGAGAAAAATAGAAGCGAAAGAATTATGTGAAATAATAATGACTCAGAATTTCCCCAAATTAAGGTCAGATACTAAACTACAGATCCAGGAAGCTTAAGGAACACTAAACCAGGAGATCCCGCAAGACAGAAGAGTAAAATAAGGAGGGCACCTTCCTCCCCACAAATACGTCAAAAACATAGCTGTGTATGGAACAGCTCCTACAGAACACCTTCTGAAAGCTGGCAAGACCCCAGACTTCCAAAAAGGCAAACCAATCTCCACAGAATGAGGTAGGAGAAAAGTTGTAAGAGAAAAAAGAGACAAAGGATTTGGGATGGAGACCTACACCTTGGGGAGGGAGCCATGAAGAAGAAAAAGTTTCTGCACACTTGGAAACCCCCTCACTGCAGAGTTGGAGAAGAGCTTTGGAACCCCAGAGGGGAATGCAGCAACATGTGCTCAGAAGGCAAAATGGAAAGAAATCACCACAGAGATTGTTGCTGACCAGCACTTACCAGCCAAGATGCTGTTGGCATGCCCTGCTGCAGCCAGTATGGGCTGGGTAGAGGGCTTTGGGGGCTGGACCCTAGGGAGAGGACTGGGATTGACCGCTGTGAAGATACTCTGAAGTGGCTAGTATAACACAACTGATGGAGTCCAGGGAGTTAGGCCTGACAGAGAGACAGGAGATCATTGCTGTGGGGATCCCCAAAAACTGTGCACTCACTGACAACAGGACCCAGCCTTCAAGAGTGCCATAGGTGTGACAAGCCCCAGCTATGGACTGAGACCCCAGAGGCAGATACGCTGGCCAGCCACCACCAAAGCCGGCACAAGTGCCAGAGGTGGCACGAGCTGCAAATGCAACTTATGATCCCAGAGAGAGGCACTCAGGCCAACTGGCCACCGTCAAAGCCAGGGCAAGTGCAATAGGCAGGGAACAAATTGCGGCTGCGATCCCAACCCCAAGGTAGCAGCTGCGACCAAGCTGTCAGCAGGCAGAGGTCACAGTCCACACTTTCCTGTGGGCTTATGTGGCTTGGCTCTAACAAGGGACACACAACCAGGGAACAACTATCCTTCAGTTCAGTTCAGTTAAGTTCAGTCACTCAGTCGTGTCCGATTCTTTGCAACCGCATGAACCGCAGCACACCAGGCCTCTCTGTCCATCACCAACTCCCAGATTCCACCCAAGCTCATGTCCATCAAGTCGGTGATGTCATCTAATCATTTCATCCTCTGTCGTCCCGTTCTCCTCCTGCCTTCAATCTTTCCCAGAATCAGGGTCTTTTCAAGTGAGTCAGCTCTTCGCATCAGGTGGCCGAAGTACTGGAGTTTCAGCTTCAACATCAGTCCTTCCAATGAACACCCAGGACTGATCTCCTTTAGGATAGACTGATTGGATCTCCTTGCAGTCCAAGGGACTCTCAATAGTCTTCTCCAACACCACAATTCAAAAGCATCAATTCTTTGGCACTCAGCTTTCTTTATAGTCCAACTCCTACATCCATACATGACCACTGGAAAAACCATAGCCTTGACTAGACGGACCTTTGTTGACAAAGTAATGTCTCTGCCTTTCAACATGCTGTCTAGGTTGGTCATAACTTTCCAAGGAGTAAGCGTCTTTTAATTTCATGGCTGCAATCACCACCCACAGTGATTTTGGAGCCCAGAAAAATAAAGTCAGCCACTGTTTCCACTGTTTCCCCAATCTATTTCCCATGAAGTGATGGGACCAGATGCCATGATCTTTGTTTTCTGAATGTTGAGCTTTAAGCCAACTTTTTCACTCTCCTCTTTCACTTTCATCAAGAGGCTCTTTAGTTTCTCTTCACTTTCTGCCATGAGGGTGGTGTCATCTGCATATCTGAGGTTATTGATATTTCTCCCGGCAATCTTGATTCCAGCTTGTGCTTCTTCCAGCCCAGTGTTTCTCATGATGTACTCTGCATATAATTTAAATAAGCAGGGTGACAATATACAGCCTTGACGTACTCCTTTCCAGATCTGGAACCAGTCTGTTGTTCCATGTCCAGTTCTAACTGTTGCTTCCTGACCTGCATATAGGTTTCTCAAGAGGCAGGTCAGGTGGTCTGGCATTCCCATCTCTTTCAGAATTTTCCACAGTTTATTGTGATCCACACAGTCAAAGGCTTTGGAATAGTCAATAAAGCAGAAATAGGTGTTTTTCTGGAACTCTCTTGCTTTTTTGATGATCCAGCGGATGTTGGCAATTTGATCTCTGGTTCCTCTGCCTTTTCTAAAACCAGCTTGAACATCAGGAAGTTCACGGTTCACGTATTGCTGAAGCCTGGCTTGGAGAATTTTAAGCATTGCTTTACTAGCGTGTGAGATGAGTGCAACTGTGCGGTAGTTTGAGCATTCTTTGGCATTACCTTTCTTTGGGACTGGAATGAAAACTGACTTTTTCCAGTCCTGTGGCCACTGCTGAGTTTTCCAAATTTGCTGGCATGTTGAGTGCAGCACTTTCACAGCGTCATCTTTCAGGATTTGAAATAGCTCAACTGGAATTCCATCACCTCCACTAGCTTTGTTTGTAGTGATGCTTCCTAAGGCCCACTTGGCTTCACATTCTAGGATGTCTGGCCCTAGGGGAGTGTATGAACCACCTCAGACTATAGCAACTTCTCACAGGCCTCTGCTGAAGCAGGTACTCCCCACACACCCCAATAGTGTCTGCCATACCCCTCCATCTCCCCAGCCTGACTGAGAGATGAGCCATAATAAGATGCTATTTTCACCCCCTCTTGTCTTGGCAGGGAACAGACACCAGAGGGTTGCCTACAAGCAGCTGTTACTGGTATTCAGTCACTAAGTTGTGTCTGACTCTTTGTGAATCCATGGACTGTAGCATGCCAGGCTCCTCTGTCCTCCACTATATCCTGGAGTTTGCTCAAATTCATGTCCATTGAGTCAGTGATGTTATCTAACCATCTCATACTCTGTTGCCCCTTCTCCTTTTGCCTTCAATCTTTCCCAGCACCAAGGTCTTTTCCAATGGATTGGTTCTTCTCATCAGGTGGCCAAAGTATTGAAGCTTCAACAGAGGTGGGACCAAAACCAAAGCTAAGCTCCAGGGACTATGTGAACAAAGAGGAAGGGAAGGCACTCTTGCAGCTACAGGTGTAGCAGATTAAATACCTGCTATCAGCCTGAGACTATAGACTTTGGAGCAATGTATGTCAATAAAATGGACAATCTGGAAGAAATGGACAAATTCTTAGAAAAGTGTAACCTTCCAAGACTGAACCAGGAAGAAACAGGAAATATGAACAGACCAATCACAGGCACTGAAATCAAAACTACAATCAAAAATCTTCCAACAAACAAAAGCCCAGGACCAGACCAGATGGCTTCACAGGTGAATTCTACTGAACATTTAGAGAAGAGTTAACATCTATCCTCCTCAAATTCTTCCAGAACACTGTAGAGGAAGAGAAACTCCCAAACTCATTCTATAAGGCCACCATCACCCTGATACCAAAACCAGATGAAGACATTACAAAAAAAGACAATTACAGGCCAATATCACTGACGAACACAGATGAAACAATTCAAAACAAAATTTTAGCAAACAGAACCCAACAACATATTAAAAGGATCATACACCATGATCAAGTGGGGTTTATCCCGGGGCTTCTCCAATATACACAAGTCAATGTGATATACCATATTAACAAACTGAAAGATAAAA
This sequence comes from Bos grunniens, assembly GCF_055505025.1. Taxonomy (NCBI): domain Eukaryota; kingdom Metazoa; phylum Chordata; class Mammalia; order Artiodactyla; family Bovidae; genus Bos; species Bos grunniens. The sequence goes on from NC_141171.1 coordinate 38,480,897, forward strand.
AGTATACCATCATCTCAATAGATACAGAGAAAGCTTTTGACAAAATTCAACACTCATTTATAATTAAAAACTCTCCAGAAAGTAGGCACAGAAGGAACCTACCTAAACATAATAAAGGCCATATACAACAAACCCACAGAAAACATTCTCACTGTTCAAAAACTAAAAGTATTTTCACTAAAATCAGGAACAAGACAAGGGTAATCACTCTCACCATTATTATTCAATATAGTTTTGGAAGTCCCAGTAACAACAATCAGAAAAATAAATAAAAAACATCTAGATTGGAGAAGTTAAAGTAAAACTCTCACTATCTGCAGATGACATGATATTATACATAGAAAACCCTAAAGACGCCACCAGAAAATTACTAGAGCTAATCAATGAATATAGTAAAGTCACAAGATATCAAACACACAGAAATTCCTTGCATTCCTATACACTAACAATAAAAAATAAGAAAGAGAAATTAAACAATTCCATTAACTATTGCAACAAAAAGAATAAAATACCTAAGAGTAAACTTACCTAAAGAGACAGAAGACCTCTATGCATAAAACTATAAGACATGATGAAAGAAATCAAAGATGACACAAACAAATAGAGAGATATAACATGTTCTTGGATTGGAAGAATTAATATTACGATAACACTACCCAAAGCAATCTACAGATTCAATGCAATCCCTATCCAACTCCAATGACATTTTTCACAGAACTAGAACAGAAAATTTCACAATCTGTATGGAAACACAAAAGACCCCAAACAGCCAAAGCAGTCTTGAGAAAAACATACCTGGAGAAATCAACTTTCCTGCCTTCAGACTATACTACAAAGCTACAGTCATCAATACAGTATGCTATTGGCACAAAAGCAGAAATATAGACCAATGGAACAAGATAAAAAGCCCAGAGATAAACCCACACACCTATGGGCACCTTATCTTTGACAAAGGAAGCAGGAATATATACAATGGAGAAAAGACAGTCTCTTCAATAAGTGGTGCTGGGAAAACTGGACAGCTGCATGTAAAAGAATGAAACTAGAACACTTCCTAATATCATACACAAAATAAACTCAAAATGGATCAAAGATTTAAATGTAAGGCCAGAAACTATAAAGTTCTCAGAGGAAAACATAGGCAGTATAGTCTTCAACACAAATTATAGCAAGATCCTATTTGACCTACCTCCTAGAGTAATGGAAATAAAAACAAAAATAACCAATGAGACCTAATTAAAATTAAAAGCTTTTGCACAAGAAAGGAAAGATTAAACAATTTTAAAAGACAACCCTCAGAATGGGAGAAAATAACTGCAAATGAAGCAACTGACAAAGGATTAATCTCCAAAATATATATGCAACTCCTACAGCTCAATATCAAAAAATGAACAGCCCAATCAAAAAATGAGCAGCAGAAACAGGTATTTCTTCAAAGAAGACATACAGATAGCTAATAAACACATGAAAAAATTGCTCAACATCACTTAGAGAAATGCAAATCAAAACTACAATGAGGTATCACTTCATACCAGTCAGAATGACCATCAACAAAAAAACTACAAAAATAAATGCTGGAGAGGATGTGGATAAAAGGGAACCCTACTGCCCTCTTGGTGGGAATGTAAATTGATACAGCCACTATGGAGAACAGTATGGAGATTCCTTAACAAACTAGTAATAAAACTACTATATGACCCAGCGATCCCACTACTGGGCAAATACTCTGAGAAAACCACAATTCAAAATGACACAAGCACCCCAGTCTTCACTGCAGCACTACTGACAATAGCCAGGACAGGGAAGCAACCTAGATGTCCATCAACAGATGAATGGATAAACAAGTTGTGGCATATATATACAATGGCATAATACTCAGCCATAAGAAGTAATGAATTTGAGTCAGGTGTAATGAAGTGGACGAACCTAGAGCGTGTTACACAGAGTGAAGTAAGTCAGAAAGAGAAAAACTAATACTGTATATTATTAACACATATATAAGGAACCTAAAAAATAGTACTGATGAACCTTTTTATTTATTCTCTATGCAGACACAGAGAATAGTCTGGTAGACACAGAGGGGGACAGAGAGGGTAGGACAAATTGAGAAAGTATCACTGACATATATACACTATGCTTATTCACACAGTCCTGTCCAACTCTTTGCAACCCCATGGACTATAGACTGCCCAGCTCCTCTGTCCATGGGGATTCTCCAGGTGAGAATACTGGAGTGGGTTGCCATGCCCTCCTCCAAGGGATCTTCCCAACCCAGGAATGGAACCCTGGCCTCACACATTGCAGGCAGATTCTTTACCGTGTGAGCCACCAGGGAAGCCCATGAATACAGGAGTGGGTAGCCTACCCCTTTATACACTATCAAGTGTAAACAGGTACTAGCAGGAAGCAGCTCTATAACACAGGGAGCCCAGCCTAGTGCTCTGTGATAACCTATTGCGGTGGAATGGTAGGGAGAGACTCAAGACTTTTTATCAAGTCATAAAAATATGACCGATTCATGTTGATGTACGGTAGAGACCAGCACAACACTGTAAAGCCATTATCCTTCAATTAAAAAAAAAAAAAAAACCAACCAGCAAAAATGCACCCCCAAAACTATACCAAGGCATATAGTTTTCAAACTGCTGAAAATCTAAGATAAAGTGCTGACAAAAGCCATAGGGAAAAAACATCTTACCTATACAGCACCAAAGATAAGAGTTACATCTGACTTCTCAGAAACCATTCAAGCAATAGGAAAGTAGAGTAAAATATTGTTGAAAGATGTTCTTTAGACAGAAGGAATATTATCTAGGTCAGACTCAGATCTACATTAACAAAGGAAGAATACCAAAGAAGGAATAATTGAAGACAAAGTAAAAACTTTTATTTTTCTTATTCTTTCTTTGTTCATAGTCTTTAATTGAAATGACAATAAAAGAAATAGCTATTTAAAACAAAATCACGTAGCTGCTTCAGCCTAGATTAAGAGGTGGCACCGGGTGTGGGGTTCACATTCTGGGTGGGCAACTGCAACGCAACCTCAATGATCTGGGGTTTGTCTATGATCCTGGCTGTGTGGTTGCCCTTCTCCATAATCTCAATGCATACCTGTTGGCCTTCACCGTATTTCAGATCAGATCAGATCAGATCAGTCACTCAGTCGTGTCAGACTCCTTGTGACCCCATGAATCGCAGCATGCCAGGCCTCCCTGTTCATCACCAACTCCGGGAGTTCACTGAGACTCATATCCATCGAGTCAGGGATGCCATCCAGCTGTCTCATCCTCTGCCATCCCCTTCTCCTCCTGCCCCCAATCCCTACCAGCATCAGAGTCTTTTCAATGAGTCAACTCTTCACCTGAGGTGGCCAAAGTACTGGAGTTGCAGCTTTAGCATCATTCCTTCCAAAGAAATCCCAGGGCTGATCTCCTTCAGAATGGACTGGTTGGATCTCCTTGCAGTCCAAGGGACTCTCAAGAGTCTTCTCCAACACCACAGTTGAAAAGCATCAATTCTTTGGCGTTCAGCCTTCTTCACAGTCCAACTCTCACATCCATACATGACCACAGGAAAAACCATAGCCTTGACTAGATGGACCTTGGTTGGCAAAGTAATGTCTCTGCTTTTGAATATGCTATCTAGGTTGGTCATAACTTTCCTTCCAAGGAGTAAGCGTCTTTTAATTTCATGGCTGCAGTCACCATCTGCAGTGATTTTGGAGCCCCCAAAAATAAAGTCTGACACTGTTGCCACTGTTTCCCCATCTATTTGCCATGAAGTGATGGGACCAGATGCCATGATCTTCGTTTTCTGAATGTTGAGCTTTAAGCCAACTTTTTCACTCTCCACTTTCACTTTCATCAAGAGGTTTTTTAGTTCCTCTTCGCTTTCTGCCATAAGGGTGGTGTCATCTGCATATCTGAGGTTATTGATATTTCTCCCGGCAATCTTGATTCCAGCTTGTGTTTCTTCCAGTCCAGCATTTCTCATGATGTACTCTGCATATAAGTTAAATAAACAGGGCGACAATATACAGCCTTGACGTACTCCTTTCCAGATTTGGAACCAGTCTGTTGTTCCATGTCCAGTTCTAACTGTTGCTTCCTGACCTGCATATAGGTTTCTCAAGAGGCAGGTCAGGTGGTCTGGCATTCCCATCTCTTTCAGAATTTTCCACAGTTTATTGTGATCCACACAGTCAAAGGCTTTGGCATAGTCAATAAGGCAGAAATACATGTTTTTCTGGAACTCTCTTGCTTTTTCCATGATTCAGCGGATGTTGGCAATTTGATCTCTGGTTCCTCTGCCTTTTCTAAAACCAGCTTGAACATCTGGAAGTTCACAGTTCATGTATTGCTGAAGCCTGGCTTGGAGAATTTTGAGCATTACTTTACTAGCATGTGAGATGAGTGCAATTGTGTGGTAGTTTGAGCATTCTTTGGCATTGCCTTTCTTTGGGACTGGAATGAAAACTGACCTTTTCCAGTCCTGTGGCCACTGCTGAGTTTTCCAAATTTGCTGGCATATTGAGTGCAGCACTTTCACAGCATCATCTTTCAGGATTTGAAATAGCTCAACTGGAATTCTATCACCTCCACTAGCTTTGTTCATAGTGATGCTTTCTAAGGCCCACTTGACTTCACATTCCAGGACGTCTGGCTCTAGGCCAGTGGTCACACCATCGTGATTATCTGGGTCGTGAAGATCTTTTTTGTACAGTTTTTCTGTGTATTCTTGCCACCTCTTCTTAATATCTTCTGCTTCTGTTAGATCCATACCATTTCTGTCCTTTATCGAGCCCATCTTTGCATGAAATATTCCTTTGGTATCTCTGATTTTCTTGAAGAGATCTCTAGTCTTTCCCATTCTGTTGTTTTCCTCTATTTCTTTGCATTGATTGCTGAAAAGGTTTTCTTATCTCTTCTTGCTATTCTTTGGAACTCTGCATTCAGATGTTTATATCTTTCCTTTTCTCCTTTGCTTTTCACTTCTCTTCTTTTCACAGCTATTTGTAAGGCCTCCCCAGACAGCCATTTTGCTTTTTTGCATTTCTTTTCCATTGGGATGGTCTTGATCTCTGTCTCCTGTACAATGTCACAAACCTCATTCCATAGTTCATCAGGCACTCTATCTATCAGATCTAGTCCCTTAAATCTATTTCTCACTTCCACTGTATAATCATAAGGGATTTGATTCAGGTCATACCTGAATGGTCTAGTGGTGTTCCCTACTTTCTTCAATTTAAGTCTGAATTTGGCAATAAGGAATTCATGGTCTGAGCCACAGTCAGCTCCTGGTCTTGTTTTTGCTGACTGTATAGAGCTTCTCCGTATTTGGGGGACTTTATCTCTGCACAGAACTGAGCTACTTGCTCACACAGTAAACAGATCAGGAGGCCTCTTGACATCTCCGGACAGGTCCCATGCATAAGGCCAAACACATTTCCTCAGGCCTTGCTCACAGCTGCCATCTTGGCCAGGATAGGAAGCTTATGAATCACAAAGGACACCTTGTTTCTCTGCTGTTTGGCCAGGTTCTGTGCGTGGCCCAGAATCCCAAAGCCTGTGATGTTGGTGGCCGCATGGGCATTTAATGTACACATGAGTCCTGACACTGTCCTGTTGAGCCTGGCCATGTTCATCATTGCCTCCTGGTACTCCAGCTCCACATCCTCCTAGGGAATCACTAGCTTGATTTTATTCCATTTCTCAGGAATGTCCAGCCACTGGTGCATGGCCATGATCACTTGCATCCCCAAACGTTTTGTCAGCACAAGCACACCCAGCACTGCATTATCTGGCATGATAAATCCGTTGGGATGGCAGACAGTTGTATCCACAACAACCCATGGGTTTAGCAATCCAGAGGTTTAGCTCTGTTTGGCCACCCATTATAGACGTTCCCACCTCCTCTGCTGCATCTTTAAAACCCTGTATATTTAGGTGCATTACTTTATCCCTTTCCCTGTTGGTCATTTTATGACTGATTCCAAGAAGCATCAGCATGTTGTCACATTCTGTGCCCCACATGACACAGAGGTCACTAAGGACATTGGCATAGGCTATCCTGCCCATCATATAAGGGTCAGCGACCATGGGCTAAATGTAATCTGCAGTTTGAACCAAGGGAAGACTGCCATGCCTCAGAGGAAAGACACAAGTGTCCATCCCAATGCTAAGTCTTGGCATATCTGCTACAAGAAACTGTTCTTCTTGGAAATGGTTCTCCTGTAAGGACTCCAGCAATTTCTGCAGGACATCTTAGAGGCCTTTGAAGCCAGAGCCCTTCAGTTAAGTGAACCTAGTTAACCAGAAGCTGTTTTCCAATTCATAACTTTTCCGATTAAAGTACTCCCGCTCAGACATGGTTCTTGAGCCCACACACCTCACTGTTGGGCTCCTCCCGTCCCTCTCCTATGAGGCTGGTTTCTTTATAGATTCACCGGTTTGCTTTGCGTCCTCCGCCTCCTCCCACAAACAGGACTCTGTCACTCCCACAACGTACCAGGCATGGTACCTTAACAAATTTAAAGCAAGAGAAATCATGCAATGTCTGCTCTCAGACCACAATGAAGTTAAACTAGAAATCAATTAGAAAAATAACAGGAAAATCTCAAAATAAATGGAGATTAAGCAACATACCTTAAATAACTCATGGCTCAAGGAAGAAATCTCAAGAGAAATATAAAAATACTTTGAATCAAATGAAAATGAAAACACAACTTATCAAAATTTCTGGGATGCAGCAAAAGCAATGCTTAGAGGGGATTTATAGCATTGAGTGCATACACTGGGAAAAAAGATCTAAAATCAATCATCTAACCTTAGGGAACCAGAAAAAAAAAATAAAACGAGAGAGAGCAAATTAAATACAAAGTAAGCAGAAGAAAAAATAATAAAAACTACAGCAGAAATCAATGAAATGGAAATTGAGAAGTGAATAGAGAAAATGAACCAAAACAAAAACTGATGTATTTTTTTTTAATCAATAACATTGATGAACCACTAGCTAGGCTGACTAAACAAAGAGAGGACATAAATTTCTAGTATCAGAAATGAAAGAGGGGACATCACTACAGACCTCTTGGAGATTAAAAGAATAATAAAGGAATACTATGAACAACTTTCGGAGAAGGCAATGGCAACCCACTCCAGTACTCTTGTCTGGCAAATCCCATGGATGGAGGAGCCTAGTAGGCTGCAGTCCAGGGGGTCACTAGGAGTTGGACACAACTGAGCAACTTCACTTCCACTTTTCACTTTCATGCATTGGAGAAGGAAATGGCAACCCACTCCAGTGTTCTTCCCTGGAGAATCCCAGGAACAGGGGAGCCTGGTGGGCTGCCATCTCTGGGGTCACACAGAGTCGGACACAACTGAAGCGACCTAGCAGCAGCAGCAGCATGAACAACTTTATGTCCACAAATTGATAACCTCAACGGAACAGATCAATTTTCTTGAAAGACACAATCTGCCAACACTCACATTAAAAAAAAAAAAAAGACAGTCTGACTATACCTATTAAAGAAATAGAATTCATAATTAACCTTGCACAACAAAAAGCAACAGGCCCAGGTGGATTCACTAATAAATTCTACCAAACATTTAAGGAAGAAATTATACAAATTCTCTACAATCTGTTTCAGAGTATAGAAGCAGAGGGAATACTACGTAAGTTATTCCATGTGACCACATTAACCCTAACACTAAAACTAGACAAAAATGTTACAAGAAAAGTACAGACCAATATATCTCATGAACACAGATGCAAAACTTAACAAAATATTAGCAAATTGAACCTAACAATACATAAAAAGAATTATACACCATGACCAAATGGAATTTATCCCAGATGTGCACGCTAGTTCAACATTCAAAAATTAATCAACATAATGCAATGCATAAACAGAATGAAAAAGAAAAATCACATGATCATATTCAATAGATTCAGAAAAAGCAGCGAATAAAATCACTCATCCATGATAAAACCTCTCGATAAATTAGGAATAGAGAATTTTCTCAATTTGATGGAGAATAATGGTTTTAGACAAGGCAGAGGAACCAGAGATCAAATTAACAACATCTGCTGGACCATGGAAAAAGCAAGAGAGTTCCAGAAAAATATCTATTTCTGCTTTATTGACTATGCCAAAGCCTTTGACTGTGTGGATCACAATAAACTGTGGAAAATTCTGAAAGAGATGGGAATACCAGACCACCTGACCTGCCTCTTGAGAAACCTGTATGCAGGTCAGGAAGCAACAGTTAGAACTGGACATGGAACAACAGACTGGTTCCAAATAGGAAAAGGAGTTCGTCAAGGCTGTATATTGTCACCCTGCTTATTTAACTTATATGCAGAGTACATCATGAGAAATGCTGGACTGGAAGAAACACAAGCTGGAATCAAGATTGCCGGGAGAAATATCAATAACCTCAGATATGCAGATGACACCACCCTTATGGCAGAAAGCGAAGAGGAACTAAAAAGCCTCTTGATGAAGGTGAAAGTGGAGAGTGAAAAAGTTGGCTTAAAGCTCAACGTTCAGAAAACGAAGATCATGGCATCTGGTCCCATCACTTCATGGGAAATAGATGGGGAAACAGTGGCAACAGTGTCAGACTTTATTTTTTGGGGCTCCAAAATCACTGCAGATGGTGACTGCAGCCATGAAATTAAAAGACGCTTACTCCTTGGAAGGAAAGTTATGACCAACCTAGATAGCATATTCAAAAGCAGAGACATTACTTTGCCAACCAAGGTCCATCTAGTCAAGGCTATGGTTTTTCCTGTGGTCATGTATGGATGTGAGAGTTGGACTGTGAAGAAGGCTGAACGCCAAAGAATTGATGCTTTTGAACTGTGGTGTTGGAAAAGACTCTTGAGAGTCCCTTGGACTGCAAGGAGATCCAACCAGTCCATTCTGAAGGAGATCAGCCTTGGGATTTCTTTGGAAGGAATGATGCTAAAGCTGCAACTCCAGTACTTTGGCCACCTCAGGTGAAGAGTTGACTCATTGAAAAGACTCTGATGCTGGGAGGGATTGGGGGCAGTAGGACAAGGGGACGGCAGAAGATAAGACGGCTGGATGGCATCCCTGACTTGATGGATGTGAGTCTCAGTGAACTCCGGGAGTTGGTGATGGACAGAGAGGCCTGGCGTGCTGCAATTCATGGGGTTGCAAAGAGTCGGACACGACTGAGCAACTGAACTGAACTGAACTGAATCTATAAAGAAAAACATATAGCTAACATCATACTAAAAGGAAAAAACTCAAAGCATTCCCATTATAAATAGGAAAAAGGCTACGATGGCCCTCTCATCACTCCTTTTCAACATTGTACTGGACATACCAGCTAACGTGATAAGACAAGAAAGGGAAATAAAAGGCATACAGACAAGGAAGGGAAAAAGTAAAACTGTCTTTGTTCACAAATCACACTATCATCTAAGTAGAAAATCCAACAGAATCAACAAAATTCCTAGAAGTAATTATACTAAGGTTATGATATACAAGAATAGTAGTCAATCACATTCCGTATACCAGAAATGAACAAGTGTAATTTGAAATCTGATGCTTTCCAGGTGGTGCAATGGTAAAGAATACATCTGCCACTGCAGCAGATGCAATAGACACAGGTTCAATCTCTGAGTCAGAAAGATCCCCTGGAATAGGAAATGGCAACCCATTCTAATATTCTTGCCTAGAAAATTCCATTGACAGAGGAGCCTGGTGGGCTATAGTCCAGGGGTTGCAAAGAGTCAGGCACTACATGCACACATGAATTTGAAATTTAAAACAATACCATTTACACTGGTAATAAAATAACGTACAAGATCTATATGAGGAAAGCTATAAAACTCTGATTAACAAAGTCAAGTAAAAATTACCTAACTAAAGGGATTCCATATCATGGAATAGAGAGACTTATATAATGTCAAGATACCAATTTTACAAACCTGATCTGTAGATTCAATATAATCGAAATAAAAATTCCAGTAATTTTGTAGATACAAAAAAACTCATTCTAAAGTTTATATGGAGAGAAAGAAATGGCAACCCACTCCAGTGCTCATGCCTGGGTAATCCATGGACAGAGGAGCCTGACGGGCTACAGTCCATGGGGTCACAAAAAGTCAGATACAACAGAACAACTAATCAACAACAACAAAAGCAAACCACCTACTCCAACCAGTGCAGCCCCACACCCCCAACCCACCAAACTAAACATTGGACTGAAATGAAAATACTGCTTTTGCTAAGACATCAATGAAACGATTGGATTAAGTTGAGCAATTATGTCAGAAGAAGGTATGGTCATCTGGAGAGCTGGCCGGTCCTGGTACATGCTCTCTGGAGTTTGTCTCCCAAGAGAAATGTGGTCTCAGACAAAGGCACTGACCACTGCTCTGCCTCCATCAGGTCCACACACACATACATGTCAGCTTGAGATAAACTCATATCAAATACTTACTTTCATTCACTGAACCTGAGTATGATGATTAATAGTCCTTGTTTGAATAAAGACTCACCCACTTAGTGGTTGGCTAATCTTACAAAAGTCACTTAATTGGTCTCAGCCTGTTTCTTCTTCTCTAAAATGGGGGATAATCTTAAATAGAGCTACCAGTTCTTAATGTTCAATAAATATTTATAAAGCCCCCACTATACGCCAAGTATATGGTTGAATTTTTTTTTTAAGATTTTGCATGTAAAAAGAAGCTGATTCCAGTCTGGCCCAGAGTAAACCTAATTTTCACTACTAAGAATGTGTCTCTTCCACATTCCATAGGCAATGTTCATTTGTCAGCCAACGGAAAACCATCAGCAGCAACTTTTGCCCCCAGAATTGTGATATTCTGTTTAAAAAGTGTGGTCTATTTTTTTTTCCCCTTCTATACTTAATAGAGCCTCATATAATATCAGAGCTGGAAAGAATCTTAAAAGTCATCCAGGCCAGCTTTCTGCCTACCTGGCCAAGTGGCCCACCCTATCTTTGGACAGCTCAGCTAGTAGACAATTCTTTCTTAAAACAAAATCATCTTCCTGTGGTCTGTGTCCTAGTTCTGCCCTCTAAATCATCTCAGGAAAAAAGCTGCATTTTCTGTCTCCCTTATCACAGTCCTTTTTGTGTATGTGGAGACCTCTCTCACTCCTTTGTCAGAAATAAATCTTTTATCCAGGCTCAGATAAAAAGTAATAACAACTATTTCAATCTAATTTCTTTTCCAAAGGAAACATCTTTATTAAGATGATGGGAATTGTCTGCCCACTTAAATCTTTACATATTTTATTGACTAATATAAATTAAGACATTCAAAATGAAAAAAACAAAAGTTTATATGGAAGGGCAAAAGATCTGGAATAGTCAACACAATATTGAAGGAAAGGAACAAAGCAGGAGGACTGATGCTACCTGACTTTAAAACCTACTACACATAAAGCTTCTTTACTGTCTGAGCTACTAGGTAACACCAGTGGTAAAGAACTCACCTGTCAAGGCAGATTTAAGAGACCTGCGTTTGACCCCTGGAGAAAGGCATGGCAATCCACTCCAGTATTCCTGCCTGGAGAATCCCATGGACAGAGGAGCCTGGTGGGCTACAGTCCATGAGATCACAAAGTGTCAGACACAACTGAGTGACTAATACACAATCATAGTTGAGGCAGGAGATAGATGAGCCCCAGGTCAGCAATCTACAACTGGCCTCCTGTTCATATCTCCTAGGGCCGGTCATTCATTACCAGCCCCTATTTACATTTCTTGAAGTAAGAGACAAATGGGCTCCAGGACTACATATTTATGACTGGACTCCTATTTATATTTCAAGATCTATACCTCAATATAAAAACCAATAAGAACAGGGTAAATAACTGGACATTGGGCAGTTTTAGGGCAGGGACAGAGTGGGACTAAAACCTGTTAAAAGATTAAGAGGTCACACACTCCCCCATCTTTAGGGCAAAGGAGACACTATGCATACGCAAAAATCCTTCATGAGGTCAAAAGGGCAGGGGACGCCAGACCAAAGTAAGCCTTGCCACCCCCTTCCATAAGCCTTTTCGGTGGGATCCATTTTAACTGAAAGGTCTGTACACACCCAGGGGAGGGTTAGGACAGGTCAGGTGTGGAAAAAGAAACTAGATAATTGGCTAAAGAAGACTAGGAAGAACTGTCCTATATAAATGACTTAACAGCCTATTTTCTGTGCTCCTCACTATGGGGGACACCCACACCCCTTCTCTCCAGGTGCATCTCTGCCTTGCTTCTATCTTAACAAACTGTTTCTCTGTGTGCTCCTCCCACTTGTTCTTATGCTATGTCTCTAATAATAAACTTTATACCTGGATTTAAAAAAACAGTCTTTGTCTCCATGATAAATGCATCTTTCACTGGGGACAAAGATCCAGGAAAAAAAATAGCCTCTAGCCTTTGCTGGTCTGGACTCCTGGTTTTTATCCATGTTGCCCAGGTTCAGTTCCTGGGCAGGGAATTAAGATCTTACTTCACGCCACTGCTCACTGCTGCCTCATGGAGATCACAGTGACAGCCACCTCTAGATATACCACAATGATTTAGCAACAACAACAATTATGGTTAATTTTATAAGGCTGAGAATTATACTTTAAATCACCTAAATTCAAATTAAAAGTGAAAAAAATTCTGCTTTATCTTCAATGTTTTATAATAATCTCAGCTAGTTAACATACTTTTTAACAAGTTCACTGAAATACGTAAACATCTCACATGATATTAAAATGCAAAAATACAGTCATTATTAAATAACTTCACAATTGAGTAACAAAGTCAGAAGAGAAAAAACTTACAATAAATAATTTTTGTGATATTGTGATTTATAATAATATATACTGAATCTTGGCACCTGACACAGAGCTTCTAATAATCCTGGAATTTCCTAACAACTCCTAACAGCTCCTAACAACTGGAATTTCCTAAATGAAAAGAGCAATAAAGATATCTTTTGTTATTAATAACAATTCCCTTTTAGGCACACCGGAGATTCTATTAATGAACTTAATTTTGGAAAGCCCCTAAGGATGGGGGCTGGTTGCCAGGGAAACCAACCAAGCTACTAGAGGATTAGAACTTTTATTCCAACTCCCCAACCTCCAGGGAAGGAAGAGCGACTGGCTGGAAGTTGGACCAATCACCAATGAACAATGATTTAATCAATCATACCTGTATAATGAAGCCTTCATAAAAAACCTGAACTATAATGTTTGGTGAGCCTCCAGGTTGGTGAACATGTACAGGGACCGAGAAGGTGACATACCTGGGTAGGTCAAGGAGGTCCCAGGTCTCCTATATCTTGCCCTATATCTTCAATCTTGCTGTTACTGAGTTACATCCTTTATAATAAAAGTGAAAGTGAAGTTGCTCAGTCATGTCCAACTCTTTGCGATCCCGTGGATTGTAGACTACCAGGCTCTTTAGTCCATAGGATTCTCCAGGCAAGAATACTGGAGTGGGTTGCCATTTCCTTCTCCAGTGGATCTTCCCGACCCAGGGATTGAACCAGGGTCTCCTGCATTGTAGGCAGACACTTTACAGTCTGAGCCACAAAGGAAGTCAATCTGGCTGTTACTGAGTTATATCCTTTATAATAAACCAGTCATCTAATAAGTAAACTGTTTCCCTAAATTCTGAGAGCCATTTTGGCAAATTAATTGAACACAAAAAAGGGGTCACAAGAACCTCTGATTTATAGCCAGTGGATCAGAAGCACAGGTAACAACCTGGACTTGCAATTGTCATCTAAAAGAAGGAGAACTCACACAGAACTAAGCCTTTAGCTTGTGGGATCTGACAGTGTCATATTTCCATAAACTGTAGGGTACCCAGTGTCCAAAGAGTTGGAGAAGTACTTTGTAAAGGGGAGAAAAAAAAAACCTTACACATCTGATGACCAGAATAAAGTGCTGAGAGTAGAGCAGACACTTAGAATTTTAGTGATCAAAACAGTAACACCATTATTGGAGCCACTAAGTGATTTTCTTTTTTTTTTTTTTCACTAAGTGATTTTCTACGTGTTATCTTCATTTTATTGATGAGGTAACAGCAGTAGGCTGTAGTGGCTTGCCTAAAGTCCACACAGTAAGTGGAAGGAAGGGTTCAAAACCAAGTGTGCCTAACTCTGAAATGGCACATTCTTAATTTCAACACGCTGCCTTTAATAATCAATTGTATACACTCTAGGTAACTGTGATCCCACAAATTTTAATGGAATCCTGAATTACCAAGAACCACACACATTCTTATTCAGAGAAACCTTTTCTTAATGAAGAAACTAGTGTCAATTCTATGACTGCTGAAACTTCCAAACCATTCTCAACACAAAAATGAAAACATACGTGCAATTTTTCTTTTAGCCAAACACTTTGCTCTATTTGACTGTTTTGCCTTCGTTTTCTGCAATCCATTTTCCTCCTTTGGCTCCTGTTGCAAAACAAGAAACATGAACAGGTTGATTGGCATTAAAAGTAGTACTCTTTCTACCTTCCTCTACAGCTAACAGAGGCCACTAAACCTCTAAAGAATCAGTGTTTTTGTAAATGTTTTGTAACATTCTTTGTAAATGTTCAAAGAAAACATCAGAAAAAGATCTTTACGGTAGAAAAAGAAAAATGTAGATTCAGAACCAATAAAAATAAAAAACTGTAATATACAGATATAATTATGTCATATTCAAGCTCATACAAAAACTGACCCATCTGTAAAATACCAGCAAGTATGCACCCAAGTTCAGAGAAAGCTCGATTCAATGTTTCAAAGTCAGTAATAAAGTTTAAGCCCAGTGCATACTCACTTCTTTTAAATCAGTGCTTTAAAAAGCAACAGAACAATCAGGGAAAAGTATGTAACATATTTATCAGATAAAGGTCTAATTTTCCTTATATATAAAGAGCTCTTACAAATCAACACAAAGCACCTCCCACAGGCAAAAAATATGTTAAGACACTTCACAGAAAAACATACCACAAAGAGCTTGTATGTATATGGAAATGCAATTCACAACAATTATATAGGTATCTTTTTTTAATCTATACCAATGGTAAAAATGAAAACATTTCATAAAATATTTATTGTGAGGAAACAAGTACCATAGGTTGGATAAAATGGATGCAAATCACTATTCTGTGCATCTGGAACTAATATAGTGTTGTGGGTAAATTATACTTCAATTACAGTGTGTGTGGGGTGGGACGAGGAGAAAATGCATCAAAATGCTAATGGTGGTCATCTCTACAGGGTGGGGATTGTGGGTGGTTGTGATTTTTTAGTTTAGGCTTTTACGTGTTTCTAACTGTCCACAATCAACAGGTATTGCTTGTAAAATTAAGATAAAAACAATAAATGTCATTAAAAATGAAAAAAAAAAAAGAATACAGGCAAAGATGATCCCATAAATATATAACTGGGATCTCTGAAGAAGAAAACAAACAATGAAACAAACTGACATTAAGATTATAATAAATAAAATTTACAAGGGAAAAAAGGCAGAGGATGAGATGGTTCGATGGCATCACCGACTCAATGGACATGAGTTTGAGCAAGCTCTGGGAGTTGGTGATGGAAAGGGAAGCTTGGCAAGCTACAGTCCATGGGGTTTCAAAGAGTCGGACATGACGGAGCAATTGAACTGAACTGACATATTGAAAGTTCACTCTGACCAATCAGTTTCCTAACACATACACATAATATACCTATCTCACCTTGAAGAAAAATTTTTAGCATTCAGACTAACAAAAAGGACTAGTCACTTAACAAAAAAAGGAAAATAAATCAGACTTACCAAACATAACATACAAAGCAAAAATCAAGAAGGCAGCATTTTAAAGAAACTCAAGGGAAAAAAGAAAATTTTAAACCAAGGACGTTGGATCCTATTAAGCAGTCTTTCAGATATCAAGACTACAGAAAAACAGTATCAAAAACATAACTTAGGAAATAATATAGTCACAAGACCTACTTGACAAATCTAGTAAAAATCAAGCACTATTCAACTAAAAAATGATTAGAAAAAACCAAAAGAATTGATAGTAAATATTTAACATATTTAATTTTAGAACTAAGACTAAAACAAAAGTAGAGATAAGAATAGAAGAAAACATGTAAATGTTATATGCAGAAATGACACACCTAATAAATGAGAGAAATCAGAAATGGAAAGTAAAATAAGTTCATTTTCTACTGCATGCACTATAAGTGAAAGTCAAAGGATACTATTTACAACCGACAAACCAGACTACAGAAAGCTAAATTAAAAAAAAAAGGAAGGAACTATGAAAAGCATTTATATAAACTCTAAAAAAAGACATACCAAAATATATGCCAAAAGCAGAGTCAAAAATCAAAGAATATAGAAAAAGAAATAAAATTAATATAACAAAAAATTAAACTCAACGCTATGAGACTGGGTTATAACAAAGTGATCCAGAATGGCCGAAAATGAAAGATCTAGAAGATAACAGTAATTGTGTGCGCATGCTCAGTCACTTAGCTGTGTCTGACTCTTTGTGACCCTGTGGACTGTAGCCAGCCAGGCTCCTCTGTCTATGAGATTTTCCAGACAAGAATACCGGAGTGGGTTGCCATTTCCTCTTTCAGGAGATCTTCCCAACCCAGGAATCTACCCTGCATCTCCTGCACTGGATTCTTTACCACTGAGCCACCTACCTAAATTGACTCTCTCCATATATCTTCCCAGAAAAAAACACAAAACCAACAGGGCTTCCCAGGTGGCACTAGTGGTAAAGAACCTGCCTGCCAATGCAGGAGGCGCAGGAGACCTGGATTCCATCCCTGGGTCAGGAAGATTCCCTGGAAGAGGAAATGGCAACCCACTCCAGTATTCTTGCCTGGAAAATCCCATGGACGGAGAAGCCTGATGGACTACAATCCATGGGGTTACAAAGAGTTGGACACGACTGAAGCAACTTAGCATGCAATAAGGACCAGAAATAACACCACCTATGACCAATGCCTTCAACATTATTAGGAGACAAAACATACCACAGAATTCAAATAACCAGTAAGCAGAGAAACAGCAAATTCTAACAGTGCTATTGCAAGTCTATGAATAAACAGAACAAAGAAAGAGAAGGCTTAAGAGACTATATGAAAAATAAGAAAAAGAAATGAAAAACTTAAGAACACAGACAAAACCACCTTCAAAATTAGAATGTCTGACACTAAGACCAAACAATGGTCCAAGACCTGGTATTTCACATAATCAGCTATATCTTAAAGGGCTTGAAAGTGAGAGGAACAAAAGTGGCAACCTCAAAGACGTACTACCAATGGAAAAGAGGAAGATACACAAAAAAGAGATGGTACCCCCTCAGATTTCATAAAAGAAAAAGAAAGGAGGAAAAAAATGACAGGTCCTGAAGAAAAAAAATAAACATGCCAACCTCTCTTCTAATATCAACAATACCATCCATAAAAAAAACTAAAATGAAGTACACTAAAAAGCTTTTGTCCAGTAAATATAAGAATAAAAAAAGAAATTTCAAACCAAGCAACTATAAAACAGAAAGAGAAAATGTAAATAAAACATTTAAGTTTATCCCAGAAAAGGAAATTAACACATCCCAAACAAATTTTAAAGAATCATCTACAGATTAAGAAAAGCCTAGAATCAGAAAACTCAAACCATAAACCAACAAGAAAAGGAACAAATAAATTGAAACTTGATAAAACCAAAACTGAAAATAGATAAAACCATCTCAAAAAAGAAAAATGGGGACTTCCCCAGTGGTCCAGGAGCTAGGACTCTGAGCTCCCAATGCAGGGGGCCCAGGTTTGATCCCTGGTGCATGCCTCAACTAAGACTCTGCATGCTGCTGCTGATCTGGAATGCTCCACACTGTTCTCCATAGTAGTTGTATCCATTTACATTCCCACCAATAATGCAAGAGGGTTCCCTTTAAAAAAAAGGTGGGGGAGGGGGTCTCCAAAGGAAAACAGATTCAAGTAAAAATCTGAAACAGCCACTAAAGAAATACAAGAAAACAATGAGAAAATGAAAGGAATAAGCTACAAGATACACTGTTCTGAGAAAAGAACAAGATGCAAATAGATATGCAACATTTCACATAAAAAGAAGCAGAATTAAGAAAACATGAATGGGGACTTCCCTGGAGTCCAGTGGCTAAGACTCTGTGCTCCCAGTACCGGGGGCCTGGGTTTGATCCCTGGTCAGGGAACTAGATCCCTCAAGTCACAACAAAGATCGAAAATCCCATGTGCCACAACTAAGATGCAGTACAACAGTCAGAAAACTAAGATCAAGCCATCCGGTCCCATCACTTCATGGGAAATAGATGGGGAAACAGTGAAAACAGTGTCAGACTTTATTTTGGGGGGCTCCAAAATCACTGCAGATGGTGACTGCAGCCATGAAATTAAAAGACACTTACTCCTTGGAAGGAAAGTTATGACCAACGTAGAGAGCATATTCAAAAGCAGAGACATTACTTTGTCAACAAAGGTCCATCTAGTCAAGGCTATGGTTTTTCCAGTGGTCATGTATGGATGTGAGAGTTGGACTGTGAAGAAAGCTGAGCACCGAAGAATTGATTTGAACTGTGGTGTTGGAGAAGACTCTTTAGTCCCTTGGACTGCAAGGAGATCCAACCAGTCCATTCTAAAGGAGATCAGTCCTGGGTGTTCATTGGAAGGACTGATGCTAAAGCTGCAACTCTAATACTTTGGCCACCTCATGCGAAGAGTTGACTCACTGGAAAAGACCCTGATGCAGGGAGGGATTGAGGGCAGGAAGAGAAGGGGATGACAGAGGATGAGATGGCTGGATGGCATCACCGGCTCGACAGTCATGAGTCTAAGTGAACTCTGGGAATTGGTGATGGACAGGGAGGCCTGGTGTGCTGTGATTCATGGGGTCGCAAAGAGTCGGTCACGACTGAGTGACTGAACTGAACTGCCAAATAAATAAATATTTAAAGAGAGAGAGAAAAAACATGAATGGGCTTATTTTTGCTTTAAAGCAATGCTGTAAGAATAAAAAAAAAAAATCAATGAAATTGGTTATCAGTGGTGTAAAGGATGTGGAATAATAGGGTGTATAGAATGGAGAAGCAAGATAACTTGAGTGTATATCTTTCTCTATACATTTAATTTATTCAATAAAGCAATTTTCTATATAATGCAAAAATAAAATTAAATCAACAAGAATG
The DNA here is from genome assembly GCF_055505025.1 of Bos grunniens. NCBI lineage: Eukaryota > Metazoa > Chordata > Mammalia > Artiodactyla > Bovidae > Bos > Bos grunniens. The sequence continues at coordinate 38,500,122 of NC_141171.1, forward strand.
GGAAGAAAACAAAGAACCAATGCAAAAACAATCAGTTGGATGGTACCTTTTAAAGTACCTCAGTAACTTTATTACAGATAAATAATCTAACCACATCTATTTAAAAAAGAGATTCTCAGACTGTATAAAATTAGAAACCTCAAACCGTGTGCTACCTACAAGAAATCCAAATAAAATATAAACAAATACCTAGGTTAAAAGTTAAAATACCAACAAATGGTGCTGGAAAAACTGGATATGCACAAGCAAAAAAGAAGTCAGATCCCTATTTTATACCATACACGAAAGCTAATAACGCAAAATCAATCAAAGACCTAAATATAACACTTAAAATTTTAAAACTCTTAGAAGAAAATATGGGGAAGGAAATGGGAACCCACTCCAGTATTCTTGCCTGAAAAATTCCATGGACAGCAGAGCCTGGCAGCCATAATGCATGGAATCACAAAGAGTTGGACATGACTGAGCACACACAGAAGAAAACATTGGGGAAAAGCTTCATGACATGGAAGATTTCACATGACTTTTTGGATGTGACGCTAAAGCACACGCAGTAATACAAAAACCAGATAAACTGGACTAAATTTAAAACTACTCTGCATAAAAAAACTATCAACAGAGTACAAAGGCAACCTATGGAATGGGAGAAAATATGTGCAAATCATATATCTGACAAGGCGCTAACTGTCCACAATATATAAAGAACCCCTACAATTCAACGGGCATTTCTGTAGTGTAGCGATTATCACATTCACCTTATACACAAAAGGTCCCCGGTTTGAAAACAGGCAGAAACATGTTTAGGGCTTCTCTGATAGCTCAGTTGGTAAAAAATCTGCTTGCAATGTGGGAGACCTGGGTTCGGAAGATCCCCAGGCTACCCACTCTGGTATTCTGGCCTGGTGAATTCCATGGACTGTAGAGTCAATGGGGTCGCAAAGAGTTGGACACGACTGAGCAACTTTCACCATTCAACAACAATATGTATGTGAATATATATAATCTAAAAATGGTTAAAATCCTAAATTATGTTACGTATATTTTACCACTACATATACACACACACACACGCCATCTCATACCATACACAAAAATTATTTCAAAATGGAACAAAGACCAAACTGTAAGAGCTAAAATTAGAAAACTCTTAGGGATCAACTTCATGACTTTAGATTTGGTAATAATTCTTTAGCTACAACACCAAAAGCATTAAATAACCAAAGGGAGAAAAAAAAGGTAACTTGGACTTTTTCAATATTTAAAACTGTTGTGCATCAAAGAACATTATCAAGAAAGTGAAAAGACATCTGCTAGCATGGAAGAATATATTTGCAAATAATGTATCTGATAAGAGGTTTAATATGCAAAATAGAAAAAGAAAACTTAACCACTCAACAACAAAAAGTGCAAGGTATAAATGGACAGAGAACTTGAACAGACATCTCTTCAAAGAAGCTATACAAATGGCTAATAAGTACAAAAAAGATGCACAAGTTCATTAGCCATTAGGGAAAGGCAAGTCAAAACCACAATGAGAAACCACTACACATTCACTAGGGTGATATAAAAATTAAACATTTAAAAATAACAAGTGTTACCAAGAATGTAGAGAAACTGGAATCCCAGGATATTGCTGATGGGAATGTAAAATGGTGCAGTCACTGTAGGGGGAAAAAGGCATGAAGAGGACTTCCCTGGTAGTCCAGAGGTTGAGAATCTGCCTGCTATCACAGAGGACACAGGTTCAATCCTTGATCTGGGAAGATTTCACATGCAGTAGGGCAACTAATCCCCTGCCCACAACTACTGAGCCTGCACGCCCTAAAGCCTGTGTGCTCTGCAACAAGAGAAGGTACAGCAATAAGAAGCCCTGCACTACAACTAGAAGTAGCCCCTACTCACCTCAACTAGAGAAAGCCCGTGTGCAGCAAGACCCAGCTCAGCCAAAAATAAATACATAAAAATTTTGTAACAGGGATTAAGTACTGTTATATGCTACAATATGGATGAACCTTGAAAACATACATCAAGTGAAAGAAGGCAGCCACAAATGCAATTCAATTTAAAAGGAAGAGTCAGAGACAATTCTGAGCTTTATAACCTGAGGCAAATGAGTGGTTCTACCATCAAATGAGATAGAAGATAAGAAGAGTGAGAGGTAAACTTAGATGAAAACACAGTGACTTACTACACTGCCTTACTGGATGTGACCTACAAACAGGCAGAAACTTCCAATAAAAAAATGGAAACACAGATCAAAGGAAAGATTTAAAATCTATTACAGCTCTATCCAACAAAGCTTTCTATAATGAAGGGAAATGTTCTATACTTGCGCTAACACAGCAGACACTAGATGTGACTAGTCCAAGAGATGAACTGATTTTTCCTTTTATTTAATTTTAATTAATTTAAATTTAAATAGCTACAGGTGGCTAGCTGCTACCACACTGGACAGAGTATATCTAGAAACTTATAAAGCTGTCTTTCTCTCACTTTATAGACATATGAAAATTTTCCCATTTGATTTATTCAAATGGTTTTAAAATATCACCGTCAGTTAATACATTATAAAACTCAGGAGCTATGATCCATCCTCAGCCAAATTGTATGACTACTTTCTTCTAAGTGATTTTTAATTCCATTTACAAAGCTGAGTAAAAGCTGCATGGTCTGGCAAGATGTCATTAAAATTCAGTCTCACAAACAAACCAGTCACAGATAAGGAGGCCTAGTTTGAGACCTAGAGCTCTACTCTTTAGAGTACTAACCTCTCCATCACTATCAGATATCACAATGTATGCATCCTCAAGTCTACGCTTCTTCTTCACATTGACAGAACCAGTAGTTTCTACATCTTTCTTCTCCAGGTTCTGAGCTTCAGAGGCTTCTTTAACTTTTTTCTTTCTCCGTGGCATCCTTTTGTCTGAAATAGAAGGAAAAAAAAAATTGGAGAAGGAAATGGCAACCCACTCCAGAATTCTTGCCTAGAGAATCCCATGGACAAAGGAGCCTGGTGGGCTGCTGTCCATAGGGTCGCACAGAGTCGGACATGACTGAAGCGACTTAGCGTGCATGCATGCATTGGAGAAGGAAATGGCAACCCACTCCAGTATTCTTACCTGGAGAATCCCAGGGACCGGGGAGCCTGGTGGGCTTCCGTCTATGGGGTCGCACAGAGTCAGACACGACTGAAGCAACTTAGCAGCAGCAGCAGCAAAAGGAAAAATAATTTGCTTAAAGTATAAGTTTTCCAGATGCTATTTATCTTTTGGTCATATAAAAGAAAAAGATATCTATCTAACAGAAGTAAAATTGGATTTCTGAACTCTTCTACTAATTAAAATTTGTATTTTTCCTATAAAGGAAAAAATATATATATAAATCTCATTTTTTAATGACTTTTCAATAGGAATAATATAATAATTTATCATAGTTCCTTAAACATTAACTTAAATAACTGGTTCTCTAACTGCGTATTATTATTCATCTAAAAGCTTTTTTCTTTTTTAATATCAATGCCTCAACCCAATAAAGGACATCTTTTTTAAAAAATCCACTGCAAATAATCATCAGATCAGATCAGTCGCTCAGTCGTGTCCAACTCTTTGCGACCCCATGAATCGCAGCACGCCAGGCCTCCCTGTCCATCACCAACTCCCGGAGTTCACTCAGACTCACGTCCATCGAGTCAGTGATGCCATCCAGCCATCTCATCCTCTGCCGTCCCCTTCTCCTCCTGCCCCCAATCCCTCCCAGCATCAGAGTCTTTTCCAGTGAGTCAACTCTTCGTATGAGGTGGCCAAAGTACTGGAGTTGCAGCTTTAGCATCATTCCTTCCAAAGAAATCCCAGGGCTGATCTCCTTCAGAATGGACTGGTTGGATCTCCTTGCAGTCCAAGGGACTCTCAAGAGTCTTCTCCAACACCACAGTTCAAAAGCATCAATTCTTCGGCGCTCAGCTTTCTTCACAGTCCAACTCTCACATCCATACATGACCACAGGAAAAACCATAGCCTTGACTAGACGAACCTTTGTTGGCAAAGTAATGTCTCTGCTTTTGAATATGCTATCTAGGTTGGTCATAACTACTTAAAGGTAAAAGACTGAATACTTTCCTTTTAGGATAGGAATAAAACAAGCATGTCTGCATTCATCATTTCTACTGAACATTATACTACAGGTTCTAAACAGGTCGATTATGGAATAAGAAGAAATAAAAAATCCAAATGGGAAAAGAAGTAAAACTACTGCCTTTTGTAGATGACATGATCTTGAATTTAAAAATAACCTAAGAAATCCACTAAAAACCCATTACAACTAATGAACAAGTTCAGTAAGATTGCTGGATACAAGGTTAATATACAGAAATCAACTGAACAGCTATCTATAAGCAATAAATAATCCAAAATTTAATTTTCAAATTCTATTTTAATAGCACCAAAAATAAAAAAAATTCTTAACAAAATTTAACAAAAGTGCAAGGTTTGCAACCAAAAACTACTGCTGGAAGATACAAAAGATAAATGCAAAGACATCCCATGTTCATGAATTAGAAGACTTGACACTGTTAAGACAGCAATATTTCCCAAACTGCTCTAGAGATACAACATAATTCCTAATAAAATTCCTACTGGCTTTTTTGTTGACATAGACAAGTTGATCCTAAAATTCACAGAGGAAATGCAAAACAGAGGAAAAACAGAGGTCCCAGAACAGCCAAAACAATCTTGAAAAAAAGAACAAAGCTGAAGGACTCACACATCTCAATTTCAAAACTTGCTACAAAGCTATATTATCAAGACGGTGTGGCTCTGGCACAAAAATAAAAATAAAGATCAATGGAACAGAAGACCAGGCAGTTCAGAAAACATCCACACATTTACTGTCAATTGCTTTCAACAAAAGTACCAAGGTAATTCAATGAACAAAGTATAAGTCTTTCCAATAAACGGTACTCTAACAACTAGATATCCAAATGCAAAAAGAATGAAATTGGACCTCTACCTCACATAATAAAGGATTGCATGAAACAGATCAAAGACCTGAATGCAAGAGCAAAATCTATAAAATTCTAAGGCAGAACATAAGCATAAAGCTTTGTAATCTTGGATAGGTGAGTTTATTAAATATATTATCAAAAGCATAAGCAACGAAAGAAAAAATAAATAAACAGGGCTTCATCTTATTAAAAACCTTGTGCTCCAAACCACAATATTAAGGCAAGTTTAAAAAAAAATAAAGAATGAGAAAAGTAACTGTAAAGCATCTATGTAATAAAGAAATTGTATACAGAATAAAGAACTCTTGCAAGTCAATAGCAAAAGGGTTTCTTGGGTTTTTGTTAATAATGCTGTAATTAACACTGGTATGCATATATCTTTTCAAATCAGTGTTTTGTTTTCTTTGAGTAAATACTCAGAGGTAAAACTGCTGAATCATACAGCAGTTCTATTTCTTCATTTCAATTGTATGCTTTAAGTGGATGGATTATATGATAAGTGAATTATATCTCAATAAAGTTGCATTTTTTTCTTAGAGAAAACAGCAAACATTGGCAAGGATGCAAAGAAATTAAAACTTTCATTCATTCATAGTGTGAATATAAAATTCTGCAGCTGCTGTGGAAAACAGCTTGGCAATTCTTCAAGAAATTAAAATACATCTAGTAATTCTACTTCCAAGTAAACATCCAAGAAAGTTAAAAACAAGTATTCAAACAAAGACTTGCATTTAAATGTTCTTAACATCATTAATCATAATAGCCAAAAACAGAAATAATCCAAATGATGAATGGATACACAAAATGTGGTACATCCATCCATACAATGGAATGTTGGTCAGCCTTAAAAAGAAACAAAGTACTAATACATGCTACAAAATGGATAAACCTTGAAAACACATTAAGTGAAAGCAGCCAGACACAAAAGCCTACAAATTGTATGATTCTGTCTATATGAAACATCCTGAATGGACTAATCTACAGAGACAGAAAGCAGATTAAGATAACTAGAGGTTTGAGGAGACAGAAATACAGAGTAACTACTTAATGGCCTTGGGTTTCTTTTTGGGGTGATGAAAATGTCCAGAATTAGAAAGTGGAATTCCCTGGTGGTCCAGGGAATTCACCTGCTAATGCAGGGGACACAGTTTCAATCCCTGGCCTGGGAAGATTCCACAGGTTCTGGGGCAACTAAGCCTGTGCACCACAACTACTGAGCCAGTACTCTAGAGCCTGCAAACCACAACTACTGAGCCCACGCACCTAGAGCACGTGCTCTACTACAAAAGAAGCCACCACAATGAGAAGACCGCGCACCACAATGAAGAGTAACCCCTGCTTGCCACAGCTAGAGAAAGCCTGCACACAGCAACAAAGACCTAGCAAAGCCAAAAATAATAAATAAAAAAAAAAAAAGAACATAGTGGTAGTTGCACAACATTTTGAATGTACAAAAAGCCATTATACACTTTAAACAGATGACTGCTGGATTTTACATTCTATGAAATCTACCTGCCTGGAAAATCCCATGGACAGAGGAGCCTGGTGGGCTGCAGTCCGTGGGGTCGCTGAGAGTCGGACATGACTGAGCGACTTCACTTTCACTTTTCACTTTCATGCACTGGAGAAGGAAATGGCAACCCACTCCAGTGTTCTTGCCTGGAGAATCCCAGGGACGGGGAGCCTGGTGGGCTGCCATCTGGGGTCGCACAGTGTCGGACACGACTAAAGCGACTTAGCAGCAGCAGCAGCAGCAGCAATCTACCTAAATTAAAAAAAAAAAAAACTTTCCAGATGATTTTCTATTATAACCAAAGCAGAGACTCACTGACTTAAATACTGATTTTAAAAGAACGTGTTACAAACTTCTCAAATTGTTTAATCATTCAATTACTCCTAAGAGAAGTGTCACATCTCATTGTCAAAAAACATCTGGACAACCTGAGTAGTAAGGGAGGGTAGTAATAAAGGACACACTCAAACTCTTCCAATCTAGTCATTCATAATACCATTCCCTATCTTAAGAATAGAAGCTAAACACAAATTTCTTTTCTATTCTTAATGTTTATTTTTAAATGACTTAAGTCTTGAAGAAATAGAAGAAATCACACAGAATGATGAAAATATTAAACTACACATAAATTTTTTATTGTAGTATAGATGACCTACAATACTGTGTTGGTTCTAGGCATACAGCAAAGTGATTCAGTTATTTTTTCAGATTATTTTCCCTTACAGGTTATTACAAGATATCAAATATTGTTGTTCCCTGTGATATACAGTAAATCTTTGCTGCTTCTCTATTTTATGTATAGCAGTTCATATCTGTTAATCCCCTACCCCTAATTTATCCTTTCCCCTTTGGTAACCATAAGTTTGTTTACTATGTCTGTGAGTCTGTTTCTGTTTTATATATAGATTCACTTGTATTATTTTCTAGACTCCATATATGTGTTATTATATAATATTTTGTCTTTATCTGACTTCACTTAGCATGATAATCTCTAAGTCCATTCATGTTGCTGAAAATGGCATTATTTCATTTATTCTTATGGGTAATACTCCATTTTATTTATACACAGACACACACACATGCATGCATGCTCACCCCCTCCCCCAGCTCCCACTCCTCCACCAGCACATCTTCTTCTTAAACCAACCAACCAGATTGGCACCTGGGTTGTTTCCACGTCTTGGCTACTGTAAATAGTGCTGTTATGAACACTAGGGTATCTGTATCTTCTCAAATTAAGAGTTTTCATCTTTTCTGGATATATGCCTAAGAGTGGGGTTACTGGATCATATGGCAGGCCTACTTTTATTTAAGGAACTTCCATACTGTTTTCCATAGTGGCTGCACCAATTTACACTCCCACTGACAGAGTAGAAGGGTTCCCTTTCCTCCACACCCTCTCCAGCATTTGTTATATGTAGACTTTTCGCTAGTCATTCTGACCAGTATGAAGTAATACCTCATCATGGTTCTGATTTACATTTCTCTAACAATTTAAGCTACATATAAACTTTTTTTTTCCACAAGGGAAACTAGAAAGTATTTTAATAAAATGAAAACAAAAACACAAAAGCAAAATCTGTGGGATGCAGCTAAGAAGTTCTTATAGAAAAGCTGAAGGCCTTAAATGCTTGTATTTTTTTCAAAAACTAAATATCTCAAATCAGTGACCTGACCTTATACTTTAAGGAAACTAGAAAAAGAAAAGAAAAGCAAGCCCCTCAAAAGGAGAAGAATAAAAATAATAAAGAACATGAAGAAATTGAAAACAATAATGACAGAGAAAATCTATAAAGCCAAAAGCTGACCTTTAGAAGAGATTAATAAAACTGATAAGCCTCTAACCAATCTGCCCAAGTGAAAGAGAGAAGATATAAATTACCAATATAAGGTAACAGAAGGATTAAGCATAAGGATTTTAAAAAGTTTCATCATTACAGATTATATAGATATTAAAAGGATAATACAGGGATATAACAAATAATTTTTGTCCTTAAACTCGACAACTGAAATGGAACAATTCCTTGAAAGGCACAAACTCCCAAAGCTCCATCAAGACACATTTAACAGAAAGAGAAAGGACTGGGTAACTCTATGATACCTTTGATTTGTAGTAAGATACTACTTTCCAGGGTGATGTTCAAAGCACTTGTTAGGTACTGATTGAATTCCTCAAAGAACATTGCGTTCCCCTTCTTCATACTTCCCATAGTTCTCTGAGTACTCCTTTTGAATGCAGTGATTAGTCAAGTGGCTGGTTTTATCTTGGAAATAATCCACCTGATACGGTTCTGAAGCAGTCTGCAGGACACCCTCACTATAGAGGTAGATATTAAACTGACAGTCCACCAAGACCCAGCCTCGGATGTCAAACTTGCGATGACCAGGCTTCCAGGAACAACGGGAGCTCCAGGTATTTCTGGATCCCGTGCATCTGGCCTTGGTTGTCTATGAAATCCAACAGTTCTGTAGCTTCTGAGAAGATGAGTATGCCTTCACCTTTGGCTCCGGCTGATGACTTTGCAATCCAAGCGTTGCCCTCTCCCTCCTCTTTCTTTCTGTTATATTAAGTCAGGAAAAATTCTCTGTCGTCTGTCCTTGAACTACGGAGCAGTGGATGGATTCCATTCTGAGCTGGAGCAACTAGGGTCTTAAGGTTGGTTGGATAAATCACATAGGACTCGCGGAACCATGTGCAGGACTCAGCCTGTTCTGGGCTGGTTTTGATGAGCTTCACTAAAGATGCTTTGCGACACAGTTTGTCGGCCCCTCTGTAGTAATTCACCAAGTGCATCAGCCAGGCTCACGATCCAGTCTCCTGAAGGGCAGCCGGTTTCTTTCTTCCAGCATCAGGCTGAACCTGGGGTTATCCCATTGCAGCCGCTTCCAGTGGCCTGTGGCGAGCAGCAGCCAGAACACCTCATTGGCATAGACGCTGCTGTTCCCATCGCGCACCACAAAGGTGTACATGGCGAAAGGCCGCACGCCTGGCACCCCCACCCCCCACCCCGCCAGCTGCCTCAGGGACCAGCCAGCCGGGCGGTGGCTCAGCTAGGGACCAGTCCAGGCGCCCACCACCTAAACTTTTGAGTCTATATATATTTAAATACATATAGCAACAATAAAATTAGAGAAATATTTATAGCATACATGAAAAAAGCTATTGATTATATTTAAAAAGTACAAACTGACACAAAATATTAACATCCCATTAGATAACGAGACATGAACTGTCAATTTGCAAGGAAAAAAATTTAACAAACATGAATATGTGGAAGGATTTAACCTATAACACTATTTAGACAAATTTTTAGACACATTTTTACTTCCTAAAGTAAAATGAATTAATTTTAATGATAATCCTGCAGTTGGGGGAGCAATTCTTCAAACACCAAACTGTAACAGATATTTAAAAAAACACACACACAACAAAACTTTGTATAAATGGTGCCATATTCTAATATAAATTACTAAAATCACTAAAGTTTTCAGTTTTAACCACTCGCTCTATCCCTCCTTTTAGACTTAGGTCTGTTACCGCCATAATGAAAACTACCCAAAGAAAAACAAAACAAATATTTTTGGAGACCAAGAAAGAAACAGCTAAGACATCTGAGGGGAAAGTATAATGGAATCTGGCAAATTAAAGAGATAAATCTTAGATAAATACTTAAAGAAAAGAACTGCTCACTAAGGGTTCTTAACCAATCCACAAGCCCTTAAAGGACCTATGGTTAGGCTTCAAGGGATTGACAATCTCCTGAAACTGTGTGTAAAACTGTCTTGTTTTTGTCTGCTCCCTGGGAAAAATTCTCATAGCTTTCATCCAACTCTCAGAGGAGCTCAAAATCCAAAAGAGTTTAGAACTACCAATGATCTAGCTAAACCCCTTCATTTTCAGAAACAACCTGAAGATTTAAATTGATGTGCATAACCAGTCTCCTAGTATTTTTGTGTTTAAGAATTATGTCTTGGTACGGGGAGGGAGGAGGGAGGAGGCTTCAGGATGGGGAACATGTGTATACCTGTGGCAGATTCATGTTGATATATGGCAAAACCAATACAATATTGTAAAGTTAAAAATAAAATAAAATATATATATAAAAAAAAGAATTATGACTATTTCACCTTTTTACATTTTGGGGTTTTTTTTATGTCTGCATGCCGTCTAATACTGAAAGGTAAAATTTTTGTGACCTGAGTAACAAAGATTTCTCAGGATACAAAGAGTAAAAGACACAGAATTTTTAAAAACTGACAAACTAGGCTTCAATGAAACTTAAAACTTATGTTCTTCAAAAGACACCAATAAGAAAACAAAAAGACAAGTCATAAAATGGGAGAAAATATTTGCAATGCATATATCTTGCAAAAGACTCATAGTCACAATATATAAAGAACTCTTATGGTGGTGATGGTTTAGTTGCTAAGTCGTGTCCAACCTTGCAACCCCATTAACTGTAGCTCACCAGGCCCCTCCGTACATGGGATTTCTCAGGCAAGAATACTGGAGTGGGTTGCCATTTCCTTCTCCAGGGTATTTTCCCAACCCAGGGATCAAACCCAGGTCTCCTGCATTACAGGGGGTCTCCTGCACTGCAGGCAGATTCTTTACCAACTGGAGCCACCAGGGAAGCCCAAATAACTCTCATAATGCAATAATAAAAAGACAAACCAATTTTTTAAATGAGCAAGATATGGACACAAAAGCAAATGCACTCATAGCCAATAAGCAAAACAAACAGAAAAAGATGCTCTGCATCATTAGTTATCAAAATAGAAATTAAAGCCACAATGACATAACACTACACATCCATTATAATGGTTACAATTAAAAATACTAAAAACACTAATGTGGGCAGAAATAAGGAATACATGGATCTCTCATACACTGCCAATGGAAATGTACAATGTTATAAGCCACTTTGGAAAACTATCTGGCAGTTTCTTAAAATTTAATGTATACGACTATACAGGCCAGTCATTCTGCTCACTACTATTTACTCAACAGAAACAAAAACATATCACCACATAAAGACTTGTAATGTTCACAGAAGCTTTTCATACAGTGTCAAGCACTAAGAAGTGAAGTTGCTCAGTCGTGTGCGACTCTGCGATTCCATGGACTGAAGCTCCTCCGTCCATGGAATTTTCCAGGCAAGAGTACAGGAGTGGGTTGCCATTTCCTTCTCCAGGGGATCTTCCAAACCCAGGGATTGAACCCAGGTCTCCCACGTTGCAGGCAGGCACTTTACCCTCTGAGCTACCAGGGAAGCCCACGAGATGACCCAAATGTCCAACAACAGATGAATAAACAAATTGTGATTTATTCATACAACAGAACATTACTCAGCAATAAAAAGGACACAGGCAAAAATACAAGTGAACCTCAAAATCATTTTGCTGAATGAAAAATTTCCCTGGTGGTCCAGTGGTTAAGACTCCACGCTCCCAAAGGAGGGGACCCGGGTTCAATCCCTGGTCAGAGAACTAGGTCCCACATCCTGCAACTAAGTTCAAACACAGCAAGTAAGACCCAGCACAGCCAAAGAAATAAGCCAGTCACAAAGAGTAAAGGTTGTATTATTCCATTTATATAAAATGTAACCTAACCTATAGTGACAAAAAGTAAATCACTGGTTACTAAGGTTCAGGAATGTAAGAAGAGAAGGACAGAAGAGAGCATGAGGAAGCTTTTGAGGGTGATGGGAACCTACTGTATCATGATTTTGGCAGCAGTTTCACAAGTGTATACAACTTGAAAATTTCATCAAATTATACGCTTCAAATAGATGCAGTTTATTACACATAAATCATTTTGCAATAAAATTGATAAGGAAAAAATAAAATGAGACACCACTATACATCCACTAGCATGGCTAAAATTTAAAAGACTAAAAAGATCAGGCATTGATAAGAATACAGGAGCAGCTAGAACTCTAATACATTGCTGTTAGGAATATAAAGTGGTACAACCACTCTGAAAAGACAGTTTGGCACTTTCTTAAAAAGTAAAACATACACCTACTATATGACCTAGCCATTTCAAGTATTCACCCAAAAGAAATAGTCACGTTCATAGTAACCCTATTCATAATAGACGAAATCTCTAAACAGCCCAAATAGCCACCAATAGGGGAATGGATAAACAAATTGTGGTCTATCCATACCATAGAAAACTACTTCACCAATTAAACTACATAAAACATTATGGTGAGCAAAGGAAGCAAGACACAAGTAAGTACATACTATATGATTCCATTTACAGGCATACCTCATTTTTTGCACTTTGCAGATACTGCATTTTTTTACAAACTGAATGTTTGTGGCAATCGTGTGTGGAGCAAGACTCCCAACAGCATTTTCCTCACTTTGTATCTCTGTGTCACATTTTGGTAATTCTTGCAACATTTCAAACTTTTTCTTTATATTTATCAAGGTGACCCACTTTCAATGATTTTTTTTCATTTTTCTTTTTCTTTTTTTTGATCAGTGATTTTTTTATGTTACTACTATAACTCAATGAAGATTCAGATGACAGCAATTTTTATCAAGTTTTCTTTTTCATTTTCATTATAGTCAATTTATAAATTTTGTTACTAATAGCTTCAAGTGTACAGCAAAATTAATCAGTTATACATATATCCACTCTTAAGATTCCTTTTCCATATAAGCCGTTACAGAGTATTGGGTAAAGTTCCCCGTTAATTAAATATATACATTATATGGATGTGAGAGTTGGACCATAAAGAAGGCTAAGAGCCAAAGAATTGATGCTTTTGAACTGTGGTGCTAGAGAAGACTCTTGAGAGTTCCTTGGACAGCAAGGAGATCAAACCAATCAATCCTAAAGGAAGTCAACCCATAATATTCACTGGAAGGACTGATACTGAAGCTGAAGCTCTAATACTCTGGCCACCTGATATAAAGAGCTCACTGGAAAAGACCCTGATGCTGGGAAAGATTGAGGGCAGAAAGAGAAGGGGACAACAGAGGATGAGATGGTTGAATGGCATCACCAATTGGTGATGGATCCAATGGACATGAGCTTGAGCAAACTCCAGATGATAGTGAAGGACAGAGAAGCCTGGTGTGCTGCAGTCCATGGGGTCGCAAAGAGTCAGACACGACTAAGCAATTGAACAACAACAAATTATTTTTTTAGACTCTGCAAGCTTAACAGACTACAGTAGAGTGTAAACATAACTTTTATATGCACTGGGAAACAAAAAAAATCACGTGACTCACTTTATTTTGATTTACTGCAGTTGTCTGGAACTGAACCACAGTATTTGAGGTATAACTGTGTTTGAAATTCTAGAAAAGACTAATAAATCAACAGTGGAAAAAAAAAAAAAACCCAGACAAGTAACTGCCTCAGGCCAGAATGGGGGAGGGAGAAAAATGGCTGGTAAAAGGCATAAAGGTACCTCTTGAAATAAGTGTGCTGTATCTTGATTAAGGAGGTGGTTACACAGGTAGATACTCTGACCAAAATTCAATCACAGATTTGATTCATCATCATCAAAATTCAATCATCATTCCCTCCAAAGAAATCCCATGACTACTTGTCATGACAATAAAGAGGTTAATAAATCTTTTCTCAAAAAGAAACTTAAAAAGCTGACAAATTTCAGCTTGGAAACTAACTGAATATAACAAAATTAAAAATATTTATTCATGAAAACTACTTAACTTTCAGTAAGAACACCATGAATCTCTGCAATTCATACCAAGAGCTTGATATGTCCCATATATTCCCCGCCCTTAGATTCACCAACCAAGGAAAGGAAGGACATGAATATCAACAATTTCACTTTCACAGCTGGTGGGGACTCACTAGGTAGGAACATTTTTAGTCTATCTTAGTGGCTAATACCCTGTGGTTGGGTCCTATATGAGGCAAGCAACAAACCAGAGAACGAATCAAAGATTTATCAGGAAATTCCAAGAAGACAGACAGCCATAAGAGGATTCATAAAGTCTCCAAATATCCCAGACTGATGAAAGGTTGTGTTCAGTTCAGTTCAGTTCAGTCGCTCAGTCGTGTCCAACTCTTTGCAACCCATGAATTGCAGCACGCCAGGCCTCCCTGTCCATCACCAACGCCCAGAGTTCACTCAGACTCACGTCCATCAAGTCGGTGATGCCATCCAGCCATCTCATCCTCTGTCGTCCCGTTCTCCTCCTGCCCCCAATCCCTCCCAGCATCAGAGTCTTTTCCAACGAGTCAACTCTTCGCATGAGGTGGCCAAACTACTGGAGTTTCAGCTTCAGCATCATTCCCTCCAAAGAAATCCCAGGGCTGATCTCCTTCAGAATGGACTGGTTGTGTACATACACGCAAACACCACAGCAGACCCAAGTGTCCTCCATAAACCTGGCAGCAGGACGCTGTGCATACACAGCAGAATCTGAGAGCCCCTGAGGACAGTAAACGCTGGGGCAAGCTTGAAAGCCAGTACTCAGGTTCCATCCCATGCAGAACTAAGACATCATCTTTGATTGTCTTTCACTCATTTTTCACATCCAATTAATCCTCATGCCTTACTGATTTCATCTCCTATATTTCTCTTTAACTTATCCATGTCTGTCCATTTCCAATTCAGTCACTCAGTTGTGTCTGACTCTTTGCGACCCCATGGACTGCAGCACACCAGGCTTCCCCGTTCATCACCAACTCCTGGAGCTTGCTCAAATTCATGTCCACAAGTCAGTGATGCCATCCAACCATCTCATCTTCTGTCGTCTCATCCTCCCACCTTTAATCTTTCCCAGCATCGGGGTCTTTTCCAATGAGTCAGCTCTTCACATCAGGTGGCCAAAGTACAGGAGCTTCAGCTTCAGCATCAGTCCTTCCAATGAATATTCAGGACTGATCTCCTTTAGGATGGACTGGTTGGATCTCCTTGCAGTCCAAGGGACTCTCAAGAGTCTTCTCCAACACCACAGTTCAAAAGTATCATTCTTTGGTGCTCAGCTTTCTTTATAGTCCAACTCTCACATCCATATATGACTCCTGGAAAAACCATAGCTTTGACTAAGCGGACCTTTATGGGCAAAGTAATGTCTCTGCTTTTTAATATGCTGTCTAGGTTTGTCATAGCTTTTCTTCTGAGAAAAAAAGCATCTTTTAATTTCATGGCTGTAATCACCATCTGCAGTGATTTTGGAGACCAAAAAGTACAGTCTCTCATTGTTTCCCCATCTATTTGCCATGAAGTGATGGAACCGGATACCATGGTCTTAGTTTTTTGAATGTTGAGTTTAAAGCCAACTTTTTCACTCTCCTCTTTCACTTTCATCAAGAGGTTCTTTAGTTCTTCTTCGCTTTCTGCCATAAGGGTGGTATCACCTGCATATCTGAGGTTATTGATATTTCTCCCAGCAATCTTGATTCTAGCTTGTGCTTCATCCAGCCCAGCATTTTGCATTAAGTACTCTGCATGTAAGTTAATTAAGCAGGGTAACAATATACAGTCTTTCCCAATATACATACTCAATATACATAACATACATAACTCAATATACATACATACATAACATATACATACTCCTTTCCCAATTTGGAACCAGTCTGTTGTTCCACGTCCAGTTCTAACTGTTGCTTCTTGACCTGAATACAAATTTCTCTGGAGGCAGGGAAGGTGGTCTGGTATTCTCATCTCTTTAAGGATTTTCCACAGTATGTTGTGATCCACACAGTCAAAGGCTTTGGTGTAGTCAATAAAGCAGAAGTAGATGTTTTTCTGGAACTCTCTTACTTTTTCAATGAGCCAATGGATGTTGGCAATTTGATCTCTGGTTCCTCTGCCTTTTCTAAATCCAACTTGAAAATCTGGAAGTTCATGGTCCATTTTCACTACAACCCTAGTTCCAAAGTACCAGCAACTTGCATGTGGACAATATCTTAACTAGGTCCCTTACTTTCACTCTTGCTCCACCCCCTGTCCAATTTGCTCTACAAATTGAAGCTTTCACCTTTTAAAACTGCAAATACTAAATTATTCCACAATTTAGGAATTCCTTGGCAGTCTAGTAGGGTTAGGACTCCACACTTTCACTGCTGAAGGGGAAGGTTCAATCCCTGGACAGGGAAATAAGGTCCCACAATCCACATGGCAAGGCCAAAACAAACAAAATAAAAAATATTCCACTATTTAAAACTTCATTATCTCACTGTTTCATATTTAAGACATTTTTCTCTTAATATGGTCTACATGGTATTCCCTGTATTATCTGACCTCCTGCCAGATTTCTCTTGCTCTAACCACTCCCTCAGTTCTTAAGCTACATCCATACTACTTTTCTGCCACAAAGCCTTCCCACACACTTCTTTTGCATGAAAGATTCCCTCCAACACTAGGTTCACCCAGTTTACTCCTTCTCATCCTTGAGATCTCAGCTGAACTACGATCTCAGAGAAGTCTTCCTTGACCGCCAAACTTGATCAAATCTCTTACTACATATGCTCAACACATCAGCTTTCCCTCAAAGTAATCACAGCTGTAACTATATATTTATGTTTGCGATTTTTTAAGGCAATACCTGTCTTTTCCAATAGATTTGTAGGTTTCAGACAGACAAGGATAGGTCTAGCTCTAGGACTTAGCACATTCTCTGTAAATAATAGATGATCATCAAATACTTATTAAATAAATCACTTATACAAAATTTAGAACAATTTAGTGGTGAAATTATACTTTTCTCTTTATCCAAACTTTCTAGTCTTAAAATTTTTAAATATTAAAAAAAAAAAAAACTAGCTGTGTTTTATAGTTTTCAGCTTGTAAGTCCTGTACATATTTTGTTAGATTTATGCCTAAATATTTGAGATGACTGGATGGCATCACCAACTCAATGGACCTGAGTTTGAGTTAACTCCGGGAGTTGGTGATAGACAGGGAGGCCTGGTGTGCTGCAGTCCATGGGGTTGCAAAGAGTCAGACACAACTGAGCGACTAAACTGAACTGAACTTCTCTTAGTAATTAATGAAACCAATCAAGATCTAAATCAGTGGAACATACATGCTCATTGATTGTAAGACTCAACATAATAATGCTGTCAATTCATCCCAAATTCATCTTAGTGCAGTCTCTCAGCCATGTCCAAGTCTTTGCAATCCCATGGACTACAGCCCACCAGGCTCCTCTGTCCGTAGAATTCTCCAGGCAAGAATACTGGAGTGGGTAGCCATTCCCTTCTCCAGGGGATCTTCCCAACCCAAGGATAGAACCCGGGTCTCCCACACTGCAGGCAGATTCTTCACCATCTAAGCCCCAATTCATCTTAGATTTAACATAATTCCTATAAAAATCCCTGCAGTATCTTTTTGTAGACTTAGACAAGTTTATTCTAAAATTTACGTGGAAAAGCACAGGCCCTAGAAAGACTTAAACAATCCTGACAAAAAGGAATAAAGTGAGAGGAATCACACTATTCCATATTAAGGGTTATTATATGAATACAGTAATCAAAATAGTGTGGAATTGGTAGAATAATAGACATATATCAATGAAGAAAAAAGAACTCGGAAACCATCACAACATACTCAAACCTAATTTAGTAGGGAAAGTCTTTTCAATAAATGGTGTTACAGCAAGTAGAAATCCATTGGCAAAAAGAAAAAAGAAAACCTCAAGCTAACACTTTATACAAAATCAACTCAAAATGAATCCATTAAAACCACGAGATAATACTATTGAATACACACCCATCAAAATGAATAAAATTTAAAAAGTCACACCACCAAAGTCAGGCAAATATTCAGGGAAACTGGATCACTCATACAAAGCTGGTGGGAATGTAAAATGGTACAACTCTGAAAAGAGTTCTGCAGTTTCTTAACTATCACATAACCCAATAACTGTACTCCTGGGTATTTATCCCAGAGAAACAAAATTTTATATTCACATGAAAAACCTTGTACACAAATGTCCACAGCAGCTTTATTTGTAATAGCAAATCGAGGAAACAGTTCAAAGTCCTTCAGTAGGTGAGTGGCTAAACAAACTAGTATATATATACTATGGAACATATTCCATATGTTCCATATGAAAAAGAAAAATGAATAACTTCCCTGGTGGTCCATGGAAGCTAAGACTCCATGCTTCCAATGGGAACTACTAGGTTGGTGCAAATGTAATTGCAGTTCTGCATTGCTGAATTTGCTGTTTGATATTGGAATACATTTTTAAATAAATGTAGTTATGTAAAACATCATTTTAATGCACATTTTTCACTTTAGTTTTTTTGCTAATGACATTATTACCTGCTGTTTATTTTAGACTGTTGAAATGATGTTAGACAAAAAGTAAATTTAAGCAACCTTCTTATTCGAGTTCAAAATGGGTCATAAAGCAGTGAAGACAACTCACAACATCAGCAACACTTTTGGCCCAGGAAATGCTAACAAACATACAGTGCAGTGGTGGTTCAAGAAGTCTTGCAAAGGAAATAAGAGCCTTGAGGATAAGGAGCACGGTGGCTGGCCCTCAGAAGTTGACAACGACCAGTTAAGAGGATCATCAAAGTTGATCCTCTTATAATTCCACAATAAACTGCTAAACAATTCAACCTCACAAATTGGAAAGGTGAAAAAGCTCGATAAGTGGGTGTCTTGTGAATTGACCACACATCAAAATATTATCATTTTAAAGTGTTGTCTTCTCTTATCCTGTGCAACAACAATGAATCATTTCTCGATCAGATTGCGACGAAAAGTGGATTTTATGCAACGACCAGCTCAGTGCCTGGATCAAGGAGCTCCAAAGCACCTCCCAAAGCCAAACTTGCACCAAAAAAGAGGTCATGGTCACTGTCTGGTGGTCTGCTGCCTGTCTAATCCACTACAGCTTTCTGAATCCTGGTGAAACCATTACATCTGAGAAGTATGCTCAGCAAATCGATGAGATGCACCGAAAACTTCAAGGCTTGCAGATGGCATTGGTCAACAGAATAGGCCCAATTCTTCTCCACAACAACGTCTCACCGCACTTCTCACAACCAACACTTCAAAAGTTGAACAAATTAGGCTACGAAATTTTGTGTCATCTGCCATATTCATCTGACCTCTCACCAACCAACGATCACTTCTGTAAGCTTCTCAACAACTTTTTGAAGGGAAAATGTTTCCATAACCAGCTGCTGCTGCCACTGCTAAATAACTTCAGTCGTGGCCGACTCTGTGTGACCCCATAGACGGAAGCCCACCAGGCTCCCCGGTCCCTGGGATTCTCCAGGCAAGAATACTGGAGTGGGTTCCCATTTCCTTCTCCAATGCATGAAAGTGAAAAGTGAAAGTTAAGTCACTCAGTTGTGTCCCACTCCCAGTGATCCCATGGACTGCAGCCTACCAGGCTCCGCCGTCCATGGGATTTTCCAGGCAAGAGTACTGGAGTGGGGTGCCATTGCCTTCTCCGCCATAACCAGCAGGAGGCAGAAAATGCTTTCCAAGAGTTCATCAAATCCCAAAGCAAGGATTTTTATGCTAAAGGAATAAAAAACTTATTTCTCATTGGTAAAAATGTGTTGACGGTAATGGTTTCTATTTTGATTAATAAAGATGTGTTTGAGCCTAGTTATAATGATGTAAAATTCACGATCTAAAACTGCACCTATTTTATATAAATTTATTTATTTTTAATTGAAGGATAATTATTTCACAGTATTGTGTTAGTTTCTGTCAAACATCAACATGAATCAGTCATAGGTACATATATCCCCTCCCTCTTGGACCTCCCTGCCACCTCCCTTCCCATCCCACCCCTTGAGAGGGTAACAGGCAGGAAGGCCAGGGGTCTCCAAATAGAGGAAATAGCCTGCAAGTGTCAGACATTTTTATCTCTCTTAAGCGGCAGGAGGAAACAAACTAGCAATATTTTTTCCTTCTCTATACAAATTTAACGGGAGGTTTCTCTTAAAATATTGTGTTGCCATAATGACACCCGGCTTCGCCTGAAGTTAGCTATTCTCGAGTCTAGAGATAACCAATGCCTTTTTCTTATGGAAATGTTTGTCTTAAGCTATGCTAATGTACTATGCCTTTACCCCAAACTCTGTCTCCAAGTCGGTTCTGCCTCTTGGCCCAGAACCTACTTGACAAACCAGTATGGATATTGTTCCCCTAATCTATGTAAATGAAACTATTTGTATGGTGGTCTGCCCTTCTTCAAGATTCAAGTTAATCATTTTATGGCCCAGGATAAACCATTTATCCCAAAATGCATCTTATGGGTGAGGGGCCTGGTGCCATTCTGAATTTTAAGACATTCCTTTCTTTCATTAACAGACTGCTAGTGACTATATAACATCCAGCTAAAGACTAGCAGGGGGGTACTCTTTCTGCCCCCTTCTGATGCCTATGTCAGAAGCTTTCTCTATCTCCTTTATACTTTAATAAAACTTTATTACACAAAAGCTCTGAGTGATCAAGCCTCGTCTCAGGCCCCGGATTGAATTCTTCTCCTCCGGGGGCCAAGAATCCTGGTGTATTCGCGTGATTCAACAACAACCTTTCACCCTCTAGGTTGTTACAGAGCCCCAGTTTTTCTCTGAGTTATACAGCAAATTCCTACTGGCTACCATATCTATTTTACACATGGTAATGTATGTTTCCATGTTACTCTCTCCATACAACCCATCCTCTCCTTCCTTCCCCCCTGCTCCATGTCCATAAGTCTATTCTCTATGTCTGTTGTCTCCACTGCTGGAGAGTGGAGACTTATCTCCACTCCTTCAAATAATTTCATCAGTACCATCTTTCTAGATTCCATTTATATGTATTAGTATACGATATCTGTTTTCCTCTTTCTGACTTACCTCACTCTGTATAATAAACTCTATGTTCATCCATCTCATTAGAACTGACTCAAATGTGATCCTTTTTATCACTAATAGTCCATTGTATATATGTATCACAGCTGCTTTATCCATTCATCTATCAGTGGACATCTAGGTTGCCTCCACGTCCTAGCTATTGCAGGCAATGAACATTGGGGTACATGTGTCTTTTTCAACTTTGGTTTCCTCAGGGTATATGCCTAGTAGTGGGATTACTGAGTCATACGCTAGTTTTATTCCTAGTTTTTTAAGGAATCTCCATACTGTCTTTCTTTGTGGCTGTATCAATTTACATTCCTACCAACAGTGCAAGAGAGTTCCCTTTTCTCCACACTCTCTCCAGAATTTATTGTTTGTAGACTTTTTGATGATAGCCATTCTGACCAGTGTGAAGTGATATCTCACTGTAGTTTTGACTTGCATCTCTCTAATAATGAGTGATAGAGAGCATCTTTTATCTGTGTTTATTAGCCATCTGTATGTCTTTGGAGGGAGAAAGAAATAGCAACCCACTCCAGTATTCTTGCCTAGAGAATCCTGTGGACAGAGGAGCCTGGTGGGCTGCCGTCCACAGGGTTGCACAGAGTCGGACACGACTGAAGCAACTTTGCATGCATGCATGCGTGGGAGAAGGAAACGGCAACCCACTCCAGTATTCTTGCCTGGAGAATTCCAGGGACAGAGGAGCCTGGTGGGCTGCCGTCTATGGGGTAGCACAGAGTTGGACACAACTGAAGCGACTTAGCAGCAGCAGCATGTCTTTGGAGATATGTCTGCTTAGGTCTTTTTCCCACTTTTTGATTGGGTTGTGAAACCACAATTACTTTTTCACCATCTTAATAGATACTACATGCTGCAACTAAGAGTTCACATGTCACAATAAAGATCGAAGATCCCACATGCAACAACTAAGACCCAGCACAGCCAAAAAGGCAAACAAGTTAAAAAGAAAGAAAAAGAATGAACTACTGATACATGCAACAACTTGGTTGACTCTTAAGGGAATTGTGTTGAGCAAAAAAAGTCCATCCTAAAAGACTGAAGGCAAAAGGAGAAGGGGGTAACAGAGGATAAGATGGTTAGATAGCATCATTAACTCAATGGATGTAAATTTGAGCAAACTCCAGGAGATAGTGGAGGATAAGGAAGCTTGGCATGCTCCAGTTTATGGGGTCATAGTCAGACATGACTTACTGACTGAACAACAAAAATGTTATACAGGGCTTCCCTTGTGGTCCAGGAGTTAAGAATCCACCTTGCAATGTGAGGGACACCAGTTGGATTCTTGGTCCAGGAAGATCCCACATGCTGCACAGCAACTAAGCCTGTGTGCCACAACTACTGAGCCAGCCCTCTAGAACCCATATGCTGCAACTACTGAAGCCGGAGCACCTAGAGCCTGTGCTCCAGAATAAGAGAAGCCGCCTCAGTGAGAAGTCCACACGCGACAATGAAGAGTAGCCCCTGCTCACCACAACTAGAGAAAGCCTGCATGCAACAACAAAGACCCTACCACAGCCAAAAAATGAAATAAATAAATATATAAATCTTTTTTATTTTCTATATTATTCCATTTATAAAAATGAGTGAAATGACAAAATTTTAGAAAACAAGCATATTGTTGTCAAGGGTTAGGGACAGAAGAGGGCAGGAAGGACATGGGTTTGGTTAGAAAAGGGGTTCCTGTGGTGTTGGAACTGTTTAATTTCTCGATTGTTATGGATAATACAGGAACTTACACACAAATGATAAAATTGTAGTAGTTAACACACATACACAGAAACGCATAAATGAATATAAGTAAAATGGGGGAAATCTATCAGTGGGTTATACCAATGTCAGTATCAAGGTTGTGTTATTAAAGGATAATTTGGAATTCCAGTTCAAGATGGTGATGTTGCAGAATCTTGAACTCGCTTCCTCCCACAAATCTACAGCTATATACAGAACAATTTCCTGCAGGGAAGAAATAAAAAATTATACATATACACACATAACCCCATAGCTGAGCAAATCCTACACATCAGACAAACAAGAGAAAATTGACTTCAAAGTAAATCCCACACCCTCATGTAGTGACCCACAATCAGGAAGGAACTCAAAATCCCAATCTTCTCCCTGAGGAGTGAAGGGTTTGAACCCTGTATCTGGCAGCCCAACTTTTAAGACGCACCTGAGAGATGACCCCCAATACATCCAACTTTAAACCTGACAGCACTTGCATTCATGAAACCCACAAGGCTACAGTAAACTGAGAAACAGTTCTCAAAGGGCTCACACACACAGAAAACCACCAAGAGCCCAGCACAGAAGCCAACTGAAAAACACCCAAACTTTCTGTGAAAAATGTTTATTTGCTTATCATAAAGAACTGGCCTGACGAGCAGGCATCTAACTTAACACACATCTAAGCACCTGCTGAAATATTATTCAGAGACAAAGGCTGGTGGGTGACATCTTTGCACTCTTCCTCCGATTTGCTCCAGCTTGTCAGTATCTCGCAGAATAGAGCTTGTACCCTCATCTGATGCCTTGATTTTTGCAGTTGCCACCAGAAGACACTTCTAGATTGCCAAATTCTAGTGGTCAACAAGGCTTACGTTCAGAATCCCACAGGACTGTAGCTATCTGCATATTTTTTTAACATTTATTTGGCTGTGTCAGTTCTTAGTTATGGCACATGGGATCTTCACTGCAACATATAGGATCTTTCGTTGTGGTGTGCAGGTTCTTCATTGAGACACATGGACTTCTCTCTAGTTGTAGCAGGGGCTTCTCTTGTTTTAATGCAGAGGCTCAGTAGTTGTGGTACACAGGCTTAGTTGTCCTGCAGCATATGAGATCTTGGTTCCCTGACCAAGGATCAAATCAATGTCCCCTACATTGGAAGTCAGATTCTTAACCACTGGACCACCAGGGAAGTCCCTATCTGCATAATTTAAAGGCAGCTGCCTAAGAGTCTGGCTTCCAATCAGCCTTTATCTAGGAGCAGAGTTCTTCCACTTTGGGATACTGACAGGTCTTGGCACATCTTAAACTACTGGGGGCCAGTGAAAATAAAGTAGGCTGCTTGGACATTCACAAAGGTTTGAGAGACAACCAAGAGCTAAGGCAAAGTTGAATGATAAGATTCATCCCCTACACAGGGTCACTCTTTCAAAACTAAACAGTGGCTATTTCATCTAATGCATAACCAACTAATGCATATCTAACCAACACAGAGTCAGGGAAAATGAAAAAACAGACAAATATGTTTCAGGTGAAAGAACAAGGTAACACCTCAAAAAAAGACCTTAATGAAACAGAGATAAGTGATTTAACCTGATGAAAGTACAAAAGAATGGTTATAAAGATATCCACCAGGCTCAAGAGAAAAATGGAGGGACAAAGTGAGAATCTCAAAACAGAGGCAGAAAATAAAAGGAAGCACCAAATAGAAGTCACAGAGCTGAAGAATACAATGACTGAAATGGAAAATATAACGTGAAGGTTCAACAGCAGACCAGATGAAGCAAGAAAAAAAAAGGATCACTGCACTTAACGACAGGGCACTGGAACTCACCCAATCACAACAGCAAACAGAAAGAAAAAGAGTGAAGACAGCCTAGGAAACAAATGTTGTTGTTCAGTCGTTGTGTTCAACTCTTTGAGAATCTATGGACTGCAACATGCCAGGCTTTCCTGTCCTTTACTATCTTCCAGAGTTTGCTCAAACTCACATCCATTGAGTCGATGATGCCACTCAACCATCTCATCCTGTCACCCTCTTCTCTTCCTGCCCTCAATCTTTCCCAGCATCAAAGTCTTTTCCAAAGAGTAGGCTCTTTGCATCAGGCAGCAAAAATATTGGAGCTTCAATTTCAGCATCAGTCCTTCCAATGAATAACCAGGATTAATTTCCTTTAGGATTGACTGGTTTGATATCCTTGCTGTGGGTATCAAGAGTCTTCTCCAGCACCACAATTCAAAAGCATCAGTTCTTCAGTGTTCAGCCTTCTTTATGGTCCAACTCTCACATCCATATATGACTACTGGAAAAACCAATGCTTTGACTAGACGGACTTTTGTCAGCAAAGTGATATCTCTGCTTTTTAATACACTGTCTAGATTTGTCACAGCTTTTCTTCTATGGAGCAAGCGTCTTTTAATTTTGTGGCTGCAGTCACCGTCTGTAGTGTTTTGGGAGGCCAAGAAAATAAAATCTGTCATTGTTTCCACTTTTTCCCCATCTAATTGCTATGAAGTGATGGGACCAGATACCATGGTCTTAGTCTTTTGAATGTTGAGTTTTAAGCCAGCTTTTCACTCTCCTCTTTCACTCTCATCAAAAGGCTCTTTAGTTCCTCTCCACTTTCTGCCATTAGAGTAGTAGTATCTGCATATCTGAGGTTATTGATATTTCTCCCAGAAATCTTGATTCCAGCTTGTGATTCATCCAGCCCAACATTTCACATGGTGTACTCTGCATAGAAGTTAAATAAAAAGGGTGACAATATACAGTCTTGATGTACTCCTCTCTAAATTTTGAACCAGTCTGTTGTTCTATGTCCAGTTCTAACTGTTGCTTCTTGACCCGCATACAGGTTTCGCAGGAGGCAGGAAGGTAATCTGGTATTCCCATCTCTTTAAGAATTTTCCACAGTTTGTTGCAATCCACATAAAGGCTTTAACATAGTCAACGAAGCAGAAGTAGATGTTTTTCTGGAATTCTCTTGCTTTCTCTATGATACAGCGGGTATCCCTGGAAGTTCTCAGCTCCCGTACTGTTAAAGCCTAGCTTGAAGAATTTTGAGCATTACCTTGCTAGCATGTGAAATAAGCACAACTCTACAGCAGTTTGAACATACTTTGGCATGGCTTTCTTTGGGATTGGAATGAAAACTTTTCCAGGACTGTGGCCATTGCTTAGTTTTCCAAATTTGCTGGTATAAGGAGTGTAGCATTTTAACAGCATCACCTTTTAGGATTTGAAACAGCTGAGCTGGAATTCCATCACCTCCACTAGCTCAGACAATCGGAGGAGGCACTGGCAACCCACTCCAGAACTCTTGCCTGGAAAATCCCATGGACGGAGGAGCCTGGTAGGCTGCAGTCCATGGAGTTGCTGGGAGTCAGACACGACTGAGTGACTTCACTTTCGCGCATTGGAGAAGGAAATGGCAACCCACTCCAGTATTCTTGCCTGGAGAATCCCAGGGACGGGGGAGCCTGGTGGTCTGCCGTCTATGGGGTCGCACAGTGTCAGGCACGACTGAAGCAACTTAGCAGTGCTCACTTCGGCAGCACATATACTGAAGTGACTTAGCAGCAGCAGCAGCAGCTCAGACAATACTAACATGGCAATACTTCCCAAATTGACATACACAGTCAGTGCAATCCCTAATAAAATCCTAGTTGATTTTTTTGGTGAAAACTGACAAGTTGATCCTAAAATTGGCACGGAAATTCAAAATAATAATTGAAACAAAACTATCTTGGGAAAAAAAAGTTGATGGACTAACACATTCTGATTTCAAAATCTAGTACAAAGGTACAGTAATCAAGACAGTGTGGCACTGGAGCTAAGAATGAATGCACAAATCAATGGAACAGAACTGACAGTCTGGAAATATATGGTCATGTTTACAGTCAACTTATTTTCAACAAGAGTGCCAAGACCATTCAATAGGGAAAAGAATCATCTTTCTAATATATGGTGCTGGAAAAACTGTACAGTCGGATGCAAAAGAATGAAATTGATCCCTACCCTCACACCATACAAAAATTAACTCAAAACAGATCAAATACTTAAATGTAGAAGCCAGAATTATAAAACTCATAGAAGAAAACAGACAAATTTTTACAAGCTTGAATTCAATAATGGTTTCTTATATATGACATCAAAAGCACAAGCAACAAAAGAAAAACTAGATAAACTGGACACCAAAAATCAAGAAATTCTGTGCTTCAAAGACACTATCAAGAAAGCAAAGGGACAGTCCACAGAACTGGAGACAATTCTTACAAATCACATATATGTTAAGGAGTTGTACTTAGAATATATATACATAGATAGTCTTATAACTCAAAAATAAAACAGCAAATAACCCAATAAAAATTAGTCACAGAATCTAAGTACACATTTCTTTAATGATTATTTACAGACAGCAAATAAATGGGTAAAAAGATGCTCAACATGATTAGCCATTAGGGAAATGCAAATCAAAATCACAATGAGATACCACTTTACACCCAGCAGAATGGGTGTATAATCAAAAAGATAAACAGTGACAAGTGTAGGCCAGGATGTGGAGAAATTAAACCTGCATACACTACTGATAGATATGTAAAACAGAGAAGACTCTCTGGAAAACAGTCTAGCAGCTCCTCAAAATGTTGAAATTAGAATTACCATGCAACCCAGCAATTCCACTCCTACATAAACAGCCGAAAGAAATTACAGTTTATGTCCACACAAAAACCTGTACGTAAATATTCACAAAGCAGCATTACTCATGACAGCCCCAAAATGGAAACCACCCAAATATCCATCAACAGATGAAGGAATAAATAAAATGTATATCAGATCCATACAATGGAAAATTATCCAGCAATAAAAAGAAATGAAGCACTGATACATGCAACAACACAGATGAAGTTTGAAAACATTATGATAAGTAAAAAGAAGTCAGAAGGACCACATACTGTCTGATTCCATTTACATGAAATACCCATACCGGTAAATCTAAACAGACAGACAGTAGATCAGTGATTGCTTACAGCTCAGGGGGATTGGTACTGATGAATTAGGGGTGTGGAATTTCTCTTTAGGGTGAAGAAATGTTCTAAAATTGATTGTTGTGATGGTTATACAACTGTGAAAATACTAAAAGCCACTGAATTGTACATTTTAGTGGGTAAATTTTATGGTATATGAATTATATCTCAATAAAGCTGTTTAAAAAAATTAAGTTATGGTGATCAAGTCAGAATACTAGTTACCTTTGGATTTAGTTACCTTTGGAGGGTACTAAATGAAAAGGGGCACAGGGGATCCTTTTGAGGTGTCAGAAATGTTTCATATCTTGATTTGGGTGGCAGTTACATGGATGTACATATTGAGCTATACAATTAAGATTGGTTCACTTCACTATATGCAAACAATACTTTTTTAATAATAAATGTGACTGAATGACTATTTTACTTAATCCTTATAAAAACCTAAGAAGTAAATATAATTATTATGAGGAAACATAGGTTCAAAACACTAACCTACCCAAAGTCACAAGGCAGGCACTTGCATTTCTATCTCTCAACTCTAAATCCTAACTCCAATATTCCATGACTTAATCTTTGGATTTCTGATGTAAGGTATGACATATAAATATTAGATGAATTGGTGGCACTAGTGGTAAAGAACCCGCCTGCCAATGCAGGAGATTTAAGAGACACGAGTTCGATCCCTGGGTCAGGAAGATCCCCTGGAGGAGGAAATAGCAACCCACTCCAGTATCCTTACCTGGAGAATCCCATGGACAGAGGAGCCTGGTGAGTTCCAGTCCATAGGATCGCAAAGAGTCAGACACAAATGAAGTGACTTAGCATACTTTATGCTATATATTTAAATTATAAAATATAATTCAATAAAATGTTTAAATTATATATATTTAACTTATTGAATGCTATATAAGGGCACAAAAGGCTAAATTACAGGTCAAAGGAAACTATTGCTATATGGAGAATAGTAAGACTTGAGGTGATACTTGAATCTAAGAGAACAGCTTGAACAGGACTTGGAAGTAGGGATAAGTATGGGGTCAGACAGGAGGAATCATAGTGCCCTAGGAAAACATCTTGTTAGATTTGAACATATTGGTTTCAATAATTAAATGTACAGGAAACACATCTTTTCCTGTACATTTAATTACTGAAACCAATATGTTCAAATCTGATAGCAATGGTGCTACACCATCAAATACATCTAATTTCTTAAAGACATGTAAAGAAATAAAAACTGTTCTCCTTAGCACAGAACCATCTACAGGCTCAAAGTGTGTTTTCAAAGAATCATAGTAAATAAGGGATCAATAAGCATTAAGTTAGAGGCAGCCCACAGCCAGATTCCAAAATTCCAGTGCTTCATGACATTTAGCCACACTATTTCCATGGAAATTCTAAGAGTAAAAAAGGTCCTGTGCATGTGTGCTAAGTTGCTTCAGTTGTGTCTAACTCTTTACAACCCCATGGACTATAACCTGACAGACTCTTCTGTCCATGGGATTCTCCAGGCAAGAATACTGGAGTGGGTTGCCATTTCCTCCTCTAAGGGATCTTCCCCACCCAGGGATTGAACCCGTGTCTTCTGCGGCTCCTGAACTGCAGGCGGATTCTTTACCGCTGAGCCACCAGGGAAGTCCCTAAAGAAGTCACTGTTCAGCTAATTTAAACAAGCAATCTAACATAATTCAACTCCTATTTAAGTTGCCATCTTTCAAAATGAAGAAAAAAAAAAATCACTAAAATAATGGCTTATCTTCAATTACTTGAATAGAGGCTACAGAAGGAATTATCACTAAGTGTCTACAAAGAAGAAATAGAGTCTAGATACCAACACTCTCTTCTCAATCGTAACAGAAACAAAACGTCTCTAAAAGAATGCAAAGGCAGGAAAGGTGACCCAAAAATGAGACTCGTTACATTACAGTTGGTAGTGTCCTTGAAAATCTCCAATTTGTAAGATATTATTTGTCATTTTTGTTCAACACATCCATCATCTTGATCTATGCAAAGAACAATCACTGACAAGAAAATTTAAAATCTTGACATTCTACCTACCAAACCTGTCAAAATTGCTCTGAAAGCCTGGAGGCACTGGGACCTTAACCGTACTCTCTGATTGATTGACTCTTACTTCTAAATAAGCTACTATTCAAGAAATCTGGTACCAAACTCTTCATCAACTGATCACATGAGCTTTACTGTTTCTCCAATTTAAAAAAAAGTAAATGCACACCTACACACACACACTGATGCTCTATATGCCTACACACACACACACCCCGATGCTCTATTTCCCAGTTTATACTCAGCCTCAGTTTAAGACAAGTGTGTAAAAACAGAATCCAAACACAATGAGTAACAGTTATTTACTGGGTCCCGGGGAGGCCTGGCGTGCTGCAATTCATGGGGTTGCAAAGAGTCGGACACGACTGAGCCACTGAACTGAACTGGATACTATTTTAGGTACCTCAAATGCATTATAGAGGTTATTCCTCCCCAAAACTCTATGTGCTAGGTTTCATGATTTTAGGACACTTTTATCATGATTTTTACACGTTAGGAAACTCAAAATCAAACATCTGGTAATTTCTTAAATTCAAAATGGGAATGCTGATAATTGAAGCACAATGTATCTGATTTCAAAAAGACATTTTTTACTTCAACTAAAAGGCACTATCTTTGACAGGAAAAAATAAAGACAGTAGACTTTCACTTATTCATATTCAGTGACTATATACAAGAACACTGGAGTCACGCTGGCTGGATTCAAAACCAGCTCAACCGCGTACACCATGTGTGTCTTTGATCCTCAGTTATCTAACACATAAGTTAAAGACGGTAAGAGTACCTATGGCGTAAGACTGTCGTGAACGTTCAACAAATGTGTATGTGTACGAGGCTTGAAACACTGTCTATCATCCTACAGAACGGAAACATACTACTTCTGTGCCAGGGGGAAGTGGTACACGACGATCAGGATTCCCAAGGAAAATCTTAATTTCTGGGCAAAATAACCTAGACCACTAACCAACAGAAAACAGTAGCCTGGAGGAGATAGGGAGTGTGAAGAGAAAGTGGGTGGGGGACCCAGTCGACCTGACTCCGAGAGGTCCCGGCTGTGAGGCCCCACGAAAGAAGGCGGCATAGACGGAGCCCCCTCCCTGGGTGCTCAGCGTGAGGAAGACGCCTTCGGGGGTGGGCGGGGACCGGAGCCGGTGGCAGGAGACCCAGAAGGGCCGAAAGGGACCCGAGGAGGATGAAGGCCGCACCCTCGGTTTGAGGGGAGCGGGCCCGGCAGTCGAGGGAGGAAGACCATCCGGGGTCCCCAGAGGCCCCACCGGCGTCCCGAGGCGCCCAGTATCCTGAGGGGCCATCCTCGGTGTCCTAACGGCCTACCCTGGCGTCCCGAAGGGCCGTCCTGTCAGCAGGCGCCCACCTTGGCGTCCGAAGAGACCCGCCTCAGCATCGAGAGGGTCCTAACCCCAAGTCAGAGGCTCCGCTCGGGAGAAGAGTGGGCCGCGCCCCCACTGAGGGAGAAGAGGAGGCTGGAAGAAGGCGGCTGGAGGTGTGCCGAAGCGGCTGGTACTCACCGACCGTCCGCGCCGCGCGGATGAGCCCCTCCTCTCAAGTCCTGTTGGTCGCGAGCGGCCGCAGCAAGTCAGGAATCTGAGGCGTGCGAGAGCGCGCGAACCTGAAACACCGCGGGGTTGCGACGGGCTCTCGGGGCGGGCGCATGCGCGGGCGTCCAAGGACGGAACCAACCCGTACTGAGCGGGGGAGGCTGCCACAGGACATACCAACTGTGTGAGGTGGGGGGTCGCCATCAACGGGAGGCAGATTTCATCTCCAAGAGTCGACTGGGCACCTCCCAGTGGTCTCGCAGTTTGTTCGTTTGCTTTACCATTTGCTAGTACTTTGAGGGAAACCAAAGAGCAGTAGTAACAGAGTCCGCGAAACCCTACCGTGGAACCTTAAGTCTTCTCTGCCACATCAAGCGTCGTCTGGCCCTGTTTTTGCGTGTAACTTAAGTTACACTGAAATTATCTGTTCATAAGATAATGAAAACAATCTCCGGATGGTAAATGTTATTAAAGTCTGACCATTTCAGGAGAAGAACGGACTCTGGGAAGTGGAGACTCAAAGATGCAAGGTAGAAGCATAAAATAAGAACAGCCACCTGTGGTGAAGTTTAAAATCTGCATTTTTATGACCCAGCAATTTCATGTCTACAAGTGTGCAGAAGATGTGTTCATGTTCAGCCCCGCTTCCTTGTGAAAAATATAAACAAAGGAAATGTACAATAAGATGTGAATGAATAAAATGGTATGCTCTATAATAAAATATTACATATAAGACTCATAAATGAGTACTATATATATCGACATTTGACAGCTCGTAAGAGTTGTTGAATAGTAATGTGTCAATAAATATGTTACTGAAAATTTGGTCCTTGTCACCACACCAAATGAGAGTGATGGGGACAAGGTTTTGAGGATAAAGGAAGAAGAAATGTATTGTTCCTGCTGCTGCTGCTAAGTCACGTCAGTCGTGTCCGACTCTGTATGACCCCATAGATGGCAGCCCACAGGCTCCCCCGTCCCTGGGATTCTCCAGGCAAGAACACTGGAGTGGGTTGCCATTTCCTTCTCCAATGCATGAAAGTGAAAAGTGAAAGTGAAGTCGCTCAGTCGTGTCCGACTCTTAGCGACCCCATGGACCTACCATGGAGCCTACCAGGCTCCTCCCATAGGATTTTCCAGGCAAGAGTACTGGAGTGGGTTGCCATTGCCTTCTCCAGAAATGTATTGATTTGCCACCAAATGAGGAGGGTGGCAGACTAGAGACTGGGAAACTATGACCTGCCTTCTGGGGAGAAAGCAGGTGTATTTAAAGAAAAGTCTTGAAGCTGGGGTTAAGGTAAGAGGAACAAGCAGAGATGAATATGTATATACACACCATGACAATATGACTTGTGGACTTTCTGAAGATATGGTCCATATAACCCTAGCAAGTAGTAAAGAGCCTGGCCAAAAATAAACACCCAAAACTTGTTGATTGAATTGAATTGGGAAATGGGGAGATCAGAAAAGGTTTCAGCATAGGGCCAGAAATGCCCTTTTGAAGCATCTTACTTCAGAGAAAAATGTTTATCAATTGTTGTTAACAGCCATCTTGCAAGCCTAAAGAGAGCCAGCCTATGGCGTGCAGCCTCTAAGATGGCCCCCAAACATCCTGCCTCCTGGCAATCACATTCTTATGGAATTCCTCCTTCCCTTTGAGTGTGGGCTACACTTAATGACTCTCTTTCAAAAAACAGATAATATGAGAGAAATGCTGGGATGTCATTTCCAAAATTAGGTTATAAAAAGACTCGAGCGGGCTTCCCTTGTGGCTCAGTGGTAAAGAATCCACCTGCCAATGCAGCAGACACATTTTGATCCCTGATCGGGGAAGATCTCACATGCTGGGGAGCAGCTAAGCCCACAACTACTTAGCCTGTGCTCTAGAGCCCAGGAGCCACAACTATTGAGCCTGCATGCTGCAACTACTAAAGCCCATGCACCTAGAGCCTGTGCTCTGCAATAAAAGAAGCCACATCTATGAGAAGACTGCATACGACAAGAAGAGTAGCCCCCACTTGTTGCAACTAGAGAAAGTCAGAGCAAAGCCACAAAGACCTAGAGCAGCCAAAAATAACATAAATAAATAAATAATTTTTTAAAATATGTTCGTAGGCCTGGGAGGGTGGGTGGATACATAATAAGCCAAAAATAGAGACTACTTCTGGAAAGGGAGCTAGAAGTCCAAATATGTGTTCAGACAAAGAGAACCTTAATTTATCTGTAATGTTCTCATTTTATTTTTACAACTTCTATATAATTTTAAATAAATAAACCATATATTTATAAAACAAACAAAGCAATCACTCAGTTCAGTTCAGTTCAGTCGCTCAGTCACGTCTGAATCTTTGCAAACCCATGGACTAGCATGCCAGCCTCTGCTGGGGCTGGACCCCGGCAGGATCCAGGGGTACCCTCAGGATGACGGCTTAGGCAATAAGGATAGCAAAGCGGAGAGCAGGGCTTGATCTTCCTTGATTAACATAGAAAACCAATAAAGCTCCTGTGTTCCAAGGAGTCATCCTGAAAGAACAACAGAGAGAGAAAAGGAGGGAAAAGGAAAAAAGAACGACACGGGGAGACCAAGCTTCGGTGAGCAAGGTCCATAACTTTATTTTCAAAAGGAACTTTTATACCTTGACTTGTACATAGAGGGAAATGAAAGATGCAAAGTCATACAGAGTCAGCCTGAACATTACATCTGTTTTGTCTTTATCAAAACCAGGATTTTTTCTGTACACCTTTCCCATAAAAAATGTTGTGTACATTATCTTCTGGCCTTGGAGGCCTGTGGACATTTTATGACCCTTTTTTGATAAAGGCTGATCAGCCAGAAAACTTATTTTCCCTTGAAGTGTTTTTTCTTTATTTCTCCCAGCCTCAGAAAATACTAAATAAAGTTACATTCTCACAGAGCAAAGGTGCAGTGGGTCACAACAAAGAAAGAACCAATTAGCTCAAAGGTCTGATGTGGTTAATTCCAAGGCTGCTACTTGTTTTTCTTACATTCCAACTATGTTAACCAATGCACTCCTGGGTACACAATGGATAAGGGATATGGGCACTTGGCAGCAAGCATTGGCCCAATAATGAAGCCCCTTACCAATACTATCTATTCTAATAATTTTTCATCCCTTAAAGGACTCTATGCTCATTAGGACTTTTAGAGTGTTTTGGCTTCCCGTGTCTTTCAAGGTTGGGGAGTTGTGAACAATCATGTGTGTTAATTGCAAGAGTATGGATAAACCTGTCAGGCAAACTAGAAAGCCAACAGAGGGGTTAAAATAGAAATATTCCTTTCATGTTCAGGAGACTTATTAACTAAAGCCCTAAGTTGATTTTTTCCAGAGAAAGGTGGTTGGGGATAGCCCCCTGTTAATGTCAGAAGAGTTGGTGAAAGGCACAAGATAGTAAGACAGACAGATTTTGGTTTTTGGGTAGATGCTCGAGCAGATTCAGGGGGTCCCTTGAGGCCTGATCCACCTTTTCCTGTCAGATCTCTTCCGCATGACCTTTGTCATGGGTGGGATCTCCCTTGGTGGCTCCCGGCACCTCCCTGTCCATCACCAACTCCCAGAGCCTACCCAAACTCATGTACATTGAGTTGGTGATGTCATCCAACCATCTCATCCTCTGTCATCCCTTTCTCCTCCTCCTGCTGCTGCTGCTGCTGCTGCTGCTGCTAAGTTGGTTCAGTCGTGTCTGATTCTGTGCGACCCCACAGACGGCAGCCCACCAGGCTCTGCCATCCCTGGGATTCTCCAGACAAGAACACTGGAGTGGATTGCCATTTCCTTCTCCAGAAATGTATTGATTTGCCACCAAATGAGGAGGGTGGCAGACTAGAGTCTGGGAAACTATGACCTGCCTTCTGGGGAGAAAGCAGGTGTATTTAAATCTTTCCCAGCATCCAGGTCTTTTCAAATGAGTAAGCTCTTCACATCAGATGGCCAAAGTACTGGAGTTTCAGCTTCAACATCAGTCCTTCCAATGAACACTCAGGACTGATCTCCTTTAGGATGGACAGGTTTGATCTCTTTGCAGTCCAAGGGACTCTCAAGAGTATTCTCCAACACCACAGTTCAAAAGCATCAATTCTTCGGTGCTCAGCTTTCTTTATAAGCAATCACTAGAGACCGTTTAATGATTGCTGCATCAAGGGATCTAATCTTTCTGTGTTGATCTTTTTTTTCCCAAAGTTTTTCATGCCATTTCTTGTCATTTATAAAGTGGGTTATTTATTAACATTAGGAAAATCATTTGTTTACAACTCCTCATGTTCCACGTGGAAATACTACAGTTAGTGTAAAAAGCCTGGCCCCTCTCTATCTCCTTCCTCACACCTCCCAGAGTAGGACAGACTTATATGACTGATAGGTTTCAGAGAAGGAACCGCACTTGCTTTTCCCAGTCCTTTCCTCACTCTCTCTCAGATCTGCCCACCTGCATGAAGCACATTTTTTCTGCTCTTCTCTGCTATAACTTTTCAGCACATCACACCATCCCTCACCTCTACTGTATACACCAAGAAAAGCTGAGACTGTTTAGATGTACCATAACATGGCAAGGGCTTCCCAGGTGGCACTAGTGGTAAAGAATCTGCCTGCAAATGCAGAAGAGATGTAGGTTTGATCCTTGGGTCAGGAAGATCCCCTGGAGGAGGGCATGGCAACCCACTCCCGTATTCTTGCCTGGTGAATTCCATCAACAGGGGAGCCTGGTGGCTTGCAGTCCATAGGGTTGCACAAAGAGTCAGACATGACTGAAGCAACTTAGCACATGCACACATATGACATGGCAAGCCCATCCATTTCAGGATTGAAATATAAGCAAGCTCACTTGGTTAACACACTAATCTTTCAATCCATTCCAATCTTGGCCAAAGAACAGAAATGTTATTTATTGACCTCCTCAAACCACAATAATTAGGAAGCTGATAATTCTTTACTTTTCTTTAAAAAAGAAAATTGTAGGGCTATATAATTATCTACTCCTGTAAAACTATAGCAAAAGAGAACAGTACCAAAGCACATGTGCACAGCATCCAAGAAAATGCTGGAAAAGTCTCAAGTATATGCATACAGCACTTGGTTAGTCATTATGTAATCTTCTCTTTTTTCTTTTCATTTCTCTTTTTTTCATTTTTTGGCCTCAGCATTTATTATACCATTGGGCTCTTTCAAATCTATATTTCTATTTATTTATAAATAGAAATATTTGTATTTATAGGGAATACACACCATTAGATAGTGTTCTTGATTCCATTTAGAAATAAAATTTTCCTTCTCTTTTTTAAAGCTTCCATTTCAGTTTAACTGAAGAACAGCTTGAAATTGCAAGCAAGCTATTTTTTTCGACAAATATATATAATTAACAAATACTCATCTATTTGAATCTTAATTTTTTTAGATATTATAAATCAGATTAAAGAAACATCTGCCTTCAGGCATACAAAAATACATATACATAAGTTTATCCATTGGTGATTTTGTTTTATTTTGGGGGGTTTTCTTTTGGCTGTGTCACATGGCTTGCAGCATCTTAATTCCCTGACCAGGGATTGAACCTGTGCCCCCTGCAATGGAAGCATTGAGTCCTAACCACTGGACTGCCAGGGAACTCCCTCATTGGTAATTTTAAAATACTGAAAATAAATGTTCAGTTATAGGAGAATGAAACATCCAGTTACAAGACTATTGGGACTTAGTATAGCCACTATGGAGAACAGTTTGAAAGTTCCTTAAAAAACTAAAATTAGACCTACTATATGATCCACCAATCCTGCTCCTAGGCATGTATCTAGAGAAAACCATAATTGAAAAGATAAAGCACCCCAATGTTCGTTGCAGCACCATTTATAATAGCCAGGACATGGAAGCAACCTAAATGTCCATCAACAGAGGAGTGAATAAAAAAGATGTGGTACATATATACAATGGAATATTACTTGGCCATAAAAAGTGA
Organism: Bos grunniens; assembly: GCF_055505025.1. Taxonomy (NCBI): domain Eukaryota; kingdom Metazoa; phylum Chordata; class Mammalia; order Artiodactyla; family Bovidae; genus Bos; species Bos grunniens. The sequence goes on from NC_141171.1 coordinate 38,537,819, forward strand.
AATAATGCTGTTTGCAGCAACATGGATGGACCTAGAGTGAAGTCAGACAGAGAAAGACATATCATATGATATTGCTTATATGTGGAATATTTTTTAAAAGAGTATATAGGAACATATTTATAAAACAGAAATAGAGTTACAGAGGTAGAAAACAAACTTAGAGTCACCAGAGAGTAAGGGGAGAAAGGATAAATTAGGAGATTGGGATTGATACATACTACCTTGGAAAAACAGAAAGTCACCTTGGAAAAAGCCTGAAGTTAACTCTTATCATGTCCTTTAAATATACAGCTCACTCTACTTGAAACTTCAGACTTGGGCAAATTAGTAGAACTTTAAGCCAAGAAAAAAAAAAAAGGCAAAGGGACATTTAAAATCTCAAACATGAGATCTCTGTCTGTCTGTCTGGATATGTAGGTATCAGTGTGTGTCCTTGTCTTTTGATAATATTGCTACAATTAATTTGTAAATAAGCTCTAATTTAATTGGTTTAAAGAAAAGTAAGTGCTTACAAAACAAACAATTCAAGATAAATTAAACTGAATGAATTTCAGGTTCACATGAACTGGGAAATATTCAATATTAAATTAATACCTGGTATCAATATTAATGTTTGTTTGTTAATCTAATTATTATGGACATATCTAAGAATCATCAACATTAAGTATAATACTTTTATTATGCCTAGATTTAATATAAACTAAATAAGATCTTAGTATATCTATTGCAAATTTGTCAACAAGGAAAGTCTTGATATAAAAAAACTTTTAAGGAAAGAAAATGAAAATGAGATAAGAGCTTTAGGTGATTTATGTTTACTGATCTATAGAGTGGTGAAATAAAGGACAGTTCATGGTTGCTTAAGGAAAGTAGGACATGTGCTTTTATTAAAAAGGTATAAGGAGTGGAATTACATTTTACTAAGACAAAAGGAAGTAAGTCTGACTTACAGGTGGCTGTTCTCTGAATGGACAAATAAAGTGATAAATACAAAAAGTGAAAAAAAGTTTTATGAAAAGTGGATCCTGAGAAAAGAGTTTTGTGGATAGTACAAGTTTTCCTGAGATGTTGAACTGCCTCTGAAATCTTTTATTTCTGCTTTATTGACTATGCCAAAACCTTTGACTGTGTGAATCACAAAAATCTGTGGAAAATTTTGAAAGAGATGGGAATACCAGACCACCTGACCTGCTTCTTGAGAAACCTATATGCAGTCAGGAAGCAACAGCTAGAACTGGACATGGAACAACAGACTGGTTCCAAATAGGAAAAGGAGTACATCAAGGCTGTATATTGTCAGCCTGCTTATTTAACTTATATGCAGAGTACATCATGAGAAACGCTGGGCTGGAAGAAGCACAAGCTGGAATCAAGATTGCCAGGAGAAATATTGATAACCTCAGATTAGCAGCAGCAATAGCAGATGACACCACCCTTATGGCAGAAAGTGAAAAACTAAAAAGCCTCCTGATAAAAGTGAGAGAGGAGAGTGAAAAAGTTGGCTTAAAGCTCAACACTCAGAAAATGAAGATCATGGCATCTGGTCCCATCACTTCATGGGAAATAGATGGGGAAACAGTGGAAACCGTGTCAGACTTTATTTTTGGGGGCTCCAAAATCACTGCAGATGGTGATTGCAGCCATGAAATTAAAAGACGTTTACTCCTTGGAAGGAAAGTTATGACCAACCTAGACAGCGTATTAAAAAGCAGAGACATTACTTTGTCAACAAAGGTCTGTCTAGTCAAGGCTATGGTTTTTCCAGTAGTCATGTGTGGATGTGAGAGTTGGACTATAAAGAAAGCTAAGCGCTGAAGAATTGATGATTTTGAACTGTTGGAGAAGTTGGAGAAGACTCTTGAGAGTCCCTTGGACTGCAAGGAGATCCAACCAGTCCATCCTAAAGGAAATCAGTCCTGGGTGTTCATTGGAAGGACTGATGTTGAAGCTGAAACTCCAATACTTTGGTCACCTGACTCATCTGAAAAGACCCTGATGCTGGGAAAGATTGGGGGCAGGAGTAGAAGGGGATGACAAAGGATGAGATGGTTGGATGGCATCAGAGACTCAATGGACATGAGTTTGGGTGGACTCCAGGAGTTGGTGATGGACAGGGAGGCCTGGCGTGCTGCGGTTCATGGGGTTGCAAAGAGTTGGACATGATTGAGTGACTGAACTGAACTGAACTGATTGTTACTTTGGCTAAGTGAATAACTATTGTTTCACAGTGAATATAAGCTGGTACCAAACTGGAATTTATTTGGTTTTCTCTTTTTTATTAAGAGAACACAGTTTTTTTGGAATGAATGTGACTTTTGATAACAAGACTGTGTGAATTTCTTTGCCTTTAAATGATTTATATTTGTTTTTAAAACCTTTTGTTACTTTGATAAAAATGAATAAATATTATTTCAAAATGATCTATGAAGATAAATTTCATTCTGCTTCTACAAAAAATTAACCCCTCATTGTCAGACTTTTACCATCTTGATGTCCTTGTAACATGACAACAGCCTACTTGTAAATCAGGGAATTTAAAATGTGTAAACAATAGTTGTAATAAAACAGTCAGGGCTCTGGGAAATCCAAGACAGCCGCTTGGCTTTCTGGCTCCCAGACAAACTTCATTTTTTATTTGATGGGTTAAAGCCTTTCCTTGCTGCAGGGTTAACGCCTTCACAAAGGAAAAAAAAAGTTAAAAGTGTGTCTTTCACTTAGAGTATACTTTCTACCATCTCCAGTGATCAAGGCACCCACTTCATGGGACAATCATACAAGCCTTAACAAAAACTTCACAAACTTCTTAAAACTATCACTGTTACAATCAACCTCAATCATCAGGCAAGGACAATAGAATGAAGATTAATTACAAGGGATTAAATAAACTGACACATATGATTAAAATTTTCATGAGTTTTTGTCTGATACAGTATTGGCTTCTGATCTTCATTTTCAGATATAAAGAAGCTCTTCTCCTCAAGCTACTTATGGTTTAAAACAATTCGGTAATTTATACCTGTGGGCAAAATTAAAACATTTTTCTTTTCTCTATTTTCTTTTCTCTAACTTGTCCCTCCAGAAATTGGAGACACTTGGGTTCTGAATAGTCTTATCAGGTAAATAAAAGACTGTCTCCCGAAATATACAGAAGTCTCAAAACCTCTAAAGGGTTTTGGCAAACTCTAGAGGGAAAAAAATTCACCTAGGTCTATGGCATCTGTAGTCAATGGACCAAATTTATTTTAAAAGCAAATTAGTCTTGTCTGTGTTTAATAAAAATGGGGGAAATTTTAGAAAAAATATGTTTCACTAAATATTAAATTCTAGTTTTATTAATTAAGATATGTGTTTCCAAAAACTCACTTCTGAGATAATTCCTTGCTGTTATGTTGTATCATTACAATATTTAACTGAGTTAATAAAGGACATTATAAGTTTTTTTCTGAAACCTAGCTTCATAATCAGTCTTTGCATAATGATCAGATGCTCCATGATCTACAACCAGAAGATTAACAACAGGCGATAGTCATTTAACAGACAAAGTCAGGAATCTAAGTATACACTGGGCTGTGCCTAGTAAAAGTTCTTCAAGTCTTACTTGTGACCTTACTATTACTACTAGCTATATTGTTTGTTTTCTATATTGCCTGTTTCAGAAAGTTGTTGTGTCTTACACTACTAAATGGGTGACTGAGCCTCTGATAAAATGATGATGTATAGTTGCATATAAGATCAATGATTCTAAAGATATAATTTTAGAATATAGGAATAAGCAACAAGAGGGAATATTTTCCTGTACTGTAAGAGACTACAAGGCAGGTATGGTCCAGAATTGCCTAGTCCAGGAACAGCACATTAAGTGGCCAATCAGAAAAATCTTCTCCAGACCTGGGAATGAGTATTTCTAAACAGTTATAAAATGGTTGTAAAATGCCCCTAAATAATGGTCAAATTTATGGCCATAGGGGCTTTGCCAACCAGAAACTGGCACTTGCCATCTGCCTCTACAAAGATTAAATCAGGGCTGCTACAGTTGCCAACCTTCAATACCCCTTGAAAGGAGTTCAAGATAAAGATCAGGAATGAGGCACTCTGCTCTGGGGAAAATGGGCAGGACAGGACTTCAGATAGTTAGATGTTTTCAGGTAAGTATTTTCATGAGCCCCAGTTCTTGCATCTTCTCATACCTAAAGAAACACTAACATCATAGATGAATGTATGGTCCTGGTCTCTTGGCTAGCCCCTCTTCTGGGCCCCTTGGCAGCTTTTCTACCTCTATTAATCTTCAGGTCATCTTTAACCTTCTTGTTAAGTTTATTTCTTTCAAAAAACAACAAATGAATTTCCAGATGCTGTTACGATAAGGATATCAGCCAGTTGACACATGCTAGAACAAACTGCTATGTCATTTTGTGGACTTTCATCTCCCTCCATAAATGCACCCTGAAAGAGAGTGGGCATTGAGACCCAGGACCCACAATGCCCCTGGGAACCAAGACCCCACAGTGCCCCTGTCCAGTCTAACGAAGCCAGAGAGCAGTCTTTGCCCCTTTCCCCAATGACCTGGGTCCTCATGACCCAAGATGGGGATAGTCAGTCAGTTAGACATGAGCAGGGTACTAAAGGGCCAAAGATTTGATCCATAGATAAAGAGGTGGGGGGAATGTAGAGTCCTGCCCCAAGGTCAGAGCTGTGACACCTTGCACCAAGGCCACAGACACAGAGCCCAGAACCAAGGCCACCTCCAGAACTGACTAAACCCAATTGTAACCATTGCCAAAGTCCCCCCCTCCCCCGATCATCACCAACAGGCTTCCTGACTGCAAATGAAGTAAAAATGCCCACCCCAGTAGCCACCCTATACTGCCCTAACCAATCACCTAATGCCTCTTGTTCAAAGTGAAAGAAGAGAGTGAAAAAGTTGGCTTAAAGCTTAACATTCAAAAAACTAAGATCATGGTACCAGGTTCCATCGCTTCATGGCAGACACATGGGGAAACATTGGAAACAGTGGCTGACTTTATTTTGGGGGGCTCCAAAATCACTGCAGATGGTGACTGCAGCCATGAAATTAAAAGACGCTTGCTCCTTGGAAGAAAAGTTATGACCAACCTAGACATCATGTTAAAAAGCAGAGACATTACTTTGCCAACAAAGGTCCGTCTAGTCAAAACTATGGTTTTTCCAGTGGTCATGTATGGATGTGAGAGTTGGACTATAAAGAAAGCTGAGCGACGAAGAATTGATGCTTTTGAACTGTCGTGTTGGAGAAGACTCTTGAGAGTCCCTTGGACTGCAAGGAGATCCAACCAGTCCATCCTAAAGGAAATCAGTCGTGAATATTCATTGGAAGGACTGATGCTGAAGCTGAAACTCCAATACTTTGGTCATCTGATGCAAAGAGCCAACTCATTGGAAAAGACCCTGATGCTGGTAAAGATTGAAGGCAGGAGGAGAAGGAGACGACAGAGGATGAGATGGTTGGATAGCAACCACAACAAGAAAAGCCACTGCAATGAGAAGCTCACACACTGGAACTAGAAAAAAAGACCATGCAGCAACGAAGACCCAGCACAGCCAAAAATAATAAAAATAATTTTTTTTAAAAAGAGAGACAGAATGGCTTGATACCAAGGGCCAGGCAACCAAGCAGAGTTATGAAATCTATTTAAATGGGGAAGCAGTACTGTGTATTTGGCATGCCACTACTAAAGATCCCGAGTGCCACAACTAGAGAACTCACATGCCACAACAAAGATGGAAAATCCCACATGATGCAACTAAGACCTGGTGCAGCCAAATAAATAAATATTTTAAAAATATAGATTTCCAACTGTCTATATTTTTTTAAAGGGGTAGGAAGGAGTTCCCAGGTGACAGAGTGGTAAAGAATCTGCCTGCCAACGCAGGAGACACAAGAGACACAGTTGGATCCCTAGGTTGGGAAGATTCCCTGGAGAAGGAAATGGCCACCCATCCCAGCACTCCAATATTCTTGCCTGGAAAATTCCACGGACAGAGGAGCCTGGCAGGTTACAGTCCATGGGGTCGCAGACAGAGGGACATGACTGAGCAACTGAGGGCATTTAGAAAAACAGGGCCTTTTTTCAGACAACTTGGAAGATGAATGTGGGAACCAAAAGCAACCGACCATCTTTCAAATAAGAAGAGGGTCCTGCCTGGGGAAACTGGCAAAGAAAAGCTCCCTCCATACTACAAGAACATTGGACTGGGCTTCAAGACTCCAAATGAGGCCATCGAGGCACCTACATTGACAAACAATGCCCTTTTACTGGTATTGTCTCCATTGGAGGGCAGATCCTGTCTGGTGCGGTGACAGAAATGAAGATGCAGAGGACAACTGTCATCTGCCGAGACTACCTTCACTACAACCACTTTGAGAAGCACCATAAGAACATGTCCGTGCACCTTTCCCCCTGCTTCAGGGACGTCCAGATCAGCAACATTGTCACAGTGGGTGAGTGCTGAGCAAGACTGTGTGCTTCAACATGCTCAAGGCCACCAAGGCTGCTGGAACCATGAAGTGGTTCCAGAAGTTCTGAGACTGGTCCCTTGCCCACTGCCTCAAACAAAATAAAGTTATTTTCCCAGTCAAAAAAAAAAAAAAAACCCAGCAACCACAAGAAAGTTGAAATGGCTATAATATTAATAATATCATACAAAACAGACCTTAAAACAAAAAGAGTTTACTAGAGACACAGAAGGATATAGCATCATGATAAAAATATCAGCACATCAGAAGATAACAGTTACAAACATAAATGCATCTAAGAGCAGATCATCAAAATACATGAAACAAAAAATGGACAGAAATGAAAGAAGAAATACACAACTCAACAATCAAATTTGGAGAATCCAATACACCACTTTCAATTACAGATAAAACAAACCCTCATTTAATGAGATAAAATAAAGATTGAACAACAACACTAAAATTAGACCTTACAAACAACTATAAAACCCTCCAACAACAGAATATATACTCTTCTCAAGGAACAGGGAACAGTCTCCAGGATAGATATTATACTAGGCCTTTAAAAAAAAACCTCAGTAAATCTAAAAGGCTAGAAATAACTCAAGATATATTTTCCACTATAATAAAAAGAAATTAGAAATCAACTGCAGGAAAAAAAAAAAAAAGGGAAATTCACAAATACATGGAAATTAAACATTGAGCTCCCAGACAATAATGGGTCTAAGAAGAAATCAAAAGGGAAATCAGGAAGTTATTTGAGATGAATGAAAATCAAGACACAACATACCAAAACTTGTTAAATGCAATTAAAGCAGTGCTTAGAAGGAAATTTACAACTGTAATGGAGTTATTAAGAAAGGAGAGAGGACTTCCCTAGTGGTCCATTGCTAAAGAATTGATCTCCCAGTGTAGGGGACACAGGTTCTATCCCTGATCCGGGAAGATTCCACATGCCTCTGGGCAACTAAGCCTGTGCCCCACAACTACTGAGCCCCTGCTCTAGACTCTGTGAGCCGCGGCTACTGAAGCCTGTGTGCCTTTGCACCCGTCCTTTGCAAAAAAGGAAGCCACCACAATTAGAAGTTTGCACACAGCAACTGGAGAATATGTCTCTGTTCACGCAACTAGAAAAAGCCCACACGTAGCAACAAAGACCTAGCATGGCCAAAAATAAATAAATGAATAAAAAGAGAGAGATCACAAATCAGTAACCTAAACTTCTACCTCAACACACTGGAAGAAGAGTACTCTAAACCTAAAGCAAGCAAAAAAGGAAATAATAAAGAATACAGCAGACATTATGAAAATAGTGACTAAAAAAAACACTGAAAATCAGTGAAACCAAATGCTGATCCTTCAAAAAGATCTACACAATTGATATACATTTAGCAATATTAACCAAGATAAAAACAAAGATGACTTAAATTACCAGTATCAGAAATGAAAGGACATTACCATTTACCTTAGAGAAATTTAAAAAATCATAAAAGAATTCTATGAATTGTAGGCCAAAAATCTATAAATTAGATGAAATGGACAAATTCCCAGAAAGACACAAACTACCAAAACTGGCTCAAGAAGAAATAGACAATCTGAGTTTATCTAAGTCAGTGAAGAGGTTGAAATAGTAATTTAAAAACTTCCCACAGAGAAAAGCCCAGGCTCAGATGGCTTCATCACTGAATTCTACCAAACATATAAAGAATTCATAACAATTCTTCAAAAACTATTCTAAAAAACAGAACACAAAAAAAGGAGAAGGAATTCTCTAGCAGTTCAGTGGTTAGGGCTCTATGCTTCCACTGAAGAGAGCACAAGCTCAATTCTGGGTCAGGGAACTAAGATCCTTCATGCCACATAGCATGACCAAAATAAAATAATTTTTAAAAAGTTTTAAACAAAAAATAGAAGTTGAGAGAATATTTCCCAAGTCATTTCATGGGACCAATATAACTCTTATGCCAAAAACAAAGACATCATAAGAAAAGAAAATTACTGATCAATATCTCTTATGAATATGGTTACAATAATCCTTGAAGAAGGAAATGGCAACCCACTCCAGTATTCTTGCCTCGAGAATCCCATGGAGAGAGGAGTTTGCAGGCCATGGTCCACGGGGTCGCAGAGAGTAGGACACGACTGAAGTGACTAAGCAAGCACGCACGCACAATAATCCTCAACAAAATTTAGCATTTTATAAAAAGATTTGTTCAGGCTTCCCTGGTGGTCTGGTAGTTAAGAATCTGCCTGCCAGTGCAGGGGACACAGGTTCCATCCCTGAATGGGGAAGGTCCCACATGCTGCAGGGCAACTAAGCCTGTGAGCCACAACTACTGAGACTGCACAATGCAACTACTGAACATTTGCACCGAGAGCCTGTGCTCTGCAACGACAGCAGCCACCACAATGACAAGTGTGTGCATCACAACTAGAGAGGGGCCCACACTTGCCACAACCAGAGAAAGCCCATGCACAGCAACAAAGACCCAGTGCAGCCAAACATAAATAAATAAAATAATTAATTAATAAAAAGAGATTTGCTCACTATGATCAACTGGGATTTATTCTACTAATGCAAGGTTGGTTTTATATCTGAAAACCAATTAATATGGTACATCACATCAGTAATATAAGACATCACATCCAATACTTTTTTATGATTAAAAAACTCAACAAACTTGGAATATAAAGGAATTAACCCCATAATAGACTTTTATGAAAAAGACCACAGTTAACATCACACTTAACAGTAAAAAATTAGATGCTTTCCCACTAAGATTTAGAACAAGACAAGAATGTTCACTCTTGCTACCTCTAATCAACATTATCTTAGAGGTTCTAGCCAAGACAATTAGAAAGAAATAAAAGATATCTAGATTGAAAAGAAAGGAGTAAAATGATCTCCATTTTCAGATGGAATGAACTTGTATATAGGAATTCCTAAGGTATCCACTAAAAAAAATATTAGAATTAATAAATAAGTTCTGCAAAGTTGTAAAAGATCAATAAAAATAAATTATACTTCTATACATTTGCAATGAACAATCTAAATATGAAATTAAAAATAGCATTACGATACCATCATAAGGAATAAAATACTTAGGCAAAATTTTAACAAAAGACATATAGAACTTATACCCTGAGAACTACAAAATGCTGTTGAAAAAAAAGTTAAACTAGATCTAAATAACTGGAAAAAACATCCCATGTTCTGATCAGAACTAACAGTTAATATACAATACTCCCAAACTGATCTACAGATTCAATACCATCTCTATCTACTTTGTAGAAATTGATGAGCTAACACTAAGATTCGCACAGAAAACCAAGAATAGCCAAAACAACACACTTTCCCATTTCAAATTTATTACAAAGCAATGATAATAAAGACAATTTGGTACTAGGAAAAAAGCAAACACACAGATCAATGGAATAGAATTGAGTGACCAAAAATAAAACCATGTATCTAGCATCAATTGATTTGAACCCAAAGTTCAACCTTGGGACCAAAGTTGGATGGTCCAAAGACCATCAATGGGAAAAGAACAGTATTTTCAATAAATGGTATAGGAACAATTAGAATTAGACACTTATCTCACACAATATACAAAAATTAACTCAAAATTGATCAAAGATCTAAACTTAAGAGGTAAAACTATAAAACTCTTGGAAGACAACACAGAGGGAATTTTCATGTTCCTATATTTGGCAATGATACTTTAATAAGACATCAAAAGCACAGGCAACAAAAATTAAACTGACAATCAAAATTAAAAAATTTTGTGCATGAAAGGACACCGTCAAGAGAGTGAAAAGACAACCCATGAAATAGGGGAAAAATTTTGAAATCTGGTAAAGAATTAATGTCTAAAATTTTAAACTCACATCTCAAGGACAAAAGCACATGGAAACAACACCAATCCAAAACCAGCAAAAGTCTTGAATAGGCATTTCACCAAAGATATACAGATGTCTAATAACCTCAGATATGCAGAAGACACCACCTTTATGGCAGAAAGTGAAGAAGAACTAAAAAGCCTCTTGATGAAAGTGAAAGAGGAGAGTGAAAAAGTTGGCTTAAAGCTCAACGTTCAGAAAACGAAGATCATGGCATCCGGTCCCATCACTTCATGGCCAATAGATGGGGAAACAATGGAAACAGTGAGAGACTATTTTGGGGGGCTCTAAAATCACTGCAGATGGTGACTGAAGCCATGAAATTAAAAGATGCTTACTCCTTGGAAGGAAAGTTATGACCAACCTAGATAGCTTATTCAAAAGCAGAGACATCACTTTGCCAACAAAGGTCTATCTAGTCAAGGCTATGGTTTTTCCAGTGGTCATGTATGGATGCGAGAGAGTTGGACTATAAAGAAAGCTGAGCGCCGAAGAATTGATGCTTTTGAACTGTGGTGTTGGAGAAGACTCTTGAGAGTCCCTTGGACTGCAAGGAGATCCAACCAGTCCATCTTAAAGGAGATCAGCCCTGGGAGCTCTTTGGAAGGACTGATGTTGAAGATGAAACTCCCATACTTCGGCCATCTGATGCGAAGAGCTGACTCACTTGAAAAGACCCTGATGCTGGGAAAGATTGAGGGTAGGAGGAGAAGGGGACGACAGAGGATGAGATGGTTGGATGGCATCATCAACTCGATGGACATGGGTTTGGGTGGACTCTGGGAGTTGGTAATGGACAGGGAGGCCTGGCGTGCTGCAATTCATCCATACAGTGAAACATTATCCACTCTTAAAAAGGAAGGAAATCCTGACATATGCCACAACACAGATGAACCTTGAAGAATTCTGCTGAGTGAAATAAGCCAGATACTAAAAGACAAATACTGGGACATCCATGGTGGTCCAGTGGCTAAGAATCTGAGTTCCCAATGCAGAGAGCCTGGGTTCAATCCCTGGTCAGGGAACTAGATCCCACATGCTGCAACTGAAGTTCAAATGACACAACTAAAGATCTAGCATACCCCAACAAAGACCTAGTGAAGCCAAAAAAACCCAAAATGACAAATACTGTATGATCCCACTTACATGAGGTACTTAAAGTAGTCAAAATCGTAAAGAAGAAAGTATAATGGTGGTTTCCAGGAGTTAGGGGAAGGGGAAAATGGGAGGTTATTGTTTAGTGTATTTTCATTTTACAAAGTGAAAAAAGATCTAGAAATGATGGTGGTAATGATTACACAGTATGAATGTACGCAAGGCCACTGAACTGGACACTTAAAAATGGTTAAGGGAACTTCCCTGGTAGTCCAGTGGTTAAGAATCCACCTTCCGTTGCAGGGGACTTAGGTTTAATTCTTGGTCAGGGAACTAAGATCCCACATACGGCAGGGGGACTAAGACTATGAACCTCAACTACTGAGCCTCTGCACACATTCTAGCATCCCTGCGCCACAATAAGGAGCCTGCATGCCAGAACAAAGTTTCCACGTGCCACAACTGAGACCCTATGTTAGCTGCTCAGTTTTGTCCAACTCTTTGCTACGCTCTGGACTATAGCCCGCCAGGCTCCTCAGTCCACGGGATTCTCCAGGCAAGAATACTGGAGTGGGTTGCCATTGCCTTCTTCAGGGGATCTTCCCAACCCAGGAATTGAACCCAGGTCTCCCACACTGTATGCAGGTTCTTTCCCTCTGACCCTATGCAGCCAAATAAATAATCAAATATATATATATATATTTTTGAAATTCAATTCCACCTTTTTATTATTATTATTATTTAAGAAGTCCAGATCAAGTGGTGGCAAAACAACTGCCTCCACGGTGGTTCCTCAGCTAAACGAGCATGGGGTGGTGCCAGCACCCCCATTCAGGGGTGCAGGAATGCGAGGGTGACAGATAGATGGCTCTGCCAGGAGTGTGAGAGTGTGTCCCTGTAAGGTGCCTGCCCGTGTGGGTACTTAGGGTGACACCTGCCAGGCAGGAGTCCCCGTGTATTGGATGTGGGTTTTCTCTGCCCTGGGTCTGGGAGCTGGTCCCGGGGAGTGCGTGTAGGGTGTGTAACTCTCCCCACACCAGCTGTGAGCGGCTGTGGGTTTCCTCCTGTCCCGGGTTACATTGCCCCTCGTGTGTTCCCACGTCTGTGTAGTGTGATGTGACCTGTGAGGCCAACAGGCCTGGCTGGGCCCTGGGAGTCTGCACAGTGCATGGGGGGTGGGTTTTCTGGGATGGGGACCTGGGGAGATTTAAAGCTAGAGGGATGCTGTAGAAATTTAATTTTAGGGGGGCTAGAGCCCCCAAGGTGCAGGATCAGGCCTGGCCCCAGAGGATGGAACCCCCCACCCCTCCTCCAGGGGGTGCAACTGGGGGAGGGGCCATGACCAGAGCTTGGTCTTCTCTGGATCTGTGGGGCGGCCGACACCCTCATAGATGCTCACTGGCGACCTGGGCCAGGATCTCCTTGATGCGGACGATGAGCTTCTCGTGCTAAGGCGGGGTCGCTCTCCATGGCGCCGTGCAGCCGGGCCATGTAGAAGTCCAGGGTGCTCAGCGTGGGCGTTTCGCCGGTGCCAGGCACTGGCAGCGAAGCGAAGCTGGCGGTGAGCGCTTGGCGCACCGCCTGGAGCTGCTGCTGCAGCGCCAGCGTCCGCCGCTCCTCCAGCGCCAGCTCCTGCTCCAGACGCTCGCGCGCGCTGCTCATGCTCTGCGTGTGCTTTTGCAGCACAGCGTTCTGCTCCTCGAAGGCCACGTTCATCTTCCGCAGGCGCCGCAGCTCCGCCTCCCGCGCTTTGTTTTGGTCCAAGAACTCTTCAGTGAAGATTGGGATGTCGAAAGTCGAGAAGCCGTCACAGTCCCCACCCTTGTGTCCATTCAAAAGGGTATTCATGAGCCCAGAGCTGGAATCCTCTTTCTTGATCTTTTCCTGGATCTTCTCCGCACACATCTTGTAGGCTTCCGACTGCTGGTAGGCCCTCAGCTCCTTCATGTACTGCTGCTTCTCCCTTTCAGCCTCGTCCAAGTACCGCTGTTTCTCCGCCGGCTGCAGCTTGCTCCACTCGGCGCCCAGCATCTTGGTGATCTCGGGAAAGGGCAGGTCCGGGTGGCGCGTCCGGATCTGCTCGCGCCGCTCGTTCAGGAAACGCACTTAGCCGGTGACAGGTGCCTTGGGCCCATTCGGCAGGATCTTCTTCCGCTTCTTGCCCTTGGGCCAGCCGCGCTTCTTCATCGGCTCCTCTTCGTGGGACCCCTTCTCTCCGGCCCGCGGGCCCTCGCCGCGCTCTTGCTTGACAGCCACCACGAAGCCCCCATGCTGTCCTGGAGCCTTGCCGCTCGCCGGCGCGGAGGCCGCGCCGGGCTGCTTGGGGCCGTGGGACATGGCCACTCCCGGCCGCACCTCCAAAGAAACTTTCCCGGACCTCTCGGCTGCTACGACGCTCCAACCAACCGCCGGGAGCCCGCCCCTGCTCTCAAATATTTTTTTAAAAGGTTAAGATAGGGGAATTCTCTGGCAGTCTAGTGGTTAGGACTCCATGTTTTACTGCCAAGGGCCTGGGTTTGATCCCCAGTTGGGAAACTAAGATCCCCCAAGCCTCACAGAGCTGCCAAAATAAACAAATAAAAATATATTATTTAATGGTTACAGTAGGAAATTTTATGTTCTGTGTATTTTACCACAATAAAAAAGTTGGAAGAAAAACAAAAATTCCTTGTCTTTGCCTCTGAACATGCACACCTAATATATTCCTTATCTCTGTTAGTGGGTTTACATACTATCTATTGCGCATATTCCCTCAAGCTAGAAGCCTCTTGGACCACCCTCCTGGGCACATTCTATGGGTTATGGACTCTTGAATTCAGAAAGACACTTTGATCCACCCCCTCCTTTGCCTCTGCCTTGGTTCAGGTCCCTCTCATGTCATGCTGTTGTTCAGTCACTAAGTCATGTCCGACTCTTTGCGACCCCATGAGCTGCAGCATGTCAAGCTCCCCTGTCCTTCATTATCTCTGAAGTTTGCTCAGATTCATGTTCATTTAATCGGTGATGCTAAATGATGGGGTCGCAAAGAGTTTTGAATGATGGTTCTAAACATCAGTCATTCAACCATCTCATTTTCTGTCACTCCTTTCTCCTTCTGCCCTTAATCTTTGCCTACATAAGGGTCTTTTCCGGTAAGTTGGCCCTTCACATCAGGTGGCCAAACTATTGGAGCTTCAGCTTCAGCATCAGTTCTTCCAATGAATATTCAGAACTGATTTCCTTTAGGACTAACTGTTTTGATCTCCTTGCTATCCAAGGGACTTTCAAGAGTCTTCTCCAACACCACAGTTAGAAAGCATTAATTCTTTGGTGCTCAGCCTTCTTTATGGTCCAGCTCTCACATCTGTACATGACTACTGGAAAAACCATAGCTTTGACTATACAGACCTTGGTTGGCAAAGTGATGTCTCTGCTTTTTAATACGATGTCTAGGTTTATCACAGCTTTCCAAGGAGTAAGTGTCTTAATTTCATGACTGCAGTCACTGTTCACTGTGATTTGGGAGCCCAAGAAAATAAAATCTTTCGCTGCTTCCACTTTTTCCCCTTCTATTTGCCCTGAAGTGATGAGACCAGGTACCATATTGCAATAGCTTATGCATTATCACCAGCTTTATGTTTAAAACACTAATCCAATCCTATCATTTTTCTGCATAAAAATATTTAATAACTCATCACTGCCCACAGAACAAGCATAGCTCTCAAAGTATTCTCAGCATAACTTTCTACGTCTTGCTCCTATCAGTCTCCACACTAGGCTCCAGCTCCCATTCCCTAGGGTCACACATACATGCCTTAACTTACCTTCTGTTATACATAGTTTTCCCATTATCTAAAACTAACTTTCTCTCCTTCATGTAGAGAATTTGTAATCACCCTCCAAAGCTCAGAATCAACATCTCCTCCCTGATTCTCCATTCAAGACACTTGGTTGCTTCTTTCATCAGCCAGTCAATAAAAACTGAAAGCCAACTATATGCCCTAGTACTCCTCTGTCCATGGAATTCTCCAGGCAATAATACTGGAGTGTGTAGCCATTCCCTTCTCCAGGGGATCTTCCTGACCCAGGGATCAAACCCAGGTCTCCTGCATTGCAGGCAGATTCTTTACCCTCTGACCCACCAGGGAAGAATAATACAAGGTACTAAGGCCACAGTAAACAAGAGTCTGTCTGACCCAGACTCTAATAGTCTGCTGCCATGCTGTTGCTTCAGTCATGTAAAACTCTTTGCAACCCCATCGACTGTAGCCCACCAGGCTCCCAGGCAAGAATACTGGAGTGGGTTGCCATTTCTTTCTCCAAAATAAATAGACAAACTTTTTTCAAAAAAAGAACTGATTGTTGGCAGCTCAATAATTATATATATTTTTGAAACATATAGGACTTCCCTGGTCATCCAGTGGTTAAGACTCCACATTTTCCATGCAGGGGCACAGATTGGATCCCTGGTCAAGGAAGTTCCCCATGATGTGGGGTGTAACCAAAAATTAATTAATTAATTGTAAAACAATAGCATAGAAAGCAAAAATTGTTAGAATCAAATTATTTCAAGTCTCTAGCATTATTCAAGAAGTGTGAAAAATACTAAGGCAATGGCACCCCACTCTAGTACTCTTGCCTGGAAAATCCCATGGACGGAGGAGCCTGGTAGGCTGCAGTCCATGGGGTCGATAAGAGTTGGACAAGACTGAGCAACTTCACTTTCACTTTCCACTTTCATGCATTGGAGAAGGAAATGGCAACCCACACCAGTATTCTTGCCTGGAGAATCCCAGGGATGGGGGAGCCTGGTGGGCTGCCATCTACGGGGTCGCACAGAGTCGGACACGACTGAAGCAACTTAGCAGCAGCAGCAGCAGCATGGTGAGTTAAGAATGCTTATTATAATCCCTAGATGTTGTTGTTCAGTCATTAAGTCATGTCCAACTCTTTGCTACCCCATGGACTGCAGTATGCCAGGCTTCTCTGTCCTTCACTATCTCTCAGAGTTTGCTCAAACTCATGTCTATTGAGTCAGCAATGTCATCCAAACTCTGTCATCCCCTCCTTCTTTTGCCTTCAATCTTTCCCAGCATCAAGGTCTTTTCTAATGAGTCCACTCTTCGCATCAGGTGGCCCAAGTATTGGAGCTTCAGCTTCAGCATCAGTCCTTCCAATGAATAGTCCGAGTTGATTTCTTTTAGGATTGACCAATTTGATCTCCTTGATGTCCCAGAGACTCTCAAGAGTCTTCTCCAGCACCACAGTTCACGCCACTAAAAGAGTAATCAAATAATAATCAAATATCTAAATAGTTAAATATTAATGAAAATAAAGACTAAAAAGTGGAATGATAAAAATCATTGTTCAGGGCTTCCCTGGTGGCTCAAAGGTAAAGAATCTGCCTGCCAATGCAGGTGACACAGACTCTATCCCTGGTCCAGGAAGAATCCACATGCCTGGGGCAACTGGGCCAGTGTACCACAACTACTGAGCCCATGTGCCCTGGAGCTTGTGCTCTTCAACAAGAGAAACCACCGCAATGAGAAGCTCGTGCACTGCAACTAGAGTAGCTCCCGCTCATTGCAACTAGAGCAAAGCCCACGCAGCAGCGAAGACACAGCACAGCCAAAAATAAATATATTAAAAAATTTTAAGTCATTGTTCAATACAAAAGAAGGCCAGAAAAGAGAAAGAATGAAGGAACAAAGAACAGATAGAACAAAATAAACAGCAAAATAGTAGAAATAAACACACTATATCATAACAAAATTAAATGGAAATGAAGTAAAACACTCTAAATAAAAAATAAAGATTATCAGACCGGATTTTAAAAATACAACTATATGCTATTTACAAGTGACACACTTTAAATATAAGCTCATCAAGGTTAAAAGAACACAATAGAACAGGATCAAAAAAGATGCGCCATACAAATACAAACAGAAAAAAACTGGCTTAGCTAAATTATTATTGGGCAAAATAGACTTTAAGATAAGTTCACACTGATAAAAGTGTTTGTATAGCTGAAAATACAAGCTTTTAATTGCATCTTTAGAAATAAAATATATGAAACAAAAAATAACAGAATGAAAAAGTAAACAAACTCACAATCATTGTTGGAGACACACGTCTCAATAAATGACAGAACTAGTGAAGTATCAGTAGGGATACAGAAGATCTGAACCTACCATCAACTATATTGACAAAATTGAATATTTACACAACACTATACCCATCAACCGGAGAAGGCAATGGCAGCCCACTCCAGTACTTTTGCCTGGAGAACCCCATGGATGGAAAAGCCTGGTAGGCTGCAGTCCATGGGGTCGCACAGGGTCAGACACGACTCAGCGACTTCACTTTCACTTTTCACTTTCATCCATTGGAGAAGGAAATGGCAACCCACTCCAGTATTCTTGCCTGGAGAATCCCAGGGATGGGGGAGCCTGGTGGGCTGCTGTCTCTGGGGTTGCACGGAGTCAGACATGACTGAAGCGACTTAGCAGCAGCATACCCATCAACTGCAAAATACATTCTTTTTAAATACAAGTGAAATGTTCACCAAATAGACCAATATGCTGGCCCATAAAACAGATCTCAAGAGACTTCAAAAGACTGAAGTCTGACACGGTATGTTCTCTGATCACAATAAATTAAATAATAAATTAACAAGAAATCAAAAGAAGCCCTAAATATATGGAAATTAAGCAACTCATTTATACAAAGTTCAAGATCAGGCGAAACTAATCCACAGAAATAGAGTTGAAGATAATTTCTTTTGGGTAAGATGAGACAGTGAGCATTCTGAGACTCTGAATGTTCTGTATCTTAATATAGGCAGTGGTTATACAGGTGTATTTACATATAAAATTCATTCAAGATTTGTATTTATACACTTTAAGTAAGTTGTATATAAAAATGTAAATTAGAGGGACTTCCCTGCTGGTTCAGTGGTTAGGAATCCACCTGCCAATGCAGGGGACACAGGTTGGATCCCTGATCTGAGAAGATTCCACGTGCTGCAGGGCAACTAAGCACGTGAGCCACAACTACTGAGCCTCTGTGCCACAGCTACTAAAGCTTAAAGCTTACATGCCCCACAGCCTGTGCTTCTCAGCAAGAGAAGCCTCCACCATGAGAAGTCCATGCACCTCAACTAGAGGGTAGCCTCCACTTAAGGCAACTAGAGAAAGCCCGTGCACAGCAGCAAAGACCCAGTGCAACCAAAAAGGAATTAATTAATTAATTAATTTAAAAGAAAATAAACCAATTGCTGCTAGTTTTTTTAATGTAAATTAGAATAAAAGACATTGGGAATTCCCTGAAAGTCCAGTGGTTAGAACTCAGCCTTCTTACTGCCAGGGCCCAGGGTTCAATCCTTGGTCAGGGAGCTAAGATCCCACAAACTATGTGGTGCAGCCAAAAAAAAAGCATATAAAGAAAAAAGACATTAAATTCCCTAGTACCTAAAAAGTATCTAGTTTATGGTTGCATTCTAAGTCACTTCAGTTGTGTCTAACTCTTTGTGATCCCATAAACTGTGGCCCACCAGGTTCCTCTGGCCAAGGGATTCTCCAGGCAAGAATACTGGAGTGGGTTGCCATGCCCTCCTCCAAGGGAATCTTCCTGACCCAAGGATCAAACCTGCATTTCTTTATGTCTCCTGCATTGGCAGATGGGCTCTTAACCCCTGGGAAGCCATCTAGTTCATGGAGGATGCTAAATAAATGTTTAATGAATTTAAAAAGGAGAGAGAAATAAAGAATAGAATGAAAAGATCTAACATACTTTTAATACCATTTACACCAATTAGATTGGCAAGAGATAAAGAAGTCGGCTAGTACCAAGTGCTGTAGAGAATGAAAATCAATGGAAACCCTTATACTTTGCTGATGAGAATATACATTGATTCACTTTAGAAAGCAATTAGGTGTTAGCTTATAAAGTATATCATTCACATAACCTCAGTTCAGTTCAGTTCAGTCACTCAGTCATGTCCGACTCTTTGCAACCCCATGAATCACAGCACGCCAGGCCTCCCTGTCCATCACCAACGCCCGGAGTTTACTCATGTCCATCAAGTCAATGATGCCATCCAGCCATCTCATCCTCTGTCATCCCCTTCTCCTCCTGTCCCCAACCCCTCCCAGCATCAGGGTCTTTTCCAATGAGTCAACTCTTCACATGAGGTGGCCAAAATATTGGAGTTTCAGCTTTAGCATCAGTCTTTCCAATGAACACCCATGACTGATCTCCTTTAGGATGGACTGGTTGGATCTCCTTGCAGTCCAAGGGACTCTCATGAGTCTTCTCTAACACCACAGTTCAAAAGCATCAATTCTTTGGCACTCAGCTTTCTTCACAGTCCAACTCCTACATCCATACATGACCACTGGAAAAACCATAGCCTTGACCAGATGGACCTTTGTTGGCAAAGTAATGTCTCTGCTTTTTAATGTGCTATCTAGGTTGGTCCTAACTTTCCTTCCAAGGAGTAAGCATCTTTTAATTTCATGGCTGCAATTACCATCCGCAGTGATTTTGAGGCCAAAAAAATAAAGTCTGACACTATTTCCCCATCTATTTCCCATGAAGTGATGCGACCAGATGCCCTGATCTTAGTTTTCTGATTGAGCTTTAAGCCAACTTTTTCACTCTCCTATTTCACTTTCATCAAGAGGCTTTTTAGTTCCTCTTCACTTTCTGCCATAAAGGTGGTGTCATCTGCATATCTGAGGTTATCAATATTTCTCCTGGCAATCTTGATTCCAGCTTGTGCTTCTTCAGCCCAGCGTTTCTCATGATGTACTCTATATATAAGTTAAATAAGCAGGGTGAAAATATATACAGCCTTAACATACTCCTTTTCCTATTTGGAACCAGTCTGTTGTTCCATGTCCAGTTGTAACAGTTGCTTCCTGACATGCATACACATTTCTCAAGAGGCAGGGCAGATGGTCTGGTATTCCCACCTCTTTCAGAATTTTCCACAGTTTGTTGTGATCCACACAGTCAAAGGCTTTGGTATAGTAAATTAAGCAGAAATAGATGTTTTTTCTGGAACTCTCTTGCTTTTTTAATGATACAACAGATGTTGGCAATTTAATCTCTGGTTCCTCTGCCTTTTCTAAAACCAGCTTGAACATCTGGAAGTTCACATTTCATGTACTGCTGAAGCCTGGCTTGGAGAATTTTGAGCATTACTTTACTAGCATGTGAGATGAGCACAACTGTGCGGTAGTTTGAGCATTCTTTGGCATTGCCTTTCTTTGGGATTGGAATGAAGGCTGACCTTTTCCAGTCCTGTGGCCATTGCTGAGTTTTCCAAATTTGCTGGCATATTGAGTGCAGCACTTTCACAGCATTATCTTTCAGGATTTGGAATAGCTCAACTGGAATTCTATCACCTCCATTAGCTTTGTTCATAGTGATGCTTTCTAAGGCCCACTTGACTTCACATTCCAGGATGTCTGACTCTAGGTGAGTGATCACACCATCGTGATTATCTGGGTTGTGAAGATCTTTTTTGTACAGTTTTTCTGTGTATTCTTGCCACCTGGTCTTAATATCTTCTGCTTCTGTTAGGTCCATACCATTTCTGTCCTTTATCGAGCCCATCTTTGCACGAAATGTTCCCTTGGTATCTCTAATTTTCTTGAAGAGATCTCTAGTCTTTCCCATTCTGTTGTTTTCCTCTATTTCTTTGCATTGATCACTGAGGAAGGCTTTCTTATCTCTTCTTGCTATTCTTTGAAACTCTATGTTCAAATGGGAATATCTTTCCGTTTCTCCTTTGCTTTCGCTTCTCTTCTTTTCACAGCTATTTGTAAGGTCTCTTCAGACAGCCATTTTGCTTTTTTGCATTTCTTTTCCATGGGAATGGTCTTGATCTCTGTTTCCTGGACAATGTCATGAACCTCCATCCATAGTTCATCAGGTACTCTGTCTGTCAGATCTAGTCCCTTAAATCTATTTCTCACTTCAACTGTATAATCATAAAGGATTTGATTTAGGTCATACCTGAATGGTCTAGTGGTTTTCCCTACTTTCTTCAATTTAAGTCTGAATTTGGCAATAAGGAGTTCAATGTCTGAGCCACAGTCAGCTCCTGGTCTTGTTTTTGCTGACTGTATAGAGCTTCTCCATCTTTGGCTGCAAAGAATATAATCAATCTGATTTGGGTGTTTGTTGACCATCTGATGATGTCCGTGTGTAGAGTCTTCCACCACCTGACAATTCAGCTCCTAGGTGTGGATCCTAAGATGCTTCTGCCCAAGTGCCCCAAGCATTAATTATAAGAATGTTAGTAGTAGCTCTGCTGAAAAGCAAAAACTGGAAACATCTCAAATGTCCATCAATAGTAGAACAGATAAAGCAATTATGGTATATCCACACAATAAAATATTGTCCCCCAGTGACTATGAATGAAACATAGTTGCTTGCAACAACATAGATATCAGAAATTTAATGTTGAATGAAAAAGGACAATCACAGAAAAAAATACAAACTGTATGATACCATGCTTATGAAGCTCAAATGCAAACAAAATTGAACATTATGTTTTCTAAGCATATATGCAATTTTTTTAAAGCAAGGAAATTATAAATACAAAATTCAAAATAACAGTTAGGAGGAGGTGGGGAGACAAGATAACATCCTAGTTCAGATTGGATGGTGACTTCGTGAGTGTCCATTATATTTTCATTCTTTATAATTTATATGTAATATTTTATATGTATTAAATATGATAACAAAATATTGTAAATAAAGAAAAAGGCAGTAGAAAGTGTTATAGGAGTATGCAGAAAATGAGTTGTGTACTTCTTCCTGGAAGAGAGGAGACATTAAGAATTTCATCTAGTAGGTGTGTCAGGAGTCCCCAGGTTCAGTGATTCACTAGAAAGCCTCAGAGGACTCAGTATATAACTGTACTCATAGCTATGATATATTATAGCCAAAAGACAAAAATAATCAACAAAGGGAAAGGGGGCATGGGGAAAAGTCCAAAGGAAACCAAGCATAAACATCCAAGAGTCCCTTCCCAGTAGAGTTACACAGGACATAATCAGTTCCTCCAGAATGAAACTATAACCCCACTTGTGAGGTGCTGTCTACCAGAGAAACTTGCCTGAGCCTAGACATCCATGGCTTTTATCAGAGGTTAGTAGTGTAGGCACTCTGCCGAGCATGTACGAAAATTTCAGACTCCCAAAAGGAAAGCAGGTGTTTAGCATAAACCATATTGCTAGCACGGTTTAGGCTCAGTGATCCATTGCTATATGTTAGGGTAGTTAGAAACTCTCCTAAAATCCAAATTCCCAGATGCTAGCCAAAGGCCAACCTTGAAAGCAGGACTTTCAGAGAACAACAGTCTCAGGCTTGCTACGTTAACTTTTTTCTGCATCGTTAGTAATACTGAGGCTGATATTTTAGGTAAAACTTCAAGAAACATGTCGAATGGATAAAGTAATGTGGTGAAAGGGCATTAAAGCCAGTAGGAACAGTATGTGCTAAGGTAAATAAGTATGAAAAGATGCCCTAATTGGGTAAAAAACCACAGTGGGGAAGTCCTTTCAATACGGGTGGAACACAAGGTACTTAGGGTTATGGTTAGACTTAAACTGAAGAAAGTAGGGAAAACCACTAGATCATTCAGTTCAGTTCAGTTCAGTCACTCAGTCGTGTCCAACTCTTTGCAACCCCATGAATCACAGCACACCAAGCCTCCCTGTCCATGACCTAAATCAAATCCCTTACGATTATATACTGGAAGTGACAAATAGATGCAAGGGATTAGATCTGACAGACAGAGTGCCTGAAGAACTATGTATGGAGTTTCGTGACATTGTACAGGAGTCAAGGATCAAGACCATGCCAAAGAAAAAGAAATGCAAAAAAGCAAAATGGCTGTCTGAGGAGGCCTTACAAATAGCTGTGAAAAGAAGAGAAGTGAAAAGCAAAGGAGAAAAGGAAAGATATACCCATCTGAATGCAGAGTTCCAAAGAATAGCAAGGAGAGATAAGAAAGCCTTCCTCAGTGATCAGTGAAAAGAAATAGAGGAAAACAATAGAATAGGAAAGACTAGAGATTTCTTCAAGAACATTAGAGATACCAAGAGAACATTTCATGCAAAAGATGGGCTTAATAAAGGACAGAAATGGTGTGGACCTAACAGAAGAGGTGACAAGAATACACAGAAGAATTCATGATCTTCATGACCCAGATAATCATGATGGTGTGATCACTCACCTAGAGTCAGACATTCTGGAATGCAAAGTCAAGTGGGCCTCCTCAGGAAGCATCATTATGAACAAAGCTGGTGGAGGTGATGGAATTCCAGTTGAGCTATTCCAAATCCTGAAAGATGATGCTGTGAAAGTGCTGCACTCAATATGCCAGCAAATTTGGAAAACTCAGCAATGGCCACAGGACTGGAAAAGGTCAGCCTTCATTCCAATCCCAAATAAAGGCAATGCCAAAGAATGCTCAAACTACCACACAATTGCACTCATCTCACACACTAATAAAGTAATCCTCAAAATTCTCCAAGCCAGGCTTCAACAGTATGTAACCATAAAACTCCAGATGTTCAAGTTGGTTTTACAAAAGGCAGAGGATCCAGAGATCAAATTGCTAACATCCGCTGGATCATCAAAAAAGCAAAAGAGTTCCAGAAAAACATCTATTTCTGCTTTATTGACTATGCCAAAGCCTTTGACTGTGTGGATCACAACAAACTGTGGAAAATTCTGAAAGAGATGGGAATACCAGACTATCTGCCCTGTCTCTTGAGAAATTTGTATGCAGGTCAGGAAGCAACAGTTAAAACTGGACATGGAACAACAGACTGGTTCCAAATAGGAAACGGAGTACATCAAGGCTGTATATTGTCATCCTGCTTACTTAACTTCTATGCAGAGTACATCATGAGAAACACTGGGCTGGAGGAAGCACAAGCTGGAATCAAGATTGCCGGGAGAAATATCAATAACCTCAGATATGCAGGTGACACCACCCTTATGGCAGAAAGCGAAGAAGAACTAAAGAGTTTCTTAATGAAAGTGAAAGAGGAGAGTGAAAAAGTTGGCTTAAAACTCAACAGTCAGAAAACCTGAAAACCTCCTTCACATATACAGACATACATGCATACAGTTACAGATCTACAAATCATTGATGATGTACATACATCGTGGTCATACAGATTCACAGGAGATTGGATACAAATCTGAAGGCATGATGGGACTCATATTTGTGCATTTTTTGATTCAGGCCTATTAATGTTTGAATACAGACATACACAAGTAGGGGTTCTACTGTAATTCATGCCAGAATAAGACATTAGGTCCTTTCTGACCAGCTTACTGAAAATGTGAATTGAATATAAGTAAGAAAAGCAAAAGGCAAAATTTTATATACTCCATGGAGATGATTGTAGACTTCCCTGGTGGCTCAGACAGTTAAGCGTCTGCCTACAATGTGGGAGACCCGGGTTCAATCCCTGGGTGGGAAAGATCCTCTGGAGAAGGAAATGGCAACCCACTCCAGTACTCTTGCCTGGAAAATCCCATGGGAGGAGCCTGGTAGGTTACAGTCCATGGGGTTGCAAAGAGTCGGACACTACTGAGCAACTTAGATGATTGCAAATTTTTATTAAAATGTCAATCAGTTTTTCAAAAAAAAAAAAAAAGAACCTCAACAGTCAAAAAACTAAGATCATGACATCCAGTCCCATCACTTCATGGCAAATATACGAGGAAACAGTGACAGACTTTATTTTTGGGGCTCCAAAATCACTGCAGATGGTGACCACAGCCATGAAATTAAAAGACACTTGCTCCTTGGAAGAAAAGCTATGACCAACCTAGACAGAATATTAAAAAGCAGAGACATTACTTTGCCAACAAAGATCCGTCTAGTCGAAGCTATGGTTTTTCCAATAGTCATATATGGATGTGAAAGTTGGACTATAAAGAAAGCTGAGCGCCAAAGAATTGATGCTTTTAAACTGTCGTGTTGGAGAAGACTCTTGAGAGTCTCTTGGACTGCAAGGAGATCCAACCAGTCCATCCTAAAGGAAATCAGTCCTGCATATACATTGGAAGGACTGATGCTGAGGCTGAAGCTCCAATACTTAGGCTGCCTGATGCAAAGAACTGACCCATTGGAAAAGACCCTCCCTGATGCTGGGAAAGAGTGAAGGCATGAAGAGAAGGGGATGACAGAGGATGAGATGGTTGGATGGCATCACCAACTTAATGGACATGAGTTTGAGTATGCTCTGGGTGTTGGTGATGGACAGGGAGGTCTGAAATGCTGCAGTCCATGGGTTCACAAAGAATTGGATACAACTGAGTGACTGAAATGAACAAGGTGCTTGAGAAAATACCAGAATAAGGAAGTGGAGAGGGAAAGAGTCAGACTATAATGGACCTCTTACACCAGAGTGGGCCATTTTAACTCTGTCCTGAAAGCAATGGGGAGTCAAAAGTTTTGTCAGTGAGGGGGTATAGTACAACGCCTGGCTGAAACAGACTGTATATGTCCTTACAAAATTATGATGTTGAAATCCTAATATCTCTGTTATGGTACTTGGAGGTGGGCCCTTTGGGAGGTGAATAGGTGATGAGGATGGTACCCTTATTAATGGGATTAGTGCCCTTATAAAAGAGATCCTAGAGAGCTCCCTCACCCTGTCTTCCGTGTGAGGACAGACTATCTATGAACCAGGAAAAAGGCCCCCACCTGACACCAGCTCTGCCAGCACTTCAGTCTTGGACATTCCAGCCTCAAGAACTATAAGAAATAAATGTTTGTCATTTAAGCTGCTCAATCTATCGTAGTTTGTTATAACAGCCCAAATGGACTAAGACACTGGCACATAGTATAGTAGGCTCTAAATAAAGCCTGCTTACCTGATGTGACTAAAACTACTATGCCAGTTCAAGATCCATACTGATTTCTTGGAAATCCTTTGGTAGAGATGACAGAACTTCATTGATCATTTTAAGCCTTTCTAGATTTCATTAGATACATTAACTAGACTATATCACTCTGACTCACAATCAAATGTACAGACTATTAGCTGAAACTGGTTCTCAGAATTATAGGACCTAAAACTGGCTCTAGAAAAGCAGGATTGAAGTGATATAGTCTTACCGAGATGGAGACTACAGTGTAGTATCAATTTGTTAAATTACAGGAAAATGTGGGTCTTGGAATAAACCAGTAACAACTACCATGTATTATGTGCCAGGCAATGTGCAGGGTAGTTTGAGATTATTTTCGTTAATCTTCACAACCACCACCATTTAAAATGATTATCATTTTTTCATTTACAGATGAAGAAGCCGATTTACAAATGTGAAACAATTTATTTAAGGTCACATAAGTCATGGGAGCAGAATGGAGCAGTTGATGTCAAGCTGAGAACCTCACAGCTTTAAATGACTGCCTGTTTGTTTGTTTTTTTCCTCAGAGATTATTGAGGTTAATACCCAGCTGCTTGCCTCCGATACCATCTAGGTCCAAAACATCATGACCATCCACTGCCCCTCATATGGCTCTGACTATCCACCTCTTCTTCCCAAAGGGTGACTTGGTAGAGCTTAAAATGGTTAGAATCCCTAGACTGCCATGAGGGTGATGAGAAGCAGCAGTCTTAGCTGTTTACGCTAACTTGCCATACAGACATGCTCATTTTCTAAGTGGGTTATGACACTGAAAAAGTTGAGCAGCTCTACTTGAAACCTAATCTTCCTAATCTTCCTCCTCTCAAAATCGTCCGGAAATCCCAATCTAGGATCAGCAAACTCCACTATACCCTCAATCTATCTTTTTAAAGCCACTGAATTAAAATTTGGCATCTGCTGAAGACACTGCTTCCCTGAAGACACTAATAAAAATGACCCAGCCTGAGAAATAGATTAGGATTGTGGCAAAGATCATTCCCAGAGTGTGATTTTTCCACCATTTCCCTCAGGAACACCCACGCTGTTTTTTAGATTAATTTTTCAGGTTTGAGATAACACTTGTTAATATCCTGTTTAAAAAAAAAAATTAATCTATGGCCACTTCTAACAGCTAGAGATGTGTCTGCCTTATATAGGGTAACCCAGAAACCATCATGATCCCCACAACTGTGGCTTCATTGTTCCACCCTATCCACACTAGACATGTTTGTTTGTTTGTTTTCTGTTTTATTTTATTGATGCTTTGACGTCTTGGGCCTTGTAGACCAGGATGGAACTGTCCCTCTCAGGGTTTGCTAATTTATAGAGACAGAAAACAACTTGCCTTCAATCACACTTTTTTGTGCAAACCAACCAATCCAAACCAGTATGCCTAACCACCTCCTTTATGGACTCTCATGCACCAAACCAATATTCTCACTGCCCTAAATCACCCAGGCCAGGTACCAGAAAACTAGGGATCACCTGTATGACCCAGAGCCCTGTTGAGATTATTCAAACTGGGACTTTCCTGATGGTCCAGTGGTTAAGAATCCACCTGCCAATGCAGGAGACATGGGTTCAATCCCTGGTGGGAGAGGATCACACGTGCCACAGGGCAACTAAGCCCGTGTGCTACAGCTACTGAGCTCATGCACCATAACTACTGAAGCCTGTGTGCCCTAAGAGCCTGTGCTCTGCCACAAGAGAAGCCACCACTATGAGAAGCCCACACACCACAAGTAAAGAGTAGCCCCCGATCACCACAGCTAGAGGAAGCCCACACACAACTAAGACCCAGCACAGCCAAAAATAAAAACAAATAAATATTTTAAAATAACAAAATTCTTTTTAAAAAAAAGAAAAATAAATTATTCAAAAGTAGCCAACTCAACCTCTTTCCTTGCCTCACCCATTCCTTCTTGTGGAAACCGTAATAAAGTCTTTGGCCAAAGCTTTCTCCACACACCTTCTGCCTCCTGGCCAACTTTCGGTCTTAGGCCCCTGTATGTGCCTCTTGGGAACTCTGCATAATAAAACTTTCAATGGCATTGAACTCCTGTGTCACAACTCAGTCACCTCTATAAATTAAGTACTGGGCACAATCAAAACATCTGTCACTTCCATTATAGCAGTTAACATATACTCTCAGATATTATGTATATAGTAGATACTTTCATCTCCAGAGTCTAATCTTCCTGAGAGCAGGAACCATATTTTACTAAAAAGCTCTGTAGTGTGGGTTTACATGCCTGAGAATGTACACAATCAGTGTTTATCCAACTGATTTGCTGAACTGTGGTCAATTCCTATCCCTTGGCAAAGCCATTTCCTTGCGACTGTTCTTCTCCCATAGCAACAGTACACCGTAGGATATGCAGAGAAGTGGTTCTCATTTTCCACAGGGAAGAAATAAAAAAGCCAGCCCCACAAACACAAGGCATTACCTAGACTGCTGGGTCCCAATAAGGAGTCCAGGCCTAGACCAATATTAGAGGCATTTACACGGAGACAAAGCAGAAAACTGGTAACACGGCTGTTTAGATACTCAGTGCTGTGGCTCAGGACTCTGCGTCAGTAATGACACAGGAGACAAATCATGACAGCATTCATTGGAGAATAAATGGAAATT
This sequence comes from Bos grunniens, assembly GCF_055505025.1. Classification (NCBI taxonomy): domain Eukaryota; kingdom Metazoa; phylum Chordata; class Mammalia; order Artiodactyla; family Bovidae; genus Bos; species Bos grunniens. The sequence goes on from NC_141171.1 coordinate 38,566,870, forward strand.
ATTTTGAGTATCTAACTGGATTGACAGTGAGGAACTGGGGATTGTTTTTCAAAAACCTAAAGCATCTTAACTATCCCATTCTCAAGATTTGTTCCATTGTGTTTTTTAAATTACATATGCTTGAGTTCTGGGACTTAAACAGAGATGCTCTCTATCCCTTGGTATTTCTAACTGAATAATTCAGATCCCCTGGAGATGGAGATGGCAAACCACTCTAGTATTCTTGCCTGGAAAATCCCATGGACAGAGGAGCCTGGTGGGCTACAGTCCACAGGGTTGCAGAGTCAGACATGACTGAAGCAACTTAGCAAGCAGCAAAATGCAAATATAAATATCTAGAAATCCTCTTTAAGATAAATAAGTAACATGCAGTCATTGGTTTTTAGGTCATCTGGTATGGGCAAAAAGCCATGGATTTGCAGTTTGAGAACTGGTATGTTCAAGTACAAGAGTGACTAGGCTCTGTCACTAATCAGCTGTGTGACCCTGATAAAACCTTTACCTCTCTGCCTTTATTGACAAATAAGAATCTATCATAAGAGAACTACCCTGACGATTAAATGTTAAAGGTGCTTCATCTGCTTCTGGGTGAGAGCCATGGCAGTGGCAAATTCAAGCCCTGTCAATCCCATGGTATTCTTTGATGACAGCATTGGCGGCCAGGAAGTTGGCCACATGAAGACTGAACTCTTTGCAGACATTGTGCCTAAGACTGCCGAGAATTTTAGGCAGTTCTACACAGAATTCAGAAAAGATGGGGTTCCAATAAGCTACGAAGGGAGCACCTTCCACAGGGTCATAAAAGATTTCATGATTCAGGGTGGAGATTTTGTTAATGGAGATGGTACTTGAGTCACCAGTATCTACTGGGGGCCATTCGCAGATGATAATTTTAAGCTTAGATACTCAGCTCCAGGCCTGCTTTCCATGACAAACAGCGGTCCCAGTACAAATGGCTGCCAGCTTTTCATCACCTGCTCTGAGTGTGATTGGCTAGATGGGAAGCTCATGGTGTTTGGAAAAATCATTGATGGACTTTTGGTGATGAGAAAGATTGAGAATGTTCCCACAGGCCCCAACAATAAGACCAAGCTGCCTCTGGTGATCTCACAGTGTGGGGAGATTTAGTCCAGAGGGAGACTGAATCCCAGACCCTCTACCTCTGCCACTGCAGGCCTTCCCTTGTTTGATGTGATACTTTGAGTAAGATAACTTGGATCGGCCCCTCTGGAGGCTTCCCTGATGGCTGCTGCCCCATTTGATCAAGAGACCTTGGAGGCATCACAGATTCAGAACCCAAGATTTTATGTGTAAGTCAACTGTAAATAAAATCATTTTAATGTTAAAGGTGCTTCATAAACTATAAAGCACTGCACAAACATCAGTCATCTCTTGCACTGGAAGCTCCAGAGCCTAGCATGAGACCTGACACAGAGCTAGAATTCAAAATTCATAGAGCTAAATGAGTAACTGATGAGTTCTGTGATCTCAGGCAACAAAAATCTCTTCTCTACGTCCTCCTCCTCCTCCTCCTTTGATATCACTGTCACCCTTGTTCACTGGACTATAGTCATACTGTCCATTTTCTTGTCCTCCTAAACAGTGAGCTTACTCCTGCCTCAGGGCCTTTGTACCTACTCTTTCCTCTGCCTGGATCACGCTTCCTCAGCTCTTTGCACAGCCATTCCATTCTCCTCAGTCAGGTCTTAAGCCAACTGTCATTTCTTCAGAGGCTTTCTCTTACCACCCTAACTAATATTCCTCTCCTATCATTCACTCAAGATATACTCCTGTTTTATTTTCTCTACCTATTGACTTATTACACTCTCCTTCACGAGAATAAAAAACACTCTACTAGAGATTCCTTGTCTTTTTTTTTAAATAATTTATTTGTTTGGCTGTACCAGGTCTTAGTTGTGGCATGTGGGATATTAGATATTCATTGCAGCATGGTGGTTCTTTAGTTGCAGCTAGGGATCTAGTTCCCTGACCAGGAATTGAACCTGACCCCCTGCATTAGGGGTGCAAAGTCTTAACCACTGAACCACCAGGGAAGTCCCTCCTATGTCTGTCTTGTTCACCACTGTATTCCAATGCCCCAAAACATGTAGCTTATAGAAAACTCTCAACAAACATTTGAATAAATAAGACTGAAATAACTTTATATCAAAAGTTTCATTTATTCAACAAATATTTTGTATGCATCTATGAGGATTCAGGCTTTATTTCAAAGTGGTGGAGATTCAACTGAGAACAAAACAGACAAAATTCCTGCTTTCTTGGGGCTTTCCTTCTAGTGGGGAAACAAACAACAAATAAGATAAAAAGTGAAGTACATGCTGTATCTGATAGTAAGTTTTAAGGAGAAAAAGAGAGCAGTAAAGGAGGATATGAAGTGTATGTGGAGGGGCACACAAAAATGAGACTGAGCCATGAGGATATGTGGGGGAAGTGCATTCCAGAACAGGGTAAGTGGGACAGGAATGAAGGGGTTGGAGGCTAACACAGTAGGTGATAAGGTCAGGAGGTTAAGAAAATTCATATTGTATAGTGCCCTATCGACTAAACCAAAGACTTTGACTTTTACAAAAGAATTATGAGAAGGTTTTGGAGAATTTAAGCATGGGGTATCATGATATGGTTTGCTTTAAGAGGATCTCTGGGTCTGCTGTTTGGGGAATACCTGAAAGGTAAGTGAAGGGATCAGTAAGGACATTACAAATACCATAGCAAGAGATCGGGGCTCCGAAAGACTAGGGAAGGAGGAGGTGTGGGGTTGGAAGATTACATTTTGACTTTTGACAGTTACTTTGGAGTGGAGTTTAGAGAGAGTTGTGACCTAGGCGTCAGCACCTGGAACTCAAATGGTACCTAATATAAAAGTAATCGAGTCCCAGCTCTGCCACTTACTAGTAGCAAACTCGTGAGTTAATCATTTCTAGGTTCTGAGCCTCTGCTGCACTACTAGTGAAATGAAAAGGATATTCCCATATAACAGGGCCTTCATGAGAACAAAATGAGAAGTGTCAAAGTTGGCCGTGAGCAAGGTGAGAACCCTGAGCCAAGGACCGCACGGCCCTGCCCCAGAGAAGGGGGCTGCCGTGGAACAACCGACTTTCGAATCCACCGCACGAGCTCCGCAGCGACAAGAAAGAAGCGCTCGTGCCAAAGTCGCAAAGGAGCCTTGCGGTGCCCAAACCTCGCGAGATTTCTTGGCAAAGTCATCTTCCCAGCCACATCTCGCGAGATCAAGATTCCTGAGCAGCTATCGGCCGGTCAGAGCTTGCGGGGAAGATGGAGTATCCTGCATTGGGCACGGTGGAGAATGCGGACAGCGGCGGGGCCAGGTCGTACAACAATTCGGAGGAGCGGGAGGGCCGGGAACCGGATGGGCTGCGCTTCGACCGCGAGAGGGCGCGCCGCCTCTGGGAAGCAGTGTCCGGGTCGCAACCAGTGGGGAGGGAGGAAGGTGAGTCCGGGGGCTTCAGAGGCTGGAAGCCCCTCGCCCGCCTGCTAGTTTCGCGGGGAGGGGCGGAAGCGCGGGGCGGGGACATGGACCGGCCCCCAGGTCTACGGTCACACCCCCTGGCGCTCGGCCCGCCCCCTTGCGCGAGGCGCCAGGGGACTCCCTGACTCGTGCACCACGCTATGGCCCGGGCGCCGTGGGCCAGCTCCCCTGAAAAATCCAGGCTGCGGCACCCCAAGAATCGCGCGCAGATGGTCAGTGGCCTTCTCACGCTCGCCGTGGGCTTCTTTCCCCCGCCTTCGTCACGTACCAGAGCTCACCTCTTCCTGAATTCGAGGACTGGAATCTCTAGGCTTGCCGTCTAGGCCATCTCGGAGACCCCCAGAACCTTCCCTGCCAGCCTCGTAGCCCCTTCACCGTCCCAGTTTCCAGGTTCTCCCATCCCTAGTGTCTTTTGCCTCCTTTTTTCATCCCTGCACTTCCGAGGGCTGTAGAAGGCCGCCTCCTTACCTCAGTGTTCCTTCTGGACTTGGTGACTGAGTCCTGGCTTACCTCTTTTGTTTTTTGGTGTCTCTTCTCTTGTCTCCACCAGCTGGGTCCTTTTTCTAATATGGGGGCCAGGAGCCTGAGAAGCTGGTCAGGGCATTCTTTGGCTCCAGCTTCTTGTTTGTATCCCACGCTTGACCCAAAGTTGAGAATGGAATACATAAGGCCACCTAGAAGGGCATTTCTGAGCTTCCCAGCTTGCTCTGCACTTGACCTGGCCCTGGATAAGATGGAGATAGAAAGAGGAGAATAGAAAGAGCTGCTGTGACCCCGTTTTGTGACCCACTTCACAGTTCTTAGCAGAGCTAGCTGCTTAACTCTAACCCAGAAGTACACAAACTGGGCTTTTGTGCTAATCCTGTCAGGTAATCTGCAGAGAAATCAGATTTCTCTAAAGATTTGTTTGCTTCCTGAGCAGACTAATCTTGGAAGTTAATATATTGCTTGTGAACTGATTGCCATGGGATAAAATGAAATTTTTGACCACATCCAAGGAAGATATGTTTAAATTTGGGGTGGTACACATGACAGACCTATACCCTATATATACTCTACCAGTTAAACTAGTCTTGTGTGACTCTTAAATTAATATGAGGCTCCTATCTCCCTCATTCTTATACTTTCAAACTTGTTTGGCACACAGTTACAATTTTCCTTTCATTAATTTGACAAATACTCTCTTCCCAGGATTGGCTGGAAATCAAAGCTGCAGAGATGAAAATACTGTCCTTGCTCTGGAGGGGCTTGTGGTCTAGTCCCGGAAGCAGACGCCAAGACAGTTGCAGTATAATGTAGTGGGTGCAGTAAGAAAGTCTAAAAGTTGCGGGTACACAAAGAGGAAGTGACCTTTGTCCTCAGGGGACAGAGCAGGCATGCTCTGGACCTTGAAGCAGAGAACACAGCAGCTGTGCTCTGGAAAGTGAACTGTTTATGTGTGTATGAGGGCACACAATCACTTAAAGACCAATTCATTTCTGTGATCTCACTTTGTCCAAGGATTTGTTTGAGGTCTAGATAGATACCTATAACACCAAGTCCTACTCACTTTGGGTTTTTTGTTTTCTCTTAGTTATAATTTTTGTTTTCTCATTGAGTTGTAATTTATACACCATAAAATTCACCCATTATAACTGTGCAATTCAATGATTTGTAGTAAAAGTATAGAGTTGTATAACCCTAGGCCAACTTAGAATATTTCCATCACTCCAATTAGTTCCTTTGTGCTTTTTTTTTTTTTTTTTTGGCTGTGCCAACTCTTAGTTGCGGTATGTGGGATCTAGTTCTCTGACCAGGGATCAAACTCGGGGCACCTGCATTGGGAGTGTGGAGTCTTAGCCACTGAACCACCCGGGAAGTCCCTCTTTTGTGCTCTTTTACATTAAATCCCCACTCTCACCTCCTGCCCTTGGCAACCACTAATCTCTTTTCTGTCTCTATAAATTTGCCCTCTCCGAACTTCTCACATAAATGGAACATATAATACATAGTCTTTTGCATTTTGTTTCTCTCACTCAGCATGTTTTTGAGGTTTAGCCAAATTGTAGTGAGTATTAATACTTTATTTCTTTTTATTGTTAAATAAAATTCCATTGTATGATTCTTGCTTTTTTATCCTCTAATGATCTATGCCTTTCAAGTGGGCTGTTTAAACTATTGACATTTAATTTAGTTGTTGATATGGCTAGATTTGCTGTCCCTCCTTCATGACCTTGTGAAAATCAGCCCTTTGTTTCACATTCTAGATCTCTCAGCCTCTGCCCCATACATCTTCTGATTATCTACAATATAGATACAAAATAAATCCTACCAATTAGGTGCTTTCTCATAAGATTTGGAAGGTAGAAATGTGGTGAAAATCACATTCCTGAGACTATTGGTACTATCAAGAAAAACTGTAAAACTATAAGGTCTTCCCACATCAGTGTTCCACCATCCATTCTCCAGCTTCATAGGTTAAGAGGCCTGTTCAGTGACATGGAGCTTCTTACTTCAGCAAGGCTGCGGTACAGGCCTCAGAGACTATCTCACATGTTGGAACAGTAATGCGTGCATTGTTCCTGGAGACATTTCCGGAAGGCTCAGCCTAGTACCTCAGTCTTTCCAATATTTTCTAAGCACCTAATTGCTTGTATCAAACCTGTCCCCTGTGGTAATTGTGGTAGATGGATTAGAGTTGTATCTGACCAACAGAGATGCACATTCAGGCCACCTTCTCAGAATTCTGATAACTCATGTAAGTCTTTTTCCCCTCTGTGGACCTTAGCTTCCTCCAGCCTCATGAACTTCTTGCAGATTTTTGTAAGTCAGGAATTCAGGAAAGGGTTGACTGGACAGTTCTGACTCAAGGTCCCTTTTGCAATTGTAATCAGATGGTGGCTAGAGCTGAAACAATAGTGGATGGAACTTCTGGAGGCTGACTAGGTATCTTTTTTTCATGTAGTCTTGGTCTCTCCATGTGATTTCATGATGGAATAGTTAGGACTTCCTCCAAGCTTGGAAGAAAACTGCTTATGTAGTGGCTTAAGACTTGAAGAACAGTGCTCGCTTCGGCAGCACATATACTAAAATTAGAACAATACAGAGAAGATTAGCATGGCCCCTGCTTAAGAATGACACACAAATTCGTGAAGCATTCCATATTTAAAAAAAAAAAAAGACTTGAAGAGCAAATATTCCCACTTTGGTTCATTTTTATGATATGTCTTCCACATGTCTGTATGTTGCTTAGTGGTCAGACAGTGATTCAGTAACACCTGGAGTCAGTAAGGCCTTAGTCCTCTGCAGTTGGATCTGTGGGTATGTAGGAAAGGGCATTCAAAGTTCAGGCCATTTTAAAGTCAGCCCTAACTTTTACTTTCTGTCAGGCTCTTTTGCATCAGTTAGGTTCATGTGAACAACCAGAGTTGGCCAGGAGTATTTAGCCACCTTAGGCCCTTTTAGGTCCCCACTGCCACACAGTCTCAGCCACAGACATGACTAACCTCAGGTTATAGTAGAGCCTTTGGCCTTTCCTGCTCACCTGCCTCTGAGACCATCACTTGCACCGACATTATCAAAAGATCAGGGCATTGTGTACCACTCCAACTCAAGTAATTTCCTCTTTCATGGGGAAGCTGTTGCTTCTCACATCCTGCCTCTTCCTGGTAGAACCTCTGCTCTGACTGAGTGCGGGAGGTGATAAGAGCAGTCCCAGATCCCTGCTCTTCTCATCCAGAGTTCAGCAGTTGTGCAAGCATAACTGCTTCCCAGATTGTTAAGTACCTTTGATCAGTTTCCAGAGCACTGAAGGGATTGTTTCTGTCAACTTTGTCCAGTTTTAGTTGCTCTGGGTGAAGATGATTCCTCACTCTACTATAGCTGCAAGCTCTACCTTCTACTCATTTTATGTCCAATTTCACTTTCTCTGCCTGACTTCTAAATTTGGGGGGTTCAGGACTCAAAATCCCAGGGGCTTCCCTGGGATTGGTAAAGAATCCAGTCCACTCAGAGGTAAAGAATCCACCTGCCAGTGCCGAAGACACTAGTTCAATCCCTGATCCAGGAAGATTCCACATGGTGCAGAGCAACTGTGCCTGTATGGCACAAGTAACGAGCTTGTGCCCTAGAGCCTGAGCACCACAACTACTGAGCCCACAAGATGCAGCTACTGAGGCCTGTGCACCCTAGAGCCTGTGCTCTGCGATAAGAGAAGCCACTGCAGTGAGAAGCCCACACCCTCCGCACCTGGAGAAAAAACCCACACAGCAACAGAGACCCAGCACAGTCAAAATAAATAAATATTAAAATCCCAAGAACTCTTTCCTTTTCCATCTACATTAGGCATCCTCTTCTAGTCCACCGCTTTAAACATGATAAATACACTGATGATTCTCAATTTGTATCTCCAGCTCTGACCTTTCCCTTGAACTCCAGGCTTGCATCTCTAGGTGACTACTTGATATCTCTACCCATGTGTATGATAGACCACTCATGTTTAATATAGCTGAAGGAAAAGTCTTAATTTCCCCTCCAACACTGTCTTCCTCCACTTCTCATCTACTTGTTGCTGAAATTCAAAACCTAGGAGTTATCCCTGACTCCTGTCCTACTTCACCCCCTCCATCCAGTCAGAGAAAGTGGATGTCAGATCTACTTCCAGAACATAATTCCAAATCCATCCACTTTTCCTCGTCTCCACTGACAACCTACCTGGTCCAGATTTCTGTCATGTGCTGCCTAGAAGACTGCAGCAGCCTCCTCCCTGCTCTCCCTGCTTCTGTTCCTATTCCCATACAGTCTGCTGACACAATGAACAGACTAATCTTTTCAAAACGTAAGCCATATCTTATCACTTCTCATTGCACTATGAATAAAATCCATAGTTCAGATCATGGTTTATGAGGCCTATACTGGTTCAAGCATTATCTGGCAGGCCTCAAGCTGTTTTTCCCAACTTCATTTCCTACCACTATTCACTCATTCACCATACTGTATCCACAGTGTCCTTCTCTTCATTTCTTGCATATGCCAGACATTCGTGCCTCAGAGACTTGATTAATTTATTTGTTGAAGTGTAACTGATTTATAATATTGAATACGTTTCTGCTGTACAGCAAAGTGATATTTTTTTCATATTATTTTCCATTATGGTTTATCATGGGATATTAAATATAGTTCCCTGTGCTATACAGTAGGACCTTTTTATTTAATTCATTCGACATACAGTGGTTTGCATCTCCTAATCCCAAACTCCCAATACATCCCTCTCCCACTCCCTCCCCTTGGTAATGACAAGTCTGTTCTCTATGTCCGTGAGTCTGTCTCTGTTTCATAGATAGGTTCATTTGTGTCGTATTTTGAGATTCTGCATGTAAGTGATATATGTTATTTGTCTTTCTCTGTCTGACTTCACTCAGTATGATAATCTCTAGGTGCATCCATATTGCTGCATATGACATTATTTCATTCTTTTTTATGGCTGAGTAATACTCTATTGTGTGTAGGTATCACATCTTCTTTATCTGTTCATCTGTTGATGGACATATAGGTTGTTTCCATGTCTTGGCTATTGTGAATAGTGCTGCTGTGAACATAGAGGTACATGTATCTTTTTGAATTATAGTTTTGTCTGGATATACACCCAGGAGTGGGATTGCTGGATCATATGGCAACTCTATTTTTTTCAATTTTTAAAGAGCCTCCATGGTGTTTTCCGTAGTGATTGTACCAATTTACATTCCCACCAGCAGTGTAAGAGAGTCCCTAGAGAGTCACCCTCATTCAGCATGTGTTATTTGTAGACTTTTTAATGATGACCATTCTGGGTCATGCATTTTATTAGATATTGGGGATACAAAGTCATAAATGACATGGTCCTTACCTGTTTAGTCTCTGGGAATCAGATTCTGAATATTCTTGAGAGGAAACCCCATCTCCTTTAATAAAATAATCCAACATCTCCAGGCAAGGAGAGGATGCCTGGACCCTGGGTAACATTTTCCTCTTGTGGGCTTTGCATTCTGAGGAGCCTCTCACCCTCCCTTTAAAAAGCTCTCAGGGGCTTCCCTGGTGGTTTAGTGGTAAAGAATCCACCTGCCAATGCAGGAGACACGGGTTCAATCCCTGATCCAGGAAGATCCCACATGCCACACAGCAACTGAGCCCATGTGCCACAACTATTGAGCCTGTGCTCTAGAGTCTGGGAGCCACAACTACTGAGCCCATGTGCTGCCACTGCTGAAGCCCATGCACCCTAGAGCCTGTGCTCTGCAACAAGAGAAGCCACTGCAATAAGAAGCCTTCACACTGCAACAAGTAGCCCCTGCTTGCTGTGACTAGAGAAAGCCCGCGCACAGCAGTGAAGACCCAGCACAGCCAAAGATAAATACATAAAAATTAAAAAGCTCTGTCCCAGATCTATTCACGCATCCACTTCCTTTTGTTTCTCTGAGAATGGCTGAGGCAGCCAAAGTCTTTCAGAAAAATTTACCAAACACTGTAGGAGAAAAATGGGGAAATAAACAAGGGACTCCAAGGAGCAGAAATATAGCCAGACAACACCCCTTCTTCCCAAAAGGGCTGTTATAAATAAGCTTTCGTTCTTGCAGGAGAAGAACCTTAAAAGTTCCCCACCCAAAGTTCCCTCCAGGAAATCTTGTCCACTTTTTGATCCAGAGTAGAAGATAAAAAACATGGATTTGCCATCTCATCATGGTTTTCTAGACTTATCCCTGCCTCAGATTATCAATGCCATGGTGATAGAAATGTCTGGAGTGAGATTTTACTCCCTCTTCAAAAAGTAAGGCCTTGTTTTCCAGGTGCAACAATTAAGTACAGGTTAATACTGTGGTTTCCTACAGTGTGGAACTTACATGACATATTGAGTAATTTTAGATATTTCAAAATCTTAATTTCAGATCAAGAACAGTAAGAGAATTATTTCCTTTTCAAGTCTTTCAGTCCTTCCAGTTCTACCTGAGACGTGTCAGTTGGTTGCTACCATGTCTTAACACGTCTCCTCACAGTTGCCACTCTCTTGATGTTCCTTTTAGGAAGCTCTGCAAGCTTCTCACACCAGTATCTAGCTAGAATTGTTTCTTTTTTAATGTATTCATTTTTATTGGTTTTTACTTAAGTTTGTAATTTAAAGACTCCTTTTTAAAAGAATTTAGTGAAGAAAGTTAGCCTACATAAAATTATAAAGTAAGTTATAGGTTTGGTGGCACAAGAATATAGCCTGAGTCATGAAAGCCCTTAGGGGAGGGGTGGCAGATTTAATAGCATGGCATTCCATTATTCAGTGCCTGCATTTGAGGCAGTGTTCAAAGACAGTGCTATTGAGGCAGGTTTTTAACTCACAGAGTGTTTATTTTTCTCTCTGTAGTGGAACACATGATCCAGAAGAACCAGTGTCTCTTCACCAACACCCAGTGTAAGGTTTGCTGCGCCTTGCTCATTTCTGAGTCCCAGAAGCTGGCACACTATCAGGTATGCCCTTGGACCTTAGTACTTTCTAGACCCAGTGCCACGTCCCCTCTTCTCTCTGGCTTGCACAGTGAATTCCTTCTTAGCCACCCAGATGTTGCCTCCATGCATGTTGGCTTAATTTTTGACTGAGTCTTAATTTGACTGATTGTCTTAATTTGACTGATTTACTTAATTTTTCTGAGTCTCATTTCTCCATCCAAATCAAGATCATTGTACTTATATCTTCCCTTACAGCTTGGTGTAGTAGAAAGTCTATGCTTTAAATAAACCTGTAGTTGAATCACAACTCTGCTACTCCTCTTGGTCAAGAAACCTCATTATCTTCAGCCTCAGTTTCCTCATCTATAAGATTGAGATGATGATAATTTTCTCATAAATTTTTATGATTAGATTGGACAGCATCTAGGTACGTTATACAAAGTAGGAATTCAATAAACTATATTTTCCCCCTACCCTCTCCTCCTCAAAAGTTTCTGTGAGGATGAACCACTGAAAATCTAGTAGATATTTTTGAGTGCCTTAGGTATGAAATGGCATTTGGGTATCTTTGATCTTTTTCCTGGGTTCTTACAGAGCAAAAAACATGCCAACAAAGTGAAGAGATACCTAGCAATCCATGGAATGGAGACACTAAAGGGGGAAATGAAGAGGCTAGACTCAGATCAGGTAATCCAGCTGCCATGTTGAGACCACTCACTTCCTGATGAAGCCAGCAGGCAGGTTGGTGTGGTGGAAAGGGCGTGGGCTTTGAGTCAGACTGACTGGGCTTCAAATCCTGGCCCTGTTGTGTGACTTGGGCAAGTCTTGATCCTTTCTGAGGCTTGATTTCTTCCTCTGTAATAATGAGGATGCTAATATCAACTACCTTTCAGGATTTTTCCAAACAAAAATGAAGGAAGGTTTATTAAAGCACCCAACACAGAGCCTGGCACATAGTAGGGGCTCAGTAAATGGAGCCATTGTTATATATTACGTTGAATGGTTTGTCAGAGTAGGACCACTGTCCATGCCCTACTCAGGAAGAGAAAGGAAGGAAACCAGAATGCTTACGTTCTTGAGATCCAATGGAAAGAACTGAGTTTAGCACTTGAATATTGGGAATAAACAAGTGGAAGGAACACTTTTCCAAATTCTTGCTCTGATCAAGATGTAAACATGTTTGCTTTTGCCTTAGCAATACTGTGAGAATTATGCTGAAACAACCCCAGTCCCTCAGGTGTACCATTATTTTTGTTCTATAGCAGGCTGTGCAAATGTCATGGGATGATAAGTCAGCAGACTAGGGCCAAATACTAGCTCTAGAACTTACTGGTTGGGTGACCTTGGACAAGTCACTTAACCTCTCTGTAGAGATAATAGTTGCTACCTTGTAAGGGTATTGTAAAGTCAAATTACAATTCTAGTGGATGTTCAGTAAGTTAGACTTTACACTACAAACTGTGCCTCCCTATCACAGGGGCCACAGGTTTGGAAGGGCGTTGCTCATCCTTTCTCCACATTCACTGGACTAACCCCCTAGTTGCCTTCCTTATGATGTGGAATTCAGAAAGACAGTATCAACTCTGTGGCCCTGGGCAAGTCACTTTACCTCTTTATATCTCCAATCCCTCAACTCTCGGGGTGGTCCAGTAGTTCAAATGAGATCACAGACTCCTCCACATCCAACAAAGAATTATTCAGCCCCAAGTGTTAATAGTACCAAAATTGAAAAATCCTATCTTAGAATGAATATTTTATTCAGAGAGCAGACCTGAAAGAGATCCTGGAAGCCCTTAATATAGGCTTGAAATACATTGTTTTCTAGCCTAGTCATAATCATCAAATAAAATCCAATGGGCTTGTTCAATAAACCCTGAACATCTGCTGTGTGCCAGTCTCCCCCAGGGTGCTAAGGATAGGAAACATACGTGAGTCTAACGGTCTTTGCCCAAACGTTGAACTTGAGTCCACAGGAAAGTCTCCTAAGCTACAACACTGTCAGTTTAGGGTGGCACGTGGTATGATAGAGGTCTGTTTAATGTATTCCAGGAGTATAGAGAAAGAATAAAGCTAATTCTTCCTGGAATAATCACACAAAGCAGGTTGATAATTCTTTACTGAGTAATTTTCTTGAGTAAAAGTCTCTCAGAAGAGATGATATTTAATCGGGCCTTGAAGGCTAAGCAGACATATGCCAGGCAGGAAAGAAAGGAGGACCATTCTAGGCAGTAGGAACGGCCCAAGTAAAACGTGGAAGTAGCAGCGAACAAAACGGGGAGTGGTGAGTAGAGCATGAGATGAAGTAGCTCAGAAAGAATCCAGAAAGGTAGGTTGGGGTCAGTGTGTGAAGAGGGCCTTGAAGGCCCATTCTCCTATGGGCAGTGGGGAACCAGTGAAGATTTTCTGGCCGGGCAGTGGCGTGATCAGACCTGTGTTCTTTCTCCTAACCAGAAGAGCAGCAGAAGCAAAGACAAGAACCAGTGCTGCCCCATCTGTAACATGACCTTTTCCTCCCCTGTCGTGGCCCAGTCGCACTACCTGGGGAAGACCCACGCAAAGAACTTAAAGCTGAAGCAGCAATCCACTAAGGTGGAAGGTACTGGTTTTCCTGAGTGGTGCTATATCGGGACCCCTCCCGTCCTCAAGGCACCAATGCCAGGTGCTCCCAGAAATGCTCACTGGGGCCGCAGACTTGAAGAGGTTGAACTGCTTTTGAGAGCCCTTAAAAATATCAGAGTAGACACAGCTTCATTGAAATGCAGCCTCAGAGTCCTACTCACCTAACCTTCCTTTCTTTGGTTATATCAGTCTTTCTCTGTAGAAGCTTCTTAGCCCTGAGCTTTTGTCCTGACAAATAATTATAACTCGGGAGTGCCTAAGTCCTCCAGGCTATGCACACCAGGAGAGCATTCTGTCTCCTGCCTCTCTCACTTAGATTTTTCCCTCCTAGCATCCACCTGCCCTTATTACCATGTATTCCAAGTTAAAAGTTAGATTTTTGTCTTTTTTGTGTGCTCAGGTTATGCCCTGTTCACTTTAATCTTCTAAGCTGCCTGTTCTCCTCAAGACAAGGACCTGCCTTTCAAAGCTGAAGACTTCAGCACTGCCAGTACTGCCCAACAAACAGTGTTTGCAGCTGCCATGAATCCATTCCCAGGGCAGTGACTTCTAAAATAACCCCCTTTATCTTGTCACTACTGGGGCTCAGCCTTCATTTTCATCTCATTAACTACTGACTTTTTAGGATTTTACATCTCTGCTAACTGCAGTTAGTTAGCAGTTGGTTAGCAGACTGAAGGTTCTTTGACTTTTTAGGATTTTACATCTCTCCTAACTGCAGTTAGTTAGCAGTTAATTAGCAGACTGAAGGTTCTTTGATCTTTGTATCATTTTTTTCTCAGTAATTTTTCTTCTCTATTTTGGACCAAGAGGTAGACTATACTATCTGTAATACTTGTCCATTTTTGAATTGCTGTATTATGAAAACAAGACAATTATGTTTTAGAAGACTTTGAAGAATAGGGTAAAAAAATAAAATCACTCATAATTATACTGTCTTACCACACCCAAATCTAGTATTCTAGCAATAAAACAACAGATGAAGTCATGGATGCCCAAGTTTAAATCCTGGCACTGCTATTTACCATCTGTATGACTGAACTTAATGCATGAATTTTCTCACCTATAAAATGTTGATAATATCATCTACTTCATACGTTATGAGGATGAAATAATGCATATAAGGGCCCTGAGACATAATAGATGTTCAGTAAATGACATTTTAGGATTTTTTTGTTTTGTCTTTGGGCCGTGCTGCACGGCTTGCAGGGATTCAATCCCAAGTAGGGATTGAATCTGGGCCCCAGCAGTGAGAGCGCCAGGTCCTAACCACTGGACTGCCAGAGAGTACCCAGCAGATTCTATTGTCGGTATTAGCAGCACAACCACGATAGTGAGTGGAATCCCCACATAAAATGCAGCAGTTGGTCAGGCATTCACCACCCAGAGCATGTCATTGGCCTTGCTTCCAATTTGTTCGTCATTAAGTTGTACTAGTACTAGTTGCTTTTTTTGTGAAGTCACTGTTGGTACCATTTATGGTACCAAAACATTAGGCCAAAGGAAACTAGCTTAAGAACAGAACTTTGTAAGATCACTTATCTTTAGATTTATATGAACTTGTCTTTACATAAATGGGAAAATTCCCTGGAATATTCCTGGTCCGAAGATTCCATATCGAAGAGTTTATTTTTCATATTTACTTTTGGCCCTTGCCACATAACAGATGTGTTTTTATATAATTATAATCATAGTTCATGTACCATTTGTATCTTGCATTAACTTTTAATTTTGTAGTTAGAGCACATTTCCATGCTATTACATGAGTTTATAACTATATTTCTGAAAGTAAACATTTCTCTAATGTAAAAGTAATACAAGCATATTGTAGAAAGTATGGAAAATATAGATAAATGGAAAGAAAAATACCCATAATTTTACCATTCAAAGACAACCACTGTTAACATTTTGGAGTACTATTTCTCCTATAATCTTTTGTTATGTGTATGTGTGTATATCTGTGTCTATAGTTGTTTTATGTATGTCTAGCTTATGTATATAAATGTAAATACTTTAACTTTATTGTTTTTATAAAAACAATGCATACTCCTCATTGTTACTTCTAGTTCAAACAATGCAAAAGGTTCAAAGAGAAGAGTAAATACCACTCAAATCCTACCACCAAGAGAGAAACACTGTTAATGTGTTGGCAGCATTTCAGAATACCAGTACACACATACAGATTGCACATATGTCTTTTAGTAATGATATGATCATATTGTGTGTATAATTTTATTTTATACTCTTTTCACTAATAGAACATTTGTATTTCTCCATGTTATTAAAAAGCTTTTCATAAACATTGTTAATGACAATGTCCCATTGCACCACATTCATTTAACCATCCTCTAATGATGAATATTTACGTTTTCTCCCTCTCTTTTGTTGGTATTTATAAATAACACTACAGTGAACAGTCCTGTAGAATTCTCTTTCTATATTTCAAGTTGTTTCCTGAAAGAAGACTCCCATAGCTCTCATTTTTATTGGATGTCCATTAAATGGTTCCTCCAACTTTAATGAACCATTCACCTCTGATGTTTCTCTTTAGTGTCTTTTAAAGATTGACCTTTACGTTTTAATGACTATGATTATCTCTTCTGATATCAAAAATCTACACTCACTGTAGAAAAGGTGGAAAATACTGAAAAGTATCCTTTTACTCAATGCTTTTGGTCTTTCTCTACACATTACCAGTTGTTTTACAGAACTACGGACAAAAGAAATAGTTTGCTATATAACCTGCTTTTTTTTTTTTTCACTCAACACCACATACTGAATATTTTCTCATATTATTGAATATTCTGCAACATGTACATTACTTTTCCAGTGACTTGTTGAAATAATGACTAAGGAAAATTAATAGCCAGGAGAATCAAGAGTCTCTCTACTGGAAAACCATGTAGGAAAAGCCAGCAACTTTCTTCTGGCTTGTTGAAAATCCTCAAAACTTCCCCCATTGAAGTGGAAGGGATGAAAGAGCATCTGTGTGTGAGTGCTACTGAACCCCACCCCTCCTCCACCGTTGGTGGGAGTTCTAGGCCACATTCTTAAAGCAGTGGTTACTGGATTGATACCATTCCAGCCACGTGGGCTCATGAGTGAGCCATGGCATCCACATTTTAAAGCAGCAGTGCAGCCTATAGTCAGGACATTTGTTGGCCCACAGGAGGTTTACACATATACCCATACCAGGCTCTGATTAGCTGAATTCATAGATCCGAGCCAGGGATGCTTTCTGTAGGTAAACGCATGGGCTGTAGCCTTCTTGTCTCCCTGCCACACTCTGGCAGCCTGGCATAGCAAAGAGGGCATGGTCTTTAGGGTCACACAGACCTGGATTCACTCATTAACTGAGTGATCTTTGGTAAGTCATTTCACCCATCTGAGCCTTGGTTTTCCTCTATATCATGGCAAGATGATACCTACTGCAGAGCATAATTCAGAAGACCAGAAGAGAAAATGTATATACAAAACTGGTAACTAAATGTCAGTGTCATTCTCCTCTCCCAACTCAGCATAGAAGGCAGTGCAGCTCAAAAGGCCCCCCTTAGTGTGGCGCCTTTTCTAAATGACCCTCTAGACCCTCAGGCTGTGCATCTGTGCATTGGCTTCCAGATCTATAACGGGTACTTTAAGGATGGGAATAAAACACCCACATTTCTTGTCCTATGTGCTGTAACATTCTGGGGAGTTCTGAAGGATGAAAAGACTGCAAACATGTACATCTCTCATCTATTGTAATTTGGCAGATGGGTAGCAGAAGTACAGAACCTCCTCGGAATATGAGAAAATAGGGATTCACGTGCCTAAAGTAGTTTAAGCTGCCAAACAAAGGAGCCAGTCTTGGTGTTCCCCCATATCTTCTCAATTAGAGAAGGCTTTCACTGTGTGATTCATACAGGCAATGCCCCATATGCAAGTATGATTAACTAGTGACCCAGCCTTTCTTTGCATTCAGCATACATAAAAGCCTCGCACCTTCTGGGTTTTTTCATTGTTTCTGTTTGAATTTTCTCACCACAGCTCTGTCGAAACGCCTTACAAACCCTTTCCTTATGGCCTCCACCTTAGCCTTGCACCAGAATAGAGAGATGATAGACCCAGACAAGTTCTGCAGCCTCTGCCACGCGACTTTCAATGACCCTGTCATGGCTCAGCAACATTATGTGGGCAAGAAACACAGGAAACAGGAGACCAAACTCAAACTTATGGCACACTACGGACGGCTGGCCGACCCTGCTGTCACTGACTCAGGTAAGGGGCCTAGCTCACACCCAGAGCTGGATCAGGGCTTGACTGCTAGAGCTCCCTGGACCATCAAGGGTATGCCTTTCCTCTTTAGGTCTTCTGAAGCAAGCATTGCAAATTCAAATGCTTGCAAACGCTAGATGGGAAATTTTGATAAGTGAAAAAGCCAGAAAGGGATGTAGTCAGCTGAGGAGTACGTGCCTCTCCTAGGCAGTGCTAAACATTCGTTACCGTATCTTTCAGTTTTTTGAAAGACTCTGGAAGCCAGATTTACAGCTGACCCTCTTTGCTCTAGTCCCTGCCCCTGCTTTACTTGGTCCTGCCTGGCCATTCCCTCATTGTCTCTTTTTTATTGGCAGGATTCAGGCACTGCAGTGTTTCAGGCCGCTTATCTTAACTTGTATCCATTCTTTTCTTGTATCTCAAGCCAAAGCCTTCTCCTTATATTCACCCTCCTCCATTTAAGGCTGAATTACCATATTTAATCCTAGAACTGTCTCCTAGATACTTTTTTCTTGCTTAAATCATCTGATTTCTTTACAGATCAACTAAATTCCTTCATGAAAACCTAGGTGGGGGGAAAAGGTATCACATCCCACTTTGATATTAATGTATACAGCATAATTTGATCCCCACAGCATTCCTATAAAATAGTTTGTGATTTTCCCAATTTACAAGTAAAGAAGATGAAACTCAGAGTGACATGCTAAGGTCATACAGCTGATATGACCTGATGTTAATAAATGACAGCATCAGTCGGGGTCTCTGGCTCTGTCTGATTCCAAAACTTACACTCCTTCCCCCTGCCTCCAGCTTTAAATGTACTTGGCTGGAGGTGTTCCAGGTACAGGGTGTCAGCAGAAATATCGAACTGACTCTGACCCCCTTCTTACTTACAGAGGTGGGGTGTTGACCTGGGATGTGCAAGCAGGGACTTCCACTGACAGGACTTCTGCCTTCCCAAACGATTTAGGTTGTTCGCAGCTTGGCTTTTTTTCCCTGCTGGTTTCAGTCCACCCTTGTTCATTCATTCTTTCAGACAGTCATCGCACTTACCAATAGCTGCCATAGTCCAGGCCTTAGGCTAGATGCTCTCACGTGTAATTACCTGATTTAATCCTCACAGCAACTCTGTTGTGCACAGTTGATTATTCCCATTTTACAAATGAGGACATTAGCATCAGAAAGATGAAATGGTTTGTTCTGGATCCCATGCTAGACTGTGGCAGCCAACACTGAAATCCAGGTAAGGTTCTGTGTTAGGTCCACAGAATAGTTTCCATGGGGCTTCTGGCATGTATCATGACAAGTATGAGTCAAATGAGAGATGGATGACCCAGAGTGTCCAGATGTCTCCCACAAGGGTGAGATGTAGCCTCTACCAAGCAGATTAAACAAGACTTGGAGTTTGCTTTGTACTCCAGGCCCACATTTCTCTCATTTATTCAAGAATGCCAAACTAAGCCCTGCATATCATTCAGGTAGCCGAATGCTTTCAGTCGCTGGAGCTCTCGACATCCCTCCTGGGTTACTGGAATCCTCTTTCTGTACCCCCTATCACCTTCGCTCCTCCTTCCTTAGGGCCTTGCCTCCTGCACAGAGCAGGTCTGCTTTCTCTGCCCTGTTCTGATCCCCTAGTTTCTTCAACCTCTGTACATGGGACAGGCTTTCAGGTCTATTCATTTCATACAAAGTCAAGAAATGTTTGTTGAGCTCTTTCCTAATATACGCCAGGCATTGTGTATATAACATATTAATTACATGTCCATGTTCTTATGGAGCTTAGAGTCTAGCAGAGCAGACAGGCATTGAGCAATTAACTACAAGTGTGGCAAGCTTTAGAAAGAGAAACAAATGGTATGCTATGAAGATAACTTAAGATGGAGGAGCAAGGATCAAAGGCTCCCAGAAGCAAAAGGGATAGCGTGGGGCAACATGATGCTGGGACAATGAGCAGGTATCCCATCATGGCACTGTAGGTCATGTTTGAGATTTGAGCCTTTATCCTAAGTGCACTGGGAAGCCATTCACATCTTCAGCATTATTAGTTAGAGCATTCTAGTTACAAAGTGGAGAATGGTTTAGAATGAGGAGGAAGGGTAGTGGAGAGAGACCAACAATGAGGCTGTTGCAGTAATTCGTAGTGGGGAATATGGGAGCTTGGACTAAGGTGGCATTGGTAGAGATAGACAGGAGTAAATGGATTCAGGAGGTAGATAGGAAGTAGAATTGGCCATTCAGTGTGGGAGCTGAAGGAAAGCGAGCAGTCAGGGTTTAGCCTTAAGCCACAAGGTGAATAACCAGGTTTTGGCAGCCTGAGTTTAAGACACCCATGAGATATCCAAGTAGGAATGTTCAAGAGGCAGTTGGATACATAGGTGTAGACCTAAAAGAAAGGTCTTGGTTAGAGATACCACCATTTTGGTGGTTAGAAACTGCTAAATATTGATAGTTTCATATGTTTGAAGCTAATAAGTGGTACTTGAAATCAGGGAAACGAATGAGATCCCTTAGAGAATTTGGAGAGAGAGGAGTGAAGGGCCTAAGATTGAGCCCTCTGAAAATTCTGATGTGCCATAAACATGGATGAACCTTGAGGATATTATACACAGTGAAATAAATCAGTCACAAAAAGAAAATTCCTATATGATTTCACTTGTACGAAATATCTAGAGTAGTCAAACTCATAGAAACAGAAAGTAGAATGTGGTTGCCAGGGATTAGGAGAAGGGAGAAATGGAGAGTTTAATGGGTATAGATTGGCAGTTTCACAAAAATGACAAAAGTTCTGCACAATAATGTGAAGATACTTAACATGATGAAAACACAAATTTCTCTAACCCAGAACTGTCCTTTAACATTAACGGAATTGGACACTTAAAATAGATTAGATGGTAAACTTTCTGTTATTTGTATTTTACCACAATTTAAAATAGTAAAAAAGGAAAGAAAGAAAACCAAGATTGAAACCTCTGAAACTGGCAATAGTAAATGGTAAAGGTCAAACAAGAGACAGCAAAAGAAACTGAGAAGGAACCACCAGCGAAGAAGAATCAAGAGTGTGGCATGCTGAAAGCAAGAGCAAGAGACTGAAGGAGGAAGGAATCACCCGTGCTGTCAGGCACTGTTGAGAAGCCAAATACAAAAGTGTTGCATAAGCATCCATTTGTCCATTAAGTTTAGATACAGGGAAGCCTCCATTGGCCTCAGAAAGAGCGTGTGTGCGTGTAGAGGGATAGGTTGCAGAATAATTGAGAGACAAGGAAATGGAGAAGCAGTTGTAAACAGGGCTTTCAAAGTCTTGGCAGTAAAGGGAGGAGATACAGGTGCTTTTCCAAATAAATCAGATGTTTTAAAATGAGCTCTAGTGACTTATTTTTCATAAGATCACAGGGGGAAACCAGAATATCAAACATGTCAAATGAAAACCAGATAAAAATGGATGAGTGTGGGTACTGAACAAAGCTGTTTTTTAGAAGCACCAATGAATTCTTCACTTACCCCAAGTGACGATTTGAATCTAACTTACAGATCAGTATACTCTGCACTGAGATGTACTTTGCATAGAAGAGTCCAGAGACCTGTGGTGCAGAAGAAAGGATGAGAGCTTCACAAAGCAGAGGGCAAATCCAGCTGTGACCCCAGGTCACTTAACCTCCCTGAGCTTGCTTCCTGCTCTGATAAATGGAGAAAACCACCTACCTATCTTCCAGTATTGTTATAAGAATCCAAGGGCATATGTATCTAAAATTTTGTCATGGTGCTTGGTGTTTAATAGATGATGAGTGAGCTGTTGTAATCTGGGCATCAGTGACTCTTAACCATTGGTGGTTGTTACCCCCACACCAGCCGCGGGTTCTACCCTGGACCTTGCAGGGATGGTGGTTCTGCTAGTCCATTATGAGTCTTTTGCCTGTTTGTGTTGAACCATGAATTCTGGCCTTCAGTGTCTAAAAAAGACCTGAATTCTAATTGCAATAATTTTCCCCTTAAATACTTTAAAAGGATATGTCTTCCAGGAAATACCTGAAGATACAAGAGAAACAAAGGTAGCTGGGAACATTGGCTAGCTTATTGAATTAGAGGAGATTGTTGGTGTTCCCAGCTGCCATGGAAGGCTGGTTAAAAGATACTCTCCACTTTTTTGCCAGCATCACTCATGGAACCTATAAGAGTGAAATACAAATAAGCCAAAACCTCATATTTACTGGACACTTACTATGTGTCAGTTACTTTTATTTGAATGATTACAATAACCTTATAAGGTTGATACTAATATTAACTGTATTTTATAGGTATGGAACCTAAGTCTCAGGGAAGCCCCACTTTTACACATATCAGAGAGGTTAAGTACCTAGCATGTGGTCCTACAGGTAAGAAATGATGGAGCTGGGGTTTGAACCTAGGTGATCTCACTCCAGAGCCGTGAGGTTTTAGGATGGCAGATGACTCAAAAGGTGTGTCAGAGGGCTCTTGAAGTCATGTATACAGTGGCCTGCCTTGCTCAGCTGGCACCAGGCATGCTGGGTAAGTAGAACCTCATAGTCAGCCACTCCTGTTTGCCATTCACTAACTCTGTGTTTGTGGACATGTGACCATGCCTTATTTTCTTCCTCTGTAAGAGAAGGATGGCTTTCATGGGATCCTTATGAGCATCAATCAAAATAATATAAAGTGCATGACTATATCAGGCACTTAGTAAATAATAACTGCTTTTTATTGTAAATATTATGGGTATGGTATAATTGGTTTATAGTTGAGAAAAGCTGAGGATCAGAAAGGCAAAGGGATTTAGCCAAGGTCATGTGAATGCAGAGCCAGGAGTCCAGCCCCATTTCTTGGCTCCCAACCCATGCTCTCTCTGCTAGACCATGTGAAGAAAGGCCACTTTGTCATTGAAACAGCCCTGTTAGTGAAAAAGGGTGTCTGTGAGCCCCACAGTAGAGAGAGAGATTAATTTTCCTTATAAGCCTTCTCGTTAATTACTGTTATTGCAATCCCAAGGAGAGGGCTGCCTTCCCAGAGATCTCTCATCTAAGGGCACAGTCCAGTTGGAAAAGAGTGACACCAAATGTCACTTCTTTGTTCTATCAATCATTTATTTCCTCAGCAGACAGCTACTCTGGACCAGGCTCCATGTTGGGACTAAGGGTACAGGGCAGTGGGGAACAAGCAGGTTCCCAGCTCCAGGGAACACACAGGCATACATGTGCCCCTGATCATTGAGTCATTGAGGCCTCTGGGATTCTTACCAGGGCCAAAGACCTAACCTCACTCCACTCGTCCATCTTCAGAAGGGCATTTGCACATGCTGTGAGAAGCACAGAGTCCCCAGGTCCCTTCTTATTGGATTACTAAGCATCTTGACTTTTATGTGTGTTTCAGCCGGGAAGGGCTACCCCTGCAAGACATGCAAGATAGTGCTGAACTCCATAGAACAGTACCAAGCTCATGTCAGCGGCTTCAAACACAAGAACCAGTAAGTAATCACACTTTGAAATTCATGGGTCTGCAGCAGGAGTTCAGGGCTTCGGAATCAGAACAAAGCCAGGTATTCCTTGGCTAAAAAGGAATCCTGGCGGTCTTTTCTTTTTAGTTAGCAGAAGCTCGGTCAGTCAACAGAAGTATCCCCTATGTGAGTTCTCCTGTCAGCTTCTCCCCAGTCTTTAGACCTGTTGGGCTGAAGGTTTTAGTAGAAAAACAGAAATGATTCTCTTAGTGGTCTCCTAAATTTTTTGGCAACATGTTATCAGTCTAACTGGGGACACTCCCCAATCCCAACCCACCACTGGCTTGAAGACCCTAGTTTTCACTGCCATTGGTTCTGTGGCAAGAGCTCCCTCTACAGGTTATTACCAAATATGACCAGGTTCTTTCATTAATCAAATACTGAACACCTAGTGGTAGCCCAGACAGACCCAGTCTGACAGACTCAGTCCCTGCTCTGATAACCTAACATTCTGATGGGAGGAGACAAAAACGATGACCATGCAAACCACCAATAATTACAAATGGTGGTAAGTGCTTTAAAGGGAAGAGACTAACAGAGTTGTCTGTAATAATCTTGAAAATGACTCACATTCTTTGGTTGAGCTCCTGGTCTGTTGCAGGCCATATGCCAAGCAGATTCTCTCAGGTAATCCTCACAATAGTCCTGGGAGGAAAGGGTTATTCTAATTTACAGACATAGGCGACCAGCAGAGCTACAATTCACACTGAGGCTTGGCAGGCTCACAGCATGCTCCTCCAGGGCAATGCTGACTAGGGGGTTGTGGTGCCATGTGATACGAACAGGCCACATCTGGCTGGGAGGGCTCAGATGGTTCAGTCCCTGCTTTTCAGGAGGGTAGTGTGGACGGTGTGCCACAGCATAACCTTCAGAGATAGGAATTATCCCTGTTTTACAGATGAGGAAACAGTTTCAGGCAGATCTGCTGAGATGACTGCTTTGACTTTGATGATTGGTTCTGCATTGCTTACAGAGCAAGTGAATTAAGGTAGTAGAAGTGCAGAGTGTTAGGCTCAAAACGTTCTTGGTCCTCTCTGCTCTGCCTGAAGTCTCTTCTCCCACACTGGCTTTATTGATAGATGCATCTTTAACTGGGAGAACTCGTGAGGCTCCCCTTAGATATGATTTGAGACAAGCCCTCGCAACTTGGCTTGCATCTCGCTTCTAGCATTGCAGCTTGGCTGGTGGCAATTTTGGCAAACAGCTCGGAACCAGTCAGAACCCTACCGTGGGGCTACCCAGACCTGAAAGTGCTAGTGTTGTTTATTATTTTCTTCTTACACTTTCCAGCTGTGTGACCTTAGGTGAGTCAATAAACCTCTTTGAGCCTCCGATTTGTTCTCTGTAAGATTATGGTACAAAAAAGCAAAACAAAGACTATAGTATAATTTGTTGAACACGTAATTCAATCTCATTTAATTTGCAACAGCATCTCTGAACTAGGACTCCCCCAACCCTTTACAACCCAAGGAAACCTAATATCAGATAGATTAAGTAACTTGCCATAGATCCCATGGTTACTTGGAGTTAGACCCAGTATTCAAACCTCTGACTCCAAAGCCCATTCATTTTGCTCTGCTGTTTCCAAATGGAGCTCTTCTTCCTCACCTTATGGGAAGAAGTAAGTGTTAGAGATAATAAATGTGAAGTCCTAGTCCTGATAAGAGGAGCTATTAGAGATAAGCTTTCATTCACTCACCAACGATTTATTGTTCACCTATTATGTGTCAAACCCTGTTTTGAGCACCAGGGCTATGGTAGGAACCAAGACCAATGCTTTTCTCTTTTCCATTTGATCCCCCTCTGATGGTAGAAAGAGATCCTAAACAAATCCAAAACAAATCAGACAGTATCAGGTGATACTAGTGAGGTCATGACTGGAGAGCCACTTGATTCCATGTGCTGAGGAGAATGGTCTTTCTATCCCATCCAGGTCATGTAGAGCCCCACAGGCAGAAAAAGTGGTTCAGTATAGAGCAAACGCATGGGCTTCAGTCCTGAATCTACCACACTTTAAAACAGCTTACTGTGGGCAGGTCACTTATACTTTGTGAACCTTAGTTTCCTTGTATATAAAATGGGGGTGCTGGTCCCCCCGGCCTGCAAAATTAGCAGAGAATGAAACAGTATACTGAAAGCAGAACACCCGGCCTTGTGCCTGGCATGCAGTGGTCCTCAGTAAAGGAGAGCTGCCCTGCTTATTACTCCACACCCTGAAAGAGCTGTACTATCATTAGAATAAGCTACCTGGGATACCATCACAACCACCACAAACTAATCCTATGCCTTTGTTCCCTCTCAAATTACAGGTCACCAAAAACCGTGGCATCACCTCTGGGCCAGATTCCCACGCAAAGGCAATCCATTCAGAAAGACTCAACCACCTTGGAAAACTAGAGGTGTTTCTGTCCAGCAACCCAAGTTGAACCAGCCATGAGCCAGCTTCCTGTTACTGTGGTCAGCCCTTGGCTCCCTCTTCTTCCTTTCTTACACCTGGAGAGTACACAGGCCTGAGGCAGGAGTAGACCATAGACAGCCTCAGATTGGCCCAGGCAGATCTACTTCTTCTCCTCCCCTTTGGAATCGGCCCTGTAGGTCAGGGTAAGGGAAGCAGAGATGTTGACAGGACTCGGTATTTCCCAGGGTGATAATTTGGAGGATGGCCTTTCCCTTTCATCAGCCCTTCTGGGCCATATGTCATGAGACCCCAGGCCTGTCTTTCCACTAGAGGTCACTTATGGACCACTCCTTGCAGCTAAAGAACAGATGTCTCCCTAGGCTCTAGGCATCTCCAGTGAAACCCGGAATTTTCACTCTAAGCCTTGGCCTAGGTAGGAAAGGGCAGATGGAAGTGGCTGCCACATGGAGGCTTGGAGTTCATGTGACACTTCCCGCCCCGCAAAGAGTGTGAGCTTTCCTGAGCCTGGTATCTGATGCTGGCCAGTTGTCCAGTTTTCTGCCCACTGTGAAGTCTCCTCCTGGAGCGGTGACACAGTCCTGGCAGAGCACTGCTCTCCCGCTTTCCCCTTCTCCACAGTCCTGAATGGTGCTAAGGACCTGCAGCAACTGGGGACAAGCTAGAGCCGAAGGAGGCCTCAGCGCCCAGTGGGATCACAGAAAATGCCAACAGAGGCCTTTCCTCTCCTCCATCAGAGGTGCTCTGGCACAGGGTCATGTGGGAAGGTCCCCACGTAAAAATTTCCTGGATGGCTCTCTCCCTTTAAAGGGAAACTGCCCTCACACCAGCCAGCTCCGAGACTGGCCGCTGTCCTTCGGCCCTACTGGTCCTCTTGTTCCCCTTGCGAGCAGACCATCCACCCAGGCTGCTGTGGTGCTAGTCCTCCCCCATCACCCACTAGGAGACTCTGAGACCAAGGAGCAAGATGGACCCTTAAGGGAATAGAAAAGAGAGCTGGCGTAAGCTTTTGCAGTGAGGAAACAGCTATGTCCCCAGCCCCAAATGTAGATTTCTACAACACTGCTGTGCTTTATGGCCTGGGACTTCACTGGGAGTGGACTTTACCTCATAGCTTTCAAACAGGAATTCCATGGAGGGTCACCCTCTGAGGTCCCTCCTCATTGGGTCAGAGAAGTCCACATCTGCTCTCGTGGGCTCCTCCCTCCACTCCCTGTCCCTTCGCCTGTAAATGCCTTTGTGTATTTGTGTGTGTGTGTGTGTGTGTGTGTGTGTGTGTGTGTGTGCGTGCGTGCTCGCGCACGCTCGTGCGCACTTATGCTCTATCTTTTGGTCACTGAAGCATCTAAATAAAGAATTTCTCCCATGAGCCAGACTGCAACTCAACAGATCTGGGATTTGAATCATCTAGTATGTGTATCTTTACCCTTTGCCCTCACCCTGCTCAGACTTCCAGCACCCTAAGCAGTAATTTTAGGAGCGGGGACAGAAACAGGTATCCAAACTGCTTGGCAGCTCTGTAGAAGTCCTACAGAGTCCAGGTGCCCTAAATTCAATACAAGCTTATCTGCTCATGTACCTCCCGCTATCTTGGAGGGCCTCACAGAGGTCTTTAGAAGCTTTAAGCTGGGAATCTACTTTGTTTGAGATGATCGTGTGGCTGCTGTGTGAGAAGGAATTCAGGGGATCAGGAAAGGAGATGTACAGGGAGGCCAAAAGGGAAGGGGTGTCCAATTTGACTCTCTCCAGGCTAACTCCTTCAGGGCAGAGACCTAGCGTCATTCATCTCCATTCCTCTGGTGGACAGAGTGGTTTGTCGTGCAGTGTTTGTTGAATGAAAGAATGAATGAATGAGGATGCATAAGAAGGGATGGGCTTCTCCTGCTCAGCTAATACGTAGCAGTAGGCTGGTGCCATGGGACTTGTCATTCTTGGAAAACCTTTTCCATGACCCAGAAATGAGCTGGGAAAGGAGTGCATGCGATGACTTCAGCAGCCTTCTTTGCTTCAGACAACCAGATCTGAGGAAGGTGCCCAGGCGGCCTGAACTCCCATTCTTCACTCAGCAAATTATTCTTGGGAACCTGCTCTTCACCAACTGGGAAAGGTCCTACACAGCTCTCAGCTTCCAAAGCCTAACTGCCTTAGCAGTTTCCCCAGAGTCCTTCTACCCCAACCAAGATGTCATGATCAGCCCCACCTGCCAGGCAAGGAAGCAAAAGGCAGAGAGATGAGTGAGCTGCCAGAGTATGAGCCCTTGACCTGCAGGATCCCTTAGTCAGGATTCAAGAGTCCTACCAGCTGTGTGCCCAGCCCTGTTGGCCTGGGGATGCAGGAATGAACATTCTCTTAGAGCCCTTGGGTAGCTCATACAGTCAAAGATCATTATGGTGATAGAGGGTTATACAGGATGCTCTGGGAATGCACAAAGTTAGTAGGCACTAACTCAGCCAAGGGTATGAAGACACTGAAGAAATTGGGAAACTAGCATTTGATCTCTATAACAACATTGTGAGCTAGGAGATGATACTCCATTTTATAGAAAAAGAACAAGGTTCAAAAAGGTATAGTGATTTGCCTAAGGTCTCACTGCTAAGAGCAAAATGGAGCATAGAATCTGGTTCTCTAGATTCCTTGTCTTTACAAACAAGGACCAGAGTGCTTCCCCCATGACCCCTGGGCCTGTCTCACTCATCTGGCAGGGGCACGGCCTCACAGAGTGAGTAGCCACTAGGCAGGGGCGGCAGCGGCACCATCAAAATGAGATTGGACGAGGCTCTGTGGTTATTTTATATTCCCAGCCCCCTTCCCCTCTCATAATCTTACCCAAGATTCCTGGTGTATTACACTCTAGTTGTAACTGTAAGAAACTTAAAGTGATTATCTAAAAAAGGAAATTTATTGAGTCTCCAAATGAAACAGCCTTGTACGGGGATGGCTAGATTCAGGTTCTGACACAGTTGTCTCACTCTGGTTTGCTCTGTGTGGCCTCTTGCCCTGGGCAGACTTTCTCCAGAAGGTGGACACAGCCTCTGGCAGCTTCAGGTTTATATCCTAATAGATTGGTAACTGCAGTGGAAAGAACATCTTTTTCTTGGTACCAGTAAAAAATGCTGGGATTGACTCATTAGCCCATCTGGATCTGTTCCCATCCCTAAACCAGTCGCTGCAGCTAGGGGAAATGGTCGTCTGGGCACCTGGAAAGGAGTGAGTCCCACCTACAATGCACTGACAGAAAGAGAGAAAGATGTGCTTGTGTCAAAGAAGAAAGTGCAGAGCTCCCTCTGTCCCAAGGGAGAATAGTGGATGTGGAGGGCAAAAATAACTGTTGTCAGCCATATTCAAAGATTATCTTTACTTGATCATTGCTTTTCTAATGTTTTGAGATACAGCATACATTCAATAATGTGAGCCAAATTTTTTAGAGTACAATTTGATGAGGATGGTTGTATCCATATGGTCAGTCAGCCTCCAGATCAAGACAGAAAACATCACCAGTCCCCGGAGGCTGGCCTGGTTTCCCTTCCTAGTCAGTATCCCACAGAAGCAAACACTATCTTGACCTGCCTTACCATAGATTCATTTTGCTTGCCCTTCAATTTTATAAAAAGGGACTCGTCTGTGCATCCCTTGTGTTCAATATTATGTCTGTGAGATTCATCCATGTTATTGTGTGGATCAGAAGTTCATTAAAACAAAAAATTTATTTCATGCTGGATAGTAGTCCATTCTATGAATATACTGTAGTTTACCCATTCTACTGCTAATGGACAGTTGGGTTGGTTCTAGTTTTGAACTATTATAAATAAAGCCACTATAAAAAATTTTTCTGTGTCATTTGGTGTGCACATGCACGCATACATTCAGGAATAGAACTGCTGCATCGTAGGGTAGGTGCATGTTTAGCTGGACTAGACGATGCCAAATGCTTTCCAAAGTGGTTCTACCATCTTACATTCCCACCTGCAGTGTAGAGTTCCTGCTCCACATCCTTGTCAGCACTTGGTATTGTTCATCTTTCTAATTTTGACCATTCTGGTGGCACCCAGGAACTTGAACCCAAGAGTCTTATCTTTTCATCAATGATCCTTTTACTCTGAGCATCCCTGAAATCAGGTTTGAATTTCTGTAGCCTGGAATATTCTCCAGTGTGGCCCAGGACCTACCATACACAACCCAGCAGATAAACATTAGAGGGAACCCCTGCCCATGACTCCACTGGCCAAGGAAGCTCTCATGGAAGAAGGGTATCAGCCCTGGAGAGGCAGCCTAGTGAAGCAGCAAAGAACTCGGGCTCTGAGACTTCCCTGGGGGTCCCGTGGTTAAGACTTCGCTTCCACTGCAGAGGGCACAGATTTGATCCCTGGTTAGGTAAGATCCTGCCTGCCACATAACGTGGCCAAGGGGAAACAAAAAAACAAAAGTACCTATTAAGAGCTCAGGCTCCGGAATGGGTAAAATGTTAGTACTCACTTACCTTATAGGGTTATTTAAAGAATATATGTGTGCTAAGTCACTTCAGTCATGTATGACTCTTTGTGACCCTATGGATTGTAGCCTGCCAGGCTCTTCTGTACATGGGGTTCTCCAGGCAAGTATAATACTGGAGTGGGTTGTCATTCCCTTTTCCAAGGGATCTTCCCAACCCAGGGATTGAACCTGAGTCTCTTGAGTCTCCCGCACTGGCAGGCAGGTTCTTTACTACAAGTGCCACCTGGAAAGCCCAGAAGAATAGATACGTATGAAAAAATTACAGTGACTGACACATGATAGAAACTATGTGAATGATGACTACTGTTTCTACCATTGGCCAGAATTAAGCTCTGGGTCTCTCTGGGGAGGGAAGTCTATAGGCAGATGGCATCTGGCTCAGCCCCCTGTATTAAAACTCAGTGATTTATGAAATGTCAGAAACCTATTTCAATCTGATTGAGGGAGGAAGAAAAGGCAACATGCTGGCCAAAGATGATTCTCCCCTGGGTTCTAGCAAGAAGTCATCTTCCACTGATACGGGACCTCAACCCATCGCTGCACCCCAAGCCCTACAGCCAATGACATCTGAAGAGAAGGTGAAATGGAATCGTGCAGGTAAAGCTCTTAGCTCAGAACTGGATGCACCAAGCACTCAATGCAGACACAAGATTGTGTATGTGCCAGGAGCTATATGATTCTGGATCCCTGGGTATTGGTCTGAACCCTGCCACCAGCTTCATGTGTCCTGAGGCCTTGATATTTTCTTGTGAAGTAGAAATTAGAAGAAATCAGAGTTCTCAACCAGAGTTTTAAAGAGGTCGTGATGGGCAGGGATGCTTCCAAGAAATAGTAAAAAAGAAAGCCCTTCCCTCACAACAGCCCCTGTCCGATGAGCTGTTCCAACCCCTAACCAGGCCTTCTGATGGGCACTCCATAGTGTCAAATAGGTAAAACAACTCCCTCTCACCATCTCTCCACCTAATGACCTGACCTACTCTGCCTTGTGTCAAGCCCACATTACAGACAGGGCAGACACAGCCCTGCTCTAGCACTCCCAAGCTTGCTGTTCTCCACAAATGCTGCTTCTATCCATCCAGGAGCTTCAAAACTGGGAAGAAATCTTACAGTTCTGTGAAAAGGTCAACTCTGTAGTGCAATGACCCCATTGGCCACTAGGTGGAGAAAGCTCCCTTTTTTGCTGGACAAAGTAGACCAGTCTCAGGACCTTTCAGTTCAGTTCAGTTCAGTCGCTCAGTCGGGTCCGACTCTTTGCGACCCCATGAATCGCAGCACGCCAGGCCTCCCTGTCCATCACCAACTCCCGGAATTCACTGAGACTCATGTCCATCGAGTCAGTGATGCCATCCAGCCATCTCATCCTCTGTCGTCCCCTTCTCCTCCTGCCCCCAATCCCTCCCAGCATCGGAGTCTTTTTCAGTGAGTCAACTCTTCGCATGAGGTGGCCAAAGTACTGTTTGATTTAAGGCCAGAGAGAACAGAATGACTTTTTCTGAGCCCCTGTATTTGATATTTCATTTAGCCCTCAAAACAATTTGAAAAGTTTCATTTTAACAGGAGAAATACAGAGGCAAACTCTTGCAAAGCTTACACAACTAAGACATAGTGTGCAGAGATATGACCCCCATGATCCCAAGTTTTAGCACACCTTACCAGGTGTCCCCTGGGGGAGAACTCTCAGGGCTCTAATTTAGTCACTTGCCCGGGAGTACACCTGATGTCTAGCCTGCTCATCAGCCTTTTTTTAAAACTCTTCACTTGCGTGATGTCTCTGCTCCGTTCTTTAGACCCTGTGGTTCTGAGAGACTGACCCCACCCACTCCCTGGTTCCAGGGGTGAACCTGTGATCTAAACATGGGCAATCAGAATCATAAGTATGGAGCTGTTAGTAGCCATCTTTGCCAATATATAAGGATAGTCTGCCTGATAATTAAGCCAACATAGGGTTTCCCTGGTGGCTCAGATGGTAAAGCATCTGCAATACGGGAGACCCAGTTTCAATCCCTGGGTCAGGAAGATCCCCTGGAGAAGGAAATGGCAACGCACTCCAGTACTCTTGCCTGGAAAATTCCATGGAGGGAGGAGCCTGGTAGGCTACAGTCCATGGGATCACAAAGAGTCAGACATGACTGAGCGACTTCGCTTTCAGAGGAAAACAGAGCTGAGAGATAAGATGAGACTGATTTCTAATGAGCACCTGGATCCAACCATGCCTGAAGCTAATACTCTCAGGACTTTTTAGTTCTGAATCAATACATTCCTTTTCCCTTAAGTCAGTTTAAGTTGACTTTCTATCACTTCAACCAAGAGTGCCCCCTAATACATTTCTACTCATCCTGAGAAGATCACTGACCCTCAAGGCTAAGTTGCCTGCCTTTCTTTGCTCCCAGATGCCCTGTGCCTCCTCTAGTATTACTATTAATATTCTCTATTATGGTCAACTTCCCTGGTGGCTCAGACAGTAAAGAAACTGCCTGCAATGCTCGGAGACCCATGCTCAATCCCTGGATTGGGAAGATTCCCTGGAAAAGAGAATTACGACCCACTCCAGTATTCTTGCCTGGAGAATCCCATGGCCAGAGGAGCCTGACAGGCTATAGTCCATGGGGTGGCAAAGAGTTGGACATGACTGAGCGGCTAACACTTTCATTTAAACTAGAAACTCCTTGAGGTCAGGAACTGGACCTTATGCATTACCCTGAGTCCCCAGTGCTTAGCATAGGACTGTGATTATCTTAATAACTGTTTTGTGATGAGTAAATTAATGGGTAAGTGAATATGGGCTCGTAGGGACCATTGCTGGAATTTTACACGAAGACTTCTTGAAGGAGCAGAGCCTCTAGTGATTATCAAGGTCAAAGGAACCAGGTTGCTGGGTGGGAAGAGAGTGAAAGGACATAGAAGTTATGGGGTGTAGTAGATTGTTACAATAATGACCTCTCAGGATTTTTTGGCCTCCTGGGTCTGAGCCCTTTTGCAAAGTGACTTTGTCACTCTAGGCATCAAGATGCATGCGTGCATGCTAAGCTGCTTCAGTTGTGTCCAACTCTTTGCGAGTCAATGGACTGTCGCCCACCAGGCTTCTCTGTCCATGGGATTCTCCAGGCAAAAATACTGAGTGGGTTGTCATGTCCTCCTTTAGGGGATCTTCCTGACCCAGGGATTGAACTTGAGTCTCTTACATCTCCTGCATTCGCAGGCAGGTTCTTTACCATTAGTGCTACCTGGAAAACCCAGGCATCAAGATAGGAAGTCCATTTCACAATCCCTTGAATCTAGACTGACTTCGAGACTTGCTTTGCTCAGAGAATGTAGGAATGTGATATTGTGCAACTTTCAAGGCTAGGGCATAGGCCTTGAAACTTCCACTCCCACCATATTGAAAAGAAGTCTGGACTAGACCACATGGAGACAGAAGCCAGTAGCCAATTTCACATGCATGAAGGAGAACATCTTCGACTTCAATAGAATCACAAGGAATAATAATAATGTTTTAAATCACTATGTTTGGGGATGATTCATTGCACAGTAAAGGATCACAGAATCACCAAGTACAGTATGTATCCCTTGTTTTGGCTTCCTTGTATCTATTTACCGTTCTTCCTATGATAAGATTTTCCTGGAAAAGCCCCACCCTCAGCTCCTGTGGTCTGGGTGGGTCTGACTCTACCCTCCTGGATTCTGCTAGAAGCTTTGGGAAGGTCTTGAGCCCAGAGTTGTTGGTGACCTTCTTTGTTACTTCTTGGGGAGCATCTGCTGGAGAAAGGAGCCCTTGGGAAGAAAACAGGAAAGAGAATGAGTCCTGATCCAGCTGTTCCTGGAGACTGTCTGCCCCTGAACTTTAAAACACAAAGGCCAATCAATTCACTATTTTGTATAAACCAATTCAGTTCAGTCGCTCAGTCGTGTACAACTCTCTGCGACCCCATAGATTGCAGCACGCCAGGCTTCCCTCTCCATCACCAACTCCCAGAGCTTATGCAAACTCATTCATCAAGTTGGTGATGCCATCCAACCATCTCAACCTCTGTCCTCCCCTTCTCCTCCCACCTTCAATCTCAATAAGCTGATTAGAGTTGGGAAATCTGTTACTTGCACCTGAGGGCCAGGAAGTTGGCTAGGAGCTGAGCAGTTTCTGGCAGAGGGCTGTTAGTGTAGGAGAGAGCTCCCTGGAGTGTATTGGACAGTGAACTTATTTTTCCACAGGGCATCCTGTATGCCAGGATCCTGGAATGAGACACGATCTCTGTCCCAGAGGACCCAATGGGTACAAGTTACTCATTACAGTTGTGATAAAGTGCTGGGAAGGAAAACGACTGCAGCTAAAGCGTATAACTGGGGGACTGAGCCCAGGCTGGGGGAGGGGCAGGAAGGGCCTCCCTGAGGAAGCAAGCATCAAACTAAGACTGGGAGGTTGGATAGGAACTAGGCTGGGGTGATGGGTAACAGGTGCAGGGGAGGGGGAGGGGATATTCCAGGCAGAGGGAACAGTGTGTGCCAAGGCCTTGAGGCAAGCATATGCTTGTCATCTGGAAGGAGGGAGACTATGTCACCATGTAAGGGGAGAGACTAGCAGGGCCAAGTCCCTCGGGGTGAGTCAAGATTTTCAGCAGAAAGCAGCAGAAATAAATTCCAGCTAGTTCAAATTCAAGAAACTACCAAGAGCGCTAAAGAGCTGGGCTTGAGGTATATACCCCTCTCACATCACAGAACAGGCGCAGAAAGGACACGGCTCTCCCCGCCTATGCTAAGCTCTGGACGCTGCTGCCTGTGCCAGCAGCCCAGCCCGTCCTGACGCTGTGCCCAGGACCTCAGTCTTGTCACCACAGCCCCCACCAGAGAAAACTGCTCCTGGGCCTCCCCAACCCAACTTGTGGGCATCACTGGCTCTCTGGAGGAGATGGTGTGAACTGGAAGAGCCTGGGCCTTAGCTAGAAGAGAAACCTGGAGAGCAGCTAACATTTTTGGCAGAAAATGGGGGCATTTCCCAAACCTTAGAAAAGGGTTCAGACAACAAACACCAGAGTAGGATCTGGTCTTATAGTGGTTTTATTATAATCTTATAGTGATCTTATATAGCCATGCATGTTTTAAACTATTCCTCTCTTCAGGAATTCAAGTTTTAATTTCCTCTCCCCCACCCTACTCCCTTGGAGAAGGCAATGGCACCCCACTGCAGTACTCTTGCCTGGAGAATCCCATGGACTGAGGAGCCTGGTGGGCTACAATCCATCGGGTCGCTAAGAGTCAGACACGACTGTGAGACTTCACTTTCACTTTTCACTTTCACACATGGGAGAAGGAAATGGCAACCCACTCCAGTGTTCTTGCCAGGAGAATCCCAGGGATGGGGAAGCCTGGTGGGCTGCCGTCTCTGGGGTTGCACAGAGTTGGACACGACTGATATGACTTAGCAGCAGCAGCAGCAACCCCACTCCCTACCTTGAGTGGCCTCTACTGAGTGATTCAGTTCTGACAACTAGAATAATGTAGAAATGACCGAGTATGACTCTCGAGTAAATCATAAAAGACATGCAGTCAGTCTTTCTTGGATCACCAGCTATGAAGGAAACCAGCTAACATGTCCTGAGGACACTCAAGCAGCCCTGTGGAAAGGCTTGTGTGGAGAGAAGTGAAGGGCTCCTGTCAACAGCCAGCCAAATGTTTGTTATTTTAAGCCCTTAGGTTTGGGAGTAATTTGTTATACAGTCACAGATAACTAATACAGGCCTTTATTCTAAAAGCAATGGGAAGCCACTGAGTGGTTTGAACAAATGGAAGCAGACACACGATGAATTCGCTGACATGTGAACAGATGAACAGTATGATCGAAGAGCGAGCAGAGGGTGGGGGACACAAAGGAGGGAGGAATAATTTCTCCTGGGGAATATATCTATTAAGAGCCTTTCGTATAAAGAGTTTGGGAGAAAACAAAAGTCAAATTAACTTAAGAAAAAAAGTATTTGGCTCATATAAATGGAAGGTTCGAAGAGGTAATGGCTGCAGGCATGGCTGGATCCAAGCACACTCCATCTCTTGGCCCTCTTGTTTCCTGTGTTGGCTTCACTAACAGGCAAATTTACTCAAGCAGCTCTAGACTTCCATATTCATACCTCAGAAACCTCTGAGAGTGTTAGCTTCCCATTAGTTCCAATAAAAGGCCGAGCCAGCCTCTCACTGGCCCAGCTAGAGCCGTATGCTCATCCCTAGCCTGGTCATAGTAGGCTGAAGATGGAATATCTTCATTGTCCGGGTGAAGGGACACATGCCCACCACAGGACCAGGGAGAGGTGTTGGCCCTACCCAAACCTCGCATGAATTCAGAGTAAGAGAGGGCCAGGACCTCAGAGAAGAGGTCCTGTTTCCACAGAGAGGGAAAGGATTTAAATGTCCAGATCAGGATGGTCAGGAAGGGTCTCAGAGAAGAGGGAATGCTTGAGAGGAATCCAGAAACCCAAATGGCAGGCATCTGGTGGGATAACTGGAGGGAGAGAGGGAAGGAGGGACACGAAGGAAGGATAATCCCAACAAGAAGAACAGCAAGTACAAAGGCATCAGATGTGAAAAATCAAGTCTGTTCAGGAGAAAGCTCAGTGCAGCTGGAAATCAGAGAGGGGAAACTGGACAGGAGAGAGCAGTAGACACCAGTCTTGAAGGGTCCTGAGTGCTAGGCTAAAGAGCTGGGGATACCAGTGGGTGGTGGGGAGAGAGTAGTTGAAGCTGAGGAGTGACTGGGTTAGGTTTGTGTTTTAAACAAGTCACTGCAGGGCCAATGAGACTAGTGATACAGAGACTGTATCACCATTAGGCATTTGCCCAATGCTCAGGCACCCCTTCTTTTTAATGGATCCACGTTTTGTTAGGGAAGACAATGTGTCCACCAGAATTAATATATGTACTTCCCAGCCTCCTTTGCAGCTAGGCATGGCCATGTGTCACAGTTTGGTCAAAGAAATAAAATCAGAAATTGCTGGGTACAGATTCAACTCTTTGTGGCTTCTTCCTTCTTCCTGCCTGAACACAGATGTGATGGCAGGAGTTGAAGCTACCATTTTGCAACCATGAGGTAAAAGTCTAGTGACCAGAAGAGACTACAATCCTGATGACTTCAAGATGACCTTCACCTACCTCCAGACTTGGGGCTAAGGGAGGCCTGAGGCTGGCAAACCACAAAAGCCCCCAGACACCTCTGGTCCTAATATGCCAAGACACAGGCTAACAGTATCTGAGACCAGGCATGAGGGGACCAAGAATGCTGCTGAGACTCTGGGAGGTAGCAGGATTGACCCAGAGGGACCCTCATATCCCTTGTAGTCCATTCTTATCCATCATTCTTGGTTCAGGGGGCCTCCCTGAGAACTCTCCCAGACTACAAACATCAGCACCAGGCTCCCTGCCTCTGCTACCAAGGTCCTGGGCAGCCTGTAATTCCTGGCTTTGTTGTCCCCAGAGTAGAAACTGGATGTAGATGTGCCCAATGGGTGGCTTATGAGGAGATATGAGGACTGGAGGAGAGAAGACCCTCAGAGTCCCTCCCTTCTGGTCTTAGTATATTTCCCACACCTTGGACCAGGTCCTACCTAGGCCCATAGTTGTGAGTATCAGTATTGGCTATTCTTTCCTGAATATGAGCTGTGTGCATCATATTTTAGACATATCATTATCACATTGCGCCCTCACAGAAGAGTTGTTGTTCCCATTTTATGGAAAATGAAACTGAAGCTTAACTTAAGTGACTTATCTAAGGTCACAAAGCTTTCAGCATTCAAATAACTTATCTGTCTGACTCTAACACCCAGCCTTTCACCACTCAATAGCTGTCAGTGTCACCTCCATTTTGCAAGCCAAGCCAGACCTCCCCAGAGCCTATGGGAGAAACCAGAAGAGAAAAGGTTTGGGAAAAAATGGTAAAGTGATACTAATTGTCAATTCTGAGTAGCAACTGTTAATCTATTACCCTGGGTACTTTTTCCATATTCTAAAACTTCTTCAAAACGAAAATTGTTTTAAAAGAAAAACCAAAAGAAAGAAGAACAGAAAGCACAAGACTGGGTCAGAGGATGGGGCCAGGCCTGTGCTGGAGTGGGGCCTGGGCAGGGGCTTACGGCAGCCCTTCTGCACAAGAGCCCCAGTGTTCCCTGGGCCCGGCTGCCATCCAAGAACAACATGGTCGGCACCAGGCAGTGTCTACCCCCTCCCCCTAACTCTGCTCCCAGGCAGGTGGGGGGTGGGGCCTGGCCTCAGGAGTCCCTCTTGGCCCAGCCTTGCAATCCAGGATCCCAGAGCCTGCCAACCCCTGCCTTGGGCCTAGCACTTCATAAGTACCCCATCAATCCTGGCCAAATGGGCAGAGAGAGCAATGCCCAGCCCCAGCTCCCATACATACTCACCTTAGGTGAATCGCCGCTTTTCCAGGCCACAGAGAGAGAGAGATGCAGACAGAAAGTGGGCTGATGTATTAGCACCAGCCATCCCAGCTCTGTAGACAGTCACCCTGAGCTCTCCCTCCCCTTTTTGGCCCAAGAGAGTAGAGTTCACGGCTCACTTCCATTCAAGTTCACTTGCTATGTGACTTTGAACAAGTCATTCTGTCTGCCTGAGTGCCTGCTCTGTCACCACCAAAAGGGAGCTAAGGACTCCTCCCCTATTTGGCTGGAGGGAAGGATCAAAGGATATAACGGATGGATAATACCTTACCTAGCAAGGTGCCTGGCATACAGTGGGAACTCAGTCAACATGAGGAATTCTTCTCGACTTCCTGTTCTGGTGAAACCCATTCTCTTAACTTATTCAATTCCTCCAACACCCCTAGGAAAAGGAAGTAGGGTTTTGGGGCTAAAGAAATTGAGGCTGAGACAACTAAAGACAAAATCACAGGATGGCAGGCTCCTGAGCCCGTTAGGAGTGTGGGGTATGTGTGTGTGTGTGTGTGTGTGTGTCCATGCATGTTTGACCATCTTTGAGAAAGGTTGCAGATGTGACTGGTGAAAGATTATTAGCAACAGAGCAAGACCGTGAAAGGAAGACAGGCTTGGGTGCCTCTCCCAGACTTCCCCCGCATGTCTCCTTCTGTGCTCTGTTTACTTATCTATCTTTCCCTATTACTGTGTCAGCAGCTTTAACCCCAGGACTTAGAACAGTATATGCTACATAATGAACCTTCCATACACGCTTGGTGAATGAGTGAATGAATGAGAGACCTTGTGAGAGAGTGTCAAACTCTGCACAGGCTCAGTGTGAGAAACTGTGCATGTGGGAGGAGGGCTGGACACACGTGTGCCGATGCAGGGAGTGGGGGCAGGGTTGTTAGGCTGAAGGACTTGGGCATCTCAGGGGACAGGGAGGTTGCACAACCTGGACTATGAAAGCCTTATTCTGCTTTTGGCTCAGGTAAACCGGGGAAGTGCCTGGAAGTTGAATGAAAGCTATGTGGGGTCCAGCTCCTGCTGGCAGCTCACCCCACTCCCCCCACCAACCACATCCACGGAGCAGCCAGCAGAGGACCAGCGGTGGGGAGCTGAATCCGGGAGGTCTGAGGCCCTGTCTGAGCGGGAGGCTCCCATTTGCTTGGCTTCCCCAGTGCCCGGAGCCTCATCTTTCCAGGGTGCTCCACAAGGAAGGACCCTCATGGGGGAATCAGGACAAACAGTTTTTAAAAGCTAACCAGCTCTTTTCTGGGAACTCTGCTCAATATTCTGTAATAACCTGAATGAAAAGAATTTGGAAAAAAAAAAAAAAAGATACATGTACACATATCACTGAATCACTTTGCTATACACCTAAAATTAACACAAAATTGTTAATCAACTGTGTTCCAACATAAAATAAAATATTTTTTTTAAAAAGATAACCAACTATTTTGTGACTTATCTTTGGGAAGAGACCCTTCTTTTGTTTGAGAGGGAAAAGGGAAAAATCACTTTGATGGCTTTTTAGGACTTCCCTGGTGGCTCAGATGGTAAAAAGTCTGCCTACAATGCAGGAGACCTGGGTTCGATTCCTGGGTCGGGAAGATCCTCTGGAGAAGGAAACGGCAACCCACTCCAGTACTCTTGCCTGGGAAATCCCATGGACGGAGGAGCCTGGTAGGCTACAGTTCAGGAGGTCACAAAGAGTCGGATATGACTGAGCAACTTCAGTTTCTTTCACTTTAGTTATGCAAAGGAAAAGCCTGTAGTTCTTTGGGAGTCAGGGTGGAGAAAGCTGGACTCCTCTGCATAACAAAGGGAAAGGAAGCTACTTCTCAAGGGCAGGGTCTCCACCAGCCTGGGGGTTGACTGGGAGGCAGGACTGAGACTCCACAGCAGGGTTTCCTTTCTCCTGCAGAAATCTTAAGAGGAGCACAGGGCTTGGACTTAAGGTGAAGATTGGATAGAAATCAAAGGTCAGCAGACCTATGACACCATATTTTCAAGAGAAGTGCTCCCAGTTGAGGCAGACCTGAGCCGGAAGGGACATGGTGGAACTATTCAGAGTCCACCTGTTTGTACCAGGCAACTGAGATATAATGGTATGGCCTACGGGCCGTTCCTGCCTTCTATTTACAGAATTAGCTGTTACATTTTTTGAACATGTGGTGAGGGAATAACAAGTCCTAAATAATCACAGCTTACATGATAAAGCTAATGCTATATGTCAGGCAGAATTCTGAAGGCTTGGGTTCAGCGGTAAAGAATTTGCCCACAATGCAGGAGACACAGGTTCGATCCCTGAGCCGGGAAGATCCCCTGGAGGAGGGCCTGGTAATACACTCCAACATCCCCTTGGACAGGGTAACCTGGTGGGCTGTGGTCACAAAGAGTCAGACTCGACTGAGGAGCAGCAGCACCAGCATTCTGAAGGCTTACTCATAATATGCCTACTTATTTTTCCTTCTTATCGAGGTATAGTTGCTATACAATCGTTCTAAGTTACAGACATACAACAAGATGATTCTCAATTTTTAAAGGTTGTACTCCATTTATAGTTATTGTGAAATATTGGCTATACTCCCTCTGTTGTACAATATATCCTTGTTATACATATTAGTTTAGACTTCTTACTCCCCTCCGTTTTGCCCCTCCCCACTTCCCTCTCCCCACAGGTAACCACTAGTTTGTCCTCTTTATCTGTGAGTCTGTTTCATTTTGTTATATTCATTAGGTTGTTTTAACTTTTAGATTCCACATACAAGTAATATCTTACATTATCTGTCTTTTTCTCTCTGACTTACTTCACTTAGCATAATACCATCCAAGTCCATTCATGTTGTTGCAAATGGCAAAGTTTTATCCTTTTTATGGCTGAGTAGTATTCCATTATATATACAGTAGTATTCTAATATATATATATATATAATATCTTCTTCATTCATTTATCTGTTGATGGATACTTAGGTCACTTCCATATCTTGGCAACTGTAAATAATGCTGCTATGAACATTGGGGTGCATGTATTTTTTCAAATTAATGTTTTCTTTTTTTTCCATATATACTCAGGAATGGAACTGCTGGGTCACATGGTGGTTCTTTTTTTCATTTTTTGAGAAACCACCATACTGTTTTCCACAGGGACCCCACGAATTTATATTCCTACTGTTGTGTGTGAGAAGAATATGTCTACTTTTTGCAACCACTTCTTGAAAATGATACTGTCATATCATATACGATATGATATCATCATATCATATCACTGGTTTACTGATGAGAAAATGTAGACACAGGGATGGAGTAACTTGACAAGGCCATGTGTCATGGTGCTAAATTTGAGTTCTGCAGTCTGTGCTCTAAATCACTTCGCTACCTGCTTCTTTCCCATGCTTACAGGAGAAAAGACATGGAAGAACCTGGCAAGTTCAGAGGGCTTCTCTGGGGACCTGAGCTGAGACGTAAAGTATATGCCTGCCAATAGGAGGCATGGTTTGATCTCTGAATGGGGAAGATACCCTGGAAAAGGAAATGTCAACCCACTCCAGTATTCTTACCCCGCAATGATTTTAGAGCCTAAGAAAGTAAAGTCTGTCATTGTTTCCATTGTTTCCCCATCTATATGCCATGAAGTGATGGGACCAGATACTGTGATCTTCGTTTTATGAATGTTGAGTTTTAAGCCAAGTTTGCTACTTAATGACTAAACAACAGCAAATCAGACCTAGAGCAGAAAGATTGTTTTAGGAAGCGGTACCATTTGTGCAAGGTCCAGAGGTAGGGTGGGAGCAGGGAAGAAGTAAGGAAGGCTTCCTCTGGACATGTGGGCGGGGCCAGGTCAGGCCAACGATCTCTACAGGAAGCTCTCGGAACGTTTTAAAGAGATGTTTGTGGTTGATTCCCTGGTGGCGGAGAAGGCAATGGCACCCCACTCCAGTACTCTTGCCTGGAAAATCCCATGGATGGAGGCTGCGGTCCATGGGGTCGCTAAGAGTCGGATACGACTGAGCGACTTCACTCACTTTTCACTTTCATGCTTTGGAGAAGGAAATGGCAACCCACTCCAAGTGCTCTTGCATGCAGAATCCCAGGGACCGGAGAGCCTGGTGGGCTGCCGTCTATGGGGTCGCACAGAGTCGGACACGACTGAAGTGACTTAGCAGCAGCCCTGGTGGCTCAGACGGTAAAGTGTCTATCCGCAATGTGGGAGACCACGGTTCGATCCCTGGGTCAGGAAGATCCCCTGGAGAAGGAAATGGCAACCCACTCCAGTACTCTCGCCTAGAAAATTCCATGGATGGAGGAGCCTGGTGGCCTACAGTCCATGGGTCGCAAAGATTCGGACACGACTGAGCGACTTCACTTTACTTGTGGTTGGCACAGTCAGATTTGTATTTTAAACACCACTAAAAGTTGTGCAGAGAAGGATGAGGGTTAGGGCAGAGAGTATGATGATTGTACAGAAGACAGAGGAGCCAGGCTATGCCAAGTTCTGAGGAGGTGGCAGGTCTGAACTGCTGAGTCTTGTTCCCTGAGGTGTAAGAACCAAGGGACGGAGCGATGGTCAAGAACTTGGAAGCCTGGCCCAGGTGGGGCAAAAGGGGCGGACTCTGAAGGGGTGTGCCAGCTAGCATTGGGCCGACCCCTTAGGCTACGAGGCGCAGTTGAGTTCGAGGAGTCTCCAGGTACGCGAGACGCTGTACCACCCACCAGCTGTCAGGAGCTGGTCCCGGCTGGGCGGGACCCGAGATGGGCGGGGCGCTGGGCTGTTCCCCGCCAAGCCGCTGTTAAGGACAGAGTTGGTCCAGGAGGGGCGGAGCCCGAAGTAGGTGAAACCCGAGGTGGGCGGGGCGCTGGGCTACCCGTGGCCACGCCGCTGTCTCGGGTACATTCCTGGCTCTGCGGCCGGGGGCTGCGCAACTCCCGAGCAGTCTTCTGTCTCCGCTGGGCGTGGGGGTCGGGGCTGGCGGGAGCTGAGAGCGAGGCCGCGGAGGACCCAGGTAAGTCGGGACGTTGTGCCAGTCGCGGGACCACTGAGGTTCGAGGTGAGCCGGGATCCCGTGCAGGCCCGTGCTGCGCTCCCAGCCGCCAGGGGGCGAGCGTCAGCGGGGCTCCGGGAGCTGACCCCTCCCAGCACTAGGGACCTGGGCGTCCGCTCGGCGTGGGGGTGAAGGAGAAGGTAAATCAGTAACCCGTATCGCACACAGGGCCTTTTGTCCCGCTCCGTCCAAAGAGCACCCTGGCCGCGGAGCTGGTTACTCATTGCCCACCAGGGCGGGGGCGGGCGGACTGTCCCTGCAGCTCCTTTGGAGACCCGCCGACTGGCACTGCTCCCCAGGGTGGCCCGATAGAGGCGGAGGAAGGACGCGCTGGTCCCTCGGCTGCTGGACGGTCTGCTTGCCCCAAATAGAGAGATGAGGAAGCTGAGGCTCCGAGAGGTGCAATTACTTGCCCAGGCTCTCCCAGCGCTTGAGTGCGGGAGACTGGAGAACCCAGAACTACCTGATGTCAGAGTCAGACCCTTCGACCCCAGGTGCAGGGCAGTCTGTCCCGTCAGCCGCCCGGGTGACCCGACTAAGTGAGGTCAGGGTAGCCCCGGAGTGGGAATAGAATCCCTGGGCCTCCCACTCCATTCCCAACCCAGAGAGCTACATCCTTGAAGAGCAGAGCAGGGTGAGGGGATTTCACAGAGGAGGGCAATGGAAAACGAAGGTGGGCACAGACAGAGCACAGATTGTGGCACCTGAGCCAGGTAGAGAAGTGGGGTCACAGAGGTATGGGCAAGAGAGAAGACATGCCCAGTTCTGAAAGCCAATGACTTCTCAGTGCTGAAGAAGCAGACTGTGTGGCCAATGAGAATGACCGGGGCAAGGAGGGAGGCCTTGGGCGCTGGATAAACAGTGTGGACTGGATGCTGCTGCACACAGGCAGCCATTATGGGCTTGTAAGCTGGTGGGTGTTGAGCAGGGGGGACATGACAGG
Organism: Bos grunniens; assembly: GCF_055505025.1. Lineage (NCBI taxonomy): Eukaryota > Metazoa > Chordata > Mammalia > Artiodactyla > Bovidae > Bos > Bos grunniens. Next base: position 38,611,500 of record NC_141171.1, read on the forward strand.
CTCATAAATTTCTAAAACCCTGCTGGAGAATTAAGGGAGATGTTTGCAAAGGCCCAAGCTAGAGATGCCCGTCGCCTGCTCTGGGTTCAGGCAGGGAAGGTGAGATGGGCTGGAGAGGGACTGGACAAGTGATGCCCCAGCTGTGGGGGCAGCCCAAAGAAGAAACCGTATGAAGGGGGAGATGATGGCTTTGGCCAGGACAAGCTAAGCGCCCCCCGCCTCAGAACTCAGGACAGGGGGAGCAGTGGCTGAGGAGGAGTGCAGTGAGATACCTGAGTGAGGTGGATGCAGAGACCTCAGTGACACCTGTTACTCAGCCCCACGTGATAGCCAGCAGGCCCCTGGAACTATACTAGTCACCCTCTTCCCCTGCCAGCTGAGCCTCAGGTTTGAGTGTTCCTTTTGGTGGATGGAGACATCGTTGATAGTGTTTGGAGGAGAGTACCTAGATGGGGTGGAAGTGTACATCACACCTGCTAGGAACAGCACTGGAATTGGAGGTGACTGGCTGAGGGCAGACGCAGGATAACAGTCATGGAGAGGGGAAAGGGAAGAAAACACTGCCGCATCCTGTGCGCCTGGCCCTACATATGTTCTCTTTTATCCTCAAAGCAGTCCTGTAAGGACAGCAGCCCAGAGAGGGACAGTGATTTGCACTTGGTAAGAGTCAGGATTTGAAGTTGGCTCTGTCAGACACTAGAGTCTACCTGCTTGACAAGAGCTTGTGTCACCTCTGATGGAGTTGCAGGGGCACAAAAAACAGAAGTATCCCCAGAATGCAATTCTGGCTCAGAATTTTTCCTGGCCATGGGATATATGGCCTTGTTAGCAGTGAGCACCCTGCCACTGCAGAGCTTCTTGGGTGGCTCAGATGGTAAAGAATCCACCCGCAATGTGGGAGACCTGGGTTTGATCCCTGGGTCAGGAAGATCCCCTGGAGAAGGCAGTGGCAACCCACTCCAGTATTCTTGCCTGGAGAATCCCCGTGGACTGAGGAGACTGGCAGGCTACAGTCCATGGGGTCGCAAAGAGTCAAACACGACTGAGCGACTAAGCACACACCCACCCTGCCACTATAGGTCTCCGAAGCTGGTCATGGAAATGTAAGCAATGCTCTAAGGAGTGGGGGTCAGATCAGATAACATCCAAATGCTGAAGCTTGGCCTTGTATTATATTTCAGATTTTTTTTTTTTTTTTTGGCTCTTCAGTAATACATTTATTCAGCAAAAAATAAATTATGTGTGCTGAGAGGGAGAAGATGTGTCTCCATTCTCTGTTTCCCTCCAAGCAAAGAATTCCAAAACTGCCCTTTCTGTGAATTTGTGCCAAGGAAGGTCTCAGCAGGACCCAAGAAGGGCAGGAAGCCCAGCCCCCTTCCAGCAACCCCCCCACCCCACCCCCAACCTACCATGGGGAAGCCTTGAGCTCTGGTTAACGGCAGAGCTGGTTCTAGTCTTTGCTCTGACGCTGCCTGTCGGGCTTGGACAAGTCAGCCAGCCATTTCTTGTCTCAGTTTCCTCATCTGCAAAATAGGAGCAGAGAGGCAGCCAAGGTGTGGGTCTAGTAGGAGTTCTTCACCCTCTCTGTTTCAGAAAGGCAGTCATAGGAGGCCCAGCCTGGGTCCTCGAGAGCGGCAGGAAGGAGATGCGGCTGCTGTTGGTCCTCCTGGGGGTCCTGCTGGGGGCACCTGGGGCTCCAGCTTTGTCCTTTGAGGCCTCTGAGGAAACGGAGCTGGGTATGGCCTCTAAGAAGGGAGAGGGTGGCCGGGGTGGGAAGAGTGGGCCTCAGGAGGGGGCTGCTGGCTGAGCAAGGCTGGAGAGGATCCTGGCCTAGGCCCTGAGGAGGTGGCAGCAGGGCAGGACTCAGCCGTGGAGACTTGGTGTCTGGCTCCCAGCAAGCGTCCACCTATCTCTGTGTCCCCAAGAGAGGACTGGCCTTGCAGGGTGCAGGGCCCCGAGCTGGGCCGCAGAGCTGGTGGTGAGCCCCTTGGTTGTGTGCGTGTGTGTATGTGCGCGCGTGTGTTCTGTGCACTGGGTGTGTGGGACTTGGGGGGCCCCACCAGCATGTGTGGTGTATGCACTGTGAGTGTGATGTGCCCCGGAGGTGTGGTGTGTGGCCTGTGCGTGGCACGTATAGCATGTGCCTTGTGTGTGTGTGTTCCTTAGACGGTGGCATGTCCAGTACAGCATGTCTGCTATGTGCCGTGTGTGTGTGCTCTGCATCAGAGGGGTGGCATTTGCCCTGCACATAGCGTCTGCAGCATGTGGTTGTGTGTCCGTGAAGGGGCAGCAGGTGTTTAGCATGTGTCGAGCGTGCTCGTGTCTTGTGTGTGCAGCATGTTCTCTGTAGGCAGGGGGCTGCGGGGCTCACGGACCTCTGCCCTCGACCCGCAGAGCCCTGCCTGGCCCCCAGCCCGGAGCAGCAAGAGCAGGAGTTGACGGTGGCCCTTGGGCAGCCTGTGCGGTTATGCTGCGGGCGGGCTGAGCGCAGTGGCCACTGGTACAAGGAGGGCAGTCGCCTGACACCTGCTGGCCGGGTACGAGGCTGGAGAGGCCGCTTGGAGATTGCCAGCTTCCTACCCGAGGATGCTGGCCAGTACCTCTGCCTATCACGAGGCTCCTTGCTTCTGCACAACGTCACCTTGGTTGTGGACGGTAAGGGGGACCAGCAGAGGCTAAGGGATGCCTGGGGAGAGACTCTCTGTCCTGGGCCTTAAACGCCTCCTTCTGTCCCGGACATAGACTCCATGACCTCCAGCAATGGCGACGAGGACCCCAAGATCCACAGGGGCCCCTTGAATGGGCACGTTTACCCCCAGCAAGGTCAGTGTGAGTCCTCAAAGACCCTGCCTCCCTGCTGGCCACTGAGAACAGATCTGTGTGTGAACAGGTCTTCTAGTGGACACTGAATTCTCCCATCTCCTCCTCTTCAGCACCCTACTGGACGCACCCCCAGCGCATGGAGAAGAAACTGCATGCTGTGCCTGCCGGGAACACCGTCAAGTTCCGCTGTCCAGCTGCAGGCAACCCCATGCCCACCATCCGCTGGCTCAAGGATGGACAGGACTTCCACGGGGAGCATCGCATTGGAGGCATTCGGGTGAGTCTCTGGGTTCCCTCATCGGTGCCCTCAAGTCAAACCCACAGCTCTTTTTCTAATGAGAAACGCAGCCGAGGGCCCCAGAAGGGGCATGAGACCCTGGACATGGACAGCTCTGGGTCAAGTTCCCACTCTGCTGCTCCTTGGCAAGTGACTTAACCTGCCGACCTTAGCAACTCCATGTGTACAGTGGGAAGGATCACTGACCAGCAGGTATCAGTGTTTTAGCAGCCCATTTTCAGGATGAGACCACAACAGGGTCAGTTCCAAGCTGTTGTTTCAGAGGAAGCTGAGACTCAGAAAGGGCAAAAACTGGTTCAAGGTGGCCCAGCTTGGAAGAAGTAGAGCTAAAACTCAAAAGACTCAAACCCACGGTTTGGATATTTGGGGAGCCTTCTCCTTTGTCCCAAAGTCCCTACCCTTGGCATTGGTCTCCCCGGGGCTCAGAGAGCTTGAGAAGACCCCTGTGGGCACGGTTCGGTGGCCTCTCATGGATGCTTGCCTGCCCCCTAGCTGCGCCACCAGCACTGGAGCCTGGTGATGGAAAGCGTGGTGCCCTCTGACCGTGGCACGTACACCTGCCTCGTGGAGAATTCTTTGGGCAGCATCCGCTATAGCTACCTGCTGGACGTGCTGGGTGAGTGGGTGGGCAGGCAGGTGAGGTGGCGTGGGGGTGGGAGCCCTGTCCCTGTCTTCAGGTGGGACCCAGTCTGACAAGCCAGATGGACTTAGTCTTAGGCAACTCACTCAAGCTACTCAAAGTGTCCAGGTGGGTCCGAGGGAAGCACAGGGAATAACGTGGGCTTGAAGAAGCAGGGCCCAGCTGAGGTGGGGAAATGGGAAAGACATCCAGGCAGAGGACACAGGTGGAGCCAAGGCCCTAGGCATGAAGAATACAATGCTTCTGTGGGGAGGTATATGCCTAGGTTGTGGGATTTAAGCAGAGAGCCAGACCTGGAGGGTTTTTGAGTGCTTGGCTGAGAAGTTCTCCTTGTCCCCAAAGGCAATGGGGAGCCACGGAAGGTTTGAATGGTATAAGGAGGGGATGAACAAGGTCTGAGCTGAGTATCAGGAAGGTTCCTCCCTTGAGCTGGGGGGTAGGCGGGAGGCAGGTAGGTGCCACCGATCAGGGCTGACAGCCTGGCCCGGCCTCACCCCCAGAGCGGTCCCCGCACCGGCCCATCCTTCAGGCAGGGCTCCCAGCCAACACCACGGCTGTGGTGGGCAGTGACGTGGAACTGCTCTGCAAGGTGTACAGCGACGCCCAGCCCCACATCCAGTGGCTGAAGCACATCGTCATCAACGGCAGCAGCTTCGGTGCCGACGGCTTCCCCTATGTGCAAGTCTTAAAGGTCTAGTCCCTGCTGGCACCTGATTCCACCATCCTCCCACGGGGGTGGGGAGTCCCCAGCTCGCTTCCTGGCCACAGCAGGACCCCAGGCCCTGCTGTGACCCCTGAGTGTATCCCCCATCCCCAGACAGCGGACATCAATAGCTCAGAGGTGGAGGTCTTGTACCTTCGGAATGTATCTGCTGAGGATGCAGGCGAGTACACCTGCCTGGCGGGCAACTCCATCGGCCTTTCCTACCAGTCGGCCTGGCTCACGGTGCTGCCAGGTGAGCTTCTGCAGTGGTCCAGCCATGGACTGTGACCTGCTGGATAGAGAGAGTCTTCCTTGGTCTGTGAGATATGGATTTGGGATGTGGCGTGTGGATTTGGGATTCTGCATGCATGTCCTGCTATGCATGTCCACATACGACTGTCTGTGCGACCCTCTGGGACATGGGTATGCAGTGCTGTGCTGTGCTTAGTCTCTCAGTCATGTCCGACTCTTTGTGACCCCACGGACTGTAGCCCATCGGCTCCTCTGTCCATGGGGATTCTCCAGGCTAGAATACTGGAGTGGGTTGCCACGCCCTCCTCCAGGTGACCTTCCCAACCCAGGGATCGAAGCCAGGTCTCCCACATTGCAAGTGGATTCTATATTGTCTAAGCCATCAGGGAAGTCTGTGGGTACGCAGGACGGGGTATCAATGCAGTTTTACTGCTGTGTGTCTCTCTGTGTGAGGAGCTACAAGGGCCTCAGTGAGAAGGGGTGGGGCCAGCCATCTGACTGCTGACTGACCAATCAGTTTCTGTCCATGTGTCCATCTGCGGGCAGAGGAGGATCTCACGTGGTCAGCGACAGCACCCGAAGGCAGGTACACGGACATCATCCTGTACTCGTCAGGCTCTCTGGCTTTGATCGTGTTCCTGCTGCTGGTCGGGCTATATCGCAGGCAGACGCTCCTCACCCGACACCACCGACAGCCCGCCACCGTGCAGAAGTTGTCTCGCTTCCCTCTGGCCCGACAGGTATCCAGCGTGCTGTCCCCCACCTCCGTGTTCTCATAGCAAAGGCTCAGGGCCTACGTTCCCACCCCAGCTCAGCTTCAGCAGACCGACCAAGTCTCTCCCTTTGCAGTTCTCGCTGGAGTCAGGCTCCTCAGCCAAGTCAAGCTTGTCCCTGGTGCGGGGTGTCCGTCTCTCCTCCAGCGGCCCCCCCTTGCTCGCTGGCCTCGTGAGTCTCGACCTGCCTCTTGACCCGCTGTGGGAGTTCCCCCGGGACAGGTATGCCATGCCGAGTGAGCATGGGGATCAGACCCTGTGCGGGAGTGATGCCTGGTGGCTGAGGCCTCGTCTCTCTCATCTCCAGGCTGGTGCTGGGAAAGCCCCTGGGCGAGGGCTGCTTTGGGCAGGTGGTGTGCGCAGAGGCCTTCGGCATGGACCCCACCCGGCCAGACCAAGCCAGCACCGTGGCTGTCAAGATGCTTAAGGGTGAGTGTGGCAGCTTTTGGGAGACCCTATGACCTTGGCAGTAACAGACAGGGCTCAGGGTGCTAGTGGGTGAGGACCAGGAAAGGTTGTTACTGCCCCCACTCCTTGGGCCCAGTGCCCAGATGTGCCACCAACCCTGGCAGGTCATTTATGAGCTTCGATTTCCTCACAGGTCACATGGGATAAATAATAGTCCCCACCTCCCAGCCTGAGGTTAGTGGAAAATGACACCTAAAATCTTCACTACGGGGATGATGGTGACCACAGAGTTTAGGGTGATGGGTCTGCTACCCTGTGTCAGCTTTGACCTCAAATAACCTTGTTAGCCTTGAAGGCCTCCACCTCAACCCCATGATTCCCCCCCAGATTGCACCCTTGGTCTCCCCCAGGCCCTTCCCAGATCTCCCCCTGTGTCCACCACTCTCTCAAAGAACAGCCCAAGCAGCAGCCCCAGGAGGCTCAGGACACCCGGGCGGGACCCACCATCGAGGCCTCTCACTGCTATTCCCCAGCCCCCTCTACAAAAGTGGCCCAAACTGCTGTTCCACTCCCGCCAGCCCCTCCTTTCTGCACAGCTGGGGCCACCTGGCACTTTCTGGGAGGCAGGGATTGAGAAATGTGCATTGTGAGGTCTGGCGGGGAGGGTATGTCATTGGCCCAGGGCCACAGGTCAGCCCCAGGGGTTCAGCCCCTGGTCCTTAGCTTTCTCAAGAGAAACTAGAGCAGCTTCTTCCTGGCCTCCCCTGGCTGCGCCCTACCAGCAGCTCCCTGAACTCCCAGGCCAGATGGACGCCAGGCCCTGGTCGGACAGACCTCAGGGCGCCAGCCTACTTCCCGCCTCCAGGAGCTGTCACCCCATTCGGGGACTAATGCCAAGTCCTCCAGACGGAGCTTCCTTCCTGTTCAGAGCTCTTTCCCCTCCCTCCTTTTTCCTGGTTGCACTCACTGGTGGGCCTAACACTTTTAGATCCTGATCTTGTCGCATCCTTGCAACTGCTATGAGAGTAGGGCATAATCCATCGTCCCATTTCATACAAGAGGATCCTGAGGTTCAGAGAAGTTAAGAGACTGTTTCAAGGCCACACAGCCTAGCAGAGATTCAGGCCCAGACCTTCCTGGCATGGAATTTAGGGCTCCATGTCCTGTCCCCAACCCAAAGCCTCCCTTATGTAATCACCCTGGCTGTCATCCTCGCAGACAACGCCTCCGACAAGGACTTGGCAGACCTGGTCTCTGAGATGGAGGTGATGAAGCTGATTGGCCGACACAAGAACATTATCAACCTGCTGGGTGTCTGCACCCAGGAAGGTGGGAGCGGGGCGGGGTGAGGGACAGGGACGGTGGGGGCATGGAGCCACAGCCTTGTCAGCTTCCCTGTCGCCCCTCTCCTCTGCAGGGCCCTTGTACGTGATCGTGGAGTGTGCTGCCAAGGGCAACCTGCGGGAGTTCCTGCGGGCCCGCCGCCCCCCAGGCCCTGACCTCAGCCCTGACGGGCCTCGGAGCAGCGAGGGGCCGCTCTCCTTCCCTGCCCTGGTCTCCTGCGCCTACCAGGTGGCCCGGGGCATGCAGTACCTGGAGTCCCGGAAGGTAATGACCCATCCCCGCACTTCCATGCCTTGTGTTAAATGCCACCAACTTCTCCCTCTCTCCTCTTTTTCCTTACTCTAAGCGTCCTTGAGTCCTTCTGTACTGCCTCATCTATATGCAGTTAACACTGCATGTTCCCATTCCTTCCTATCCCACAGGCAGGAGCGGTGGTGCAAGAGACAAGGTGTGGGCCCTGAAGTTAGTTGGCTTACGTTTCCCCTCTCTCAACTTCCCCATCTGTAAAATGGGTGGATGATTCCCACTCATCGGGTTGCTGTGAGGTCCCCTGTGCCCATTTCCCAGTCATGTGTCCTCAATCTAAGACCCCTGCCCCGCCCCCAGTGCATCCACCGGGACCTGGCTGCCCGCAATGTACTGGTGACCGAGGACAACGTGATGAAGATTGCAGACTTCGGGCTGGCCCGTGGCATCCACCACATTGACTACTACAAGAAAACTAGCAACGTAAGGGAGGCGGGGCGCAGCTGATTGGGGCCAGGCACTGGGACCCGTGGCCCTTGGCAGCAGTGTGCCCTCTTCCCTCCAGGGCCGCCTGCCTGTCAAGTGGATGGCACCAGAGGCCTTGTTTGACAGAGTCTACACACACCAGAGTGATGTGTGAGTCCTGGAAGCTGGGCCCTGGGATATATCTACAGGCAACCTTTGTCCTTCTAAAGCCCTTGCCCTGGGTCTGAGTGGGACCAGACCTCTAAAAGAAGCCCGTATTCCTACCCACATGGTGGATCATAGTTGTGGGGTCCCCTATCCTAGCCGCAGGGTTAGTGGGTGAAGCTGTACCCTGCTGAGCCTGGGTTCTGCCTCCATCCAGGTGGTCGTTTGGAATCCTGCTGTGGGAGATCTTCACCCTCGGGGGCTCCCCATACCCTGGCATCCCCGTGGAGGAGCTGTTCTCGCTGCTACGAGAGGGGCATCGGATGGACCGGCCCCCACACTGCCCCCCAGAGCTGTGAGGCCTCACCCCACTCTCCCTCACTTTCTAGTCCTCATTCTCTGTCCTAACCTTGACCTCACGGTCCAGTCATACAGAGTGGTCAGCTCTCACTCATGGTCACCCCCTCTTCAGCCAGGCAGGGAAGGCCTGGCAGGGTACTCGTTTGCTGAATGGCCTCACCTTGTGTCAAACCCTCCTACCCCCTCACCACACCCCCTCACCCAGGCCCTAGGCTCCTTCTGACCCTCCCCCGCCCCTCCCCCAGATACGGGCTGATGCGCGAGTGCTGGCACGCAGCACCCTCTCAGAGGCCCACTTTCAAGCAACTGGTGGAGGCACTGGACAAGGTCCTGCTGGCCGTCTCTGAGGAGGTACTGTGCCCCTATGGTCCCAAGACCGCCCCCCGCCCCCATGCCCACTGCCCTCTGGGCCTCATCCCACCTGACCACCAGGGCTGACCAACACTGTTCCCCACAGTACCTCGACCTCCGCCTAACCTTTGGACCCTACTCCCCTGCCGGCGGGGACGCCAGCAGCACCTGCTCCTCTAGCGACTCTGTCTTCAGCCACGACCCCCTACCACTGAGGCCCAGCTCCTTCTTCCCTGGGGTGCAGACGTGAGCAGAGGCACAGGCTGTATGGGCAGGGTCAGCTGCCAGCCTTGGGCCTCCTGGCTCAACTGAAACCAGGTGGCACTCGTCCTTGGCAGCCCCAGGCCCTGACCTAAGGGTACTATCCCAGATCTCTGGTTCTGTTTGGGGGAGGTCTGTCCTTGGTCCTGGGGTCCCTAGCCTCGAGACTTCCTTCTCTGGCCTCTGGGTCTCAAGCCAGAGTTCAATCCCAGCCTCAAGGCCCTGTTCTTTGGAGTCGTGGCCCCAGTGTTCTAATGGCTTGTTAAGGTTCTGCTTGGACTTCTGGGCCTTGGTAGAAGTTCTTGTTCCAGGGCTTTGGTTGGACCTGGCTGCAGGGCTGTCTTAAACCTCCCCGCTTCCCCATACCAAGAGAGGTCTTAGACCTCTGAACCCCACTTCCCCAGGCCTCCCCCGCCTCCCTCTGCTGCTTGTCCCAGCATCTTGATGGAAGGAGTGCTCGTGCCCACCCCATCCCCACACCGCCCCGTGCTGGCTGAGAGGCTGGGAGCCTGCCAAAACACAGAAGCAAATGACCTTTTATAAATTATTGTTTTGAAATGAACTTCCGTGTGCCTGCCTGGTGTCTTCCCCACAGCGGATGGAGGGGGAACAGGGTGGAGAGATCCCTGAGCTGGGAGTTTTGCTGGGGATGACACAGATGGAGGGCTCCACGCCAGGCCCTGGGTGAATATCCACCTCCAGCTGCCTTGGGGTGGACCCAGGAGACTTTGTGCCCCTCTGTCTTGGTTTGTCTGTCTCAGCAGCCTCGTCGGATATACGATAGTGTGAAAGCGTGCTAACTGGCAGGTGAGTCCACATGGCACCATCCACTTGGTGGAACTCCTGTACCCTCTGCACATGTGTTATGTGCATACGTGCCCAGGACTGTCCCCAAGGGAGTTGGCAGCACCCCGCCCCCATCTGCTCAGCATTAACCAAGCTGACCGTTAACACAGCATGAAAGCCTGAAACTCAGCTTCGAGGCTGCTGCCCGCTCCCACGCTCTGCCGCTCAGGGTGGGGGCTCTGCCCACCCCGCCCCACCCTGGCCAGTCTCCCAGGCAGCAGCTGGTTGCCGCCTGGCTGGGCTGCAGCTGTCTCTGCCTGCCTGGTCCTCCCCTGGGGAGGCCGTCATGGCCCTGTTCTCAAACACCCTCTGGGGGAGGGTGGAGAGATCAGCTTCTCAGGGCTCTAAGCCTGGAACTTCTCCGGCTCCATCCCAGCAGTCACTGCTGCTCTTCAGCCCCCCAATCCACAGAAGAGGTTCCTGACCCAGTGCCTGGCACTCTCTGTGGCCCTGCTCGGCCCTGCTGAATCAGGAGCTCCCATCCAGGACAGACCCTTGGTGGAAGCTCCTGGGTTGCCCCCAGAACCTCTAGGGGATGGTGGCTGAAAGTACAAACAGGGTCAGAAGGGGCTAGGAATACGGATTTGGGACTAGGGCCATCCTGGAAGACGGAGCAGCAGCCACACTTCTCTTCCTAGTCCAGGTTTCCTCTTTGTCTCCTCTTTCTATTCCTCTTTGCCTCACTATGTCCCATCTTCCTGCACAAAACTGTACCTCCTCCAGGAGCCCCCATCTTGGAGAAGGCACCAGAGAAAAACCCAGGGAGTCTTCCCTGACCACTTCTTTTCCCTCAGGAGCCCTGTTCCCCAACAGAATGAGAGAAAACTGGACTTGGAGCTAGGAAGTTCAGAGTTGCCACTTCCACGGTCCCATGGCCACTGTTCTCACTTATTGATCATCACTCTTCACCCACACGAGTGGTGTAGTCCTGCTTGCTTACCTCCAGGGGTTAGGGTTTAGGATGAAATGAGTCTCAGATGAGCACATGCTTGGGGAAGGACGCCCTGCAGAGTTCACATGGGTTATGCTGAGTGTTTCCCTAAGAATTGGTGAAATTCGCCTTTGCCGCATCCCTGAGTCTCAGGGCTGCCTCAAAGGGTCTCCTTCCTGCCCAAGGTCTCCTCCATCCCCTCCCCTCCTATTCCCTTGCAGGTGGCTCCACAGACAGCTTCCAAAAGCAGCTCTTGGCTTACGTTCCTCCTCCACTCAAGAACCCCCTCTGGCTCCCAGGAGTCCTCCAAACTTTCTGACTGAGCCCCTATCTCCCACTGAGGTCATTGGCTAGTGACTGCCTTCATTAACCTAGACAAACACAGGACAGGCAGATCCCTCAAAGCCCACCCAGGGAAGAAAAGGGCTGGGAGGCTAGAGCAGTGCGTAAGGACAAGGGAGTGGCAAATGAGAACCCCCATTTTCCACTTTCCCACCGTGAGCCCACTGCTGTGCTAGGCTCAGCACAGTGGAGGGAGAGGCCCACCACTGTCTCTCATCGCAGCCTTGCCAGATATTGAGACCCTAAGGACTGCAACCTGCCAGGCTCCTCTGTCCACAGGATTCTCCAGGCAAGAAAACTGGAGTGAGTGGCAACGTCCTCCTCCAGGGGATCTTCCCAACCCAGGGATCGAAGCCAAGTCTCTTATGTCTCCTGCATTGGCAGACGGGTTTTTTACCACTAGCACCACCTGGGAAGCCCAGATAAAGATTGGTTTTCCCAATTTAATGGTAGAGAAACTGAGGATATGACGGGCCCCAGGGTCATAAGGATTAGGGTCTAAGGAAGGAGCCCAGTTGATCCCCCACACCAGGTTCCCAGCAGGTCCTATGTACATGGGAGACTCATCAGAGTGATGGAGGCAGCTGCTGCCTGGTAGGTCCTGGGGTCCCAGAGGGGTTCAGCTGCCCCTCCCTGTGCCCCCTCCCTGCTAGCCTCTCTGGCAGGCACGTGCTTACTGGGCCTTTCCACATTCCTCACGTCCCATGTCAGAATGAGACAGATGCTACTAATTCCCCCATGCGAGCTTTGCTGCTCCATCCCCCCTCCCCCAAACTCGCTCTGGGCAGCGTGGCAGCATCTGGAGCTGACACCCTTGGTCTGCCTGGGTTCCAAGCAGCTTCTGAGCTAGTGCCCACCCACCACCACCAACTGCAAGAGCCTGTCCGAAAAGCACTGGGTCACCTCCGGACTCTGCCACTCGCTCGCTGCTTGGGTCAGCCAAAGGTTCTGGTAGGAGCAACAGACAGACGGCCACTCAGATCTCAGAAGCCAGAGCCAAGAGGCAGGAGGCTGCTGGGAGGGAATCAGTGCTTGGGAGGGAGGGGTAAGCTGGCCCTGGTAAGGGGGTTGGGAGGAGGTTGAGCTATGAGCTATGACTGAAGTTACCCTCTCTGAGCCTGAAGCACGGGAATGACAACATGCCTTGGAGAGTGGTAGGAAATGCTTGGTCAAAAATGGCTGTTGTTACATGGATTAGGAGGGCATGGCCCCCAGGTCTGGGTTGCCATGATCTCATGCCTTCTTTATGGCATCTCTTCCCTGGAAGGCATGCTTATCCCCATTGCCCAGATGAGGACACTGAGGCTCAGAACGAGGAAGTGACTGGCCTGAAGTTGTTAGTCACTCAGTCGTGTCTGACTCTTGTGCGACCCCATGGACTGCAGCCCACCTGGCTCTATCCATGGAATTCTCCAGGCAAGAATACTGGAGTGGGTTGCCATTTCCTCCTCCTCCCAAGGTCGCATGGGGGCAGTGAGAGAATCAGTGCTCAGGAACGGGTGCCTTTCCCACTGCAGGGGTTGTTCCCAAAGCCCTGGTGGCCCAGTCATTCCGAGGGCCAGGAGAGGCTCTGGATTTCCGCGAAGTAGAAATGGAATGTCCACACAAACGGATGGTCATTCATGACACCTAAGCACAGAGGTGCTGGGCCCAGCACTTTGAGCTCCAGCCCTGTGACCTTCATCTCTGCCACCTCTGGGCCTCACATGGGCTATTCCTTCTTCTCCCCTACTTAACTGGCCAAGCCCCTCATGCCCTTTATTTTTTTTTTTTTTTCCTCATGCCCTTTAGATCTCACTTAAACCTCATTTTTGGGGGCAGCCTCCCCAAGGCCTCCTTCCAAGTTGCGCCCCACTTCATGCTTTCATTGCTATACAGCAGGATGCTCACAAGAATCTCCTTTCCCCAGTAGTGATCCCCAGGAAGCAAGCACTGCCTTGGTAGATTTTTAACCAGTAGTTCTAAAATTTTAGCATATATCAGAATTACCTGAAGAGTTTAGATTGCTGGGTCCTACCCCAGAATTTTGTATCTAGTAGGTTTGAGTATTCTTGCCTGGAGAATCCCCATGGACAGAGGAGCCTGGCAGGCTACAGTCCACAGGGTCACAAAAAGTGAGACCTGACCGAGCTACTAAGCACACACACACACACAGAGGTTTGAGGTAAATCCTGGAAATCTGCATTTCTAACAAGTTCCCAGGGGATGCTGCTGGTCTGAGGCCACACTTTGAGAACCACATTTTAGAGAGGGATTCTGTGCTCATGGTTTAAATAACTGAAACAAAAACTTGAATGGCACAAAATGTTTTCCATGAAAAACTATCCCCTTGTCCCACCCTCTTTGCTCCCAAGAAAAACTGCCCACATTTTCTAAGTCTTCTTGCATTGCTCCCCCCGTGTTTATGCAGCCCTTGATCCAGGGCAGCAGTTACTGTCCTTGCCCCCCAACTCCCATCCAGGGCAGCACCAGGCAGAACGGAGGACAGGTGGAGGAGACTCACCCCCCGGAACAGATACACTCAGGTGCGTACCACCACCGTCTGCCCCTTCCCACACTCTAGGACCCTAACTGGGAGCCCCCCTCCCATCCCTCCACCTGCTGTTGGATTTAGCCTAATCCCAGAGTATGTGTGTGAGGCAGCTGCAGTTCTCTCTGCAGGGAGAGGGCCCCCCTCCGGAGGAAATCTCCTTTTATTCTCTTGCTACCGAAATCTGACCTTCATCAGCACCTGGGCCCCTAGGCTGGGGCCTGTCCCCAAGAAGTGGCTGAGGAGATGGCGTGAAATTGCCAACAGCTGAACTCACCCAGCATTTTCCCGCATCCTCTCCTACTCAGTCGCCACTCACATTCCACAGCGCCAGTCCCTTCCAGGCCTCTGGTGCCAGCCTCTAGTTCTTGTGCTGCTGCTTGGGGCCTAGCCTGACCTGGCCCTACCAATTGCACCCACTGGCCCTGTGTCCTATGGCTGTGGGTGCGTCCCAACTCTCAATCTCCAGACCACTCTTATTCCCTTCAGGGCGTGGTTCGGCGTTCACCTCCTCCAAGAAGCCCACACTGATCTCACAGCACAGCCTAGGCATTGCGCTTCTATGTACAACTGGAGTGACCCATTTATGGCCCTCTCTGTCTCACTCAGGACAGGATCCTCATGGGCTCCCTCTTGAAGTCAGGTCCAGTGCAGGGCAGGCCCACAAAGGTTTGTGAGATGACTGAATGACCTGGTAAGGACGATGATGAGGCTCCTGGTCAGGGAGGTATAGGCCCTTTCCTTTCACAGCCGAGGACCCTAGGAAACCAGGTTCCAGGAGAGGAGGGTTGGCTTGGAAGACTGAGACAGCCAGACCCATATTGGACAGCACAGCTCTACAACCTTGCCAACGGGCTAGCCCTCAGATCCTGGGGGAATGAGGTTATTATAATTGCTGGGGGACTTACTGCATGCGCTAAGTATGGCTTCACTCACACAACTGAGCTTCTGCCTAGATGACCGTGGCCCCCTCCAAGTCACTGCTGAAAACAGACATGGACTATAGCCTGCCAGGCTCTTCTGTCCATGGAACTCTCCAGGCAAGAATGCTGGAGTGGGTAGTCACTTCCTTCTCCAGGGGATCTTCCTGGATTGAACCTGGGTCTCCTGCATTACAGGCAGATTCTTTACTGTCTGAGCTACCAGGGAAGCTCTGAAGCAGACAGGCTAGAGATAAATGATGGATGGCATAGAATTCTCTAAAGCAGCACTGGCAGGAGGACCTCTTGCAATGATGGAAATTATCCGTTTTGTCCAATACAGTAGCCACTGGCCATACATGGCTACTGAGCACTTGAAACGCAGCTCATGCGACTAAGGGATTGATTATTTTAGTTCATTTAAATACAAGTTTAAAGAGCTGTGCATTGACAAGACAGCTTCAGAGCCTTCACAAAGGGGCTCTTAAGTGTCCTGATAGGGAATTCTCTCCACCTGACAATGCTGAGGGGAAATTTTGAAATGAAGTGGTGTGCCCCTGTCCCCGTGAAGCACTTTCTCCAGTTGTGGGGATGCAATCACTTGTGAAGAGTGGGCACGCAGTCACTATGGCTGCTTCCTGGGAGAGGAACTCGGTGGATGGGGCACGGAGGGAGGGGACCTTTGTTTCTTTTGATTTTTAAACTTGATACGTGCATTGTTATTTACCAAAATTGAAATTTTTTAAAAAAATATATAAAGGCAGCAGATGTATCAATACTATTCTTATATTTACTGTGTTTACTTAATATTGTGTAATAAAAATTTTGCATATTAAAAACAAGAAAAGAGGGAATTCTCTAGCTGTCCAGTGGGCAGGACACTGCACTTTCACTGCCATGGTTCAGTTCAGTTCATTTCAGTTGCTCAGTCGTGTCCAACTCTTTGTGACCCCCATGGACTGCAGCACGCCAGGCTTCCCTGTCCATCACCAACTCCCGGAGCTTGCTCAAATTCATGTCCATCGAGTTGGTGATGCCATCCAACCATCTCGTCCTCTGTTCTCCCCTTCTCCTTCTGCCTTTAGTCTTTCCCAGCATCAGGGTCTTTTCAAATGAGTCAGTTCTTCACAACAGGTGGCCAAAGTATCGGAGCTTCAGCTTCAGCATCAGTCCTTCCATATTCAATCCCCAGTTGGGGAACTAACACCCTGCAAGTCATGCAGCATGGCCACAAATAATAATTCATTAAAAGAAAATAAAATATACTAGAGATGAAAAGTATCCCCTCTGAGTACACATCAGCTTCCACAGCGGCCTGGCACAAAGCTCAGGCTGTCCCAGGAGAGAGCCGCAGAGCTTCCCGGGGCCAGCGCCCTCCTATATAGCCCCTCTGTCCTCCTGTTGCTTCACATGCCAGCCCAGGATGAACCCAGTCCCACTGGACAAAGCTTGAACTGACCCCTGCCCACTCCCCGAACTCCCTGCACACCCGTCCCTCATCAAGTCTCTAGACCCAGTCACCTTCTTTCTGTTTCTCTGCCACCCCAAGTTCATGAGAACTTCAGGGCTTTTGACTTGCAGGTCTCTGCAGGGAATACCAGTCCCCCGATGCTTCTGGGTTGGCTGTCAGAACAAAGGTCGTCTCCTAAGAGTGGCCTCTCCTGACCACTCTGGCCAAAGTCCCCCCTTCATTATTCCATATTTTAGCCTCTTGTTTGTTTTCTTTTACCATTATCTTATTTGCTCACTCTTTACTGGCTGCCACCTCCCTAGAAGGCAAGCTCTGAGAAGCCAAGGGACCATTCTGTTCACAGTTGTACTTATCAAGAACAGGATCTGGGGGCCTTGTGGATAAGTGCTCCCTAGATATTCACGGAATGAATATGTGTTGAATGAATTTCCCAGATTCAAAATTCAAACTCCAGATTGTCAAGCCGGGAGCTAAGACAGTCTCCTCAGAACACACACATAGCCTCCTGAGGGGATCACAGTGATGAGCCCCATAGTGTTCACCAAGGGATGGTCAACCCTCCTCCCCTCTCTGAGTGGGGCTGGGAACCCCGAGAAGGCTCAGGACCATCACTACCCTTGCCACACCTAGGCTCAGGGTCTCTGCCTGTAAGCCAGTCAGCCTGTGTCAGGACAGCATGAAGCATCCAAGGGGGGACCTGCAAATCCACAAGGAAAAGACACTTCAAAACACTACAGGGACTTTCCTGCCAGTCCAGTGGTTAAGACTTCACACTTTGACTGCAGGGGGCACAGGTTCAATCCCGGGTTGGAGAATCAAGATTCTGCATGCTGCAAAGTGCAGCCAAAATTTAACAACAGCGGCAAAAAATCACTAAAGAGAGAGTATGATGAGGTGATTAAACAAGGAAACCAGAGGTCAGCAAGCTTATGAAGAGATCCTGAAACTCAAGAATAATGCAAGAGATGCTCTCAAGAGATGTCACTTATCACACTGCCAAAAGTTAGTGAGCTGGAGAATGCCAGCAGGGACAGGGAGTGGGAGTGGGCGGGTACCCACCTGGACTGTGGGTGCAGCTATCCCAGAGAGCTGCCTGGGAGCTTTCAACTAATTATATAAATGCATGCCCTATGATCTAGCAATTTGGCCTGAATATATACCACCCTTTCTTCCCAAACCCTCACACATAGGGGCCCACATGGGGAAGCTTGGAGGAGGGCTTGGAAGCAGTGGGGAGTCCATCCTGGGAGGTGGATGGACTACATGTACAGGGGACCCAGTGGATGCACAGCCATGTGGAAGGACCTCAGAAGCCTAGTGCTGAGTAGAAAGGGTAAGAAATGAAATGGGCTCTAAAGCATAAAGCCATTTGCACAAAAGAAATGATGATGACACAGAGAACACACATGTTATAAGTACACACACAAAGCCATTAGCACTGATGCCCGGGGCACGGGCTGATAAGAGGAGAATGAGGCTCAAAGGGAACTGAAAACCAAACAAAGGAATAAAGCCCAGGAGCTGTGTGCACCCCGGGCAGGGTTCAGTGATGCTTTCCGAAGGAGGTGACGTGGGGGCCCAAGCTGAAGAAAAAATCGGACAGACGAGGACAGGAAGGCACAGTAAATCAACAAATGTTTACTGAGCACCTACTGTATACCAGGTGCCATTCTAGTCAGTGGTTATACCCTACCCTAAAGAGCTGGAAATCTAGAGGAGAGGACAGCCATTAAATAAACACCCAGGGAAACACTGACTATAATTAACACAGACTCTGAAGATCAATCGACTGCAGCTGTGAGTGTCTACACTGGGGACCGATCCTGATCCGACGCAGGGAAGAGCTCCAAGAGGAAGTGATATTTGGTAGAAGGAGGACAGCGCTTAGCCTTGTGATGAGTGGGAGGAAAAGCATTCCGGGCAGAGGGGACAGTCTCACAGTAGTCCGGAGGCAGGCAGGAGTGGGGAGAATCTGAGCTGCTCCAGTAGAGAGGGCACATACAGAATGAGGGAGTGCATGGTCCCAGGTGAGGCCACGCCATAGAGGGCTTTGCAGGCCTCAGATTTCATTCCCAGAGGAATGAAGAGATCACTGAGTGCAGGGCTGCTAATACAGAGGTGGGGAGATGGGTGAGGGGCCACTACAGTGTCTGAGCAGAGCTGGAAACTGGGACAGCACCCCCAAAGGACACATGGAGTCTCCCAGGGTGATGGAAGCAATGAGCGTTAATGCATCTAAGGAGGGACCATCCAGTTATCCTCCCATCTTCTCACTAGGGACCAACACCATCCTTCATAGCCCCATTGCAGGCTCCTATGGTAGCCAGGCGAAGGACAGAAGTGGAAATCAAAGGACGTCTTTAGAATGAGAGGGCTTGTTAATGCAGGCCGGAAGGAAACGAAGGTGGTTTTTGACAATGGCTAAGAACTGGGTGAACAGGTGGGGTCCTTGTGACTGTTTCAGGGGCCTGAGGAGGGGCTGCATGGGGGAGGGCGGGGAACACAATGGTGAATGAAAATCTAGGGACTTCCCTGGTGGTCCGGTGACTAAGACTCCATGCTCCCAATGCAGGGGGGCTGGGTTCAGTCCCTGGTCAGGGAACTACATCCCACACGCCACAACTAAGATTGAATATCCTGCGTGCTGCAACTAAGAACCAGCACAGTCAGATCAGATCAGATCAGATCAGTCGCTCAGTCGTGTCCAACTCTTTGCAACCCCATGAATCGCAGCATGCCAGGCCTCCCTGTCCATCACCAACTCCCGGAGTTCACTCAGACTCACGTCCATTGAGTCAGTGATGCCATCCAGCCATCTCATCCTCTGTCGTCCCCTTCTCCTCCTGCCCCCAATCCCTCCCAGCATCAGAGTCTTTTCCATTGAGTCAACTCTTCGCATGAGGTGGCCAAACTACTGGAGTTGCAGCTTTAGCATCATTCCTTCCAAAGAAATCCCAGGGCTGATCTCCTTCAGAGTGGACTGGTTGGATCTCCTTGCAGTCCAAGGGACTCTGAAGAATCTTCTCCAACACCACAGTTCAAAAGCATCAATTCTTTGGCGCTCAGCCTTCTTCACAGTCCAACTCTCACATCCATACATGACCACAGGAAAAACCATAGCCTTGACTAGACGAACCTTTGTTGGCAAAGTAATGTCTCTGCTTTTGAATATGCTATCTAGGTTGGTCATAACTTTCCTTCCAAGGAGTAAGCGTCTTTTAATTTCATGGCTGCAGTCACCATCTGTAGTGATTTTGGAGCCCAGAAAAATAAAGTCTGACACTGTTTCCATTGTTTCCCCATCTATTTTCCATGAAGTGACGGGACCGGATGCCATGATCTTTGTTTTCTGAATGTTGAGCTTTAAGAACCAGCACAGTCAAATAAATATTTTTTTTTTTCAAATAAATATTTTTTTAAAAAAACATTTGAGTCAGACTGACATACTGCACTTGATCCTGAAAAAAATCAAAAGGGAGCCAGTACAGCCCAACTCCCCTTGTCCTGTGCCTTGCATCCCAACCACCCCTTGGGCCCATGGCCTCCTTTCCTCTCTGGGTTTTTGTCCTATAATTACACCCTGGGAGGGGCCTCCAGCGCAGGGAGCAGAGTAGAGGGGATACGCTGGGGTGACGGTGCCACCTCCTGGAGGCCACAAGTAGTGTAGCATCCTGCTTCAGCCTCATGTCGGGTGGGGATGGGGCCTTGGGCCATATCCATAGAGCTTTCATGTTGGTGATGATCAGGTCATTCTTGGAGGACTGTTCAGGCCTGGGTACTCCATTTGTTACTGAGGTGCTGACATCTGAGGTGCTCTCCACCCTACCCAAGGGAACCACTGTAGCTGCCCCTGATAAAAACCCTCCCACTGCCCTCGGCACTGGAGCCAAGCTGTTTGGCATAGCAACTATGGATTTGGCCCTGGCCTTAGGGAGGCCTCATTCCTGTTAGTCTCCATCCCTACCTGTCCCCCACCCCACCCTGCCACACGTGCACCTCCATCCCTTTGCACAGGTTGTTCTCTCTTCCTGGAACCAGTTTTCTCTTCCCCTCCAACCAGTTTTCCCAAACACTCTTGCAGGTTCCAAATTCTCCATTCCAGGGCTTCCCTGGTGGCTCAGTGGTAAAGAATCCCCCTGCCAACGCAGGAGACACGAGTTCGATCCCTGATCTGGGAGGATCCCACATGCCTTGGAGCAACTAAGCCCCCCTGTGTGCCACAACTACTGAGCCTGTGCTCTAGAGCCCAGGAACCACAACTAGTGAAGCCCATGCACCCCAGAGCCCGTGCTCCAATGAGAGAAGCCACTGCAATGAGAAGCCGGCACACGGAAACTAGAAACTAAGCCCTCATTTGTGGCAACTAGAGAAAAGCCCCCACAGAAATGAAGCCCTAGCACAGCCAAAAACAAATAGAACAATAATTTTTTTAAAATTCTCAAGAAGCTTCATAGTTTTAAAATACAAACAAAAATTCTCCACTCCCTTCCCCACCCTCTACCCCTTCCAGCACCTCCACATCAATTAGGTGAAGAGAAGAGGGAAGAGTGTGTCAGTCCATGGGAACAGCATGTGCAAAAGTCAAAGGTGGCTTCAAGGAGCTGGGAAGAGCCAGAGACCAGAGAATGTGGCAGAGCGGACAGGGCTACAGCAATTAATCCATAGAATCACAGGCTCCAGTGAGGGGCTGAGACCCCAGCGTGCAGTGAAAGGACAAGCTTTTCAGTAGCAAAGGACATGATCAGCAGTGTGTTTGGAAAGGCCAACACAAGGCTGCAAAGTGGGAAAGGCACTGGAGAAGCTAGAGTGGGTGTGGGCAGAACAGGTCCCAGGGGTTGCACAGGTGAGAGCTGATGGGAGCCTGGACACCTGAACCCCTACTTTCTGTGGGCTGGGTCCTGAGCTGGGGCTCCCAGTCATTGACTGCAGCTTCCTTGACAGAACCTTGACTTACCTCAGTGTGTTCCATACCAGCTCCGACTGCCAACTGTGATACCCTCCCCACTTCTCAGCCCTGGTGTCATGTCCCAAGACACTACCTGCCCCATGGAGTCAGCGCCTTTGCCTTGTGGGAGCTGTCATCTCATTTTAGAGGAAGATAGGCTACTTGGGCTCAAAGTTGGGAAGTCAGTAGTGAGCAACAGAGATAGAATTTGAACTGAGGTCTGCCTGCCTCCTCCACCACACCAGGTGTCACAGAAGTTGTAAGCAGGCTTCTGTCCCCTGATTGCAATGTGACTTTGGGTGGGTCTCTTTACCTTTCTCTGCCTCAGTATCCTTGTCTACAAAATAGGGACAATGGTAGCAACCTGCCCTGCAGGATTTGTGAAGAGTATATGCACTAAATGCCCATAAGAAGCCCAACACAGCACCAGACACATAGTAGGTGATCAATAAATGGTTGCTGTTCACGTGAACACTGTCCCAGGAACTTAACACATTCCTTGGGAAAATGTACTTCGGTGTTGTGAATTATGAGGAAGACAAAGTGAGCTCAGGAGGGATGGGAAGGAAGGAGAAAACAGCGAGCATCTTGAGGCAGGTCTGGAGCTAGGTGGCCCTAGGATTCAAGCACACAGCAGGTGTCAAGGCTACTAGCTCTGAAAAGGTTTGAATGACACAGTGAGGAACCACTGAAAGTTCTATAGTTAGAGAAGGCACAACCAGAGCCCTGCACCTAGGGCTGGAATGATTTCTCCTCCACAGGTGACAGCACTGACACTGGAGGCCAGAGGGAGCCCAGACAGCAGAGCACTGGCAGCAAGGAGCCAAGTTCTCAGGTTTCAGAAAACCCAAGTCTAGGGCTTCCCTGGTGGTTCAGTGGTTAAGAATCCACCTTGTAATGCAGGGGACACCAGTTCAAACCCTGGCCTTGGAAGATCCCACATGCTGCAAGGCAACTAAGCCCCTGTGCCTCAACTGCTGAGCCCATGCACCCTGGAGTCCATGCCCCACAACAGAAGAAATCACCACAGTGAGAAGCTCATGCACTATGAATAGACAGTAGCCCCCACTCACTGCAACTAGAGAAAGCCACGGTGCAGCAATGAAGACCCAGTACAGCTAAACAAATAAATAAATATTTTAAAAGAAAAGAAAACCCAAGTCTATGTAGGCCTTTTCAGGCCAAAGAACCTCCCTTATGTAATTTCCCATCTTGACACACAGTGGCGATAGTGTGCCACCAGGAAAATCCTCTTTACCTGTCTTTCAGCCAAAACAACAGCCAAGTACCAATACTTGTCAGCTTCCTCAAAGGCTCTAGGGAGAATCCTTACAAATCTGTATGACGTAGAGTCTCTTTATATCTCTAACTTACAGGTGGAAACGTGGGCTCACAGAAGTCCAGGAGGACCCATAAGATAATCCAACCAGGATTTGAGCCCTGGTCTGTCTGTCTCCCAGTCTGCCTGCAGCAGCTTCCTGTGCTGGGGTGACAGCTTCTGGCTGTCTCTTCTGCCCCATCACTGGGCGGTGCTACCTTTGTGGAGCAGACAGATTAGACAGGGAGTAGAATATTATACAGGACAAGAAGGACTTTCACTTCTGCTTTTTCTCTCTTGTTTACCTCCCTTATGCAGCTTTTGCATTGAAGGTGAGGTGATGGGACAGTTCCCATCCCTGGGGTAGAGAGAAGCTGGGCTGAGGGATGAGGTAACTAATTTTGAGCACCTTCTCTGTGCCAGGCATTATGCCAACCAACATTCATTCCTACATTAATTCAGGACACAGTAATGAAGCACCCACTGTCTGGTCACAGGTGACACAGTACTTCCAAGCTTTTGCCACACAGCAATGAACACTTATATATTTACTTTATATGTAAAGAAAGAAAGAAAGAAAATGAAGTCGCTCAGTCCTGCCCTACTGTTTGTGACCCTGTGGACTGTAGCCTGCCAGGCTCCTCTGTCCATGGGATTCTCCAGGCAAGAATACTGGAGTGGGGTGCTATTTCCTTCTCCAGGGGATCTTCCCGACCTAGGGATCAACCCAGGTCTCCCAGATGGCAGGCAGACTCTTTACCGTCTGAGCCACCAGGGAAGCTTTAGGTGTAGAGATACGTTTTAAAATATTCATACTGTAAATAAGCCCTCAGCTTAAAAAATATTTATTGACTAAAACACCTACTTTCAGCCTTAGGTACCCGTGAGACATGCAGGTATGAAGTCTGGAACTCTGGGACAAATCTAAGCTAGAGATTGAGGCTCAGAAATTACTGGCATTTAGGACATGCTAGTGACCAGACGGGATTCCTCAGGAAATCTGGGTAAACAATCAGCAAGGTGAACCTCTGTTTGCCAAACGGGAAAAAAGGGAGGCATACCCATGACAGAATGGTGCAGAGACGGGCTTGATAAAGAGGTAGGAAGGGACCAGACTAGAGCGGGAGCTTCTGGAAACCTTGTTAGTTCCCAGGGGTCAAGAGAGTCAAATGCTGCAAAGCAGAGCGGCAAAGATTATGAAATACCACCGGTCCTAGCCAGAGCAGGACTGCTGGTGACCTGAAGCCAGACTAAAGTGGGATGAGAAAGGGAGGCCAGAGTCAGCGGGGGAGAAAAGAGAGAGAGCCTCGCTGTAGACGCAAGATCTTTCTCTTACCAGGAGGAAAGACTCCATGGCTTGCGGGCTGCCGAGAAAGAGCGAGAAAGACAGGAAGGCTTGGAGCTCCAGGGGAGCAAAAGGAGAAAGATGCACAAAAGAGGGCTGAAGCATTAGGGCGGGACCCAGAGCCCAGGAGGAAGGCCAGCCCAGCCCAGTCCTCTTTTCTATCTCAAAACGACGGAGCAGGGCGCAATCCCTGGCTGGATTTGCGGCATGCCGGACATTACTAGATACTGCCGGCCCTTTCCGAGCGCGCCCCACTGCGTAAGATCACCTTTCCCCAGGCTACACCACCCTCTGCTCCAGAGGGCAGAGCGGATCGCGCGGCCCACGGTCTGGCCGCTGTTGATTGGCCCACGGGAGCCACCTGACCGAGCCGGCCAATCAGAGGCTCTCTCACAAGGACTGGGGGCCCCATGTGTGGCCCCTGGTGCAAGGCTGAGCTGCTGTGAGGCCCGGCGGCTATACGGACAGCGAGGTTAGAACAGTTCTCAGCCGCTAAGTAACTCAAGAGGAGGCCCGGCCTCCCCCAACCCCGCCGGATTCCTGCCTATCCGGCTACTACAACCCCCAAACCCTTTTGCTAAATTTCCTCTCTTGGCCGCTTCTGTGACTCAGCGGAGGTGTGTTCATCCTTGTCCCTCTGCCTTGACTGGTCCAAAGTGGTGATTTGGAGGAAGACAGACCTAAGTTCCAGTCATCGTGTGACCGATGGCAACTGTTTAACATTGTTGAGCTTGATCTGTAAAACGGGACTCCTAATACCTACTGTGGTGTTTTTGTGAGGATTGTAAAGCCCAGCGCCTGGTACATGGTGAGCTCCCCAAAACATTGATTATATATATTTTTTACTATTGTCTATATTTCTACCTATCAGGAATTCACAGTCCTCATTATACAGGGTCTTGTGTTAAGCTATTTGTTATTCCTGTTCTCTTATTAGAATGGAAACTGTCCACGGGAATGTGCCTGTATACCTTTTTAGTCTTCCAGCTCCATGGTCCCTTCACTTGGTCTGACAAGGGTAAATTTAACTTACATAAACAGTAGCAGGATAGAGTATACAAAATCAAGGAATTTATAGCACGGAGAATCTCAGCAGTTAGGTGGGGCTATTTATAATGTAACATTAATGTACTAGGGAAAAAAAAGTCTTAGAAGACTACCAGGTACCAGCTCCGTGAGCTCAGGCAGATCTTGACCTCTCTGAGCCTCTCATCATGAGAACAATAATCATGACTGTAACAACTGCAGGACTAACCAGCTGCTAAATACTATGTGAAGCTTATATTAGCTGTCCACAATCCCACTTGACAGGACACACAGGCACAGAGATGTTCTGTAACTTGCCTGAGATCACACAGCTATTAAGTGGTAGAGTTGGGGGTTCAAACAAGGTCTTTTGGGTCTGAGTCTACACCCATAACTGCACTGTGTGCTACCTCTCAGGCACCAGCACAGGCAGTTGGCACACAGTACAAAACTATGGAGAGGGCTGGGCTAACAGGGCAAAGTCTTCTGCATCTACAAACCAAAGGAGGCCAGTGTAGCTGAAGGGCGGAGAGGGAGGGGAACAAGGTAGATGACCAGCCTGGACTTGCAGGCAGGTCCACATCTTTAAGATGTCTAGGCCACAGTGAGGAGCTGGTGTTAGCATGGCAGAAGCATATGACTAGGCGTTCCAAGGGCATTTTTTTGGGGGGGCCACACTGTGAGGCTTGTGGGATCTTAGTTCCCCAACCAGGGATTGAACTTTCACCCCTTGCATTGGAAACACGGAGTCTTAACCACTAGACCACCAGGGAAGTCCCTCCGCAGGCATTTCTGACCCTTTTGTTGCTGCAGACCTGGGATGCAGAAGGCAGCAGTGATCTTTCTTCTACTATGGTTTAGCATCAGGATTGGAGATCCAGGGCCTATCATAGCCCTAAGTACCCTGGCTGTCCCCCAGGGTCCCCTCCCTGGGCAGGACTAGAGATATCACCACCTTGCCCACCCCCCCCCCCACCACCCCAACTCCTCCTTTCTGGTCTCATAATTGTCTTAGGCTCATTAATATGACTAATTAGGTAGGCCTGAAGTCAACTGCATCCTCCTATCCTCCCACTATGTAAACCCTGAGATGCCTCATTATTTAAAGCCTCTGCATGTCTCCCTGGGGCTTATTATGAACTCTAGACACATCAACTGACTCTCCAGGCAAGGGGCCCAGAATTCAGGGGAGCAGGGCAGGGTTCCTGTTGACCATTGAGCCTCAGTTGTTCATTTCATCGGTCTTGTCTTATCACTGACTTCTCTGGAAACTCCCTGGCAGTCTTCTCATACTCCCTGGGTTTTCTCACCGCCTGTCCTGACCCTATCAAAGGCTTCTGGTCTCACCTCCTCTATGATGACTCTTGAGATATTCTCTCTCACCTGGTTCTTCCTCTAGGTCTTCAAACCAAATGTATTTCCAGCCACTAGCATGACATGTGCTCCTGATGTCCTTCAGGCTCTCCAAACCTAACATGCCTGAACACCAACACCTGCCTTACTTCAAAGCATTCTTGTAAAAACATTAACCCAAGTGTAATCAAGCCTCTGACCTTATATCCAGTTTACAGGAAATACAGGGGGCATATGAACAGGTAATGAAGAAGCATCAGCTGAATGCAGAACATGGGGCCAGATAACTGGCCCAGTCCCTGCAAAAGTCAATATTTCAGAAAAACAGGAGGTGGAGCATTCAAGGTTGTAAGAAACTTAAGAGTTACGAGGACAAATGTAGTATATGAAATTTGATTCGATTAATTCAGAAAAACCATCTATCAGAAACATTTGGCAGAAATGTGAATATGGAGAGAACATTAGATATTAGGGAACCATACAATTGCACTCATCTCACACGCTAGTAAAGTAATGCTCAAAATTCTCCAAGCCAGGCTTCAGCAGTATGTGAACCGTGAACTTCCTGATGTTCAAGCTGGTTTTAGAAAAGGCAGAGGAACCAGAGATCAAATTGCTAACATCCGCTGGATCATGGAAAAAGCAAGAGAGTTCCAGAAAAACATCTATTTCTGCTTTACTGACTATGCCAAAGCCTTTGACTGTGTGGATCACAATAAACTGTGGAAAATTCTGAAAGAGATGGGAATACCAAACCACCTGACCTGCCTCTTGAGAAATTTGTATGCAGGTCAGGAAGCAACAGTTAGAACTGGACATGGAACAACAGACTGGTTCCAAATAGGAAAAGGAGTACATCAAGGCTGTAGATTGTCACCCTGCTTATTTAACTTCTATGCAGAGTACATCATGAGAAACGCTGGACTGGAAGAAACACAGGCTGGAATCAAGATTGCCGGGAGAAATATCAATAACCTCAGATATGCAGATGACACCACCCTTATGGCAGAAAGTGAAGAGGAACTCAAAAGCCTCTTGATGAAAGTGAAAGTGGAGAGTGAAAAAGTTGGCTTAAAGCTCAACATTCAGAAAACGAAGATCATGGCATCCGGTCCCGTCACTTCATGGAAAATAGATGGGGAAACAGTGGAAACAGTGTCAGACTTTATTTTTGGGGGCTCCAAAATCACTGCCGATGGTGACTGCAGCCATGAAATTAAAAGATGCTTACTCCTTGGAAGGAAAGTTATGACCAACCTAGATAGCATATTCAAAAGCAGAGCTATTACTTTGCCAACAAAGGTCCATCTAGTCAAGGCTATGGTTTTTCCTGTGGTCATGTATGGATGTGAGAGTTGGACTGTGAAGAAGGCTGAGCGCCAAAGAATTGATGCTTTTGAACTGTGGTGTTGGAGAAGACTCTTGAGAGTCCCTTGGACTGCAAGGAGATCCAACCAGTCCATTCTGAAGGAGATCAGCCCTGGGATTTCTTTGGAAGGAATGATGCTAAAGCTGCAACTCCAGTAGTTTGGCCACCTCATGCGAAGAGTTGACTCAATGGAAAAGACTCTGATGCTGGGAGGGATTGGGGGCAAGAGGAGAAGGGGATGACAGAGGATGAGATGGCTGGATGGCATCACTGACTCGATGGACGTGAGTCTCAGTGAACTCCGGGAGTTGGTGTTGGACAGGGAGGCCTGGCGTGCTGTGATTCATGGGGTCGCAAAGAGTCAGACACGACTGAGCGACTGATCTGGTAGGTGGTACTGTGGTTATATAGGAGAACACCCTCATACGTTGGAGAAGTTTGCACAGTCTTTAGGTGAGAAGTATCAGAATGTCTGTAACTCACTTTGAAATTGTACAGAAAAGAAGTATCTTTATCTCTGGGACTTCCCTGACCGTCCAGTGGTTAAGACTTAGCGCTTCCACTGCAAGGGGAATTTAATCCTGGTCATTGCATGTAGGGGAAAAAAAATCTTTATCTCTGAAGCAAATATAACAAAATGTTAACAGACACTTTAGGTTGATTATATCTTTTTGTTTTGTATGTTTGAAAAATATCACAATAAAATGTATATTTGAAAAATTAACATAGGGAGAAAAAGATGGTAGCACCCAGCTTCCTAATGCTGTTGCACAAGCCTATGGGCCGCAGGCCCTTCAGTGTGGAAGCCTTCAGAGGACATGTTTCTGCTGCTGGACACACTCCAAGCAGCGGTGGTATCTGCATTCCTAGCCACTATGATCCATCTTCAAGCTCTGTACATCTGCACTGATGTCAACCCCAAGGCAGCAGCGTGTACCCTGGAGAGAGCACACTGTAACAGAGTCCATGTTCAACCAATTATTACAGATTTGGTTCCAAGCTTGCTACCAAGATTGAAGGAAAAAGTTGATCTTCTGGTCTTTAATCCAAGGAGTCACGGGATTGATAGAGGCAGCTTGGGCTGGTGGCAGAAACGGCAGTGAAGTAATGGACAGATGCTTACCACTGGCCCCAGATCGCCTTTTACCAAGAGGATTGTTCTATTTGGTCACCGTTAGAGAAAACAATCCATAAGAAATTTTGAAAATAATGAAAACAAAAGATTTACAAGGCATCACTGCACTTTCCAAGTGAGCAGGCCGGGAAACCCTGTCAGTCCACAAGTTCACCGAGTCCTAGTCTACAGTGTGTGCTACTTAAAGCCGAGTGCATTTGGCATATTTTGAAACTGAAGTCATCTCTTAGTAAGTAAAATTGTCAAAAATTTGTCATCCAGAAAAAGGCAGGCAAGTAAGAGTATTTCCTTTTACCCAAGAATCAGGCCTATAGAAATATTTGCACAAATGCAAGTAAGTATATATATATATTATATATATAATTTGAATTTTACATATTATATATACAGAGAGAGAATATATAATGAAAAAGTTACACTTAATTATATGTGAAGAGGATGTTCATTTCAGCATTACTTGTAATGGCAAAACAATGAAGTTACGTGTCCATCAGTAAAGGAATGGTAAAATAAATTACAGTATATTCATGTTACTGAATATGAGTGACACATCCAACCATTAAACATGAGTCAGGTCTGTATATACTGAACCAGAAGGGGTTCGTGGTGTACTATTGAGACGTGAATGAAAGCAAGTTACAAAACAGTGTTAACCTATGTATATATATATACACATATTTTGAAAAACTAACGAAGGTTTATGTGTATGTGTATATGAGAAATTATCAAAAGGTCCATAACAGGTGGGAATAGAGGAATTTTAATTTTTTTGTGCTAACATGTGTACAATGATAATGTATTCTATAATTAAACAAATTTTTTTATTTAAAAAAAACTAACATATATTTCCCCTCCTTGTCCCAGCTGTATTCCTTATGTCTGCCATCTTAGTGGCTGATGCAGCCATCTCTCTAGCCTGGAAGTCTGCACCCTTGCTCTGGCTCTTCATACTCCCTCATGCTCCCATATAGTCTCCATGTCCTGCCCTTTCTACTTTCTGAAGCCATTCTTAGTCCATTTTTTTTTTTTAATATTGAGGTATACCTGATATATAACATGTGTTAGTTTCAAGTATACAATGTAATAACTCAATATTTGTACATGTTATGAAATGATCACTACATCAGCCTAGTTAATATCCGTCACCATATACAATTACAAAAAATTTTTTTCTTGGATGAGGATTTTAAAATCTACTCTCTCAGCAACTTTCAAATATGCAAAACAGTATTATTAACTATAGTCATCATGCTATATATAACATCCCCCAGATTTAGTCCATCCTTTATCCCCATTTCCCTGCCATTGCTCTGGTAAAGACCACAGCTACCTTTTGACTCATGGTCCCAGCATCTTCCCAGGTATCTCTGCCTTCACACTCATCTTCCACATAGTCCCAAGTTCATGTTTTCCAATGTTGTATCTGATTGTGGCACTCCCCATGCCAGTGGAATTAAATTCCAGTCCTCAGAGCTCTTCATAGTCTGCTCCTGATGACTTCTTAAAGTTCTCTCTCCCTTTCAGCCACTCAACCAGACCCCTTTACATTTCCTTTATACCCTTCAAAAATATCTTCTGAAAAGAAAAGAAAAAAAGATACAAAAGTATCTTCTAAGAACTGAGTCTTGAAACAAAAGTAACTAGAAAGCTATAAATTCAATCTGAGACACTGTTAAAAAACAGAAAAATCTAATTCTTAAAAGCATGTTTGAAGGCTTTGCTGTTTAAAAAAAAAAAAATCCATCCTATTAAACTGAGGTATTTAGTTGAGAAAAACCTAATTTATGAGCTTCATCAAATGGGAAAGTATCCACATAAGAGAATGGGTATCAATGGTTTGAAGTATCCTGGGGACAATAATGGAGCCCTTTTTAATTTTTTAAAATATTTGTTTCTTCATTTATTTCTTTTTGGCTGCACTGGGTCTTTGTTGCGGCATGCAGGCTTTCTCTAGTTGCGAGTGGAGGCTACTCTCTTACTGCAGTGCACAGGCTTCTCATTGAGGTGACTCCTCTTGTTGTGGAACACGGGCTCTAGGGCATGTGTGCTTCAGTAGTTGAGGCTCCTGGCTCTAGAGTGTGGGCTCAGAGTTGTGGCACCTGGGCTTAGTTGCCCTGAGGCATGTGAGATCCTCCTGAACCGGGGATCAAACTTGTGTCCCCTGCATTGTCAGGCAGATTCTTAACCACTAGACCACCAAGGAAGTTCCATGGAGCACCCTTAAGAAAGGCCATGTCACAAATGATCTGATAACACAAAGGATAATTGAGCAAATTAACATGAACATCAACAATTCTGAACCAAAAAAAGTGATTCAGGAGTCTACATTCAAATGTAAAGAAGTTTTAAAAATAATTAATTTATTGTACTTTTATTTTTCTGTTTATGAATGCACAAAAATGATATGAGTTTTTAAAACTATGAGTAAATCTAAAGGAGCTCCTTATATAAGTTTAAAATTAAGAATATAAGGAATTAAGAAAAAAATCTTCTAAGATCTCCCAAAGATTTAAGAATATTACAAATCTACAGATGAAAATATGTAGCCAGCAAGTCCAGAGATCAGCCAAACTCACTGAGGGAGGCAGGGTTCATTTCATTCACTTCCACTCTCAAACTGGCTTCATGGCTTGCCTTTGCTCCTACCCCAACCATGTTGGCCTGTGATCTGCCTCAGGTCACTTTAGCCTTGAGAAGTCTCCCACAGGAGGTAACGCTCCACACTAACCAATGTGTGTCCAGCGGTGGCTGGTATGTAGGGTTTAGGAAATGTTGCCTGAGGTCAGGGGCCCTGTGCTATGGCTTCTCCCCTGCTTGAGCCATCCTTGGCCCCAAGGCCTTGACTTCACATGCATCCTCTCTAGCCCATCACCCCTTGACCTTTCATCTGGTAACCATTTCCCCCTAGAACCCTGGAGGGGATACAATCATGAGTGGAGAGTGCCTACTTGTTAGGTCCAAGCCTGGGCTCTGGCCCCAAGGTCACTCAGCTGTCCTCTGCTTCCTTGAGCCTGCAAGCCCCTCCCTTCCCACTCACTTCCTATCTCTGGAGAACACAGAGGTACTGGGTGGGACCTCTCTCAATTTCCTTCCCTTCCCACTTAAAATATAACTGAGGCCCCTTGCCTTTCCCTGCACGTCTCAAATATTAAGGGGTTTCTCATCTGCTCTCTCGGAGAAGGCAATGGCACCCCACTCCAGTACTCTTGCCTGGAAAATCCCATGGATGGAGGAGCCTGGTGGGCTGCCGTCCGAGGGGTTGCTAAGAGTCGGACACGACTGAGCGACTTCACTTTCTCTTTTCACTTTCATGCATTGGAGAAGGAAATGGCAACCCACTCCAGTGTTCTTGCCTGGAGAATCCCAGGGATGGGGGAGCCTGATGGGCTGCCATCTATGGGGTCGCACAGAGTCGGACATGACTGAAGTGACTTAGCAGCAGCAGCAGCATCTGCTCTCTGGGCCACCCATCCCGCTATGGCCCCATTCAAACACCCTGTACCTCCTTGACCTCAGTGACCTCTCATCATTATTGTACCCTCAACTTTCCCCTCCCAATTGACTTCTTCCCAAAACACTGTACTTATTCAATGTTATTCATTCAATAAGACATTGAATAAGTTTCAATTGATTTACTCATTCAATCCACAATTATCTGTCAAGCATCTACTCTGCACCAAGGCACTGGGAACACAGCTGTGAACGAGTCCTAATTTCTTGGTATGTCTATTGTAGACATTGAGAAAGATGGAGGTATGGGACGAAAAAAAAAAAAAAATCAGGCAATTTAGACTATAATTTATAAGGCTGGGAAGGAGAGGGAGGGATAGATTGGGAGTTTGAGATTGACATGTACACACTGCTATAGTTAAAATAACATGCTTTTCCATAAAAAAAGAAAAAGAAAAGACTTTGTACTATTGGCATAAAGATAGGTCTACTGAGTCAGTGATAATGAGGTGGATGAACCTATAGCCTGTTACACAGAGTGAAATAAGTCAGACAAATATCATATATTAACACATAAATATGGAATCTAGAAAAATGGTACTGATTGACCTGTTTGCAGGGAAGGAATGGAGATGCACATGTAGAGAAGGGACTTGTAGACACAGCGGGGAAGGAGAAGGTAGAACGAATGGAGAAAGTAGCGTTGATATGTATACACTATTGTGTAAAATAGACAGCTGGTGTGAAGTTGCTATATATACAACGGGAGCCCAGCCTGGTGCTCTGTGATGACCTAGAAGGGTGAGGGGAAGGAGGGAATATATGTATAAGTATGGATGATTCGAGTTATTGTATGGCAGAAACCAATACAACATTGTAAAGCAATTTTCCTCCAACTAAAAATAAATTTTATAAAAGATCTATTGGTCAATGGAATAGATTGAGAATTCAAGAAGAAACCCATGCTTTTATGGTCAACTGATTTTTTCTTTATTTTTAATTAATTAATTTGTTGAAATTAATTTAATTAATTTAAATTAATTAAATTTTTTGGCCACACTGTGCTGCATGTGGGATCTTAGTTCCCCAACCAAGGACTGAACCCACACCCCTTGCATTGGAAACATGGACCCTTAAGCACTGGACCATCAGGGAAGTCCCTGATTTTTTGGCAAGGGTGTCAAGACCATTATTGAAGAGGAAAAGTCAGTTTGTTTAAAAAAAATGCTGTTGGAACAACTAGCTATCCACATGCAAAAGAAGGAAGTTGGATCCCTACCTCACACTATAGTAAATTAACTCAAAAGTTCTAAATGTAAGGGCTAAAACTATTTCATGGGATTAAACAATGGTTTCTAAGATATTACAAAAAACACAGCAACAAAAGAAATAAAAACCAGATAAACTGGACTTCATCAAAATTAAAAGCCTTTGTATTTCAAAGGATATTACCAAGAAAGTGAAAACATAAGTCACAGAATGGGATAAAATATTTGTAAATCTTATAACCAAAAATGACTTGTATCCAGAATACATAAAGGATCCTTATAACTCAACAACAAAAAAAGATATTACCCAATTAAAAAATGTGCAAAGAATCTAGATATGTCTTGAAAGAAGATATACAAATGGTCCACAAACACAAGAAAACGAGCTTAACATCACTAGTTGTTTGGAAAATGCACAAAGGGATACGATTTTGTACCCACTAAGATACTTATACTCAAAAAGGCAGATAATAAAAAACATTGGTGAACATGTGGAGAAATTGGAACCCTCACACATTGCTGGTGGAAATGTAAAATGGTACAGACACTTTGGTAACATTCTTCAAAGAGTTCCTGATAATTCCTGAAAAGATTATACATGGAGTTACCATATGATCAACAATTCCACAATTCCACTCCTAGTATATATTACAAATAAATGAATTCACATGTCCATGCAAAATTTTGTACATGAATGTTCACAGCAACATTGTCCATAATAACCCCAAAGTGAAAGCATCATTGAAAAACAAAACAGCAACTGATAAATGAAATGTGGTATATGTATATAATGGAGTATTATTCAGCCATAAAAAGGAATGTAATACTGCTACAAACCACAACATGGATGAGTCTGGAATACATCATGCTCAGTGAAAGAAACCAGACATAAAAGACCATGTACTGTTTGATTCCATTTATATGACATGTCCAAAACAGGCAAATCCACAGAGATAGAGAGTAGATGCGGAGAAGGCAATGGCACCCCGCTCCAGTCCTCTTGCCTGGAGAATCCCATGGACGGAGGAGCCTCGTGGGCTGCAGTCCATGTGGTCTCGAAGAAAGAGTCGGACACGACTGAGCAACTTCACTTTCACTTTTCACTTTCTCGCATTGGAGAAGGAAATGGCAACCCACTCCAGTGTTCTTGCCTGGAGAATCCCAGGGACGGGGGAGCCTGGTGGGCTTCTGTCTATGGGGTCGCACAGAGTCCAACACCATTGAAGCGACTTAGCAGCAGCAGAGAGTAGATGAGTGGTTGTTAGGGCCTAGGGGAAGGGAGGAAGTAGGGTGTGACAGACTGCTGAAGAGTACAAAGTTTCTCTTTAAGTGATGAAAGTGCTCTGGGATTAGATAGTGGTGATGGCTGCACAACTTTACCGGTGTATTAGAAACCACTGGGGAATTCCCTGGCAGTCCAGTGGTTAGAACTCTGTGCTTCCACTGCAGGGGACCCAGTTTGATTCCTGGTCAGGGAACTAAGATCCCACAAACTTCAAGGTGCAGCCAAAAACAATTTTTAAAAATTAATTTTAAAAAAGAGATCACTGGATTGCACATTTTACTTATTTATTTACTTATGTATTATTTTATATATTTTTCTATTTTTTGGCTGCACCACATGGCTTGCAGAATCTTAGCTGCCTGACCAGGGATTGAACCTATGCCCCCTGCAGTAGAAGACCAGAGGCCTAACCATTGGACCACTAGGGAACTCCTAGATTGTACATTTTAGAAGGGCAGATTTTATGGTATGTGAATTATATCTCAATAAAAAGAAAATAAATAAGTAGGGGAAAATCAGATAATTTCAGGGAATGGTAATTGCTGTAAGTTACCTCAACAGGAAGATGTAACAGAGTGACCTGGTGTCAATTGGAAGTCCTCAAGTTGAGGGAGGAGCCAGGGAAGCCTGTCTGAAGAGAGACTCTTGAACTCATAGATAGAAAGAGTCCTGGCAGAGGTGGGAATGGAATCTTCCAGACACAGGAACACAGACCCTGAGGTGGAATAGTTTACACAAGACTGAGTCTCTTCTGCCTTTAGAAAAAGTCTTCCCTCCTAGTCGCTCTCCAACATCCTCCTGTCCTACATGGCCACCTGTTTTCCATGGTTTTGGCCTAAGGTCTTTACCTGAGGGCTGTGAAGATTTTCCAGATTATTTGGAGCATAGTTGTTTTTCCAATCATGGTTTTTGCCTAAGGTTGTCACCTGGGGCATGTGAAGACTTTCCAGATTTTTCCGAGCTTAGTTGGAGTTAAGGGTCCAAATTCCCAGACCTTTAACTTCCATTTGAACTCCTTGATCTGCCTCAGAAAACACCTCTCTTCAGTCCCTTCAGATGGCTTCCTGCTCATGAGAGATGAGCCACATCCCAGCCAGATGAATCTCTGTGGGCCAAGCACTCCAAAGAGAGGGTGCTGGAGAGCCCTCAGAGCTTCCTAAGGACTTACTTCATCCAGTAAACTCAGGGCAGGGCTTTAGCCTTGTCTGTCAGTCCTAGAATTAGAACCCAGCAAGGGCATGGTTGTCATGGGAACGCATACTATAACACACTGGTTTTAATTGAGAATGGAGTCAAATCTTTTCTGATGGAAAATCAGTGTGAGTGCTTGCTTCAGCAGCATGTATACTAAAATTGGAATGCTACGGAGAAGATTAGCATGGCCTTAGTGGAAGGATGATACGCAAATTCATAGAGCACTCCATATTCTTATATTAAAGTCAGTCTCAGTTGGCTGAGGCATTTGATGATGGGGCCCGGTTTTGCCATTTTAGACACATGAGAGACATTTTCTATAAATTGATAGAGCTGAATCTACAGCCCCAGGGCTTTATGATATATTTAAAGCACATATATAATATGAGTGAGTGAGTGTTGCTCAGTAGTGTCCGACTCTTTGTGACCCTATCCTACTGGGCTCCTCTGTCCATGGAATTTTTTCCAGGCAAGACCACTGGAGTGGGTTGCCCTTTCCTTCTCCAGGGGATCTTCCTGAACCCGGGATCGAAATTGTGTTTCCTGCAGCTCCTGCATTACAGGAGAATTCTTTATTGGTGAGCCATTAAGTGACTACTGGGTGTAAACTCTGAGCCTTCGACCACTTCCCAGAACAAGACACTGCTTCTTTCTCAGCCTCTGTTTTCATATGTAAAATAGGACAATATCCTCTTTTTGCAGGGAGATGAAGGGTGGGTGGGTGTAAAATGGTGACCCGTAGGCAGGCAGAAGGTACAGTGCTGTCCCGGCCACCAGCTGCAGACCTCCTCCTTCCTGTGACTTCATCCCCCTCCCCCCTTCCCAGAGCACTGCGTTCTTCCACATCCCCCTTTCTCCCCTGGCAATTAGTACCTTCAGAAGTGCTTGTCTGGAAACTAAGGGTGCCTCTGAAAAATCAAGTGCTCAGAGGAGAGGTTTGGAATGGAGCGAAGACTGACCTGTTGGGCTGGGGAGCCTGGTGGCATCTGAAGCAGGTGTCTCATGGGCAGCCCATGAGACCTCCTACCATGTCCTGCCTACATTGACATATTCAGTCTGCCCAATGACCTCATTTGTGAGGCTCAGGAAAGGGAAAGATTTGCTGGTAAGTGGCCCCACTGCAGTTTGAACCCACATCTGTCTGACTCCAAATACTATAGGCTCTCATACTTTCTGAAAGTCTCATCTGGCACAGAGGCCTGAGTGTTCCCCAAACATCCCTGAATCCTTTGAGGGATGGTTTGACATGACCAGGTGGTTCATGTGAAAGTGGAAGTCACTCAGTTGTGTCCCCCTGGACTGTAGCCCGCCAGGCTCCTCTGTCTATGGGGTTCTCCAGGCAAGAATACTGGAGTGGGTTGCCATACCTGCCTCCAGAGATCTTCCCAACCCAGGGATCAAACCCAGGTCTCCCACGTTGCAAGCCGATTCTTTACCGTCTGAGCCACGAGCCATAATTCTTCTGTCATTTGAAGACACAGACTAGAAAAGAGGTGATCATTAGGAAATGTTTCCCAAGCACTTACTCTGATCCTCATAGTCCTGGGCTTGGTCACTGGCGGTCATAGGGGGCTCACCAACTGGCTTGGACTAGATATGTAAAGCCAATAGTTACTGCAAGGGCTCATACAGGGGGAAAAAATGACTGCCTGCAAGGGAGGAAACAGGGAAGGCTTCCAGGAGGAGAAATCTTCTAAACTGGGCTCTGAAGCAAGTTTGCATGACAGGGGAAAAGGCAGAGGGGTGGGCCTGAGCACAGGATGGATGGGATGTGGCCTGTCCTGGCACAGTGATATACTGGGCAGCCAGGAAATTGAGGAGTGCAGGAGGGCAGAGATTAGAAGCCACTACACTCAGGGCTTTCCAAAGAGAACATTTGAAAAACAGAACACTTGAAGGTGAAAACTTGAATCCTTGGGGCTAGGGCTACAGGGTCAGGTTAGCTGACAGAAACCTGGTATTTTGGGCAGGAAGGAAATTGCTGGAGGGCTGTATGGCTCCAAATGCCAAACCTTCCTCAATCTTAAGTGGAAGCCTGATCCAGTTCTGGAGAAACCACTCGGTGGGACAGAAAGTCTTAGACCCATCACAAGGAGTGGTTGTAGTATTCACCAGCAGTGTTTGGGACTAATCACCACAGGCCTCCAAACCTCCCTACAAAGCCTGGCTATTTCATCAGAAAGCATATGCTGCTCTTGTCCAGCATTGATGAAGAGCTTGAACTGGGAGTTGGGGTGGGAGCTCAGCTCTGAATAAATCACACTTCCTCACTTCCTCCCTGGAAGATGGAGATAACAAGAGTGCCCATCTCAGGAGTAGATGAGAAGTGTCTTGCAGAGTAGCCAGCACAGAAGAGAAGCCACAACTGTTACTGTAACAAAACAGTCCTAGCATACCATACCCCAAGGCAAAGCCCTCTTGTTTCTAGAGGAGGTATCCATCTCTTCTGGGCACTGCTGGCAGAGTGAGCTTTCAGCTGCACAGATGAGATTCTTAATCTGCTTCTCAACCTTCCGTGGCTCCCTACTGCCTTTCCATTTAGAAGCTGAATTCTTTAGCTTAAAAAAGAAAGTCCTGAATTGTCAGGTCCCTGTGGCTTTCCCCATCTTCGTCTGAGGCCTCTTAACTGCACTCGTCACCCCTACCGCTCCTGCCTTGCACTAGCCTCTGACAACACTGAACTGTGGTCAGTCCCTCCAAAGCCCGGTTTCTGCTGGAATCTCTAATTTATCCCCTCCTTTCTCAGTTATTCCTGTATATCCTTCTGAGTTCCCTGTGAATGTTACTTCCATGGAAGGCCTTCTCTGACTGTCTCTGAGCTCTCCTCAGCTCCCCCAGCACCTCTGGGTTCTCTCTCAGTGTTCAGCTCTCTACCTTATTACTACTTCTCTGCCTTTCCCACAAGACTCTGAGGGGGAACACAATGAGTATCTGCTGAATCAATGCATAGCCTTTTTTTTTCTTTTCCTAATTACATAGCTTACAACCCCATGGACTATAGCTTGCCAGGCTCCTCTGAGGGGAATTTTCCAGACAAGAATACTGGTGTGTGTTGCCATTTTCTACTTCAGGGGGTCTTCCTGACCCAGGGATCAAACCTGTTTCTCCTGCACTGGCAGGCAGATTCTTTGCACCACGTGGGAAGCTATATCTGCTGAATTCATGAATGAAAGGGGAGGGCAGTTCTAAGAAAAAAGGAGTACACTGGCAGAATGTCTCTACAGGTATCTCTTTCAGCAAGTTACCAGTATCGGTAATTTACAGATGAGGAAACTGAGGCTAAGGTAATCTCACTCTGCCCACCACTCAAATTCCAGAGTCCTTATGCGCAAGGCACTGTACCGGGTCTTCTCACCTACTGTACCTGGAAGGTGTGTTTGCCAGGAGCAGAAGACGTGAACTGACAAGACTCTGAGACCTTGCAGAAGGGCTTAATCTTTCAGGCCTCATTTTTGCATAGGACCGCTAAAGGTTTAAAGGAACTCATGCATGTCAAGTACCCAGCATGGTGTCCAGTATGCTGCATAGACTCAGCAAGTATTTACTGATTCTAATCTCTGTCTTAAGGATGAGAGGCACAGGCCCAGTTCCTTGTGCTGAGACAAGGAGGGCAGGCCACAGCCCTATCCTTTCTTCCCCTACTTCGGGAGCCAGTGTCCTTTGAGAATATAGGGTCCTGTGTGTTCCCTCAACAAAATGCTGGCACCCAACAGGTGCTTAGCCTTCTGAATGGGAGTCACCAAAGGAAGCTGCTGTGGGTGAGACCTCTGTAGCCAAATTCTATTCTGAGAGGCAGAAAGGGACCCTTGAGTCATTCCAGGAAAGTCCAGGAGGTTTTCTCTGGGATTCAGTCTTTTCCCTAAGACCATCATCAGTAAGCTGTTCATCCCCAGCTGCCTGTCCTCCTTTAGCTCCTACGCTATTCTGTGTGGGGCAGTGGGAAAGAATCCACCTTCCAATGCAGGAGACGCACAGGGGACTTGGGTTCGAACTCTGGGTCGAGACGATCCCCTGGAGGAGGAACTGGCAATCCACTCCAGTATTCTTGCCCGGAAAATAACCTATGGACAGAGGAGCCTGGCGGGCTACAGTCCATGGGGTTGCAAAGAGTTGGGCACAACTAAGCACATAGGCACTAGACCTATTCCATGGGGCCTGTGAAGTTGGAGAGAGAGGTTTGTTTAGGTCAGTGATGTCTAGAGGTCAGCTCTGGAGGAAGCATTGTGCTTGTCCCTTTTCACACCTTTGCACCTTTATTTAAGTGTTTTTTCCTAAGGCTGGGGGCTTCCTAAGGTAGGGATCTCATCCTTTGTTTCCCCAGCATCCTGCAAAACTGCCTGGAATACAAAAAAATGGTTGCTGAAAGAAGCAGTGAAACATCTCAGCATTTATCAAGTATGTAGTCTGTATAGGCTCCAAACACCTTTGCCTTGCAAGAGCCTCAGAGCCACCCTGTGCATTGGAAACCACAGGTGAGTAAACTGAGGC
Organism: Bos grunniens; assembly: GCF_055505025.1. Taxonomy (NCBI): domain Eukaryota; kingdom Metazoa; phylum Chordata; class Mammalia; order Artiodactyla; family Bovidae; genus Bos; species Bos grunniens. The sequence goes on from NC_141171.1 coordinate 38,651,805, forward strand.
TTGTGGCTTTTTAACTGAGTGGCTCAAGGCCATTCATTGAGTGGCACCTCACAGGCCCTCAGGATGGTCATGGGAGAATAAAGGGTTGCAAGTAATCTGAATTGGGGCAGTTGATAGGAGGTAACTGTCAGTCGGAAATGACTAGTTCAAAAGATTAGGTGCGAGGGAGTCCCAGGTGGCGCTAGTGGTAAAGAACCCGCCTGCAAAGGCAGGAGACATGAGACGCTGGTTCGATCCTTGGGTTGGGAAGATTCTCTGGAGGAGGGCAGCCCACTCCAGTATTCTTGCCTGGAGAATCCCATGGACACAGGAGCCGGGCAGGTTACAATCCATACCGTGACATAAAATCGGACACGACTAAAACAATTTAGCATGCAAGAAGGAAGAAGGAGCCAGTCAGAGCTCCCCCATTGAATTGACTAGAAAGGATTAGCAGGAGTCACTCCTTAGCAGAACAAAGGACGGGTCCTTGTAGGGCGGGACCCTGGAGTGTAGACCCAGCTCTTCTTCAACTCACTGCCAACCTGACTATGCACTTGGGAACAGTCAGGATACCTCATTCTCTTCAACAGGAGGCCACCTGAGGTCACAGTGCTCCCCTCATCACACTGGTTCCAGGGGACACCTTCCTTCCAAGACAGCTTGCTTGCTTTCTTGGCAGGGATGCATCCCAGCACTCAGGTGTGGTAAGGACCTGTTGTCTATCTCCTTGGCTGGTCTGTGGGACTTGGAGGGAAGGAAGCTACGGGCATCCTGAGCTCCAAGTCTACTGGGGCCAGTTTCGGGGTGAAGGCTGAAGGACGGAATTTAGGGAGCAGCGAGCGAAAGCCAATACCGCGGAAGACAACGCCAAAAGTGCCTTTCTCCCAGGTGGGCTCGCCATTAACAGATAGAAGGATGGCGGGTAAACACTCCACTGAGGCAATAATTATGCACATTTACTAAGCCCTAGGAGGAATGGTAGTCACGTGGCTCTCGAGGGCGGCGCCCTCAGCTTTGAGATGGAGTTAACACTAATCACAGAAGGCTTTCTGGAGGAGGCGGAATTTTTTATGGCGGTCGTTTGTGATTTTTCTCTGAACATACAGGATGAACTTAGCACTCTAGGGACCAAATAGGTACCCAGGTGAGCATTTTGTCGGGGATCAAGCCGGGAGGGGGAGGGAGGGTCAGAGTTGGATCGGGTTAGGCGAAGGGCCTGGGGGAGGTCGGCGTCGCGGGGTCGTTATTTGGGTTTCCCCACCTGCCCTCGCGGTGTCTTTGGTGATTGGACGCAGTAGGCCAGTGCTGCGGGGCACCGGGTACTGGGTGCAGGCCTCGATGTGCCAGGCGCCCGAGGGCAGAGCGCCCCAGACCAGGAATTAGGCGAGCAGTCTTGGCGGGGCCAGCCCGGCGGTCCGCCCTCCCAGCCCTGTTCCGCCGGGGTCCCGATGTCCGGCCCGCAGGGGCGAGGCGCGCGCTCCCCGGGGAGCAGGGTTGCGGAGCAGGCGGCCTGCGCGGGGCGGAGGTGGCACGAGAGGGCCATCTGCCTGGGTGCAGAGAACTGCAGCGTCCGCGGTGCGAGGCTCGGCCCCTCCGGGCCCCCAGCCCGCGTCCACTGCCCCGCGCGCACACACCTACTGACGCCCGCCCGCGCCCCCGGCCCGAGTCCCAGTGCCAGGCCTAGACCCGGACTAGGCGCGGGAGGCGGTGCAGGGATTAGTGGACCCCTCCCCCAGCGCTCCCCTAGCCCCGCCCGGGGCTGCGAGGACCCCTGGGCCCGGGGGTGACGAGGGAGCTTCGTCCCGGCGGTGCCCGGGCTCGGGACTCGGCCTCACTGGGCGGGGGCCGCACCGCGGCAGGCCGAGGTGCGGGCGTGCTGTCAGATTGCTGCCCGGCTCGGGTGCGGGGGGTGGGCTCAGCGCGGGGGTCGCCTGGCCTCATCCCCCCACGGAGGCCAAGGCTGGGCGGGCAGTGCCCGGGCGGGTAACCCGACCCGACCCAGCTCCCGGGAGCCGCTCACCCCGCACGGCCGGGCAGGGGGAGGAAGAGGAATGGAGGGAGGGGGAAGGGAAGGGATGGTGGGTGAGGGGCTGTGGGGACCGCAGGGCTGAGTCCCCGGCCTGTCTGCGCTGCTCTAGGGCGGCTGCCTTTGGTGCCTGGGACGAGCCAGCCTCCGGCCTCGCAGGCGTCGGGCCTGCGGCAGAAGGGAGCCCTGGGGCTGCACAGGCTTGGCTCGGGGAGGCAGACCCGAGCTGCTGCCTCCATTTTGTTTCCTGCTCTGCTTGGTCTGTGGTGGTGGTGATGTGGGCTTGGGGTGCGGCCCGGCAGGGGGTTCACCTGCGGCCGCGCCTGCTCGGGGTTTGAGGCCTCGAAGACCCCAGCCCAAGCCCCCAGGTGAGCCCCGCGGTAGGAGGGGGGTTGCCTTGGTCTCGAGCCCGAGCCGAGCGGGCTGAAGGCAGGTGCCCAGTGGATAGGGAACCCGGGCTGTAACCTAAGATGGAGGCCGGGACTGACGCGGGCCCGAGCGGGGCTGGCGGGGCGGTCGGACAGGCCTCAGCCCAGCCAGGTGCCGCCGGGGCTGGGGCTCCAGACCGGTAGGGTTCTGGAAACGTGTGCAGCCCGGGGCCGGCGCAGCTCCCCGAGGTAGGTGAGGGGATCGGAGTGCCACCCACGACGCCCGCAGGCCCCGACACTCCGGGGAGGCGCGCGAGGCCCCTGGGGAGCCCGCCTCAGGCCCCGCCCGGGCAGTCGGGCCGGCCCGTAGGCCCGGGCCGCGAGCGGGCGCGCAGGGGGAGGGGAGGGGGCGGCAGCGGCGGCTCCGCTGATTGGGTGGCGCGCTCGCGAGCCCGACTTCACCCGCCCTGAACCCCGAAGAGTGAGGCAAAGGAGCGCGCGCCTTGGGGGAAGGGGTGCGCGCGCACTCGGGGCCCCAGCCGCACGCGGGCCGGCGCGAGGCGCTCGGTCGCACGCGCCACCGCGGGGGCGCGCGCGGTGGGGGTGTGAGGAGGAGGAGGCGGCGGCGGAATAGGCCGGGGCAGGTCGCGCTTGCTACCTTCTCTCCTGAAGAGAGACGCGGGGGGAGGGGGGTGCGGCGAGCGGCTCCACGCTCTCCCCACCGCTCCGCTCGCGCCCCAGTGTAATGAGGGTCACCCCCTCCCCCCAGCCGGCCCGGGAGGGGGCGCGGGGCACGGTAACTAGTGCGCTGGGGTGGGCGGCGGGCTGGCGCGAGCGGATGGGGGAGGCGGCCGGGCGGGGAAGATGGTGGTGGCCGTGAGGTGAGGGGCGCGGGGGAGGGCCGGGCGCGGCGCAGGGTTGGTGGCCCGCGGCGTTGCAGCCGCAGGCCCCCTCCCCCTACATCACTACCAGCCGGGCTCAGGCCTAGCCGGCCGGGCCTCCGCGAACTTCCTCCCCGCGCGGCCCGTGCCCCGCCGGCCTCCCGCGCGCACCTCGGCCTCCGCCTCCCTTCAGGTAGCCGGCTGGGGGGCACGGGGCTGGCTGCCCTCCTGCAGCAAACTTTGCTTGGTGCTGAATATTGATGAGTGCGATCGGCTTGGCCAGAAGGTGCTACCGGCGCTGCGGGAAGGAACGCGGCCCGGGCAGGCGGCGGCGGCGTCGGCAGCAGCCATGTTTGTCAAGCTGTAGCAGCTGCTGCTGCTGCCCTGACTCGGCTTCACCGACTGCCTCCGTTTCTCCCCCTGCCGCGTTCCGGCCTCTGGGCCTGCAGCTGTGGACCAAGCAGGCCTGCAATCAGAAAGGAGAACTTCGGGGTGCAGCCGCTTCGCCGACTTGCTTGCGGCCTGAGCACGGCCACTGCAAAGGCTCGGGCGCCAGTTGGGGCGCAGGGTGCAGCGCTATTGTGACCGCTGCGCCCGAGCGAGCCAGGAAGGATGGGGGGGGGTAACCTTTTTGTGCAGCGTCCCGGAGCCCCCCTCGAACCCTACAGCCCCCTGCTTTTGGGAGATCCGGCCGCTGGACTCCTAGCGGGGGAGGGGAAAGACAATCCTGTTTGAGATTTGGAAATTTCTACTGCCAACGGGATTTTAATTTTAGATCAGCCCAACTGCCCACCAGTCTGCAGGAAAAAGGGACGGGCTGTTTCCATGTGGCAAGATCTACCCGTCTCCGGGAAGATGGAGTTCGCGGAGGCTCACCGAGGCTGTTTTTCCATCGTCAGCTGGGGAACTTTTTCCACTCATGGAAGTGCAGCAGAAAAGCATCGAGGCCACTAGGCCTTGAGAAGTGGCTGCCATTTTGAAGATAAGAGTCAAATGGCCCATTAACTCAGATTAATTGACGTGTTTTTGGATTCCAGGTTGATGCTGGCCCAGGATGGATCAGACCTGTGAACTACCTAGAAGAAATTGTCTGCTGCCCTTTTCCAATCCAGTGAATTTAGATGCCCCTGAAGACAAGGACAGCCCTTTCGGTAATGGTCAATCCAATTTTTCTGAGCCACTTAATGGGTGTACTATGCAGTTATCGACTGCCAGTGGAACATCCCAAAATGCTTGTGGACAAGATTCTCCATCTTGTTACATTCCACTGCGGAAACTACAGGATTTGGCCTCCATGATCAATGTAGAGTATTTAAATGGGTCTGCTGATGGATCAGAATCCTTTCAAGACCCTGAAAAAAGTGATTCAAGAGCTCAGTCGCCAGTTGTTTGCACTTCCTTGAATCCTGGTGGTCCAACAGCACTTGCTATGAAACAGGAACCCTCTTGTAATAACTCCCCTGAACTCCAGGTAAAAGTAACAAAGACTGTCAAGAATGGCTTTCTGCACTTTGAGAATTTTACTTGTGTGGACGATGCAGATGTAGATTCTGAAATGGACCCAGAACAGCCAGTCACAGAGGATGAGAGTATAGAGGAGATCTTTGAGGAAACTCAAACCAATGCCACCTGCAATTATGAGCCTAAATCAGAGAATGGTGTAGACGTGGCCATGGGAGATGAACAAGACAGCACACCAGACAGTAGACACGGTGCAGGCAAACCGCCATTCTTGCCATTAGCTCCTCAGACCGAAACGCAGAGAAATAAGCAAAGAAGTGACGTGGACGGCAGCCATGAAAAAGCAGCCCTTCTCCCAGCCCCCCTTTCGCTAGGAGATACAAACGTTACCATAGAAGAGCAATTAAACTCAATAAATTTATCTTTTCAGGATGATCCAGACTCCAGTACCAGTACATTAGGAAACATGCTAGAATTACCTGGAACTTCATCATCATCTACTTCACAGGAATTGCCATTTGTAAGCAGTTTTTGGTACAACTTAAATATATACATTAATGTATATATACAGGCAACTTAAAGGGAAACTATAAAAACCGGTTATAACTAATTGGTTTTTGGTTGTTTACCAGTTCACAGATGAAAGCTTATTGCTAATAATAAGCTCTTTGGGAAAATTTTACTTTGATCTAAAATTTTTTTCTGTCTTATATGAGTTTGATTCTTTTCTGATTTTCCAAGTCAACTCTCCATTGAGGATTGGTTAAGAGTTAAGCTTTTAAGGGCATTTGATTGAGTTCAGAATTAAGTTTCCAAGATAGAGGTATACATTTGTTTAGCTTTTTTTCTAAAAGTGTCCTTGGCTTTGGCTTGCTTGTGTCATGAGTACAGGAATCAGTGAATTACCTGGAGTCCTATTTTTGCATAAGGCATGGCTTATATTTTTCGTTGATGGGATGACTTTCAGGTTGAAGTACATTTTGGGTTCACATTCAGGGTAGCTCAGATGAAAAGGCCTTTTTGGACATCAGTCAAAACTTAAATTAGGCTATTTTTTCTGAAGTACGTGTTGTACAGCATCCTATGGTAACAGCCACTATCAGAGTACACTCTTAAACCTTTTCTGCTTTAAAATTTTGAAGTGTAGTTATGTGTGTGGTATGGGTGTATGTGTATAGAAATGGGAAAAAATGTACTTTGAGTTACTCAGTAGCGCTACCTACTATTGTTAGATTGTGGTAAATGATACTTGCTTTTTAAAAATCTGGTCTTCACCCAGAATTTTTGACTGTCCCTAGTTAGCTAAATGACCAGTTGACTTCACTTACCCTGTTTCATCACTTTAAAAATCTGAACCAGCTTGATTGTTAAAAGATTCCTTTCAACTTTAAGTATTTGATTCTGATTTTGTTTCTGCCCAGACACACTTGTCATGGTCATCTGTTACGTCACCAAAGAGGATCCCATTCCCTCCTCAAGATGCCTCTGAAATACTCTGTTAAGATTTAGATAGAAAAAACTTTTTGGTGTGTGGTGATAGTTTTGAGTGCATTAAACGTTCATTTTACTATATAGCCCTGCTGTTCTTTAAAATTAAGAGTGAGAATGTGGGTGTGTCGCTTTTGTTTCTGTTGATTCATATCTTAAATATGCGTTAGTACTACTCCTTGATTTCTTAGTTTGGCAGTTGCAGATTTAAAAAATTTGTTTCGGTAGTTATCTTGAGTCTGTTTTGTCCTAGATATTTTTTAGGGTGGATAGGCTGTGTTGGCAGCCTATCAGCAGCTCAGACAAATTCTTCTTGTTACATTGAAATGTATTTTACATGTATATAGTTTTGTCCCTACATAAAAACTTAGATCAGAAGGTGGAGATCCATGTTTCTCTAGAAGTGTAAGTGTAAATCTGTGTGGTTCTTATCAAAGAGGTGTCGTTATTGGTTCTAAAATACTAGAGCCTTTAGAAAAAACGTAATGCATCTAAAATGAGAGTTAACAAACTTGTATAAGTGTAGAAAAATTTTTTTCATGTAGAAAATAAAATTACTCAAAGACTGTGGACTTGAAGAAACCAGTATCTATTCTTTTTTTTGACTGTCCTGCATGTGGCTTTTTGGATCTTAGTTCCCCTGACCAGAGACTGAACAGTACAGTAGTTCAGTCTTAGTTCCAGGCCATGGCAGTGAAAGTCCTAACCACTGAACGCCAGCGAATTCGAATCTTTATTCTTTAAGTCTTTCTCACAGATTGTGGATAAATCTGAAGAGCTTCATCCAAAATCTATTGCTTTCATTTTCGCCTTTGATATTTTCTGAGAATTTAAAGTGAAGTCAGTCTCAAAATGCAAATTTAGTTGAACAGTAAGCTTGAGCAAGGTGTAATTAAAAGAAATTCTATGTAGCTACTTGATGTATTCAGACTATTCACAGTGACTGGTTGATGCAGCAGGTATGGAGAGCGCTTTGTATTAGAGCGTGTGCTTAGGGCTAGAAGTTTTAGAAAATCTTTTGCACATGCTATTGTCTGATACTGTGATAGAATAAGAGTCTCCTGGCAAGAGTAACGAGTACTTATTAGGATTTTAAACTCTCTGTCTGGAACTAGAAACGACAACATGATTCAACGTTGTATTGCCAGTTGTTTTTGTACAACTAGCTATCAGCAGACTGTCTCCTGTCATAAAGGAGCAGCCTCTTCAGTTTACCTTCATACTCTTCAGTTACTTTTTCTGCATACAGTGATGTGAAATGGTTCTCACTATAGTTAATAATCCTGACCTGGTATTTTTATATTTAATTGGGTTGATACTGTCTAATTTCTGCCAGTGTACATATATAGTATACAGTGCTTTGTATATTGTAGGTGTTTGGAAAAAATCTTCAAGGAAGGTTGGTTCCCAGAGCTCCAAGTTATAACAGGCAATAACTTAGTTTTAAGTGCTTTGGTCTGTATTGTCTCACTGGTTCTTCATAGCTTTGTAGTAAAAAACAAATGTCATGGAAGGTCTAGGTCTACCTTAAAGGTACTTAAGATTATTGGGGATAAGACTGAAAACTATTGAAACCATAGAATTATTTGAGTATTCTTGGTTTTCTTTAGGGACTTTTGAAGGTCCCTGACACTCTTGCCTGGGCCTGAAGTATCTCCTGGTTTTCTTACTAGATTGCAGCAATTCTTTGTTTGATATTCTTCCTCATTTAGATATCTTATGGAGGTAAAATTGAGTTAATTTATGCTGTGGCAGTATTCATGAATTTGGGGAATCCTCAAAGTTCTTAGGATGTAGGCAGCCTCCAGAGTAGTCTAAAGTATATATTAGTGATTCTTTATTTGAAGAAGACCACTAAAAATGAACACAATTAAAATTGAGGACTAAAATTTCACAAGTAAATAGGGAGGAACAGGTTTATTTAGATTTTATATTGAAATGTAAAATTGAGAATTAAAAAAGTCAGTTTTAAACCTTTATCAAAATTTTGATTTTGATGGCAACTATTTTTTTATAATAAGGCAAGAATCAAATAGATTTTTATTTTTGGCTATGATGGGTCTCCATTGCTGCACATTGGCGTTCTGTAGTCAACGGTGAGCATAGGCTGCTCTTCATTGTGGTGCTCAGGCTTCTCGTGGCAATGGCTTCTCTTGTGGAGCATGGGCTCTAGGCGCCCGGGCTTCAGTAGTTGCAGACCTTGGGCTCTAGAGTGCTGGCTCAGTAGTTGTGGCGCAGGGGCTTAGTTGCTCAGTGACATGTGGAATCCTTCTGGACGAGGAATCGAACCAGTGTCCCTTGAATTGCAAGTCTTAACCACTGGACTACCAGAGAAGCCCTCAAGTAGGTTTTTAAAAATTTTGTCCAGCAAAATTGTACAATAGGTAGATGGCATACTTTGTTGTACTTCATTTTCTTACCATGATCATAAGGATAAATTTTTATAAAATATTTAAGGACTTAGTCTTTTTTTTTTTAAAGACTTAGTCTTAACTAAGGTATTCTTTAAAAAAAAAAATCCACTATACACAGTTTCAGTTATATACCAAAGAAGAGAAAATGGTTGAATTTCCATGTACTCCTCACCAAGCTTTAAGAATTACTGATATTTTGCCAATCTTGTTTTATCCTCCCTCCACTATGTCATTTCACTAACTTTTCTTAATCCTTTGATGTTCATCATCTCTCTCTTTGAAGCTCTTGTCCTGTTCTCCTTGTCAGTTGTCACTTGTTTATTGGTTGACCTAGATCACCTTTTTCTTGCCTTTAATTGGAGTAGTTCTTTATTATTTGCATTGACTTTAAGAAACACAGCATCTTTGTGCCAGATTTGTTTGCAGTTTTACCTTGTTATTGATTTACACTGTAATACTAGCTTGTGTTTCATTAGGTAGAGACAGACACTATATTGTACGTGGGATGGATGTTAAATAGAGACTTTTTTGGGAGCCATTTCAAGATAGATATCTTGATGTTGTGACAGTATACCCCTGTACAGTCTTGGAGATGGAGAAAATACAAACCACTCTCTGTACTAAGTTCTGTGCTGTGGATGTTCAGCTGGTTACGGAGATCAATGGAGACATGAATGAAACCTAGAGCGATCAAGGCTCCAGTGAAGAGTGGGACTTCAGTTCATTGACTGGGTTGGGTTTGGTTAGGTTTAGAAAGGTACTTTGGATAAAAAGAATTAAATAAACAGTATTTTCACAGGGTTGGGTAGGATAGTTTAGTTGCTCAGTTATGTCTGACTCTGTGACCCCTCGGACTGTAGCCTGCCAGGCTCCTCTGTCCATGGGATTTCTCAGGCAGTAATCCTCGAGTGGATTGCCATTTCCTCTTCCAGGGGATCTTCCTGATCCAGGGATCAAACTCCTGTCTCCTGGATTGTAGGCAGATTCTTGACCAATGAGTCACCAGGGAAGCCCGTTCTTGCGAAATAGGGCCTAGAAATTCGGATTGGCGTTTGATGTTGATGTGATAGAAACTGGGATCCAGTGAGGAATTTTAGCTGAGAAGTGATGATGAAATCTGCGTTTGGGAAATTTTGGCTGGGAGAGAGTAGAGGCAATGTTAGGTTGTGGAGTCTTGCAGTAGTAATTAAAAATTAGAATTGAGCAGAGTCAGTAGTAGAAAGGGGATAAATCTGAGAGATTATTTCAGAGAGAAAATTGGCAGCCCTTTTAGGGTTGCCTGGACTGGAAATAAAGTTGGAGCCTGGATTTGAGGAATGAAAGAGATAAGTACAAACTATGTTCAAGGCTTGTTGTGTTGGTGCCTGAGACAGAAATGGGGTTCGCTCTTCCCTTCTCATCATTTCAGCATTTCTCTGCTTCCTCCTTTCCTGTCTCCACACTTCTCAGTTTCTGCTTTTTCTCTGACTCTGTCCCTGCTGGAGGTCCTGGTTCTCATCATTACTTTCTGCTTTCTGCTAGGATCTTTATTCTCAACCTTCACTGCATCACTTTTTCTGCCTAAAAACAGAATGCCATCTTTCTATTCTAAAGAATCTTCCTCTATCCTCTAACCCCTGTGATTACTTTCCTGTTTCCTGGGGAATTTCTTGAGAGTTGTCTACTTTGTTTACCCCCCCTTAAAGCCCTGTGGATTGGCTTCTCTACTCTGTTGGAACTGTTCTTTTCAGTTACAAATGACACCTCCAGACTTATCCTACTAGATGTGCAGTGTTTTGACCACTGCTCCTTTAAACAGTCCTTTTTGGACTGCTTGTTCTCTTTTCTTCCTCTTTTCTGTCATTCTCTGCAGTCTTATCTGCTTTTATTAATTTACTTCTCTGCTGTGTGAAAACTCTTGATCTGACTTCTGAGCTTCAGACCAAGAAACAAATTTCCAGCTGAGTTTCTCTTCCACCTGTAGCATACTTGGCTACTTTTGACCATCTCTTTTTGCCAAACATGCTTTTCCTTCTGTCTTTTTAAAAAAATACTTATTTTTACTTATTTGTTTGCCCATGCCAGATCTTAGTCGTAACATGAGGCATATTTGATCTTCACTGCAGCATTCATGGTCTTTTAATTGCAGCCTGGGGGGGTCTTTTAGTTGCAGTATGCAAACTTGTTGCATGTGGGATCTAGTTCCCTGACCAGGGATCAAACCCAGGCTCCTTGCACTGGAATCAGGGAGACTTAGCCACTGGACTGCTAGGGAAATCCCCTCCTGTCTTAATGATGGCATCATCCTCCAGTTCTTTTCAAGGTTGGAAACCTTGGAATCACTTGTTTATATGATCAAAATGAACTTGAGTGCCTTCTCGATGCCAGGCATTGCTAGTATAAAAGGAAAGATACAGTCTGCTTTTAAGGAACTTTACCATCCAAGGAAGACTGGTGTAAACAATGACAGTACAGAATACCACACGGCCTGGTAGAAGTTACAGAGCAGGACTGTGGGAGTTTGGAAAAAGTCATGCCTGGAGTAATGTGGAAGAATTTCATAGAAGGTTATATATATTTAAGCAGAGGCATGCCAGTAAGTAAGGAGGAATAGCATATGAAAGTGGCAAGAAATTCTTTGAATAGGAATCTGAGAGGAGCAGGGTTGTCAGGAGATAGGTATAAATATAGGCTTTGTAATCCATGTTACAGGGTTGAATTTTTATGCTGTTTCCATTCTATTATGTAACCTTTATTACTGGTCTTCATATTGTTTTTCTTTCCAGTCTTTCTGGAGAGACAGAATTACCTTTGACCTTCAAAATGAGAAATACTAGGTGAGGTCTCTGATGGGGCTTCCCTGGTAGCTCAGATGGTAAAGAATCTGCCTGCAATATGGGAGACCTGGGTTCGATTCCTGGATTGGGAAGATCTCCTGGAGGAGGGCATGGCAGTCCACTCCAGTATTCTAGACTGGAACCCCATGGACAGAGGAGCCTGGTGAGCTACAGTCCATGGGGTCACAAAGTGTCAGGACTGAGCGACTATAAGCACACAAACAAAACACAGGTCTCTGATGAAAGCTTTACCTTCAATGCCTAACTCTTCTCCCCATTTGCCTAACAAATAAAGCCCAAATTCAGTGTCTTTGATAAGACCTCATCTTGACTTTCCCAAATCTCATCTGCTGAGATATCCTGGCTGGCCTGAGTTCAGCCAACCTGAACTATTAGTGGTGCCTTACTTCACCATCCCCTGGCTTATGCCTTTCTCTTCCTGGTCTAATTTCAGCATTTAGTATCTTAACAGTGTGTAGTGTGATGCTTTCTTTGTAGCAGACACTCAATGTACTTATGGAGTAGAAGAATGAGTGGTACTATTACAGAGATACAAGTTGGGAAGGGGAGTAAATTTTAGGTAGGAAGGTGATCAGATCAATGTACCAAATTTCAAAACTTCAGAGATTTTTTTCTGACTTCATTCCCTCATGCCTTCAGTTTCTAAGGGCTTTGAATTTGTGCTCCTTATATCTCAAGGTTTCATTTTCGTATTCTTATGGATAAGCTCTTAAGGATATTAAGTCATAATAGTTTCGTAGGACAGATGCTACTAGTAGAAGTCCCTCATCTCTTTGAGCCCATTCCTCATTTCTAAATGGGGCATATACTGTGCAGCCTTGCACATTTGAGAGGATGCAGCAAAATAATTTATCTGAAGCAGCTAGCACAGTGCTGTTTTTGAAGTAGGTGCTCAGTAAGTGATGCATGTTATTCTATGCCAAAAGCCAAATGCACATTTGAAAGAATTGTGAATTTTGAGAAACATATCTTTACAGTTTTGCTTTTTTCTGTTTATCCAAACTCTTCTTGCTTAATTGGTAAGATAAGGGCATTGGACTATTTGACAGTTTCAGTTTTTGTTTAATATCAGGAGAATTGGATCCATTTTTTGATTGGTAATCAGGAGAATTTAATTTGGGCCATAAATTCAGTATCTTTCCACACTCCAGCTGTGAAGTGGTATAACTTATTACATTGTTGCTCTTTGCTGGGTATTCTTTGTCCTGGATATAAATGTTTCATTTCCACCCCCTGGTTTGTAGGAGAGCCCACCTCTTTTCTGGTGGTAGACTTGATTTTCATTGAATGATCATTTCTGAAACTTTAAAATGATCTCAAATGAAGAAATTGCTAGGAATCTTTTTAGTTAGAAAAGTAACATAAATTCATAGTAAAAGTGAAAGATAGAATGTTAATAAAAAAGGATCTTTATTTCTGTCATCTTCACATGCTCCCTCTTTTTTTCTTTTTTTGGGTCAAACTGCCACTTGTGGGATCTTATTTCCCTAACCAGTCCTAACCGTTGAACTGCCAGGGAATTCCCAATGCTCCCTCATTTTCACTCTTAATATTTTATTAGAATTTTCTTTGTGTTTGTAGACCTTTTTTTTTTTTAATCTTTTGGACACACAAGTGGCCTCATATACATATTATTGATACTTTGTTTAATATATTAAGGACATGCATTCAAATGAACATGTAGGTAGATTTTTTATTTTATTTATTGAAATTAGTATAAGTGCACATGCAGTTAGTTGTAAGAAATAGTACAGAGATCTCATGTGTGTTTTGCTTGATTTTGCAGTGGCATGTTTTGTGAAAGCATCTAATACCACAACCAGATTATTGACATTGGTATAATCCACCAAACCTACTCAGATGACCCAGTTTTTGTTTTTCGTATAATTTTTTAAAGAAAATTCTTTATTTCTATAAGGACATATTCCAGATGTCCCTGGTTTTACTTCTTTTTGTTTGTGTGTACTCTGTTCTTTGCATTTTTGTCACCTGTATGGATTTGTATACTCAGTACCACAGTTAAGATGTTTAACAGTTTCAGTGCCACAAGGGTCTCTCCTGTGGCCCTTTTGTATCACATCCATCTTCTTCCTGGCAGTTCCTCCTCCATCTTTGGCCAACTACTAGCCTGTCCTTTGTTTCTAAAATTTTGTCATTTAAAAAGTGCCCGTCAATGGAATCATGCAGTATATATATATGTATTGGGTGTTTTCACTTAAAATTACCTGGAGAGTCATCCAAGTTACTGAGTATATCGATACTTTATTTCTTTTTGTTACTAAGTAGAAGGCAATGGCACCCCACTCCAGTACTCTTGCCTGGAAAATCCCATGGACGGAGGAGCCTGGTAGGCTGCAGTCCATGGGGTCTTGAAGAATCCGACGCGACTGAGCGACTTCCCTTTCACTTTTCCCTTTCATGCATTGGAGAAGGAAATGGCAACCCACTCCAGTGTTCTTGCCTGGAGAATCCCAGGGACAGTGGAGCCTGGTGGGCTGCCGTCTATGGGGTCCCACAGAGTCGGACACGACTGAAGCGACTTAGCAGCAGCAGCATTCTATTACACACACACACCAGTTTGTTTAACCGTTCACCTGTTGAAGGACATCTGGGTTTATTCTAGCTTTTGGCTATTAGAAGTAAAAGTGCTGTGACCATTCATATATAGCTTTTGTGTGAACATAAGTTTTCATTTTTCTGGGAATAATACCCAAGAGTACAATTGCTGAATCATATGTTACTGGCATGTTTGCTTTTATAAGAAACTGCCAAGCTGATTTCTAGAGTGACTATACTGTTTTACATTCTCACCAGTAGTGTATTAGTGATCCACTTTCTGTTCATCCTCACCATCATTGTGTTGTCACTATTTTTGTTTTAACCATTTTGATAGTTATGTAATAATATCTCATTATGGTTTTAATTTGCATTTCCCTGATAGCTAATGGTGTTGAGCATCTTTTTGTGTGCTTATTTGCCATTTGTATATCCTCTTTGGTGAAATATACTCATGTTTTTTGTCCATTTTCTAATTAATTTGTTTGATTTTAATTGTTGAGTTTTGAGAGTTCTTTATGTATTCTAGATGATCTGCATTCTTTATTATGCCTGTATACAAATCCTAATTTTTAACTATTACATCTTTTAGATGACTTATTAAAGAAACTATATAATCATACAAACTTGTGGTTTCCCCTTAACAAATTGGAACAGATTTTAGTGTTTGTTACTGTTATTAGGTAAAATTACTTTATTAAGTCCTCTAACATTCTTTTCACATGTCTAGTGAACTTACAGGAAATACCATAATACTGTGTTTAAGATTGCTGGGAGGATAAAATCCATTTTGGATGATGAACAATTATATTTACACATTAAATTAAAAATAATTATTGGTTATATGATATCCCCTCATATACCAAGAAGAATCTGAAGGTAATCTTTCTCTGTAAATTATGAGGGTATATTCCCCTTGTCATTTCTATAATTTCTCGTGACGCAGTAATTGGAGCTGTTGGGGATCCCTGATGACGTCGGCAGTGTGCATGGTGCAAGTTCTGTCTATACCCAGTAAAAATAATAGACATTAGTGCCATGCTAATTGTTACTGAAATTTTATGTCTAAAGGCATCTCTTTAATGTTGCAGATGGTTCAGTTGACAGTGTATTGACTCTATTTTTCTTATTAACATATGAAGAAAAAGCACTTCTGCCATGCCATAATCTATAAAGAATTGCAGAGCAGTAGTTGAGAGGTAACAAAGTGCTACATTTGAAATGCTTTTTTAATGTAGTAGAGCTTTGGGGCAGAAGTTTTACAGTGTCGATAATTATACCACTGTAATTAGTTAGTTGGTGGAGTAGATACTGGAGTTTTAAGTAAAGCCTTGATAGGTACCTTAATAATTTCATAGTAATGCCTGTGCAGTTGTTCCTAAGGATAAACTGGTGATGGTGGAATTATCAGGGCAATGGATTAATTTTCTTTGTGTCTCAGATGTGCCTACTTCTGTATGGTTTTCCAAAAGGATTGTATGATTTTACACAGTTCTCAATAGTGTATGAGTCTGACGTTTTCCTCCCTTTGATAACAAAACAACTTTGATAACATTTTTTTTTAAGTTTTTTACATAATTAAATAGATGCATACTGCTACTGAAAGATTGATTTAATTAATACAATTTTATTGTTGAAAGTGATTTGTTTATGTTTGTATTTCTTCTGTGGCCTTTGCTGTCTGTATCCTTCGCTGACTTATCTAGATTGTAGTGTTTTGTAGCTATTATCCTTTTATTTTATGGACATGACTATTTCTTCTCAATCTGTTTTTCATTTTGGTTAATAATTTTGTATAGTTGTAGAGCTGAAGTTTCATTTTTCATATAGCCAAATTGGTGTTTTGGAGTAATTTCTTCTACCGATTAGAAGCTTACTGAAGCAACTTAGCAGCAGCAGCAGCAGTGCTTCTATATATTCGATAAACAAACTTTACATGCTTGTAAAAATTTGAAGAAATCCTGTCTGCTACAGTCTTACTGATTTAATAGAGATTTTATTTTAATATCCAGCACTATACAGATAATTTTTATTGTGTCTTTAGTATTCTTTTTGGAAACAAATTCTTTTAGCTAATTCCCTTTGTATTAGGGAAGCAAATTACCCTCAAATTACCCACAAATTGAGTAGTCTAAAACAATAAACATTTCTGTCATACGAAGTTAGGAATAAGGGTGTGGCTTAGCTGGATGGTTCTGCCTTTCTCTCTTGAGATTACAAGCACGATGTCCTTCACTGCTGCAGTCATTGGAAGGCTATTGCAGGATCCTTGTCCAGGATGACGCACTCATATGGCTGTTGGGGAAAAAAAATAACATATGGCTGTTGACAGTAGGAGACCTCAGTTCCTTACCTTGTGGGCTTCTCCATAGGGCTGCTCACAGTGAGTAGCAGGCTTTCCCCAGAGTGAGTGGTTCAAAAGAGGAGACGCCTAACAAGGAGAGCCAAAGAGATATACAGTGTGGGAGGGGAGTACCTTGAGATGTGGATCACTGGGGGCCACAAGGGCAACTAGTTACCAGCCCACCCAGGAAGAAATAAACAGTTTTAATTAAAGCAGAAAGCATAAGTATACATAGTAGTGATACTTAAAACTTTTAAGCTGAGCTAATGGACCTTGGATTTTTGAATTAGGTGTATGATTGAAAAATATAATATAGAAAGATAACTAATGAAGTACCCTAAAGTACTCTTCTACCTTGCCTTCTTAATTAACACTTTCAGTTCCTATGGGCCTTCCTACCTTTTTGTATGACAAAGGTAGCAGATTATGCACACTTACTCTTTCTTTTTCACTTAATTTGTTGTCTAAATCTTTACATTTTTGAGCAATATTTTCTCATTCATTTATATACTTAGATAGTATTTTATTGTATGAATGTATGAACATTTTCATTCCACATGTTCTTTTGCTGAAAGGGAACAACTGTGCACATAAGTCATTGTGAATGTATGCAAATAAATCTGTAGGATAAATCTCCAGGACCGAATTCTGGATCAAAGTTAAATGTTTATGATTTTGAAAATATTGCCAAATTGCCCATTAAAAGAGTATATGTACTTATACTCTCAGCCAGCAGTATATGTATTTGCCTGTTTCAATGGGTATTCTTTATTTCATTTGTCATAGTATAAAATTTAGCATCCTAGCTTTTTTTTTTTTTTGCCACGCTGTGTGGCTTGCAGGATCTCAGTTCCCCAACCAGGAATCGAACCTGGGGCCACCTCAGTGAAAGCCTAGAATCTTAACCATTAGACTACCAGGGAACTCCCCATCCTAACCATTTTGAAGTGTACAGTTTGATAGCATTAAGTGTATTTACATTTTGTGCAGCCATTCTCCAGCACTCTTACGATCTTAGAAAACTCTCCCGTTAAACAGCTGTGCACTTTCCCTTCCTGCCAGCTCCTGTCGACTACCATTCTGCTTTCTGTTTCTGAATTTGACTGCTCTCGAAACCTCTTGTAAATGGAATTATACAGTGTTTATCTTTTTGTGATTACCTTATTTTGCTTAGTGTAATGTCCTCAAGAGTTTACCCATGTTGTAGGCTGTTAGAGTTTTCTTTTTAAAGATATTCTGCAGTATACCATGTTTTCTTTATCTATTTATCAGTTGATGGCCACCTTTTGGCTATTGTGAATAATGCTGATATGAACATAGGTGTACAGATATGTCTTCTAGATTCAGTGGTGTTCCCTTTTTTTTTTTTTGGTCACACTATGCAGCTTGTGGTCAGCTTAGTCCCCTGACCAGGAATTGAACCCACGCACTGAGCAATGAAAGCACATAGTCTTAACCAGTGGACTGCCAGGGAATTCCTTATGGGGATTTTTTAAAGCTTTTTTTTTTTTTTTTTTTTTTAATTTGGCTCCACTGAGTCTTAGTTGTGGCACTTGGGATCTAGTTCCCTGACCAAGGTTTAAGCCCTGGCCCCCTTCATTGGGAGCACAGAGTAGAGTCGTAGCCACTGGACAACCAGCAAAGTCCTCCTGTGGGGATTCTTACGATACTTCTTATACCCAAGGGAGAAGAAGGAATAATAAATGTTTATTTGATACCTAAATGACTTGTAATTTGGATAGTCTTTTTTTTTCCCCCCTCTTTCTCCCTCCCTCCCTCTCTTCCTTTTCTAAGGTATTTTTTGTTGTTTAAAGCATGGACCTGTAAAAATCAAACATCCTTTATGTTATGTATAATTTTTTTCAACATTTCAATTCTGAGTATATGTCTTACAAATTAAAAAAGCATAGTAACTGCGTTTTAAAAAATTAAGATAAAATTAACATATTGTAAAATTCACCTTTTTAAAGGATACAACTCAGTGTGGCTTTAGTGTATTTACAGAGTTGAGCAACCAAAACCACTGTCTAATTCCAGAACATTTTATCACCCAAAATGAAACCCATAGCCAGCAGTCACTCTTCATTTTCCCCTCTCCTAGTCCCTGTCAACCACTGATTTACTTTGTCTCTATGACAAAGTATTTTATCTGTTCTGGATATAAATTTCATGTAAGTGGAATTATACAACCTTTGGCCTTTTGTGTCTTTCATTTAGCATGTTTTCAGATTTATCCATGTTGTAGTCTTACTATAACTACTTAATTCTATTTTATTGCCAAATAATATTGCATTATATTGATAATCGTATTATGTTTACCCATTCATCATTTGATGGACATTTTGTTTGTTTTCACTGTTTTTGGCTGTTAGGCGTAATGCTGGGCTTCCCAGGTGGCACTAGTGATAAAGAACCCTCCTGCCAGTGCAGGTATTTGTAAGAGACACAGGTTCGATCCCTGGGTCAGGAAGATCCCCTAGAGGAAGGCACAGCAACCCACTCATGTTCTTGCTTGGAGAATTCCATGGACAGAGGAGCCTGGCAGGCTGCAGTCCATAGGGTCCCAGAGTCAGACACAACTGAAGCAACTTAGCATGCATGCAGGCACGATGCTGTTAGAAACACTTGTGTATAGGTTTTTTTAATGGATATATGTTTTCAGTTCTGTTGGGTATCTTCCTATGAGTGGTGTTGCTGGGTCACATGGTGACTTTAATATTTTGAGGAAATGACAGACTGCACCATTTTATCATCCTTTTAATGATGTATGAGAGTTGTAATTTCTTCATATCCTTGCCAACACTTGCTTTCTTTTTTTTTAAATTTTAGCCACCCTGGTGAGTGTTAACGAGTTATCTCGTTGTGATTTTGATTTACATTTCTCTGATGACTGATGTTGAGACTCCTTTTATGTGCTTTTTGGCCATTTGTATAGCTACTTTGGAGAGTCTGTGTTGTAAATTCTTTGTGTATTTTTTAAAAATAGGGATTTTTTTTTTAATTGTTGAGTTATAGTTCCTTGTATATTATGGATTAAGTTTCTTATCAGATAGGATTTGCAAATATTTTCTCCCATTCTATGGCTTTTTTCATTTTTTTTTGATGGTATCCTTGAAGCACAAAGGTCTTTATTTTCTTAATTTGGCCATGCTGAGTAGCCAACCACGGATTAAATCAGGGCCCTTGGCAGTGAAAGCATGGAATCCTAACTTCTGGACTGCCAGGGAAATCCCAAAGGTTTTTAATCTTTTTTTTTTTGGCTGTGCTAGGTCTTAGTTGTGGCACTCGGGATCTTTAATCTTTGTTACAGCATGTGGGATCTTGAGTTGTGGCATGTGAACTGTTCGTTGCTGCATGCAGGATCTAGTTCCTTGACTGGGGATCAAACCCAGGACCCCTGCAGTGGGAGACCATTGGACCAACCGGGAAGTCCATGCCACACACACACACACATATATATAAATATATAATTAAGTAACTTATTTATTTGGCTGTGTCTAGTCTTAGCTGTTGTACAGATCTTAGTTGCTGATGAATCTTTGTTCTATCATGCAGAATCTTTCACTGGAGTGTTTGGACTGCAGAGCACACAGGCTCAGTAGTTGTGGTGCGTAGTTAGTCCCCCGAGCAGGGATCGAACCCGTCTCCCCTGCTTTGGCAGTTGGATTCTGTACCCCTGGAACACCAGGGAAGCCCCCCCGGCTGCCTCCTCCTGCCCTCCGCCTTTTTTTTGTTTTTTTGTATTGGCTGCTTTGAGTCTTCACTGCAGCAAGCGGGTAACTTAAGAGTTGTGGTGCTTGGACTTCTCTTATTGTGGAGCACGGGCGCTAGAGCTTGCACGCTCAGTAGCTGTATCGCACAGGCTTCTTGAGTTCTGTTTAGTTGCCCTGTAGCATGTGGGATCTTAGTATCTTAGTTTCCTGAAAAGGGATCAAACCCTTGCCCCTTACATTGGAAGGCAGATTCTTAACTACTGGACCACCAGGGAAGTCCTTCCCTTCCTTCTTTAGTACAGTATATTACATTAATTGATGCTTTTGTATGTTGAAGCAGCCTTGTGTTCCTAGGATAAATTTCACTTGTTCATGATATTAATATTTTTTATTTGTTGCTATATTTGGATTGTTAGAGTTTTTGCATCTTTATGCATAAGGGATGCTAGTCTGTAGTTCTCTTTTAATGTCTTTCTGATTTTGGTATCAGGGTTCAGTTCAGTTCAGTCGCTCAGTCGTGTCCGACTCTTTGCGACCCCATGAATCACAGCACGCCAGGCCTCCCTGTCTATCACCAACTCCTGGAGTTCACCCAGACTCAACGTCCATCAAGTCAGTGATGCCATCCAGCCATCTCATCCTCTGTCGTCCCCTTTTCCTCCTGCCTCCAATCCCTCCCAGCATCAGAGTCTTTTCCATTGAGTCAACTCTTCGCATGAGGTGGTCAAAGTACTGGAGTTTCAGCTTTAGCATCATTCCTTCCAAAGAAATCCCAGGACTGATCTCTTTTAGGATGGACTGGTTGGATCTCCTTGCAGTCCAAGGGACTCTCAAGAGTCTTCTCCAACACCACAGTTCAAAAGCATCAATTCTTTGGCGCTCAGCCTTCTTCACAGTCCAACTCTCACATCCATACATGACCACAGGAAAAACCATAGCCTTGACTAGACGGACCTTTGTTGGCAAAGTAATGTCTCTGCTTTTGAATATGCTATCTAGGTTGATCATAACTTTCCTTCCAAGGAGTAAGCATCTTTTAATTTCATGGCTGCAGTCACCATCTGCAGTGATTTTGGAGCCCCCAAAATAAAGTCTGACACTGTTTCCCCATCTATTTCCCATGAAGTGATGGGACCAGATGCCATGATCTTCGTTTTCTGAATGTTGAGCTTTAAGCCAGCTTTTTCACTCTCCCCTTTCACTTTCATCAAGAGGCTTTTGAGTTCCTCTTCACTTTCTGCCGTAAGGGTGGTGTCGTCTGCATATCTGAGGTTATTGATATTTCTCCCGGCAATCTTGATTCCAGCTTGTGTTTCTTCTAGTCCAGCATTTCTCATGATGTACTCTGCATATAAGTTAAATAAGCAGGGTGACAATCTACAGCTTTGATGTACTCCTTTTCCTATTTGGAACCAGTCTGTTGTTCCATGTCCAGTTCTAACTGTTGCTTCCTGACCTGCATACAAATTTCTCAAGAGGCAGGTCAGGTGGTCTGGTATTCCCATCTCTTTCAGAATTTCCCACAGTTTATTGTGATCCACACAGTCAAAGGCTTTGATACTATTCTAATAGAATGAATTTCATTTTTTAACATGATTATTTTTAATAGTAAGAGTTACATTCTAAGTTTTCAGTTAGGCGTAATTTTACCAGGTACATTTTATTCTAACTTTGCATTTTGAAAATTGCTAACATTGAGACAATACATTCTTCATTCATGACTCAATACTTTTTTATGTGCCAGGAATGCCTAAGATGGGAATATGGTGGAAGCTGAGGCAGGCAACTGCTAGGCTGAGGGGAGTGTGATTTAGGATTCTAAGGATTGAAATAGCTGCTGCTTTGGGAGGATAAGAAGTTGAATATGGCGTGATTAGTTTGGGAAGATGGGGTAGGAAGGGATGATATTGAAGGGAGAAGTTAGGGTCCAGGTCTTTCCTTGAATTCTCCCATTTCTTTTGTTTGTTTGTTTACATGACTGAAGTGACATTTTATGTGCTTGTGGCTGTGTCGGCTCTCCTTTGCAGCTTGTGGGCTTCGCTCTAGTTGTGTTGTGCAGGTTTAGTTGCCTTGGAGCGTGTGGATCTGAGTTCCCTGACCAGAGTTTGAACTCATGTCCTCTGCATTGGAAGGCAGATTCTTAACTACTGGACCACCAGGGAAATCCCCTGTTGAAGTGATTTTTTTTTTTCTATGTGTATTTGACATCTGTATCTATTGTTAACCTGTTTCTCTTTCTTAAATTTTGATTACTGCTCACTAGGAAAAACCATAGATTAAATCCCATTAAAAGAAATCATAAGACTCTTACCTTATTAGAAAGGCAGTTTATGATTGTAGAAAAAATGTGGGAGGACGCAGACCCTTAGAGTTATTTGGCAAGCTGTGTCTTGGGCTTAAGTGCTCAGTTATGTCAACCAAATAAAACATAACTCTCAAAAAAACAGTTGTGGGCTTTGGAGTTGGACATGCCTCCATTTGAGACCAAGACTTGATTCTTTTGTTTTCCTTGGACAAGTGACTTTTCACCCTTAGTTTCTTAATCTATAAGCTGTTTTGAAAATTAACTCATAGAACATGGTGAGTATTTGCTGCTATTGTTAATTAACATAGTTAACATATATTGCCCTGTGGTAGGCAGCGAGGCTGTGTACTAAACACCTAACAAGTATTAGCTCATTTAAACCTCAGAACAAGCCCACATAAGTTGCTGGGCACAAATGTTACTTCAGGTTCACACATTAAGAAATGGAACCCTGGTGATGGTGTTGGTGTTTCAGCTAAAGCCATCTGGCTTCAGAGCATTTTCTCTGCTCTACTGCAAGGGTGCTGTTCATTAATAATGTATTTTTAGTGGACTCTTGTCTTGTTGGGAGTGGGAGATTAAAATGAGAGGTAGAAATTTGACAGTAAGTTTTTCTCAAATTTACATGTCAATTTGGCCTGAAAACATGAATAGAAAGATATGTCATTAACTAATCTGTCCTGTCCTGTACTTCAAAGTCAAATGTAACTTCTGTCCAGCATGAGGATTTATTTCTGTCTGAATTCTGAGTTATTTCTATGAATAAATAACTGAATAAATAACCACAGTGTAAGTGTAGCTATGTGGTAATAAAATGTTCTTTCAGTTTATCATAACTAGATGTGAATGTTCCACTTGAAAAATAGTTACCTTAGAAAGCTAGGACTTTTTTAAGAATTGAAATAAGATTTAAATTAGTTAAAATTTACCATTTAAACAGCTTTAAACTGTATAATTCAGTGGCATTTTTTATATTTACATTGTTATATTACCATTACTGCTAATTCCAGACCACTCTTACCACTCCAGAAGGAAAGCACTTAATCGTTAGAACAATTACCCCTCTTTTCTTCAGTCCTTGGCAACCACTGGTCTTTTTCTCTTTATGAATATGCCTATTTTAGACATTTTATGTAAATGGAATCAAAGTATGTGACCTTTTGTGTCTGGTTCCTTTGCTTTAACTGTCATGTTTCAAGGTTTATCCGTATTGTAACATGTGCCAACACTTTGTTCCTGTTTATGGCTGAATAATATTCCATGGTTTGAATATACCACATTTTGTTTATCGTTCGTCAGTTGATGGGCATTTGAATTATTTCCACTTTTCAGTTATGATGAATTATGCTGCTATTAATAGTTGTGTACAGGCTTTTGATTGACTACCAGTTTTTAAATCTCAGATGTATACCCACCAGTGGAATTTCTGGGTCATATGCTAATTTTGTTTAATCTTTTGTCCCCTTTTTTTTTTTTATTGAGGCATGATTGACATACAAAAAAGCTATACATACTTAGTATATTTATCTTAATTTGAAGATAAGTATGCATCTGTGAAACTCACCATATATGATGCCATATATAATACCATACAATTAATTTAACCATAAGATCTACTCAACAAATTGTAAGTATATAATACAGTATTATTTATTATATGCACTATACAGTACCTCTCTCAGTCTTGCGTAAGGGGAACTATGTACCCTTTGATTCGCATATCCCCGGTTCCCCCTCTTGCCAGTCCTGATAACCTTCCAATCCCTGATACACCCCTGAAAATCACCCTTCACCTTTAGCTCCTATGAATTTGACTGTGATGAATTCTGTATAAGTGGGATCATATAGAATTTGTTCTTCTGCATCTGGCTTATTTCCCTCCACATAGTGTCCTCCATGTTCATATAATAGCTAGTGGCAAAATGTCCTTCTTAAGAAAATTCATAATACTCTATTGTACATATATATCACATTTTCTTTATATGCTTATCTGTTGGACACAGTTGCTTCGGTGTCTTTGCTGTTGCAAATAAAATGCTACAGTGAGCATGGGTGTGCAGATATCTACTTGAGATCCTGATTTCAATTCTTTTGGGTATATATGGCAGAAGTGGGATTTCTGATCATATTTTAAATTTTTTGAGGAACTTTCACATAGATTTCCATGGTACCTATTTATATTCCCATGAACAATGTATGAGGGTTCCCTTTTCTTTGTGTATTCTCATCAACACTTGTGGAAGTAATTTATGTGTTCTGGATGCTGGGTGTTGATCAGATATTCGGTTTGCAAATATTTGCTACCATTGCATGAGTGTTACCATAGTGCCCTCTTCTGCACAGAGTGTGTTACCACTCTTAATAGTTGATAGTGCCCTCTTCTGCAAAGAGAACTTTAATCTTGATGATGTTCAGCTTAATCTTTTTTCCCTTTTGTTGCTTGTGCTTTTGGGGTCCTTACTATGACTCCATTGCCAAATCCTAGGTTGTAAAGATGTACTGCTGTGTTTTCTCTTAAAATTTTTATAGTTTTAGCTTCTACGTTTAGATCTTTGATACATTTGAATTAATTTTTGTGTATGGTGGGAGGTAAGGGTCTAACTTCATGTTTTAAATTAAAAAAAATTGAATGGCTTTATTATATAATTACCACACAAATATATCCATTTAAAATATATAATTAGTGATTTTTAGTATATCCATTGAGTTACACGTCCATCATCACAATCTAACTATAAGTTTTTTTGAAAAAAATTATTTATTTGGCTGTGTTGGGTCTTAGTTATGGCCTAGGAATCTTCATTGCGTCATGGAGATCATTTGTTGGATACACAGACTGTGTAGTTGTGTTGCTCAGGCTCAGTTGGGGCATGCAGCCTTAGTTGCTCCGAGGCATATGGGATCTTAGTTTCTTGATCAGGGATCAAACCTGCATTGCAGGGTGTATTCTTAACCACTGGACCACCAGAGAAGTTCCTGTAAGACTTTCTTTATTATTCTATTAGCAATCATTCTCAGCCTGAGGTAACCAGCAGTTTTATGTTCTTTCTTTATGGATTTTCCTATTCTGGACATTTCATGTAAGTAAAATCATATAATGTATGGTCTTTTATGATGAGTTCTTTAACTTAGTGTAATAATTTCAAGTTTATCCATGTCATAGCATGTATCACTACCTCAATTTTTTGTGTGTGGTTGAATAATATTCTGTTGCATAGATACATACCACATTTTGCTATCCATTCATCAGTTGATGGATCTTTGGTTTATTTCCACAGTTTGGCTATTGGAATGCTAATATGAAGGTTCAAGTAAAAGTTTTTGTGTGGACGCTTATGTTTTTTTTTTCTCTCTTGAGTATATTCTGAGCTTGAATTTACATTTAATGTTTTTCAAATTTTTTAAATTAAATGTCACAACTAAGAAAATTATTATTTATGAAAATTATAGCTGCTTCCTTGCATACTCCCAGTAGTCTCTCCCTACTTTTTATAAAAATTGATATAAATTAGCATAAAATTAATTATTTTAAAGTTCATCTGTCATTGGCATTTAGTATAGATATTCACAGCATTGTAGAACTACTACCTCTATCTAGTTCCCATAGCATTTTCATCAACTCAAATGAAATGAAAATCCCATGACCATTAAAGTCATTTCCTATACACCTCTCATCTTAGTTCCCAGCAGTCTGTCTTTATGTGTTCTGCTTATTCTGGATATTTTATATAAATGAAGTCACATATGTGTGACTTTTTTGTTTCTGGCTTCTTTTCCTTAGCATAATGTTTTCATAGTTTATCCATATTGCATGTACACCAGAACTTCATTCTTGTTTATGGCTGAAGAATCCTCTGCTGTATTTATATACCACATTTTTTTCATTCTCCATTGATGGACATTGGTTTCTTCCCACATTTTGGCTATTTTGATTAACGCTGTTATAAACATGTGTGTACTAGTCTCTTTGTGGACATAACTTTTCATTTATATTCACTATATACCTAGGAGTAGAATTTCTGGGCTATGTGGTAATTTTACATTTTAACTTCTTGAGGCACTGATACTTTTTCAGTGGTTGCACCATTTTTACATTTGCACCAGCACTGTCCTAGAGTTCTTATTTGTTGATATTCTTGCCTATCCAGTGCTTTATTTTCCTTTTCTTTTAAAGTTAGGGCCATCCTAATGAGTGTGAAGTGGTATCTTATGTAGTATTGATTTGCTTTTCCTCACTCACTAGTAATGTTAACCATCTTTTCATGTGCTTCTTGGCCATTTGAATACCTTCATCATAGAAATATCTGTTCACATTCTTTGCCCATTTTAATATTAGGTTTACCTTTTTGTTGTTGAGTTTTAAGAGTTCTATATAAAGAGAGGATATTAAGCTTTTACCATTTATGAATTGCAAATATTTTATCCCAGTTGGTAGGCTGTCTTCTCATATTCTTTAAAAAAATTTTTTTTATTTTTAACTGAAGGATATTTGCTTTACAATATTGTATTGCTTTCTGCCATACATCAACCTGAATCAGACACAGGTATACATAGGTCCCCTTCTTCTTGAACCCCCCTCTCACCTCGTCCCACCCCTCTAGGTTGTTACAGAACCCCGTTTTGAGTTCCCTGAGTCATACAGCAAATTCCCATTAGCTATCTGTTTTGCATAGGGTAGTGTATGTGTTTCCATGATAGTCTTTCCATTCATCCCACTCTCTCCTTTCTCCCTCCACCTCTGTGTCTGTAAGTCTGTTCTCTATGTCTGTGTCTCCATTCCTGCCTTGCAAATAAGTTCATCAGGACCATCATTATAGATTCCATGTATATGCATTAATATATGATACATATTTTTCTGACTTACTTCATTCTGTATAATAGGCTCTAGGTTCATCTACCTCATGAGAACTGACTCAGATGCATTTCATCTTTCAAATGGACATCTAGGTTCTTCCATGGCCTAGCTATTGTACATAGTGCTGCAGTGAACACTGAGGTACATGTGTCTTTTTCAGTTATATTCTTGATAATGTTATTTGATTGGCTAAAGTTTTAAGTTTGATGAAGTGTAATTTATCTTTTTTTGTTGTTGCTTATCCTTTTGATATCAAATCTAAGAATCCTTTGCCCAGTTGGAGGTCTTAAAGACAACCCTTTGATTTATATCAGTTCTTAAATAGGCTTCCTTGGTGGCTCAGTAGTAGAGAATCTGCTTGCCAGTGCAGGTAACATGAGTTTGATCTCTGGGTTGAGAAGATCCCCTGGAGAAGGAATTGGCAACCCATTCCAGAATTCTTGCCTAGAAAATCCCGTGAACATGGGAACCTTGCAGGCTACAGTCCATGGGGTTGCAAAGATCAGACATGATTTG
The DNA here is from genome assembly GCF_055505025.1 of Bos grunniens. NCBI lineage: Eukaryota > Metazoa > Chordata > Mammalia > Artiodactyla > Bovidae > Bos > Bos grunniens. Next base: position 38,679,551 of record NC_141171.1, read on the forward strand.
GCGTCTAAATAGCAGCAGATAGTCTATGATCCACTTTGAGTAATTTTTGTATATGGAATGAGGAAGGAGTCCAACTTTATTCTTTTGAATGTGGTGATCAGGTTGTTGCAGGACCATTGTTGCATACAGAAGAGACTGTTCCTTCTCCATTTAATGGTGTTGGAGCCACTGTCAAGTCTACTGAAGATGTTTGTGAGAGTTTATTTCTGGACTCTAAATATTATTCCTTTGATCTATATTTCTGCTCTTATGCTGGAATCATGCTGTTTTGATTGCTTTAGCTTTGTAGTAAGTTTTGAATTCAGGGTGGTTGAGTCCTCTTGTTTCTTTATCTTTTCCAATATTATTTCGGCTATTTTGTTTACTTGCAGTTCCATGTGAATTAGAGAATTGGCTTGTCCATTTCTCCAAAAATGTCCTTTGGAATTTTCATAGGGAGTGAATAGAATATATGGATTACTTTGGAAAGTATTGCCATAGTAACAAAATTAAAAATTCTGATCAGTGAACATTGATGTCTTTTCATTTATTTAAGGTCTTTAATTTCTTTTCAGCAGTCTTTTGTAGTTTTCAGTGTACACGTCTTTCACTGTTATTCTTTGGATGCTATTGTAAAGTGAAATTTTTTCCAGTTTCTTACTTTAATGTTCATTGCTCCTGTATAGAAACAAAGGTAATAGTTGAGGTAATATTATATCCTGCAACTTTGCTGAATTTATTCTAGTATTCTATGTGCCTGTATGTGTGTTTGTGTTGTGTGTGTGAATTATAAGGGATTTTCTGTGTATAGGATTATGTCATCTGCAAATAGAGGTAGTTTTACTTCTGCCTTTCTAATTTAGATGCCCTTTTTTTCTTTCCTTGCTTTATTATTCTGGCCAGAACTTACAGTACACAGTGTTAAAAGGAGTTGTGAAAATATTTTGGTCTTGTTCTGATCTTAAGGGAAAAGCTTTTAGTCTTTGATTTGCCGTGGAATATGATGTTAACTGTGGGTTTCTCATAAATATCCTGAATTAAGTTAAGGAAATTCCCTTCTATTCTTAGTTCATTTTTTTTTTTTAAATCATGAAAGGGTGTTGGATTTTGTTAGATGGTTTTTCTGTGTGTATATATAATGGTAACTGTGTGTTCTTTTCTTTGCTGTTTTTCTCTTCTGGCCACTCTTAGCAGCTTACAGGATCTTAGTTCCCTGATCAGGGATTGAACTTGGGACCTCAGCAGTGAAAGCGCTGAGTCCTGACCATTGGACTGCCAGGGAATTCTCTCCTTTGTTCTATTAACATGATGTGTTACATTGAATTGTTTTGGATGGTTACCCTTTTTTGTTGTTGTGGAAGTATTTATTATTTTGCAATAAATATGCAATTTGGTGTATGCAATTTGGTGGTGTAAATTACATCCATATTGCTATGTAACCATTTACTGTTAACTGGAGTGAAAACTTTGATTATCCCCAACATCTCTACCCTTTAAATAATAACTAATTGCTTTCTCTCTAGGCCCTGGTAACTTCAGTTCTGTAATTGATCCTGCTAGTCTTGGAGGGTCTCTTTGGGAGGCAGGGGTGTTGGGGGGGGGGTCATAAAAACTGGTGGCAGAAATATTGGGGAGTGCCCATCCACCTGAACTTATATTGAAGGCAGACATATTGCTTGGGCAGTTAGCATTATTGTGTTAATTTATACTGTACAACCAGGTGATTCAATTACATTTACACATGTATATACATTGTTTTTCATATTCTTTTCCATTATGGTTTATTACAGGATATTGAATATAGTTCCTTGTGCTGTACAATAGTACCTTGTTGTTTATCCATTCTCTATGTGATAGTTTGTGTCTGCTCATCCTAAATTCCCAGTCCATGCCCCCTCTTCCCCTGCAGCCACAAGTCTGTTTCTGTCTATGAGTCTGTTTCTCTTGCATAGATACGTTCATTTGTGTCATATTGTAGATTCCACATGTAGGTGATATCATATGGTATTTGCTGTTCTCTTTCCTGTCTATTTTACTTAGTATGATAATATCTAGGTCCATCCATATTGCTGTAAATGGCATTGTTTCTTTCTTTTTTACAGCTATGTATCCTGCACCTTTGTCCATTCTTCTATCAATGGACAGTTAGGTCACTTCCATGTGTTTGCTGTTGTAAATAGTGCTGCTATGAACATAGGGGTGCATATATGTTTTCTAATTGAAGTTTTCTCTGGATATATGCCCAGGAGTGCGAATGCTGGATCATATGGCAACTCTGTTTTTAGTTTTTTGAGAAATCTCCATACTGTTTAACATAGTGGCTGTACCAGTTTATTTTCATACCAGCAGTATACAAGGGTTTGCTTTTCTCCACACCCTTTCTAGCATTTGTTGTTTGTAGACTTTAATGTTGGCCATTCTGACTGGTGTGAGGTGGTACCTCATTGTAGTTTTGATTTGCATTTCTCTGATAATTAGCAATGTTGAGCATCTTTTCATGTGCCTGTTGACCATTTGTATGTGTTTGGAGAAATGACTATTTAGGTCTTCAGCCCATTTTTTGATTAGGTTGTTTTTTTTGTTGTTGTTGTTCTTGAGTTGTATGAACTGTTTGTATATTTTGGAAATTAAGTCCTTGTCAGTCACATCATTTGCAAATAATTTCTCCCAGTTTGTGGGTTATCTTTTTGTTTTGTTTATGGTTTTCTTTGCTATACAAAAGCTTGTAAGTTTGATTAGGCCCCTTTTGTTTGTTTTTGCTTTTATTTTTATTGCTTTGGAAGACTGACCTAAGAAAACATTGATATGATTTATGTCAGAGAAAATGTTTTGCTTTTGTTTTCTTCTAAGAGTTTTATGGTGTCATGTCTTATATTTAAGTCTTTAAGCTATTTTGAGTTTATTTTTGTGTATGGTGTGAGGATGTTTTCTGACTTCATTGATTTGCCTGGGGCTGTCCAACTTTTCCAATACCACTTGCTGGAAGAGACTCTTGTCTTTTCCCATTGTGTAGTCTTGTCTCTTTGTTAAAGATTGATCGTAGGTATGTGGGTCTACTTCTGGGCTCTCTATTCTGTTCCATTAATCAGGATGTCTGTTTTTGTTCTAATACCATGCTGTTGATTAGCTTTATGGAGAAGGAAATAGCAACCCACTCAAGTATTCTTGCCTGGGAAATTCCATGGACAGAGAAGCCTGGTGGGCTACAGCCCATGGGGTGACAAAAGAGTCAGACACGACTGAGTGATTTCAGTTTATAGTATTATCATCTGAAGTCTGGGAGGGTAACGCCTCTTGCTTTATTCTTTTTCCTCAGGATTGCTTTGGCATTTCTGGGTCTTTAATAGTTCCATATAAATTTTAAGATTATTCTGTTTCCTTGAAAAATGTCATGGGTAATTTGATGGGGACCACATCAAATCTGTAGATACCTTTGGTATGGCCATTTTAACAGTGTTCTTCCAATCTAGTAGAATGGGATATCTTTCCATTTCTTTGAATTATCTTCAGTTTTATTAATATTTTATAGTTTTCAGTTACCTCCTTGGTTAGGTTTATTCCTAAGAATATTTTTGGATTCAATTTAAAAGGATTTTTTTTTTAATTTTATTTTTAAACTTTACAATATTATATTGGTTTTGCCATATATCAACATGAATCTGCCACAGGTATACACGTGTTCCCCATCCTGAACCCTCCTCCCTCCTCCCTCCCCATACCATCCCTCTGGGTCGTCCCAGTGCACCAGCCCCAAGCATCCAGTATTGTGCATCCAACCTGGACTGGCGACTCGTTTCATATATGATACTATACATGTTTCAATGCCATTCTCCCAAATCATCCCACCCTCTCCCTCTCCCACAGAGTCCAAAAGACTGTTCTGTACATCAGTGTCTCTTTTGCTGTCTCGTATACAGGGTTATTGTTACCATCTTTCTAAATTCCATATATATGCGTTAGTATACTGTATTGGTGTTTTTCTTTCTGGCTTACTTCACTCTGTATAATAGGCTCCAGTTTCATCCACCTCATTAGAACGGATTCAAATGTATTCTTTTTAATGGCTGAGTAATACTCCATTGTGTATATGTAGCACAGCTTTCTTATCCATTCATCTGGTGGACATCTAGGTTGCTTCCATTATTTTTATTTATTTATTTTTTTTACATTCCCTTTCTGATATTTCATTGATAGTGTAAAGAAATGAAACTGACCTTTATGTGTTAATCTTATAGCCTGCTACCGTGCTGAATTCGTTTATTAGTTCTAGTAGTTTTTGTGTTGAATCTTTCATGTTTTCTGTAATAGTATAGTATTATGTCATCTATATATAATGACAATTTTACCTCTTCCCTTCTAGTTTGCAAACTTTTTACTTCTTTTCCTTGTCTGATTGCTGTGGCTGGGACTTCCAACACTGTTGAATACAAGTGTTGAGAGTGGACATCCTTGTTTTGTTCCAAATTTTCACAGGAAGGCTTTCAGTTTTTCTGTGTTGAATATTGTCTTGGCTGTGGGTTTGGCATAAATGACTTTTATTTTGTTGATAAATAAAATGACTTATTAGTTTATTTTATTATGTTGAGATATTAGGTTGGTGAAAAAGTAATTGCGGTTTTGAACCATGAATTTTAAATCATGAAAACAAGTGAAAGTGAAGTCGCTCAGTTGTGTCCGACTCTTTGTGACCCCATGGACTGTATAGCCTTACCTAACCTACCAGGCTCCTCTGTTCATGGAATTTTCCAGGCAAGAGTACTGGAGTGGGTTGCCATTTCCTTCTCCAGTCATAACTAGGCTCAAACACATCTTTATTAATCAAAATAAGAACCATTACAATCAACACATTTTTGCCAACAAGAAATAAGTTTTTTTTAAATTTTTGGTGTTTGGGAGTGATTTTTATTCATATTTGAAGATTTCCAAGGGAGAAATTTTGCCTTACAGTTTACAACTTTTCATTTTTCTTTTACATTTTTTTGTTGCAATTTTCAGTGTGAACTTACTGCTCCCCACTTTCTTAGCCCTTCTAAACAATTATTAGGTTTTGTTTTTTGAGCAATTTTAGGTTTACAGAAAAATTGAGTGGAAAAGACAAAGAATCCTCATGTACCTCATCATAAACTGTAAAATCCCACATAATGTACAATACAAAGAGTAAATTCTAGTATAAACCCTAATGTAACTATTTAATAATAATTCAGTATCGGCTCATCAATTGGCATAGGAAATGGCAGTCTACTCCAGTATTCTTGCCTGAAAATTCCATGGGCAGAGGAGCCTGGTGGGCTCCAGTCCATGGAACAAAGAGTTGAACAAGACTAAGCAACTGAGCACATAGACTCATCAGTTCTAATGTATGTGCTATATTAAGGTAAGATGTTAAGAGGAATACGTTTGTTTATTCCTGTAGCATAAAAATTTGTGCTTTGGGATTCAGAGAACTCTTGAAAGCATTTTCTGCTGCCTGATAGTTGTGGAAGCATTTTCCTTGCAAAAAGTTGTCGAGATACTTCAGGAAGTGGTAGTCGGTTGGCAAGAGGTCAGGTGAATATGGTGGATGAGACAAAACTTTGTAACCCAATTCATTCAACTTTGAAAGCGTTGATTATGTGATATGCGGTCAGGCGTTTTTGTGAAGAGTTGGGCCCATATTGTTGACCAATGCCCACTGCGTGCGTGTCAGTTTTCGGTGCATCTCGATTTGCTGAGCGTACTTCTCAGATGTAATGTTTCTCCGGGATTTAGAAAGCTGTAGTGGTTCAGACAGGCAGCAGACCACCAAGCAATGACCATGACCTTTTTTTGGTGGAAGTTTTTGGCTTTGGGAAGGTCTTTGGAGCCTCTTCTCGGTCCAGCCACAAAGCTGGTCGTCTCCAAGTTGCATATAAAATCTACTTTTTGTCATATGTCACAACCTGATTGAGAAATGAATGATTTGTTGTTGTTGTATACAATAAGAGAAGATGACATTTCAAAATGACGATTTTATTTTCATTCAGCTCATGAGGCACTTATTTATTGAGGTTTTTCACCTTTCCAGTTTGCTTCAGATACTAAATGACCATAGAATGGTCAACATTGAGTTCTTTGTCAACTTCTTGTATAGTTGTAAGAGGATCAGCTTCGATGATTCTTTCAGCTAGTCGTTGTCAGCTTCCAGTGGTCAGCCCCTGCTCTCCTCCTCTTGAGGGCTCTTGTCTCCTTTGCAAAACTTCTTGAACCACCAGTGCATTGTATGTTGTTAGCGCTTCCTGGGCCAGATGCATTGTTGATGCTGCGAGTTGTCTCAGCTGCTTTCCGGCCCATTTTAAACTTGAATAAGAAAATTGCTTGAATTTGCTTTATGTCTAACATCGTTTCCCTAGTCTAAAATAAATAGCAAGTAATAAGTCATTAGCAAAAAAAATAAGGCGAGAAATGCACATTAAAGTGATATATAACACAACCACATTTATTTGAGTGTATTCCAATATCAAACAGCTAAGTTCAGCAATACAAAACTGCAGTTACTTTTGCACCAACCTAATATGCCCTCTATTCCCACTTTGGTAAGAGTTTTTATCATGAATGAAAGTTGAGTTTTGTCAGATGCTTTCTTTGCATCTGCTGAAATGATGTTGAAATGGTTTTTGTTTTTTCTTTAGTTGATGTGAAGTGTAACAGTTACTGATTGGTATATGTTGAACCATGCTTGTGACCCTGAGATGAATCCACCTTCATCATGGTGTATGGTCTTTTTTTTTTTTGTAGCCTTTTATTTTTTTCTTTTAGTTTTAAAATATATATTATTTTATTGAAGTATAATTGACTTACAGTGTTTCAGGTGCACAGCAGGGTGATTCAGTTATACACATATATTATTTTTGAAATTATTTTCTATTATAGGTTATTACAAGATACTGACTACAATTCCCTGTGCTATACAATACTTTGTTGCTTGTTGCATATCTGTTTTTTTAAATTAGAAATCTAGCATTCTATTCATACTAAGTCAAACAAGTGGAATCAAAATGTCAAACTTTTTAGGCAAAAATTAAGTTTTCTAAAATTTATATATTATACATATTATTTATGTATATTATACAAAAGCTTTGCTACTGCGCCGATACAGGCTTGAGAAAGAATATCAAAAAAAGAAAGAGGTGGAGAAATTGGAAAATATAAACTAAATGAAATGGAAACACTGAATATGAAATAGAGTGAAACAAACTAGATAAAAGTAATAAAAGATCATCATATAGTCCAGTTTTTTTTATAATAATTTATTTTGCTTTAATGGTTTCTATTACCTTATAAATGGCAAAAGTGTCAACAGTATTAGAACAGGTAAAAGAAATGAGCTAAGCTGCTGTAAAGGATCATGAAGACTATTTAAAGACCCACACATCAGAAAATCTGACGTCACATCAGTCCCCATCACTGAAATAATTTAAGCTGTGACGACGAAATGTAATGCCATGAACTACTTACACAAATGAGTCCTACTTTATAGTAACCCTTTGTGTGTGCTAAGTCCCTTCAGCCATGTCCGACTCTGTGCAACCCCAAGGACTGTAGCCTGTCACCCTCCTCTGTCCATGGAATTCACCTTACTTGTACATTAACTGGATGATAACCCACCAATCTTACACTTCCGAGTAAAAGTGGTTAATAGGTTAGAGCTTCCCTGGTGGCTCAGAAGGTAAAGAATCCGTCCGCAATATAGGAGACTCAGGTTCAGTCTGTGGGCTGGGAAGATCCCTGGAAAAGGAAATGGCAACCCACAGTCCAGTTATTTTTAAACATGACTGCCCGTTAGAAGCATATCTGGACCTCTGGAGAGAATAAAGCAATACCTGGGCATTTGTATTTTTCAAAAATTGGAAGGTAATTCTGATAACGCATCTGGATTTTAAAAAGTGATTACAGGTTTTTCTATTAAATGGTAGTTTTGGTGATAGAGAATTCTATAATTTTTCTGTTGACCAATCATGATACACTGTGTGGGGTCTGTAGTTCAGTTAGTAAAGAATCTCTGCAATGTAGGAGACCTGGATTCAACCCCTGGGTCAGGAAGATCCCCTGGAGAAGGAAATGGCAACCCACTCCAGTATTCTTGCCTGGAAAATCCTCTGGCCAGAGGAACCTGGTGGGCTCCAGTCCATGGGGTCGCAAGAGTCATACACAACACACACCAAACCAATCATGATACAATAGTATTGAGTAATAGTTACATAATCACAATAGTAAAAGATGTTCATCAGTTTTCTCAATCAATAGCCAGGCAAAAATAAAAGATAATTACAGTTGTAAGCCATAATGGGAACATTAACTTAACAATATAAAATAATTACATACAACTTGAGGGCAGGGGCGGGGGGCGGGTGCGGGGGGGGGGGCCGGAGTCAAGCAGATGTGGTAAGTGGAAGTAAGTACATGCACATGTTTTCATCTGCTCAGCCAGTCTGTGTCTTTTGATTGGTGCATTTAATCCATTTACATTTAAGTTAATTATTGATGTGTATGATCTGTTACTGTTTTCTTAATTGTTTTGGGTTTACTTTCTGTAGGTCTTTTCCTTCTCTTGTGTTTCATGCCTAGAGAAGCTCTTTGAGTATTTGTTGTAAAGCTGGTTTGGTGGTGCTGAATTCTCTTAATTTTTGATTGTCTGAAAAGCTTTTGATTTTTCCCATTGAATCTGAATAAAAGTCTTGCTGGATAGAGTATTCTTGGTTTTATCTTTGTCTTTAATTTTTGTCAGTTTGAGTACTATGTGTCTCAGTGTGTTCCTCCTTGGGTTTATCCTTCCTGGGACTCTGTGCTTCCTGGACTTGGTTCACTGTTTCCTTTCCCATGTTAAGAAAGTTTTCAGCTCTTATCTCTTCAAATATTTTCTCAGGTCCTTTCTGTCTCTTTTCTCCTCCTGGGACCCCTATAATGCAAATGTTCATGCATGTAATGTTGTCCCAGAGGTTTCTTAGGTTGTCTTCATTTCTCTTCATTGTGTTTTCTATATTCTGTTCTTTGGCAGTTATTTCCACCATTCTGTCCTCCAGATCATTTATCGATTCTTCTGTCTCAGTTATTCTGCCATGGATTCCTTCTAGTGTATTATTCATCTCTGTTTGTTTGTTCTTTAGTTCTTCTAGGTCTTTAATAAGCATTTCTTCTCCATTGTTTTCCCAACATCCTGGATCATCTTCACTATCTTTATTCTGAATTCTTTTTCTGGAAGGTTGCCTATCTCCATTTAGTTGTTTTTCTGGAGTTTTATCTTGTCCCTTCATCTGGGACATAACTTTCTGTTTTTCATCGTGATTAGTTTTCTGTAGTCTAATTTTCTGTAACAAAAATAAAAATATTTTTTTTTTTCTGTGGGACTGTGCTTCTTCTTGCTTCTTCTGTCTGCCCTCTGATGGATAGGCTAAGAGACTTGTGTAAGCTTCCTGATGGGAGGGATGGGTGATGGGAAAAACTGGTGCGCAGAACCTCACTCAGTAAAGCTTTAACATTATCTGCTAATGGATGGATTGCTGATGGGTAGTTGTTTGGCCTGAGGCAACTCAGCCCTGGGCTCTATCAGATCAGATCAGATCAGTCGCTCAGTCCTGTCCGACTCTGCGACCCCGTGAATCGCAGCACGCCAGGCCTCCCTGTCCATCACCAACTCCCGGAGTTCACTCAGACTCACATCCATCAAGTCAGTGATGCCATCCAGCCATCTCATCCTCTGTCGTCCCCTTCTCCTCCTGCCCCCAATCCCTCCCAGCATCAGAATCTCTTCCAGTGAGTCAACTCTTCGCATGAGGTGGCCAAAGTACTGGAGTTTCAGCTTTAGCATCATTCCTTCCAAAGAAATCCCAGGGCTGATCTCCTTCAGAATGAACTGGTTGGATCTCCTTGCAGTCCAAGGGACTCTCAAGAGTCTTCTCCAACACCACAGTTCAAAAGCATCAATTGTTTGGCGCTCAGCCTTCTTCACAGTCCAACTCTCACATCCATACATGACCACAGGAAAAACCATAGCCTTGACTAGACAAACCTTTGTTGGCAAAGTAATGTCTCTGCTTTTGAATGCTGTCTAGGTTGATCATAACTTTCCTTCCAAGGAGTAAGCGTCTTTTAATTTCATGGCTGCAGTCACCATCTGCAGTGATTTTGGAGCCCAGAAAAATAAAGTCTGACACTGTTTCCCCATCTATTTCCCATGAAGTGATGGGACCAGATGCCATGATCTTCGTTTTCTGAATGTTGAGCTTTAAGCCAACTTTTTCACTCTCCTCTTTCACTTTCATCAAGAGGCTCTTTAAGTTCTTCTTCCCTTTCTGCCATAAGGGTGGTGTCATCTGCTTATCTGAGGTTATTGATATTTCTCCCGGCAATCTTGATTCCAGCCTGTGTTTCTTCCAGTCCAGCGTTTCTCATGATGTACTCTGCATATAAGTTAAATAAACAGGGTGACAATCTACAGCCTTGATGTACTCCTTTTCCTATTTGGAACCAGTCTGTTGTTCCATGTCCAGTTCTAACTGTTGCTTCCTGACCTGCATACAAATCTCTCAAGAGGCAGGTCAGGTAGTTTGGTATTCCCATCTCTTTCAGAATTTTCCACAGTTTATTGTGATCCACACAGTCAAAGGCTTTGGCATAGTCAATAAAGCAGAAATAGATGTTTTTCCGGAACTCTCTTGCTTTTTCCATGATCCAGCGGATGTTAGCAATTTGATCTCTGGTTCCTCTGCCTTTTCTAAAACCAGCTTGAACATCAGGAAGTTCACGGTTCACATATTGCTGAAGCCTGGCTTGGAGAATTTGAGCATTACTTTACTAGCGTGTGAGATGAGTGCAATTGTGCGGTAGAATTAACTGGTGAACTCCAAGAGGGTTTACACCAAGGGGGACCTTCCTGGCCTAATGCTGCCAGTGTCTCCGTCCTGTGGTGAGCCCCCGCTGACCCGCACTTCACAGGAGATGCTCCAGCACTAGCAGGTATTTTTGGTTCAGTCTCCTGTGGGGTCACTGCTCCTTTCCTCTGGATCTTGGTGTGCAGAAGACCTTGTTGGTGTGCTCCAAGACTGGAGTCTCTGTTTCCCCCAGTCCTGTGGAAGTCCTATAATCAAATCCCGCTGTCCTTCAAAGCCAGATTCCATGGGGGTTCCCAGTCCTTTTGTCAGATCTCCAGGTTGGGAAGTCTGATGTGAGGTTCAGAACCTTCACAGCAGTTGGATAACTTTGCTATTACTGTTCTCCTATTTGTTTGTCCCCCATCCGGTGGGTATGGGATTTGATTTTATCGTGATTGTGCCCCACCTACAATCTCACTGTGGCATCATCTTTGTCTTTGGACAAGGGGTATCTTTTTTTGGTGGTTCCAGCATCCTCCTGTGGAGGAGGAGCTAGTTGCAATTTTGCAATTTTGGTGTTTTCACAGGAGGAGATGAGCGCATGTCTTTCTACTCCGCCGTCTTGAATCGGAAGTCCATGGTGTATGATCATTTCAAGGTGTTGTTAGATTCAATTTGCTAGTATTTTACTGAGAATTGTGCATTAATATTCATCAAAGGTATTGGCCTGTGGATTTCTTTTTTGGTAGTGTCTTTGTCTAGTTTTAATATTAGGGTTATGGTGGCCTCATAGAATGTCTGGGAGTTTTCCCTCTTAAGTCTTTTGGAAGAGGTTTGAGAAGAATTGTTATAAGTTCTTTGTATGTTTGGTAGAATTGAACTGTGAAAGCCATCTGATTCTGTGCTGTTTGTAGAGAGGTTTTCAGATTGTTTTAAAAATTACTGATTCTATTTCACTTCTAGTGATTGGTCTGTTTAAATTATGTATATCTTCTCGATTCGGTTTTGTGGGTTGTAAGTTTCTAGAAACTTAGAGGTTGTTGAATTTTTTTCACGTACAATTGTTCATAGTGTTGTCTTATGACCTTTTGCATTTCTTCAGTATCAATTGTTATTTTTCTTTTTTCATTTCTTATTTCATTTGGGTCCTTTCTCGGTGAGCCTGGCTAGAGGTTTGTCAATTTTGTTTACCCTTTCAAAGAACTAGCTATTGGCTTCATTGATTTTTTTTTCCCCCTATTGTTTTGAAAATCTCTTTCATTTCCTACCTGATCTTTATTATCTCTTTCTTTCTATTGACTTTTAGGTTTTGTTTGTTGGTTCTTTTTTCTGATTCTTTTAGACGGTAGCTTACGTTGTTTATTTGATATTTTTCTTGTTTTTTGAGGAAGGCCTGTATTACTGTGAACTTCTCTCTTAAGAACTGCTTTTCCTACATACCATAGATGTTGTGTTGCTTTGTTTTCATTTTCATTTATCTCAAAGTATTTTTTAAAATTTTCTCTTTGATTTCATTGTTGACCCATTAGTTTTGTAGGAACATGTTGGTTAGTCTCCGTGTAATCTTTTTTTTCCCCTCTTTTTCTGTGATTGGTTTGTACTTTTTATGCCGTTGTGGTCAGAAAAGATGCTTGAAATAATTTCTGTATTCTTAAATTTGTTGAGGCTTGTTTTGTGCTGTAGAGAATGTTCAATATGTACTTGAAAAGAACGTGTATTCTGGTGGGGTTTTTTTTTTTTGGATGTAATTTCCTGAAAATATCAAGTAAGTTTTAACTGTTCTATTGTATCATTTAGGATCTCTTGCCTTATTGATTTTCTGTCCAGAAGATCCATCTGTTGATCTAAATGGGACATTAAAGTATCCTAATATTATATTCCCATCAGTTTCTCTCTGTCTGTTACTATTTGTTTAATGTGTTTGGGTGTTCCTGTATTGGCCGCATGCTGATGGGTGTAATACCCCTTCCTTGTGTTGATCCTTCTATCATTTTCTTTGTGGCCTTTGTTTTATCTGATATGAATATTGACAGCCTTGCTTTGTTGTCATGCATTCCATTTTTTTCCATCCCCTCTCTTTCAGTCTGTGTGTTTTCTTTGCCCTAAAGTGGGTCTCTCTCTCTCTCTCCTCTTTCTGGCTGCACTAGTGGCTTGTGGGACCTTAGTTTCCTGACCAGGGATCAAACTTGTGCCCATGGCAGAGTCCCAGCCACTGGACTGCTTTTCCCTACTCCATATCTTTTGATTGAAGCATTTAGTTCATTGACATTTAAAGTAATTATTGATAGATATGTTTTTATGGCCATCTTAATCCTTGTTTTACTTTTGAGTTCGTATTTCTTTTTTGTTCTTTCCTTTTTCCTTTTGTGGTTTGATGATTTTCTTTTGTGTTATGCTTGTGTTCTCTTTTTGTTTTTACTTTCATCCACATTTTCTGATTTTGATGTCCTCTTTTCCATCTTTGTGTTTATTCTTTTGCTGTTCTTTTTTGTTGTTGTTGTTCATATTGATTGTAACTTTCAGAAAATTTTATTTTTTCTTTTAATTTGTATACTGGCTTATTTAAATAATTTACTTGAGAATTGTGATTTTCTCTCTATTATAGCTGCTTGATTTTTTTTCCTTTTTTATTTAGAGAAGACTTCAGTATTTCTTTTAGAATAGGTTTAGTATTGTATTCTTTCAGTTTTTGCTTGTGTGAGAAATTCTTTCTCTCTCCTTATATTCTAAATGATAATCTTGTTGGGTAGAGTATTCTAGGTTGCAAATTTCTCCCTATCAGTACCTTGATTGTATCTTGCCACTTCTGGCCTCTGCAGCATTTCTGTAGAGAATCAGCTGATAGCCTTACAGGGTTTCTCTTGTAGTTAACTTTTGTTTTCCTCTTGCTGCCTTGGAGAAGAATCCATACTCTCTTTAACTTTTGTTATTTTAATTATAATATGTCTTGGTATAGGTCTGTTTTGGATTCAACTTGTTTGGGACCCGTTAATGCTTCCTTACCTGGATTATCTGTTTCATTCGTGAGGTTTGGGAAATGTTTAGCTATAATTTCTTCAAATACATATTTGATTTGTTTCTTCTCTTTCTGGAATCCCTATTATGTGTAGATTGGCACACTATATTTTATATATATATATATATATATATTGCATAGGTTTCTTGTATTGCTTTCAGTTTTCTTTTTTCCATTTGGCTTTCTGCCTGATAGTCTGATTGGATAATTTCCATTATTCTGTCTTCCAGATCACATGTTCATTCTTCTGCATTATTTAACCTGCTATTTATTGCCTGTAGCTTGGGTTTTGTCTCAGCAAATGAGTTTCCTAATTTTTCTTGGCTTCCCTTTCTAGTTTCTAGTTTCTTTTTACAGTAGTCCACATTTCTATTGATAGCCTTTCTTAATTCCTTGATTACTTTCATTGCTTCCTTTTTGAACTTGGTGTCTGTTAAACTGAAGAGATTTGTTTCATGGTTTGTTCTTTCAGGGAATTCTCTTGATCTTATAATTGGTAGTGGTAACTTTGCTTTTCTATTTTACTTATATTTCTTACTCTATGAGTTTATGAAAAACAGTTTTTTGCTGTGGTCTTCGAGGGGTCTTTTTATGTGGGAGCATCCCTTGTAGTCTCCAAGTTTTAACATTTTTGGTGTGAGGGCTGTTTTTAGTATGGATGCCTGCTACCTCTTTCCTCAGTGTGTGCTGACTTTTATCCCCTTGATAAAGGGGTGTACCTTGTGTTGTGACCAGAGCCTGCACTGGAAGTTGAGCGTGGCCACCTCTTTGCTCTGTGGTTGTCATAGCCCTGTTATGGGCAGAGTCTGCTCCTTAGTTGTAGGAGCGAAAGTGAAAGTCACTCGGTCGTGTCCGACTCTTTGTGACCACCTGGACTTTACAGTCCATGGAATTCTCCAGGCCAGAATACTGGAGTGGGTAGCCTTTCCTTTCTCCAGGGTATCTTCCCAACCCAGGGATCAAATCCAGGTCTCCCGCATTGCAGTCAGATTCTTTACCATCTGAGCCACAGGAAGCCCAGGAATACTGGAGTGGGTACCCTATCCCTTCTCCAGCAAATCTTCCCAACCCAGGAATTGACTGGGGTCTCCTGCGTTGCAGGCGGATTCTTTACCAACTGAGCTATCAGGGAAGCCCATAGTTGTAGGAGTAGAAGCCCTCAGTTTCTGAGCTGTGCTGTGAGGTAGATGGGATTGGAGCATTCCCATTGGTAGAGGAGCCACTGAGTATTCCTCTGCTGGAGCTGTCCACTGGGGAGTGTGCTTTGTGGTGTCACCTAAAACCTATTGTGTAAGCTCACAAAGTACACTGTTGCTGGCATTGTCCTCATCCCTGATTCAACTGTGGGAATGCTGATTGTAGGCCCTGGTGTCCCTCAGGCACTGCATTTACAAAACTACCGGTGTGTATCTACCAGCTCAGATCCAGTGAAGTCTGGTACCAGGACCAGAGTAATTGCAGTGTGGGAACTATGGAAGCAGCTCAGACCCTGGCCCAGCCTCCATGTGCCTACTCCCACACAGCCCACATCTGCTAAGGCCAGACCTGTCCTAGCCTTGGGGGCACCCATTGTCTACTTGGGTGTCCCACAGGTACTGAGTATAAAAAGCTGGCAGCCTCGCCCCTTTTCTTGATTAATCTTTTGCTTGATTGTTGCAGGCCTTTTTAGTTGTTCAAGATGGTTGTGTAGTTGTTTGTGGTAGTTTTTCTTTCTCCTGTTGAGTTGTTATTTTTGTGGAGGGACTGGCCTTTAACGTTGCCATTCGAGACATATTTGACCGTTACAGCCTTTGTGCAGTTTTTTGGGAGTTTATTTTTTGTATTCATTGTTGGGCCTCGTTTTTCTCTTTTTGGCAACACCTTACGACATGTGGGATCCTAGTTCCCTGACCAGGGATCGAACCTGTACCCCCTGCAGTGGAAGAGGGGAGTCTTAACCACTGGACCACTGGAGAAGGTCCCCAGACCTTGCTTTTATTAGGGAAAATCAAGTAAGAATGGAATCTGGTGAAGAAGTTAAACTGATAGATAGTAGTTTAGGTTCTGCATGTAATTTGTAATTAATATGAAAGAGTTTTATCATGTGGTATGTAGAGTTGACTTGTTAGTAGTTTTTTACTACAGATAAATCTGTCTACCACCTGTCTTTGTAACAGCCCACCAGCCAAGAATAGTTTTTTTGTTTTTGAATGGGATCAAATCAAATCAAAAAGAAAATATTATGTACCATGTTAAAATGATACAAAATTAAAATTTCAGTAACCAAAAAGTTCTGCTGAAACTTGGGTTTTTTATGTGTTGTCTGTGGCTACTTTTGTACTATAATGGAAGAATTGAGTAGTTGGGAAAAAGACTGTATGAAATATTTACTATTTGGACGTTAACAGAAAAAGTTACCACTCTCCTGTGTAAGTTATCCTGAGAACTATTTTAAATGGTCTTGTAAGGACCATACTTGTTTACAAATTCTGGTGTGTTATGTCAAAATATTGTTCATAAACACATCTCATATTTTAAGTTTTAATGAATTAAAACTAATTCATTAGTTAAATTAACTACGGATACAACTTTGCTGGTTAATGGGAAAGATGTTTATAGGTAGTCTGATACTCATATTGTTACTTGGTTAGCATTTCTTCTTACTCTCTTAATACTCTTCCTTGGTTTTCAGAAAGGTGGATAAAAAGTTCTGTGTTCCCATAATACTGTTACAGCATTTTTCATATATGTTTTGATTATTGTTCTGTCCTGTATCCCCCCAGTAAACTTACAACTTCAAGCTTGGGATTGTGTTGTCTTTATTTTGTATCTTTGAGCCCTGCTACAGTTTCTCATAAGTAGGTAAGCAACAAATATTTTTAGGAGGAAAGAATGAATATTCTGTTAGAGAAATATCTAAGTCATTTCTCATTCTTGATCCTCAGAGAGGAAAGAGATTAAATCTAGATGTATATTTTAGAGATGTGAATTAAAATAAGTAGGGTCTTGTCAGAGACTGAATCAGTTGTAGGAAATTGTTATACATTCAAATACTACTGGCCAAAACTGTTACTATCTTTTAACTCACCAAAGTATAGATTGTACGTATTTATTACTTCATTGATTTTGTTTTGGGGCTGTGTCATCAACTATGTGATCACAAAAAACGAGGGTTAATTTTCTGTGGTCAGTAGAAAGATAATTTGAATTGCATTTACGTTATTGGAAATAGTATTTAAAGTCTTATTCAGAGGTTATTCTTGGAAGGGCAAATAGTGTTAAAGCTTTGTCTATGATACATAGTAGTATTTAAACCACATGGAAAAGGATATTTTGTATGTCACTTAAAATAATAATACACAAGGTAAAATTCTAAAAATATCTCTAGAATGGCAAGTGATACATCCTGTCTGCATTTTACAGTAAAGCTTATTTGTGATGTGAACATTCAAATTAGAAAATTCTACTTTTTCTTCATTTTAGTTTCTTCAAACAGTGTTTCAAAATTGAAGTGTTAAAAACTAAATTGTTCTTTTAAATTTTATGATTGCAAATTCTGAATACTGTCTACATTTTATTTGATATGTTTAAAATAGGTTTTATCATTACTTTTCCTGATTAGTACAGTATAAATCTAAAAGGATTGTGTTGAAAGAGTTTATACTAACTTAGAAAAATTAAAAAAAAAATTTGGTTTTCAAAAATCTGCCTCTGGTGATATGCTCAGGTTTTTCTTTTAACTCTAGATCTTGGTTCAGAGTCCAAGCCCAGACTTTTTGCAGAGAGCAAGATGGTAGGTACCCAAACTTTGGGAATCAGTCAGAATTGAACTGAACAATTAATGATGTCCCATTGGAAATTTTCTGTTTTGGGTTTCTCAGTAGTAAAATGGAGGTTAATACCCCACCTGTTAGCATTTTTTATGATTCCATTATATTACATGTAAAAGGTCTTGGCACATGGTTGAAGGTTTTCAGAAATGTTTTTTCCTCTAAACCAAAGATTCACGTTGGTCCCAATTTCTAAAGGGTCAAAGTTTTTCTTTAAAGAGTCAAATACTGATCCACAAACATTGGGTTTTCAAGCTATGTGGGTCACCGATTAGCTCAGCATATTTACTTAACTTCAGTAGATTTAAGACCTGTGGGCTCTTCATCATTTGAGTTGGTGTTTGATCCTATTTGTTCACCAGAAACTTCAGATACATCATTTTCATAAATGCAACAGGTTTAGCATTGAGAATCTACATGGATAAACTGTGAAACTTGTTTTCTGGTTCCTTCCAGTTTGTATCAGGGTCCTCTTAGCACATGCTGTAGCTTTCTTTTCTCAACAGATCTTTGTATTTTTATTTCTGATTCTGTGTGGGAATCATACCATACACTACTGAAGGGGACTAGTTAAATTTCTGGAATATTCCAAGTAGACTACTGGCAGCCAAAGGAGAAAATGCCCATTGGCTGTGGTTTTTAAATGAGTGTGACACTTTAGCAGGTACTTTGCACCTCTGTGCATGCAGCTGTTGTTTTCCCACTTACATGTAAGTAGGACTTAAAGCTGCTTTATGTTGCAGGGAGTAAAATGAAAGATACAAACTTTTACAATATCTCATTAAGTTATTTTTTTATTTTTCATTTATTCATTCATTATTCAACAAATATTGAGCATTAACAATGTGCCAGACACTGTTTTAAGTACTGGGAATATAGTGACCCTCCTTTGAGTACTGTGTGGGAGGCTAACATTAAACTGGATACTCCACAATACCTATGTAACTACAGTTAAACTGAGGATTAGGAAGGGAAGTAGGGAATTCCCTAGCAGTCCAGTGGTTCGGACTCTGTCATTCCCAGGGGCCTGGGTTTGATCCTTAGTCCAGGAGCTAAGATCCTACAAGCCACACTGTGCGATCCCCACCTCCACCTCCGCCCTCACAAAGAAAGAAAGGGGGAGGGGGAGAGGAAAAGTATAGGGAACTTGGAGCTTGCATCCCAGGAAGACTTGATATAGTTTGGTGCTTACTTAGGGAGTTTTCCCTGAGAATGTGGAGACTGGGAATCCAAAGATTAAGTAAGAGTTAACTGGACATAAAAGAGATTGGGAGGGTAGTGGTGAGAGTGGGAGAAATGAATTTTCTTTTTCTTGAATGTGTATCTTTTTTCTTTTTAAATTTTTTATTGAAATATGGTTACACTGTTGTGTTAGTTTAATGTGTACAGCAGAGTGACTCAGTTATACATGTATTCTTTTTTTAGATACTTTTCCATTATAGGTTATTACAACATGGTTCCATGTGCTGTACAACAGGTCCTTGTTGGTTATTTATTTTAGACATAGTAGTGTGTATATTTTAATTCCAAACTCCTACTTTATCTCCACTTCTCTTTCCCCTTTGGTAATCATAAATTTGTTTTCTGTGTCTGTGAGTCTATTTCTGTTTTGTAAATAAGTTCATTTGTATCAGTTTTTTAGATCCCACATGTATATGATAGGATTGTTTTTTTGGCTTCACTAGTAAGATAATCTCTGGGTCCTTTCATGTTGCTGCAGATAGCATTATTTCATTCTTTTTATAGGGGGGAAGGGAACTAAAAGACCATTTTAGGCAGAGGAACAAGCTTGAGTAAAGGCTAAAAGGAACTACAGTAATTTAGTAATTGTGCAAAGTCTGTGAGCTTATGATTGAATCCTGGGCATCCTGAGAATCTGCCTTTCAGATTTCCTTTCTTTTTTTAATTCAGAGATAGATTGTGTACTCACATTGACTATGGTGAGAGGAAACTCTTTATACCAATGCCCAGATTTTCCTCTCTCTCTCATGATGCCTTCTAAATAAATTATTTGTTTCAGTTAAGATTTTAGAGCCATTCTTTTTTGTTTCCTGCTTGAAAATGGCATTTTACAACCTTATATGCTATAAAAGATTTATAGTGAAAAGTATTTAAATCAGCCAGTTTCTGTCCCTGGTAAATCAGTTTATCAGTTCTTATGTGTTATCCTTTGAGATATTTTATACATATATAAGCAAATGCATATACTATTCACTCCATTTTGTTTTTGTTTTTAAATAATGGTGGTGCACACTATTACTTTTTTTAGTGTAAAAATATTTTAATAACTAGGTTTTTTTTAGAATTTTTATTTTATATTGGAGTACAGTTAGATTAACATGTTGTGATTCAGCTCATTTAGACTATTACAGAGTACTGATCAGAATTCCTTGGGCTATACATCCTTGTTGGTTATCTATTTTCTTTCTTTTTTTTTTCTTGGCCACATCACACAGCTTGTGGGATCTTAGTTCCCACACCAGGGATTGAACCCTGGGCCCTCCACAATGAGAGCACGGAGTCCTAACCACTGGACAGCCAGAGAGTTCCCTGTTTATTTTAAATATAATAATGTTTACATGTGAATTCCAAAGTTCCAGTTGGTCTATTCCACAATCCCCATAACCATAAATTCGTTATGTAAGGCCCTGAGTCTGTTTGTAAATAAGTTAATTTATGTCGTTTAAAAAAATTTCCTCATATAATCAATATCATATGTTTGAAATGGAATCTCATCCAGAACATCAGTATAGAACAGAAAAAAGATGGCGCTGCTTTAATTTGGGATGGAGAAAAGGCATATTTTCTTCTTCCTCTCTTGGGCAGACCCTGAGGGACTCTTCAACATACACTCTCTGAGGAACACAATTGAAACTACTTTTTGGATGGAGTTTCAGCACAAGGATTTTGAGAAGTCCAGAGGGAGAGATCACCTGAACCAGTAAATGTAAAATGTGTTGTTACAGGGGGAAACAGTTGGTGTCACATGTGGAGGAGGGCAAGGGGGAAGGAAGCCAGTTCACCTGTGTTTGGGCTGTCTATTTCTGTTCTTTAGAATAGTCTATTAATAGATAATAAATGTTAATTAAACGTTCCTTTAGAGATACATACTGAAGTATCATGAAGGAAAATATATCTGGGGATTTGCTTCAAAATAATCAAGACATGAGGTTTGTAGATCATCACAGCTTGTACCAAAATTCATGCATCCTGGGTCTCTCCATTGTATGAGAGAGCTGGTGTTGTAGGGTATTAAGACTGGAAAGACAGCATAGCCTTAGGGAAAAGACACTAGAATAGAAGGCCACATATTCTAGTCTTCTTGTTATCTTGAGGAAATCACTTAGGTATGGCAAAAAACATTGCTTTTTTTTTTTTTTTTTTTAAGGTACATGGGGACATATAAAGTTAGATTGGGTAAAATTTGCCTTTTATTTATTTATTTATGTTTTCTCCATGCCAGTTTTATTGCCCCTTTTTTTAAATTGCAGAAAGCTATACAAATTGTTTTACTGTGTTTTCTGAGGGCATCTTTGTTTTAAACTTGAGCTGACTCAAGTTTAGTACTATCCGTTAGTGACTTGTCTCCTTACAGTATTGATTAATTTCTCTTAACAGTATTGACTAATTTTGACTCAGATAAAGAAGTACAGTAAGGAGAACAGATGTCTTTTTTGAAGAGACTGAGGCATCTTCTGTTAGTTGAATTATGATGTAAAGGTGTTGTGAGGAACATTACCTGGTGAGAGTTTATGAGCAGAATCCCCTTATTGAATGAGAGAGTAAGGTCACTGATTGTGTTGAGGTTGAGTATAGTTACAGATACTAAAGGCCGATGTTTTTATTTGTTTTTCTGTGTTGTGATCTAGTGAAAAGAGTATGGGCAATTGAACAGAGCACAGACATGGCTCTGTTTGGCATTTACCAGCTCACTTCCCATTTCTGAGCCTCAGATTCTACACCTAAAACAGATAGTAATTGATATCTGCCTCATTGTCACTATGAGATTTAAAATAGAAAGAATATACATTTTCATTTTCTCCTACTTGGAGTATCAGAAAAACACTTCCTTTTTCTTGTGTGACTTTACATTGGAATTGTATAGTCAGTTACCTCTTGCTGGTGTCAGAATACCTTTTTAAAAAATTTTTCTTACCTGTTCTCCCCCGCCAAAACAAACTCACTCAGGCCTATAATTACAATAAAATACTAGCTAGCTATATGGTTTGTTTTCAACCTTGGCTGTTCATCAGATGCACAACTAGATGCCAAAAACCTCACTTTGTGTATATTGAATCAGAGTCTCCAGGCCTGTGGGTGGGTATGAGGGTCTGGCTAGGATTGAGAACCGTTGATCTGCTTCTTCTGAAGCAGAAGCAAATCCGTAAAAGGCATAGACTAAAGCAGAAGTCAGAGGGAAAATAAGCCCCAGGTCATACCCAATAGTTACATGGTATAATGATGAATGGGAATCGTGGGGACATAATAGCTTCTCAAACAGTGAAAGAAAAATTTGTGGACAGAAAGACTGTGAAAAATGAAGTGATTTATGCTGTAATGTTTTGGCACTAAGTTTTCTATTGTAGCAAAAATGCTTCTTGTCAGTGTTACGAAATTCTCCAGATTAAGAGTTCAAGGATATCTCCAAACTAATGTTTAAATCATTCAGTTCCAGTATAACGTACAGACATAATGGCATACATGCCATTTTCTTTTCTTGCATCAGGCCAGAGAGTATAGCTCTCCTCTCTCGTTCTAGCCTTTTGGGGTTGTAGAGGGCTGCACCCTTTCAGGCCTGTCTTCTGTGCTGTTATCAAACCTGTTTTATTGTGGGTTTGAGAATTTTTATGGCATAAAGCCAAAGGTCTGGGCTAAGCAGGAATGCCTTGGCCTGCATGTTTCTGTTCTACCTTGTGAGCAGGCTGCCCTTTGTGAGCAGCTTCATGCTACATCCAGGCGGGGCTTCCACTGATAGTCTCCTAGCCTCAGCCTTAATTACTGTGTGGTCCTCAATACACCTGTTTCCATGACTAGCCTAGCAGCTGCTCTACTTTCCAGCTTTCAGTGGACCAGTTCCCTGCTTTTCTGCTGTCCTTTTCCAAGACTTCAGTGATTTTCTTTGATCTATTGTCAATGACTTTCTCTTTGATCTTTTGTTTCTGATACTTAGCCAATAAACAAGAGGTCATTTCTTACTCATAACAATTAAGTTGTACACAATAATCTTTAGTCTTTTGCCTCAGCTTGCTGTAGGTTAAAATTGTAATGCTGCCAGAAATTGTTTATCTAACTACTCTTTGCTAGATTTTTTTTTGCTACATGGGTCCCAGATCCCCTTTTTTTCTCAGTGAAAGTTAATAGACGTAGCTCTGACTGCCATCTGCACTGTAGAGAGGATTGGTGAGAGGAGACTTAAGGACTCCAGTTCACTCCTTTGTTCTGTGATTGGTATGGTGAAGTAGGGATCAGACGATGCTGACTTCTAATCCCCACCTTTTGTTAAAGCTCTCTACACTTCTGACAGGATCACTCTTTGTCTCTCTTTCCTGGTCTGCTGTAAATATGGGATAATAAAAACTGTGCTGCCTACCTCACCTGGTTGTTTTTGAGATTCATATGATCAAATGGATGTTAAAAGAGCTTTGACAACTAGAATACACACAAACATTTATTTGACTATGTAGCTGTGAGCAAGGTGGGAGTAAAGCAGATGCTTAAAGTACTATTTTACTTTCTATTCTAGAGTTGAACATTTCCTTTACAGTTCTGGTTGATAATGGGAAAGGAAATCACAATTCTCATAAGGTAGAAGAATTGTAATCACTGACTAAAAATAGCTATAATTTATTTTTGATTTCTTGTACTGAATTAAAAATAGTATTAGAGTTGTTCAGCCTCCTACAAAATTGGAGGTATTATCCTACTTCACAGGCAGAGAAACAAACTGCCAACTAAGAGAGGTAGAGTAACTCTTCAGAGTCTCACAGGTGGTTTAAGAGCATAGCAGGAGTTAAGCCCGTACATTTCTGTTATGCTGACTGGCAGTGTATTTAATTCCTCATTTAATTATAAGCAAATGTATATGAAGGATTAAGACTTTAAATTTAGTCACTCTGAGTTCAGTTCAGTTCAGTCACTCAGTCGTGTCCAACTCTTTGTGACCCCGTGAACCACAGCACACCAGGCCTCCTTGTCCATCACCGACTCCCGGAGTTCACCCAAATCCATGTCCACTGAGTTGGTGATGCCATCCAACCATCTCATCCTCTGTCATCCCCTTCTCCTCCTGCCCTCAATCTTTCCCAGCATCAGGGTCTTTTCAAATGAGTCAGCTCTTCTCATCAGGTGGCCAAAGTATTAGTGAATTACATATGCACAGAATAGTATAGCTATTTATCTTGTTACCCTACTTATCTCATAGTCATGGACAAGGCATTTGGTCCCTCTGTCTTTCACAGTCTCTTTGGGAATAGTTTATCCCTCAGAGAGGACACTCATTTTTAATAAGTTCTAGAAAGTGAAAGGCAGTGGCACCCCACTCCAGTACTCTTGCCTGGAAAATCCCATGGACGGAGGAGCCTGGAAAGCTACAGTCCATGGGGTTGCTGAGGGTTGGATACGACTGAGCGATTTCACTTTCACTTTTCACTTTCATGCATTGGAGAAGGAAATGGCAACCCGCTCCAGTGTTCTTGCCTGGAGAATCCCAGGGACAGGGGAGCCTGGGGGGCTGCCGTCTATGGGGTCACACAGAGTCGGACACGACTGAAGTGACAGCAGCAGCAGCAGCAGAAAGTGAAAGTCGCTCAGTCATGTTCGACTCTTTACGACCGAATGGAATTCTCCAGGCCAGAATATTGGAGTGAGTAGCCTTTCCCTTCTCCAGGGGATCTTCCCAACCCAGGGATCAAACCCAGGTTTCCCACATTGCAGGCAGATTCTTTACCAGCTGAGCTACCAGGGAATCTTAATAAGTTATAATACTATGTAAATTATATAATAGCATTGGAATTGTGTTTCTATTTAAATATTTTTAGGTCAGTTGTTTTGAATTTGAAATATTTCTCTAAACATAGTGTTAAATGGAGGTTAAGTGCCTGTGCTGCCATATTAATTCTTAAAATAATTGAAATAATACCTTTGCAAAGAAACACAGTGAATAATAATATAGCAGCTGCTTTTGAGTTGTAACTTTGTGTTAGGCCCTTTATAACTTTGTAAGTTTGACTTCAGAGAGTCAATGTTTTTTTAAATTTATTAATTAATTTTGGCTGTCCTGGGTCTTCCTTGCTACATAGGCTTTTCTCTAGATACGGAGAGTTACTCTTTAGTTGTGCTACACGGGCTCCTCGTTGTGATGGCTTCCTTGTTGTGAAACACAGGCCCTAGAGTGCCCGGGCTTCAGTAGTTGTGGTATATGGGCTTAGTTGCTCCATGGCATGTGGAATCTTCTCACATCAGGGATCGAACCCGTCTCTTGCATTGGCAGACGTATTCTTTACCACTGAGCCACCAGGGAAGCCCCAGAAAATTTCTGTATAGCATTCAAATGTATTTGTTGTTCTTCAGTCGCTCATTCATGTCCCGACTCTTTGCAACCCCATGGGCTGCAGCACGCCAGGCTTCCTTGTCCTTCACTATCTCCCGGAGTTTGCTCAAACTCATGTCCATTGAGTCAGTAATGCCATCCAGCCATCTCATCCTCTGTCGTCCCCTTCTCCTGCCTCCAATCCCTCCCAGCATCAGGGTCTTTTCCAATGAGTCAACTCTTCTCATGAGGTGGCCAAAGTACTGGAGTTGCAGCTTTAGCATCAGTCCTTCCAATGAACACCCAGGACTGGTATCCTTTAGAATGGACTGGTTGGATCTCCTTGCAGTCCAAGGGACTCTCAAGAGTCTTCTCCAACACCACAGTTCAAAAGCATCAATTCTTCAGCGCTCAGCTTTCTTCACAGTCCAACTCTCATTTCCATACATGACCACTGGAAAAACCATAGCCTTGACAAGACGGACCTTTGTTGGCAAAGTAATAGCTCTGCTTTTGAATATACTATCTAGGTTGGTCATAATTTTCCTTCCAAGGAGTAAGCGTCTTTTAATTTCATGGCTGCAGTCACCATCTGCAGTGATTTTGGAGCCCAAAAAAACAAAGTCTGACACTGTTTCCACTGTTGCCCCATCTATTTCCCATGAAGAGATGGGAACCAGCTGCCATGATCTTCGTTTTCTGAATGTTGAGCTTTAAGCCAACTTTTTCACTCTCCTCTTTCACTTTCATCAAGAGGCTTTTCTCCTAGGAATTCCCTAAAGTTATTGAGTTGGCCAAAGAGTTCCTATGGTTTTAAAGTAAAAGTAAAAGACACATTTTCACCAAGAATTATTGAACAACACATTTACCGTTTTGTTCTACTTCGTTCTGACATTTTTCAGGCAACTTTATAATCCTACCTTACCAAACTTTTTATCTTTTTGAGCAAAGAACTGTACCAGGCACTTTTTACAGTCTTCCAGAGAATTGAAATTTTTTCCATTAGGAGAATTTTGTAAAGACTGAAATAGAAATCCAAAGGTGCCTTGTCGGGTGAATACAGTGGATGAATCAGAACTTCCCAGCTAAGCTGTAACAGTTTTTGTCTGGTTATCAAAGAAACATGCAATGTAGTCTTGCTTTTATCCTGATGGAAGATAACGTGGTTTCTGTTGACTAGTTCTGGTCATTTTTTGTCAAGCGCTGCTTTCAGTTGGTCCAACTGGGGGTAGTGCCTGTTGGAATTAATTGTTTTGTTTTCCAGAATTAGCTCATAGTAGAGGATCCCCTTCCAATAGCACAGTATACACAACATTACCTTCTTCGGATGAAGACTGGTCTTTGGTGTGGTTGGTGGGGGTTCATTTCACTTGTTCTATGATCTTTTCTATTCCACAGTATTATATATTATCCACTTTTCATCATGTCAGCTGTCTCCTGCATGGTCTAATGTTGACTGTTCTCTATATCTTGATTTAATTGCTATCCCCTTCAACTGGTCTGCTCAACTGTGGAGCATTGCCCAGTGAGAAATCTCCAGTGCAAAACTTAGAAATCCATTTTTTACACATGTGATTAGTCACATCACCTTCTCCACATACTGCACAAATCTTTGTTTGCATCTCAGTTGCATTTTTCAGTTCAGTTCAGTCGCTCAGTCGTGTCTGACTCTTTGCGACCCCATGAATCGCAGCACGCCAGGCATCCCTGTCCATCACCAAATCCCGGTTGGTTCACCCAGACTCACGTCCATCAAGTCAGTGATGCCATCCAGCCATCTCATCCTCTGTCGTCCCCTTCTCCTCCTGTCCCCAATCCCTCCCAGCATCAGAGTCTTTTCCAATGAGTCAACTCTTTGCATGAGGTGGCCAAAGTACTAGAGTTTCAGCTTTAGCAGCATTCCTTCCAAAGAAATCCCAGGGCTGATCTCCTTCAGAACGGACTGGTTGGATCTCCTTGCAGTCCAAGGGACTCTCAAGAGTCTTCTCCAACACCACAGTTCAAAAGCATCAATTCTTTGGCACTCAGCCTTCTTCACAGTCCAACTCTCACATCCATACATGACCACAGGAAAAACCATAACCTTGACTAGACGGACCTTTGTTGACAAAGTAATGTCTCTGCTTTTGAATATGCTATCTAGGTTGGTCATAACTTTCCTTCCAAGGAGTAAGCGTCTTTTAATTTCATGGCTGCAGTCACCATCTGCAGTGATTTTGGAGCCCCCAAAAATAAAGCCTGACACTGTTTCCACATCTATTTCCCATGAAGTGATGGGACTGGATGCCATGATCTTCGTTTTCTGAATGTTGAGCTTTAAGCCAACTTTTTCACTCTCCATTTTCACTTTCATCAAGAGGCTTTTGAGCTCCTCTTCACTTTCTGCCATAAGGGTGGTGTCATATGCATATCTGAGGTTGTTGATATTTCTCCCGGCAATCTTGATTCCAGCTTGTGTTTCTTTCCAGTCCAGCGTTTCTCATGATGTACCCTACATATAAGTTAAAGAAGCAGGGTGACAATCTACAGCCTTGACGTACTCCTTTTCCTATTTGGAACCAGTCTGTTGTTCCATGTCCAGTTCTAACTGTTGCTTCCTGACCTGCATACAAATTTCTCAAGAGGAAGAGTTGCATTTTACCTTTCTTTAATAAAACATAGTGTGCCAAAAGTGTTGCTTTTTTCTTTCCATCTTCAATATTAAAATTGCTACACAACAAGTCACCAATCTTGATAAGTTTTTTTTTTTTTAATGCATGGTGATTTGACAGCTATAACAATGCAGTGTAACAGAATTGTTTTGAAGGAAGTTAAAGACAACTAAGCACTACTAGAGCCATTTTATGGGAAAAACCGAATGAACCTTTTGGTCAACCCAATAGCTGTTCTAGATGGGGGAATATTTGGATTTCTAAAATGGTTAGGGGGTTACGATATATTTAAATAGTGTGGAAAATTTATTTGTAAAGTGTAAAAT
This sequence comes from Bos grunniens, assembly GCF_055505025.1. Taxonomy (NCBI): domain Eukaryota; kingdom Metazoa; phylum Chordata; class Mammalia; order Artiodactyla; family Bovidae; genus Bos; species Bos grunniens. The sequence continues at coordinate 38,707,686 of NC_141171.1, forward strand.
CTTATGTAAAGAAAATTTTGGTTTATCTTCAGCAAATAGATGATGCAGTGTTAAAAGCATTTTTATTGGAGTTAGATTTGAATCCCTGCATTGATATTTTATTAATAGTTTTGTGAACCTGGGTAAATGAATTAATTTCTGCCTCAGTTTTTGCATGCATGCTATGGAGAAAAACACCCTCCTACCCTGTTCTTGGAAGCTACTGTGACATCAGAAATAATTAAGTGTTCAGCAAAGTGTCTGATTTTTTATTGTGCCTAAATGTACCTGGCTAGATTGTTATACTTAGTATAGTTGTTTTCCTTAGCAGTTACTCGATGTATGATGTGGTTGGGATACACTTTAACCCTCTTAAAGTACATCTTTAGTTAGTGTGCAGGCTTCTCTTGTTGAGGAGCATGGGCTCTAGAGCTTACAGACTCAGTTGTGGCATGCAGGTTTAGTTGTCCCGAGGCATGTGGGACTCAAGTTCCCCAACCAGGGATCAAACCTGTGCCCTCTGCAGTGGAAGTGGGAAGTGGGGAGTCTTAACCACTGGACCTCCAGGGGAGTCCCATGGAGTTTTATACTTGTTCAAGACCAAATTCCAGATTATATTTCCCCAAACCTGCTTTTCCTGTAGTCTTCTCCATTGTAATAAATGGGAACTCCATCTTTGCAGTATTTAAGGCATAAAGGAGTGATCCTTGAGTTCTCTGTTTTAGCATACACATCCAGTCTATCAGCAAGCTCCCTGCCATCCCAGCTAGGTTCACATAACTGTTACATCACAAGCCCCTTTAAAAGCAAAAGATGGGGGAGGGGTGTGATTAGTTGTTTCAAACTTCTTGGTGCTAGATCTTTTGTTCTTGAGGTCAGGTGATGGTCAGGTAACAGGGTTCCTATAAATCTCTACCAAATGAATGTTATTCTCTGTCTTTACAAGAAAGGGCAAGGTACCAAGGCACTACTTGTACTCTCCAAGGTCTCAGTTCAGTTCAGTTGCTCAGTTGTGTCCGACTCTTTGTGACCCCATGGACTGCTGCACACCAGGCCTCCCTGTCCATCACCAGCTCCCAGAGCCTACTCAAACTCATGTCCATTGAGTCGGTGATGCCATCCAACCATCTTATCCTCTCTCGTCCCCTTCTCCTCCTGCCTTCAATCTTTTCCAGCATCAGGGTCTTTTCCAATGAGTCAGTTTTTCTCATCAGGTGGCCAAAGTATTGGAGTTTCAGCTTCAATGTTAGTCCTTCCAATGAATGTTCAGGACTATTTTCAGTCCTGACTAAGAGGAGGCAGAACTCAGTCGGCAGCTCCTTCAGGGCCAGGTTCCCACATCTTGCCCAGCTGTCATCACTGAGGGAGCCAGGCACCGAACCCAAATGGCCCTCAGTATCCTCAGGCCACCCAAATAGGGGAGACCAGGTCTCACTGACTGCAGCCTAGACAAATGACAAGGGTGGGGGAGAGGTTCACCACTTCCTCAAAGCCTGGGCCAAGGCTAGTGGAGGGCCTTAGTGAGGACTCTGAAGCCCTGAAGAACATAGTCCCCAGTCTGTTCCTTGGGGCCTCCAGCTCACCTGCTGGCTAGAAGCTAAGTTAGCTGGAGGCCTTTTAGGATAAGGCCTGAATCTGACTCTTACTTCACACTCTACCTGATGACCACCACACACCACTGACCCTTGGCTGAATCATTTCCCTGATGGTTCCTCATTGATGGTTGCTTGTGGGCAGGGCCCACCGAAGCACCGACCAATGGCTGAGCAAGAACTGTTGCCTAGTAATAGGGTGCAGAATAATAAGGCACAGCACTGGCTGCCTGATAAGGGCTGTGCTCATACTGCTCTATTAACAATGTCTCTTGTGGAGCATGGGCTCTAGAGAGAGCTGGCTCAGTAGTTGTGATGCACGGGCTTAGTTGTCACTTGGCATGTGGAATCTTCCCAGGCCAGGGATCGAACCCGTGTCCTTTAAATGAGCAGGCGGAGTCTTAACCACTGAACCACAGCCCCTCAATGGTATTTCTTATAGGGCAGATTTGGTAAGGAAGTCCCTTGAAATTTGGGGCTCCCCCAGTGGCTCCATCTTAAAGAATCTGCCGGCAGTGCAGGAGAGTCAGGTGACAGGGATTCTATCTCTGGGTCTGGAAGATCCCTTGGAGGAGAAAGTGGCAACTCATTTTGGTATTCTTGCTGGGAAATTCAGTAGACAGAGGGAGCCTCTTTTGCTACAGTTCGTGGGGTCACAAAGAATTGGACTTGACTGAGTGACTGAACAACAATAATAATATGCTTAAGTGTTTCTTCAATAATAAAGAATATCATGTTAGTTATTTTGGGGAATTAGCCAGACAGTAACTATTGAACACCCACTGTTTGCCAAGTACTGCTAGGGCTAAGTGTTGGACACAGATAGTGTGAGAGGTCTCCTTTTCGTTAAGGTGACTATAGTCTCTGAGGTCTACTACCTGTAGACTTAAAGATAAGCTTTGCTATTATCATGTTATAATGAAATCATATTGGAAAGTGCTTTATAAGCCACCCAACTTACAGAAATGTAAGATTATTTTTACTTTATTTACTCAAAAAATTCGTATCTTAAAGGAACAACAGTGTGAGTTTTATGTAATCTGTCACCTTAGGTGTCCTACTTGTAAAATACTGAAACTACCTACTTTCAGCATAAGAATAAAGGAACATGGAGAAGGAAATGGCAACCCACTCCAGTATTCTTGCCTGGAAAAGTCCATGGACAGAGGAGCCTAGCAGGCTGCAGTCCATGGGGTTACATGACTGAGCATGTGTGCATGAGGGTGGAGGGTCACGGGTTGGTAGCAATAAACTGGTAGAACTAAAAAAAAAAAAAAAGAATAAAGGAACAGGTAGGAAAAAGTTGAAATTCCAAAGGAAAATTCAGATAGCCCTGTATAATGTAATTCTTTAGAATAATACTTAAAATTTGGTATTTTGTAATATTTTTTTAGCTTTTTTTGGATTGTGTCCTGAGTCATGCGGGATTTTAGTTTTCAGGGATTGAACCCTTGCCCCTTGCAGTGGAAACACAGGATTTTAACCACTGGACCTCCAGGGAAGTCCCAAAACTTGGTATTTTAAATGTTACTAAACATATTTTTTTCTCCTTTTGGAATTGATAAAAACAGTTGTTGTTATTGTTTAGTTGCTAAATCTTATCTGACTTTTTAGAGCCCCTTGGACTCTAGCACATCAGGCTCCTCTGTCCATGGATTTCCCAGTCAAGAATACTAGAGTGTATTACCATTTCTTTCTCTAGGGGATCTTCCTGACAGGGATTGAAACCCATGTCTCCTGCATTGGTAGGTGGATTCATTACCACTTAACCACCAGGGAAACCTGATAGAAGCAGTAGCAGACTGCTAACAGATCTTTGGAATATGATTTTTACTTGTTTATAAACCAGAGAGAGGATTATGTATGTATACTCTGTTTGAGTTGAAGTTGTTCTCAAAATGGATGGTTTGAACTGCTGCTAAGTTACTTCAGTCGTGTCCAACTCTGTGCGACCCCATAGACAGCAGCCCACCAGGCTTCCCTGTCCCTGGGATTCTCCAGGCAAGAACACTGGAGTGGGTTGCCATTTCCTTCTCCAATGCATGAAAGTGAAAAGTGAAAGTGAAGTCGCTCAGTCATGTCCGACTCTGTGTGACCCCATGGACTGCTGCCTACCAGGCTCCTCCGTCCATGGGATTTTCCAGGCAAGAGTACTGGAGTGGGGTGCCATTGCCTTCTCCGAAATCAGTTTTTAGATATTAAATAATCAAGCATCTAAAGAGATGCATTTTGTCTTACACATTGCTATTGTCTTCTAATGTGAGTTTAATTTTATGCAGTTATTGTTACCTAAAATGACAACTGAGTCCTCTGATAATTGTCATGACAGTGTTAGTTTCTCCCCACATTAAGACCTATATCCCTGTACATTCTTGTTTATTTCTCTAATTGTGGCAAGTGGGGGCTATTCTCTAGTTTGTGGTGCATGGACTTCTCACCACAGTGGCTTCTCTTGTTGCGGAGCTCGGGCTCTAGAGTGCGCAGGCTCAGTAGTTGTGGTGCACAGGCTTGGTTGCCCTGAGGCAGGTGCAATCTTAGTTCCTGGACCAGGGTTCAAGCCAGTGTCCTTTATTTTGGCAGGTTAAGCACACTGGACTAGCAAGGAAGTCCTCACTGTACACTCTTAAAAAGTTATTTTAGAAGATATTGTTTGATATACCAATATACAATACTAATGGGTTTTATATTTTAAATTTGTTAAGAGGATAATCTCAGTTAAGTTTTTCTTTTATTTTTTAAATAACTTACTTTTGGCTGTGCTGGATCTTCGTTGCTGTGTGGACTTTTCTCTAGTTGTGGCAAGTGGGGGCTACTTTCCAATTGTAGCTTGCTGGCTTCTCACTGCAGTACCCCTCACGTTGCAGAGCACAGGCTCTAGGGAAAACAGGCTTCCGTAGTTGCAGCCCGGGGGCTTCTGTAGTTGTGGTTCCTGGGCTCTAGAGCACAGGCTCAATAGTTGTGGTGAACAGACTTAGTTTCTCCTCACCATGTGGGATTTTCCTGGATTGGGGATCAAATCCTTGTCCCCTGCATTGGCAGGCGGATTCTTTACCACTCAGTCACCAGAGAAGCCCAGTTATCCTTACTACAAAATTTTTTTTAATTAAAGGGAAGAAAGATACTATTGTAGTATGATTTGGTTGAAGAATAGTTTACTTCGTATGCCTGGGAAGAATCTGGTATCTAAGGGTTATCTACTCTGTGGTAGCATTCAGGTAGAACACAACTTTGCCTGTACCACCTGAGCTTGTTTCATCTTAGAAAACCATTATAGGTCTGGTTTGGATCTCTTGATGGAAATTCAAGGGAAAGTGAAAGGTTTGGAGTTTAGAAGTCCAGTAGTTGTTGGTAAGGGGTGGTTCCTTCTGAGGGTGGTGAGAATCTGTCCCATGCCTTTCTTAATGTCTGGTGGCCTCTGTCGAACCTTGGTTTGTAGAGAGCATTCTCCCTGTGCCTTCACATCACTTCCTTATATTTTAGGTTTTTGTTTAGCCACTAAAGTTGTGTCCAACTCTTTGAGAATCCATGGACTATAGCTGCTAGGCTCCTTTTCCATGGGATTTCCCAGGGAAGAATACTGGAGTGGGTTGCCATTTCCTTCTTCAGGGGATCTTCCCGACCCAGGGATCAAACCCATGACTGCTGCTTAGTAGACAAATTCTTTACCATTGAGCCACTTGAGCTGTTCTGCAATAATGCCTGTCCTCCATTCTAAGCTTAGATGACACTTCTTCACTCTAGTCTTTGTTGCTATTGTCCAGGAATTTTGGAGTCAGGAATTCATGTTTGTGTTTCTTGTTTTGCTTTGTATGTAGGTTTTTAGTTGAATTATGGGCTTTTACAAGGAGTTGTTCCGGAGTCTTTCTATCTGAGGTATTTTTAAGCTTCTGAGGAGTCATATCCCTTCCCCCCTTTAATTTTCCTTTGTCCTTATTTTCTCTATTTTCATGCTTGGAAGCCTGTTTTTGGTCTGAAATTCTTGCTTGTTTCTAATTTTTTATATATTGAGGTCACTTATAGGGATTTCCCTGACAATCCAGTGGTTAAGAATCTGCCTTCCAATTCAGGGGAATCATGTGCCATCCCAGTCTGGGAACTAAGATCCCATATTTCTTGGAGGGGCTAAGATCATGTGCTGTGATGAAGATATTGCAGCTAACCCAAAATAACTAAAAACAATTTTTTTTTTATTTAAAAAGATCACTAGTATTTGGGTGGTGTTGTTCATTACTAATATGTATTTGTATAGGCTTTTTTTCCCAGTAGGTTATCATATTGTTTTTTTTTCTTGGTTGTCCTGGTAAATGAATTAAATAATGAGAAAATTAATGTTTCAAGTTTGTGAAGATCTTCACCCATGATACCTTTAGTTTAATGAAACTTTTGTGTTTCTCAGCGACTTTTTTTTTCATCATTGTAGTTCAGGCATAATTTCTAAATAGTTGGTATAACTTACGTAAGGTTTGTATTACACTTTCAGTATCCCTTAACTTCATCTGCACTTTGCGTATTTCATTGTTTTCTGCCTAATTTGTTTAATAGGCCTCTTGTTGGTTGTTAACTTTTTTAAAAAATTGAAGTACATTTGATTTACAATATTGCGTTAGTTTCTGGCGTAAAGCAAAGTGATTCAGTTATACACATTCTCCTTTCAGATTCTTTTCCATTTTAGTTTGTTATAATGTATTGGATATAGTTCCCTTTGCTTTATACTGGGACCTTGTTTATCTACCTTATATATAGTAGTTTGTATTTGCTAATCCCAAACGCCCTAATTTATCAACCCCCCTTTTCCCCTTTCAGTTCGGTTCAGTCACTCAGTCATGTCCGACTCTTTGCGACCCCATGAATCGCAGCACACCAGGCCTCCCTGTCCATCACCAGCTCCCAGAGTTCACCCAGACTCACGTCCATAGAGTCAGTGATGCCATCCAGCCATCTCATCCTCTGTCGTCCCCTTCTCCTCCTGCCCCCAATCCCTCCCAGCATCAGAGTCTTTTCCAATGAGTCAGCTCTTCGCATGAGGTGGCCAAAGTACTGGAGTTTCAGCTTTAGCATCATTCCTTCCAAAGAAATCCCAGGGCTGATCTCCTTCAGAACGGACTGGTTGGATCTCCTTGCAGTCCAAGGGACTCTCAAGAGTCTTCTCCAACACCACAGTTCAAAAGCATCAATTCTTCAGCGCTCAGCTTTCTTCACAGTCCAGCTCTCACATCCATACATGACCACAGGAAAAACCATAACCTTGACTAGACGGACCTTTGTTGGCAAAGTAATGTCTCTGCTTTTGAATATGCTATCTAGGTTGGTCATAACTTTCCTTCCAAGGAGTAAGCGTCTTTTAATTTCATGGCTGCAGTCACCATCTGCAGTGATTTTGGAGCCCCCCAAAATAAAGTCTGACACTGTTTCCACTGTTTCCCCATCTATTTCCCATGAAGTGATGGGACCAGATGCCATAATCTTAGTTTTCTGAATGTTGAGCTTTAAGCCAACTTTTTCACTCTCCACTTTCACTTTCATCAAGAGGCTTTTTAGTTCCTCTTCACTTTCTGCCATAAAGGTGATGTCATCTGCATATCTGAGGTTATTGATATTTCTCCCAGCAATCTTGATTCCAGTTTATGCTTCTTCCAGCCCAGCGTTTCTCATGATGTACTCTGTATATAAGTTAAATAAGCAGGGTGACAATATATAGCCTTGACATACTCCTTTCCCCCTTTAGTAAACCATAAATTCATACTCTGTTAAGTCTGATTCTGTTTTGTAAATAAGTTCATTTGTAACATTTTGGATTCCATATATAAGTGATATCATATGTTGTTTGTCTTTCTTAGCCCAGTTTACTTCACTTAGTGTTAAACTCTCTAGTTCTATCCATGTTCCAGCAAAGAGCATTACTTCATCCTTGTTATGACTGAGTAGAAATTCTATTGTGCTTCCGTGATGTCTCAGATGGTAAAGAATCTGCCGATCTGCCTGCAATTTGGGAGACTTGGCTTCAGTCCCTGCATTGGGAAGATCCCCTAGAGAAGGGAATAGCTACCCACTCAAGTACTCTTGCCTGGGAAATCCCATGGACAGAGGACCCTGACGAGCTACTGTCCATGGGGTCGCAAGGAGTCGGATACAACTGAGCGACTAACACTTTCACTTTCAGAATTACATTGTATATGAATACTGCATCTTTATCCATTCATCTGTTGATGGACATTCAGGTTGCTTTCATGTCTTGGCTATTGTAAATAGTGCTGCTGTGAACATGAGGTGCATATATCTTTCCAATTGGAATTTTCTCTGGATAATGCCCAGGAGGTGGATTGTTGGATCATATGGCAGCTCTACTTTTTAGTTTTTGAGAAACCTCCGAAGTGTTTTCCAGTTTTCACTTTTCTCCACACCTCTCCAGCATTTATTATTTGTAGATATATATATTTTTTCAATGATGGCCATTCTGATCAGCATTAGGTGGTACTTTGTTATAGCTTTGCATATTTGATTTGCATTCCTCTAACAACTAGCAGTGTTGAGCATATTTTCATGTGCCTATTGGCCTGCTGTATATCTTCTTTGGAGAAATATCTGTCCAGATCTTCTGTCTTCCTTTTAAACATTAATTTGGCTGTGTGGCATCTTTAGTTGCAGCATGTGGGATTTGTGAGCAGGGGCTGCTCCTCATTATGATGGGTTTCTCGTGGTGGCTTCTCTTGTTGTGGAGCACAGGCTCATGGTGTACAAGCTTCAGTAGTTATGGCGTGTGGGCCTTATGAATTGTGGTACTCTGGACTCTGGCTCAGTAGTTGGGGCTCGCAGGCTTAGTTGCTTCACAGCATGTGGAATCTTCCTGGCCTAGAGAGATCGAACCTATGTCCCCTGCATTCACAGGTGGGTTCTTAACCATGGGACCAGCAAGAAAGACCAGATTTGTTTTTCTGTCCCATTTTGGTATCATGGTTTTAAAATTTTGAAGCCATTGCTAGCTTTGAAGTAATTTTTTTTTCCCCTGATAACTTACAGAATGATAATAGGCAAAAATGGCGCCTTTGCATGGTGCTTTTGAAAAAGTTTTTTTAAAAAAACATTGTAGCTTCTGTCTGTGTTCCTAGTAACTGTATATACATGAAGAACTAATTACACTGTTTTTTAAAAATTTATTAAGCACCTACTATCTGACAGACACACTAGGCATTAGTATTATTTTTAACTATTTTACTTTTGGCTGTGCTGGGTTTTGATTGCTGTGCAGACTTTTCTCTAGTTGTGGTGAGCAGGAGCTACTCTGTAGTTGAAGTGTGTGGGCTTCTCATTGTGGTGGCTTCTCTCGTTGCAAAACACAGGCTTGATGAGTGGGCTTCAGTAGTTGTGACACATGGGCTCAGTAGTCAAGGCTCCTGAGCTCTGGAGCACAGGCTCAGTAGTTGTGGTGCACAGGCTTCAGTTGTTCCTTCTCATGTGGGATCTTCCTGGACCAAGTATTGAATGCATGTCTCCTGCCTTGGCAGGTGGATTCTTTGCCACTGAGCCACCAGGGATGCCTGAGACTATTTTTAGTAAGTGTATTCTGTGAGAATTACCTTTCTCTGAATGCAGTCTTACAGTTGAATGGTAACTTACAAATCATGGAATTGAGCCTAGTACTTTGGTATCCTTGAGCCCCAGATATTACTGATCATTATTTTATTTGAATGATTTCACTCTTTTCATTCACAAATATTTCATTTAATTCCTATTTATTTATTTGGTTGTGCTGGGTCTTAGTTGCAGCATCTGAACTCTTAGTTGTAGCACATGAGATCTAGTTCCCTGACCAGAGGTCAAACTCAGGCCCCTTGCATTGAGAGTGAGAGTCTTAGTTATTGGACCACCAGGGAAGACCCTATTCAGCATATTCTTTATTGAACACTCTATATTTCAGGTGGGTACTTCTGTGGGCAGTAAGCAGGGACAATCAGGTCTGAAACAGGAACTCATCAAGCCTCTTTTGAGACTTGGAATTTATGGAAAGTCATATTGTTTGTTTGCCTTCTTGGAGTAAATGTATAGATCCTTTGTCCAAGTATCTTAGGTGCTGTTTTTAGCTACCTAGAAACAGTTTGGCATATGTGCCACTCCTTTGTGTGGTTTATCAGGTGGGAAACTCAGTCCTAGTAAACACAAAGTCATCTTTCTCTCAGGGCAGGAGACCTGTACTGTTGATGGGATGTTAAAGATGTTGTTGTTGTTCATTCACCAAGTCGTGTCTGACTTCTTTGTGACCCTATGAACTGTAGCACTCCAGGCATCCCTGTCTTTCACTATCTCCCGGAGTTTGCTCAGACTCATGTGCATTGAGTCAGTGATGCCATCCAACCATCTTATCCTTTTTCAATCCTTTCTCTTCCTGACTCATTGGAAAAGACCTTGATGCTGGGAAAGATTAAGGGCTTTTCCAGTGAGTTGGTTCTTTGCATCAGATGGCCAAAGTATTGGAGCTTTAGCATCTGTCCTTCCAGTGAATATTCAAGGTTGATTTCCTTTAGAGTTGATTGGTTTGATCTCTTTGCAGTCCAGGGGACTAAAGAGTCTTCTCAAGCACCACAATTTGAAAGCACTGATTTTTTTTTTTTTTGGTGTTCAGCCTTCTTTATGGTCCAACTCTCATATCTGTACATGACTACAGGAAACACCATAGCTTTGACTATACAGACCTTTGTTGGCAAAGTGATGTCTCTTCTTTTTAATACATTGTCTAGGTTTGTCATTGGAGAAGGCAATGACAACCCACTCCAGTACTCTTGTCTGGAAAATCCCATGGACAGAGGAGCCTGGTAGGCCGCAGTCCATGGGGTCGCTAAGAGTCGGACATGACTGAGCGACTTCACTTTCACTTTTCACTTTCATGCATTGGAGAAGGAAATGGCAACCCACTCCAGTGTTCTTGCCTGGAGAATCCCAGGGACGGGGGAGCCTGGTGGGCTGCCGTCTATGGGGTCACACAGAGTCGGACATGACTGAAGTGACTTAGCAGTTAGCGGGTTTGTCATAGCTTTTCTTCCAGGCCACAAGCATCTTTTAATTTCATGGCTGTAGTCACCATCCACGGTGATTTTGGAGCCCAAGAAATTAAAATCTGTCATTGTTTCCATTTTTTTCCCACTTATTGGCCATGAAGTGATGGGACCTGATACCATGATCTTCTTTGAATGTTGAGTTTTAAGCCACCTTTTTCACTCTTTCTTCTTCATCAAGAGCCTTTTTAAGTTCCTCTTTGCTTTCTGCCATTAAAATGATGTCATCTGCATATCTGATGTTGTTGATATTTTTCCTGGCAATCTTGATTCCAACTTGAGCTTCATCCAGCCCAGCATTTTACCTTGTGTACTCTGCAAGTAAGTTAAATAAGCAGGGTGACATTATGCAGTCTTGACATACTCCTTTTGTTCCATGTCCGGTTCTAACTATTGTTCCTTGACCTGCATACATATTTCGCAGGAGGCAGGTAAGGTGGTCTGGTATTCACATCTCTTTAAGAATTTTCCAGTTTGGGCTTTCTGTAATTGCAGTGAGCCGGAGCAGCTCTTCCTTTGCTTTGCATAGGCTTCTCATTGCAGTGGCATCTCTTGCTGCAGAGCACAGGCTGTAGGCATGTGAGTTTCAGTAGTTGTGGTACTTGGGCTCAGTAGTTCTGTTACATGGGCTTAGTTGCTCCCTGGCTTGTGGGATTTTTCTGGACTGGGGATTGAACCCATATGCCATGCAATGACTGGAGAATTCTTAACCACTCGCCCTTCATTGTTAATTAATTAACAGAAATGTCTATGTTTGAGAAGAATGGAGAGTATCACTTGCCCAAGGGACCACAGTATCCTCCCCACCCTCCAGTTTTATTGAGATGTAGTTGGCATGTAACACTGTAATGGGATCAAAGTCTCTTGATATTGTTAACATTTTTCTTGGGCTCCCTGCTTCCACCCTGTGTTGTATTGTGATCCAAGGACTAAGGCAAAGATATCTTTTCCTTGGGATGATTCTGTTACTCAGTTTTTAGTTTTTTAGAATTTAAAATACTTATTTTCCTAGAATGCAGGTAGATTGCTTATGTCAAGCAAATATAAATTGAGAGCTACTACCAACTGGAATATGTTATAAACAGTTAAGACAAAATAATTTAGTTCTACTTATTTTGTAATTGTTGTTAAGGTGGAGTGTTTCATTTAGTATTCTTTAGGTCATTTTGTCTCAGAAGGCATGTGGGAAGGTGATGTTTTAAACACTTGTTTTAAAAAGTGTTGATTTTTATTGATGCTCCATGTTTTGTCTGTCTAAAGTGTCAACCCAAGAAAAAGGCTACGCCGCTGAAGTATGAAGTTGGAGATCTCATCTGGGCAAAATTCAAGAGACGCCCATGGTGGCCCTGCAGGATTTGTTCTGATCCGTTGATTAATACACACTCAAAAATGAAAGGTAAAACTTGCAGCTGATGATTATATAATATAGTATGGAATTATAAACTTGCAGTTGCCTTTAGTAACAATTTATATTTACTTTTGATCAGTTCAGTAGTGTATAGTTATGTATTTTAACCTCTTTTGGATTTCTTTTAAAAAGGTTTGTTTTATTTTGCTCTATGATTTTAAAAATTCTCATTTAGTCTATCTGTAGATGCCAGAAAAATGTTAGGCTTTATTGTGTAAAGTTTATATTATTCAGAATCATTTTTCAGTATATTTATGTTTTTCTACTTCAGTCTTCAGATTTGGGTCATTTGTTAGTTTTAAAGCTGAAATAATTACAAAGAATGCTTATAAATTATCTTGAATTTTAAAATCTTGATTTAAAATATTTTCTTCAGTTGCTGTTGTTTGTTACTTGATTATTCTGTTTGTATCTTAATGTCTTAACTTCTCCCTGTTTCCTATTAAGATATTCTGTGATTTTATTGTAGTTTTAATGTATGTATTTTAGTTTTTGACTAAGTTGCTAACACATTTGGGGCTTCCCTGGTTGCTCAGCTGGTAAAGAATCAGCCAGCAATGCAGGAGACTTGGGTTTGATCCCTGGGCTGGGAAGAGTCCTTGGAGAAGGGAACGGCTACCCACTCCAGTATTCTGGCTGGAGAATTCCGTGGACTGTATAGTCCATGGGGTCGCAAAGAGTCAGACACGACTGAGAGACTTTCACTTGCACTTTTTTCACTAACATATGCACAAGGTTTAAAAAAAAAATCTCTGATCTGTCCGATTCTTTACCTCTTTTCAGAGAGTAGCCAATTGTTATTAATGTTTCTTTCTAAACTTGCTTTATGTAAATACAACTATGTATTCTCATCTCCCTATCCTCCTTTTATTTAACATAAACGTAGCATATTGTAGGTACAGTTTTTTCACCTGTTTGACTTCTTGGAGATTATAACCATTCCCTGTTGATGGATGTTTAGGTTGTTTTTAATCTTGGGTTGAAAATATTATACATATACATACACACGTGTTTGTGTGCATACAAAACAGTGTTATAAACAATAACTGTATTTAATGTCTTTATCTGTAGGATGATTTACCACAAGTGGTATGCTGGATTTTATTTTATATTTTGAATACTAGTATTGAAGTACCCAAATACTTTTATAGCTCACTGTTTAAAGAAAATGATACCTAACTTTGTGACCTCCTTGGACATTTAAGTTCTTCTGTAGAAAATTCTTTTAGTCCCTCTGCCCTTCTATGCCTGTGACATTGCTGGTTTCTTACTCATTGTGGTGTCCTTTATGTGCACTAGTTGGGTCGATGTCATTTGTTCAACAAGTAATCAGTATGTTCTAGAAGTACTGTGCTAGGTATTGGGATCTAGTCATCGGCAACGCATTTTGCTTGCCCTTATATATAATTAGAGTCCAGTTGAAAAGAGAAGGCACCACCAAATAGACGAAATAACTAATTACTTAACAGAGAGGTGTGTTCAAGGAAAAATACTGATGATGTGAAGTGATGTTGGTGATGATGTGAAGGTACCTAACCTGAACTTTTGGAGCAGGGGTAGTCAGGGCCAGTGGTGTAGGGTTGTCGGGGCCAGTGTTGCTATAAAGTTATGTTTGATCTGAGATGTGATAGGGCAAGTAGAAAAGAAGGTTCCAAGCACAGAAAGTAGTATATGTTCTGCTCCTGTGAGGGCTGCAGCCCATAGAGTTATGGAATGTGGTATGGCGTGAGGCTGGAGAAATAGATGTGATTCAGATCATGTAGCATTTTGTAGACTTCATTAATATTTTGTATTTTTTCCTAAGAACAGTACCATTAACATGCTGTGAGCAGAGGGAGATGTGATCTGATCTATATATTTTCAAGTTCACTTAGTGCAGTGTGGAAAATGATTTGGAGGGGGCACAGGAGATGATTAAATGGGTTTTCACAGTGATTATGTCAAGATTATAGTGGTAAAGAGGAAATGAAGACTACTTAGGAAGTAAAATGTGTATGATTTGTTAATGGATGGATAATGGGAAGTGAGGGAGAATGAAGGCTAAGGTTTCTGTATCTCAGGATGGTCCCCAAGTTTTTAGCTACACCAGCATGTAAAAATGTAGCCATTTCCTGAGAGCACTGGAACATCTACAACTTGGAGGTGACATCTTCTTATTAATATTATTTGAAGCCATGAGGAAAGCATGGATGCGTTGGCCTTGGGAGAAGATAATATGGTGAGGAAAAAAAGGTGGCTCTGAGGAAGCCAGCATTTGAGGTCTGTGTGGAGGAGACTGAGTGTGCAAAAGAGATGGGAAAAAAATCAGAGATAAAAGGGAAACACCAGAAGCATATGGTATTGGTGACTAGATTTGTTTTATAAAGCAAGTGTGGTCAGTTTGGTTGAACGGTGCCTAGAGATGAGATAAAAAGTCCATTAGGTGTAAGGAGCTGGAGATCCCTGGTAATCTTTTTTGATGGTACAATTGTGGCTGAAGTGTGTGTGTGTATGTGTGTATTGGTAAGGGAAAGAATTCTTAGTATTCTATGTATTTATTATTGGTAGTCAATCTCTCCTAATTTCTGTTCTCTCTCCATATGAACTGATGCATCGTAATTTGTTATTTTTCATCATCTTGAGGAAATACCACCTGGAACTTTTTCTGTCCCTTCAGTCGACATGGGTTACCTTCTGTGCCTAGTGAAGAGCTATCATCTTGGAGATTGCCCTCAATACTCTTGTGTCAAATTTCATCTCTTCCTTGTTTTTGATTTGCTTACTATTATATAAAATACATAGTAAGCCCTTAAGTAGTTTCCTGTAAAGGAAGCACGGAGGTAAAGTTTTTTGAGACCTTTGAGATCTGGACATATTTCTGTTCTTTTCCTGTACTTGTTTGGTAGTTGAGCTGTATAAAATAACTAGGCTGGAAATAATTTTTGCTCACAATTCTTTGAAGGCATTGCTCCATTGTCTTTTAGCTTCCAGAGTTTTCTATTAAATCTGAGATTGTTTTGATTTATGATCTTTTGCATGTGATTTTTGTCCTTTACTCTGAAAGCTTGTAGTCTCTTCTGTTCTGATAGTTCATAGACTATACCTTGCTGTGAGTCTGTTTTCATTCTTTGTAATGGGTACTTAGTAAGCCCCTTTTGATCTACAAGGTTAGTTTTCTTTAGTTCTGGAACATTTTCTTTAATTTTTTCATTGATTGTTTCCTTCCTTTATTTTCCTGTAAGTCTTATTCACATGTTGACTTTTCTGCATTGAACTAATTTTTTTTTTTTTTGGTTGAATTTTTTTTGTTTTGCTCTACTTCATGGAGTAGAGCACACATGAGTGTGTTGATGTAGTTGGTTCATGGATTTGCTCACTTTTTGTTTTTTTTAAAAGAAATTTCCTTTTTTAAAATTAATTAATTGATGTGCTGTGTCTTTGTTGCTGTGCATGGGCTTTCTTTAGTTTTGAGTGGGTGCTTCTCATTTCTGTGGCTTCTCTTGTTGCAGAGCATGGGTTCTAGGGCACACCAGCTTTAGAGACAGGTTTAGTTGCTCCATGGCATGTGGAATCTCCCCAGACCAGAGATTGAACTTGTGGCCCCTTCATTGGCAGGCAGATTCTTAACCATTGGACTACCAGGGAAGTCCATGCTCACTGTTGATTGATAGATTTTAGTATCTCTTATGTAAGTTAACATAATCCTCATCCAGGTGTTTCCCAGCTTCGGAAACTGTGTAACATACCTGCATGCTAATAATTTATTCACCTGTTCCCTCTTATTCTCCTGTCCTTAATGAGCCTATCCTTGAACATCTCTTTATTGTAGTGTTAGTGGAGATTAGGAGATGGAGTGAATTTAGAAGTGCTTACTCAGTTCTTCTTCTTGACCTGGAAATACTCTCACTTCATCTTGAATAGACTTTTAGCCAGTCTTGTTTTTATGTTTTTCTATATTTTATGCTTTTCTGTGCTTCCACTTCTGGAGTTCCCGTTGCAAAGCAATCTAGGGGTAAATGTAAATCAGATTACTTCTTAGCTTTTCTCAAGGCTGACCTCTCATTCATTTGGTTTAACTCTTGTCACCATCTGACTTTCAGCTTTGCCAGATTTTTATTGTTTCTTTTCCTGTATTTTATATTTTGTATCTTTTTAAAAAAATTTTATTTGGAGGATAATTGCTTTACAATGTTGTGTTAGTTCCTGCTATACAGTAATGTGAATCAGCTATTAACTATACATACATCCCCTCCCTCTTGAGCCTCCCCCCCCCACCCCCGTTTGCTTTTATAAAAATTGCTCTTTGTTGTTCATTTGCTAAGTCATGTCTAACTCTTTCCGACCCCATGAACAGCAGCAGCATGCCAGGCTTCCCTGTCCTTCACTGTCTCCCAGAGCTCAAACTCATGTCCATTGAGTCTGTGATGCCATCCAACCATCTCATCCTCTGTCCCCCCTTCTCCTCCTGCCTTCAATCTTTCCCAGCATCAGGGTCTTTTCTAGTGAGTCAGCTCTTTGCATCAGGTGGCCAAGGTATTGGTGCTTGAGCATCAGTCCTTTCAGTGTATATTCAGGGTTGATTTCCTTTAGGATTGACTTGTTTGATCTCCCTGCAGTTCAAGGGACTCTCAAGAGTCTTTTCCAGTACCACAGTTTGAAAGCAGCAATTCTTTGATTCTCATCTCTCTACATCCTTAGCGCCAATTGTTACCTGAGTTTTTTTTTTTTTTTTTTTTAAGTAAACAGTGTACGTATATAACAGAATTTTATCATTTCATCCATTTTATAAGTTTATAGTTTAGTGGCATTAAGTACATTCACATTTTCGTGAAATTATTTGCACTGTCCATCTCTAGCACTTCTTCATATTCTTAAACTAAAACTACTAATTTAACAAAACTTTCAGCCCCTGGTAAATACTATTCTACTTTTTCTTATGAATTTGACTATTCTAGGTACTTCATATAAGTGGAATCATGCAGTGTTTGTCCATTTGTGTCTGGCTTATTTTATTTAACATAATGTCTGTAAGGTTCATCCACGTTGTTGTGTTATTCATTTGTGAGGCTCAGTGGTTTTCATTTATATATATATGCCTCATTTTGTTCATCTTTACATCCTTCAGTGGATATGAGGGTTGTTTTCTCATTTTGGTTATTGTGAATAATGCTTCTATGAACATTGGTGTTCAGCTATCTTCCCTATCTGACTTTTTATTAATATCTAGTCCTTTTCATTTGTTTTCTTAAGCAAATCTTTCGAATTTTGTTTTCCCCCACTGCAGCCACCTTAGTTTATGTTCTGGTCATCTTGAGTATACACTAGTGGTGTGGCAACCCATTCCAGTACTCTTGCCTGGAAAATCCCATGGACGGAGGAGCCTAGGGGCTGCAGTCCACGGGGTCGCTGAGAGTTGGACACGACTGAGCATCTTCACTTTCACTTTCATGCATTGGAGAAGGAAATGGCAACCCACTCCAGTGATCTTGCCTGGAGAATCCCAGGGACGAGGGAGCCTGGTAGGCTGCCATCTATGGGGTCGCACAGAGTCGGACACGACTGAAGCGACTTAGCAGCAGCAGCAGTGGTAATTTCTGGTCTCCTGTGTCTCCTTTTTGTTTCCTCTTAAATGTAATATTCATTGGTCAAGGAGATTTATCTTTCTAAGGTACAGAACTGAACCTGTAGTTCTACCATTTAAATGCAGTTCAGTGCTAATGGGATAATGGTCAGACTCTTAACATGGCATCCAACCTCTTCAGGTAGTTTCCCTTTCCTTCAACTTTTTGATTTAGTGTTCTGAGCTACTTATTGTTCGTAGCTGTTTCATTTGTTCTGTTCATTTATGTCTTTGAGCGTTCTGGGCCCTCTTATAGGAATTCTTCCCTCAATTCTCTCCCTTTAAAAATTTTCTACTCAGGTGTCCCATTTGTCCTCCAATTAATGATTTTACTTAAAAAAAAAAAAAAAAGAATATTAACAACCTAAGTGTCCATCAGTAGATGAACAGATAAAGAAAATGTGGTATGTATACACAGTTTAATATTATTCAACCATTCCAAAGAAAGCACCCTTTCTATTTGTGACAGCATGAAAGTACCTGGCAGGCATTGTATTAAGTGAAGTACGTCAGAGAAATATAAATACCATATGAACTCCCTTATATGTGGAATCTAAAAATCCCAAAATCCAGAAAACGAAACCAAGTTCATAGATCGTGAGAATAGGTTGCTCGCTGTCAGAGGCCCAGGGTGGGGTGGGTCAGGAATGGCAAAATGGGTGAAAGGGGGGTCAAAGTAGTAGTTATAAAAGAAATAAATAAGTCACATGGATATAATATACAACGTGGCAACTGTAGTTGATACTGCATTGTATATTTGAAATTTGCTAAGAGAGTAGATCTTGAAAGTTCTTATCACAAGAAAAAAAATTTTTATATTGATGTAAATATCAAATCATTATGTTGCATACCTGAAACTAATTATACCTTAATGTTAAGAAATGCCATTGCCAATACATGCCATCAAATGATAAATTTGAGTGTATGCAATGCACTCAAAGATTAAAAAAAAAACAGTGTTCATGTTACATCAATTAGCATGCTGTTTTACTCTCTTTATACTGTGTGTCTCATACCTGTCAGGCAGTGAATTCTTTCCATTGTCTGTAACAGTGAGTGTTTTGCCTCTCTGTATGGTGTTCTCTGTGTAGCAAGTGCTTTCAGTTCTCTGTATGCTGGCACATCATAAATGTTTGTAGTAATTGAGTTTACTTGTTTTTGGGAGAATGACTTTTCAAATTGACTTTAAGAATCTGTGTGTGTGTGTGTATGTGTACATTTAGTCTTCCTTTATAGGTGGTTTCTGTTGAAGTGTTTACTAGATAGAGACTAAGGAGTTCAGTGTGTGTTTTTTTTTTTTTAATAGAACTTGTTTATAAAATGTACAATAAAACAAAATTTAACCAGGTTGTAATTCAGTGTGAGTTAAAGTGAATTTTTATATAAAACAATTTCCTTTTTTTAAATAGAGACAAATCATTTTACCTGTGTAGCCCTGGCTGTATTTCTTTTGTGACCTTATTTTTTTTTTACTTATATGAAAAATGATAAGAAAATAAATGTATAGAAGTACATATATTATGTAAATTAGATTGTAATCTTTTCTGGATGAGATTTGTATTGATTTTTGATAATTGCATGCATATAACTTAGGACAGTGAAGAAACTGTAGAATAACTGGATTTTTTTTTCCCCGGCAGTTTTTAATTTATAATTTATTTATTAAGTTATTTATTTATTAATAATAGTTATTTAGTTTTTTATTTCCTTTTCTTTATTTTTCAGAAATTTCTGTAGTTTGAATTATCAAGTCCCAATTTCTCTGCAAATCCAGTGTTTCATTCTGAATTTGTTCTCTCTGAAGTTGTTGAATTTATTATTGTCTGTAAAATGGAGGTTATACCACTTGTTTTTTAGAGTTGATTGTGAAGAATACATGAAAAGCAGCTTGTCCAAAATAGCTGTGCCATAAGTGTTAGCACATCATATGTGGAATAATGTTGAAACATGTCTTCCTCCTTATATTTTAGCATAATATTTTATGTTTGTTTAGTGGTTAGTTCTTGGTAATTGTCATTTTTACAATACTGCAACTTATTATATGCCCTTTGTGATTTCTGGTAATGAGGGTATAAAACTTCTGGTTTGGAATAGATAGCATATCACCAGAGCAAAACATTATATTGTTTCATTAACATCTTAACCATTTTCTTGTCACATAAATTGAAATTTTACTTTCTATCTGACCTACCTTAAAGTTTCTTTTTCTATAGGTTTTAGCTTGTTGTTTTTTATGTTACTTTTAAGTGACAAGAGGCTTCTTTGCAACTGCTATGTTGCTGTTCCCTTGATGATGAGTAGTCTTTTTTTTTTTTTTAAGTAATGACATTGTGGTTTTTGTTTTTATCTAGTTTCTAACCGCAGGCCCTATCGACAGTACTACGTGGAGGCTTTTGGAGATCCTTCTGAGAGAGCCTGGGTGGCTGGAAAAGCAATCGTTATGTTCGAAGGCAGACATCAATTTGAAGAGCTACCTGTCCTTAGGAGAAGAGGGAAGCAGAAAGAGAAGGGATATAGGCATAAGGTATTTTTTTTTTTTTTTAAAGCGTCTCAGATTATCTTCTTAGGGTTAGAGAGGGAGGAATCCCCAGCCTTTCTGGGACCACTCTTAGGGAACATAATTTTTCCACAAACCAAGGTGGAGGGTATGGTTTGGGGATGACTCTTGTAAGGAGCACGCAGTTCACAGTAGGGTTCTCACTCCTACGAGAATCTAATGCCACCGCTGATCAATGGGAAGCAGAGCTCAGGTAGTTTATGTTAGCCATGGGGGCTGACTCACCTGTCGCTCACTTTCTGCTGTGTGGCCCAGGTCCTAACAGGTCATGGACCAGTATCAGTCTGGGGGTTGGGGACCCCTGGTTTATGGGATCAGCCAAAGGAAGAAACATAATTTTTGAAATATAAGTTGGTGAGAAAATTGTCAGAAAGCATCTTTTTTTTTTTGCAGGGATAAGATAGGGCTAACCTTCCAAATATTTCTAATCAATTTTTTTGAGAAGTGATTTCAGCTTACTTTTGCCATGTCACTTACATGTGATAGTACAAAATGGCACGACCAGTCATGTTTGGGTCTATCTAATTTAAGCAGAAAATGATCATCAAAATGAAATGTTCTTCTCCCTCTCTAGATTAATTATTTTTCTTAAAAATGACAAATATAAGGCTTTGAACATTCTTGTTTTGTTTGTATTTTGGTTTTCGTGTGTGATTATCAATGCTTAAGATTATAGTTTCAAACCTTGTTATGTTTTAATAAAGAACATGATGTTTTTGTTTCATTTGCTTGATGTTGTGTTTTAGTCCATTCTAAAAGGGGAAATAGTTTCTTTTAAATTTGTATTTCCTACTTTTAGACTATTATATAAAAATCATAATTTGGATAATTTTGAGTCAGTATGCAGTCCCTGCTATTTCCAACTGGAGTTTCTTCGTCTCTAAAACTAAGGTATAATATATACCTTGTTGAACTCTCGTGAGGATTAGCAATAAATAATTTGTATGTCACAGTATTCATGCTTTGAAACAACTAATGTGTGCTACTATTAGGATACAGGAGGCTAACTGCATCCTTTCTAATACTTTGGGTAGTTGGTGGTGGGGAGATATCAAAGTTTTTGTGTCAAGCCTTTTAAGTATGTGTATTAAACAAGCCCCCTTTCAAAAGAGTTTGCTTGGGCTTTCAGGTTCTGGAAAATTGATGTACTATGACCATAGCTAGACAATTAATGGCTATGTGTTTGTGTCTAAAGTAAATCAGATGATCTGTATATTGCTTTATAAGAAGAGGCTACCTGTGTAGTGGCCTGAATTGTTACATGGTCAGCAGAACATCTCTTTCACAAGTATTAAAGTATTTGTGGACACTAAATGATAGTTAGAACCTTGACTAACATCTATTGTATGAGGCCAGGGAGGGAAATAAGAGTCTCGAAAATTAGATATATTTCACAGAGCCTCGATGTCCTTATGCTATGCTGCTACTGCTGCTAAGTCGCTTCAGTCGTGTCGGACTCTATGCGACCCCATAGACGGCAGCCCACCAGGCTCCCCCATCCCTGGGATTCTCCAGGCAAGAATACTGGAGTGGGTGCCATTTCCTTCTCCACCTTATGCTATGAGAATTAAAGAGCATGTATAACTTGTTAAGCTATCCAGGGTGTATTGGTGTCTCTGCACTACATGATTAAGCCCAGGACACTGTTTGATTATAATCCAGATTGTATATAAAACATATAGAAAATTCTTGATTAGTCAAGGGCCTGGTGATAACCTGAGTTTCAAATTTCAGGTCTTCTAGGGCAGATCTGACTTAACTCATTTCCAGTTCTAGTTTTTCCACATTCATCTTCTTTAGCCTTTTGTTTTCTCTTTTATGCAACTCAGCAAGTGCTTGGCCTTCATAATTCAGGAAGGAAATCTTTATGATTGGCAGAGTAAGTAGGAGTCATCTGGTTATTCCTTGACTTAGTAATATAATGTTGATTAATAATGTAATGTAGTAGTCTAATTTATGGTCCACTTTTTGTGCTTTTACTGGTAAGGAGAGTGGAGGGTTTCCAGGATCTCCAGTGATAGATCTTAGTGATAGAAGAAGTGTTGCGGAATCCCCATTAGCTAAGGTCTGACTGGGCTGTGGGAGGTAACAGCCTGACAGTCCCATAAAAGAGCCTCAAAGAAATATAATAAGGCTTGAAAAGCTTCTGATTTGAGAGGTGTTCAGTGATCATTTCCCTATTTCCTCTTCTATTTCTTAGATTAGTAATCATCTTTTTTTCTTTACATTTAAGGTTCCTCAGAAGATTTTGAGTAAATGGGAAGCCAGTGTTGGTCTTGCTGAGCAGTATGATATTCCCAAAGGGTCGAAGAACCGAAAGTGTGTCACCAGTTCAATCAAGTTGGACAGTGAGGAGGATATGCCATTTGAGGACTGTACAAATGATCCTGAATCAGAACATGACCTGTTGCTTAATGGCTGCTTGAAATCTCTGGCTTTTGACTCTGAACATTCTGCAGATGAGAAGGAAAAACCTTGTGCTAAGTCTCGAGCCAGAAAGAGCTCTGATAATCCAAAAAGGACTAGTGTGAAAAAGGGCCATATGCAATTTGAAACACATAAGGAAGAACGGAGGGGAAAGATTCCAGAAAACCTTGGCTTAAACTTTATTTCTGGGGATGTGTCTGATAAGCAGGCCTCAAATGAACTTTCCCGGATAGCGAACAGCCTCACAGGGCCCAGCACTGCTCCAGGAAGTTTCCTGTTTTCTTCTTGTGCAAAAAACACTGCAAAGAAAGAATTTGAGACTTCAAATTGTGACTCTTTACTGGGCTTGTCTGAGGGTGCCTTGATCTCTAAACGTTCTGGGGAGAAGAAGAAATTCCAGCGAGGTCTGATGTGTAGTTCGAAAGTACAGCTCTGCTATATTGGAGCAGGTGATGAAGAAAAACGAAGTGATTCCATTAGTATTTGTACCACTTCTGATGATGGAAGCAGTGATTTGGATCCTGTAGATCATAGTTCAGAGTCTGATAACAGTGTCCTTGAAATTACAGATGCTTTTGATAGATCAGAGAACTTGTTACCTGTGCAGAAAAATGAAAAGGTAAAGTATTCTAGGTATCCTGCCACAAACACTAAGGTAAAAGCAAAGCAGAAGTCTCTGATTACTAACTCACACACGGACCACCTAATAAATTGTACCAAGACAACAGAGCCTGGAACTGAGACGTCTCAGATTAATCTCTCTGATCTTAAAGTGTCAACTCTTGTCCGAAAACCCCAACCAGATTTTAGAAACGATGGATTTTCTCCAAAATTCAACACATCATCAAGCATTTCCAGTGAGAACTCAATAATAAAAGGTGGGGCTAAAAATCAAGCTCTGTTACATTCAAAAAGCAAACAGCCCAAAATTCGAAGTATCAAGTGCAAACATAAAGAAAACCCAGTTGTAGCAGAACCTCCAGTTGCAAATGAGGACTGCAGTTTGAAATGCTGCTCTTCTGATAACAAAGGCTCTCCTTTGGCCAGCATTTCTAAAAGCGGGAAAGTGGATGGACTGAAACTACTGAGCAACATGCATGAGAAAACCAGGGATTCGAGTGACATAGAAACAGCAGTGGTGAAACACGTTCTGTCAGAGTTGAAGGAGCTCTCTTACAGATCCTTAAGTGAAGATGTCAGTGACTCCGGAACGTCAAAGCCATCGAAACCATTACTTTTTTCTTCTGCCTCTGGTCAGAATCACATACCTATTGAACCAGACTACAAATTCAGTACATTACTAATGATGTTGAAAGATATGCATGATAGTAAGACCAAGGAGCAACGAATAATGACAGCTCAGAACTTGGTCTCTTATCGGAGTCCTGGTCTTGGGGACTGTTCTACCAGCAGTCCTGTGTCAGCTCCTAAGGTCTTGGTTTCAGGAGGCTCCAATCACAGTTCAGAAAAAAGTGGAGATGGCACTCAGGATCCAGTCCACCCTGGCCCTGGTGGGGGTGACTCTGCACTGTCTGGGGAGCTGTCTACTTCCCTGCCTGGCTTGGGGTCTGATAAAAGAGACCTCCCTGCTTCTGGCAAAAATCGTTCAAACTGCGTTACTAGGCGCAACTGTGGTCGATCAAAGCCATCCAAATTTCGAGATGGTTTTTCAGCCCAGATGGGAAAGAACACAGTGAACCGTAAAGCCTTAAAAACAGAACGCAGAAGAAAACTGAATGAGCTTCCAGCTGTGACTCTTGAGGCTGCACTACAGGGAGACAGAGAGAGTAGGGGTTCAGAGAACAGCTCCTCCAGAGGTGAAGCAGAAGACCCTGGTAAAGAACCAACCCTTCAATTAATGGGCCATTTAACAAGTGAAGATGGTGCCCATTTTTCCAGTGTTAGTTTTGATAATAAAGTCAACCAGTCTGACCCTGAAAAAATTCCTGAAAAAGGCCCCTCTTTTGAAATCAGGAAAGTCCCAGAGCTGGACTCTGAAATGAACAGTGAGAATGATGAACCCAATAGTATAAATGAAGCAGTGCCTAAAAAGCGATGGCAACGTTTAAACCAAAGGCGCACTAAACCTCGTAAACGCACTAACAGATTTAAGGAAAAAGAAAACTCTGAGGGTGCCTTTGGGGTCTTGCTTTCTGCTGACCCTGTAAAGAAGGAAGATGAGTTCCCAGAGCAGAGACCTCCTGCTTCGACAAACAAACTAGAGGATGCACTGACAGATCCAAATCATGCCAACCACTTAGATTCAGCTGGGCCGCGGTTGAATGTTTGTGATAAATCCAATGCTAGCAATGAGGAGATGGAAAAGGAGCCGGGAATTCCCAGTTTGACTCCTCAACCTGAGCTCCCTGAACCAGGTAAGGATTCCTAACTGTGAAAGAAAGGGACTAGATGAAGTGACGATAATGATACCCTACCAAGTGTGGTCTGTTTTCACGGAAGACCTAAGTGTAAATTGGGAGGGAAGGGTTAATTACTTGAAGTGAAAAAAGGGCTTTATGTAGAAGGGTCTGAATTTTGATGACCAGGTTTCCACATACTTTCAGAAGTTACGTTTTACCAAGAAGCTCTTTTTTCTTTTGCTTTTAATAAGTATCAAGATCTGTTCCCCATTTCATACCTTTTAAAATCTGTGAACTTTGGGGGATGCTGTATTTGAGAGGTTCTGAGTGTAAGATTAAAATCTAGTTGTTAGTTTACAGAAAGCAAATAGATTTTATTGAATGTTAAGCCCTTACAGCTTAAGGAAGGCTCTCCTGTTATATAGACAAAGGGGATATGTTTTTGAAAAAATGTGACTGTTTCATGGTACTTATTTGAAGAACTTAGATGTCTTGCATCCCTTCTGGAATGAAGTTTGAGAATAAATTTTTAAAAATCTGAAATGCCAGGGTATCCTACCTTAGCTGTAGAAGGAAAGCAGCATACATTTTTCAAAATATAAGTATTATGCATTGAACTGACTTTCCCTAAAAGATTTCTCCATGTAGATTCTGTTTTCTAACAGCTTTATTGAAATATAATTCACATATCGTAAAGTTCACCTTTTGAAAATTGGTACTTCAGTGGTTTTTAGTATACTCAGAGACTTGTGCATCCATAAACATGATTAATTTTGGAACATTTGCATCACCCTAGAAAGAAATCTTGCAGCCTTTATCAATCTCTCTTCATCTCAGCCCTGTCTGTAGATTTGCTTGTTCTATACATTTCATATAAATGGAATCATATAATATGTGGTACTTTGGGTTTTTTTGCTTTGTGTTTATATCAGCACTTTATATTTATTATGGTAAAAAACACATGAATTTACCTTCTGAACAAGTTGAAAGTATATACTACAATCTTAACTGTATGCGCATTACTGTACAGCACCATTTATTAAGCATGCTGTACTTTTCCCCATTGTATGTATAGTCTTGTTCAGTCGCTAAATTGTGTCCAACTCTTGCAACCTCATGGACCCTGGCATGCCAGGCTCTTCTGACCTCTACCAGCTCCTGGCGTTTGCTCAGATTCATGTCCATTGAGTTCGTAATGCTACCTGATCATCTTATTCTTTTTGTCGCCCCCTTTTCCTTTTGCCTTCAATCTTTCCCAGGATCAGGGTCTGTTTCCAGTGAGTTGGCTTTGCTTCACGTGTCCAAAGTGTTGGAAATCCTTTGTCAGAGATAATTTGACATACGTTTAAGGGTTTATTTCTGTACTCTCTGTTCTGTTGATCTGTATGTTTGTCTTTATGGTAATAACAAGTTTGTTTTGACTACTGTAGTTGTGTAGTATGTTTTGAAAACAATGTATGATCAGTCTTTGTTAAGAGTATTTTGAGTATAGGATGGCTTTTTTTTATTTCTGCAAAAAATGACATTGGAATTTTGATAGAGTACTGAATCTGAAGATCACTTGTGTAGTATGATGTTTTGTTAATGTTAAATCTTTGAATCCATGAAACAGATTGTCTTTTCATTTATTTGTGTTTAGTACTCAACTCCTTCACATCCTTGCTTAAGTTTATTTGTGAGTGTTTTATTCTTTTTTATTGTATTGTGAGATTATTTTCTTAATTTTCTTTTTGAATTGTTTGTTGTTATATAGAAACACAAACTGGTTTTTAAAAATTAATTTATATAATTCATTTATTTATTTATTTATTTGATTTGATTTAATTTTTAAACTTTACAATATTGTATTAGTTTTGCCAAAGATCGAAATGAATCCGCCACAGGTATACATGTGTTCCCCATCCTGAACCCTCCTCCCTCCTCCCTCCCCATACCATCCCTCTGGGTTGTCCCAGTGCACCAGCCCCAAACAACTAATCTCAAAAATATACAAGCAACTCCTACAGCTCAACTCCAGAAAAATAAATGACCCAATCAAAAAATGGGCCAAAGAACTAAATAGACATTTCTCCAAAGAAGACATACAAATGGCTAACAAACACAGGAAACGATGCACAACATCACTCATTATCAGAGAAATGCAAATCAAAACCACTATGAGGTACCATTTCACGCCAGTCAGAATGGCTGCGATCCAAAAGTCTACAAGCAATAAATGCTGGAGAGGGTGTGGAGAAACGGGAACCCTCTTACACTGTTGGTGGGAATGCAAACTGGTACAGCCACTATGGAGAACAGTGTGGAGATTCCTTAAAAAACTGGAAATAGAACTGCCTTATGATCCAGCAATCCCACTGCTGGGCATACACACTGAGGAAACCAGAAGGGAAAGAGACACGTGTACCCTAATTCATTTATTTTTAATTGCAGGATAATCACTTTACGGTATTGTGTTGGTTTCTGCTAAACATCAACACACAATCTGATGTTTTTTTAAAAAAATGTTTATTTTTGACTGTGCTGGGTCTTCATTGCAGTGAGGGCTTTCTTCTAATTGTGGCAAGTGGGGGCTGTACTCTCTAGTTGCAGTGTTCAGGGCTCTCATTGCGGTGGCTTCTCTTGTTGCTGAGCACAGGCTCTACGGTGAGCAGGCTTCAGTAGTTGTGGCTCCTGGACTCAGTAGTTGTGGCACACGGGCTTAGCTCCTCCTTGGCATGTGGAATCTTTGTGGATCACAGATCGAACCCATGTCTCCTGCATTGGTAGGCAGATTCTTTACCACTGAGCTACCAGGGAAGCCCAGAAACACAACTGAGTTTTAAATGTTGATTTTTCTATCTTTCAGCTTTACTCAATTCATTATTATTCTTACGGCTTTTTTTTGTGGAATCTTCAGGGTTTTCTTTACATAAGATCATGGCATCTATGAACTGAGATCATTTTACTTTTTCCTTTCCAATTTGAATGTCTTTTATTTATAAAATGTCTTTTATTTATAACTGTTTATAATTCTTGTCAAATAGCTCTGGCTTGGACTTCCAGTGTTGTGTTAAATTGGCAAGAATGGGCATCCTAGCCCTCTTCCTGATCTTTCAGTTTTTCACTATAGATGCTCATGTTAGCTGTGGGATTTTCATATATAACCTTTATTTTAGATTATTTCTTTATGTTCCTAGTTTGTTGAGTGTTTTCTATTAGGAGAAAGTGTTGAATTCAGTCTTTTCTGCACCAATTGAGATGATGGTGGTGCTTCCCAGGTGACTCACAAGTTAAGAATATTCCTGCCAAATCAGGAGAGGCAAGAGATGTGGGTTTTATCCTGAATCTGCTCTCATCTCACATGCTAGCAAAGTAATGCTTGAAATTCTACAAGTCAGGCTTCAGCAGTATGTGAACCATGAACTTCCAGATGTTCAGGCTCGATTTAGAAAAGGCAGAGAAACCAGAGATAAAATTGCCAACATCTGTTAGATCATCAAAAAAACAAGAGAGTTCCAGAAAAACATCTATTTCTGCTTTATTGACTACTCCAAAGCCTTTGACTGTGTAGATCACAAAAAACTGTGCAAAATTCTACAAGGGATGGGCATACCAGACCACCTTACCTGCCTCCTGAGAAATCTATGTGCAGGTCAGGAAGCAACAGTTAGAACTGGACATGGAACAACAGACTGGTTCCAAATCAGGAGAGCAGTATGTCAAAGCTGTATATTGTCAGCCTGCTTATTTAACTTCTAGGCAGAGTAAATCATGCAAAATGTCGGGCTGGATGAAGCATAAGCTGGAATCAAGATTGCTGGGAGAAATATTAATAACCTCATATATGCGGATGACACCACCTTTATGGCAGAAAGTGAAGAGGAACTAAAGAGCCTCTTGATGAAAGTGAAAGAAGAGAGTGAAAAAACTGGCTTAAAACTCAGCATTCAGAAAACTAAGATCATGGCATCTGGTCCCATCACTTCATGGCAAATAAATTGGGAAACAATGGAAATAACGAGAGACTTTATTTTTTTGGACTCCAAAATCACTGCAGATGGTGACTGCTGCCATGAAATTAAAAGACGCTTGCTCCTTGGAAGAAAAGCTGTGACCAACCTAGACAGCATATTAAGAAGCAGAGACATGACTTTGGCAACAAAGGTCCGTCTAGTCAAAGCTCTGGTTTTTCCACTAGTCATGTATGGATGTGATCAGATCAGATGTGATCAGATCAGATCAATCGCTCAGTCGTGTCCAGCTCTTTGCAACCCCATGAATCGCAGCACGCCAGGCCTCTCTGTCCATCACCAACTCCCAGAGTTCACTCAGACTCACGTCCATCGAGTCAGTGATGCCATCCAGCCATCTCATCCTCTGTCGTCCCCTTCTCCTCCTGCCCTCAATCCCTCCCAGCATCAGAATCTCTTCCAATGAGTCAACTCTTCGCATGAGGTGGCCAAAGTACTGGAGTTTCAGCTTTAGCATCATTCCTTCCAAAGAAATCCCAGGGCTGATCTCCTTCAGAATGGACTGGTTGGATCTCCTTGCAGTCCAAGGGACTCTCAAGAGTCTTCTCCAACACCACAGTTCAAAAGCATCAATTCTTTGGCGCTCAGCCTTCTTCACAGTCCAACTCTCACATCCATACATGACCACCGGAAAAACCATAGCCTTGACTAGACGAACCTTTGTTGGCAAAGTAATGTCTCTGCTTTTGAATATGCTATCTAGGTTGGATGTGAGAGTTGGACTATAAAGAAAGCTGAACGCTGAAGAATTGATGCTTTTGAACTGTGGTGTTGGAGAAGACTCTTGAGAGTCCCTTGGACTGCAGGGAGATCCAACCAGTCAATCCTAAAGGAAATGAGTCCTGAATATTCATTGGAAAGACTGATGCTGAAGCTGAAAGTCCAATACTTTGGCCACCTGATGCTAAGAACTGACTCATTGGAAAAGACCCTGATGCTGGGAAAGATTGGAGACAGGAGGAGAAGGGGACAACAGAGGATGAGATGGCTGGATGACATCACCGACTTGATAGACACGAGTTTACTCAAACATGAGTTTGCTCAAGCTCCGGGAGTTGATCATAGACAGGGAAGCCTCATGTGCTGCAGTCCATGGGGTGGCAAAGAGTCCAAAGCGACTGAACTGAGCTGAAAGATATTGAAATCAGGGTGTTGTCTTATTACTGTGGAATTATGTTAGAGAGCAGTAGCAAAAGATATTTGAAAATAACCCATATATTTTCAAGTGTAATGTGTCATTTACCAAGAAAGATTTTTAACCTAGCCATTGAAAGCTTCAGTAAAGTTAGAAGACTGAAAAAGCACAAAGGGCAATTGCAGAGAAGTAAGCATTTAAATGAGCAATTAGTATCAGAATGAGAAATTTATTTCAAAGATACTTTAAAAATCCCATGTATTTGGAAATTAATTGTCCAGTTTTAAACAGTGGGTGTATCTTAAGAAGCCATAGCAAGGAAATAGAAAACAGAAAATAAAAATGCAAAGAGAGTTTTCCAGAATTTGTTGCATGCAGCTTCAGATGCTCAGTGTAGTTGAATACAACATGGAGTTTTGAATAAGGTATGAAAAGAAAGCAAATAATGGACACTAGGATAAAAATTTGTGAAATTTTGAACAAAATCTGTAGTTAATAATGTTGTACATGTTAATTTCCTATTTTTGTTTTTACAAAGCATAGTATTTCTTTAGGTTCTCAGAATTGAATTAGAAATGTCAAGCCTCATTCAAAAAATGTTTTTAAATCACTAAGAAGATAAGCTTTCTAGACTTTTAGGTGTAATACTTGATGCCAAAATACATGAAATTATATCAAAGTTTTGAGTGAATATAAATTAGAAATCTCGCATTCAGATTAAGTCAAACAAATGGAATGAATGTCATAAAATTTTTTGCTAGACAATAACTCATTTTTTCCAAAATACATGTTATACATATTGTGTATATGTATACACATATATATATATATGCATATACCCACATAAAAGCTTTTCTATTATGCTTATAAAGACTTAAGAAAGAAAATTTTTTTAAAAAGGATGGAGAAATTGGAAAACATGCTGAATGAAATAGTAGCACTGATTTTGAAATAGAAGAAGTAAAATAAACTAGATAAAAGTAAAAATCATCATAGAGTGTACTTGTTTTTAAACATGACTGCTCAATAGAAACACATCTGGAGCTTTGGAGAAAAAAGTAATACCTGGGCATTTGTATTCTTCAAGAAATTCCAAGATAATTTTGATATCCATCTGGATTTTAAAAAGTGATTACAGGTTTTTCTATAAAATGGTAGTTTAGTCTTAAAGAATTCTAGTATTTTTTGTTGACTGTTATTATTTTTTGTTGACTGTCATGGTTTCTTTTAGATATTGGTGTTCTCTTGTAGATCACTGAGTTTCCTGAATACAATTGTTTTGAGTTCTTTGATAATTCATAGATCTCTGTTACTTTATGATTAGTTTCTGGAGATCTATTTTGATTTTTTGGGATGTGTTTCCTTGTTTCTTCGTATATTTCATAATCCCTCCTCCCCCTACCCCCCTGCCCCTATTTTCATGCATTTGAATTTGATTAAACAGCCACTTTTCTGAGTCTTTACAGAGATGCTTCATATAGGGGAAGGCATACCAATCATCTTGGCTAGAGATTCTGGGGACCTCTGGAGTCTTTTTTGTAGAATGGGTTTGTGTGGACTTGTGTGTGTAGTTTCCTAATCAGAGAGGTTTGTCTATTTCTTTTTCGGGAGTTTGCAATCTCTTGCTTCATCTTGTGTTTTTCTGCAGTACTGCAAGTTAGTTGTTGCTATTGCAACAAGCTTTCTCACTGTCTTTAATTCTCAGCAGCTCCCAGGTATCTAAAGAAGCCAGCTCTCTGTTAGCTCCCACAAGCAGGCCAAACAGGTACTAGTCCCTTGGGCAATTTTCTAAAAACCCAGATTTCCAAATGCTCCCTCTTTTACCTCCCTTTGTAGAGAGAAGCCAGGATTTTAGTACTTTCTCCCAGTCTTACCAATCTGGCCCCTGTCTATGTCACTATAGCCCCTCTGGTTCCACAACATGTTGTTCCCTCTCTCCCTTATTTGTAGTGCCTCCAAGAGTCCAAACTATGTGACTTCTGTTGGGTTCCCAGTCAGATTAGACAGAAACGCAAAAACTTCAATGTTGGACACCTCCAACATTCAGCTTTAAGGGGGGAGCTCAATTGTGCTTGCTTTCGGAGTGGCAGTCTCAGGTAAAGTGGATTGGCTCTTTTAATCCATTTCAGTGCTGTTTTTCATGGGTTTGTACTTGCCCTGGGGTACTGTAACTTCCTAACTGATTCTGCCTTCCTGTTGAGGAACTGCCAGAATGTTTTGCAAAGGTGTCTACCTCTACATAAGCACCTATTTAACAAAGCTGTCCTGGTTGGTGTCAAGTGCTATCTCATTACTGTGGTTTTGATTTGCATTTCCCTGATGACTGACAATATTGAACATCTTTTTTTATATGTTTTTTGATCAGTTAAAATGTTTATTGGGCTGTTTGTCTCTATTATTTAATTGTAAGAATTCTTTACATGGTCTATATATAAGTCCACGTTAGGTATGATTTGCACATATTTTCTCATATTTTATGGGTCACCATTTATATTCTTAATCATATATTTTGAAGCACAGACATTCTTAATTTTGACAAAGTCTGATTTGCCTATTTTTTCTTTGGTTCGTTGTGCTTTTGGTGTCATAGCTAAGTAACCATTGCTTAATCCAGTTGTCTCAGCACAATTTGTAGAGAAGGGTATTCTTTCCCCATTGAATGGTCCTGGCACCCTCTTTGAAAATCTTTTGACCATAAATGTGATGGTTTATTTCTGGACTCTCAGTTCTTTTTTATTAATATATATGTCTAACTATTTGCCAGTACCACAAATTCTTAATCTTTTAGTAATTAATTATTGTAGTTCTGAAATCAGAAAGTGCAAGTCTTCCAACTTTATCCCTTTTCAAGACTATTTTGATTCTTCTGGATTTTTACATTTCTGTATTTATTTTAGGAGCTTCCTATCATTTCTACCAAAAAGCCAGCTGGGATTTTGATAGAGGTTGTGCTGAATCATAGGTCAGTTTGAGCAGTGTTGGCATTGTAACAATGTTAGGTTTTCCAACCTATGAACAAGAGATGGCATTTCATTAATTTAGGTCATCTTTGATTTATTTCAACAATATTTTGTAGTTTTCAGTGTACAACTCTTGCACTTCTTCTGTTCATTTTATCCCTTAATATTTATATCCTTTTTTGGTGCTATTATAAATAAGATTATTTTCTTAGTTTCATTCTTGGATTTCTCATTGCTCGTATGAGTATTGTACAAGTATTGTACAAGTACAATATAGTTGACTTAAAAAATTTTTTTTACTTATTTTTTTAATTGAAGGATAGTTGCTTTACAGAATTGTTGGTTTCTGCCAAACATCAACATGAATCAGACATAGGTGTACATATGTACCCTCCCTTTTTGAAGCTCTCTCCCACTTTCCTCCCCATCCCACCCCTCTAGGTTGTTACAGAGCTCCAGTTTGAGTTCCCACAGTTGACTTTTATATATTGATCTTATGTGTTGCAACCTTGCTGAACTTTTTTTAAAAGCTCTAATCATTTTATTCTGAATTCCTTAGGATTTCCTGTGGTTCCCTAGTAACTCACATGGTAAAGCATGTGCCTGCAATGCAGGAGACCCGGGTTCGATCCCCGGGTCAGGAGGATCCCCTGGAGAAGGAAATGGCAACCCACTCCAGTATTCTTGCCTGGAGAATTTCATGGACAGAGGAGCCTGGCAGGCTATAGTCCATGGGGTTGCAATGTCTTCAGCCAAAAGAGATTGTTTTGTTTCATCCTTTCTAATCTGGGTACATTTTGTTTCTTTGTCTTGCCTAGTTGCCCTAGCTTAATCCTTCAGTGCATTGTTGAGGACAAGTAGAGTGAACAGACATTCTTGTGTTACTCCTGATGTTAGGGAGGAAAGCTTCTGGGATTTCAGCATTTAACTATGATATTTATTTACTGGGATTTTGATACACAGCCTTTCATACTGAGAAAATTCCGTTCTATAGCTAGTTTGTCTTTCAGATTTTTTTTGTGTGCTTACTGAGATGATTATTCCTGTTTATTTCGTTTAATATGACCTATTAACTTTCTTATGGGGGCTTGAATTTTCCTGTCCATCAGACTGTAAACCGACAGGAGGATCAGTCACAATTTCTCAAGGACTTGTCCTCTCTCCTGCTCCCCTTCTACTTGGTGCCGAAGCACCTTTCCTTGTGGTCTCCTGGGGATTGGGATACAGTTTACTTCTGTTTCACTGTAACTCTGAGGATAGAGTCTTTTGGGGCCCAAGTTTAGTCTCCTTTAAACTCCTGCCTCCCAACAGGGTTGCCAAGAAGTCCTCAGGACAAAATCAGTTTCAGTGCTCTCCTTATTTCCGTGGGCTATTACTTTCCATTGGATTTTGGTTTATAATTCTTTACAGTTTAGTCAGTTTTTACTTTGTTTAAGATAGATTTTTAAACATATTTACGCAGTATTTGTATTTACTTTCAACAGTTGATTTGGGCTGAGTAACTTGCCATTATTATGAACAGTTGTTTATATTTTTGCCTCCCCCGCCCCCTTTAAATTCTTTTTCCTCTGAGATCCCAGAACCAGAGAAGTAGAGGATTTAAAAATCTGTATTGGTGGATTGATGTTGCTGTTAGTATTCTAGTTTCTTGGAAAATACCAGTGTTTTGAAGAAAAGATCTAACTCAGGGTAAAGTTTACGTTCTACAAAAGTCACACACTTTTTAAGTGTGCAAGCAAATGTTTTTTAGTAAATTTACTGAGTTGTACAAATATCCCTATAAATCAGTTTTTGAATATTTATAGCATTTCTGTGGAGAAGGCAATGGCATCCCACTCCGGTACTCTTGCCTGGAAAATCCAATGGACGGAGGAGCCTGGTAGGCTGCAGTCCATGGGGTCGCTAAGAGTCAGATACGACTGAGCGACTTCACTTTCACTTTTCACTTTCATGCATTGGAGAAGGAAATGGCAACCCACTCCAGTGTTCTTGCCTAGAGAATCCCAGGGACAGGAGAGCCTGGTGGGCTGCCGTCTATGGGGTCACACAGAGTCGGACACGACTGAAGTGACTTAGCAATAGCAGCAGTAGCAGCAGCATTTCTGTAAGATACATCATAGTTAGCCCCTGTTCCTATTCCTAGTCCCAGGCAACCACTTGTCTACTCTCTTATCTCTATAGATTTGCTCTTTCTGGACATTTTATATTAATGGAATTATACAATGCATGATCTTTTTGTCTTTGTTTTTTCATTTAATATAATGTTTCTGTGGATTACTAATATTGTGGCATGTAGCAATATCTTACTCATTTTGGCAGTGTACCCAGGATTACCCATGTCCCTGATGTCATATTTCTCATTTCCAGCGTGTTCCTCACTTTGAACATCCTACCTTGCACTCGGGGACTCCCACAACAAGCGTGCCCCATGTCCTGTGCATGCTGGGCACCTCATCTTTCTCTGCACCTGCCAGGAAAATCCCACATTCAGGGTGCCCCATGCCTAAAACACCCCTACTTTATAACTTTCTATGTCTTGAGAACCCTATATTCTGTGCACCTAGCACCTGGGCACCCGGGCCGCAGATATGGATGGCTCTGCTTACCTGTTCCCTGCTTTCCAACGCTTGCCCTCTTTTTGTTGTGCCCAGTGTCTTGGGCCCCCATGCTGACTGCCCTGTGTGCTGTACCCTAGTTTACCCCAGTGCTTGCTAAGCCTGTGACCTTTTCTTTTGTGTTCCTTTTATTAAGAGAACACCCATATTGCCACATTAAAATGAGGCAGGAATAACATTCTCTGAAGTCACCATAATATGAAGTACTCCTGGCCCCTTGAGTAGATTGTATCCAGCATTCTGTAGGCATTAGCCTCTGCTCCCAAAGAGTTTATGGTATAGTAAAATGATTCTTGTTGTTGTTCAGTCGCTAAGTCTTGTCTGACCCTTTGCCACCCCATGGACTGCAGCATGCCAGGCTTTGCTGTCCTTAACAATCTCCCAAAATTTGTGCAAATTCCTGTCCATTGAGTCAGTGATGCTGTCTAACTGTCTCATCCTCTGCAGTACGAAAAATAAAGTGATTACAACGTGTGAAGTATATTAAGACTAGGATAAAGTTTTATAGGGAAATTATAATAGATACTTGTTTCACTGTTAATTCAAAGAGAAATGGTATGGTACTTTGATATTTTGGTTATAAAACATGGCAAGAGCTATTTTTTTAAAGCAGGTACCCAGAATTCTATATCTTATCTTTTCTGTTGGGGTACATGCCATACATTTTAAAATGTTATATTGGCATACATTTAATGGTATATGGATAACTATTTTTTTGATGTTTCTAAAGTGAAACTCATCACAACTGTGATAGAAAGTACGTGTGAAATGCTTTTGAAATTCATGTTGTAGTACTGATTGGGTAAATATTCTATCTGGATATTCATCAAATATTCTGCATAATCCAGCGAGAAGTTGTTGTTTAGTCACTAAGTTGTGTGATTCTTCTGCAGCTCTATGGACTATAGCTCACCAGGCTTCTCTGTCCATGGGATTTCCCAGGCAAGAACACTGGAGTGGGTTGCCACTTACTTCTCTAGGGGATCTTCCCAACCCAGGGATCAAACCCATGTCTCTTGCTTTGGCAGGCAGATTCTTTACCGTTGAACTACCTGGGAACCCCCTTAAGAGAGATGCTACGTGGTGTTCTTTATGAACTTGCCTGATTTAGAATCTGTATTGTATTATTAGCTCTGTTGCTGTAGGACACTGTGTGCTCTGCTGTGCCTAGTTGCTCAGTCATGTCTGACTCTCTGCGACCCCATGGACTGCGGCCTGGCAGGCTCCTCTGTCCCTGGGATTCTCCAGGCAAGCATGCTGGAGTGGGTGGGCATGCCCTCCTCCAGGGGGTCTTCCTGACCCAGGGATGAAACCCAGGTCTCCCGCATTGCAGGTGGATTCTTTACCATCTGAGTCACCAGGGAAGCTGCTATAGGACTAGTTTCAGTTTAATTTCCTTGAGATTAGGAGGGCTGTTTGTGGATAGAGCAACAAAGGTCTTCCTTCCTCCCAATTTTTGCATAAGATAAACCATAGCAAATCATTTTTACCCTCCTGGAGCTTAAATCATGGTGTTTTTTGTGAATTTCCTATTTCTCTTCCTTTGGGAATGCAGAGATGGTTATAATGAAAACATTGGGTTTCTCTCTAACTTTTTGTTTAATACTGAACTTGTGCCTCTTGTTTTAGCTGTGCGAACAGAGAAGAAACGCCTTAGGAAGCCAAGCAAGTGGCTTCTGGAATATACAGAAGAATATGATCAGATATTTGCTCCTAAGAAAAAACAAAAGAAGACACAGGAACAGGTGCACAAGGTATATTCCAACATTTCAACAATGTTTTATCAGTCCTTTTAGGATACTGCAATTTTGCCTTCAGTATCATGTTTCATCTTAACGGGACAATAGTTTCGTTAACTGGAATCTTGTTTTGTAGTTTTTTATTTCCAGTTTCTGGCATAGTATTTAGCATATACAGAAAAGGTATAAATGATTCTATATACTATGTGTATATAGTGTGTGTATGTATATTTTCCCCTTTTGCTTTTGAAATGATTTTAATGATTTAGAAGTATTACTGTGATAAAATATTTAGTAAAAAATAATACAAATAATATAAAAATAATAGCTTGATCCTGATTCTGTCAACAAATGTTACAGTATCTATTTGCTTTATTTTTCACTTGAATTGCTTGAAACTCAAAATATTTTAAAGTAAATAGGAGATATTTTGCAGAGAAGGCAATGGCACCCCACTCCAGTACTCTTGCCTGGAAAATCCCATGGACAGAGGAACCTGGTAGGCTGCAGTCCATGGGGTCACGAAGAGTCGGACACGACTGAGTGACTTCACTTTCTCTTTTCACTTTCATGCATTGGAGAAGGAAATGGCAACCCACTCCAGTGTTCTTGCCTAGAGAATCCCAGGGATGGGGGAGCCTGGTGGGCTGCCGTCTATGGGGTCACACAGAGTTGGACACGACTGAAGTGACTTAGCAGCAGTAGCAGCAGAAGAGATATTTTGACTCTGTTTCCCTAGGTAATATGCACCTCTAAAAATCTAATGACAAATCCTTATTCAGATTTCTCCAGTTATTTCCTAACCTTTATATTTAATTTATCTGAAACAAGATCCAGTCCAGGGCTACACTTTATATCTTACTGTTGTATTTCTTAAATCACTTTAAATCCGGGACAGTCCCTGCTTTGATGACCCTATGTAAGTGATGAGAGTGACATATTAAGAGTATCTGCCTTCTCAGTTTGCTTCTAGGTTCCCTGTTAAGTGGTGGTTTTAACTAATATTTTGATAGATTCAAGTTAAACATTTTGGCTAGATTACATCATAGCTGTTGCATGACATTGGAAAGTATTTAACCTCCACTAGCTCAAAATGGTGATTAACTGATGTCTGTGGTTTGAGTTATGCTTCACCTCTTTTGATCAAGCAACAGTACATGTATAATTAATTTGACTCCAACAGAATATCCTGTTTCCCATCAGCTATTTCCCTGATTTTTTAAATCAATTATAATTCCTTGTCTATATCAATAATTTCATTTGAGGTTATAAAATTGAAGACTTTCAGATTTTATTATTTCTTCTGCTTATATTATCTGGCAATCTCATTTTATAGTATAGAAATGGGTATGTTTCTTTCCCATTAATGTATCAGTTCAACGTTAGAAGTTTATTATTAGCTGCTTTTATTGATGACACATTAGGGAATCTTTTGGAGAAGGAAATGGCCAACCCACTCCAGTATCTTTGCCAGGAGAATTACATGGACAGGAGCCTGGCGGGCTACAGTCCACGGGGTCTCAAAGAGTCGGACACGGCAGAGAAACTAACACTTTCAGTTTAGGGAATCTTTTTTGTCTTTTTTTAGATCATCACTATGGCCTTAATGAATTTTTATAGCTTTAGTGTTTCTCAGTCTCTGTGATGTTGTATGATGTGCTTTGGAAACGAACCAAGATCATTCTGTCGTCCCTGAGATCATTTTGTCGTTTTTGTTGTATCTGTCAATGACGTTTTTACCCTTTAAAATTATAGTGAAATATATATATATAACATAAAATTGATCATTTTAACCTTTTTTCCTCCCACTTTTTGCCTATTTTTGTTCTTGGCTGTGCTGGCTCTTCTTTGCTGCACGTGGGCTTTCTCTAGTTGTGGCACGTAGTGGGTGCACTTCGTTGTGGTGCACAGACTCCTCATGGTGGTAGCTTGTCTCGTGCAGCGTAGGCTCTAGGCGTGCCAGCCTCAGTAGTGCAGTGTGCGGCCTCGAAAACACAGGCTCAGTAGTGTTGTCAGCGGGCTCAGTTGCTCTGTGTCATGTGGAATCTTCCCAGACCTGGGATTGAACCTGTGTCTCCTGCACTGGCAGATTCTTATCCAACTGTGCCACCGGGGAAGTCCCTGACCATTTTTTAAGTGTAAAATTCTGTGGCATTAAGTATGCCATCATTGTCTTTGGAACTTTTTCATGTTCCCAAACTGAAACTCAGTACCTGTTAAAATGTTTCCACTTCCCCCTTCCTTTAACCCCTGGCAACCACCATTCTATTTTTTTGTCCTGTGAATTTTCCTATTTACAGAATTCACCTCATACAATATTTGTCCTTTTATGTCTGCTCATCTCAGTTAATGTTATGTCTTCAGGTTTCTCCCATTTGTAGCATGTGTCAGGATTTCATTCCTTTATAAGTGCATTATTCTTTTTAACCCTTAAACCACAACACTTTTGGCCTATGGATTGCCCGTTTATCTTTTGTTCTTAGGTAAGTTCCCGCTGTGAAGAGGAAAGCCTTTTAGCCCGATGTCGATCTAGTGCTCAGAACAAACAGGTGGATGAGAATTCTTTGATTTCAACCAAAGAAGAGCCTCCAGTTCTTGAAAGGGAGGCTCCATTTTTGGAAGGGCCCTTGGCTCAGTCAGAACTTGGAGGTGGACATGCTGAGTTGCCACAGCTGACCTTATCTGTACCTGTGGCTCCGGAAGTCTCTCCACGGCCTGCCCTTGAGTCTGAGGAATTGCTAGTTAAACCACCAGGTAAGATGGGGATGGGTCTCAGTATGTAAGTGGGTATACTTGGAGGACGCAGGAGATTTTAGTATATTTTGATGGAAAGCCAGTAGTGTATCTGTGTACAACAAACTATCCATTTTGATCCTGGGAAATTCTAATAGTATTGGCTAATGGATACAGCTACTGATCATAAATTGGTGGTGTACTGTCAGGAAGACATATTAAAAAAAAAAAAAACTAGGCACCTTATACTGTTACTGCTCTTCATAATTGTTGATCAACCACAGTGTGAATCAGCACTCAGACTAGGATTCTGGGGAAGAGCACTGCATACTCGTTGAGTAAACACATAAAAATTATACTTCAGATACTGATTTTACCAATCTTTGTGTTACTTGGGAAGGTGTTTTTAATTTTATATTTTTTTTAATACTGACTATTGAGTATTGTAGTCAGCCAAGGAAAATTCTGCATGTAACTTTCTTAAATTCCCAAGAATTGCTTGTGATGTTATTCTTTAGAAAGGTGTCCAGTTGTGCAGAATCAAACAAGACAGAATCAAAAAGAATAATAAAGATGGTCAGCAGTACATTCCCCATTATGCGCCAAACTGTTATTTGGCTGTT
Source organism: Bos grunniens (assembly GCF_055505025.1). Taxonomy (NCBI): domain Eukaryota; kingdom Metazoa; phylum Chordata; class Mammalia; order Artiodactyla; family Bovidae; genus Bos; species Bos grunniens. The sequence goes on from NC_141171.1 coordinate 38,748,470, forward strand.
TTATATAATTCTTAAGAGCAGTCCTATATAGTAAATAAGTGTCTCTACTTATTTAGGAACAGAACAAAAGTTCTACTTTTGGTCCATTTATGCCCAGAATTCTGGCTCTGTTGAATTCACTTCTCTTTTTTTTTTTTTTTTAACCACCAGTTGATTACTCTAAAGGCAGTTCTGCCCTTTCGATTTCTCCCTTAGTTCATTTGTGTATATACACACACATTGACATAAGAACAGCCTCACATTAGTTTGTGTCTATATTCAGAACTATTTTCTTATTTTGTTTTACATTAACTAGTATTTTAGAATAAATAAATTTTTACCCTGTCTCTTCCCAGAATATCATGAGAAAAACAAAAAAATAGGATGACTAATTTTTGCATGATATATAGGTTTTTTAAGAAATCAGCTTGTGCCCAGTTTCTAAATCATCTAATGAAAAGATACATGCATTTCAGGAAATTATGAAAGTAAGCGTCAGAGAAAACCAACTAAGAAACTTCTTGAATCCAATGATTTAGACCCTGGATTTATGCCCAAGAAAGGGGATCTTGGCCTTACTAAAAAGGTATGTTAATTTTAGTCAATTCTAAAATAGGGTTGCATCCAGGAAATAGGGGATTTTAAAAACAAATCTTTTAGTAATACCTATAACATCAATGCACATGTACATAGAAATTCTAGAATGTCAGAATATATATGGTTGATCTGAGTGATTCTACATTAAAAGACCATTTTGCATTTGCATGGACATATGTACCTGTTGGTTTTAGATTTTCTTTTCAAATGAAAATGAAAAAAGCCTTTACAATTGAGTAAAGTTTGCATTTGTTGTAATCTCTCTTCTGGGCTCAAAACCTCTTACCTGATTTCTACTTCACTTCTGTCTCTACAAGCCACTGTAAGTTAATGCCATTGCATTCACTGTCTGCGTAATACCTCAGAGAAGACCCTGTTCAACTATATTCCAGGCAGAAACATTTCATCTTCAGTTTTGTGAACTTGGTTCCCATTAGCCAAGAAGGCATAATTCTATAGTAGTTAGAAATAGAAAATTATTTTCTAATTCTATAATGGATGATAACTGGATATTGATTTCTTAGGATATATCCTGTTCTTTTTGTATTTGAGGAAAAAGTATATGTTAAAGTTTCAGTTGTAGGATGCACAGATTTCCTGTTTTTAAATATATATATATATTTATTTGGTTGCATTTGGTCTTACAATAGTTATGGCACACAGGATCTTTCATTATGGTGGACAGACTCTCTAGTGTTTGCACTTGGGCTCAGTGCTTATGGCGTCCATTGCTCTGTGGCATGTAGGATCTTAGTTCTCTGACCAGAAATCGAACTTGCATCCCCTGCACTGCAAGGAGATTCTTAACCACTGGACCACCAGGGAAACCGCCAGATTTCCTGTTTTTAGACATTCTTTTTCCTTAAAGAAAAAATGTAAGATTGTAATCAAGTCATAAATAAATTGAGTTTCTGGAATTCTTTTCTTAGCCCTGGCAAACTTCTAATCTTTAATCCTATATTAAGTCCCCTTGTTTTTGTTAGTCACCCACCAGTAAATGTAAAGTTTATTTGTATTTTTATTAATATATTATTTTAAAAAGTCATTTTATGTACTTTAGTTTTTCTTCTCAAAGCAATCTTATGTGACATGGACTTTTCAGTTTTTCTTAGGTTCATCTCCTGCCCTCTGCATTTTCTCTGCAGTTTGTGCAACCTTCAGTGACAATATGTCTCCAACTCACTACCTCTTGTTGTTCCTTATACTCTAGTAAGGCTGAGAACATCTCCTGCAGTGCTTTCTCTCCTGACTTGTATTATTCAAATCATAGCCACTTTGCAAGATTGTTGGAAAAGGGCCAGGGAAACTGGGATTCAGTTGAGCATGGAAGTGACTTTTGCAGTCAGATGATAGATTTAATAGGTGAGTCATGGGAGGCCTGTTGTCTTACTGCTAGAAGTGCGGCACTGCAAATATCAAAAGCAAGTAAGAATTCAGGCGAGTTAAGTGAATGATCCCCTCCTCCCATTTTGTGCTAAGCTGCTTCAGTCATGTCCAACTCTGTGTGACCCTATGCAGTGCAGCCTACTAGGTTCCTCTGTCCATGGGATTCTCCAAGCAGGAATACTGGAGTGGGTTACCATTTCCTTCTCCAGGGGGTTGGTCTTCCCGACCCAGGGATTGAACCTGTGTCTCTTACATCTCCTGCCTTGACAGGCAGGTTCTTTACCACTGCTGCCATCTGGGAAGCTCTACGGAGCTATATTTGACATACCTAAGTTAATGATTTGAAGAAATAAGATGAAATTCGAATCCTCAGTTTTGAGGTTTTGAGACTGTGTTACTTAAAAAATAGTGTTAATTTGTTGTATAATAACTGTAAATGGAGACCTTTAAAATTGTATTTTAAAAAAGTTAATCTGTGTAACCTTGCTCTGTCCAAAGTAGGTTTCTAATCTGAAATTTAAGAGGATAAAAAGCATGATTTAGTTGGAACTTCCTTGGCTGTCCAGTGGTTAAAAGAGTCCTCACTTCTACTTCAGGGGGCAGAAAACACATGGTTTAGTTGATGTGTGTGTGTGTGTGCTCACTTGCTCAGTTGTGTCCTTCTCTTTGTGATCCTATGGACTGTAGCCTGCCAGGCTCTTCTGTTCATTGGATTTCCCAGGCAAGAATACTGGAGTGGGTTGCCATTTTCTACTCCAGGGGATCTTCCTGACCCAAGGATCAAACCAGTGTTCTTCTGCATTTCCTGGTGGATCCTTTTTCCACTGTTCCACCTTGGATGCTGATATAGTTAATACACTTAATTTTAATAAGCGAATGTGTCCCAGAACTCTTGAGATTTAATTTACACCAATAAAATGCACAGATCTTAATTGTTTGATGTCAGTTGATAGACAGTTGAATATACCATGTAAGTACCAGCCAAACTAAGTATGCTATATAAATCCACTACCCCCAGAAGTTCTCTTGTGCCCCCTTTCATTAATTATCCATTCTCGTCTCTTCGAGAGGCAAAACTTTCTAACTTCTGTTACCATAGGTTAGTTTTGCTTGTTCTTAAAGTTTTGGTTGCGCTGGGTCGTCATTGCTGCAGGTGGGCTTTCTCTGGTTGTGGTGTGCAGGCCTCCTGTGATGGCTTCTCTTGTTGCAGAATATGGGCTCTCTAATGCATGGACTTCCATAGTTGCAGATTACAGCCTCAGTAGTTGTCGCAAATGGGCCTCGTTGCCTCGTGGTCTGTGGAATCTTTCTGGAGTAGGGATCGAACTTGTGTCCCCTGTATTAGCAGGCAGATTCTTAACCCCCAGACCATCAGGGAAATCCAGTTTTGCTTGTTCTTAAATGTCATATATTTTGTTTTGTTTTTGTTAGCTGGCTACTTTTATTCAACACACTTATTTGAGATCCATCCACAAAGTTGCTATTTCAGTAGTTCATTTCCTTTTATTGCTGGGTAGTAGTTCAAGTACAGTTTGCTTGTCGTTTTTCCTGTTGAGGCACATTTGTGTTTTCATTTTGGGGCTATTAATCATAAGGCTGATATGAATATACTCAGAATCTTTTTGTATACACATATTTTCATTTTCCTTGGTGTTGTAAATACTTAGGGTTGGGAATGCTGGCCCATAAATGTTTTCCTTTTAAATAAAATGCCAAACACTTCTCCAAAGTGCTTGTGCAACTTCACATTCCCACCAGTGGTATATCAAAGTTCTGATTGCTCCACATCTTTAACAGCGTTTTGTTTACTGGTCTTTTTAAAGTTTAGCCATTGTAGTGGATATGAAATGATACCTAATTATGGTTTTAATTTGTATTCTCTAGTGACTAATGATTTTGAGCCCCTTATTATGTGCTTACTGTCCATAACAACTATTCAAGCACACATATTTTTGGTTGGGCTGTTCAGCTTTTTTATAGTTGCCTTTTTAGAAGTACTTTTTGTATTTGGAATATGAGTCTGTTGTCAGGTATATATACTGTAAATATTTTTTCCCAGTCTGATGGTTGCCTGTTCATTTTTAAGTTGTATCTTTCATGAAAAGGAATTTTTAAAGTTTTTTTTTATGATTTATATTTTGTGTTTATTTTAAGAAATCTTTGCTTACCACATCAACACAAAGATGTACTTGTTATGATTTCTTTAGGGATTTTATGATTTTGATTTTATGTGTAGATCTTCATTTTTTAAAAAAAAATAATTGATTAATGACTTTATTCAATAGATTTCTGTGAAGAGTGAAGAATAAGGGATAATACTTGTATTAATTTGGCTGCCATGACAAAGCAACACAGGCCAGGCGGCTTACACAACATTAATTTTTGCACAACTCTGGAGGCCAGAGTCTGGGATCAAGGTTTCAGCAGAATTCCTTTCTTCTAAGGTCTCTCTCCGTAGCTTGTAGACGTCCGTCTTCCTCCCTGTGGGCATCACGTGGTTTCCCCTTTGTGTGTCTATGTTCTAAGCTCTTCTTATGAGGACACTAGTCCTTTCCTGCTCAGTAGAGCAGCAAGGGTATGAACAGTGAGAAATGAAGGAGAGTCTGGGGGAGTGAAGTCCATTGTTACCGTAGGGTCCCAGGCTGACCCTCATGTAGGTTATTGGAACCAGGACCCAGGCACCCAGAGAGCTGGGAGGAGGGGGCCTGGAGCAACTCATTTCCTGTCACCGTGTTCCCCCACAGGTCCCTGCTGGGCAGCATCCACTTCTTGCCCCTGGTCTTCCTGAAGGTACCCCTGCTCCTGGGCATGCTTGGTGTTGTCCTCTGGGTCAACAGGCCTCTGAGGAGATCTGGGGGAAGTCCCAGGAAAATTGGTAGCCCCCATGCTCTTCAATGTCTTGTCCAGAGAGAAAGACCGATAAAAGTTGGAGGTTCCATTGCAGTAGGACTTCAGTCTTGCCCAGTTCCAAGGAAGGCAGAGCGGGTGCCGTCAATAATCGAAATGGGAAACAGTCTTTTTTTTCTTTTTCTTTTTTTAGTTTTATTTATTTATTTATTTACTTTACAATATTGCATTGGTTTTGCCGTACATTGACATGAATCTGCCGGGACACGGTCTTTTTCAAATTCTTCTACCTGGGTTGAGCATGTCCTGCTCTGAGAGGCTAAGACAGTCATCTTTTTCTGATGTCATACACTCATTCCTTCACTCACTCATACTCATACACATGGTCTCAGGGGAAGGTTCGGGGATTCATCTCTATAGTTTGAATAAGAATGAAGGGGATCCTGGGACCTCCATTGACCAGCAACATGATGCCTGGAAGAAGAGTCCTTATCTGGGTCAGTGGTCACTTTAACTCAGACCCCAGGGTCCACTTTGATTCTCTCAGCCCCACACCAGTAAGTGTCTGCATTGTTTTGCCTGAGCTCCTGCAGGTGTATTGAGAAGCCGGAGCTAGTGTGTTGAATGAAAACTGCAGATTATAGAATGAAACAGTGCCATTTGCAGCAGCATGCTTGGACCTAGAGATGATGATACTAAGTGAAGTAAACAAGAGAAAGACAAATATCATATGATATCACTTATATGTGCAATCTAAAAAAAAATGATACAAATGAACATATAAAAAACAAACAGACGCAGAGACAAAGAAAATAAACTTATAGTTACCAAGGGGGAAAGGAGAGGGAGGGATAAATTAGGAGTTTACGATTAACATATACACACTACCATATATAAAATAGATAGCCAACAAAGACCTACTGTATAGCACAGGGAACTCAACTCAATATTTTGTATTACTAATAACCTATAAGGGAAAAGATTCTGAAAAAAGTTATGTGTTGTATACAACTGAATCACTTTGCTATATACTTGAAATTAATACAACATTTGTAAATCAACTATACTTCAATTAAAATATTAATTAAAAAAAGAGGTTGAAAACCCCAAAATAAAAAAAGAATATGCAGACGATGACCTGTTGAATGAGGAGGTACAAGCCACTCACATCCAAAAATCCCACTTGGGAAGTGAAGCCCATGAGGTCATTTTGTTTGAAGCTGTTGTTGTTTAGTCCTTAAGTCATGTCCAGCTCTTTGCAACACCATGGACTGTAGCCCACCAGGCTCCTCTCGTCTTTGGATTTCCCAGGCAGGAATACTGGAGTGGGTTGCCATTTCTTTCTCCAGGGTAGATCTTCATTTTTTGAGATGGAGTTTTGAAGTGCATATCCAATTGTTTTAGTACCATTAGTTAAAAACCTCTATTGCTATCCAATTATTTTTCATATTTTTGGTTTCTTTAAGCATTAAATATAATTAATGACCCTGTCACTGTTGAATTTTTAGTTTTTTGGTAGGGAGATAGGAATCAGGTTTGGTGTTAGAACAAGTGAAAATTAGAATTGTTGGTGATGGTTAGACCCAGACTCTGGAGAAAAGTGACCTCTAAGTCAATTCTACTGTCTGACCTAGTCAACTTCACAGTTAAATTCCTGGCTACTCCAAACTGTATTTTGAAACCATCAGGTTGAAACCATGATTCAGCTCAATCTTGGGACTACGTCATGGCTTAACAGGCAGGCCACATCTTTCCTATAAATGGATCAGTCGGTGGCTCAGAGAAAGAGGTAGTCTATTGTGGTATTGGTACCTTAAGAGTGCACTGACTTAATACATATCCATACCAGGCTACACATAAAATAAATGGAATCTTTCATGTACTCTCTAAGGCACTTACAGAGTTCTGTGGTCTTTTTTATTACAAGCAGAGCAAATGGATTTTTATTCACATAGTGTGATTTGTGTGTATGTACCTTGTTATTTATATTTTAACTTAACAAAGTTGTTGATATCAGACATGAGAATATTTTCTGTATTGTTCTCTGACTATAGTTTTGGGAACATTCTGATTTTTTTTGTACCACAACTTTTGGGTTAGTGTTAAAAAACGAAGTATAAATCAATTATCAAAGTAATATAAATGGTAATTTTCTTTAAATTATGTAATCTCTTTTATGTGTTTCTCTATTGGTGTTTTATTCCTTTTAACTAGATACCTAACATTAGCTCTTTGATTTTATTTGACTTTATAAGACTGATTTGCACTGAACATGACGAAAGTTATATTCTTATAGTTTATTAATGTATATAAGAAGCGTTCAGAAATTCACAGCTGCATTTTATGTTGTTTTGACCTCAAACTCTGGGAACTTCATAGCAAGAATAACATCTGTTAAATTTGCTTTTGTGGCCACTAAATTTTTACAGTCATGATGAAGAACATTATTCTTGTAGGAGAAGACATTTTCTTGGAATAGAACTAATTGATACAGGCATTAGTAGTAGGGGAATAAAATGCATAGTAAATTATTCTTAATGTTTAAGGTTGGCTTTTTTTTTTTTTTTTTGGCCATGCTGCATGGCTTGCGGAATCCTATTAATAGTTCCCCAACCAGGGGCCCTTGGCAGTGAAAGCATGGAGTCCCAACCACTAGACTGCCAGGGAATTCACAATATTTTAAGTGTTTTGTTTTTAGTTTCTGTGTTGTTTTAATTTATATTTCTTAATGTACAGCAACTTGAATTAGAAGGACTTTCCATGATACAAACTTTATGTTTAGATTTCACCAAGTAAATAAGTCTGTAAAATCCAGTGGCCGTAAGTATAATATTAGGAAGGTAGATTTTTAAAAACAGGGTGGCGTGGAATAGAATTGAGCTGGTGGGTATATGAGTACATACTTTTTCACTCCCACTTCAATTAGAACAGTGTTCTGCATATGCTCTAAACACTGGAAATCTCTGAGTACACCAGTGTCCTGTGTGTGTGTCCCGCCCAGCCAGTGCCTGTCTGCCCCATGTGATGTTCCTGAGTTTTAGAGCATTTAAAAAATCTGATGCTTTTACTCACAAAGTTTCTTTATTATTGTACTGTTCCTTTAATTGTCCAAAATACCTAAGATTCTATATCTATGTCAATAGGCAGTCCCACTTTTGGCACATAATGTAAAGGATTTAATTTCTACTCCTGTGTAAAACATGATGCACTTTACTTATTTACAGTGTTATGAAGCTGGTCACTTGGAGAATGACATTAATGAATCATGTGCTGCACCTCGTTCTAAAGAGTTTGGTGGAGGTGAGTATCTTGAGATTTAAAAAGTGTATTACAGACATAACTGTGAAGTTGGCTAATGAGAACAGTGAGATTGCAAGTTCTAAGACTTGTTTGCTCAATATGTGCTTCAAATAACACTAGGAAATTGTATGCATTTCCATCTTTATGTTGAAATTAGTTAAATGTTATTAGAATTATATTAGCGTTAAGGAAATGTTAGGAATAGCAGAGAAAAATCAGTTCCTATTCTTACTAGATAATTCTCTATACTGCATCATTCATTACTTTCTTGGCTTTGATTCAGTTCTTATTTCTGTAGAATAGAAATAGAGAATTTGAGTTAAGGGGAAATTGCAAATCATCTTAAGTCTTTTATAGTCTTATATTCTTTTATCACACCCGTGACCTTGGTCAGAGAAGAATTTAAACATTTGAGCCTAGTCTATTATAGTTGCATCCTAAGGCCTTGGGAATCTTCTGGATTAAATTTAAATCTATTTCCTGGAACTTCTGTTTGGTCACCTTGTTTCTGCCCACAGGAAGAATTGACAGTGCTTCATTCAATAACAGATGAAATAATAATAGTTATAGTATCTACCAGGTTCTTTGCTTAAGGACTGTTATCATTAATCAGTCTAAAGCATTACAAGAATTGGGATATTATCTATATTATCCCTATTTGTAGAAGAAACATGAAGATGAAAGAGGCTGGCAGAGTTGGGATATTCAAATCTGACCAAAGTTATTGCCACACTACTGTCTCGTTATCCACTCTGTATTTTCTTTTTTCTCCATTCGAATTCTTTCTACCCCTTTGATCATGTTGTCTGCCAGTGCCATGTATTAATGTGTCATCCCTGAAATATTAGCCTATATTTGAGCACAGTACATCAGATATGGTCTATCAGCAAAAGGTATTATGGGGAGATTGTATTTTTTGTGGTCTTCAGTGTACACTTCTGTAAATGTGATCTGTGATTATTAAGTTTTTCAGCAAGTAAGTTTAGCAGTATATTAACTTATTTTAACCCTGTATGCAGCTATAATATAGGGTGGTGAATTTGTTTCTTTGATTTAAAACAAAAAGTACCTTCAAAATGATATCTGCTCTTTCCATATACACTTGTACTTCGGCTTTTTGTAAAATCTACTGCCCATACGTAATCCTTTGTAAGTTTCATTTAAGTGTTTTCATTGTGAGAAATTTGAACCTTTATTCTGCTACCATATTGACTCTTCCTTTTTAGTCTAGTCTGACAGCTACTTTGATAGCAGAGCTTCTCCATCTCGATCAGGCAGTTCAAGAAGAGAACCCTAAAGCAGTCTTCCAAAGTCCAACCTTCACATTGGTATCTAGCCTAAATATCCAGGAACATTTTACAAAATACCTCTTTAGAGTCCTCCTAATGTTTCTATAACAGAAAGTTGAAATATGTAGAATATAAATTGAAGGAGAGTCTAGACCATTTTCTAAATATGTCAGACTAGGCATTTATTTTACCCTGTTGGATGGTCAAGGTTATAATACCGCTGCATGAATATATCCTTTTGGCTGATAGATGTATTGGTTGGGGTAGGGAGGTGTTCTTCTCTCCTCCTGTAAGCCACATCTTATGTATTTCAATTTTTTATCTTAATCCTTAACTCAGAGAGTGATATACTTTATTGTCTTTAATCTTGGAGGCCTGGTTTTAGTTATCTTTACCTGACTACTAAATGCATTTCCTCCCTATCTGAATGATATTAAAGTCCTTTCTGGAATTAGAAAGTCTTTCATATCAATCATATAAAATGAAATTGCTTTAATAATCTATACATTTACTGTTTAATCTGTATGAAACAGAACATATATATACACCCATACATACATACTTCCCTGTACCTCAGATGCTAAAGCGTCTGCCTACAATGTGGGAGACCCAGGTTCGATCCCTGGGTCAGGAAGATCCTCTGGAGAAGGAAATGGCAACCCACTCCAGTATTCTTACCTGGAAAATCCAATGGATGGGGAACCTGGTAGGCTACAGTCCATGGGGTCGCAAAGAGTCAGACACGACTGAGCGACTTCACTTCATACATACATATATATGTATGTGTATAGCCATTTCCCCAGCTACATATATACTAATGGGTAAGTCTCTTTTTTTTTTCTCTTCCCCTGTTTTCCTCATCTACAAAGTCAGAGAATTAAAATTAAGGTTGGTTTTCACTCTTGACATTCCATAATTCTAGGAGATATCTTTAGTCGAGATTAGAAGTTCTTAGACATGTACATTATCAGCCATCAGGTAACACCTGTTGTCCTATCCTAGGCACCACCAAGCTGTTTGATAAACCAAGGAAGCGAAAACGACAGAGGCATGCTACAGCCAAGTTGCATTGTAAAAAAGTGAAAAATGACATCTCATCAAAAGAAACTCCAAACTCTGAGGTATTACTCAGTTCTTCATCTTTTGACCTTCCATAGTGAAGCTTCTTTTCACAGTAGAGTCCACACCCCTCTTTCCCTTGAGTTTACCTGAAAATAGTATTCTATTGTTAGTAGTGATAAGGAATACTGGAGAAAAGGAGAACCTGATTCTAGTAGAAGTAAGTCAAAACACATATGGTACCTGTGGGCATGACCTTTTTAAAAGATCACACCTCATGCTCTAAATGTCAGATGAAATACATAATTTGTTTCATCATGAAGTAAAATTGTTCTAAAACCAGAGAGCACCAATACCAAGAAAATACATGATCCAAATGAACTTGGATATTGCCCTTTAAACGTTGAGACTGCTACAATTAAGGGAAAAACTCATTTGCTTATATATTGAAACTGCCAACTACTTAATTTAGAGTAATGTTTGTAAATGGTGACTTTTAGGAAACAGAAGTTTAAAGCCATTTCCTTACAGAGCATCACTGAAGTCATTGATGCTATCCCTCACTTTCCAATTCAGGTTAAGAGAGAATTAGAACAAGTCAGGTCAGCATCACACATGGTGCAGAGCATTTCTTTCCAGGACAATATGAATAGAATGCCCAAGGGGGGCATTATTTAGGAAATACTGATCTTGGAAGGACAAATAAGTAATCAAATAAACTTAAGAATGTTTTCTCTCCCTTAGTGAAACCTTAAAATGGAACAGCTCAAAAAGTTCCAGTGGAACAGCCTCAGAGCAGTTAGTGGCAGGGCATGAGGCGCCCACTACCCGCCCAATCACAGCAGGGTTAGAACTAACATTGCATGCAGTCCGCCCGCGTGATTGGCTGAACATCTGTAAGTGCTTAATGGATAGACAAATAGCAGCCCAGAGGGAGGGGGTCAAATGGCGGAGACATCAATAATACAGATGTGGGATGTTATTTTTTTCTCTGCAAGGGAGAACTGATGACACACAGGACAGCTGCAAGCCCCAAGGAGACTGTTGAGGAGGGTGTAGAAAACGACCATGGAATGCCTGCATCTAAAAAGCTGCAGGGGGAACGAGGAGGTGGAGCCGCACTCAAGGAGAATGTCTGTCAGGTAGAGAATGTTTGCCAACTTGCATTTTGATTGCATGCTTATCTTTTAAGAGAAATCGTTGTCTCCCATCTCTTGATGACTTAGTCATGGTTAGAATAAAAATTTTCTGCGATGATTCCAGTGGAATTACTTATCTTCTTTAAGGCTTTAACTCTGCTCTCTCCCCACAAAAAGAGAAGTAAAATAAGTGTTGTCCCTGGGTAGATAACATAAAGTTAGATCTGAGGTGGCAGAGACTCTGTGGTTGCTCAGCCAGAGGTAATTTTGCTGCACTCATGGTGTAAGAATCTTTGGGTTTCTAGGGAATTTTTCAAGGAGAATTGTCACTTTGAGATCTTCTTGGTCTGTTTTGTTTTGTTTGCGTAAGTAGTTATTACTACTTTAGCGAACCTACAGTTTGTATTTCTGTTTAATAAGCATACAGTGTTTTTGTTATATGTTAAGTGTTTTTACATTCACTTTTTGAATACTGCATCATTTAGGTATCATAACAATCTCATAAGATTTTGTTATCGTCATTTTTGTTGTTCAGTTGCCACGCCATCTCCGACTATTTCCAACCCCATCAACTGTAGCATACAGACTGCAGTATCCTTCACTGTCTCCCAGAGTTTGCTCAAATTCATGTCCATTGAGTCAGTGATGCCATCCAACCATCTCTTCCTCTGCTGCCCTCTTCTCTTTTTGCCTTCAGTCTTTCCCAGCATCAGGGTCTTTTCCAGTGAGTCAGCTCTTCACATCAAATGGTCAAAGTATTGGAGCTTCAGCATCAGTACTTCCAGTGAATATTCAGGATAGATTTTTTGTAGGATTGAGTCCTTGCAGTCCAAGGGACTCTCAAGAGTCTTCTCTGGCACCATAATTCAAAAGCATCAATTCTTTAGCGCTCAGCCTTCTTTATGGTCCAGCTCTCACATCCGTACATGACTACTGGAAAGACCATAGCTTTGACTATATGGACCTTTGTTGGCAAAGTGATGTCTTTGTTTTTTAATACACTGTATAAGGAAATTGAGGCACTGGGTGTTAAATAGCTTGCTTGTAGTCACTTTGTGAAGCTAGGATTCAAACCCATATTGCCTGGATTTGAGCCTTAACTGCTATGTTGTCTTGCTTTTCTGTGAAATGTGATGCTATAATGTCAAATGCCTTTATCTTACTTGGGAATAGAGTCAATTAAATGGATGCTTTGGTAATATTTTCTCTTTTCACAGTCTTAATTTACCCTTGTAAATGCATTAAAACTTGCATATAGAAAGTTGAAAATATTAGTGTCTTTTTTCCTAATTGAAACTTCTAAAAAATAAAACTACTCCAGGTATAAAATATTATTATTATGGCCAATATAATTTCAACTCAGTTTGTCTCTTGTTGATTATATTCAGTCCTGCTCGTGGTGTTAGTCCTCAGAGACTTAAGCCCACCAAAATTGTCATATAATATAAGGTATCATGACCCTGTGGTCCTGGTTTGTTTGGATCAGTCTTTGTTTCAGTCTGTTGTGCTTGTATAACTTATTTATTGACAGCACCTTCTTTCATGTTCTGGTGTCCCAATTGGAAAGATGAATTACATGGTCATCCCAATTAAAGGATTAGTCTGTAATATATGGTTAATTTGAAAAATCTATTCTTCAGTACATAGTATACTTGAAGTTTTCCTGTTTGAGTGATGAAGGTGGATTTGTATGAATAGTAGATGATGGGAGGGCCAAACGTGATACTGGCTCAGGATCTTTTGCGGTTCCCCTTTTAATTCCTGGCTGTCTCTAGCCCTTTATTCCCAAAGCTTTTCTCTTTGCTTGCTTATTTAAACTTTGATGTTAGGTGGCCAAGACCTGTTCTGTTTCTTTCGGTTCTTGAAAATATTAGACTTGCCTAGCCATCTTTCCCTTTTTCTTGTCTTACAAAATAAGTATAAGACTTTTTTCATGTTTAGCATTTTTCTGCTGATATTACTATAGGGAAACAAGTGGAAAATCACTATGGGGGAAAATATTCAAAGGTGTAACAAATATTGGGAATTTCCAGGATTTTAATAACTCTTTAAATGTTTTCAAAGCAACAAAGTCAGATTTTTATTTCCTAAGATTCTATCATCATTCACACCCTGTTTTAGATGAGATTAATTTAGAAAGGTGATCTCTCTCATACGGTTCTTGATGTATCTCAAGGGTTGTTCAGATGTCAACCAGAGCCCTTCTGGACTGTTGTGACCCCAACCCAACTGGGCAGTATTTCTTGCTTGAATGATTGCAGTAGCCTCTTTGATTATCTCTGCTTCCCCCCTTCAATTAATTTTTCATGTAGTCATAGGGACCTGTGCTTAGATAAATACCTAACTTCAACCTTCCCTTGGTATAGCTCTCATTATAATGACACACCTTTGTAACTATAATAAAATCTGAAACTCTGTGCAATAATCTATAAGACCACACAGCCAGGCTCTTGTTTGTCTTTTTCTCATTTCTACCACTTCTAACTTTTGTTTGCTTTTGTCCAATGATGTTGACTTTGTGATTCATAAGCATGCAATGGTTTTTCTTATCTGTGGGCTTTCTGTACTTTCTGTCATTTTGGTCTCTTCATATCACATGGCTGACTTATTCAGAGGCCAGTCTAAGAGGCCAATCCTAACCACTTAGTCCAAATTTGCTATTTGAATTCTACCCAGATACTTATTTTCTGATATTTTTGTTTATTCATTTACTTGTATCTTCGTATCCTTAGAATGTAAGAATGATGGGAGCCAGGACCTTGTTGTTTCTGGCATAAAGGAGGTAATTAAATACTAGCTGAATGAATGGTGGTATTTTTTGTTTCTGCCAGAGCTGCTTCTTAATTTTTGCTTTAATGAAGACTTTCTGCTTGGGATTTTTAAAACCTTTCTCTATAGACAGATCTGTTTTCTTTTTCCTAACAGAACTGTGAGAAACTGGGTGAGCTGCTATTATGTGAGGCTCAGTGCTGTGGGGCTTTCCACTTGGAGTGCCTTGGATTAACTGAAATGCCCAGAGGAAAGTTTATCTGCAATGAATGTCGCACAGGTAAAGTAGATAGGTCTTCTTCCAGGGAAGTTTTGAGCTTTAAGTTTTTTAGGAAAAAATTGTTTATTAGAGACACTTTTTTTGTGGTAATACTTAACTAATTCCTACAGACACAGAGATAGGTGCTCTGTGGTCTTTGCCCTCCAAAGAACTCAAAGTGAATAATGAATGTGTAGCATCACGTAATGCAAACAGTGTTGTGAACATTAAAGTGCTGTGTGATGAAGATGCATAGTGCCAGGGAAGAAGGTGTCTGAGTTTGGCTTAAAGAGAGAAATAGAAATTGGTCTGTGGAGGAGAAGGATGGAAGGTCCAGTAAATAACATGTAAACTATTTGGGGAATAGATAACATAGTTCAGTATGTTTGGAGTTCTAGGGAGGAGGTGAGGCATAGGGAGTGATGAGGAGGACTTCTGGGTTACTGATATTTTATGTTTCTTGATCTGACTGGTAAGAAATGTATTCACTTCATGATTATTTGTGAACTTAAACAATTTTATTAATGTATAATTAACAAAGTGCACAAATTGTTTAACAAAAAAATGAGAAAGCTGTTTTGTGAGAGTTACAAGATATATATATCGGGTCAGTAAGTAGGAGTGGTCAGATGAGACCCCACAGCTGTGCTAAAGAGATGGCTCTTTTTTCAGCATTATGAGATGTTACAGTATGAAAATAGGGCTGATAATAAAGATCTTATAAGTCGTTAAAACTGTAGGTGTGCATGATGTCATGCAAATAGAAAGCATCTGTAGTATGAGAAGAGGGCTAATAACAGTACCTGGAGATATCCACTTAAATGTGGCTACTGAGGAACTAGTCAAAAAAGAATATCCGTAGAGAGGCAGACATGTCAGATAGACCAAGGAGGTTCTGGAGTGAAAAGGAGATCTGTTTTTGGAAGCAAGAGAGAGTGCCTTACTGAACCAGACTGAAAGATGAATGGGTAGCAGTGTACACTGTGTGTTACAGAAACTTAACTTCATTGAGAAAAGGAGCTGAAGGTAGGATGTTTTAGGGTCAGGAGGAAGAACATCTTTAGTAGAATGAAGGTTGAGAATTATGTAGGGAAATAAATTTCCATAATAGGAGGGGAAATTATTGATGGAGTACAGTCACAGAGACAGGAGAGGATAGTCTTGAAGAGATGAAAAGATTAAAGAGGAATGTACAGTGTAATTATGAGGAAGACAGACATTTTCCTTGACATGGTGAGAGTGGTGGGGAAGGTTTTGTAACTTTGTAACTTGAAGGAAAGAGTATAGGTTTAGACTAGCCCTTGTGGAAAATAAGAGACAGAATTAACTGGTGTCTGTAAGTAGATGGCTATGTCAGATTGAGTTGTTTCATCTTTCTGCCACCACTTTCAGCAGTATAGGAACAAAAGTTGGAAGACAAGATAGTTGTGGGGTAATTTTGCCTTCTGCATAGTTGGGCTTTTGATCATTTTGTGCCATATGGTGCCATCTAGCCCTGTAAATGAAATTTAGAAACAAATTTTAGGTATGTGCATATCTCTGTTATCCTTATCTTGTTAGAAAGATCTTTTTTTTTTTTTTTTTTTCTAATTTTGTTTTAACTTTCATTTTATATTGGAGTGTAGTTGACTAACAATGTTGTATTAGTTTCAGGTGTACAGCACAGTGATTCACTTGTATCTATTTTTTTAAAATTCTTTTCCCATTTAGGTTACAAGTATTGAGCAGAGTTCCCTATACTATACAGTAGGTCCTTGTTGGTTATGTATTTCAGATATTGTACTCTATACATGTCTATCTCAAACTCTCTAATTATCCCTACCCCACTGGTAACCATAAGTTTTTTTCTCTTAAGTCTATGAGTCTGTTGTGTAAATAAATTCACTTGTATTTTTTTCAAGATTCTGTGTATAAACACTATCATACTGTATTTGTTTGTCTCTATCTGACTTAGTTTACTCAGTGTGACAGTCTCTGGGTCCATCCATGTTGCTGCAAATGGCAGTGTTTCATTCTTTTTTAATGGTTGAGTAATATTCCATTTTATAGAGGTACCACATCTTCATCTGTTTGTCTATAGATATTTAGGTTGATTCCGTATCTCGACTTGTAAACAGTGCTGCAGTGAACACTGGGGTTCATGTGTCCTTTTGAACCTTGTTTTTCTCTGGATAATGCCCAGGAATGGGATTTCAGGATCATATGCTAGCTAAAAATCATCTTTATTGAAGTTCAATTTGCCTACTATAAAATGTGCTTCTTTTAAATACATGTTTTGATAGGTTTGATAAAATGTATACACCCATGCGACCATGACCACAGTGAAGATTTAGAACATTGCCATGATGCCAGAAACTTTCCTTGTGATCAGATCCAGTCAGTCTTTTTGCACCTCACCCCTTCACCCCCATCATCCATTTCAGGTTAACAGTGATCTGCTTTCTGTTCATAGCACATTAGATTTACGTTTTTTTAGAGTTTGTGTCCAGCTCACCATAATGAGACTCATGTGTGTTGATGTATGTATCAGTAATTCATTCTTTCTTAAAATAGTGTTATTGAGGTTTAATTGGTGTATAGTAAACTACACAAAGTGTATATTTTGATAAGTTTTTCATGTGTGTGTGTGTACACACCTTTGAAACCATCCCTCTGTTGTAGTTATCTTGAGAGTCAACAACACTGTTGTTGGTATTGAGAATTCATTCCTTTTTATTGCCAGTGGTGTTCCATTGTTTGGATATAGCAGTTTGTTTATCCACTCATCTATTGATGTACCTTTGGATAGATCTCAGGTCAGGCTATTTTAAACAAAGAACTGTGTATCCTTTGAATGCATGCATTTTGTTGTATATTTATCTAAGAGCAGAATGGTGGTTTATACGGTCAGCTTTACTTTTTAAGAAACATTCAGTCCTTGTACCATTTTGCTTCACATCAGCAATGTGTGAGAGTTTTAATTCTGCCGTATCTTCGTCAACACTTGGTAGTGTCAGTCTTTTTAATTTAGCCATTTGACAGATGAGTAGAGGTATTTCACTGTGGTTTTAATGTGCATTTCATGATGGATGATATTGCACATCTTTTTATGTGCTTAGTTTTCTGTCTTGAGGAAGAAAGAATGCTCAAAGCTTTTTTAAAATTGGGTTTGGTTTTTTCTTTAATGTTGAGGTTAGTTTATGAAATTTTTGTTTTAATTGATTAAATCTTTTTTCTTTTTTTGGTTAAGAAATCTTGCTAAACACAGTGTTAAAAAGATTTTGTTCTGAAAAGTTTTATAATTTTAGGTTTCACATTTAGGTCTATAGTCTATGTTGAATTAAGTTTTTTATGTATTATGTGAGGTAAGAGAGATGTTTTATTTATTTATTTATTATTGGCTGCGCTGGATCTTCGTTGCTGCGTGTAGGCTTTCTTTGGTTGCTGCGAGTGGGCATCTGGGTGTGGTGCATGGGCTTCTCCTTGCCATGATTCCTCTTACTGTAGAGCTCGGACTCTCGGGCTTGTGGGCTTCAGCAGTTGCAGCTCTCTGGCTCTAGAGCACGGGCTTAGTTGGTCTGCATTATGTGGAATCTTACAGACTAGGGATCGAATCCATGTCTCTTGCATTGGCAGGCACATTCTTAACCACTGGACCATAGGGAAATCCAAGGTTATTATTTTTGAATGAAGAAAATTTTACCCTAGTTTAAGTAAAGGTGAATAGAGTAAGCATAAAGGAGTCATTTCTTACTTGGCTCACCCTGTTTTCCTGTAGTAGGATGAACACACCATAACTTAGGTTACTCCACTTCAGTATTGGCTGCCAGTTATTCAACATCAGGCAAGTAGATAGCTTCTTTTCAAATACTTATTTAAGATTTTTTTCATAAAATCATTATTATTTGGGTGATATCACTATTTATAAAGATTTTAAGTGGGTAATTTTAATATGTTCCTATTTCCAGCAAGTGCCAAAAGCAGGCTTCATGTTCAAGTCTGTCTTGCCTCTCAAACCTGGGCTGTTTCCCTTATATTATGCTGCTTCTCAGAGAGAGGTAGATTTTTTTTTTCTGTCTTAAATTTTTTATTACAGAATTCCTCAGACATACACAGAAGTAGAGAGAAAACTATAAAAGATAAAGGTATAAAAGATTGAATGTACTCATCACTTAGCTTCAGTAATTACAACATTTGGCCTCATTTTACTCAAAATATATGTAACTAGCATATTTTTTTTTAAACTTAAATAATATCCAGTATAAACAGTAACTCCTGTGTGTCTTCAGCTACTCAATCCCACTTTCAGATTTTCCCACTTTGTCTTTGAATATATTGTTATATAGTGTTTTGAATCGAGATCCAAATAAGGTCCCTGTATTGTATTTTTTGATAAAAAAAAATTCATCTCTTGAATTTCTCTTAGTCTACAACAGTACCATTCCCCTCACCTGATTTTTTTTTCCACAAGAGAAGTATATGTTTTATTTAGTCCAGTATATTAAAAAATATAATTAACACATTATTGACTGGGGAATTTTTGCAGAAGGTAATGCCCATGGTGTTACATTGTCTTCAGTCAATAATGTGTTAATATGGAAATGACTGAAATTTTTTCCATTCTTTTTTGCTTGCCAGGTCTTCAAGCTCCAGTGTGTATTGACACTGACTACACATCTCAGTTTGGACTAGTCCCATTTTAAGTGCTTAGTATGCACCTGTGCTTTCCCTGTTGCACCTGTGCTAAACCATACCTTACCTGTCACCCCTACATGACGAACCTTATAGCTGGACCCAAATACCTGCACATATTTCAGGAGCCCTTCACCCATTTTTAGTATTCTTTATTTCTTGGAACAGCACCTTTGTCTGCTAAGTTTTCCATATTCTAAATTTGGTTGATATATCCTTAATGTATCTTTTTAATTTGTTCATCTATCCTCCATATTTCCCAGAAACATGTAGTTAGATCTGGAGGCTGGGTTAGGTCAGGTCAGCTTTCTTTTGGCAAGAGTACTTTGTGGGGGATGTATACTTCCTGTTACATCACTTCAGCAAGTGTGTATTAAAATTTCTACTTAATAATAACACTAAGATTGTTCAGTGGGTTCACGTTGTCATCCTGACCAGTCTTAAAACGTTCTTTACTGTGATATTATGATTTTAAATAAATACATATTTGGTCTTTGTCCAGTTTCTGGTACAGAGGTCCTAAAACACTTGAAATTTCCTAAGTGATGAGAGCTATAAAGATGTTTGTCCTTTTTTTTTTTTAATGTTAATGAGATGACTTTTGGATCTACCTAAAGGATGGGAGCTGATTGCCAGGAGAACCAATCGTATGATTAAAGGGATCCATCTCCCCCTGACTTTTTTGGAGGGGAGAGTGCTAGAGGTTGGATTAGTCCTCAGTTGCCTGTGATCTAATCAATCATGCCTAAGTAATGTGGCCTCCATTGAACCTCAAAAGCATGGGGTTTGGAGAGCTTCTGGGTTGGTGAACACATAGAGATTAGGGGAATGTGACATGCCTAGAGAGAGCCTGGAAGCTCTGAGCCCTTTCCCCATACCTTGTTCTGTGTATTTCTTTTATCTAGCTGTTCCTGAATTATATTCTTTTTTAGTAAACTGATGATCTAGTAAGTAAAATGATTCTCTGAGTTCTATGAGCCACCTGAGCAAGGTAATCGAACCCAGCATTTGATTTATAGCCAGTTGGTCAGAAGTGCAGATGACAACCTTGTCTTAAAACTGGTGTCTGAAAGAGTGGATGTGGAGGACAGTCTTATAGGACTGAGCCCTTATTTAACCTGAGGAATCTGATACTACCTCCAAGTTGATAGTGTCAGAATTGAGTTGAACTGCAGGATACCAGCTGGTGTCCGAGAGTTGCTTTGTGGTGTGGGCAACCTTCCATCCCCACCCCATGCTGGAATTTCATGTGTAATTGTGTACTCACTAACTCTCCACCTAATGGGTTAGCATTGAGTGAATCCTCGTGTTTTATATTAATTTGTTTTCTTTCTGTTTCCTAGGAATACATACCTGTTTTGTATGCAAGCAGAGTGGGGAAGATGTGAAAAGGTGCCTTCTGCCCTTATGTGGAAAGTTTTACCATGAAGAGTGCGTCCAGAAGTACCCACCCACCGTGATGCAGAACAAGGGCTTCCGGTGTTCCCTCCACATATGTACTACCTGCCATGCTGCCAATCCAGCCAGTGTTTCTGCGTCTAAAGGTATGTGTTTCTTGTGTGGGCCAATCTAATTACAGAACCTCAGCTTTGTTGGCAGTGGATGTTTCCAGATGGAATCTATTATCTATCTTCATGGCGTCTAGCTTTTGTTAGCGTACCAGCATCTACCGTGAGAGGTCAGAGAATAATAGACAAGTCTAGCAGCCACCACATTTTTACATGTGCTTTTTGGAGCCCTGGCATTACGTAGTAGCTTTAAAATATTTATATATTTATGGCTGTGCTGGGTCTTCGTTGGCTTTGCACAGATATCTCTAGTTGTGACAAGCAGGGTCTGCTCTTCATTTCAGTGCACAGGCTTTTCATTGCAGTGGCTTCTCTTGTTGCAGAGCCCAGGCTCTAGGTGCATGGATGTCAGTAGTTGTGGCACATAGGCTCAGCGGTTGCAGCTCGTATCCTCCAGAGTGCAGCCTCAGTAGTTGTGGAACGTGGGCTTAGTTGTTCCCTGGCATTTAGAATCTTCCCAGAACTAGGGATCAAATCTTTCCCTTACATTGGCAGGTGAATTTTTATCCACTGTGCCACCAGGGAAGCCCAGTAAATATTTGGAACTCAAGTGACATTTAGTTTGCAAAGGTGTTCTGCTGGATATCTTACATGTTTTGACTGCACCATGCAGCTTGTGGGATCTTAGTTTCCCAACCAGGGATTGAACGTGTGCCCTGGGTACTGAACGTGCAGTGTCCTAACCACTGGACTGGTAGGGAGTTCCCTCTGCTGGATGTCCTCCTCCATTAGAATAAAATGTATTCTTCTCCTGTGGGCCCTGTATCTGTGGCTACCAGATGTGATATCATTCGGACATGATATAGGGCAGAATTTATTTTGTGCTGATTGGTTTTATTTTTGAAAATGGAAATTCCTATCCTGAAAATTTTTTAGTCTGTCATACTTAGGCTGAGAGCTGAGCTTTCCAAACTATATGTGGGCACAGGTAAACTCAAGTGTCTAAATTCTTTCTGCTTAGTAATAGTGGGTCTCTTACTGATTTCACTGAAAGTCAAACATAGTGTCTCTACTATTAAATCCTTATTTGCCCAAAGAGCCTCCCTTCTCCCTATGGGGACTGAGCAGGAAAAATGCAGCAGTGTTGGCTTTTCTTTTAAGCAGACTGGCAGTACCTTCTGTAGATGATTTCCTGGCCCTGTAGATACCAAAGTTGCAATTTAACCATCAGCTACTTTCCCCTTCTCATTTGCTATTGCAGATTGCATTCAGGTGACTTGGTAATGGTTTTTAGTTGGTAAAGTACGTTAGAAGATATATCTCAAGTGGGTTTGAGGTAGAGAGGTTCATTCATCTAAAAGAATCACAGAGTAAAAGTCAACAAAAGCAACCATTAATGTTTCTACTATCTGGTCTTTTAGTCTGATCATATACACACGTACCACCACTGTTTAGTCTGCAGCTGATTCCATTTTCCAAAGAGTCAGGACAGCGGTTTGAGTACGGCTTATCCTTGCTGAAGCAGGCTTGCTTACTGTTGTGGTGTCTTTGACTCCTTAAGGCTGTTTGTTGTATGGTTCCCATCTCAGCTTTTTCACAGAGAATTGAGTGTTTAAGATCTCTTGACCTAGTAGTGCTTCCATTTGTTTGTGTCATTTTCCCAGTGCTAGCAAATAGACTTGAATAACATTGCTTTTATACTTACACTCACATTGTCTTTATACTTAATCTCTTTTTCTTTTGTCCCTCCCTGGTTTTTCTGCTTCTTGTATTTTTAGGTCGACTGATGCGCTGTGTCCGCTGCCCAGTGGCATACCATGCCAATGACTTTTGCCTGGCTGCTGGGTCAAAGATCCTTGCATCCAATAGCATCATCTGCCCTAATCACTTTACCCCTAGGCGTGGCTGCCGAAATCATGAGCATGTTAATGTTAGCTGGTGTTTTGTGTGCTCTGAAGGTAAGACTTAACTTGTTGATGTATGGATAGTGTAAAGAGAGATTAATTTAGCAGTGTTAAATTGCAACAAATATATAGTTTTCTTCCATTGCCACTAGAAACTATATTGGGAAATGATGTCCTGAATTACTGATAACAGTATAGTGGTTTTGTTCCCTAATAGGGAGAAGTTTTTTTTTTGTTATTTTGAATAATGATTTAATTTTAACAAAATGATAAACAGTTGAAACAATTAAAAAGATTAAGAGAAAAACAAAGTCATTCTTGGAAAATTTGAGATTGTTGTCAAATGAATAAATTTAGGGGATATAATGTACAATATTGTGACTATAGTTTTTGTGTGTGTGTGTGTGACTATAGTTAATGATACTATATTTTTGAAAGTTGCTGGGAGATCAGATCTTAAATTCACACAGACACACTGATTAAAATTGTAACTGTTTGAGGTGTTTTTAATTTTTGGCTGTGCTGGGTCTTTGTTGCTGCATGCTGCGCTCTCTTGTGGTGCAGTGGCTTCTCTTGTTGTGGAGCACAGGCTCAACAGTTGCAGCGTGCAGACTCTAGAGCACACAGGCTTCAGTAGTTGTGGCACATGGGGCTTAGTTGGCCCGCGACATGTGGAATCTTCCTGAACCAGGGATCACACCTGCATCCCTGGCGCTGGCAAGTGGATTCTTAACCCCACACCACCAGGGAAGTCCGTGAGGTATTGAATGTGTTACCTCATATTATTGTGGTAATCTTTTCACAGTATATATACATATCAAGTACATATATGTTGTTCATTTTAAATGTACACAATATTATATGTTAATTATATCTCAGTAAAGGTGGAGGCGAGTAAAAAATAAATTGGAAGTAAATAAGAAATTTTAAAAACCCTAAATAGCCCCAAGTCCTATATCAGAAAAAAACATTGCTTAATATTAGGTCATAACACTCCAGACAGAGGTGCATATAAGTAAGTAGAAGGGGCAGAAGTTTGGATAGAAATAGCTCTAGAAGATGGTGTTACGTGATTGTGTGTGGTTTTTTAAAATCAATTTTATATTTAAAAGGGAATAAATAAGGGGAAAGTAAAAGAATTTATGAACTTCTGTTAAATATTTCCTCACTACAACATATATTAGTTTCTATAAAGTTTTCTATGAAGGAAGAATAAGTTATATGCCTTTATCTGTATCTCCCCTACATCCCCTACTTAAAACATACTTACTTCTAATTTAGAGCAGAATCAATATTTTCCTTCTTAAACACAGCCTGATTTTTGCTAGTTACATTAACTGGAATATTTAGTACTCCACCAGTCTGTTTACTGTGGTGCTTATAGTTCTGAATTCCTTATTTCAATTTTTCTCTTAGTTGGCCAGACTTCTGAGAAGCACCCAGGAGGCCTGCGTTTCTCTGCTTGAGACTGTTCAACTTTTACCTCTGTTCTAGAAGCATACATTGGGCTACTATAAGATTGTTGGCCACTTGTTCTTTTTCTAAAACTTTTAAGGATATTACTCTACTAATTTTTAGTGTTGAGGGTGGTACCAACATCCTTTTATCTAGTTTTTTTATTTCCTTCTCAAATTGACTAATATTTGTTGGTTAGTAATTTGAGGGAAACAATTTTCTTGACTTTTCTATTTCTTAAGATCTACTTACTGGTGATACAATTGCATGAAAATTTGACTGGTTGCAAACATTCTGAGGGATTAATTTTTAAGAGTCAGCATTTGTATTTGAATTAGCATCCCTTTTGAAAAAATTTGTATGTACTAAAGAGTGCTAAAGCCAAAAAAAGTTTTATGACTGCTTTATGTAATGGAAAATGGTCAATCAGGACTTTGTTGTTGTTGCTCTTAAGATTTATGTAACATGACTAGGGTTTGCATCAATACATCCTTAAGTTATGGTGCTAATATAGAATAAACAGAGTATTAAATGCAATCATTCGGGTAGAAATGGAATTTTTATGTAGTTATGGATATTTTACTGCACAAAGGATTGTGCTGGATTTGGTTTTAGACATGTTAGCTTTGTGATTGTCTTGTCTCTTAGAATGAAAATAGACATCTGTCTGAGAGGCTGAAATGCAGGCTCCAAAACTTTTCCATGTTTCATGAAAATGGGGAGATAAAACAGCTTTAGCACTAGACTGTTTTTAATTACATAAGTAGTATGAGATGGTTTCAAAAGTAGTGTGGTTTCTATGTGATGGCAGTCTTAAGTTGTGGCATAGTAATGAGTACCCAAGAAAACATAGTAGCTGTAGCAGTGGCTCTGAAAATGTGAGCCATGAATCCTTGGGAAGTGGAGAGGACCCAGAGACACGTTCAGAAGCCTTCATGACATCATAGCTCTTTTCATAATAATTCCTAGATGTTACTTGCCTTTTTTACTTTGTTGACATTTGCACTAGTGGTATATAGCCAGTAGTAAAACTACCAACACCTTAACACAAATCCAGGTGGTGGTTCTAAACTGTACAAGTAAAAGCAGTAACTGTGTTCTGTGTCACTTACCCACTTGCAGTAAAAACATGGAAGTTTCACGTAACAGTATCCTTGATTTTATTTATTTAGTTTTTAAAAATATTTATTTCCTTATTTGGCTGCACTGGGTCTTAGTTGCAGTATGCGGGCTCTTTAGTTCTGCATGCAGGATCTAGTTCACTGAACAGGGATCGAACCCAGGCCCCTTGCATTGGGACCACAGAGGCTTAACCATTGGACCACCAGGGAAGTCCCACAATGTCTTTGATTTTAAAAAGTAAGTTCAGTTCAGTTCAATTCAGTTCAGTCGCTCAGTCTTGTCCGACTCTTTGCGACCCCATGAATTGCAGCACACCAGGCCTCCCTGTCCATCACCAACTCCTGGAGTTCACTCAAACTCACGTGCATCGAATCAGTGATGCAAAAAGTAAGTAAAGTTTATTAAATATCAACTCTCACATAGATGTGGTTTTAGGTATACATAAAGCAGTTCTGTTGCATACTGATCATGATCTAAAGTTAAGCATTCATGTAATTGAGTTGCAATCTGAACTACCTGCCTTGTTTGTGGAACACCATTTTTAGTCTTAAAAATTACTGAAAAACCATGGCTCTTCATTCTTGGATATTTGTCAGATATTTTCTTGGAATGGATTAAAAATGAGCATGTCAATTCAAGGGAAAACAACTGACAAAGTGTTGCCAATGATAAAATTTGAGTTCTTTAGTGGAAATTAGAATTTTGGAAAACCTATACCTACTGACTCTGAGCTTAATGACTTCCTAGTATTTACTGATGAGATCACGGTGACACTAATAAATGTGACATTTTAGTAGTATGTAATGAAACAGGTCAGAATATGGAAGGTCTGGGACTTCCCTGGTGGTCTGTTGGTCCCATGCTTTCAGTGCAGGGGCCGCAAATTCAATCCCTCTTCAGGGAACAAGGTCCCACATGCCATAACTGAGAGTTCACATGTCACAGTGAAGATTGACGATCCAGTGTGCCACAACTAAGACCTTGTGCAGCCAAATAAATAAATAGAAATAAGTATTAAAAGTATTTGGAAGATCTGCCAGACTCAGTTAACTAATATTTTCCATAGGAACAATGCATGATGTTAAAAAACCAGGCATATGTAAAGGATCCATTCAAAGTGCAAGACAGATCAATGAATTTTAATGTAATAGTACTGAAAGTTTATTGTTATAGTTTCAGAGTTGACACCAACTAAGGTTTACCCTGTGAGGTTTTAGTGTATAGTATCAAAGAAGAAGAATTACAGTACCCTTTCTCTAACTGTTCATTTGTGAGAGACCAGATTTTCTTCACCAGATCACATTTTGCAACAAATTCAAGTAAAAAAATATTTGCAAAAAAGTATGATGGCCACTGATCAAAATCATAGGTCTGCAAATAATAAATGCTGAAGAGAATGTGGAGAAAAGGGAACTCTTCTACACTATTGGTAGAAATGTAAATTGGTGTATGGAGAACAGCATAGAATGTTTACTCAGTCGTGTCCGACTCTTTGTTACCCCATGGACTGTAACCCACCAGGCTCCTCTGTCCATGGACTTTTCCAGGCAAGAATACTGGAATGGCTTGCCATTTCTTTTTCCAGGGGATCTTCCTGACCCAGTGATCAAACCCAGGTCTCCTAGCATTGCAGGCAGAGTCTTTATCTTCTGAAGCACGTTCCTTATGAAACAAAAAATAGAGTTAATCATATGATCCAGCAGTCCCACTCCTGGGCATGTGTCCAAAAAAAGATGAAAACTCTAATTTGAAAAGATACATGCATCCCAATATTCATAGCAGCACTATTCACAATCACCAAGTTATCCATTAAAGTGTTACTTAATGTTAACATAATAGGTTCATTGTTACTTTTTAATGAATTAATACTATTTTTAGCCCATATCAACAAAAGTTCGCTGGGAATCTCCTTATTTTTCAAGATTATAACATGTTCCTGGAAGATTTTTCTACCAAGGCCATGTAATTGGCAAACTGTTTTATTAAAAGGCCTGAGTATCTAAGATTATCCTGCTGTTACAAGACAAGGAAAGAGTAGTCTTAAGTCATTTTTTTTTTGTCCATGTGTAGGAGAAAACTGAAGGTGGTTATCAGTGTTAGGGTAATAATATGGTAAATCATAAATTAGAAAGTAATCTATTACTAGGATTCAAGAATCTATTTACACTTTATTTTCTTTTACCTTATTGCACCAAATACCATCTTTTCATCTTTTGGTTTCTTAAGATGGTTCATGTGATTTTCCTTCTTTTCTTCCTCTCTTTTTCCTATGTGTTTCCTTTACTCCCACCAGACAGATCCTCCTGCTTGTCTCCCATTCATCACCCAGAGTAATCCTGTCAGTTTCTTTTCATATCCTCCCTTAGCTCATCCCATTATGTCCTTCCCAGCAAAACTGTTGTGCTTCCCACCCTTGGCGTTTCATCACTGGTTATTCTTCAATCCAGACTTTTTTTCCCATGCCTTCTTTGAAGCCCTAATTCAAATGCCTTATTGTATATATTTTGTTGTCATGAATATCAGGTGAATAAAAGGCGAATTTTTTTTTCTGTTTTACAAAGGCCATGTAATTAGCATGTTATTAAATTTTGACTCAGCAGATACATAAGCATAGAGAGGAATTTTCTAGAGGGTATTCCATTATTGGGGTGGTTAAACTCATGTGACTCTATGTCTTGTGCTGACTGTTTATACCATCTATAAAATGCACTACTACTGCTACTGCTAAGTCACTTCAGTTGTGTCCGACTCTGTGCAACTGCATAGATGGCAGCCCAACAGGCTCCCCCGTCCCTGGGATTCTCCAGGCAAGAACACTGGAGTGGGTTGCCATTTCCTTCTCCAGTGCATGAAAGTGAAAAGTGAAAGTGAAGTCGCTCAGTCATATCTGACTCTTAGCAACCCCATGAACTGCAGCCCACCAGGCTCCTCCGTCCATGGGATTTTCCAGGCAAGAGTACTGGAGTGGGGTGCCATTGCCCTCTCCATAAAATGTACAAGGATAGCCAAATATGACTTTTGAGAGCATAGAGTACAGCCTATATGTGTTAAATAAACAAGTTCTGGAAACTTGTTTTGTAGCAACAGAACCTCTTATGAAATGAAGCCTTATTCTGAATCTGAACTCCAGTGTACAAAACAGGAGATTTTCTCTAGTTGAAGCCAGAGTTGGGTCTTAAAAGCACATTTCTGGACGCAACAAAACAAATGCCCCAAAACTTCTTTTATTGAGAAAAGGAAAGGCCCAGTAGAAATCATTTGAGGATGGTGTCACAAAAGTAAGTTTTTCATAGATTTTTATGTGGGAAAAGAAGCACAGTTAAACCAGGAAGATGCACATGTATACCTTGCTTATGGCTTTGTCCTTCATTATCTCTTCAGGATGAAACTTGCAATTACATGTTTGAGTCTAGCGTGTTTGAACATGCTAGTTTCTGGCATGAGATAAATAAGGCATTTATCATATTACGTATACGTGAAATCT
The DNA here is from genome assembly GCF_055505025.1 of Bos grunniens. Lineage (NCBI taxonomy): Eukaryota > Metazoa > Chordata > Mammalia > Artiodactyla > Bovidae > Bos > Bos grunniens. The sequence continues at coordinate 38,777,238 of NC_141171.1, forward strand.
CTTTACCTGAAATTCTTTATCTGTAACCATGATGTTTCACATTCAGATATGTAAACTGAGTCATTTTGAGTTAAAATCTTTTAAGAAGTGAAAATTCATTCTCGTTGCAATGTATATAATTAATCTGGTATCTGAAAACTTAGCAGGAAAGGGGAGATCTTATGTCTAACTGAAGTTCAGGCAAAAAATCACAGTAGTACATGTGATTTCTGTCACCAGTAAAAATCAGATATTATTATAGATATCTTGAAACCTTGTGTCCAGTCATTACTACTGCTAGATCTTACTTGTGTGTTACAGAGGACTGTATATAATTCTACTGTCTTGTTCTAACATTCTGTTCATTTTATTCTATGTTCTTGTATTAATTTTATGCATTTATAAAGTTTATTCTGCAAAGGGCCCTTAAGGTGTTAGGAGAGAACCCAACAAAAAATGATTAAAAAGTAATTTAAAAAAAAGAGAAAGAACTGACCTTATAGAGACTACTAATGTGCCAGGCACTGTGGGGCAATTAATTTTCTTATTTAGTTCTCAGATAGGTATGATTATTTAGTGTTCATTGCAGAAAATACTTTACCATTGAAGAAGTTAAAGTTCAGCAAGGAAAGTGAATTCCCCAGACTGATATGTCTTAGAGTTCAAATCTGATATCACTTAAAGCTTGTGCTCTTTATACTCTGGTCATTGTGTATCATTGATATTTATTTATAATGTGTTGTCTTTTAATGAAGAGGAAGAAGTTGGTGGGGAGGCGGGTTGTGTACATACATGACTTTTAGGGATTTACTTCTGCCCTCATTGCCCTAACCTAATTTTGCCAGTAAGATCTCATGATTTGCTGTGACTCTTAACAGATCCCCAGGGGTATGGTTCAAGTACATTGGAGAGGGAATACTCTTATATAAAAGTCTTTGTAAATAACTAATTAAATTACCAAGCCCTGGGCTGCAGGATAATTGGTTAGGAACTGAGCAAAACCTATTTCAGCTGGGTCCTTGTATGCAGCCTTGTGATTCTGAGTGCCAGATTTTTTGATTCCCACAGGAGGCAGCCTTCTGTGTTGTGATTCTTGCCCTGCTGCTTTTCATCGTGAATGCCTGAACATTGATATCCCTGAAGGAAACTGGTATTGCAATGACTGTAAGGCAGGCAAAAAGCCACATTACAGAGAAATTGTCTGGGTAAAAGTTGGAAGATACAGGTGAGTAAGCATGAAGGAGACTGACAGTTCTTTCACCAGCCTGTGTTTCTTGTGTTTAACTTTTTAAATAAATGGCCTAATTAAAGAAGGTTTACCCACTCCCCCATTAACTTTCCATCATAAAAGAAAAAAACTATATACTAAACTATATATCATCTGTAGAAGCTTTATTAATGAAAACAAACCCATAATATCACAAACAATGAAGATGCATCGCTAACATTTTGGCATATTTACTTTCAGACACACCAATACATGCACCTTCAAGATAACTGACCTATTGTTATTTGTACCCAGTTGTATGTGTTGCTTTTTCTTTTTAAAATTACTTGTATTGCATATTGTTGATGTTTGGTCACTGAGTCATGTCCAGCTCTTTGTGACCCCATGAACTGCAGTACGCCTGGCTTCCCTGTCCTTCCCTATCTCCTAGTTTGCTCAGACTCATGTCCATCGAGTTGGTGATGCCATCCAACCATCTCATCCTCTGTCATCCCCTTCTCCTCCTACCTTCAATCTTTCCCAGCATCATGGTCTTTTCAAGTGAATTGGCTCTTTGCATCAAGTGGCCAAAGTTTTGAAGCTTCAGTATCAATCAGTCCTTCAGTGAATATTCAGAGTTGATTTCCTTTAGGGTTGACTGGTTTGATCTCCTTGCAGTCCATAGGACTCTCAAGAGTCTTCTCCAGCACCACAGTTTGAAAGCATTAATTCTTCAGTGCTCAGCCTTCTAATGGTTCAACTCTTATATCTGTACATGACTACTGAAAAAACCATAGCTTTGACTATATGGACTTGCTGGCAAAGTGATGTCTCTGCTTTTTAATAGCTATCTAGATTTGTCATAGCTTTTCTTCCAAGGAACAAGTGTTGCTTAATTTTGTGGCTGCAGTCTTTTGGAGCCCAAGAAAATTTGTCACAGTTTCCACTTTTTCCCCATCTGTTTGCCATGAAGTGATGGGACCGGATGCTATGATCTTTTTTGAATGTTGAGTTTTAAGCCAGCTTTTTCAGTCTCCTCTTTCACCCACATTAAGAGGCTCTTTAGTTCCTCTTTGTTTTCTGCCATTAAGGTGCTATCATCTGCATATCTGAGGTTGTTGATTTTTCTCCCAGCTCTCTTGATTCCAGCTTGTGAGTCATCCAGCCCGGAATTTCACATGATGTTGAGTGCACAAAAAATATAATAACATGCATGATTTTAAAGAAATACTTGTGTGTGTACCTCCCAGTTTAAAAAAATAGCACCTTTGAGGTTCCCTCTCTGCCCCTATCTGAATCTTCTCTCCCCATCCCTAGAAGTAACTGCAGTACTGCATTTTGTGTTTTTTCTTTGCCTGACTGTATACATTTACCATATGTGTGTTTGATTCTATATGTTTTAGTCCTTTATATAAAGGAATTGTTGCTGTATTTTCTTGCAGCATGTTTTTTTATTTCTTCTTTTGCTCCTTAGATATTATGGTTAGTGCAGTGCTCGGTTCATTTGTATTTCACTCTTCCAGAGTGTTCCTTTATGTTTACATGCAGTGTGGTGTATTTATTTATTTATGTATTCTCATGTTTGAACTATAAACATTTTGTCTGTGTTTCTTGGTATATATGCACGGGAGTTTATTTACCGCATTCTCACAGTAGAATAGCATTGTCTTCCTAAAGGTTGTTGTTGTAATTTATATGCTTGCTTTGCCAAGCTGATGGGGGTGGGGTATTATTTGGGGGGTTCCATTTTTGTATACTTCTAGTAATTTTTCAAAGTTGCCCTCTTTAAAGGCCAATTTATATTTTGTTGTATAGTGTCCCACAGCAACTTCCATCATTCCCTTAATGTTGAATATTTAAATTGTTTACAGATTTTCATTTTTTCAGATTCCTCAGTGAACACTATAGTCGTAAAGTTTTGTCCATGTCTCTAATTACTTCCTATTATACATTCCTTGACGTAGAACAGCAATCTGAGGGCATATGTTTGGGTCTGTGAGCATGTGCGTGAGGGCGGCCTCTCCAGGCTTTTGGCACATACTGCTTGTTTCTTCTCTAGTTATATTGTAAGGATGCCCTGGGTCAGACATTAATGTAGGTTAGGGAGACATTGCTATTCTTTATTCCTCTCTCCAAAGTAGGATTCTTTTTAGTGCCTTGAAGCCTTCTAGAGGTTTTCTTCCTTGTTTTTACATTTTCCAGGTGGTGGCCAGCTGAGATCTGCCATCCTCGAGCTGTACCTTCCAATATTGACAAGATGAGACATGATGTAGGCGAGTTCCCTGTGCTCTTCTTTGGGTCTAATGACTATCTGTGGACTCACCAGGCCCGAGTCTTTCCTTACATGGAGGGGGATGTGAGCAGCAAGGATAAGATGGGCAAAGGAGTCGACGGGACATACAAAAAAGGTAACTTTATCTTTTTTGTTTCTTAGGCCAATGTAGATCTCTGTTGCCTGAGTATCTGCTCTCTGTTTGAATTAAATGTTTTAGAATTTATATACAGTCTATTAGCAGCTGTGTTCTACCCTCTGGAGCAGTATGTGGCTGCAGCTATAGAATTTTGCAGACAAGTTGACCCATATAAATCAGTATTTTTGAAGCTAACCTTTACTTAACTAGAATTTCCTTAAGGGGTGTTTCTTATCAATCCTGTTTTATCAGCATCCCATCAAGTAAGTACTGGAGTTTTGGAACTGTTTTATAGAATAAATACTTCAGTTTGCTTGGCAAGGACCAGAATCTCTAGCAGAGCTACATTTGTTCCAAGGAGAGTTGTTTTTTTTGTTGTTGTTGTTAAGAAGAAATAAAATTCAACCAAAATTTTAGAACAATATAAGATAGTGAAAGCACATACATTTTCTAAATCAAGAGTTTTTTTTTAAGCTGGCCTAGCAGTGAAGGGGAAGAGGCTTTTTTGAGGCCAGGAGGGTCTGACAGCGATATCTCTCCCTATGTAATGAGTAAGAGTTGCTTTGAGAATTCAGTGAGATAATATAAAAATCAGCCTGCAACACATATAGTATCCCATCGATGATAATTAGCTTCTTCCTTTAGCTGTCCTTTAAAAGGCAATACAGGTATCTCTTATTATTTGAATATGTTTGGACAGTGATGTGTAATATTTTGTCTACATAATGAGGTGAAGAGATTCCAAGCAGGTAGAACTTCTTAGATGGGGAATGAAGATGATGTACATAAGGAACTAGTTTGACAGAAGTTTTGTTTGCCTCCTGTTATTTCAAGGGTCCTCATTTACCTGTTGGAATGTGCTTTCTGTGCAGATATGGGCTGTCAGTACTAATACTACAGGAGTTTTGGTCTTGAGCCTTAGACTCTCAGGTGGTCAAGGACCAAGTGACCAACATCTTTGCCTGTGTAGAGCTGGCCACCATCAAGGCTAGGGCTGAAGTTGGAGCGTAGGAAATATTGCAAATCTGAGCCTGCTGAAGCTCTGTGATTCTGCTCTCTATGCCTTGAACTTCGGCTGGCTGGATGCCTCTGCCTTTAAGGAACACATGGTTTTGTGGGAGGACACAGTCAAATGGTCGTTCTTTGAGAGTGTTGTGGCAGAAATGTGCATGGTATGCTGTGGGAGCCAACCAAGAGCATGCAAAACAGTGCTGAGGATGACAGTATGGAAGTCGTGGATGACTTCTTTCTTAAGTGATGCTTTCAAGATAATTACCATTTTTTGTTTGCCAGTCCCTATTCAAAGTTTGTTTTCCCACTTTAAATCTTTGAGGCAACCCTATAAGTTAGATGCTATTATCTTTATCTTCTAATGAGGAAACTGAGGCACATAAAAGTTAAATTGGGAAAATTCTCTGGTGATTAGGACAACGTGTTTTCACTGCTGAGGGGCCAGGTTCAGTATCTGGTGAGGGAACCAAGATCCTACGAGCTACATGGCATGGCCAAAAGGAAGTTTAATTTGTTGCCCAAAGTCCCTGTGCCAGTAAGTGATATGGGAAGATTTCATACTCTAGCAGTTGGACCTCAGAATCCACACTCTTAACCACTACACTGACTATGAAAAAGTTACATTAAAATGTAACAAGAAGACAGCATATGTAAAAGTGCACCTTGAGTCTAACATGATGAGTTAGTGATCTCTAAGTATTTGGTAGAGTTTAAGCGTAGGGTTGGGCGAGTACCACTGTTTACTGATAAGGTAGTTTAGTTACATGGTCAGAACAGATTTTTATAAGTCTCAGTCTGAGTAGAATTTCAGGACCATGGAAAGTGAGAGGCTATATAGCCAGAAATGTCGATGAGATAGCTGTTTTAGTAGTTTGAAGCAGAGATGATGTGACTGTCACAGGGACTAGTCCGTGGGGTGGAGAGGATGATGGGTATTTAGCTTTTTCAGATTATTTAGACAGTAAGTAGATCAGCTAGGTAGCACATGCCAAATAATAGGATAAAGGAAGGAGGGAACAACTGCAGGCAACATAAACTGCTGGATGGTAATGAGGAAATGGAGAAAGAAGGGGTGAATCAGAGGGAAGATATTCTTTATTGTTTTGACAGATCATGGCGAGAGCAACAGAAGAAACTGGGAAATTTTGGAATTCTTTTCAGAGTTTTTAACCTGAATCAAGAGTGATTAATTAAAATTTTAAGTGGAGAAGAATGAGATTCTTAGGGTTTTTGTTGGACTTTTCAGATACTCCAGTCTTTTAAACATATGAAAGTACAGGACTGGAATGAAGATGAGCTGTGAAGATCTGTCTTTGTGTTAGGGTTGGTGTGTGTGTGTGTGTTAGTCACTCAGTTGTGTCTGACTCATTGTGGCCCCATGGACTGCAGCCTGTCAGGCTCCTCTGTCTATGGCATTCTCCAGCCAAGAATCCTGGAATGGGTTCCCATGCCCTCCTCCAGGGGATCTTTACTACTCAGGGATCAAACCCAAGTCTCTTCTGTCTCCTGCATTGCCAGGCGGGTTCTTTACCACTGATGCCACCTAGGAAGCTGTATTGGGATAACCACTGATATTTACAGAATGAGTTTTAGAAGAAGAGTAGGCTAGGTGTTCCAGAGAATAGATAGGAAGAAAAAGAAAACTTCAAGTTTCGTTTCTTCCAAAGGAACACACTATATTTTCTGGACACCTATGAGGCACGTAATTTGTGGAAGCAGAAAATTGGGGTCTGAGGAAAAGAATTGGGGTTCTAGGCAGTGACATTGCTGAGTGGATGCAGCCTGGTTGTTGTTAGGAGATATTATATGTGAGCTTTTTCAGATTATTTAACTATGTTTTTGTTTGTTTTAAATTTTCCTTTGAAACTGGTAGTCCATATAGGGCCATTGAGTAATGTGTTATGTTTTATTTTAATGCCATATATGAATACCCTGGGGACTGTGACTTACTTGAAAATAGAAATTGTATGTATGTCTTAGATTTTTGTCTAAAACATGAATTTTCTCCAACTTATAATGGAGAAAAGGCAAAATCACTCTACCCAGAGAGAAAGTGACTGTGTTGTGTTTTCTTAGCTCTTCAGGAAGCTGCAGCAAGGTTTGAGGAGTTGAAGGCCCAAAAAGAGCTAAGACAGCTGCAGGAAGATCGAAAGAATGACAAGAAGCCACCACCTTACAAACATATAAAGGTGAGAACAGACTTCAGGAGCGACCATGTGATAGGTTGCCCCCTTCCCACTCTGTTCATGGTGAGAACTGGAAGCACAAACACAGTTGCTTTTAGGTAGAGGCATGAGCTTAAAGGAATACAAGAACAAAGTGCCAGAGGACCATTTTTAGGACATTGTTTGTATTGATATTTTATAAAATCAACTGTCTGATGATACTGTTTTATTGTTGCTTTGGAAAGTCTTCATAAAGTGAATGGAATAGATTCTGTTCACAGTCAACATCTTGCGGTTTGAATGGCAGGCACCAAAGAGCCATGATAAAAAATGATAAACGGCCCTGAGATAGTGCGAATAATACACATGATAATTTCTTCTGGTAGTAGCTGATACTAAAGATATTTTAGGTGACTAGTCTGACTAGAATTCCCAAAGTCACAAGAATTCATGTTAAGTGTACTTAGGTATGCTAGTCTACTTGGTAAAAGAGTCATTGTCATTTATCATCTGGGTCTGGTAGACCTTGTGTATTTGTAATTGTTCAGTCATTTTTATGAAGAATTTACAGAGGTAAAAATAAAGGAATAGTGAGGAACAAACGTATTAGAAATCTTAGTGAAGTATTTGAAGTGAAGTGAAGTCGCTCAGTCGTGTCCGACTCTTTGCGACCCCATGGACTGTAGCCTACCAGGTTCCTCTGTCCATGGGATGTTCCAGGCAAGAATACTGGAGTGGGGTGCCATTTCCTTCTCCAAGGGATCTTCCCGACCCAGGGATCGAACCCGGGTCTCCTGCATTGTAGGCAGACGCTTTACCATCTGAGCTACCAGGGAAGCCCAGTGAAGAATTTAATTTACTAAGTACTAAAACATCTTTTGAAAACCTTTTAATCAAGTTAGTTTTGGTGCTCAAATATCAGACCACATGAAAGAATACTGTAAGCTCTATTAACAAAATGAAATTGCCCAAGTTCTTATTGTGAAATGTTTGTCATTCCTGGATAAGACAACTATATATATTTATTTTTGTCATTGGTAATGAATTAGTTGTGTACTCATTGATTTTTTTTTTTTTGAGTTTCTGAAGTCTGAGGTTTTCACTTAGAGATCAATTTCACCACCATTTTTAGAATCTAGTGTGTTTAAGTGTTTAATGTCTGTGGGACATTCTTAAACTATTTTGTTATTTATCTGAAGTTCAAATTCAGTTGTATGTCCTAGATTTTTACTTGCTAAGTCGAACAATCCCACTAAAGGTATACTGATATTATCTCCTGTCTTCTCTGCTTTCTGGAAAGATATTATAGTACTTTGAGTAATGCCGTGCAGAAACTAAACTGTGCCTGTTTCACTGTCCCATCAAGCCTTTACGATTCTGTCGTTCTTCCACTTATTTTTGTCTTTTTTAGAATAGTTGGGAATCATTGAGTAACAAAATGGGGTGATGAAATAGTAAAGAATTATGAGATACAGGAAAAGGAAACACTAAACATTTAGTGTTTAGAACACTGAAACTCCATAATGAAGCTTACATTTATAAAAGAGCATAATGGATCTGCCTGGTAGTATGCAATATAGAATGAGTTAAAATATCAGTCCTTACAAATAGTTAAAACTATTGGAAAAGAAAAAAGAAAACTTAAAATTGCAAAGACTGAGAGTTAAATGGAGTTAATTGTTCATGGAAACACAACACTGAATTGTAGTTCATCCTCAATAAAAGGGAAAGTAATTCCTGTTTCCACAGTCATAGATGTCACATATAACAGAAGTTAGGCACTTCAGGGTAGCTTGTCAACCATATTGAACCTGAGTATTGAGAGACCAACTAATGTCCTGTGTGATCTAATCATAAAATTTAGACACCACCTTCTTTCTCCATCTTTAAAACAAAGATGTATTTCCAGGGAAAAGATTAAACCAGGGGTTGGTAAATTATAGTCCCAACTCTGGCCTACCATGCATGGTCCAGAAGAACTTTTTTTTTCCAAAGAGTTTTTTCTAACACATGAAGATTTTATGAAATTCAAATAGTAGTGTCCATAATTAAAGCTTTATTGGCACCCAGCCATGCTTGTTCATATACATGTGGTCTGCTCCTTCTTCGGAGCTACAGTGACAGTTGAGCAACATGCACCAGAGATCTATGTCCTGAAGACATAAAATATTTACTGTCTGACCCTTTACAGAAAAGGTTTGTCAATCCCCAGCCCAGAGTGAGTGTAAATGCTACAAATATATATCTATGTTGTTCTTACTTAACCATGTATGGGGTTTTGTCTTGCTTTATATTATGTTAGGCAAGAAACTTATTTGAGATTAATATCAGTTTAGATCAGATGTCAAGGAAGAATGATTGAAACATACCTTTATGTAGAAAAAAGGAGTAGAATGCAACTATTTTGGATGGGGAGTGTCAGGTAAAGATAACCTTGAATCAAGGTGAATATTCAGATGGCCCTATGTGGGACCAGGTGATTGAGCTCAGCCCTGGTCTGCCGCCTTGGAGTTTGCCTTAGTAGGTCTGTGGTTTGCAGTGGCATGTGGTGAGAGTGCTCCTCCATTGTCAAGCATTTACCAGTATTTTGAAGAAGCTGGGAAGAGATCTGGCAGTGAGACTTACTGTCATTTTAAGTTGTTCTGGAGAACATTTGAAGACAGTATATTTTTACACACAGATTGTAGATTATTCCCCACAACAGTCTTGGAATTTAGGTCTTGCAAGTAAAAATTGACTCACCAAATAATGCAATTCCTGGACAATCAAATTTTATGTATAGGATAGGTTTTTGAAGACTCGTGATTTGACTGTTCCCATTTAGATAATATCAAGTAGAGGAAACTCGTTCCTTTAATTTTATTGAAGTGTAGTTGATTTACAGTGTTGTGGTAATTTCTGCCTATAGCAAAATGAATCAGTTTTATATATATAAAACATGGATTTTCATTATGGTTTATCACAGGGTATTGAGTATTGTTCCCTGTGCTATGTAGTAGAACCTTGTTGTTTATCCATCCTATATATAATAGTTTGCATCTGCTAATCCCAGACTCCCAATCCCCCACCCCTGGCTATGTAGCTGGACACATAGGGTCTGAGTTCCCCTACCAGGGATTGAACCACCGACCGCTGCATTGGAAGCATTGAGTCTCCCACTGGACCACCAGGGAGGTCCCCAGGACTCATTCTTATAGTGCATAAGTCTCTCTGTATTGTGGAATGTCTACTTTTTTCCAACACTGTTGTTAGTAAGTAATGGCTTCAGTATCATAGCAATTGGCCTCTGTTCTACCACATTGGATATTCAGGACTAGCACCACTAAAAATGAATGCTTAGGTGACATTGTTGTAGTCTATTAAAAAGATTTCAAGTTGTGATAGTCAATTTTAAAATATATCTTCATATATTGTAACTCAATTACTCAGAGACCTTTTCATGTTAAAGATTTACCACTTGAGAAAGGTGAATTTTTTTTTTTAATATAGAAGCTAATGTGGCGCCACCATGTGGCAGTAGCGGAAACTCAAATTTACAATTGACTTCGCTTGTTTAGTTGCTCAGTTGTGTCCGACTGTTTTGTGATCCCATGGACTGTAGCCTGCCAGGCTCCTCTCTCCATGGATTTTCCTGGCAAGAATACTGGAGTGGATTACCATTTCCTTCTCTATGGGATCTTCGCCGACCCAAGGATGGAACTCTTGTCTCCAGAATTGGCAATTGGTTTCTTTGCCACTGAGCTACCAGGGAAACCCAGGCTGGAAATTATGAATTTTTTAGAAATGATTTATTTTTAAATGTTTATTTAGACTGTGCTGGGTCTTCGTTGCTATGCAGGCTTTTCTCTGTCTTCATTATGCATGGGCTTTCTCTAGTTGGGACAAGCAGGGGCTACTCTTCTTTCAACGTAAGGGCTTCTCACTGCGGTGGCTTCTCTTGTTTTGGAGCGTGGGCTGTAGGCTGTGTAGGTTTCTATAGTTGTGGAACGTGGGCTCAGTAATTGTGGCTCCCAGCTCTAGAGCACAGCCTGAATAGTTGTGGTGCGTGGACTTAGTTGCTCTGTGGCATGTGGGATCTTTCCACATCGGGGATCAGACCCATGTCTCCTGCATTGGAAGGCAGATTCTGATCCACTGGGCCACTGGGGTAGCCCAGAGATGATTTTTTTTTTTTTTCTATTTGTGGTATTTATATTTTATGTATTGAGTGAGGCTTTATTTTTATATCAAACTGCCTAGATTTTTATTTCCTTCACCTTTTTAATTGTAAAAATATAGATACATAGGTTTTTTTTTTATCTTAACCATATTTAACTATACATTTCAGTGGCATTAAATGCATTCATGTGTATAACTATTGCCATTATCTCTTTGTATCTATGTGGTATAAGTATTTGTTTGTTTTGACTAACTTATTTCGTTTAACATAATGCCCTCCAGGTTTATCCATGTTGCGTATTGTGTGTCAAATTTCCTTCATTTTTAAGCTGAATAATACTCCATTATTTTTACCACATTTTGCTTATCTATTCATGTACTGGTGGACACTTGCATTGTTGCCATATTTTAGATGTTATGAATAATCCTGCCAAATCTTGATAATTCAAAATCATGTAAAATGTGATGTTCAACTTTAAAGAAATCTGCCTTTCACAGGCCCTGAACTGTCCTTAGTTGACTTGCCTGATGTACTGTAGTATGTGTTTCTTCTCCAGGTGAACCGTCCTATTGGCAGGGTACAGATCTTCACTGCAGACTTGTCTGAGATCCCCCGTTGCAACTGTAAAGCCACGGATGAGAACCCCTGCGGCATAGACTCTGAGTGCATCAACCGCATGCTGCTGTATGAGTGCCACCCTACCGTGTGCCCTGCTGGAGGTCGCTGCCAGAACCAGTGCTTTACCAAGCGCCAGTACCCAGAGGTGGAAATTTTTCGCACATTACAGAGGGGCTGGGGTCTCCGAACAAAAACAGATATTAAAAAGGTGAGGAAACTTAATCTTCAGTTTTTTTTTCCTTCTTTGCAATTGCTTAATACAAGTAATTCTTCTGATTAATATTAAAGTGTAAGGATTAGCCTTATTATAATATCTTGCCATATCCTTCCAAAATTGAGAGACTTGTAGACTGCTGCTGCTGCTGCTAAGTCGCTTCAGTCGTGTCCGACTCTGTGCGATCCCATAGACGGCAGCCCACCAGGCTCCCCCGTCCCTGGGATTCTCCAGGCAAGAACACTGGAGTGGGTTGCCATTTCCTTCTCTACTGCATAAAAGTGAAAAGTGAAAGTGAAGTCGCTCAGTTATGCCTGACTCTTAGCGACCCCATGGACTGGAGCCTACCAGGCTCCCACATCCATGGGATTTTCCAGGCAAGAGTACTGGAGTGGGGTGCCATTGCCTTCTCCGACTTGTAGACTAGATGGTCTCTTTTCTATATGATGTTCACTTACTGATCATGTTCATTATGTATGAGGATGAAAAAAATGAGGGAAATTCATAGAGATACTATGGTTTTGTCCACTCATTTGTGGAAATCCTGTAACTTGTAGTTAAGAGAGAGAATGGAAAGAGTGTGATACAGGTGTTAATCATCAACTAATGAAATAAAGTTTATTTTTACTTAGAGAAAAATAGTTTTGGATTCATAGAACATGAAGGAAAAGAGGATTAGGTCTTCTCTAATGAAAATGCAGTAACATCTTCAACTTGAAACTTGGAAGGACCTACAAATTTTTGATAAATAGATCGTATTATACAGTCTCTGGGAGAAGGCAATGGCACCCCACTCTAGTACTCTTGCCTGGAAAATTCCATGGACAGATGAGCTGGAGGGCTGCAGTCCATGGGGTCGCTGAGGGTCGGACACGACTGAGAGACTTCACTTTCACTTTTCACTTTCATGCATTGGAGAAGGAATTGGCAACCCACTCCAGTGTTCTTGCCTGGATAATCCCAGGGACGGGGGAGCCTGGTGGGCTGCCGTCTATGGGGTTGCACAGAGTCCGACATGACTGAAGTGACTTAGCAGCAGCATACAGTCTCTGAGTGTAATAAATCATATTTGACATTTGAATGTAATAAGTCTTACTCTGGTTATATTTTCTGAAGAATTTTATTGAAGTTTATTTCTAGGAAAGGAGGTGAATATGACTTGGTTGGTCTCCTTTAGTCATTTGCTGAGTAACTATTGTATATCTCCTTTGTGCCAGGCATGTTGCTGTGTGATGCAGTGTTCAGTAAGAAAGACATGTTCCATACTTTCCTAAGTTTACTTTCTAGATGGAGAGAGATATTGAACAAGTAATCACTCACTGTGGAAGCACAAAGGGTTCTGTAGGCATGTGACGAAGGGCCTGAAGCTAGCTTATCTCTGAGAATATTTTAAATTGAGACTTGAAAGATAAATAGTTGTTGGCTTAAGCTGGTGGAACATTTTAGCATTTTGGGTAGAGGGGACAGCACATAAGAAAACCAGTATGACAGTAGTATACTGAATAATTAGGACAGTGGCGTGAAATGTGGATGGGCAGTAGGCAGGGCATGTTCCATGAAAAAAGAATATAGTTTAGGAAAATTGACTTTTAGGTTCTTAGATAGGTAAAGGGATAAACCATTATAGTGGAGCTTTAGTTTATTTAACATCCATTTTGATCTTAAGGTGAATTCCAAGTTTTCTGCTGCTGGCTGTGGTACGAGTGGGGAGATCATTCTTACTGTTTAATAGTTGAAGCATCATATTTATGTTTTATCTTGAATAAGTGAAGTGAATGTGTTAGTCGCTTAGTCCTGTCTGACTCTATAGCCCCCCCAGGCTCCTCTGTCCATGGAATTCTCTAGGCAAGACTATTGGAGTAGCCATTCCCTTCTCCAGGGGATCTTCCTGATCTGGGGATCAAACCTGGGTCTCCTGCATTGCACGCAGATTCTTTGCCATCTGAGCCACAACCTTTGTTAAGTACAAAAGTACAGAGTGAAGTCACTCAGTCATGTCTGACTCTTTGCGATTCCATGGACTGTAGCCTACCAGGCTCCTCCGTCCATGGAACTTTCCAGGCAGGGGTACCGGAGTGGATTGCCATTTCCGTCTCCAGGGGATCTTCCCAACCCAGGGATTGAACCCAGGTCTCCTGCTTTGCAGGCAGACACTTTACTGTCTAAGCTACCAGGGAAGCTTTTGTGAATCTATTACTTTCTTTAATTTTTTAAAAATAAGGTATACCTATGAACACTGTTGGCACTTTTTGCCATTTAAGTCATTTCTCGTTCCAGGGTGAATTTGTGAATGAATATGTGGGTGAGCTAATAGATGAAGAAGAGTGCAGAGCTCGAATCCGTTATGCCCAAGAACATGATATCACTAATTTTTATATGCTAACTCTAGACAAAGTAAGTAATGGAAAGTGCTATTTCCGCTGTTATAAGCTTGTTTTTAATTAGTGTTGTCCCAGCTATTCTGTGTAGGCATGTCATACATGCCTAAAAAGGGTTTTACTGCATAAAACAGTGTCTTTCCCCCATGTTCATAGGAATTGCTTGATCAGGGTCCTGGAGTTGGATAAGGTTACTCATTTCTAGCTGTATATCCATGAGCAAAAGGCACTAAAGCTGCTTTTCAACTGTCCAACATAAGTTTGGGATGAGTTCTTTTAGTGTTTTTCCTATAAGATTAAAACTTGAAGCCAGAAAAATAAATAATAATTATTTTACTGTTTATTTTACAGATTGAAACACTGACTTGTTAATATTTAGTTAGTACATTGAGAAAGTCATAAAAATTGACTATAGAACTCAATCTTACAAACCCAAGTCAGCTCTCCAATTATTGAAATTTCTGATGAGCTGTGTTCCACTAGTGTCTAGAATTATATTTGGGATTTTTAATTTTTTTCCATATGTCATTTCCAACATGTTTCATATTTCTTTTTTAAAATTTATTATTTTAAAAATATTTTATTGAAGTATAGTTGATTTACAATGGTGTGTTAATTTCTGTACAGCAAAGTAATTCAGTTATACATATACATATGTTTTTCCATTATGATTTATCACCAGATATTAAATATAGTTTCCTATGCTGTATATAGTGGGACCTTGTTGCTTATGGGATTTATTTCTAATTCTGGCATCCTAATGCATTTTGTTTCTGTGTATGCTGAGATTCCTCTTTGTATGTGAGTATTGGGTTCTGTTAGGTTTTGCCCTGTCCCCAGCTTTTATAATAGACTTTTCTTAGTGTGAAACTTTGTATTTACCCAGTTGTACTTTGATGGTTTGTGAGATCCTCAGCTCAAGGTTCTCTGATCATTTGGGATGAGGTCTGGATGTCATTATTAAAATCTTAGGTGATTACTAATGTATAGCCAGGGTTCAGAAGAGGATACACCGAGAGGGCTGTTACTACATAGATTGCTGGGCCTCAGAGTTCCTGCTTTAGTATCTCTGAAGTGCCACCAAAGACTTTGCGTTTTCAGTGGATTCCGAGGTGGTGATAACTAGAGCTAGTCTAGGCACTACATTCTGGAAAAGTCAAAGTTTACAAATAGAAACTCCAGCTTATTAAAATACTCTAATTTTACTCAGTAATAGTGGAGGTCTGCTGAACAGCATCTCTTGGAATTCTAGGACCGGATTATTGATGCTGGCCCCAAAGGAAACTATGCTCGATTCATGAATCATTGCTGCCAGCCTAACTGTGAAACACAGAAGTGGTCTGTGAATGGAGACACCCGGGTTGGCCTTTTTGCCCTGAGTGACATTAAAGCAGGTAAGACTCATTTAAGGATTTTGGAACCAGGACTAGGACCAGTTTTTATTATCTAAAAACCCCATTTGTCCTGTAATCCAAAATGAGGCTGCAAACCCCCAAGGACACAAGACTATATTGGTGGTGCCTGGCGGGTACCAGGTCTGTTCTTATTGGTGGTGGAATGGTAAGACACATGTAACCTGAAATTTACCATTTTAGACATTTTAAAGTGTGCCGTTCAGTGGCGTTTAAGTCCATTCACATTGTTGTACAACTATCACTACCATTCATCTCCAGCACTTTTTCTTTTCCTGAACTGAAGATACCCATTAAACAAAAATTCCCTCTTTCCCCACTCCCCCAGCCTCTAGTGACCACCATTTTACCTTCTGGGTCTGATTTTTTAGCTGCTCTAGGAATCTCATGTAAGTGCAGTCATATAATAATTGTTTTGTTGTGACTGACTAATTTTATTTAGCATGATGGTTTGGGCATGCTCTCCAGGCGCACCATGCAGCTTGCAGGATCTTAGCTCTCCAACCAGGGATTGAACCTGGGGCTGTGACATTGAAAGCACTGAGTCCTAACCACTGAAGTGCCAGATAATTCCCTGTATGGTTTTAAAGGAATGAATTTCCAGACCTTTCCGTAACTTATATGAACTCCATAAAAATTGGGCTGCCTTAAAAATCGTCAGCAGTCTAGGTTTCCTTTCACAGTTGACTTTCATCCATTTTGTAAACCAAATAGCCATCTCTCACCCATCTGAACTTTATGGTTTATGAGCCCAAAGCTAAGAAAAACAAAATCCCTCACCTCTTGGGTGTCAAAGAACTGGACGTTTGGAGAATGCACTTTTATGTTGTGGCTGGCCTGGATGCCCATGCCTCTGCGAGTTCAGAGTGAACAAGTGAGCCTGTTGTGTTCAGCACAATATTCAGATGTTTAGTAAACTGGAAGTACATCTGGTAAGATTGAGAGGTTTGAACGTAAACGTATATGATGGATATTTTCCATCAATTAAAGCAACTTCATATTTAGTGTCAAGGTTTTTATGAAAAATTTGAAACATATTATATGACACGCTCTAAATTTTTTTTTAATATTTAGACTTATGTAAAGTTTGAGTGTAAGGATATACCTAATTTTTCAAAGTAAGTTTTTGCAGGAGTACTAGCAAAGTGTTTAAAGATCACTCTCCCGGGTGGTGCTACTGGTAAAGAATCCTCCTGCCAGTGCTGGAGACATAAGAGATGCAGGTTCCATCCCTGGGTGGGAACGATCCCCCTGGAGGAGGGCATGGCAACCCACTCCAGTATTCCTGCCTGGAGAATCCCATGGATAGAGGAGCCTGGTGGGCTACAGTCCATGGGGTTGCACAGAGTCAGACACGACTGAGAGACTGAGCACATGCGCACACATACACTGTCTCTCTCTCTCTCTACTACCCGCCCCACCCCCACCCCCACCAACTCAAAATGAGACTGGCCTGAGTAGGGTTTTTTTTCCTCTTGTCAAAACAGACTTTACTGGTGGAGCCCCTGGCGGCCCCCGTCCCTGGGTGCCCACCCTGTGCTCAGCAGGCAACCGCTGCGGCATTGTTACCCTGAGTTCTGTCTTTGCTGTTGTTGCACCTTGGAGGGCAACTCTCGGCTTGGGCAGTTCATAATTGACAGTAGCATAGTCCAATGATTCTCAAAGTGGAAATCCTATATGAGCCCAGTCAGTGTTATTTATGTTTACCTCAAGAAACACTAATCGAAATTAAGAGTAATTTGGTCAGCTTTTTGTCTGTTCCCTTTTTTTTCATCTGTAGAAAACCTCTCCTCTCTTCTTCCCCCCTCCTCCCCCATATATTTTTTCTCTTTAATTTAAATATACTGCTGCCCAGGAGTCTTTTAGGCTCTTTAGAATTTTAAAATTTGACAGTTTTCCTGTTTTTAAAATTGAGCCACTAGTTCCTTTCTCCTGTTTTGCATTGCTTCATATGAGGTATTAAATGATGAAAGTAACAATATTTGAGCATCACTGTGCACTTATGTTCTGCTGACTAAATGAAACTGATTTTAAAAATCATAGTGTGTATCAGGTTTTTAGAATGGATGGCTTCAGAGTAAATTGGGTAGATTTCTGATTTGTAAGAGGAATTATCAACTGAATGCTGTTAAGAGCTACATTTATCAGGTGCCAAACTTTGTTCCAAGCTTGCTGTTTAATCCTTACAAAATGAAAGTGAAGTCGCTCAGTTGTGTCTGACTCTTTGCGACCCCATGGACACCAGACTCCTCCATCCATGGGATTTTCTAGGCAAGGGTATTGGAGTGGGTTGCCATTTCCTTCTCCAGGGAATCTTCCCGACCCAGGGATCAAACCCAGGTCTCCGGCATTGTGGACAGACGCTTTACTATCTGAGCCACCAGGGAAGTCCAATCCTTAAAAAAGTACTATAAATTATGTGTTATCGTACCTGTGTTGTCTGCATTCTTTGCCCTTATCTTTCTCTCCATCTTTTACCTGGTTTTCTCTCTAATCACCCTAGGGGAAGAAGGGGCAGTGTTCCTCTGTATTAATTATTCAAATGTTAGTCATATGATTTCAGTGCCTATCTCTGTCCTGACTGCTTTTACTACCACACTTCCACTTCAGACTTTAGTCTGTGTCTGTGGGGATGCCTGTTCTACCATGTGCAGCCACAAATTTCTCTGCTCCTAGCGCTGTGTGGGAACTGACCGACCTTGTTCCTGTCCTCCCAAACTGCAGGGGTATCTTCCACGTGTTGTTCTCATTCCTTGTTTATCTCTTCTCCAGTGCCCTTTGTTCTCCCCCCAAATTGCAGATATCTGTATTTTGGACTCTTTTCTAGAATGGCTTTCCTGTGTGCACACTGATACCCTCTGATTAACCCCTCCTGTAGTTTTGTTTGTATAATGGATGCTGAGTGAGCAGCAGGTAATAACAAGTATCCTGCTATCTTATACTTGTGTATTTGGTTGAGTTGCATTGTAAGCCCATTAAATTTGTGAAAATTCAGCTATATATTCAGAAATTTTTAAAAAAGGTTAGTGTGAATAAAAGTACCCATCATTCAGTCCAGTAAGTTCACAGTGGGTGTGAGAGGTTAGATGTGACCCTGCTGATACCCTTGGTCAGTCGTGGTTCCTTCAGGCTCTTCACAATGTGAACCTCTTACCAGGCCACAAGTAATTCTAGCATTAGTGCCATTAAAATTCCTAAATAGAAGCCGGCTGCTTTATAATTTACTCAACCAAATTTAAGGAATAATAATCTCTTTCCAATATTAGATGAAAATCTATATTAATTAATCTCACTGATAGAAGATATATCATTCTGCAGTGGGAAATCTTCCTCAGTTTTGACAGTTTTAACTGAAGAATTATCACTTTGTACATTAATGGTAAGCCATTACCCCTACCCAGGGACAGTCTCGTTGTATATTTCTGTAAAATTCTTCTGTTTGTTAGGCTTTCCCTAACACGCTTTGATTTTGAATGTTTGTGTGATTTATTTGCTCTCAATTTTGATGAAATGCACTTGTGAGAAAAAGGGGAATTTTTGTATGTTAAATTTGTAATTCTCCTATTAAAGTTGACATATTCCTGCTGTGTGCAGTATGTCATTCTCAGTAAGCTTGTAAGATTGTTATCTGCATTTAACAAATGGACTCTCAGGCTCAGCTCACCCAGCTAGACTGTGGTGTAACTGGGATGTAAAGCCAGGGCTTAGGTCTTGTTGTCTAGAGTTCCTAATACTATTCTGTATTGACTTGTCTCTCGAGTGCTGCCAGGTAAGATGTTCACTTTGGGACAGACGACAGACAGGCTTCCTTCACACTTAGCTTTCACGATGCCTGGCACATCAGTGCATAAATCGCATTTTGTTGTTTTTGGTAATAATACAATTTGAATCTGAATGGTTAGAAAAAAAATTCAAAACAACTTGGGTAACACCTCGATGGTAAAAATTGTTTTAAGTATTACTTGTTAGGTCATACTTGTTAGGTTTTTCTGTTGTTCAGTTACGTTAGTTGATTAATATTGTTATTAGATTCAAATTCATTAACATGTTATTAATATAGTGGGATTAAAGTTAATATGCCCTTTTATTCCTCTTAAAAACTAACCTTGTTCTCTTGGTAGTCTGTATCTTTTGTGGTTAATACAGAACTGTTGGAATTAAAACTATTGATACTAATATTTTCATGGTCTCTTATGCAGGCACTGAACTTACCTTCAACTACAATCTAGAATGTCTTGGGAATGGAAAGACCGTTTGCAAATGTGGAGCCCCAAACTGCAGTGGCTTTTTGGGTGTAAGGCCAAAGGTACCTGTTAAACGTTTGCATCAAGGATAATGGTGTGGTCATTTCTCCTAACCTGTTGGCAGGACTGAGTATTTAAGAAGGTGTCTGTTTGAAATGATGACATTGAATATTTGTCATTAGGGACACTGGCAATTTAAGCCTTCTAATAACCAGTTTGGTACACTAGAGAAGGTCTTTGGGTATTGTTGAAGTGTTTTGGGTAATCTGACTTCTAATTAATGATACCTTTGAAGCTAAAAAAGATGTAAAATAGGAATCTATAAGGTAGGTTACTTCCCATATCTCTATTGCTCTTAGTCAGTCTTACATTTCCTAAGAAACTACTTAGATTCTCAGTCTCTCTTTGTGTCTTTCTTTTTAAAGATATTAAAGAATCTGATATTGAATTTAAGATTCTAAATGTAGTATAAGATTGTAGATAAACATAGGACCCTTATTTTTTTCTTAAGGACCTTTAATCTTTTTTTTAACATTTTATTTTGTATTGAAGTATAGCTGAATAACAGTGTATACATACAAGAACCCTTAATCTTAACCATGTGCCATGTAACAGAGTATAAACTTTGTTGTATCTTATATCCTGTTTTTTTATGTATACGTTAACTGAATTATAATTCTGTGTTAAAAATTGTTGTTTATAATTCATAGATATTATTTTAAAATACTTTCTTGCTGTTACATTATTTATTAACCATCATTTTCAATGACTGTTAAAGTTTTTATATATTGAATGAACCATAATAGGTGAATATCTGGATGCTTCCTGAGTTACTCTTACCATAAGTAACAGCATGCTAAAAATTGAAGTTTAACTTTGATACAAAGTACACAGTGACTCCAATTGGGTATTTCTTGTTATACGTCTTTGATAGTGAAGTCAACATTAAGAACTGAAAAGTGAAAATTAGCATGAAACTATTTAATAAAAGGATCATTTTGACCTATAATATATGAAGAACACCCAGTAATTATTCTTTTATCTATTAAATAAGAAAATGTATATTGGATTTTGTTTTTTGTTTTGTTGGTTGGTTAAATGGTCTTGTTTCTTAAGGTATTCAGTGGATTTAGTCCCTGTAAATTAAAATAGTAACAGAATTTAATGGTGTTTGGTGTACTTGGGATGTCTGTTTCTGTATCCTTAAGGTCTGTGTAGCACTTCACAGGTGAATCAGTGAGAGAGAAATTTGAGAACAGAAGTTTAGAAATGGGAGGAGATCACTGTGGGCTGGCAATAAACTGGATTGGTCCTGGATGTTTCTAGGCCAAGGTAAATAATGTGATAAAACCATGCAGTTTGGTGGCCGCATGTGGGCTGCAGGGAGCACACAGTAGACCTGCTGGCTGCTCCAGGGTCTGTCTTGGCAAGTGGTGGATACGAACCTAAACTGATGTAGATAAAAACGCAAAGACCACACACTAGTTTTCTGTGTCTTGCTGGAACATGGCTCATATGAAGAGCTCAGTGAAGGTTTGTTGAATAAATTTAGAAATGTGTGTGACCCAGAGAAGTCTCCCTTAGTTTTGAAATTAGACAAACTTAAGAATAAAAATAAAACGTATCATTAAAGGATGATCTTTAATACCAGTCTTGTGTGTCAACATAAAGCAGCATATTTCTCTTTTATTGCACTCAGGTGGTAGGAGTAGTTGATGTCAGATACACTTAGTGCTACCATTTATTGGGTACCAATGATATGCCCTGTGCCTTTTTCTGCATTTTTTTATCTTCACAATAGTCTATGAGGACTGTCTTTCCAGAGGAGAGTCTGAAGCACAGAGAGATTAGTTAACCTGGTCAAGATCATACAACTAATGTGTCAACAATATTTGACCTCTAGAATCAACCCATTGCCACAGAGGAAAAGTCAAAGAAATTCAAGAAGAAGCAACAGGGGAAGCGCAGAACCCAGGGTGAAGTCACAAAGGAGCGAGAGGATGAATGTTTCAGCTGTGGGGATGCTGGCCAGCTCGTCTCTTGTAAGAAGCCAGGCTGCCCCAAAGTTTACCATGCAGACTGTCTCAATCTAACCAAGCGACCAGCAGGTTGGTGCCAAAATCCATTTAGAGTTCTCTTTGTTCTCCGCTAGAATTCTCAGAGCCCTTTGGTCTTCCCATGCATAATATTGAGGGGTGGTATGGTTCATGTTCTCACCATCAAAATAAATGACAACAAAGACTATAGAAAAGGGAACAGAAACTCATTTGCTCCATGAAGCATTTTACGTTAGTTTATCCTCCCACCAGCCCGTAAAGATGAGGCCTTTTTACCTTCCCATGTTCCAGATGAGGAAACTTGAGTCTTGACTTGTCACATTAAAGCGTATAGATGCAGGGACTGGCTTGAAGCCACAAGTTTTCTGACTTTAAGCCCACTACATCATGTTCACTCTCTAGAGAAAGAGACGCTGAGAAAGAGTGGAGCTTCTAGGTGATTATAGCCCCTTCTGGCTCACTTCCCTCTGAAAGAGATGCAGTTGTGTTAGTAAACACAGGAGAACCTATGCAAGCAGGTGTGGTACTCAGAAATATGTGGCTTGAAAAATTGTCACTGATCTTTGGATGATAATTTGACGTAAGAGGAGTTCAGGGATTTGGGTGTGTGCTATGTATTTTAAACAACAGAGGTGAGAAACTATTCTGGGTGACACGCACCATTAGCGGCCTGCTTCTGGGAACTGCAGAAAGAGAACTTTGGGTTGGGAGTGAGAGGAGTTTGTCTGAAAATTAGCTTTTCTTCAGTATGTGGTTGCCAGGATAATGAAATAATAGAAACTGAGATACCTTGGGGGCAAGGCCATAACACTGATTTCAGTGCCAGGAAATGGGGAATTGTTTCAGAAGCAATTACTCGGGGTCATAGCTGGCATGAGTTGTGATAGACCTCATCTTGCCAATTCTAGAGCCAGGAGTGAGCTCTAGCATAGTTCACTTGGAAGGAGCTGGGATGGAAACAGCTGTCCATGTCAGAGACTCTGGTATCATGAAATGAGGATAAAAGAGAAAAGCTTAGGTTGGCTTTGGGTCTTTTCTGCTGATTCTTTGTAGACAACACAGATAAAATTTGTTCTAATTTCCAGTTTTAATGTTGAGCAGAGAGAAATCTGTTTCCATTGTTCACCGTGTGTATCTACTCCCTATTCCTAGTAACAATGAAGTAAGCAGTTTAATTGGCTGATGTTTTCCCCCTAGAGTTAAATATTTAAAGGCCACGTAGGACAAATGTAATTTTTAAATATAGAAAAGTAATATGTTCACATTCCATCTAAGGGGAGCTTTGGGTTTGGTTTTGTTGCTGTTTCTCTCCTTGTTGGAATTAGTCATAGAAATCAGGGCTTACTCCTTGGTGCTGGTTGTTTACCGACTGCTGCCTTCCGCAGAGAGCTTGTGCCTCTTGTCCATATCCCCTCCCTCAGGATCTCAGCTTTACTTTCTGCAAAACATGTAGAAACAACAGCCAAATATTAAGTCACAACTGAGTATCAATTAAAAACCAAGTCGGTTTTGTTTTGTTGTCGTTGTTTCTCTCCTTGTTGGAAATAGTCATAGAAATCAAGGTTTACTCCTTGGCTATTGTTGTTTACTCCTGCTTGGTTTTTAATTGATACTTAGTTGTGACAATATTTGGCTATTATTTGTACACATTTCGCAGAAAGTAAAGCCCAGATCCTGAGGGAGGGGATGTGGGCAAGGGGCACAAGCTCTCGGCAGGAGGCAGCAGTTTGCAATCACTCCTTTGACTTCGTTCCAGAGCCGTGGCCCATCTCAGGCATGTTTTGTTTTCCTTAGTTTGTGTTTCACTTCTGTATTTTCAGGGAAATGGGAGTGTCCTTGGCATCAGTGTGACATATGCGGAAAGGAAGCAGCCTCCTTCTGTGAGATGTGTCCCAGCTCCTTCTGCAAGCAGCATCGGGAAGGGATGCTCTTCATCTCCAAACTGGATGGGCGCCTGTCTTGTACTGAGCATGATCCCTGTGGGCCCAACCCTCTGGAACCGGGGGAGATCCGTGAGTATGTACCTCCTCCAGTACCACTGCCTCCAGGCCCAAGCACTCACCTGGCAGAGCAATCATCAGGAGTGGCTGCTCAAGGGCCCAAGATGTCGGACAAGCCATCCGCTGACACCAACCCGTCGCTGTCGCTGTCCAAAAAAGCTCTGGCAGGGACTTGTCAGAGGCCCCCGCTGCCTGAAAGGCCTCCTGACAGAACTGACTCCAGGCCCCAGCCTGTAGATAGGGTCAGGGACCTTGCTGGGTCAGGGACCAAACCCCAATCATTGGTATCCAGCCAGAAGCCATTGGACAGGCCACATGCAGTGGCAGGACCAAGACCCCAATTATCTGACAAACCCTCTCCCGTGACCGGCCCAAGCTCCTCACCCTCAGTCAGGTCTCAGCCACTGGAAAGACCTCTGGGGACAGCTGACCCAAGGCTGGATAAATCCATAGGTGCTGCCAGCCCAAGGCCCCAGTCACTGGAGAAAACCCCTGTCCCTACGGGCCTGAGACTTCCACCGCCAGAGAAACTGCTAGTCACCAGCGGTCCCAAACCCCAGACTTCAGACAGACCCCCTGACAAATCCCATGTCTCTTTGTCCCAGAGACTTCCACCTCCTGACAAAGTACTGTCAGCTGTGGTCCAGACCCTGGTAGCTAAAGAAAAAGCACTGAGGCCCGTGGACCAGAATACTCAGTCAAAAAATAGAGCTGCTTTGGTGATGGATCTCATAGACCTAACTCCTCGCCAGAAGGATCGGGCAGGTTCACCCCATGAGCTCACACCACAGGCTGATGAGAAGATGCCACTGTTGGAGTCGAGCTCATGGCCTGCCAGCAAAGGTCTAGGACAGATACCACGAGCTGTTGAGAGAGGCAGTGTGTCAGATGCTGTCCTTCAGCCACTGGGCAAAGCAGCGGCCACTTCAGAACACTCCTGGCAAGCTGTTAAATCACTCACCCAGGCCAGACTTCTTTCTCAGCCCCCTGCCAAGGCTTTTTTATATGAGCCAGCAACTCAGGCCTCAGGAAGAGCACCTGCAGGGGCTGAACAGACCCCAGGGCCTCCCAGTCAAGCGCCAGGCCTGGTGAAGCAGGTGAAGCAGATGGCTGGGGGCCAGCAACTACCTGGACTTGCTGCCAAGAGTGGGCAGTCCTTCAGGCCTCTTGGGAAGTCGTCCCTTTCCACTGAAGAGAAGAAGCTGGCACCCACAGAGCAGAGTCCCTGGGCCCTGGGCAAGGCCTCGCCAGGGCCAGGGCTCTGGCCCATGGTGGCTGGACAGACACTGGCACAGTCTTGCTGGTCCTCCGGGAGCACACAGACACTGGCACAGACTTGCTGGTCTCTTGGAAGAGGGCAAGACCCTAAACCAGAGCAAAGTACACTTCCAGCTCTTAACCAGGCTCCTTCCAGTCACAAGTGTGCAGAGTCAGAACAGAAGTAACACCAGTAAATGCCACGTGACCAGACCAGCCACCCCCAGGGTTCTTGGGGAAGGGAAAAATCTTTTTCCCTCTTAAAAAGAACAGACCCCAACACTTTTCCACTGTTATTCTTTCCTTATATCCCAGCATTCAGAACTCTTGTGACATTAGCCAGTGGGGGGGCTTGTGGTTGTGTGAGCCATGTATGGAAGTCCAAGTGGGCCCCAGCCAAGGAAACAGACAGACGCGGGTCTCTTTCCCCCTGACCTTTACTCATGGTGAACTTGAAATAAAAAGTCCACTCTGGAGTCAAGCATGGGATTCAATTCCACTGGTCAGGTTGGAAGGTAGTAGGGCTCTCAAAGCTCTATCTAATCCTGCCAAGCCCCACTGAGGGTACCTGATGAATCCTTGGGAGGAACTAATACCCATTCAAGTCGGTGGTGATTTCTTGAACATCTGTGTGTGCTAGGTGTGGTACTAGTCACTGGCAGGAAATACAGAGATAAATAAGACCTGATCCCTGTGAGCCTAACATGCCTGCCTGGGTTCTCAGGTTGTTTTTAAAGAACCTTTGACCAGGAAATAAATAACAGGAAGTTTGAGGGGCCCTGGGGCTCTGGGCTCATTTTGTAATGTCCTTTGTGGCCCCAGAAGTGGTTGTTCTTGAGTGTCTCCTGGTCAGGTGTCCCTGTGTGCGTGTGCATGCATGCAAGCTCATGCAGAGGTCTCCTCTATAGGCAGGAGGGGGCTGCACCAAAGCCAAGGGCTGTGGCTAGGCAGCCGGTGCTGCCTCTGGCTGGGCTCTGCAGAGTCTAAAGGTCTGTCCTTGGTGGAGCAGTTGGTTGAGGGGCTGGGCTCTATGAGGACACAGCTTTCCCTCGGTGTAAGAAGGCAATTGGCAAGCTTACCTTCCTTTTCTACAAACTTTCCTCCTTTTACATCAACTCACCCCAAGCCTGTCCCCCAAACACTCAGGTGCTTTCAGATTTCAGAGTCTCGGGCAGTAGATCTAGGGAATCTGGCAAACTCTGGGCTAGATCCACCACCAGCTCAGGAAGAATGCCAGATCCTGGCGAGAAATTACTTATCTTCTGATCCTTTGCCCTCCTACCTGAATGGAGGAGTCGTCATCTTCACTAGTGGATCCTATCACCCTCTTCCTGAGAAATGGTGTGTTCCGTGTTGAGAGCGCCTACCTGCTGACTTAGCCTAAGGGCAAGCCAGAACCCCTCCCCTATGACTGGCAAGATGGGGCGTACAGAGCAATGTCCAGCCTAAGAGATGACTCCTCATAACTGCTGATTATCTGTTACTGCTGCCCTGAGCTGGGGCCCAAGGGCTGGGAAATCTGTTGGTGCTACCCCGCCCTACCATTCACCCAGCTCACTGACTGCCAACAGGAAGTGCTGTTTGGCCAGTTCCTTCCCATTCACCCACCCTCTCGTCCCTAGACCAAACATGTTTACCTCTGCTTCGCCAATGCAGCCAGCAGCTTTAGCCAACAGGCCGTCTCCTGGCCCCAGTGTCTCCTGGCCATTTCTGTCTCTCAGTTATGGCTTTTATACCCTCAACAGGATTCTGTATTGTCCCAATTTCTTCCTCCTGAGTTTTTATTGAGGTTATTCCCGTCACTTCTAAGGAGGGAACAATAGTTGTTTTAGAAGCATTTGCGCTTTATATAAAGATTTTAAAAAGAATTTGCTTTTATTTCCCAAAGTCTGTCTCTGGGGTTGAGACATTTGAACTCAGGCAGAGACAAGAGGCTGGGCAGAGCTGCCCTGAGTTTAGGGGCCTATTCTTGCATCTCACTTAGACCTCAGACTCTCCTCTGTAAATTCCACCTGCCTAGTTCTCCCCTTTCATCCTCTCTCTTCCCACATCATCAGAGAGGAAAAGCTCTTTGTTTAAGAGGAAGAGAAAACAAAGCATCTTATTTTCTTTTAAAAAATTTTAAACCATGGAAAAGATATTTTTAAAGAAATCCACCCAAAACATTAAAGTTCATTATATTAAGTATTTATCATGTGTGAGAATAAGAAGTATATAACTGCAGCTAGTAGGTCCCTTTCCCTAATCTCTTAGGTTGTATGAGTAGGATCTGCTTGGTGCCAGTCCTGTGCCCTTTTTCTCCTGTCATCTGTAGTTGTGATCAGAAAAAGATAACTGCACTGCGCTGTCAGAATCTTTCCACTATGTTGTGTGTTCAATTACCGTAGCTCTTTGTTTCATGAAATAAACTGTGAATTTTTTTTGGGGGGGTGGGTATGCAGGCTATGTAAAATTTTTAAGAGGAGAAGTCTGATCATGAAGTAGCTTCTCTGATATAGGCTTTGGTAGGTAATTGACTTGACAGCCACTCTAGATGTCTCACAGGACAGGAAGGAGTGAGGGAAAGGTGGACCACTCTGTGGTTTTCAGTTTTCCATTCTCCATCATTCACTGGAAGCTTCCTTCCAGACCTGCCTAGTAAACAACTTCTGAACTGTGCTTGGATTGGGGGAGGCAGGGTAGCTCTTTAAATGGATGGACAGCCTGCCAGAGTTTTGGGGGGGCCATTAAAAGATTCTTAGATTGATTGGAAACTAGACATTCAACTCAGGCCCATGAATAGCATTGGATACTAGATTGTTGACATCATGAAAGCAGTCACTGTACAATTAGAAGCAGAGTCAGAAAGACTTTTGGAGAAAGAGACTCCTGCATTCAAAGGGGGGTGGTGACCTTGCCAGCCTTTGGGGATTTTCCTGGAGCCTGTACTGAGACCTTTTCTCCAGGGACTGTGAATTGGCAGTTAACAGGAAATCTTTACTCTTAGAAACTCCCGATCGTTGTGTAAGGTGGTATTTTGGCATTTGGCCAAGTGCTTATAAATCAGGATCTCAAAGAGTCTGCCTCTAAGCTGGTTCCCCAGGAAGCCTTTTTGAGGAGGAAGCCATAGCTTCCACAAGTAGCTGGAGAACTAATACCTCCCTTAGCCCTGTTCAGAAGAAAATTATGAAGACTTGAAATTTGTATTCAAAGCCTCATTTGCTTCTCTACTGGAGCAAACCCATTCTCATAGCAAAATAGTTGTTGCTACAACAGCATTTAAGTTTTTTTAAATGTCTGCTTCCCCCTGAAGTTACTAAGTTTGAAGTGATTTAAATCACTGTGTTGATACTCTTCTGAACAACTACCAAATCCACCTCTTTAGCATTGATATAAATAGTTGTTTTATTCTTTACATTCTCCACCCCACACTACAGTCAGGGCATGAAGTGCATCAGCGATCCTTTTCCAGGCTTGGCAGCATCTACTCACTGGAGCTGGACTCGCACGTTGCCTCATGAGAAACAGAGTGGCAGGAAGGAAGTTGGTCCTGGCAGCTTCCCCTGTGGAGAAGAATCAGGAGAGCACTAAACGTGGATGGATTTTATTTTATTTTTTGCATCAGCTCCTATAAAAAGTGGGTTTTCTCCAAGGCTTTTTGGGGGGGGATATCTTCATCCTCTTGGTATTTGTCAACCAGGAGGTCAGAGTTAGCCCAGTGTCCTCACCTCTCTGAGACCATACCAGGAAAGGAGGTGGGACAAGCCCCTGTTCCTCCTGAATAATGACTGGGCTGTTCCATGTGTCCGACATTCCAGATCATTTAGAGCTCAGTAGCTGCTGCATGAGACTTTCATTGACTGTGGCCCATTAGCTCTCAGCTGAGCTTCCTAGGGCTAGTGTAGCAGGGCCAGCGGTTGCTATAGTGTAAATTGAAAAAAGAATAGGTAATTTGCTTTGTACACACACAAAAATGTAATGATGGTGCTAATTTCCTGGTAAAAATAAGCACTGCCAAGGGTTGAAGGACTGGTGACTTGAGAAACCTAGAATCCTGTTTGGGAGGAAGAGATCTCATGTCTTAGTTTCCTCGAGGTTCTGTTAGGAGAAGGTAGAGCCTTGGTGAGTCCTGCACCCGACCCTGGAGTGATCCAGTGCAGTCCAGAAGCGGAATACACGCTGTGTGCAGATGAGGGAATTCTTTGAGTTTCTCAGGGCTGGTGTTACCTTGTCCACAGCCTCCGTCCACACTGCCTGAACAGGTTGGTAGAGAGCTCCAGGTGTGGGATCTCCCTCAGATACCTTCTGCCCCACTACCTCTTCACTCTCATGGGAGCACCTCTATTGCTTATGAAGACTAAGGATATTATTTCTTAAGGAAGTGGAAAGAGTTTATTTTAATTAAAAATCCACAGCCTGGGCAGAAACATTTCCTATCAACATAAGCAAAAATAGCACATGTGGTCCCTTTTCTAGAGTTACTTTCCTGTGACTCTCAAAACATCAGGCTCTTTAGGGGCTTCAGGTATAACACCTTGGAAATCCAGCAAACCTTTGCAGATAAGAGGTGAGCCCAGGGAGCAGGAGCAGAAATGATTGGTTCTGGTGCTTTAGACTCGCAGGGTTGGGGCAGAGAACAGGCAGTCTCCAGGTCTGAGATGCGTGCTGCCTGTGTGCATGTAGGTGAGAGTGTTGAAGATGGGCGAGTGCAGCACACAGGAGCTCATGGAAGAGCAGCTTTCTAAGTCTTGGCAAAAAAAAAAAATAAGCTGACAATAAGAGATCTCTTTATATTTTTAAGGGGCAAAAGGGGGTGTCAGCTGAGGTCCATCACTCTTTTTGCCCCCCTTCACCCCAATAGATTGTCAGCGGTAAGTGAAACTCTTAGTGAAAAAGAGGGGAGCCTGTGCTAGGAGTCCCCATAAACATGTACTGTAATTCTTTGTATATAGAAAAAAAATTACTGTAAAGTAAAGTTTAACTTTACTCTTATGGCCCTTGCCCTGTGTTTTGTTTTGTTGTCCGTGGGGAGATAGAGCCTAACAGGAGGGAGGGTGTGGCGTGAGAGCAGAAGCCAGACTCTGAGGTGGTTCCCGGATGGGGACATGGAGCTGAGCCCTTCCTCCAAGCCTCTCAGGGAAGTGGTGTGGGTTTCCTCCCAGTAGCCACTGCTGTCAGAATGTCTTTCTGCTGCTTTTGGGAGTGGCTGGTGTCAGTCTCAGTCCCTGCCCAGGAGGCCTCCATCACCCACACAAAGGAAGGGTTATTTTGAGGAATTGGTTTTTAAAAAGGAACTGGAACCAAAGCACTTTTCTGATTATGAGTCTAGCCATCTTGGCCAAGTTTTTAAAGAGGCAGGTGCTAAGCACTGCAGAAGACCCAGCCCAGGCCTAAAATGGGATAGTGAGGCAAAGAGGCTGAGCATCCCATGCCAGAAAGGGAGGGCTGCTATAATGCTTCCTTGTGAAAAGGAAAGGTCAGTCCTGTGGACAGTAACATCTGGTTCTTCTGAAGTATCTTGACAACCAAGGCCCAAAAATAATACTTTCAGGGAACCCTGGAAATCACTTCCCTTTTTGACTTTGTCCTGAACTTCCTGCCCCAGGAAAGAATAGGGGAAAACAAGCATTTAGTCCTGCAGTTAACATTTCAACCATACTCTTCATAGTCTTGAACTGGGTACTAGTCACCTCATTTTAAATGGAGAACACAGCCAAGTTTGAGTCCCTTTTCTGGGTAGCTGAGTTAGAGCCCAATCTGGATCTCTTAAGACCTTTCTAAGTCTTGCAGAACCTGTAATTTGTCTACTATTAAGCCACATTATAGCATGTTGCTGGGAAGCTTAGGCTCTGAGCCACAGGGATGACTCACAGACCTAGACGTGACAGAGGTGCAGTAGAGCCAGCCAGTCTGAGGCAGAAATGCTTGACCCTTTGATCTCTGGATACCACCTGAGTGCCTTTCAAGTTCTTAACACCAAGAAGGAACCATGTGAACTTTGCACTGCCCCAACTCCAGCTTTTCACCCTATCTCTGCCCCCACCAAAGAACCCAGCAAAGGGCCCTTTTGCTTCTCCATTATCTCAGCTGCAACCCTAGGGTGAAGCCACTTGGTTTCAGGAAAATAAGACCTGAGAAGAACCCTGATTATAGGAAGTGAGGCCAACCAGTTGGCCCCAAAAAGTCCTAGGTGTCCTGACACCCAATCCAGACAGCAGGGAAAGGGGTTGAGTGTAATTCACAGTGCATTGATTTTATTTACAAATCAGAAGCCATTTAAATAATCTGTAGACACAACTGCTGTCCAGGGCAGAAGCCTGGGGTCCAAATCAGCCCTTACCCTCTTTGTGCCCATCAGTCAGCCCCAATGCTGTCTCCGCTCCATGGGCCAGCACAGGCAGGTGCCACCTCTGCTGCCATGGGAAACCAGGTAGCTCAGATGCTTGATCACCCAAGCCCGACAAGAGCTAGGGCCAGCTTCCCTGGGAGAATCCCCCCCAGGCCAAGTGAGTGGTGACTCAGTGATGACAACAGCTGTAGAAGTAGGGGTTTGCCTTCTGGCCCAGGTCCACGCCCTTGTCCTCTGTCAAAGAGAGAGGTGGTATAGCTCAACATACTGTTGGGGGGCGGGGGTCAGGTGCTATGGGCCTAAAGGGAGTCTCCACAGGAGCTAAGGAAGGACACACCTGTCATCACCTGGAAGGCGGCCACACTGACGTAATCCTCTGCGACTTTCTGGAAGAGCTCGTCTGGCAGGAAAAAGGGCGATCAGTGAGGACCAGATGCTAGGAGCCCAGGGATCACATAGTAACCCAGCCCTCTGGGCTTTTCTCTGCCTCCTTTGTTGCCCCTGTGTGCTCTGCTGTGAAGCCAAGGACAGCACTCACCCACACTCTGGCCTGTCTTGCTGGATGTTTCAAAGAGCTGAGCTTTGATATCTGTAAAGAGAAATGACTAAAGCCTCTTACCTGAGAATTAGGTGGGGACAGAGCAGCAGTTCAGGGACTCTTCCGAACCCCACAGATGCAGGGAGGCCGGAGAAAGTCTACTGTGGGGGATCTTGCCAAGGCAGCCCCCATTTTCTGTGACCCACCCAAGCCGCCACTTCCATCCCCACCCCACTCCCAACCCAAGGAGCAAAGGAGCAGCTACTGTCTGCATAATCCTGAACGTCGTGGAAGTCCACTCGTCGCCGCCGCCTGTCCTCCTCCAGCAGGTCACTCTTGGTGCCACACAAGTAGATCTGACAGCCCTGGAGCAGAAGACAAGGTCAGGGTCACTTCCCTTGGACCACCAGACCCCCAGCCCCTGCCTGGTCTGGTGAGGTCAGGCCACCTACCTCCTCTTGGTTGCGCAGTTCCTTCACCCAGAACTTTGCCCGTTCAAAGCTGCTGCTGTCTGTCAGGTCTTGGTGTGGAACACAGGAAACACAACCAAGGGTGAGGAGCTGTTCTGTAAGGCCAGCCTGGCACCCTCCCCTTCTTGTTTGAGGAACAGGCCCAAACTCTTCTTACCATAGCAGACGATGGCAGCCTTGGCGCCCCGATAGTAGATTCGGCTCATGGCCTCATAGCGCTCAGAGCCTGCTGTGTCCTGAAGGGCAGGGGGAGGCTCAGCCCTGGCCTGAGTTACGGAGCTATACTCCCCACGACCTCAAACTAATATGTCCTCCAGACCCCTATTTTTAAATTGGGGTCTAGAGAACAGAAACCTCCGTGAGCCCACAAGTCAGTACAAGGCAGGACCTACGCCTCCTCAAGAATGGGTTTTCCCAGATTATGTGCCCAGAGAACTTACCCAAATACCCAAAGTCACCGTCCGGTCTCCGACAGACATCACCTTGGCTACGAAGGCGGCCCCAATGGTCTGCAACCAAGGGGAAGCGATCAGAACCCCGCGTGTCGGCTAGCCCCACATCCCCCTCAACACCCGCGATGGGCCCCCTCGGGCGCACTCACATTCTGATAAGGCCCCACCAGGAAGCGGTCGTGCACGTATCGCTCCACCAGGCTCGTCTTGCCTACGTACTCCTTGCCCAACATCACCACCTTGACGTCCACGCGCTGCCCGCTCATGCTCCCGGGGCCGCCTCACCCGCGTCAGGGTCCTGAGCCGGGGCGCGAGGCAAACCGGGATCTCCGCTCCGACAGGCAGCGCCCTTAACCTCAGTCCCCGACCCCAGGCGCCAATCTAAGGTTCCACACGCCGCAACGAGCTTGAGCGACGACAACGCCTCCGTCCGCCCCGGCTTTTAGGGCCCAGGAATTCTCCTAAGAGCCTGGGACCCGGGGCGGCCTGGGAGCGCGCGGGGCAGCGCCCTTAACGGCGCCGCACGCCGCCGCCCGACTTGCTAGCTCGCTCTGCCGCTCGCTCGCCCACCTAGCTTAGAGGCCGCGCCGGCACAGATTCCCCACCGAGCCAGGGGGCTCCTCCAACCCAGCTCCGGCCCGCAGCGCCGCGACTCCAGCGGTGGCGGGGGCGGGGAAGGGGAGAGGGGTGTAGGGGGAAGGAGAGTTTGGGGGCGGGGTCTTCGGGTCACGTGGGCAGGCACCGGAAGAGGTGGGTACTTCACTGCTGAGCCGGAAGTGGCGCGCGGCCCGATAATTCCTCATGGCGGCGGCTGCGGCGGCGGCGGCTGGTTGGGTGCGGCGCTGTAGCGATTGATCTGCTGCTAGCCTGGCGGCTGAGCGTCGAGCTCCAGCCCGGCCTCCGCGTGCCCCTCGGGCTCCGCACCCCTGATGCTGCTCGGGCGCTGAGCCCGCCCCGGCCGGGACGATGGTGAAGTATTTCCTGGGCCAGAGCGTGCTCCGGAGTTCCTGGGACCAAGTGTTCGCTGCCTTCTGGCAGCGGTACCCGAATCCCTATAGGTACGTGGTCCTGGGAAGAGCAACCCTCCCACCTCGCTGTTTGGAGATCGGAGTCTGGGGGCCGGGAAAGACTCGACTTCGAGTGGGGGGATCTCCAGAGCCTGGCCATGTTTAGGGCAGAAGAACCCTATCGGATAAGCGGCCGGACTAGGCCCGCAAGGTACTGGAAGGAGGCTGGGCCTGGGCAGTGGATTACTTGAAGCCCTAGTCTTAAGGTTCTCTCATCTCAGTGTGGTGAGACAGGAAGAGGAGGCAGCACAGGAATTGGGGAGGGATCTTGGGGTTGGAAGTCTGAGCACTTGCCTGCTTCTCTGCCCTTGACTGCTCTCCAGTGGTGCAATAAATCTGGAGGTCCATCCCTGCTGGAATGCCCAGGAATCCAGGTCAGCGAGGGGGCGGGAGTTGGAATTTGCCCTGGGAGAGGCTCAAGGGCTCCAGTTTAGGTCTGAGCCACAACCACAGCTTACTCTGAAAGTTTGGGAAAGGGCCTGGCCATTCTGAGCGTGGAGGCTCCAGATGGGAACCTCAGCAGGCAGTCTCCCAGGGTCAGGCTCCTGAGGGTGACCTTCACCCTGACACCTGCAGCAAACATGTCTTGACGGAAGACATAGTGCACCGAGAGGTGACCTCTGACCAGAAGCTCCTGTCCCGACGACTCCTGACCAAGACGAACAGGATGCCCCGCTGGGCTGAGCGACTGTTTCCTGCCAATGTTGCTCACTCAGTGTACATCCTGGAGGATTCTATTGTGGACCCACAAAACCAGACCATGACCACCTTCACCTGGAACATCAACCACGCCCGGCTGATGGTGAGACCCCTCTCACTTCCCCCCCCGAAACTAGAGAGCTCTGGATACATGTGGCTAAGGAACCATGAGAGAGCTTCTATGGTTCAAGCAGATCTGTAGAGTGATGGCTCTAGAGTACAAACTCGGGTGGTCTTTCCAGCCGGTTACCTTCTCTAGGCCTGTCTTCTAACTTGTTCATACAGTGGAGAAGGAATACCTGTTTTCCACTTGTAAGTGCTAAATGCAGGGCACTCAAACTGTGCCTGGCAGGAGTATGGGTTGGGCCACAGGCGTCATGCTGAGAGGAGACAGTGGTTTTCAAACATCAAGCCTCCAGGGTACCTTGCAGGTACCTCAGAGGGGAGAGGACTGGGCCTGCCCCCTTCTCTGACAATCTAATGTAATGCATTTCTGCCTGAGATTTTAGGGCAAGGAGAGGGAAGTTCCACATACCTTTGATTTCTTGCTTAAAAAAAGACTTGAAAACCCATGGTTTATTAGTTTAAGGAACATTTCATCTATGAGTACCTTGAAAGCTTTCAGGACACTTTTATTCTCTTTCTCTGTTAATCGGCACAGTAACACAGGGAAGTGGGTCTTACTCTATTGTGCAAAGAGAATAGTGAAGTTCAGGGAGGGGAAGTGTGCTGCAAAATCACAGAATGAGTCACCTTAATGCTTTGCCCCAGAGTCATCTGAGGGCCCTATCTCTGTGTTTTGTAAATTACTAAGATAAGATCTCTGAGACCTTTCAATTCAGCTGTGACAGGTGTCTTTTTAAGTGTTTCTCTTGGATGTGCAGGTCCACTTTCTCCTCTCTGATAAGGATAGCTGTGGTAATTGCCAGATTTCCTTTTCTGTTTTTGGATTGCTGGCAGCTTAAGGGCCAAAGAGGGTGGTCATAGTGTTAGTTGCTCAGTGGTGATGGACAGGGAAGCCTGGTGTACTGCAGTCCATGGGGTCACAAAGAATCAGACACAACTGAACTCAATTGAACTGTGTCTCTTTACAACCTGATAGACTGTAGCCCACCATGCTCCTCTGGCCCTGAAATTCTCCAGGTAAGAATACTGGAGTGGGTTGCCATTTCCTTCTCCAGAGGATCTTCCTGACCCAGGGATCAAACCCAGGTCTCCCTCATTGCAGGCAGATTCTTTACCATCTGAGCCACAAGGGAAGCCCAAAATGGTTGGCAGGCAGGCTGAAAACACCACAGACATTTCTTGAGTTTATGTGCCTTTTAGTGTAAAGGGTCAGAGGAAAGAGAGTCATTTTGAGAGAGCAAAATGACTTTTTCTTTTTATCTTCCTACTCTCTTCCTGAAGTGCCATTTGAGACTGCAGTAAGGTAAGGGAAAGAATGCTTTCCTTCATGAAAAGAGGCAGGGGATCAAATTGATGTGTAACTTGGCCTAGTGAAGGACTCCCACGCGATTGTGGTTGACTTGCCTGCCTGCACAGGTGGTGGAGGAACGATGTGTTTACCGTGTGAACTCTGATAATAGCGGCTGGACCGAAATCCGCCGGGAAGCCTGGGTCTCCTCTAGCTTATTTGGCGTCTCCAGAGCTGTCCAGGTGAGCAGCGTTGGGGTGCTGGGGCCAAAGCCATTTATCATCGAGTCTGGGCTGGGGTTCCATGGGCAACTCTGAATCCTTCCCCTTGTCATTTTTTGCCAGGAATTTGGTCTCGCGCGGTTCAAAAGCAACGTGACCAAGACTATGAAGGGTTTTGAATACATCTTGGCCAAGCTGCAAGGTGAGGGCTCGGGACACAGACAGAGGCTGTCAAGTCCTAACTGCCATGACTGGGCCAGAGCCTACTCTGGGCCCGCCCTCAACTCATCTGTACCCTGAGTATTTCCTTCAGAGCCTGGCCCCCAGGAGATAAATGTCCTGTGAAGTAATTTAGGTCGGTTTTCTTGGCATTCTCTAAAACCAGCCCCCACCCTTTGCTCCAGGTGAGGCCCCTCCCAAAACCCTTGTTGAAACAGCCAAGGAAGCCAAGGAGAAGGCCAAGGAGACGGCACTGGCAGCTACAGAGAAGGCCAAGGACCTTGCCAGCAAGGCAGCCACCAAGAAGCAGCAGCAGCAGCAGCAGTTCGTGTAGCCAGCCCAGGCCCTGAAGCAGCAGCCTAGCAGACTACCAGCTCCAGTCCCTGTGCCCCCTCCTCTTGTACTTTATTATTAAAAGCCAGCTTCTAGCCCTCTCGACTGTCTGGGTGGTGGGCTGAGGGTCGGTGCCCTGTTTGGCATCTCCAGCACAGCCAGCTGGTTACCCATATCTGAGCCGGGCTTCCTTACCCCTGCATCGGGTGGCTGAGGACAGAGGCACAGTGACTTGCCCACGGTCACCGCATCCAGGTGAAGTGGTCATGAATGCTAGACTGTAAGCTCCATGAGGGCAGGGACCGTTGTTTTATCCTCTGATGTGTCCCAAGTATCTGAAACAAAATCTTGCGTGTAACAGGCACTCAATAAATACTTGTTGAATTCAATCGGACCCAGCTCTGGAGTCAGAAAGCTTGAATCTTGACCCCACTTGTTTTCTGGCTTTGGCCCTCAGGCTGGTCACATCACTCGGCCTTGGTCCCACTGTTGAAGTGTAGACAGATGCCCTCCAAACTGTGGAGAGTAAAGGGGCGCTGCCCGGTGTGGTCAGTAGGGTTTGTGGTGGCTTTGAATCTCATTTCTTCTTTTCCAGTTTGTGGCTGGAAGTTCCCACATTTTCATCAGGCAAGACCATGGACAGGAAGTTAAGAGGCTTTTAATGAAAATACAGTATGCGTGGGGCAAAGGCCAGGGGCCCTTGTTTAGGAAGGAACATGAGGGCCCAAGAGGCTTCCTGCTGCCATGGGCAGCTGGGCCAAGTGCTATAAACATGCCTGGGAGGGTGGCCTGGGCCCAAGCTGCCTGCCCTGCAGGGCTCGGGGGGCCCAACACCCCTCTCCCAGGTGGGACTGCCAGCCGCCAGCAGCAGGGTACAAGGAGCACCTGCTCCCACACAGGGTCCTTTGAGTCCATTCCAACAGTGACTCCAAGCAGCCCTGGAGGCTCTGTGAGGGCTCTGGCCTGATGGCACAGAGTGGGCTGAGGGCAGAGGCCGCTCTGGGCGGTGAGGGTCATAACCAGGCACTGCCACTGTGTGAGTAGCTGTGCTCCTGGCCTGCGCTGAAGCCCCGCAGCAGCTCAGCCTCACCTCCGAACACCAGGCTCTCCACGTCCACCTCCAGCTCCTCTGCACAGGGAGAGGACCAGTCAGGAGGCCTGGCCCACTCATCCCACCCGACCCCTCCACTCCAGGGCACTTACCTTGGTCTGAGTCGGAGCGCTCGGAGGAGAGGCCCGAGGAGTCCAGGCTGTCCGCCCGCAGGCGCTCCCGCTCGCCCACCGTGCCCAGCCCCCGGAGTTGCTCCAGCTGCCGCCGCAGGCTCTGCTGCTTGCTGCGCAGCTTCTCCTTGAGCTGCCGGGCCCGCTGCTCCTGCTCCTCCAGCTTCTGCAAATCCAGGGGAGCAAGGGGCTGGGCTCATGCACCGCTCGGCAGCAGACCAGTGATGTGACAGGCTCACTAGATGTGGGTGCCAGAGGGCTGCTCCCACATCCTGCAGGAAGCCAGGGCCTGCTGCCCTCCTATCTCACGTAAGTGGCCTGGGAGTTCTGTCTGGATGGTTGGGAGGGAGGGCTGCACAATCTCAAAGGCCCTCAGGGCTGTCAAGTGATGTGAAGGAGTGGAGTGTGCTGGTATCAGGCGATGGAGACGGGAGAGGGACTGAGGCACACCAGCAAGTGCATACTAGGGCTCGGAGGAGGTGTCCCAGGCAGTTACTGCCACGTGGAAACAAGCCCAGTGTTGCCAGATCTCCTAGGGCTTGTTTTTGTTTTGGCCACGCCACATAGCATGTGGGATCTTCATTCCCTGACCAGACATAGAACCTGCATCCACTATTTTTAGAAAGCTACAAATCCACCTGTCAATGCAGAAGACGTAGGGACGATCCCCTGGAGAAGGAAATGGCTACCCATCCCAGTATTCTTGCCTGGGTAATCGCATGGGCAGAAGAGCCTGGCAGGCTACAGTCCATGAGGTTGCAAAGAGTCTGACACGACTGAGCAACTAAATGACAAGAAATTAAACAAAGGCTACCAGTTTGTAACTCCTCCTCAAGACCCCCCCAGGAACTCTAAGGCTTCAGTATTTGTTCCCTCCTGCCGCCTCCATGCAAGCTCTGCCAGCCCTGAGATCCAGGGACTGGAGGGCCAAGGGTTCTCCCATCAGGCCCTCAGTGGGCAAAAACATGCATTCAGTCAACGAGAAGGGGAGAATTGGTTGAGAAGATATTTTAACTGGGTATAGACGGATGAATAAGCACTATCCAGGTAAAGATGGAGGAGGAAACATCCAGGCAGAGTGAAAACGGGAAGAGTATGGAGAGTTCAGCTTTTTAGTGGGACATGGGGCAAGATGAGACCAGAGGCAAGGCCTGTGTTGTGAAGGGCCTTGAGTTTCACAGGATGTAAAAAACT
The DNA here is from genome assembly GCF_055505025.1 of Bos grunniens. NCBI lineage: Eukaryota > Metazoa > Chordata > Mammalia > Artiodactyla > Bovidae > Bos > Bos grunniens. The sequence continues at coordinate 38,816,506 of NC_141171.1, forward strand.
GAAAGTGTCCTGTCAGAAACCATGGAAGGTTTTCAGCAGGGGACAGACCTGGACAGATCTATGAGCAGCAAAGAACATTCTAGGGCAAGGTGGGGAGGACAGCCAGATGGAGGCAAAACAGGAAGCAGGGAGTCCAGAGAGGAGCAATCCCTAGGTCCCACCCATGGGACAGCCAGCACCCAAGACACACATCCCTCAGAACCAAGTCAGGCAAACTCCACGTGAGACACTGGAGCCCACTTTCCAACCAGGGTGTTATTCAACCATAAGGCACTGTGAGGACAGTGCTAACAGTTTCCACACCATTTTATTTGCTGCGTAGCCCCTCCAGCCTTCTCTGCCACAGCTGCCTGTGCCCACAACAAGGCCTGGCAGAGCAGATGTGCACTTGTTGCAGAAAGGAATGCAAGTCAAGAGACACAGGCCTCAGTTCTGAATCTGCCTCTCATCAGCCCGCTGTGCCTCCATTTCTTCCTCTGTCAAAAGGGCCAGGAGGGCAGGAAAAGGCCTCCATTGTTTCCAAGTCGCTTCTAAGCGCCCCCACTCCGTGGTGATGCCTCGTCTTGAGTCAGCACATCCCACTCCCATCCACCAGGGGGCGCTGAGCTGAGCCCGGGAAGGACGGGTCACTGGCGTCCTCTCAACCCTTTTCCCCCTTCTGGCCTCTGGACCTGCCTCTCAAAGCAGGACAGGCCCCTCAGAACAGGAGGCCTTGAGGATGCAGGAGAGGAGGAGTGACAAACAGCCCTCTCCAGTCTGAAGGACCCTTATAGTGACCCATCACAGAATGTCCCCCATACAGAGGAGGAAATGAAGTCCAGAGAGGCTACCTAACTCGCTCCAGGTCTCACAGTTGGGATTCAAGTAATAATCGTTGTAATAACAAGTGAACATTTATTGGGAAAACTTGCTTAAAGCCTCAGAACAATCCTCTTGGGTTACTTCCTGCTTTTCTTCCTACTTAAACTTGGAAACTAAAAGCACAGAGCCCACTGTCACACAGTTGGTCTGTTACATGAGACTTCGCTCCTAGTTCCTCACAGTCTCTCTCTATTACGCTTCTACCAGCATCCTGGCAAGCTGGCCCTGGGCCCCAGGGTAGTGTCTTACCTGGATGTGCATTCTGGCCCTGCGCAGAAGGCTCAGTGTGGTGTATCGGACACAGTCAGCCCCCAGGGGCATCTGCTGCTTCAGCTGCTCCAGGCACCGCTTCAGCTGGGCCCTCCTGCAGAGGGAGGGGTCTAGAGGGCAGTGCCAGCCCAGGCTCGCTGGCCAGATGAGGGATGGCAGGGGAAGGAAGGCCAGAGGGAGGCTGTTCCTGGGGACTGGTGCTCTCAGGGCAGGGTTGGGACTCACCTGCGCTTCTCCAGCTCGTTGTGCACAGACCTGCCAATGCCAGAGAGGATGGGGTGAGGGAGTGTCAGTTAGTGTCCACACCCTCAGTCCCAGAGTCCCCAGGGGCTCAAAATTCACTACAGATGTGTGCCCCAAACTAGCCCACTGTGGGAACCTTGTGCTGGCCTCAGACATCTGAGTCCTAGGCAGAGGCAGAGATAGTAAGGAGGTCAAATGCTGAGAGAGGTCTGCCCAGGTGATGTGAGGTTCAAAGAGAGTCCCCTAGGCACAATCAGGAAGGGCTTCCTGAACACAAGTGACATTTGAGCTAAGCCCAGCCACACAAGTCACCCAAAAAGAGTAGTGGGGGGAGAGGCATTCAAATTGAGGGGGAACGCGTGTGCAAAGGGTTGAGAGGAGAGAAAAGAAGAATGCCTGTGAAGGAAAGCAAGTGGTTTGTTTTAGGAGTGTGAGTGGAAGCAGGACCCAGAACTATTATTCACAGTTCCAAACACATCAGAAGTGCTTGAGAAATAGTCCTTGAACGAAGTGTGTGTTCGGAGGATGGGGAAACGACAGGAGTCCGTTTGCCTCCAGAGCAAGGTACTTGGCCCAGAAGATGCAAGCAACAAGAAGGAAGTGGGCAGTGGAGAGACCCGATGAAGGACGGCGCCCATCCCCCTACTCCCCGCTGCCCCCGGCCCTCCTCACCGCCCACTGTCCAGCGCGCCAGGAGCTTGGGGAGACCGCTTCCTCCTCCTGTGGACTGGACCTGGACTCCGGTGAGGGCACAGGGACGCATAGCCATGCTCGGCCTCTGCCAGAGAGAGACCCCGCCAGCGTCAGGCTGGTCCCAGCGGGCGCCCCAGGCACGGCACCGTCAGAAAGGGATTTGGGGCTACAGGACCATTTCCCCAACCCCTCCAGCCCACTGCCCGCGGACCCCTCTTAAATTGAGCGCAGCGGTGCCGCAGGACTACTGCCCTAAAGCCATGCATTCTTCAAGTCGGGAGTCAAGCCCAGCCCAGGCCAGTGTCAGCGAGGTCGCCGCCTGGAGTCCGATCAAAGGTTCTTCCTCACCTCTCTCGCGGCGCTCCAGGAACTCCGCCGCCTGCAGCAAGACTTGGATGTTGCTGGCCACCGGTTCCATGTCGGCGACAGCCGGAGGCGGGCGGGCCTGGGGTGCAGACCAGAGCAGCGGCGGCACCACTTTTGTTACAATGTAACTGACACGGGGCAACAAACACAGGCGCCGGGCCCGCCCCCAAGACGCCCCGCCCCGGGACAGCCTAGCTCTTGGCCCCGCCCTCCTGGAACGCGCCCTGGAACCGCAGCCCACCCTCCGCCCACCTGCCCGGCCCCTAGGACTCCGGTAGGGCTTCCACCAACGTCGGCTTTAGGCCCGGCCCTCGGGCGAACGCCCGGGCTGGAGTTGGGGTGCCGCGTCTTGCCGCTTCGCTCAGCGACCCCGCGCCGATCATTTGGTGTTTCTGGGCCTCAGTCTCCAACCCAGGACTGGTGACCAAAAGCCCGCACGCTGAATGGTGCTCTGGGGGCGGGTGGTCCACCCGAGGCCCCGGGCTCTGCCGCTGCACGTGGGCGCCGCGGAGGCGGGGCCGGCTGACACCCTCGCCCATTTGCTCTCCACCGCTTGTGGCTCGCTGACGTCACCTTGTGGGCGGAGCAGGAGGGCCTCTGAGGCACTATTGGCTGCGCGCGGCTCCTCCCTCTCCCGCCGCTGGTCAACAAGTTCGGGCGGGAAAAGGAGCAGGTTTCAAATTTGAAAACCCCGGCGGTGGGGGCGGGGTTAAGCGGGCGGGGGGGGGGGGGGGGAAATGGGGCCGCAGTGCGCAAGCGCCGGGGGAGGGGGCGCGGATCTGGCTCGGGCGCTAGAGGGTTAGTATCCTTGCAGGCTTGCCCTCTGCCCCCGTAGCTCTTCGCTGAGCTTCAGCTTCCTACTGTGGCGAATGGGAATAGTCTCCCGGCTTCTCCTCATCTGCAGGGAAGCTGTTGTTGCTACGAAAACGTCAGAAGGGTACCGATTTATGAGAACCAGATGGCTAGAGTCCTGGGTTCTGGAGCCATCAGAGTTGAGTTCTCTCACCTTTACTTCTCAGCTGTGTGGCTCGGGAAGTGCCCTCTTTCCTGTAAGTTCGGGAAGCCCTGCGAAACCGTTGTCGTTGAAGACCCGGGCACTGAAGGATCAGAGCCGTGCGCAGTTTGTAGGAGCTGCTGATTTTGTAACCGGACACAGGCTTCTTCCTCCCACAGAGCCCATAGTTGCCTTACCCAGAGTCAATGAGCCCTTCTTTGACTTGACTGTCTAGCCTCTAGAAGGAGATGATGCAGTGACTTCTAGGGGCAGCACCGCCCCTGCGGAGACAGTGACAGTCTAAGGGTGGAGCCCGGAAGATGAAAGCAGCTGTTACAGAGTTGAGCATTACTGTTAGGCTGGGGCTGAATCTATGGCCCGGAAATGGAGAGGAGGGAGAAGGAACTAGATTCTTTATAGACAGCCCTGGGTAAACACATGGCACACGGCAGTCCGTCCTCTCAGTTCTTTGGACAAAACCTTTGAGTTTCTCTAGGAGTCACTTCTAGAGGAATCACTGACATGCTCAGCCAAGAACTGCTGCCTGGGACTATCCACCCTTTCACCCACCCGTTCACTCATGAAATATTTGCTGAGAACTTTCAGGACCCTAGGCAATGTGCTGGGGGCTGGAGAACACAAGGTTGGACAGAACCAGACAGGGTCCTTCCCTCTGACAAGCTCTTGCGTGAGGGAGACTGACATAGTAATCACACAGTAAAGATACACTGTGACAGGTCCACATAGGAAAAGACACAATGTAAGGGCATTTCCTAAAGGAGCATTTGACCTAATCAGAGAGGTCAAAGGTTTTTCTGGGGCAGGGATGAGTAGGTGTTATCTACGTATAGGAGGAATGTATGAGAATTCCAGACACACTAATAGCAGGTGCAGAGGCCCTGGGACTGAAAGGATGTATGCAGATGGAAAGAAGGTCAATGTGGCCAGCATAGAGAGATCAAAGATAATGGTGCAGGTTGACACTGGAGAGGCTTGCAGGGCCCAGAAGAGACTGAAGCGTTCCCCAAACCCCCACCCCCAATTAATTTTGTCCACAGAAAAGAGTTACAAGACATGTGAATGAATTTCCCATTTTATTTCACTAAAGTCAGCACCCACACAGTGTAGGCACAAACCAGCTAGTAAGATATCTGGGTCCCAGGTGGCCCAGCCTTGGGCGGGGAGAGCTGTGAAGGATAAGAGCTCCCAGCAGCAGGAGGGAGCTCTTAAAGAGTTGTACTGTGTGCTTAGTCGTGTCCAACTCTGGGACCCCATGGACTGTAGCCCGCCAGGCTCCTCTGTCCATGAGGATTCTCCAAGCAAGAATACTAGAGTGGGTTGCCATGCCCTCCTCCAGGGGATGTTCCCACTCAGGGATTTAACCCAGGTCTCCCACATTGCAGGCAGATTCTTTACCATCTGAGCCACGAGGGACGCCCAAGAATATTGGCATGGGTAGCCTGTCCTGTCTCCAGAGGATCTTCCTGACCCAGGAATCAAACCAGGGTCTCCTGCATTGCAGGCGGATTCTTTACCAGCTGAGCTACCAGGGAAGCTCAGAGTTAGGGCTGCTCCAACTGGAGGTTGTGGAAGTGAGGCAGAAGCTGCAAAGCAGACTTGAGTAAACATGTCAAGGAGTTTGGACTTCATCCTAGAAGGGTAGGCTTTGAGCTAGGGAACAACATGGCCCTCAGGCCTCCCAGGGCCACTAACTAGAAGAGCAGGAAACAATCCTTCCCAGGGAGCAGGGCAAGCAGGGGAGGACAGGGCGCCTGCCCCAAACCTTTGGATGCCCTTCTGGGCCCTTTTAAGGCAACGCTAGCACTAGTCTCATCTGGGCACAGTGCTGGGCAGAGGCCTCCAGTGGTCCTGCCCTTTCAGCAGTGACTGGTCTTAGAGCCTCTTCCCCAGACCCCCAGGTCCTGCCGAGCTCAGCCTGCACACTGAAGGCGTATGGCCTCCCCACCCCTCAGCCCTTACTGCCCACACTTCAGTACAGATTCTGTCCGAAACCAGTGTCCTCTGGGCTCCAAGGGGCAGAGCCTGCATCTGTGCCCTGAGTGGGAGGGGAGAAGGGGACCCCCACCCTGCTGCCTTGGCCCAGTCAGGACATCTGGAAGAGGGCAGCTTTCAGGGCCTCAGCCCCGGGCTCACCATGCTCTCTCACGCTATGGACAGGATGCCTGAGGAGACAGCTCCTGCCGTTCCCCCAGGGCCCTCTAACCTCCTTCCCTGCAGGTGAGAGTAATAGTGGGGGCAGGGGAGACGGTTGGGACAGTACCGGAGCTGAGGCCTGGCTCAGACCCGGGACCCTGCCCAGCCTCTTCTCTATGCTCCCTGTCCCAGCCTCTCCCAGTTCACTCACCTCCCCTCTTCCCAGAGAGTAGCATTCCATGGTCACTGAGCTAACCAGGCCGTGTCCCTGCTGAAAGTCCCTCCAAGACTCCTGAGGACAAGTTCAAGCTAGCTGTGCCTTCCTTCTGACCTGTCAGGCCACATGCACTGCCCTTGTCCCACTTCCCTAACCCTGCTAGTTTGGCTTACATGTCACTTCCTCCAGGAAGTCCTCAGGCCTCCATTTTTCTGAAAACAGCAGAGCATCCTTCTGAAAACAGCAGTGGCTCTGTGTCCCTCAGGGTCAGCCTTCTCTATCTGCCTATGAGCACAGCAATAGAGGAAGCCTGTACTAAGAAAGGGGTTTGGCCAAGCTGTCGTGGGGGAGGGGACAGCAGACCGTGGTGGGCCTGGGTCTCTATGTACACAGGAGGCCAGTGGCATAGCAGTCAACAGGCCCCCAACTTGGAGGCCACAGCCGGAATGCCACTCCAGGCATGTTGTCAGGAGCTGCACAACACAGTGACTGATGGTCAGGAAGGCTCTGCTCCCTCTGCAAGTGCAGGGGAACAGGTTGTGAGGCCAGGCCTGGCTAGACTACGTCTCAGAAGCCGCTGACAGTCCTGGTTATCTGGGTGGGGTCGCCGGGAAAAGGCCTTTATAAGACCTGTAGTATGTCCACATTTTTATTCCTGATATAGGTAGATTCCCCACCACCACCCTTGATAAGTTTTGCTGGGAGTGTACCAATTTTGTTAATTTTTTTTAAACAATCAACTTTGGATTTCTTTTGCTCCTTTGTTATCAGGTTTCTTAATATGGAAATGTGCATAATTCGCTTTCTTCCTTTCTTCTTTTCTGCACCTGCTTTATCTCCATCCCACAACCTTTAAGGTGTTGTTTTTGTTTTGTTTTTCATTCACATAGAGATATTTTTAGAAATTTTCTTTGACCTGAGGCCTGTGGGTAACCTGAAGTGTTTTCCATAATGTCCAATACTTGGGAATTTTCTAGATGTCTTTTTATTATTGGCTTGTAATTTAATTCTATGGTGGTCAGAAAATATACTCTTATGATTTGATCATTTGATTAATCAAATTTATCAAAGCCTGTGTGTTCCAGTATATGATCTGTCTTGATGAATGTTTTATACGCATGTAAAATAACATGCGTCCTCCAGGTGTTACCTGCAGTGTTCTAAAAGCATCAGAGTAAGTTGGTTGACTGTGTTGTATAAAAAAAAAAATTTATATCCTTACTGATCTTTTTTGTCTACTAGTTCTATCAATTAGTAGAAGATAAGTGTTAAAATCTCCAAATTTAATTGTGAAATTGTCTATCACATTTTACTTTATATATTGTGAAACTCTAGGTGCATATAGATTCATGATTGTTTTATCTTCTTGTTGACTTCATTATTTTTGCATTCTGAAATATCCCTCTTTATCTTTGACAATCTTTTCTTTAACACTGCTTTGATATTAATATAGTCACAAGAGTTCCTTTTGATTAGTGCTCTCATTGCGTGTTTTTTCCCATCTTTTTTACTTTTTACCTAACAGTGTCTCAGTATTTAACATGTTTATCCTACAAATAGCATATGACTGGGGAGTTTTCCCCTGTGGGCTGATAATCTCTGCCTTTAAATTGTGTTTAATACAATTATTTTGACATAGTTGATTTTAAGGTCTATCATCTTGATTTTTATTTTACATTTGTCCCATCTGTCCTTTTTCACTTTTCCCTCCTTTTCTGACTTAATTTGGATTATTTGAGTCTTTGTCAGCCTTGCATTGGCTTATCATTTCCTCTTTCAAGTGGTCTCTTAAGTATTCACTTTAAGAACTGTAATAACAAATGTCTTTAAATTAGCACAGTCTACTCTGAATCAATATTATACAATTTAAAATATAAGGTAAGAAACATATATCATTATGCTTCATGTACTCTCTATCATCCTTTTTACTACTATTATTATATATTTTATTTCTATATGTATTAAAATTCCTAGAATACATTGCTACAATCTTGCTTTAAACAGTCAATTGACTTTTTAAAAATTAAGAACAAATAATCTTTTATATTTCACCATACTTTTGCCATTTCCAACATTCCTCATTCTGTGCTATAGAGCTGGGTTTTATTGGTACCATCTTACTTCAGCCAAAGGAGCTGCCTTTGGCCTTCCTTGCAGTGCGGGTCTTTTAACAACACATTCTACCAGCTTTTCACTGACCTAGAGCCAGACATCCTGGAATGTGAAGTCAAGTGGGCCTTGGAAAGCATCACTACGAACAAAGCTAGTGGAGGTGATAGAATTCCAGTTGAGCTATTCCAAATCCTGAAAGATGATGCTGTGAAAGTGCTGCACTCAATATGCCAGCAAATCTGGAAAACTCAGCAGTGGCCACAGGACTGGAAAAGGTCAGTTTTCATTCCAATCCCAAAGAAAGGCAATGCCAAAGAATGCTCAAACTACCGCACAATTGCACTCATCTCACATGCTAGTAAAGTAATGCTCAAAATTCTCCAAGCCAGGCTTCAGCAATATGTGATCCGTGAACTTCCTGATGTTCAAGCTGGTTTTAGAAAAGGCAGAGGAACCAGAGATCAAATTGCCAACATCCGCTGGATCATCGAAAAAGCAAGAGCGTTCCAGAAAAACATCTATTTCTGCTTTATTGACTATGCCAAAGCCTTTGACTGTGTGGATCACAATAAACTGGAAAATTCTGAAAGAGATGGGAATACCAGACAACTTGATCTGCCTCTTGAGAAATTTGTATGCAGGTCAGGAAGCAACAGTTAGAACTGGACATGGAACAACAGACTGGTTCCAAATAGGAAAAGGAGTACGTCAGGGCTGTATATTGTCACCCTGCTTCTTTAACTTATACGCAGAGCACATCATGAGAAACGCTGGACTGGAAGAAGCACAAGCTGGAATCAAGATTGCCGGGAGAAATATCAATAACCTCAGATATGCAGATGACACCACCCTTATGGCAGAAAGTGAAGAGGAACTCAAAAGCCTCTTGATGAAAGTGAAAGTGGAGAGTGAAAAAGTTGGCTTAAAGCTCAACATTCAGAAAACGAAGATCATGGCATCCGGTCCCATCACTTCATGGGAAATAGATGGGAAAACAGTGGAACAGTGTCAGACTTTATTTTTTGGGCTCCAAAATCACTGCAGATGGTGACTGCAGCCATGAAATTAAAAGACGCTTACTCCTTGGAAGGAAAGTTATGACCAATCTAGATAGCATATTGAAAAGCAGAGACATTACTTTGCCAACAAAGGTTCGTCTAGTCAAGGCTATGGTTTTTCCTGTGGTCATGTATGAATGTGAGAGTTGGACTGTGAAGAAGGCTGAGAGCCCAAGAATTGATATTTTTGAACTGTGGTATTGGAGAAGACTCTTGAGAGTCCCTTGGACTGCAAGGAGATCCAACCAGTCCATTCTGAAGGAGATCAGCCCTGGGATTTCTTTGGAAGGAATGATGCTAAAGCTGAAACTCCAGTACTTTGGCCACCTCATGCGAAGAGTTGACTCATTGGAAAAGACTCTGATGCTGGGAGAGACTGGGGGCAGGAGGAGAAGGGGACGACAGAGGATGAGAGGGCTGGATGGCATCACTGAGTCGATGGACGTGAGTCTGGGTGAACTCCGGGAGCTGGTGATGGACAGGGAGGCCTGGTGTGCTGTGATTCAAGGGGTCGCAAAGAGTCGGACATGACTGAGCGACTGAACTGAACTGAACTGAACCAGCTTTTCTTCACTGAAAATGTATTTATTTCATCTTCATTTCTGTAGCGTATTTACACTACCTATAAGATTCTAGGTTGACTGCCTTTCAGCACTTTAATTATGTTACTGGTTTGCCTTCTGACTAGTATTTCTTTTCCATGTCAGCCGGAATTCTTAGCACTTCCCGCTGTGTGTAATGTATTTATTTCCTCTATTCCAATTTTTTTCTTTTTTTCAGTTATTGGCTCTGGTAGCTCAGATGGTAAAGAATCCACCTGCAATGTCAGAGACCTGGGTTGGGAAGATCCTCTGGAGAAAGGAATGGCTACTCACTCCAGTATTCTTGCCTGGATAATCTCATGGACAGAGGAGCTTGGCAGGCCACAGTCCATGAGGTCACAAAGAGTTCATCAAGACTGAACAACTTTCACTCTCGTTTTCATTGGCTATGACACCCATGCATGTGGTTTTCTTTGAGTTTGCCTTGCTTGCTGTGTTTTAAGCATCTGGAATGTTTTTCAGTCTTTAGTTCTTCAGATATTTTTCTCCACCTCTCTTGTCCCTCCCCTGTCTTAATCTGATCTCAATTTCATGTATGTTTCCCAGTTTCATAATATATCAAGGGGAATTGATGCTGTTAATTTTTTTTTATTTTTTTAAATTGAAGGCTAATTCTTTACAATACAGCATTCTTAATGTGTGTGTGTGTGTGTGTGTGTGTGTGTGTGTGTGTGTGTGTGTGTTTTACTCTCTCTGCTTCACTGTGGATAAGTTCTATTTACTTGGCTTCAAGTTTGCTTACTCTTTCTTCTGTAACATCTAATTTGGCATTTAGCCCACCCATTGTAGTTTTTACTTCAGCTACTGTATTTTTCAGATCTAGAATTTTCACTTAGTCCTTTATGTAAAGTTTTCTACCCATATCCCAGAATATCACATTACCCATGTGTTATGGACTTCTATAGCACATATTATAACTGAGTGGCCTACAACAATAGAAATTTGTTCTCTGACAGTTCTGGAGAAGTCCAAACTCCAGGTGTCAGCAGGGTTGGTTCCCTCCTGAGGGTCCCAGACTGACCTCATTTTATAACTATATCTGTAAGGATCCTATTTTCAAATTAGGTCACATTTGAAGTTCTGGGTGAACATGAATTTTTGAGGGACACTATCCAACTTATTATTACCCCTTCTCTATCCCAATTATTCTTTTGCTATTAATTAGTTTATATATTTATAATAGTTGTTGCATGTCCTTGCCTGCTAATTCCAATAACTTAGGGTTTTATTTTTGGGAGGGGGGCTTCCATTGACTATATTTTCTTTATTATAAAGCATATTTTCTTGCTTCTTCTCATGCCTTATAATTTTTTACTGATTCTAGAATATAAAAAGTGAGAGAAATATAATGGAGTATAACCATATCAAAGTATATATTGGGGTTTTTTTTTCAATTTATTTATTTTTTGGCTGTGCTGGCTCTTCGCTGCTGCTCACGGCCTTTCTCTAGTTGTGTGCGTGAGGGCCGCTCTCACCACTGCGGTGTGCAGGCTTCTCACTGGAGTGGCTTCTCTAGGTGCACAGGCTTCCGAAGCTGCGGCTCCCGGGCTCTAGAGCACTGACTCAGTAACTGGGCCACACGGGTCTTAGTTGTGCCGTGGCATGTGGAATCCTCCCTGAGCAGGGATTGAACCCGTGTCCCCTGCACTGGCAGATGGATTCCCATCCACTGTACCACCAGGGAAGTCCTATATTATTTTGTTTTGTTTACTTTCTTAAGAGTGCAAGTCCTTACCTGTTTGGCAGTTAGAGGGAGAGGCTCATCATTCAGATTCCTACTCAGCTTTGTGAGAAGATTAACAAACGGTACAGGTTAGAGATGAGAAGGATCACACTCACATGAGACCACCATCACTTCAGACCCTAACTGCAAATTCAGCGGTTTCACCAAAGCACTGTTGGGAGTGGCAATTTTCAAGGACTCACAGAACCTGCTCAAAGCTATTATACTCCCTATATACACTGTATTATACAGTTTCTTACAGAGAAGGGATACAAATTAAGATATAAAGTGAAGAAGTTCATGAGTCTACGGAAGTGGGAATGTGGGACGTCTGCTCCTCTCTGTGTAGCCAGGACATACACAGTGTACTGTGCACTCGGGAGGCTGTTCTGAGTTACTCAGGCAAGATATTGATTGGTTGATCTCAGTCTGCAGATCAACTGACACTTTGTGACCCTAAATCACCTGTGCGGTTTTTCTGGTGTGAGTAGTCCCCACCCTGAGGTGTGGTCAGCACCCACCCTAAATCAGGTCTTTTTCTCTGGCTAGCCCAACTCGCCTTGGAAGAAAAGCTACGACCAACCTACCCAGCATATTAAAATCAGAGACATTACTTTGCCAACAAAGGTCCGTCTAGTCAAAGCTATGGTTTTTCCAGCAGTCATGTACAGAGTGAGAGTTGGATACAAAGAAAGCTGAGTGCCAAAGAACTGATGCTTTTGAACTGTGGTGTTGGAGAAGACTCTTGAGAGTCCCTTGGACTACAAGGAGATCCAACCAGTTAATCCTAAAAGAAATCAATCCTGAATATTCACTGAAAGGACTCATGCTGAAGCTGAAACTCCAATACTTTGGCCACCTGATGTGAAGAACTGACTCATTTGAAAAGACCCTGATGCTGGGAAAGAATAAAGGCAGGAGGAGAAGGGGATGACAGAAGATGAGATGGTTGGATGGCATCACCAACTCTATGGACATGGGTTTGAGCAAGCTCTGGGAGTTGGTGATGGACAGGGAAGCTTGGCGTGCTGCAATCCGTGGGGGTAGCAAAAAGTCAGACACGACTGAGCGACTGAACTGAACTGAGCCCAACACTCCCAGAAAATAAAGCATAATTTAGGGAAAACAAAGGTGTCTCCCAGGACCTGAGGGCAAAAGCCAGACCTCTTTTGGGACAGTTAAATTCTTTAAGACACAGGACAACCTTTGCCTGTGGCCAAGCCTCTGACAGCAAAATGATCAAACTGCTAACAGCTGGGGGACAAGTGTTGAGGTTGTTGCTCTTGTTCACTCACTAAGTCATGTCCAATGATGTGCAACCCCGTGGACTACAGCACGCCAGGCTTCCCTGTCCTCCATTATCTCCCAGAGTCTGCTCAAATTTGTGTTCACTGAGTTGGTGATGCTATCTAAACATCTCATCCTCTGATGCCCTCTTCTCCTTTTGCCCTCAATCTTTCCCAGCATCAGGGTCTTTTCCATTAAGTCTGTTCTTTGCATCAGGTGGCCAAAGTATTAAGCTTCACTTTCAGCATCAGTCCTTCCAACGAATATTCAGGGTTGATTTCCCTGATAATTGACTGGTTTGGTCTCCTTGCTGTCCAAGGGACTCTTAAGAGTTTTCTCCAGCACCACAATTCGAAAGTATCAATTCTTCGGTGCTCAGCCTTCTTTATAGTCCAACTCGCACATCCATACATGACTACTGGAAAAACCATAGCTTTGACTAGACGGACCTTTGTTGGCACAGTGATGTCTTTGCTTCTTAATATGCCATCTAGGTTTATCATAGCTTTCCTTCCAAGGAAGCAAACACGGTTTAATTTCACAGCTGCAGTCACCATCTGCAGTAATTTTGGAGCCCAAGAAAATAAAATCTGTCACTGCTTCCATTTTCCCCCCTTCTATTTGCCATGAAGCAATGGATCTGATGCCATGATCTTAGTTTTCTGAATGTTGAGTTTCAAAAAAGTTTTTTCACCCACTTCTTTCACCCTCATCAAGAGGCTCTTTAGTTCCTCTTCATTTTCTGCCAGTAGAGTGGTTTCATCTGCATATCTGCGGTTGTTGATATCTCTCCCAGCAATCTTGATTCCAGCTTGTGCTTCATCTAACCTGGCATTTTGCATGATGTCCTCTGCATAGCAGGGTGACAATATACAGCCTTGTTGTACTCCTTTCCCAGTTTTGAACCAGTCAGTTGTTCCATGTCCAGTTCTAACTGTTGCTCCCTGACCTGAGTACAGGGTCAAGTGTCTCTGTCAGAGTAGGGATAAACAAACAGCTCATCTGTCCTACAAGCATTTTCATATTTTTGTACTAACTCAATTGTTCATTGTCCCCTTTGTATCTTATGATAAAGTTGTACAGAACTATTTACCTTAGAAATTAGCTAATAATTAGGTAAATCCAGTTCTTCCTGAGACCAGTCATTTTCCACCTATTTGACTTCCTCAAGGGGCTTTAACTGAATTTCCCCAATACATGTGACTATGAATATAAGTATTATAACAAGGCCAGTGTTGCACACTATCGCGGTGTGGCAGCAGACATATCCTGAAAAACCTCTGGCACATGACCAGAGTCCCACTCAGCCAGTGAGAATTAGTTCAGTGATGGAAATGTCTCCCAGAGTGATGGATGTCATTCAGGCTGGCGACTTCCATTCAATTGTTGCAGGCTGTAAAAGCAGGAGTGGTCTCAGCAACATGTCATCATCCTTTCAGGCATCTGGTATAACTGAGCTAAGAGACAATAACATCTTTCTCTGAGCCTCTCTTGAGGTACCAATGTAAACTGCATAAATCATTAAACTTTATGTTCAGCTACCATTCCTCACAGGCTTTCCTGGTGGCTCAGATGGTAAAGAACCTGCCTGCAATGCAGGAGGTCTAGGTTCAATCCCTGGGTCAGGAAGATCCCCTGGAGAAGGGAATGGTTCCCCACTGCAGTATTCTTGCCTTGAGAATTCTATGGCCAGAGGAGCCTGGTAGGTCCGTGGGGTCACAAAGAATCAGACACTACTGAGAGACCAACACACACACACACACACACACACACCCCATTCCTCTTCCTCCTCTCCATTCAAATCCTAATGTTCCCACTTGGGGAGAGGGTTGTTAGCGGTGGCCACTGGCCAGCAGCAATACAAATCTCATCTAGCACCTACCCTCCCCAAGGCCACTCTCATTCCTGTGGGTAGGGTTGAAAGGACACAGAACTGGTGGGCTATCCCAACCACTAAGCAATACAGCAGTATTCACCCTCAGCCCCAGTTTTGCCAAGTTGGGTGAAGGCACAACCCACCGCATCAGACCCTTAAGAATCTGACATAAAAATTTAAAGGCATAGTGACAGTTTCTTAGGGGTCATCCCTGCGTTCAGCACCTGCAGTTGCAGCCCTGGTCCTGGACCACTGCATCAGGTAGGACAAAAGAGGTGGAAGTAATGTGAGGAAAAAAGAAAAAGAATGATACCACCATCTTTCCCACCTCCTCTTTCCCAAATACCATCCCCCCAAAAGCAGAGGACTCTAACTAGGGGGGACTATCCCTTGCCCCACCCACTGTGTATAACTCCACACTCATAATGGTGTGTAAACCAGCCGTTTATGCCTTCATTTCCCCATGTTTTAGACCTCCAAAACAGTTCCACATTGCTAGTGGTTAGTGAAATGGAAGTCGAAACTACAATGAGGTGTCACCTCACATCAGTCAGAATGGCCATCCCAAAAAATCTATAAAAAATAAATGCTGGAGAAAAGCAAACCTTCTTACACTACTGGTGGGAGTGTAGACTGGTGCAGCCACTATGGAAAACAGTATGGAAGTTCCTTAAAAAACTAAAAATAGAGTTGCCAGAGAAAGCGCACTTCTGCGCATATACCCACAGCACTATTTACAATAGCCAAGATATGGAAGCAACCTAAGTGCCCACTGACAGATGAATGGATAAAGAAGATATATGACGGGATATGACTCAGTCATAGAAAGAATGAGATAACATCACTTACAGCAACATGGGTACACTTGGAGATGATCACACTAAGTGAAGCAAGTCAGAGGAAGACAAATAGCACATGGTGTCGCTTATATGTGGAATCTTAAAAAATGGTACAGGTGGGACTTCCCTGGTGGTACCGTGAATGGGAATCTGCCTGCCAATGCAGCGGACACAGAGCCGATCCCCGGTCTGGGAGGACTGCGCATGCCACTGAGCAACCAGGCCCATGCGCCACAACTACGGAGTCTGTGCGCTCTAGGGCCTTTGACCACAGCTGCTGAGCCTGTGTGCTGCGACCACTGAAGCCCACATGCCTAGAGCCTGTGCTCCACACGAGTGAAGCCACCACGATGAGCCTGCGCTCCACGACGGAGCAGACCCCGCTCGCCACAACTAGAGGAAGCTCACACGTGGCAATGAAGACCCGTAATAAGTAAATAAAATTGTTTTTTAAAATTATACAAATAAGCCTATTTACAAAAGAGAAACAGACTCACAGACATAGAAAATAAACTTTACAGTTATCAAAGGAGAAAAGGGGGTGGTGTAGGATTAAACAAGGAGTTTGGGATTAACAGATACACACCATGTTATATTGGAGAAGAAAACGGCAACCCACTCCAGTATTCTTGCCTGGAGAATCCCATGGACAGAGAAGCCTGACAGGCTACAGTCTATGGGGTCACAAGAGTTGGACACGACTGAGCAACTAAGCACACCATGTTATATAAAATAGACAAACAACAGACCTTACTGTGTAACACAGGGAACACTGTATTCAATATTTTGTAGTAATTTCTAATGGAAAATAATCTAAAAAATAATATATATGTGATATATGTCAGTTCAGTTCAGTCACTCAGTCGTGTCCGACTCTTTGCAACCCCATGAATCGCAGCACGCCAGGCCTCCCTGTCCATCACCAACTCCCAGAGTTCACTCAAACTCACGTCCATTGAGTCGGTGATGCCATCCAGCCATCTCATCCTCTTTTTTTTTTTTTTTAATTTTATTTTATTTTTAAACTTTACAAATTGTATCAGTTTTGCCAAATATCGAAATGAATCCGCCACAGGTATACCCGTGTTCCCCATCCTGAACCCTCCTCCCTCCTCCCTCCCCTACCCTCCCTCTGGGTCCTCCCAGTGTACCAGGCCCAAGCATCCAGTACCGTGTATCGAACCTGGACTGGCGACTCATCCTCTGTTGTCCCCTTCTCTTCCTGCCCCTAGTCCCTCTCAGCATCAGGGTCTTTTCCAATGAGTCAACTCTTCGCATGAGGTGGCCAAAGTATTGGAGTTTCAGCCTTAGCATCAGTCCTTCCAATGAACACCCAGGACTGATCCCCTTTAGAATGGACTGATTGGACCTCCTTGCAGTCCAAGGGACTCTCAAGAGTCTTCTCCAACACCACAGTTCAAAAGCATCAATTCTTCGGTGCTCAGCTTTCTTCACAGTCCAACTCTCACATTCATACATGACCACTGGAAAAACCATAGCCTTGACTAGACAGACCTTTGTTGGCAAAGTGATGTCTCTGCTTTTGAATATGCTATCTAGGTTGGTCATAACTTTCCTTCCAAGGAGTAAGCATCTTTTAATTTCATGGCTGCAATCACTATTTGCAGTGATTTTGGAGCCCCTAAAAATAAAGTCTGACACTGTTTTCACTGTTTCCCATCTACTTGCCATGAAGTGATGGGACCGGATGCCATGATCTTCGTTTTCTGAATGTTGAGCTTTAAGCCAATTTTTTCACTCTCTTCTTTCACCTTCATCAATAGGCTCTTTAGTTCCTCTTCACTTTCTGCCATAAGGGTGGTGTCATCTGCATATCTGAGGTTATTGATATTTCTCCCGGCAATCTTGATTCCAGCTTGTGCTTCTTCCAGCCCAGCGTTTCTCATGATGTACTCTGCATATAAGTTAAAGAAGCAGGGTGACAATATACAGCCTTGACGTATTCCTTTTCCTGTTTGGAACCAGTCTGTTGTTCCATGTCCAGTTCTGACTGTTGCTTCCTGACCTGCATATAGGTTTCTCAAGAGGCAGGTCAGGTGGTCTGGTATTCCCATCTCTTTCAGAATTTTCCACAGTTTATTGTGATCCACACAGTCAAAGGCTTGGCATAGTTAATAAAGCAGAAATAGATGTTTTTCTGGAACGCTCTTGCTTTTTTGATGATCTAGCAGATGTTGGCAATTTGATCTCTGGTTCCTCTGCCTTTTCTAAAACCAGCTTGAACATCTGGAAGTTCACAGTTCATGTATTGCTGAAGCCTGGCTTGGAGAATTTTGAGCATTACTTTACTAGCATGTGAGATGAGTGCAATTGTGTGGTAGTTTGAGCATTCTTTGGCATTGCCTTTCTTTGGGATTGGAATGAAAACTGACTTTTCCAGTCCTGTGGCCACTGCTGAGTTTTCCAGATTTGCTGGCATATTGAGTGCAGCACTTTCACAGCATCATCTTTCAGGATTTGAAAGAGCTCAACTGGAATTCCATCACCTCCACTAGCTTTGTTCGTAGTGATGCTTTCTAAGGCCCACTTGACTTCACATTACAGGATGTCTGGCTCTAGGTCAGTGATCACACCATCATGATTATCTGGGTCGTGAAGATCTTTTTTGTACAGTTCTTCTGTGTATTCTTGCCACCTCTTCCTAATATCTTTTGCTTCTGTTGGGTCCATCCCATTTCTGTCCTTTATCGAGCCCATCTTTGCATGAAATGTTCCCTTGGTATCTCTAATTTTCTTGAAGAGATCTCTGGTCTTTCCCATTCTGTTGTTTTCCTCTATTTCTTTGCATTGATTGCTGAGGAAGGCTTTCTTATCTCTTCTTGTTATTCTTTGGAACTCTGCATTCAAATGCTTGTATCTTTCCTTTTCTCCTTTGCTTTTCACTTCTCTTCTTTTCACAGCTATTTGTAAGGCCTCCCCAGACAGCCATTTTGCTTTTTTGCATTTCTTTTCCATGGGGATGGTATTGATCCCTGTCTCCTGTACAATGTCACGAACCTCATTCCATAGTTCATCAGGCACTCTATCTATCAGGTCTAGGCCCTTAAATCTATTTCTCACTTCCACTGTATAATCATAAGGGGTTTGATTTAGGTCATACCTGAATGGTCTAGTGGTTTTCCCTACTTTCTTCAATTTAAGTCTGAATTTGGCAATAAGGAGTTCATGATCTGAGCCACAGTCAGCTCCTGGTCTTGTTTTTGTTGACTGTATAGAGCTTCTCCATCTTTGGCTGCAAAGAATATAATCAATCTGATTTCAGTGTTGACCATCTGGTGATGTCCATGTGTAGAGTCTTCTCCTGTGTTGTTGGAATAGGGTGTTTGTTATGACCAGTGCATTTTCTTGGCAAAACCCTATTAGTCTTTGCCCTGCTTCATTCCGTATTCCAAGGCCAAATTTGCCTGTTACTCCAGGTGTTTCTTGACTTCCTACTTTTGCATTCCAGTCCCCTATAATGAAAAGGACATCTTTTTTGGGTGTTAGCTCTAGAAGGTCTTGTAGGTCTTCATAGAACTGTTCAACTTCAGCTTCTTTAGCATTACTGGTTGGGGCATAGGCTTGGATTACCGTGATATTGAATAGTTATATATAATTATAAATATAATTGAAAGACTTTTCTGTACACCTGAAACTAACACAACATTGTAAATCAACTATACTTCAATTTAAAAGAAGTTTCAGTTGTTCATTTCTCCATCAAACTTACTCTGAGGATGACATCTCTCTGTCCATCTACTTCATGGACCCAGGTGGCCACCTCAAATGAGCACCCTAGGAAACCTATTTGTTAATTCAAATCATCTTCCAAATCTGGCAGGTGTTCTTCTGCTGGGCATGACATGTCCTATGCACCCCATATGGTCATCCTGTTAACAGGCCAGCTTTCCATTGCTCTCTGCCTGGCCATATGGCCAGGCCATTGGACCCTGCCTGTGAGTCAGTAAAAACCAAAATATAGGGTCTTTTTACTATTGTTAAGTCCTTCCACCACTGCTAGGAAAAATGCAAATCAGCCCCCTGAGTTGACTTGCTTTGATTTTCTTCTATCAGAGTGGTAGCCTGACAAAGAGGAAGGTGTCCACTCACTGTGGAGCTTCTGCCCACAAACCAAACGGCTCTTTGTTGGCCGTGGAGGGCAGCTCATAGGGCACTGCCCAAGTAGCCTGTAGCCAGAAGATCCAGCAGCTCTTTTTTTTTTTTTTTCAAACTTTTTATTTTGTATCGGGGTATAGCCGATTAACAACGTTGTGGTAGTTTCAGGTCAACAGTGAGGGGATTCCACCATACATGTACATGGATCCAGGCTTCCCTGGTGGCTCGGTAGAGAATCCACTGCAATGCAGAAGTCACTGGAGATGCAGGTTCGATCCCTGGGTAGGGAAGATCCCCTGGAGGAGGAAATGGCAACCTGCTCCAATATTCTTGCCTGAAAAATCCCATGGACAGAGGAGTCTGGTGGGCTACAGTCCATAAACAGACAGATGTAGACAGGACTGAAGTGACTTGCAACTTAGCAGACATGCATACATGTATCCATTCTCTCCCAAAGCCCCCTCCTATCCAGGCTGGCACATAGCATTGAGCAGAGTTCCATGTGCTATATACTAGGTCCTCGTTGATTATCCATTTTGAATACAGCACTGTGACATAACCTCCCCAAACTTCCTAACCACCCCTTTCCCCAGGCAACCATAAGTTTGTTTTCTAAGCCTATGAGTCTCTTTCTGCTTTGTAAGTTCATTTGCATCATTTCTTTTTAGATTCCACATATAAGAGATGTCTACAATATTTCTCCTTCTCTGTCTGACTTACTTCATTCAGTATCACTCTCTCTAGGTCCATCCATTTTGCTGCAAATGACATTATTTCCTTCTTTTTAATGGCCGAGTAATATTCCATTGTATATATTTACCACACCTTCTTTATCCATCTGTCTGTTGATGAACATTTAGGTTGCTTCCATGTCTTGGTTATTGTAAGAAAGTGCTGCAATGAACACTGGGGGGCATGTATCCTTTCTGATCATATTTTTCTCCAGATATATGCCCAGAAGTGGGGCTGCAGGGTCATATGGTGACTCTATTTTTAGTTTGTTAAGGAACCTCCATACTGTTCTCCACAGTGGCCGTGCACTAAGTCACTCAGTTGTGTCCAACTCTTTGTGACCCCATGGACTGTAGCCCGCCAGGCTCCTCTGTCCATGGATTCTCCAGACAAGAATACTGGAGTGGGTTGTCACTCCCTCCTCTAGGGAATCTTCCCGACCCGAGGATTAAATCCACATCTCTTTTATCTCCTGCATTAGCAGGCAGGTTCTTTACCATTAGCACCACCTGGTACATAATGGCTGTCCCAATTTACATTCCTGCCAACAGTGTAGGAAGGTTCCCTTCATTTGTTGTTTGAGAATTTTTTGATGATGATCCAGCAGCTCTTTAGGTGGTTCCGAGTCAGCCCTAGAGGAAAAGAGTAAGTATCACCTGGCATTCTGTGGCATGTTCCTGTACGAAACACTTCCATTGTATGACGGAACACTCCTGGGCATTGCCCTCCCCATTAGAGTATTTCTCCATCATCACCCAAGGCATAATGAGTGTTTCAGGTTCAAGGTCATTTGATGTCTCCCAGTCATAGGGGAAATCTCAAAGCCCAATAGCAAGCTGTGTGTGTGTGCTTAGAGGCTCAGTCGTGTCCAAGTCTTTCAGTAATAATTTTCTCTCAAATGTGAATGTTCTGGTCCCAAATCCCAGAAGTTGCCACTAGGTGGCACTCACAGGCTTTTGCTATAAACGCCAGTCTCCTCTGCACACTGGGCTTTGGAATTGCAAATCAACAACCTGTGTGGGCTCAGGCACTCTCACAGGTTCCCATTTAATGTTTCCAATCCATATTGGAAGAAGGGTAGATTTCCATGCCTCCTGTTTTACAATGCTGGTAGGGGAAGCCTTCCCCAGTCAGACACAGTATCCATCCTCACAATACATTCAGGTAAAGAAGACGCAACCACTTCATACAGTCTTGATGTGGGTTCAATCCCTGGGTCAGGAAGATTCCCACTCCAGTGTTCTTGCCTGGGGAAATCCCATGGACAGAGGAGCCTGGCGGGCTATAGTCCATGGGGTCACAGAGTCGGAGGCGATTGAGTGACTAAACAACAAAGTAGACGCAACCACTTCATACAGTCTGTTCATGCCTTAGATTTTCAACCAGACTTTCACCTTTATCCCATTTATCCTCCCAGTTTAGCTATAGCACTGTTAGGACTTCACATACAGATTTTGGAATCACAGCGCACGGGGCTCCCATATCAAGGAGTCCCAGAAAAGTCTCTTCTCCATCCTCTGACCATTTTACTCACTCAAGTTCGGATGGCCTTGGGTCTCCAGCAGGGGTCAGTTCTTATCTTGATTATATTGCAGGGCCATTGCCCCAGATAATTGGAGGCCTCTAGCCATCTTTGTCTTCCAGCTTTAAAAATTCCTCCACAAAGAATAAATAAAGCAAACTTATTTAGGGCCCTTCACTATCAGAGCTTGTATGCACTTCAGCAGCACATACACTAAAATTGGAATGATACAGAGAAGATTAGCATGGCCCCTGTGCAAGAATGACGTGCAAATTTGTAAAGCGTTCCAAGTTTAAAAATATATATAACTTCAATTCTCCAGGCAAGAATACTGGAGTGGGCTGCCATGCCATCCCTCCATGGGATCTTCCCAACCCAGGGATCGAACCCCCATTTCTTACGTCTCCTGCATTGGCAGGTGGGTTCTTTACCACTAGCGCCATCTGGGAAGCCCATAATATAACATATATAATATATACATATCCTCACTGTGGTTCCAGTATCATTTCTCCCTTTGATAGTGGCCCTGATACTAGTGCCTGTAGCTCAGACCAGCTGTAATCCAAGCTTGGCCCAGTCTCAGGATCTGCAACACTCTTTTGCTTTCATTTTAGCAATTACAGATAATAACCAAGGCAGAATGTTTTTTTTTTTTTTTTTTTGCTTATTTCTTGTTACTTTTGATTTCCTTATGCATCCAGTGAACCAACTCTGTGGGAATGGATTCTTTCATTTCTAAATTCTATTACTGATTTTTTAATATATATTTAACATTTTTACTTATGTATTTTTGGCTGCACTGGGTCTTTGTTGCTGTGCCTGGGCTTTCTCTAGTTGCAGTGAGCAGGGCCTATGCTTTGTCACAGTGTCTGGGCTTCTTGCAGCGGCTTCTCTTGTGGTGGAGCACAGGCTCCAGGACTTGCAGGCTCAGTAGTTAGGGCACATGGGCTCTAAACAGCTGGTTCAATTGTTGTGGAGCACAGGCTTAGCTGCCCTGAGGCATGTGAATACCAGACCACCTGACCTGCCTCCCCAGAAATGTGTATGCAGGTCAAGAAGCAACAGTTAGAACTGGACAAGGAACAATGGACTGGTTCCAAATAGGAAAAGGAGTACGTCAAGGCTGTATATTGTCACCCTGCTTCTTTAACTTATATGCAGAGTACATCATGAGAAATGCTGGGCTGGAAGAAGCACAAGCTGGAATCAGGATTGCTGGGAGAAATGTCAATAACCTCAGATATGCAGATGACACCACCCTTATGGCAGAAAGCAAAGAACTAAAGAGCCTCTTGCTGAAAGTGAAAGAGGAGAGTGAAAAAGTTGGCTTAAAGCTCAACATTCAGAAAACAAAGATCATGGCATCTGGTGTCATCACTTCACGGCAAATAGATGGGGAAACAATGGAAAGTGACAGACTTTCTTTTCTTGGGCTCCAAAGTCACTGCAGATGGTGACTGCAGCCATGAAATTAAAAGGTGCTTGCTCCTTGGAAGGAAAGCTATGACCAACCTAGACAGCATATTAGAAAGCAGAGACATTACTTTGCCAACAAAGTTCTGTCTAGTCAAAGCTATGGTTTTTCCAGTCTTGTATGGATGTGAGAGTTGGACCATAAAGAAAGCTGAGCGCTGAAGAATTGATGCTTTTGAACAGTGGCGTTGGAGATGACTTTTGAGAGTCCCTTGGACTGCAAGGAGATCAAACCAGTCCATCCTGAAGGAGATCAGTCCTGAATATTCATTGGAAGGACTGATGCTGAAGCTGAAGCTCCAATACTTTGGCCACCTGATGTGAAGAACTGACTCATTTGAAAAAACCCTGATGCTGGGAAAGATTAAAGGCGGGGAAGGGGACGATGGAGGATGAGATGGTTCAGTGGCATCATCGACTCTATGGGCATGAGTTTGAGCAAGCTCCAAGAGTTGGTGATGGACAGGGAAGCATGGTCTGCTGCAATTCATGGGGTAGCAAATAGTCAGACACAACTGAGTGACTGAACTGAAATGTCTCTCGCTTCCTGGAACACCAATGCTGGTACCCTTAGATGATAAGACTACGTTTCACATGCCAAGGTCATACTGATTCAATGTATATGTGCTGATCTGATTTTTTTTTTTAAACAAAATCCTGAAGGACTGTAACCCTGACTTTGATGTTCTTTGCTCTGACCAGACATAAAACCGTGCTATAAACCATGTTTCTCTGGAGCAGTCCCTCAGAGTAATCTGAGAGGCTGTCTTCTGGGCTGTAGCCCTCAGTTTGGCTCAAATAAAATTCTTTTCTAGTCCTATTATAGACTGTTTATTGTTTTCATCCACACTTCTTTGACTGGATCTTTTGATTTACTAGTTTGTTGAATACATGTTGTTACTCAACCCATCTACTGAGTTCCTTATGTCAACAATGACACATTTCAGGCCCCATATCTCCAGCAGATTCTTTCTAACTGCTTGTTCTTTCTTCATGTTCAGCAGCCTCCTGGGTCTGAGGAAATCCTTACTGGCAGGTCTATGCAGGTGGCTTCACTAGTACCCGTTGTTCCATTTCCTCTTTGCAGTTCCTGCAAGTCTCAGATCCCTGGAGGACCCACAGTCCTACCTGCCTGGTATTAATAAAAGAGGCCCAAGTGAGTGTACTGTCAACTCGGCCCTGATGGTGAACCTACTGTGGGGGAGACTACACCTCAGGGCTAAGGCCTCTCAGGTACATTTTGGCCCCATCATTCTGCATTTTCTCACCCCCTCCCCATGTACCCCCGCCGTGTGTGTGTGTGTGTGTGTGTGCGCACCTGTGTGTGTGTGCTAAATCACTTTAGTCGTGTCTGACTCTTTGCAACCCCATGGACCATAACCCGCCAGGCTCCTCTGTCCATGGGATTCTCCAGGCAAGAATACTGGAGTGAGTTGCCATGCCCTCCTTCAGGGGATCTTCCCCACCCAGGCATCTAACCCACGTCTCTTCAGTACACTGGCAGGCGGGTTTCTTTACAGCTAGCGCCACCTGGGAAGCCCCAGCAGAAGCCGTTTTCTATGAGACGTACTGTGTGATTCACTCCTGCTTCCTCCCTGCTCTCTCACTCCTGTGACTCATGTATTCTGTCTGCAAGCCCTGAGATCACTCAAGGTCAAATGACTGAAACTGAAATGCTTAACTTCATTTTCGCTATTATATATTATACATAATTTTCTGTTACGTAAGTTCAATTCATCTACGTTTACTGATATAACTGATACTTTGTGGTGTCAACTATCTTATGCCATGTCATATTCACTCTGCATTGTTTTATTTTTAGGGCTTCCCAGGTGGCTCAGTGGTAAAAAATCAGCCTGCAATGCAGGAGACCCAAGTCTGATTCCTGGGTCGGGAAGATCGCCTGGAGAAGGAAATGGCAACCCACTCCAGCATTCTTGCCTGGAGAGTCCCATGGAAAGAACCTGGCAGAGTACAGTCCATGGAGGTACAAAGAGTCAGACAGAAGTGACTGAAACAGCAACAAATTCTCTGTATGATTAGTTTGCTTTTGTTTTTGTATTTCTTTTGGAGGTGAGGAGGTTTGTATTTCCGGTTAGTGGTTATTTTTCGGTTAATTACTTCCATGAGGCCCTCAGGCCTTTGTCCTCATTTAGGTTTCTGCTATTTTATTTGCCAGCTCTGAGTGCCATCCTTGGATGCTGACCTGTTCTCTCTGTGAGAATCTGTGAGCTCACCATGCTTTCCCCAGGCTCTCCCCACCCCCACTGCTCAGTCACTGTCAGCACACACGAGGTTTACACATATTTTCTCCACCCTTTTTCCTATCTTTGTTTTATAGTTTGACCCACAGATGACATATTCCAGGCATCAAGAGGTTTTTGCCAGTTTCTCAAATCATCTCCTTTTTGGATAAATTTCATCCTCAAAGGACCTGTGAGTGGGTATTCCCTGTTTCTTTATTTTTAAAGCTGTTTTTTTCCCTAGCATCTTAATACTTAAAGGATTACTTGTCTGCATATAAAGTCATTGGTTTACACTCTCATACACTGTTTCTTTTAAAAAATATTATTACCTAATTTATTTATTTATATTTATTTTTATTTTATTTTTGGCTATGCTGGGTCTTTGTTGCTGCTCAGGCTTTTCTCTAGTTGCAGCAAGGGAGGCTACTCTTCATTGCAGCGCTCAGAATTTGGCAAGACAAAATCCCATTCTTTCGAGGTGCCGTCTCCAAGAAGGTACCACAGCTGAGTCTTCAGAGAGCCATTCCACATTTCCATTGAGTCAGCCACTTCTGGATGACAGACTATGTGGTAAGACTATGACAGAGAAGAATAAACCTGCCTGCATATTGGATCTACTCCTGTAGCTGTGACCTCTGCACTGTGTTGCCTGTGCCTGGTCATGCTGGTTCTGAACATCTGTAAAAGAATATTCCTTGCAGCCTGAAATATACATACTAGCTCCTTCTCAATGCTCTGCCTCACAGGCTTTACAAGTATAACATTTTTCCATTCAAATAGAGATAAAAAGTTGTAGAACAGAAAGTAACAACTGTCTTGTTGGAAGATTATATGTGAACAGATCTATGCAGACAGCTGCAAGAACAAAGGATTAAAGAATCAAGAAGTCTGCAACAACCAGTCACACCTCCTCCCCTTTTAGTACAAAAAAAGACTGAATTCTAACTCGGGTAAAATGGTTCTTTGGAACACTAGTCCATCATCTTCTTGGTCTGCTGGCTTCCTGAATAAAGTCGTTATTCCTTGTATCAACACCTTGTCTCTTGATTTATTGGCCAGTCATGCTGGGACTTGGGGCTTCCCTTGTGACTCGAGGTAAAGAATCCAGGAGATTGCTATGCAGGAAACGCGGCTTCAATACCTGGGTCAGGAAGATCCCCTGGAGAATGAAATGGTAACCCACTCCAGTATTCTTACCTGGGAAATCCCATGGACAGATGAGCCCGGCAAGCTATAGTCCCTGGGGATGCCAAAAAGAGTTGGACACAAATTTTCAACCAAACAATAATATGCAGGGAGGAGTAGGAGCTTGGACTCAGTAACAAGACCAGTTAATGCCATTAGCATGGACCCAATGCTGCGTCTTTGTAGTGGAATTAATTTCGTGGTCAGAAGCAACACTGTGCGGAGCACCCTGATAGTGGGTGGATCATCATGTGAGTCCAGAACGGTGGAGCTAAAAGAAGCATCAGAAGCAAGGAAGACAAATCTAGTCTCAGATCTAGATCAAGTGAAGTCAAAGTGGCAGTCGTTTCAGTCGTGTCCAACTCTTTGCGACCCCATGGACTGTAGCCCACCAGGCTCCTCTGTCCATGGAGTTCTCCAGGCAAGAATAGTGGGGTGGGTAGCCATTTCCTTCTCCAGGGGATCCTCCTGACCCAGGGATCAAACCTGGGTCTGCTGCATTGCAGGCAGACTCTTTACTATCTGAGCCACCAGGGACGCCCAAAGATATGCCAAGGAAGACAAATCTACATTCAGATCTAGATTAAGGGTCTGTGTCTATTTCTGTAAGAGTGAATTTCTTTCCCCTCCATTATGGAAAAGAGAATACAGTCAACCAGAAACCAGGAAAATGGCTACTCTTCCTTCATCAGGGGCTCAGGGCTGGTCTCTGCAGCTGTCATCCAGCTCACTCAGCAGGGGCATGACCCCAATCAGGTGTGGTCAGAAGTCCGTGGTGCTGAACCGTGCACAGGCTCCACTGCTGTCACCAAGGCCACTTTGCTCATGGGTCCACTGAGCCTGTTGTGGCTGGGAAAAGGTTGATGGACACCCACAGGTGTTATTTTGTCCACCTAATTATGAAGAGCCTCCTCTGCATAGATGCCCTTTAGTGGGCATCCACACAGAACACAAAAAACTTCACAGTCTGCTCCCTTCCAAGAGGTCCAAACATATTCTTCTCCAGATGTCCTCATTATTAATTTTCCAATTTTGATCCTCTTAAGACTTTTAACAATCCAGCCAAATAATCAGCCACTGCCCATAAATCATGGTACACCCATTCTTCCAGGCATTTCTCACTCCAGACAAAGTGCACAGCCAGATGTGCTGCCCAGAGGATTTCTCTTCACCTCTGACCCCAATTCAGGAGGGTCAGAGTCAGGGAAAAACAGATTTGAAGATGTTATACAATTGGCTTGGAAGATGGAGAAAGAGGTTCGAAGTCAAATAATGCAGGTGGCTTCTAGAAGCTGGACAAGGCAAGGAAATGGATAAACCCCTAGAGTGTCTAGAAGGAACCCAGCCCTGCTGTCCCCTCGATTTAGCCTGTGAGATTTCTGACCTACAATAGGGCTGTCCGCTTCTGAATGTCAAAAGCTTCTCAAGCAGACCATCTGGAAACCAAGCTCAAGTTCTTTCTCTCTCAGTCAACTGGCCAAGAAGGCTCTCCATGAGGTCACAGGCCTGGACTGATGGCAAGAGGCAAACACAGGAGTTGGCAGCAAAGGAGTCCAAGCCCCCCATGGTGTACCCTATGTGTGCCTTTGGACATGCCCAAGCCCAGTCTCTAGTCTGCTCTGTTGCTGCTGGGTGCACCAAAGGACAATATAAGGACAATAACGCCAAGTTTGTTGTGGGCAGCTCAGGCTGCATCATCACCTGATGTCCCATGGTTAGGCCTTTCCAACCCAAAACCAGAAAATATTTCTCAAAGGGAGAATGGTTCTATATGCAAAGGAGGGGAAGAATTTGCTCTAAAACCCCGAGGTCTGCACTGTAATTCTCTTGGTGCTTTCCAGATGCTCCGCACAGCATTCCTATTTGTCACAGACACAGCGAGTGTCATTGGTTCTGCTGGATCATGAGGCCCAAGTGTTGGGGAAGCTTTTACTGCTGCACAGCCTGCCCTTGTTCTGGTCTCCTCTCAAGGCCAGGTGGCTGGGACTTCCCTGGTGGAGCTAAGACTCCAAGCTCCTAACACAAGGGGTCCAGGTTTGATACCTGGTCAAGGAAATAGATCCCACATGCCTCAACTAAAAGATTCTGCATTCTGCAACTAAAGAGTGCTATAACTGAGACCTGATACAGCCAAATGGATAAATAATAATAATAATATAAAAAACAGGTGGCTTTCCAGGCGGGTCTCGCTGGGTAAGGGATCAGACACAAACATGGTGAGTGTTGTCTCTCCACTATGAAACGACTCACCAAGAACTGTGCCTCTCTTTTTTGGTGGTAGGTTGTGGAAGGTGTGTTTGTCTTTTATCAGAGAAGAGATATATTCCAGACCATTAGACTTCCCAAATGAAGAAGGGGTGGACCCCTGAAATTTTATGAGGTTTTATGAGGTTCATACTACTCACCATATGACTTGCATGCATCTTATTAAGACATCAAAAGTATCTGCTGTTTCTTGTTTATCAGACCAGTCAACATCACGTCAGTGCAGAGGATCAGCATCAGGTTTTCTGGAACGTCAAGGTGGTCAAGTGGTCTATGGATTATATTACAACTGAGCAGGAGAGCTGACATATCCCTGAGGTAAGACCGAAGGCAAGTTGCTGGTCCCAGTAGGTGAAAAAAAAACACTGTCTTTGGAGAGCCTTACAAATGGTATAGAGAGAAAGGCATTAGCTAGATCAACAGCTACCAACTGTCAGGAGATGTGCTGAATTGCTCCAGTGACAGGCTCCAGTGACGCCTGGGACAGCAGCTGCAATCTGAGTCACCAGCAGCCAACAGCTGAGTTACGTGGGGATGTGGCATTAAGCTCTGCAACTCCCCTTGGGAGGCAGTCTTGTTTCCAGGTTCCTATTTTGGTACAGAGGAGCAGCTTCTGGAGCTTTCACTCCAAGGGGAAGGGAACCAACATCAGCATTCTTCCAGTTGCCAGGTATCTCTTTTCCAATTATACATTCAAGAATTGAAGAAATATCAATCGAGGGACTTCCCATCCAGTGGTTAAGAGACCACTGGCCAATGCAAGGGACACGGGTTCAATCCCTGGTTCAGGAAGATCCCACATATGGTGCAGCAACTAAGCCCAAGAACCACAACTACTGAGCCTACATTCCTCAACTACTGAAGGCTGCATGCCTAGAGCCTGTGCTCCGCAACAAGAGAAGCCACCGCAATGAGAAGCCCAGGCGTTCCAAGTAGGGAATAGCCCCTGCTGTCTGCAACGAGAAAGCCCATGCACAGAAATGAAGACCCAGTGCAATCAAAAATAAATAAATGTTTTAAAAAAAGAAATATCAATTGATTTTTGACAAGGGTGCCAAGACAATTCAATGGGAAAAAAGTCTTTTCAACAAATGGTGCCAGGATGACTGGATACCCATATGGAAAACAATGAAGTTGGACCTCTTTCATATACCATGCACAAAAATGAACTCAAAATGGATTGTGGGCCTAGATGAATGAACTAACACTATAAAATTCTTAAAGTGTAAAAGTAAACCTTTGTGACCTTGGGTTAGGCAAAGCCTCTTTAGATCTGACATCAAACACACACACACACACAAAACACAGATAAATTGAACTTCATGAGTACATCTAGTACTTGATGAACTAGAGATCTTGATTTCAAATACCATTCTCCAATGAAAGGAACCAGGGCTCCTTGGAGAAATGGCTGATTGTAGGACCAGGTAGTAACTATATAAGATGAGACTGAAACATCTTATAGTGCCAGAAAGTAAGTAAGTGATGAACATACACACACACACACAGTGATGGGAAAATGTCAAAGGAACCCAGGACAAGCTGAAAGCAGAGTTGGAACAATTTGAGCAACAAAATAAAGTAGTCATGGTGTATAAAAGAGTCTATACTGATACAGATAAACAACTGACTAAATAAATGAGAAGAGACAAGTCACCCATGCAAAAGAATTCTAAATAATGTATATGGCTACTCTGCCCTCAAGGAGTTGGCATAACTCCACAGTCCTTACATGGAGGCTGCACAGAGTGTGGACATAACTCCAGTTTAATTAAGAGAGATACATCAATTAAAAATAAAAAAAGAAAAATACATCAGATAAACTCAAACTGAAGAACATCCTAAAAAAAAAAAACACCTAACCTGTACTCCTCAAAACTGTCAAGGTCATCAAGAACAAGGAAAGTCTGAGAAATTGTCACCACCCAGAGGAGCCTAAGGAGACATGATGACTAAATGTGACACGGTGCCCTGGATGGGGTCCTGGCACAGACGCAGAACATTAGGTAAAAATGGAAGAAATCGGAATAGAGTATCAATATTGGTTCATTAATTGTAACAACTGTGCCATATCAATGTAAGATGTTAATAACATGGGAACCCAGGTGTAGAGTATATGGGAATTCTTTGTACAATCTTTGTAATTTTCCTGTAAAACTCTTCTAAAATCAAAATTTTATTTTTTAAAAACGTAAAACTTGTGAAGGACACCCTAAATAAAGTGAAAGGAAACCCAGAAGATTAAGTATTTTTCCTAGGAGAGAAAGGTCCAGAAAAGCAGGCGGGGCCAGTGATGCCGAGTACTTTCCACGTGCTCACTGGCCATGATGCTGAGTACTTTCCACGTGCTCACTGGCCATATGTATGTCTCCTTTTGTGAAGTGTATGTTCAAATCTTTTGCACTTGTAATATTGAATCAACTGTCTTATTACTGCCTTTTGAGTGGAGTTTTATTGGCTTAAAACAACATAAACTTATTATATTATAGTCAGGTAGATCAGAAATCTCATTGGGTTAACATCAAAGGGACAGCTGGACTGGGATCCCCCTAAAGCCTAGAGGATCATTATTTCCATGCCTTTTCCACCTTCCAAACCCACCTGTGTTTTTTGACTTGTAACCCAGTCCTCCATCTTTAAAGCCAAGAATGTAACATCCTCAAAAATCTGTTTTTCTCCGACTCTGCCCTTTCTGTCTCCCTCTTTTAAGGTCACTGTGATTACACTGGGCCCAACTAGGTAACCAGGCCAGTCTTCCCATCTCAAGATCCTTTATTTAATCACAACTTCCAAGTTCTTCTGCCATCTAAAGTAACATATTCATAGGTTTTAGGTATCAGGATGTGGACATCTTTGTGGAAGCCATTAATCAGCCTACAACACCCACAATCTATCATTAAGTATAAAAAGTTGGCAATAAAGAATGCACACAGATTCATTTGCATAAGAAAAAACACTGTTATCACTGAGTGTTAAGAGCTCTTCATATACTCTAGATCAAGTTTTTTATTTAATTAATTATTATTTTTGGCTGCACTGGGTCTTCGCTGCTGTGTGTGGGCTTTCTCTAGTTGGGGCGAATAGGGGCTTCTCATCATGGTGGCTTCTCTTGTTGCAGAGCGCTGGTCCTAGGCACTCAGGCTTCAGCAGCTGCAGCACTCAGGCCCTAGGGCATGTAAGCTTCAGTAGCTGTGCTGCACGGCCGAGTTGCCCTGCAGCATGTGGAATCTTCCCAAACCAGGGATCACCCACGTCCCCTGCATGGGCAGGCAGATTCTTAACCACTGGACGACCAGGGAAATCCTAGATCAAGTTCTTTGACAGGGATGTGTGAATACCATCTCCCAATCTATGACATGTTGCTGCTAAGACACACCACAACCAAGACAGATCTCAAGAACATTATTCTGAGTGAAAATGACCTTACACAAAAAATTATACTGTATGACTCCATTGAGAAGAAGTTCTAAAGGAGGCAAGACTAGTCTACGGTGGAAAAAAAATCCAAACAGTAGGAAAAGCCCTGATATTTGTGAAGCTCAGACCCAGGGGGCCCTCTGCTTAGGGCAGCTACTCTGTGTTTCAGGCTTCTGCCCTCCCAGCAGATGTTGAATATAAATCCTTAGCAGTCCATTCTGTCTGCTTTACCCTGTTCTCAGCTTAGGGACCACGGTAGAAAGAACGATGACCCCCAAGGGTGTCCATATCCTAACCCCTGGCATCACACATGTGAATATCTTAATGCTACATCACAAAAGGGGAATTAGAGTGGCAGATTAGCTGACTCTAAAATAGGATGATTATCCTGGATTTTCCATGTTGGCCCAATGTAATGATATGGGCTCTCAAAGGCAGCAGCAGAAGATGGAGAGATGCAATGATGGAAGCGACTCAAAGTGTAGAGGGATTGGTCTGGTATCGAGGGCTTTGAAGACGGAGAAAGCAGGTCACGACCCAAGGAATGTGGCTGGCCTCCAGAAGCAGAAGCAGGGGATGGCTCTAAGCCGACAGCCAGTGAGAAAGCAGGGACTCAGCCCTATGTCTGCAAGGAAGTGAATCCTGGCGACAACCTGGATAAGCAAGCACACCATTCTCTTTTAGAACCTCCAGAAAGAATCAGGGCCTTGATGACACCTCGATTTCAATTGGTTGAGGTTCACCTTGAGCTTCTGACCAATGGAACTGTAAGAAAGAAATCTGTGTTAAGTCACTACATTTGCAGGCATTTGTTAGAGCAGCAATAGAAAACTAGCACAGGAACCAAGCTATGTGCTCATGAGTCCATTAATTCTGTTTCACCAGGCATATCATAGACTATTTCCAAGCCCATCTTATCACATACATACACCTTAATAAACCCTAAAGCCCAATATATTTCGTGTGCACTTTTCTTAACCTAATACATTTCTCTTCTCAGATGTTCTGTCCCCAGGATATGCTGCTGCCACCCCCAATCTACTCCCACCCCAAGTCCTGTGTCATTCTGCTCTCATCGGGGCAGGCGCTTCTTAAGCCTCTGCCTCTCTGTGGGCCTGTGTCCGCCCACTGCTATTCTTCCGGGTTGGAAGAAACAACTAGAAGAGTTTAAAAAGTTGTTCCCTGGGAGGGTGGGGACCATAGAACTGGTGTTTTTCACGCCAGAGGGAACAGCCTCTCTTAAGATTTTCTCCTGAACAAAGCACAAGGGCAAAGCTTACAAAGGCCACAACAAGATCAAAAACCACAATCTCCAGACTGAATGGTCCATTTAGTGAAGCCTGTGGGTGGTCCATTCAGGACTGGCTGGGTTGGGCTGGTTACTAATCTGTGAACTTGCGGTTTTCCAGAAGACTGTTTTGGCTTATCCAGTCTATGACATTTTGTTTTTTCTGGGAGCTGTGCCCATTTGTTGCCTGTCCTCTGCTGATGGTGGCAAAGCCAACCCAGAGCAAGGAACCAAACAAAGATAGGATCCAATACTTACTGTGGTCAGGGCCTTCCTAAGTTTCCCTTTTGGCCACATTCTGCACTTGGCAGGGATGGGAACAAGCATTAGGTGTCAGTGTTTAGGCTGGACTAGATGGGTTTCTAGGCTAGGTCCTTCCCCTCCTTGAAAGCTGTGGCTGCCACCAGGGCTTGTGTGCGACTGGGTTACTTTGATAAACAATCCAAATAAACAGAAATGGAGGCCAAGGAAATGAGAGCGAGAGGCAAGGAAGTCAACAAATACCAGGGGGTTTCGGGGACCCGGTAACCTCGGTAGGTCACTGAGACTCAAAATGGCCAAGAGGAAGGAGGTGCCCCCGGGCATCCGGCACAGACTGAACAGTATTTGCTCAATAAGATACTGTGATACAAAATCACAACACACATGCAAGTACGTCAGACAGTTACAACTTGATCACCAACAACACTGTTCCTTGGAAAAGCCAACCCGTTCATCCTGACACTACACCAAGCAACCAAGAATTCCACCAGTGAGGTGGGAACCGTCACCATGTTTTGAATGTATATAATTACCCTGATGTGCAGGGCTATTTGGCGCATTTTCCCTATAGGGTAAGAGCTGTTCTTTAACACTTAGAGCCTCCTCAGGAAGCTGACAACACTCCACCTTGGCACTGAGTATGGGGCTTGCTAAAGCCCCCAGTCACAGTTTCCATAAAGCCAGAAGTATTAGCTAAGGTTCTCGTCAGTTCCTCCACTTTGAGTTCAGGAACCAAGGGCTATCACAACTAGCCTCTACCAGGTTTCATGGGCATAACCTTTAACTAGAGGGGTATCATCTTTCTTGAGATCCCAAGTTCGCCAGCATGTCTGACCTGCCAGGAAGTGACCTCCTTACTGCCTGTAGACTGGGACTACGCAGGCCATAAACCAGCAGCAGGTCAGCTTCCTGAAATACTCTGCAGGTATCTTTTCCATGTGTGTTCCCTGGAGGGCAGCCAGCCCTGAGTGAGTGGGACACAGCTGAGCGAGTCATAGTCACAAGTCCAGTCTATCCAGCAGTAGGAAGGCAGCCTGGTTGGGCCTATGCCAAAGATTACAGCACCAGGCAAAGTCAGGTTAAACACAAAGTTAAACACAGAATTACTATAAAACCCAGCAATGCTACCCTAGGTTTATACTCAAAAGAACTGAAAGCAGAGGCTCAAACAGAAATACTTGTCCACCCACATTCACAGTAGCCTTTTTAACGTATCTGGCTGTGCTGGGTCTTCCTTGCTGCCTGGGCATTCTCTAGTTGCGGTGAGTGGGGCTACTCTCTAGCTGTGTGCTCAGTTTCCTCACTGTGGTAGCTTCTCTTGTTGTGGAGCACGGGCTCTAGAGCATGTGGCACGTGGGCTCAGTAGTTGTGACTCCCTGGCCCCAGAGCAGCATGGGCTCAGTGGCCCCACAGCAGTCTTACAATAGTCAGAAGGTGCAAGCAACCCAAGTGTCCATCAGCAGATGAACAAATAAAATGTGGTATAGCCATATAATGGAACACTATTTGGTCATCATTGCTGATACTTATTAACCTTTAAAAAAATATTTATTTGGCTGTGCCAGGTCTTGGTCACCGCACACTCAATCTTTGACCTTCATTGCAGCATGTGGGATCTAGTTCCCTGGCCAGGGATTCAACCCAGGCCCCCTGCATTGGGAGCTTGGAATCTTAGCCACTGAATCACCAGGGAAGTCCCCCTGATACTCATTAACTTGAAGCCCTAATCCTAACCTTGAAAACATGTGAAATGAAATAAGCCAGACCCAAAAGGATAAATATTACATGATTCCACTAAACGTGGAATATACAATAGGCAAATTCAGAGACGGAAGGTAGAATAGAGGTTCCCAGGGGCTGAGGTGGGGCAAAGAGGAGTTACTATTTAATGGGTAGAGCTTCCGTTTGGGATGAAGAAAAAGTTCTGGAAATGGACGATAGTGATGGTTGCATAATACTGTGAACACACAACTTAATGCCACCGAGCTATATACTGAAAAATGGTTAAAATGGTTACTGTTATGTACATTTTATTAAAAATTTTTATAAAAATGTGGTCAGTACTAAGTCCACAAACTTGGGTAGTTTTATGCTGCTAAGTCACTTCAGTCATGTCCGACTCTGTGCGACCCCATAGCCCACCAGGCTCCCCCATCCCTGGGATTCTCCAGGCAAGAACACTGGAGTGGGTTGCCATTTCCTTCTCCAATGCAGGAAAGTGAAAAGTGAAAGGGAAGTTGCTCAGTCGTGTCCGACTCTTAGCGACCCCATGGACTGCAGCCCACCAGGCTCCATCATCCATGGGATTTTCCAGGCAAGAGTACTGGAGTGGGGTGCCATTGCCTCCTCCGAGTTTTATAGATAAAGCCAAGTCAATACGTCCTATTTTCAAAGAATCAATATCTTATTAAGATCTCTAATTATTAGCCTATAATCTACATGATCTCCCAATGGATATTTTTCCTTAGTACTGACAGTTCTCGTTCAGTTGGAAGAATATATCACTCACAGACTGCTTCATTCTAGTTTGTACAAGCACAGCCTGGTAAGCTAAAGACTAAAGATAGGCAAGAAAAAAGGTCAAGTGCTTCCTCATATGCTGCTCAGAAAAAAGAACATTAAAAAAAAAATACCCCTATGTTCTTGCATGAATAAAAAGTTATCAGAAATACCAAAAGTATTCTAAAACAAATGACCTCAGTTGGTTTTTCTCATTTTTCATCACACAAAACTAAAAGGAAAAATACAGAGCATCTGAGGAATAGAACAAGGCCGATCTAACACAGACAGATCAAACTCCACCTCTGAAAACTAACTGTGCGATCACAATGCAAAAGCTAATCTACACTTTACACCACAAAGAAAAGCTCACCTCACTACCAGAAGAATACAGACCAGATCCCAAGCGAAGGCACATGCATCTACTTCTCTCCTCTCCAAAAACCCCATTAAAATCATTAGAAAACACACATCCCATAATTTCGAGAGAAATTTCTAGAAGTTCAGTACAGACTCACAGAAAAATGAAAGCACCAAAAAAAAGCCCAAAACACACAGGATGAGACTATTCAGAGGTTAAGCACAACACCAAGGAGAACGAGTAGGAAGCGACTCGGGTGGACAGCACTCAACGAAAGAGAACCAAAGTAAGACACTGGTTTCCATCTGTCTGGTCTAGGGAGGTGGGCATGTAATTTCCTCTACAAATAGTGAGCAGATCCTGGAGCAGACCAGAGTAGACTGGGTATAAATATCCGGGGGAGTAGAGAGCTCTAGAAAGAACCGAAAAACTTCAGGGAACGGGAAACAGAAGCAGAAACAGCTGAGTAAACGTGAGCCTTTAGGTGAGACTCACAGCACACGAGAGATGACAGCAGAATCATAAACATTTTTAGTGAAAATGCAGCTATTCCTTTTCTACTTTCAAATATGGCTTGAGCCCATTGTATATAGCACAGATGAACTATATTTAGTATCCTATGATAGGCCATAATGGAAAAGATTTTAAAAAAGAATAAAGAATTTACATATATATATATAATTTTTATAATTATATGTATATAACTTTTATAGTTATATATATATATATATATATATATATATATATATATAATTTTTCCTGGAGGAGGGCATGCAACTCACTCCAGTATTCTTGCCTGGAGAATTCCAGGGACAGAGGAGCCTGGCAAGCTACAGTCCATAGGGTTGCAAAGAGTCAGACATGACTGAAGTGACTTAGCATGCACACACACACAAAAAGAGTTTGTATTTATATATTATATATAAATATATATATATATATAACTGAATCACTTAGCGGTACAGCAGAAACTAACGCAGCATTGTAAATCAACATACTTCAATAAAAATAAACATACTACAAACAGGGAGTGAACCGGAATGAAGAATTAGGTCCTAGACACATTCTTGTGTAAACGTACGTCACTTCATAGTTAACTGCGACTTTTCAGAATCATCCTTTAGGGAAACCAGTCTTTTCAGTAAATAGTTGAAGTCTCTCATGAATCCATTCAGTGCAGTCCAACTCTTTGAGACCCCATGGACTGCAGCACGCCAGGCTTCCCCATCCATCACCAACTCCCGGAGCTTACTCAGACTCATGTCCATTGAGGCAGTGATGCCATTTGAAACTGAATTAGGCTGCCAGTGACAGAGGGCCAACCTGGGGCTTAGTCCCATAGGGCTTTTAATTGTTTTTAAGTGATGTATGGGTGACTTTAACTATATCAGTTTCAGGTGCGCAACACAGTGATTCGATATTTTTATAAATTGCATACCAAAGTTATTATAACACATTGATTATATTCCCTGTGCTGTACATTATACCCTTGCATCTTATTTACTTTATACACAGTAGTTTGTACCTCTTAATCCCCTCCATTGATGTCGCCCCTGCCCCTACCCCCACTCTGCGGTGACCAGCAGTTTGCTCCCTGTATCTGTGAGTCTGTTTCTGTTTGGCTTTGTGGCGGGGCAGGGGGCGGGGGAGGGGGGTGCACAATGAGCAGTATGCGGGATATTAGTTCTCTGACCTGGCATCCCAAGCCCCACTGCAGTGGAAGTGTGGAGTCTTAACCACTGGACTGACAGAGAAGTCCCAGTCTGTTTTGTTATATTTTGCTTTTCTCTCAGGAAACAAAGTGTTCAGCATCAGGTGTGCAGGGCTGGCAGGACTGCTGCAGCCAGCAACTCCTGCCTTTCTGCTGTGACACGGGACATTGTCCTGGAGTTCACCTCTTGGATGGCCACTGCACTTCCAAACATTAGGTGGACATCCCAGGAAGGAGCAGGGGCAGGGGCAGAAAGGTGAGCATCAGGCTGAGCCAGCCCCTTCAAAGAACATGCTGGAAGCACCACTTGATGACTCCCACTAACTTCTAACCTCACCAGCAACAGAGCTGGAAAAGGTCACCCTGGATTAAATCTAGGTTTTGACCGGCATGAAGGAGATAGCACCTATCTGGAAGACAGCGTTCCCCCAACTGAGTGTGTGAAGCCTGTGGGTATTTTTCATTTTTCAGATCTAGAAAATCTTTTATGGTTTGAGGGTGATATGATTAGAAAGTTAAAAAAAAGCTATTGGATTCCAACTAGCTCAAAATTAAAATTGCTTATTTTTTAAAAGAGGGATCAGGAAATATATTAGAAAAAATTTGATAAAACTAGATTGAGCTCAACATACAATAAAATAATTAGAATAAAAGTCATGAGAAATAGGAATTTTTAGACAGAAAACTACCAACTTTACTGAGGGACAACTAATTTCCACAGCCAGAGAGTCCATGTTACAAAATGGAAGGAAGGAGCAGCATAATTTGTATTAACAGTAACAGTTACTGGGGGCTCTGTCTTGGCAGACAGACATTATTATTCCATGTAATGGGTTCATGCACGCGTTGCTCTCAGGAATCCTGAGGCAGATGCACCTGACCCCCTATTAAGATGACACAGAGACACCCAGGAGTTGAACTTGCTCCTCTCAAGATGCAAGGGTGAAGGAAGGATTCAAACACAGCCAGAAATCTACAACCACTGCACTTGTCAGTATTTCAATCTAAAATTTCACATAATTCCTCCCAGGTTTGCTGAGGTACCATTGACATGTAACATGTGGGTCAAGGTACTGTCTTTAAGGTATGTTTGGGAAGGAGGGGTCTGGAGCTGTTGGGTGCGTGTAACAGGCTGAGGCGGACGCTTGATTGAAATTCTGTCTGTCCTATCTCTAGAGTTGGGAGGAGAAAGACAACCCAAGGTCACACCAGGGGTCAGAGTTTAGATTTTGGCTAAAGTAGGCACTCGTGCCTACGAAGAAAGAGAATGAAGCCCAGGAGGAGGAGCTCTGACTCAGGAGGGCAAAGAACCTAGGGATGGAGCACCTGGGCTGGAGGGAGAACGACTGGGAAAGGAGGCGGAAATGCTGTGGAGGAGCTTTAGGGAGGCCTGAGGATCTGTACACGGGAAACACTGCAAGTTAAAAACGAGGCGAGTGGCAACCCAAGGAAAAGCTCAAAGCTGCACAGTCAGGCACTGGAACTGGGTCGGCTCTACCTGGCTTGAAAGTAGAATACATTTGCATCGTGATAATGATCACTTATTTAGCTAAAAATAGGGACATAATCACATTTGGAGGTTGGGGAGAAGGCGGATGTAAAAGAGCTGAACCTCAAGTATCGTACAAGGAAGTGAATACATAATGCTGAACACTTAGATATTCAGACAAAACAGGCATATCATTTAGAAACACAAAAGTAACTGCCAGGAAAAAGAGCTAAAAGAGTTGAAACTCCCTGCCCCTGGAGAGCGAACTGGGGATCGTGGAGAGTGGTCATTTTTGTTGCTGCTGCTATGGCCTTTGATATATTTGATTTTTCAATCATTTCATGTATTATTAGATGTGGGTTTTATTTTTCTTTTTGATATAGACCATTTTTAGTCTTTATTGAATTTGTTACAATAATTGCTTCTGTTTTATGTTTTGGGTTTTTGGGCTGAGAGGCATGTGGGATCTTCGCTCCACAACCAGGGAATGAATCTGTATCCCCTGCACTGAAAGGCAAAGTCTTCACTGGACCACCAAGTTCAGTCAGTCAGTTCAGTCGCTCAGTCGTGTCCGACTCTTTTAGACCCCATGAATCGCAGCACGCCAGGCCTCCCTGTCCATCATCAACTCCCAGAGTTCACCCAGACTCACGTCCATCGAGTCAGTGATGCCATCCGGCCATCTCATCCTCTGTCGTCCCCTTCTCCTCCTGCCCCCAATCCCTCCCAGCATCAGAGTCTTTTCCAATGAGTCAACTCTTGGCATGAGGTGGCCAAAGTACTGGAGTTTCAGCTTTAGCTGGACCACCAAGGAAGTCCCTATTTGGTGTGTTTTAAAATAAACACACAACAGAATTGATACTACCTGTAAGTTATTTCAATGAACCCATGTAATTGTTTTTAGCAAAGTCTTTTTTCTCCTTGGCAAAAACTTCAGTTCCTGATGTGATTGATAAAGTTTCTGCTTTGAGGGGGTCTCCTTTCTCAGTCACAAATGTTTCTGGGGTGTGATTCTCTAGAGTCTGTCAGGGAGATGACACCTTCTTACTTAAATGGCGAGTTGGCCTATTTACAGGAACTTGTATTGCTGTGCACACTCTACGTGACATTAACTTTGTTCTCAGATGATGTGCATGGATGAATAGAAACATAAGCAATTCAAGCAATGTTAAGAATTAGGCTGCATCCTAAAAGCATTTGTTTTTGCATTCCAGGTTTATATT
This sequence comes from Bos grunniens, assembly GCF_055505025.1. Lineage (NCBI taxonomy): Eukaryota > Metazoa > Chordata > Mammalia > Artiodactyla > Bovidae > Bos > Bos grunniens. The sequence goes on from NC_141171.1 coordinate 38,857,589, forward strand.
TCTGTAAGTAGATTTTAGAGTCTCCTTATCAAAATTCTGAATCAGAATGCTCAAGGCTGCAGAGCTGCCACAAAATGTCGCTCCAGCCCACGAATCTGGGACTTCAAACACTAGCACAGGAAAAAGTGGAGGCTCTCCCTCAAATGAAGTTCCCTTCAAGGGAGACCATGTTCTTGGAAACTGAGGGAACTCTGACACTGGGTCTCCAAGAGAGAGAATATGAGAGTAAAATTCTAACGATTCCATCCTAAGTTTGAGAATTACCTTACTAGGTAATATTTGACTGGAGTGTTAGCAGGAATGAGCTGCCAAGGAGTGCTTTCTGGGGCTTGTCCTGACCCTGTTCCTTGCACTCACCCTTAAATGGAGATTGGTTAAGGAGATTGATGCTTGGGCTCTTGAGTTACAATGCTGTGCTTGTCTGCTTTCTTGGGGAGAGTAGGGAGTACTGTTACCAAATGGATTTTGGGTCCAAGATGATGAACACTGAAATTTCTCCAGTTTCATCCTAGATAAAGCAATATTTCTACTGGACTGTTTTACTGTTATCATAGGTTTTCAGAATGCTTTGTAGTGAGTTTGTGGAAGCCACCAGAGAATGCTAACATGGACAGCTGACTCAGTGTCTATGCTGTGCACAGACCTCCTCTTCTTAAAAAAAATGCATATTCCCAGGCTCTGCCCCCCAGCAGTTTGGGTCAGTTGGCCTGGTGCCCCCCAGACCCCACTCTGAGAGCCATGGTCTACCTTATGCTGATACTTGGATGTCTGCACCCAGCCCTCCCAAGACGGGAAAGGGGAACACTTACGGTCCTCAAAGACCTGGGCTTTGGCACCCAGTGCTCTGATGGACTTCTCCTTTATTAGCTGCAAGCATGCCTACAGTATGTTAACGCAGGTGGAGGAGGTCAGCAGCCACTTAACCCGACAGCCACCCTGTGGCCCTGTAGGTGCAGGGACTGCCCTTCCCCACCACCAGAAGTGGGAGGAGGCCGAGAGTGATGTCCCTAAGGGTTGGCACATGTCAGTCCAAACATCGCCCATCTGGTCAGCAGAGTCAACTCAAGGCATTGGCAAGAGGCTCACATCTGCTGGGGGAAATGACTGTCTTCCAACAACTGGATGACCAAGAGCCCAGGACAGCAGGGTGATCAAGGCCAAGGCACTTCCTCTCAACTGGAGCTCAGGAGAGAACCAGGAGATGGTGAGGAGCAGTGGTGGGGGTGTGTGCATGGTCCAATTATCCACTGCTGCATAAAAAGCCACCCTGAAACTTGGTGATGGAAAACAGCAATCTCTTTTTGTTGCTGTTAACAATTTGTTTATTCGTTCACTTACCGATGGACATTCAGAATATTTCTTTTTCTTTTGGCTGTACCACGGGCATGCACAGGATCTTAACTCCCCTACAAAGGATTGAACCCATGCCCTCTGCAGTAGAAGCACAGAGTCCTAACCCCCGGACCACCCTGGACCACCGGGTAAGTCCCAGAAATCCCTTTAGGACTCTGTGGTTCAGGGATGTGGAAGGAGCAAATGAATTGCTCCACATCCAGTCCACGACATCTGGGGCTTCTGCTGAAGGACCTGACAGCTGATGCAGGAGCCCGGATGGCTTTTTCCCTCACATGTCAGCACCCGGAGGGTGAGGGACGGGACCAGCTGGGACTGGAGGCCTGCTTCCATGGTGGCTCGGGGTTCCCAGGGCCAGTGTCCCAGGCAAGCGGGTGAAGCTGCCTGGGCTTTAAGGCCGGCCTCAGAAGTCACAGCACCTCACCTCTGCCACATTCCACTAACGGAAGCAAACAGAAACCCAGCAGACTCAAGGAGGGGACAGACAGGGCAGACCCTACCTCCTGAGTGGAGGCACATGAGAGAACTTTGGGCAGTGCTGTAAAACGAACACAGCAGGTCGTCAGAAGACTGAATGATATACGACAGTAACAGAAGAAAACTTCCCAGAGCTAAATAAAGACACAAATGTCAAATTGAAAGGAGATGCCTAGTGCCAAGGAGGAGAAGGAAAGAAAAAAGATTCAGACCCAGAAACATCCTGGCCATGTTTCAAACCATCAAATATAACTACTCCTAAAAACTTCTGGAAAGAAGAATCAGAGAGGAGCAAGAATCAGAAGATGACATCAGACTTACAGTTGACCTCACTAAACACAAGTATAAAATCAAAATAAACCTGTTTTCAGACAGAGAAGAATTCAGAATGATAACTCCCCCTGAACCATCTCTAAGAGAGTATCTAATAGGCATATGCCACAAAACACAACACAAAATGCAAAAGGACCTGGAACACAAGAATTGGAGAGCAAAGAGACCAGGAAGGCAAGTCAGTGCATATTTTTAAAACAGCCATTTATAACCAAAATCCCAAACAATTTCTGTTGGTTTCCTGTTCTGCCCCTCCCTCAGAATGGCGGTTTAATGCTGATTACTTAAGATTAGTACCACAGGATACTGAGGGGACCCCAGTTCAGGCACTGAGATTTCTGGAGTGCTCAGCCAAGCAGTGGTGTCTGAGTGCATCAGCTGAGACTGGGAGCGTCTGCCTCAAGCCACCCAGTTTATTATGAATCCCTGTTTCCTCCACAAGGCTTCAAGCAAGGCAGAGCAGGGTTTGCCCACTCCCCTCCTAACATCCCCTCTCCACGAGATCCACTCCCTCCCACATTCTCAATGACAAGTGAAGTTTCTACTAAATTTACCAACTTAGCCATTTAACGTCATTCCTCCTTGTACATATTAGATTCTCCTTCTGATCACCCTTGCTTGAGTTGGAATTAACTTCAACCATGAGTAAAAGGAAACTACACATGCATGCAAGTTTGACTTCTCTCCTTGTGAATGCCCTCTGCAGCAGTGGCGGGCCCAGGGACCCTGGTGTGCCACCCCCCAGGCAGCCGCGTGCCCAGCAGCCTGCTGTCTGCGGGTTAGTCGTTGTCTCTAAGCCACAAGCCCACATTTTTATACTGTTGTGTGGTGCTGTGTCTGGAACTCTGTAAACTATGCTTGCCATGCTCCTTAGCCAGCCAGCCTCCTGCTGGGTTCTGCTGTTGGGAAGTCCTGGATGGAGACTAGGAGAACAGACAGATGGGACTGCTCTCCTTTTTTCCAAGGGAAGCAGCAGTAGCCAGAGGCTCCCGCCCGTTCAGCACTCACAGCAGCACAGACCTTGCCCCATTCGTCAGCAGAAGCAACTGTTACACTGCGCTCCCTCCCTGCTGGGAGTCCAAGTATCTGCCAGGTCCCACCTTCTCCAAAGTCTGGGCCCCAACCAAAGGGCACCCCAATTTCTTAATGCCTCTTTGAGGATACAAAGATCCTCTACTGACGAGAAAAGAAAAACAAATGAAGACTTTTGTATATTCATCAGACTACCAAAAATTAAGCACTCTTAACATCATCAAGTGCTGAGAAGCGGCAGTGGGCTGGCAGCCAAGATGGGTGTGGAATGGATGAGACCCATTTTGGAGAGCATCCTGACCTGTAATAAAACTGAAACTCATGGGGGTTACAACAGTAGCTCCTGTACACTTGTGCATGAAGACTGCTCACGAATTGTGCAGAGCAGAGCTCTAAGGGCAAATCCTGGAAACCGCCTAAATGTCCAGCAGTGCAGAATGGAACTGGAGTCTGCTCAGGCCACATCTTGAGCTACATGTAGTCCAAAGGCTCACAAACAACGCTGACTTTTAAACACTGAGAAAGGGAATTCCCTGGTGGTCCAGGGGTCAGGACTCCAAGCTTTCACTGCCACAGGCCAGGGTTCAACCCCTGGTCAGAGAATGAGGATCCTGCAAACCAAGTGGTGAGGCCAAAAATAAACAGACACTGAGGAATACATCTGTGTACCATTTGTAATTTTTTAAATGCAAAATAGTACTATGTACTGAGGGATACACACTTCCATGGTAAAATTTTTTAGAAACACATAAAAAGTCAGAACCAGCAGTGGTCACATCTGAGGGGAGGGCACAGGTTTAGGGCAGAGAATGAAGAGGTATGAAACATTTTGAAATGTTTTTTCTCACACTGCACAGCAAGTCCAGGGATATGCATTTAGATATAACTTTCAGATGATCAAATAACTCAATTTTTAAACACACTTGGCAAAAACATAGATTACAGCATCATGACCCCACAGGTATGAAAAGACATATTAAGAACATACATCTAACCATCTAATTTTCTGAGAAAGCACCCCTGGGTGTGAATTTTGAGAGGAATATAAACAAGACCCTGACAGTCAAGCAAAGACCAACACCATCACTTTACGCTCTGCCTTCCAATCAGTGACCTGACACCTGCTGGTTCTCAAGCCTGGATTCTCATCAGAATTACCTGGGCGAGGGAGGGAGTACTTTTAAAACTGCCCTTGGGCTTCCCTGGTGGCTCGGTGGCAAAGAATCCACCTACCAATGCAGGAGACATGGGTTCAATCCCTAGTCCAGGAGGATCCCACATGCCACAGAGTGGCTGCGCCCAGGTGCCACAACTACTTACCTGTGCTCTAGTGCCCAGGAGCTGCAACTGCTGAAGCCCGCGTTCCATATGAGCAGCCACCTCAACGAGAATCCTGAGCACTGCATCGAGAGAGCAGCCCCACTCTCTGTAACTCGAGAAAAGCCTGCAGCAATGAAGACTCAGCACCACCAAAAACTAAATACATAAAATTATATATATATTTAAAAAACAAAGCCAAAAAAGCCTGCCCTTGCCGAGGCCCCACCTTTTTATACCAGAGCTGGAGAAGAAGGCAGGCTCACTTTCCTTGTCTTGGTGACTTTAACATACAGTCAAGGGTGAGAATTATAGAGTAGCAGATGCCAACTTGTCTACGTCAGGAATTCAGGGAACACAGAGTATGGCGAGTGGGCTTCAGATGACATGGCTGCTGCGGTCATGGAGGGGGGTCCAGGCTCCAGGCCTCGGCTGTGCACGTCAGTGTGGACATGGAGTTCCTCTCCAAGAGGGAAATGCTCAATGAGGCGGAGCCTCAACGAGCTCTCCCTACAGATCTCCTGCATCCACAAGGGCATGGAGTGAAGTGAGTTAACCCCTGTCAACCGCTTAGAACCAAATCCTTGGGCACAAAGTGCGCATTCCACGTTAGCTACTTTTCAAGTAAAGAAACCATTTTGAGGTAAGTGCTTAATAAAACATTTCAATGAGGAACAGCATATTTACTCTTATGGCTTCATGAACAAGCTCCCAAACCCATATGATGGAACCACAGCTCAGACCTCTCGAAGTCAAGTGTGTGAACAATCTCTCGACACCTAAGCCATACACACAGGAAACATCGAGAGGGACAGGAGATGGTTAAGAGTAGACCAACTAAGAGCTCTGGGAGTGAGCCTGAAAGACTGAGAAAATAAGTTCTCACTCTTCACCTCATCTACTTTTACACTACCTATTCTACAATGAAAGTCTGATAATGTCAATTACAAAAAGCCTGCCCACAACTGGAAGTGAGCGTTTGCGCTTGCTTTAAGATGGAGGTTCTATTGCTTCTGTGTCCTGGTGCTGCATTGATGCTAAAAAAAAAAAACAAAACCCATGTGGTTCTTTAGCCAAGATGTTTGAGGAAACCCAGACCCCAGACCAACTGACAGAGGAGGAGGTTGAGATGTCTGCCTTTCAGGAAGCAATTACCCAGTTGATGTTACTGAGCAGCAATACTACCACTCAAACAGTCATCTCTGAGGGAGCTTTGTTCTAAATCATCAGATGCTCTGGACAAAATTATGATATGAAAGATTGACAGACACCAGTAAACTAAAATGTGGGAAAGAGCTGCACATTAACCTCATTCCAGACGAGTAAAATCGAACCCTCAGGGCGGTGGACACCAAAATAGGGATGACCAAGGATGTGCTGATCGATAACCCTGGTGCTACTGCAAGTCTGGGACCAAGGCACTCATGGAGGCTTTGCAGGCTGCTACAGAGCTCTCTGTGACAGAACAGTTTGGTGCCGGGTTTTATTCTACCTATTTGGCTACTGAAAGTGGCTGTTATCACCACTAGAGCCTTCTGTAGGAGGATCGTCCAGTTAGGACCATTAGAGGCAAACCTATGGGCCGAAGAACAAAGGCTATTCTGTGTCTGAAAGACCTAACCAAGTTCTTGGAGGAAAGAAGAATAAAGGAGATTGTGAAGAAACACTCTCAATTTATCGGCTGTCCCATGACTCTCTCTGTGGAGAAGGAACATGATAAGAAGTCAGTGGTGGCTGAAATGTTTATCTGGGAGTGGGAAGGTGCTGGGCTGGATGGGGGCCCGTCCCATGGCGGGCGGGGGTCAGGGGAGACTGAATGCAGCAGCCAGCTGCACTGGGAGTGAGCCGCAGAGGCTTCCACACGTGGCACTTACTGTGAGCTTTCCTCACGTCCTGAACCACCTTTGACCAGCCATGACACCAACGGGAACACCACTGCTGACCCACAATCCCTTGGGTGGGAACCACACCCTCCGTGTGGGAACCACATCCTCCCCTCAGTGGGTCCTTTCACAGAGGCCCCGGGTGCGTGGAGACAGTGCAGGCCTCACCCCACGTTGCCAGTGGTTGTGTGCCACCAGGCAAGTTTTACTTGACCTCTAAGAACTGTGATTCCCCAACTAGGAAATGGAGACCCCAGCACCTGCCTCCTGGGGCCGTGCCACGCCTGAGGGGACGAGGCTTGAAGCTGGAAAGCACCTGGAAGTCAGTCAAAGAAGAGAAAAGCAGACCTCTTAGGGCAGCCACACAACTGAGGTTGGTTATTTCACTTTATTTAGCAAACCATCATACTCTGGGCCCCACCAAACTGCTCCTCCAGCCTCACCCGAGGGTCGGCCTTGGGAAGAAGCTCGGAGCGTGAACAGGAAGACCCAGGCTCCCCAGTTGGCCTCCTCTTCTGCCACACACACCACACAGCACAGAACAAGATCACTGCTTGTGTCCTCAGGCGCCCACCCCAGTGTGGCCTGGGGGGCCTCCAGTGTTCACAGCCACCTGCCAGGCTCTCAGCCCAGCACCAGGCACAGACCCCCTGCTCCTGAGAGGCCGGCACAGGGCCAGGGCCTCTGCCCCCGGCTGTGGGCATGGAAAACTCTTATTCCCCAGCCCTGCAGCCTTACTCCCCATTGGGCAAGAAGCAAAATATATGAAAATACTTTAATTATTTCTTTGAAACGGTTAAGAAATAAGGTCATCTTATTTTCCTTTTACAATCCTAGTAAAAAAAAAAGTTCACATTAGCGCCAGGACCCTTCCCCAAGCCACGGGCTGGCTGCTCAGTAGAAACGCTTGTTCCGTTCCTGCCGCTTCTGAAACACCACGGCCCCCACCACGGCGCACACGATGATGCCCAGGAGTGCGCATAGCAGCAGCAGAAACACCCGCCACCCCGTCAGGGGTCCGCTGCGAAAGTTCCCCGTTGGATCGTCCACATTGTCTAAAGGAGGAGAGAGGGGTAAATGAGAGGCCGAATGGGCTCCCAGGAGACAGCGTGATAAGGCCCCCATCCCACCCTCGAGGCAGCAGCTGTGGCCTGCTCGCAAGGCTCCAGCATGGGGCAGGGGCATGCACAGAGCGACAATCTCACTGGGAACAAGGCTCCCCGGGATTCAGGCTGAGGTGCCTTCTGCTGCAAGAAGCTGGTGAACTGCACGCCTGGGATCTCCCTGACAGCCCGAGTCTGCCTAGGTGGGCCCAGGACCTGTTTTCCCAAGACCACCCCCAGCCCGGTGCAGTGGTCTGAGGTCCCCAGCTGAAGAAACATGGCCCTGGCCACAGTCTGCCCTCCCTCACACGTGGATGCATTCCATGCCTCCTGGGGGGGCTCCCAGGGCCCTGACCCCCAACCTCCGTCCTTTCGCTTTGACCTTCTAGCCCAGTGGGCCCACTTGTCTGACCGGGAATTAACCCCTGCCAGGCCAGCCACATGGGCTGCTGGGTGGGCTGGAGCAGATGTGTCCAAAAGCCTTGGCAGCAGGAAGCCTTCAACGAAAGGCCGCAGATCAGTGGTCTATGGCAGGGTTTGTTTGGCCCCCAAAACATTTAAAAGCAACTTGAATCTTTAAAAAGTGAAATGTCACATAAAATGTTGGGTTCCAGTGGTACTCTATCTCCCGCTGGGCCCACACGCACGACTTTGGGGCTCCTGAAGTACAGTTCGCAACACACACACACACACACACACACACACAGGGGCCTCACTCCCCATCCATCCTGAAAACCCTCTCTCTGTGAGGATGGAGTAGTGGCTGACTACTACCCTGCAAAGGGCTCAGACTTGGAGGTCTGCCAAAACTCAAGTTTGCATCCCGCCTTTTTACCTCTTTTTAGCTGAGGAAGCCTAAGGATCAGCTCCCGCAGCAGTTGTAAGGATCTACTGCAGGCTGTTCACTGAGGCCACGCACTGAGGTACCAGCACGCCTGCACCAGCAAACAGCCCCTCTGGCTTCACCAGCCGTGATCCCAGCACTGAGTGCAGGACGATGCAGAGGCCAGGGGCTCACACACCTGTTCATGAGCACTAGCTGCTGATTCAAGGGCTGAGTTGGTCCAGGGAACGGCAGATGGACCCCAAGCAGCTGCCTAAGCCAGCCCAGGCCCCACCGGGAGGGGCTGTTCGTGCATACCTTTGGGCGACTTGAGGAAGTTGACGCTGGGCTCGATCTTGGTCCAGTCGATGCTCTCCTCGTCCGGTGTGTGCTCCACCATCAGTTGGAACAGCTTCATGGAGATGATGTCATGATTGTCTGCAGGACAAGAGTTAGCTTCTAAGGGGCATGGAGCCGCTTTGGCACACGAGCTCAACCCTCTCCCACCCCACACCACACAGAGTGGCCAGGTCCCCTGGGGAGAACCTAGCAGCCTCTAGCAAGCAGTATTCAGGGGCTGGAATACTCCAGAACTCAGCAATAAGAAACCTGGGAGGAAGCAGAGCAGAGAGGAAAAAGCACAGGTTTTACAATCAACATCGCTGGTTCTAATCCTGGCTCTGCTACCCTCTTTGAGGCTCAGTCTCATTTGCAAATGGGGGTGGTAATCTCCATCTTGCGGTTACTGAGGCATGTAAATGAGAAAGTACAGACAGGGCCAAAGGTACACTGCCTGGAGGTAGCATGTCCTTGAAAACCGAACCGGATAAAGACCCACACACTGCTGCATGGCTGGTTGAGAAGCCTGACCCTTCCGGGGGCGGGCAGCCACCAGACGCTCAGCTGTGACAGTCATCGATTGTACCTGGGGAGACTTGAGGAGGGCCGGGGTCCACTAAGTATGGGCAGGAGAGAACCCCTGCCTGACGCTGACAGTAACTGACAACCCCATTTGGAGATGGAGAGGTTGAGGCTCAGAAATGAGACGAGGGTCCCAGTCAGCCTGCCACCAGCTCTCAGCTCAGCTAACTGACTGGAACCTGAAAGTGTAAAGAGCAAGGACCCTGCGGCCAGGCCAGGCAGAGGCCAGCGCACTGGACAGCTGGTATGAGTGGCCCTGGAAGCCCAGGGCCAAGCAGGGGCCCTGGAGTCAGACAGCAGGGCCCATCTGAGCTCTGTCACTTCCTGGGTGCCTGAACTTGACATCCACCTCCCTTCAACTCCCAAATGCCCAATGGTCTCAGCTGTACAAAAGGGGAAAGAGACAGCTACCTAACTAAGAACACAGCCACGAGACACCTGCAGGAGGCGGGCATGCACACCCCTCTGCCTAAGGGTCACACTACCGCAGGCATGGCCCCTCCATCGCCCTTCCCAGGGCCTCCCACAAATGAAACAAGACAGGCTGTGAGCTGGTAATTATTGAAGCTGGTTAACAGCAGTAAGGGGCTTATCACACCATCTTCCCTCTTGTGGGTACACAATTGGAATTTCCATATTAGAAACCTTTAAACAATAGACACTCCGAGAACCAAATGGACCCAGATGCTTCCATGGTGACGGGGACGCTCCTGGACAGTGGCTGGCTCACAGGCCCTGGAAACATCTATCCTGACAACAAACAAGCCTCTGTCTGGTCTTCTGGACATTGCTTCTCAGCTCTGGTCAACAAGAGCTGGCCCTGAGAAGGGACTAAGGGCCAGCGCCAAGGGCCACCAACAAGTGCCACCCAGGCCTGGTGGTCCCAAGAGGCCTGCACGGGCAGGTAGCACCCCAAAGATTCCAGCACTCACCATGGGCCAAACAAGACAGAGCCCTGACTCCATGCAGCTCACAATTCAGTGAGGGAGACACGACAATGAAATAAATGACACAGTGGATACCAGGATGGTTAAATGCTATAAAGAAAAATAAAGCTAGAAAAGGCGACAGGAAGTGTGCAGGGGACTGGGGTGTGTGTGTGTGTGTGTGTGTGTGTGTGTGACTTTAAATGAGGGAATCAAGGATGGCCTCACTAGGGAAGAAATATCTGAGCAAGACCTGGAGAGACACAGGCACAAAGGCCCGAGGCAGGAGGGCAGGGGTGGATGTGAAGAGTAGCTAGGGGCAGTGTCACCAGAGAGCAGAGAGGATGCGGCAGAGGGAATGTGGCGGCAGGCAACAGGGAGGACAGCAGCCTCAGCCCTGAGTGAGGCGAAGGAGGAGCTCGGCTGTGGTGCTGGGAGGAGGGCACCCTCGGGAGGCTCCTGCAATTGTCCAAGCAAGAGAGGACGGTGGCCCAGACCTGCCTGCAGTAAAGGAAGAAGAGTGGTCTGCTGCAGGGTGAAAAGAAGACACAGCCAGCAGGACATGCCAACAAATGGGAGGCGGCATGTGAGAGAAAAAGCAGAGGCCGGAAGAACACCAAGGCATTCTGACCCAAGTAACCACTAGAGCAGAGGCTCGTTTGCCTCTGGCTGTGGGTGTGTGAAGGCTGAGAGGCCTGCTGGGCACGTTGCTGGTGACTCAGGTCTGGCGAGGGAAACGTGGGGGTCCACTGCTGGGTTCACCAGATTCAACCCCCCCCAGCTCACAGATGACAGAGAGGGAAGATAGCTGAAGGACCGCGCACACACACACGTGGGAAGAGCGGGAAGAAATCCAGGCACGGGTGGAACCAAATGGAGGCAAGTCGAGGAGGAAAGGGATCTGCCGTGTCCCAAGCTCCCGACGGCAGGGAAGGCCAGACTGAGACTGGATGCCTTGCACTGCCCGCACACTCACCGGACAGGTCGCCGGTACCGGCAGAGGCTCCAAAATAGTAGCCGGTGGGTAGGCGCACTCCCGTGATGTCAATGCAGTTCTTCCACTCATTCTTGTCCTCCAGGTCAGTCATCACCTGCGGCCAGCCGGCAGGTCAAGGGTGGCCCAGGGCTGGCCTGCCCGCCTTCCCAAGCCCTGCAGAGCTGCCCCTCCTGCCTGCTCACCGTCAGGCGACCCCGGGAGTAGCGCACTGCCAGGAAGGTGTCGTGATCGCGGTTGCGGAAGTCAGCCGTGCAGCCCGCCAGCTCAGTCCAGCGGCCGTCCTTGCTGTGGTCGTAGGACAGGGAGCCATTGTTCACCATCACGGAGATGTACGGGAACACGCGCTGAGACAAGACACCGGTCACTCCGAGGGCAGCCCAGCCAGTGGAAGGCCACGGGGCACCCACCACCCTGACCCCTGAAGGCTGCTCTCACGCAGGGCCCAGGGAGAAGTCCTGTCCTGCTCTGCAGGAGAGCAAGGGCCTACCTCTGTGGTTTCATCGTTGGGGTATGTGTCCAGAAAGATGGCTAAGCCATGGAAGTTGTCTTTGCTTCCAAACACAGGCCCTAGAATTAGAAGGAGATGCTCCTATGACGGGAGAAATTGGGAATTGCCCAAGGGGTACCTGAAAGACAGAGTAATGCCAGCATGGATGGGGTCAAAAGATGTTAGTGCACAGTCATGCTCCCAGGAGAAAGAAGGAATCTCTAAGTGGGGTGGGGGGTGTTGGAAGGGTAGTCTCAGGCATGTGGCAGAGAGGACTCAAGTTTGAAGCCTGAACTGTGAAAGAACAGCACCTGTCCATGTGCTCTGAGGTGTCGGGGGCAAGGGGATACCTAATCTGTAAAAACCAGATGGTCATGCAGTAAGGACTACCCCTGAACCCAGGGGTCACGAACTTTCTGTCCAAGGCCAGAGAGCAAAGATTTGAGGCTTTGTGGGCCACAGATGGTCTCTGTCACAGTCTCCCTTGTTTTTTGCTTCTTAAGATGATAGGACGGTAAAACCCACTTAGCTGGTGAAGACCAGGCCACACTGGGCAGAGTTGACCACAGGGTCCTCTTCTACAGGGACGCTCCCTCCAGCCACTCCCCAGGCCCCATGTTTCCTCAAAGAGGAGCAGCAGTGCCCTAACAGGGAGTGCAGAGTGAAGGATTCCTGGCCACAGCAGCCCACCTGTGCCAGCACCACCCTACCTGGCACCAGGCGGTCCCGGGTGTACCACAAGGCAATGCCATCTCCATGGAGATTTTTCTTTCCTGCGCCATGAACTTTGAAGTGAACGTGCATCTCCCAGTCTTTGAGGAAGCAAGGCTAGAGGGAGAGCAGAGAGGGCTGTCAGAGCTCCCCAGGCTTGCCTACTCAATGGAAGTGACCTAGAGTGAGTCGGGACACTCAGAACAAGGCTAAGCAGCAGGGCCCCAGTAGGGAGGGAGCAGGAGGCCACAGACTGTCCCAAGGCTGCTGAGGTCCAGACTCCACCCGCCCTGGCCCCAGTCTTCTCCTGTGCTGATTCTCACACCTTGACTTACTTTCCTTGATACCAGCCAAACCTGTTAGCCCTGTTTCTTCTCCATCCCCATTGTTCCTGTCCCCTGGGATCTTGTGGAAGGATTACTATCCCTATTTGAGTCATGTATTTTATAAAAAGAAAACACATTCAGAGATGAAATAACTTGTCCACAGTAGGTAAGTGGATGTCCTGACACACGCCCAGGACTGTCTGACTCGGAAAGTTCTGCTGTTGCCTACAGCTGCCATGGCCTTCAGGCCTGTAACACAAGCTGCACCAACTCCTTTCTGGCTTTCCATCCCCACTGTGTTCCCTTCAAACCAACCCTCAAACTGACCCACACCCAGGTCTGGCAGACTTGAAGCCCTAGACTCTCAGCCAGCACACCACCTCCCTCTTGCAGTCTCAGCCCAGCCTGAGGGTGGTGATGGTGATATCAGGCCTGGGGGCTGGAAGGGCAGCTCTGGGGCCTCTGGGCTACTGTGATGTGAGGGAAGGAAGGCACAAGGCTGGGCCCACAGCAAGGACACCAGCCTGGCCTTGCCTACCAGGAAGCTGCTCATGAAAACTATGGTATTGACACTCTAACAAGAATCTGCTCAGGGAAAGTCTGCAGATGGGTGTGTGAGCAAGTAATTAAACAAAGGCCTAGCTGAAAGGCAAACTAAAACAAGATATTGCTGACTTATCAGATTGGCAAAGCTTAAAGAGATCATGAGCAGCAATGCAGACAAGAATGAAGAGAAACATGGCCTAAATCCAGAGAACAGTGGATGCTCCCATCTTCTTGGGGGCAATTTGGCTGTTGCAGCTTTTTAACAAAATGAGGGAGATCCATAAGCTCTCACAAGTCAAGATCAAGATGTCAAAGATACTAAGAGGAAAGATAAGCTGAAAACAGTATCAGCGCTATGTGCTCATTTAAAAAAAAATATATTAGTCAATGTGCAGAGAAAGAAGGAAATGAAGGAAATATGAGCAACATTAATGAAAGCTAACTCTGGGAGGGGAATGTTTACTTTCTACATTTTCAATCTTCTATACTGAACATATTACTTCTGTAATCATAAAAAAGTCAGGTAAAGAATAAAAAATAAAAACCCTATGTCCCATCGTGGCTTGTGCATCACTGATTCACCAGGCAGTGTTCTGGGCCTGGGCTCCAGAGGCTCAGGTGAGAAGACGCGGCCCTTGAGAACACAGGGTTAGCAGGCACCTGCTCGGCAGTCTGACACAGTGTGAAGTCAGCCCTCCCAGTTTCTGACAGTTCACTGGCTCTGGGAGACCCTGCAGGTTCTGGAGGGGGGCAACGGTGAGGTGATAAAAAGCAGGTCTCCGTGACAGATGTGCAAGGAATCTGAGTCCAAGACCTGCTGAGGGGGTGGAAGGACTGGTGAATCAGTCTTGCTTTGCATTGAGGTGACAAAACTCACAACTGAAAAGAACGAATGAGAAAGGGCTCTCAGGGACTGCAGCTCAGCTGTGAGTTCTCACAATCCCTGAAATTAGACTAAACAGACTCACTCAGGCCTCATACTTTTAACAAAATATTGTACAAACACAATATCTGGGACACAACCAAAAATACCAGGCACATGAAGAGACAAGATAGGAATAAAACACAGAGAAAGGCAAGGAGGGAGAGAGAACCACCACCGCCATCACCATCCCAGGGACCCTTAAAAGTAACCAGAAGGAAAAAAAAGATTAACTTCAAAGGAGCTATAATTTGCCTGATACTAGAATTTTCAACAGAAACACTAGGAGTAAGAAGACAATAGACTGATATATTTGGAGTTGAAGGAAAATAACAACCAACATAGGAGTCTATACTCAGCACGTGTATCCTTCAAGAATGAAGGTGCTCTTTGGCCTCGGACCTAATTTTCGGCAACAGAGCTAAACACACTAAGAAGAGCCAGTAAATATGGGATCTGCTATTTCCCTCAGGAAAATGGTGAAGAGAATGGAAATCAGCCAGCACAACAAGCACACTTGCTCCTGTGACAAAACCAAGATGAAGAGGCAAGCTGCGGGGATCTGCTGCTGTGGTTCCTTCGAGAGAACAGTAGCTGGTGGTGCCTGAACCAACGCCACCACTTCTGCCATCACAGGAGGTCAGGCCTCAGAAGACTGAAGGGCCGGCAGAAGCACCACCACTGCCAGCCTACAATAAACAGTTTAATCTATGTAATCCCCTTTAAAAAAAAAAGAAGGCGAAATTAAGACATTTTCAGACAAAAACACTAAGACTGTCTTTCATTCTTCAGGGAGAAATGTGATCCAGATTCGGACATGAAGTCAGAGATTCAAGAAGGAATGAAGACCAATGACTAAACTAAGTATGAGACTAAAAATACAAACGAACACTTGGCTGTATAAAACAATACTGTTTTGTGTGATTTAAAACAGAAAGATTAATAACAGCAAGGTGAAAGGAGTTAAATCGTCCTAAAAGCCTATCATTGTCCTGGAAGGAGTTAAAAGTACATCTTATCAGTACTCTTTGGTAAAACATGATCTGTGTTTTAAACTCCAGAGTAATCACCAAAATCTTGGCAAATAAGCACAGAACTTTCAAGCTAACAGAAGAATAAAAGTGGAATAAAAATTAACCAACTCAAAAGAAGCCAAGACCAGAGAGAAAAGTGAACAGAGGATAGCCAGGACAAACAGAACGTCAATAGTAAGATGGTAGATTAAATCCAAATGCATCAGTGACTTCACAAAATGTAGACAGACTAAATGCTGGCAGGGTACCCAGGATCTCCCTGTATTCTTTTCTTTCTTTTTTTCTAAATGAAATATAGTTGACATACAACATCAGTTTCAGGTGTACCACATAGGGATTTGACAGTTACATACATTACAAATTGATCACCACAAGTCTGGTAATATCCGTCACCACAGAAAGTTATGGTAATATTATTATTATCGCAATATTATTGACCACATTCCCTATGCTACACATTACATCCCCATGACTTATTTAATTTTACAACTGGAACTCTGTACTTCTTAATCTCTTTATTTTTTCTTACAACTACATGTGAATCTACAATTATCTCAAAAAAATAGTTTAATTTTAAAAATAACAGATCAAAGACTTAAACTAAAGAGCTAAAAGTATAAACTCTTAGAAGAAAACAGGGGAAACACTAGATTTAGCAATAATTTCCTGGATATGCCACCATAGCACAGACAACAAAACAATTAGATAAACTGGGCTTCAATGAAATTAAAATCTTTTACATGTCAAAGAACATCAAGAGAATGAAAAGACAATCCACAGAATGAGAGAAAATATTTCCAAATCATATACTGATAATGTCCAGAATACATAAAGAACTCCTAAAACTCAACAACAAAAAACAACCCAAAACTGAACAAAGGATTTAGATAGACATGTTTTTCATAGAAGATAATAATTTGTATATAAAAAGCATATGAAAAGATGCTCAACATCATTAATCATTAGAGAAATGTAAATCAAAACCACATACCACTTCACACCCGTTTGGATGACTATTATAAAAAAATGGAAAATATAGTATTATAAAAATGTGGAGAAACTGGAACCCTGGTGCATTGCTGGTGGGACTGTAAAACGGTGTGGTTGCTGTGGAAAACAGTTTGGTGGTCCTCAAAAAGTTTAACAAAGAGTTACCATATAACCTAGCAATTCCACTTCCTAGGTATTTACCAAAACAAGTGAAGGCAGGCACTTCAGTAGCCACCTACATCCACCCATGTACACAGCAGCACAACAGCCAAAAGGTGGAAACTACCCAGTGTCCACCAACAGATGAATGGATAAACAAAATGTGGTGAACACACACAGGAATATTATTTAGCCATAAAAGAATGAAATACTAATACATGCTACAGCATGGATGAACTTTGCCTATGTTATGCTAAGTGAAATAAGTCAGATACAGACAAATATTCTATGATTCCATTTATGTGAGGTACCTAGTAGAGTCAAATTCAAAAACAGAAAGTAGAATAGTGGCTACCAGGGGCTGTAGAGAGGCAGAAAACAGGGAGTTAGTGTTTAAGGAGTAGTTTCAGCTTCCGATGATATGGAGATGGATGGTGGTGATGGCTGCACAACAAAATGAAAGTAGTTAATGCCACTAAACTGTACACTTAAAAATGGTTAAAACAGTCAATTTTATGTCATGTATATTTTACCACAATAAGAACATTTGAGAAATTAAAAAAAAATTTTTTTCATACAGATACATATTTACAGTAATTCAAACTAATTTTTTGTTGGTAGACGTTACACTTTTAAAAATTTTACTGCAGACTGATTCACAATATTGTGTTAATTTCTGCTACACAGAAATTGTAGAAATTGAGGAAAGTGACTCAGTTATACATACATAGTCTTTTGCGTATTTTCCATTACAGATTACCACAGGATACTGAATACAGCTCCCTGTGCTATACAGTAGGATTTTGTTTATTCATCCTATATTAATAGTTTGTGTCCACTAATCCCAAACTTCCAATCCTTCCCTCCCCAACCCCCTGACAGCTCGGCAACCACAAGTCTGTTCTCCACGTCTGTGAGTCTGTTTTGTATATATGTTCATTTGTGTCTTATTTTAGATTCCACATAAGTGATATCATAAGATACTTGTCTTTCTCTAACTTCACTTAGCATGGTAATCTCTAGGTCCATCTGTGCACGCATGCTAAGTCACTCAGTCGTGTCTGACTCTGTACAACCCTATGGCGTCTCCGTCCATGGAATTCTGTAGACAAGAGTACTGGAGTAGGTTGCCATGCCGTCCTCCAGGGGAATCTTCCTGACCCAGGGATCAAACTGGCATCTCTTGTTTACTGCAACAGCAGGTAGGTTCTTTACCACTAGCGCCCCCTAGGTCCATCCATGTTGCTGCAAGTGGCATTATTCTTTTTCGTGGTTGAGTACTATTCCGTTTGTGTGCATATGTGTTTACACACACACATCTTGATCCATTCATCTGTTGACAGACATTTAGGTTGTTTCCATGTCTTGGCTATTGTAAATAGAGCTTTAACGAACATAGGGATGCATGTATCTTTTCAAATTAAGAGTTCTAAGTATATGTCCAAGAATGGGATTGCTGGATCATATGACAACTCTATTTTTAGTTTTCTGAGGGCTCTCCATGCTGGCTGTACCAATTAACACTCCCATAAACAGTGTAAGAGGGCTCCTTTTTTTCCACACCCTTTCCAGACCTTATAGTTGGTAGATTTTTTAATGATGGCCATCAGATATGCAGATGACACCACCCTTATGGCAGAAAGTGAAGAGGAACTCAAAAGCCTCTTGATGAAAGTGAAAGTGGAGAGTGAAAAAGTTGGCTTAAAGCTCAACATTCAGAAAACGAGGATCATGGAATCCGGTCCCACCACTTCATGGGAAATAGTTGGGGAAACAGTGGAAACAGTGTCAGACTTTATTTTTCTGGCCTCCAAAATCACTGCAGATGGTGACTGCAGCCATGAAATTAAAAGACGCTTACTCCTTGGAAGGAAAGTTATGACCAACCTAGATAGCATATTCAAAAGCAGAGACATTACTTTGCCAACAAAGGTTCGTCTAGTCAAGGCTATGGTTTTTCCTGTGGTCATGTATGGATGTGAGAGTTGGACTGTGAAGAAAGCTGAGCGCCAAGGAATTGATGCTTTTGAACTGTGGTGTTGGAGAAGACTCTTGAGAGTCCCTTGGACTGCAAGGAGATCCAACCAGTCCATTCTGAAG
This sequence comes from Bos grunniens, assembly GCF_055505025.1. Taxonomy (NCBI): domain Eukaryota; kingdom Metazoa; phylum Chordata; class Mammalia; order Artiodactyla; family Bovidae; genus Bos; species Bos grunniens. The sequence goes on from NC_141171.1 coordinate 38,876,029, forward strand.
GAGATCAGCCCTGGGATTTCTTTGGAAGGAATGATGCTAAAGCTGAAACTCCAGTACTTTGGCCACCTCATGCGAACAGCTGACTCATTGGAAAAGACTCTGATGCTAGGAGGGATTTGGGGCAGGAGGAGAAGGGGATGACAGAGGATGAGATGGCTGGATGGCATCACTGAGTCGATGGACGTGAGTCTGAGTGAACTCCAGGAGTTGGTGATGGATAGGGTGGCCTGGCGTGCTGCGATTCATGGGGTCGCAAAGAGTTGGACACGACTGAGCAACTGAACTGAATAACTAGCTTCCCAAGTGGCTCAGTGGTAAAGAATTCACCTGCCAACGCAAGAGATGTGGATCTGCACTGGGAAGATCCCCTGGAGAAAGAAATGGCAACCCACTCCAGTATTTTTGCCTGGAAAATCCCATAGACAGAGGAGCCTGGGGGCTACAGTTCATGGGATCACAAAGAATCTGACTTAGCAACTGAGTATACACGCCGGCATTGGCCATCTGTATATCTTCTTTGGAGAAATGTCTATTTAGGTCTTCTGCCCATTTAAAAAATTTTTTTTAATTATTATTGAATTGTATGAGCTATTTGTATATTTTCGAAATTAAACCCTTGTTGGTCTCATCATTTGCAAATATTTTCTCTCAATCCAGGCTTACCTGGTAGCTCACTCAGTAAAGAATCCGCCTGCAATGCAGGAGACTCCAGTTCAATTCCTGGGTCAGGAAGATCTGCTGGAGAAGGAACAGGCTACCCATTTCAGTATTCCTGGGCTTCCCTGGTGGCTCAGATGGTAAAGAATCCTCCTGCAATGCAGGAGACCTGGGTTCAATCCCTGGGTTGGGAAGATCCCCTAGAGAAGGGAAAGGCTACCCACTCCAGTATTCTGGCCTGCAGAATTCCATGGATCACAGTCCAAGGGGTTGCAAAGAGTTGGACATGACTGAGCGACTTTCACTTTCTCCCAATCCATAGGTGTCTTTTCATTTTGTTTATGGCTTCCTTTGCAAAAGTTTCTAAGTTGGACTAGGACCCATTTGTTTATTTTTGCTTTTTACTTCTATTGCCTTGGGAGACTGACCTAAGAAAACACTGGTACGATTTATGTTAGAGAATGTTTTATCGATGTTCTCTTCTAGGAGTTTTACGGTGTCATGTCTTATATTTAAGTCTTTAAACCATCTTGAGTTTATTTTTGTGTGTGGTGTGAGCATGTGTTCTAACTTCACTGATTTACATGAGGCTGTCCAACTTTTCCAACACCACTTGCTAAAGAGATTGTCTTTTTCCCATTGTATACTCTTACCTCCTGTGTGGTGACCATTTACACTTTTAAAAACTGTCTCAATGCCATTAAGTACCGTGCAGAAGAGAATGGTTTGAAAAATTAAACTGTTTAAAAATAAAAGACAATAAAAGGTTAAATGGGGGACTCCCCTGGTAGTCCAGTGGCTAAGGCTCCAGGCTCCCAATGCAAGGGCTTGGGTTCAATCCCTGGTCAGGCAACTAGACAGCATCTGCCTCAACTAAGATTCGCATGCCACAATTAAAGATCCACATGCTGCAACTAAAGACTGAAGATCCCGCATGTTGCAGCTAAGTCTAGGCAAAGACCAATAAATAAACTTCTTTTTAAGAAAGGTTAAATGGCAAATTGTTATGTTACTGTATTTTATCACCATAAAAATAAAAGGATAACCACCCAAAAGCCTGGTTATATGCTGTTTACAAGAGACAACTCCAGAAGAGGTAGGGGAAAGCAAAGGACCAAAAAAGACAGCACATGCAAATGCTAAGCAAAAGCAAGCTTGTGCAGCTGCGCCAATGACAAAGTTTAGAAGAGGACTCTTCTCCGTGACAAAGGACTCCATTTACCAGGAAAATGTTGGTCTCAAAATATATGAAGTAGAAACTGACAGACTATAAAGATGAAGGCAAATACACACAGACATTTTAATACACCTCTTCCAATAACTGATAAAAACAAGCAAAACGTCAGAAAGATAGAGAAATTTGAGCCCAATCAGCAAACAGACCTAAAGATCTAAATGGCACACTTCACTCAACCAGCAGAGAATCCACATCTTTTGCAAGCACACATGAATGTGTCCCCCAGATCCTGATCACTTGAAGGACCACCTGCAAGTCTCAACAGATGTCCAAGGACTGAAATCACAGAATCCGTTTCTTGACCATGAAGAGATTAAACTAGATATCGATAATAACAACTTAAAAAATAAAGATAACTAGAAAAGGACTTATATATTTGAAAAAAAAATTAAAAACGTAACTTACATACACAAAAGTCAGCCCAGAAACCAATATTTCAAATGGTCTCTTTGGTGCCCAGGTGTTTCCTGTCCCTGGGAACAAAGCACCCCAAGCTAGTAGGAGGTGTGCCTCGGAGAAGGGCAACTGTGCCCCGGAGGATGGGAGAGGAAAACCTCCCCGCCTGTCCCCAGCATGCCTGCAGGAAGGTCAGTTTTAGGAAAGAGTACACACACACAGAATTTGAAGACCTGGAAACTGATACCATCAAGACTATCCAAGCCTTGGAAAGTCTCCCCATACTACACGTAAAACTGCAGATCATCAGAGAGAATACTATGATAAAGACAGTACAAAGGAGGATTTTAAGCAGATGAGGTATGGGCTGGAACTAGTGTAAAGCTGCTTTTGGGAACAGAATATGACATGGTCATGGCCCTCCATCCCAGCTGAGCCATGTAGGGAGCTGAGAAATCTTAATGCCCTGGCCCTCCCCCAGGCCAACTAAATCAGAATCAATCACTTGGCAGTCATGAACCATTTTACAGCTAGGTGGTTTCTATGTCTTGGCGTGCAACAAAGTGAAAGGCAGAGCTAATCTAACAGTCAGTTGATACCTCATTAACATTTTTTTCCATTAAAATTTCTGATGAAAGATCACTACATTTGGGGTTTATAAATCAAAGGAGTTCAAAATATTGAATGACCCCTGCTATAACAAAACTCCTTGCATCTCCATCTACTACTTCAGTTCAGTTCAGTTCCTCAGTCGTGTCTGACTCTTTGCGACCCCATGAATTGCAGCATGCCAGGCCTCCCTGTCCATCACCAACTCCCGGAGTTCACTCAAACTCACATCCATCGAGTTGGTGATGCCTAAGCGAACACAAATTTTCAGCATTCATGTGAACAAAAAACAGAAGTCATGCTTAAGCTTCTCATTCTGACAATGACATTCATTCAAATGGGGATGGGGAGATGACAGCTCATTTTGAAATGCTCAAGTAAGCATTTCAAAAAATGTTTACTTGGTGTAATAATTACTCAATTTGTGTAATGTGTAAGGCATTTCTTTTGATCAATTGTGTACCAGTAGTAACTATAATAATCCCAAAGAAAATATTAAAACTTAATTTCAAGGTCCCAACAAAGTTAAAAAGCTTAAATTATTACACTTAGTCACAGAAGAACATGATAGGCTAATCAATAAGATTTTCAAGCATTACATACACTGCATTAGGATAAAATTCTGTGTGGGATATGAAATGAAAATATAAGTTCAATTTTAAAAAATGACATACAATTTGGGTTTATTAATAGTGTTTAAAGGGCCTCCCCAGTGGCTCAGGCTCCTGCCTGCAATCCAGGAGCCATGGGTTGGATCAGGAAGATCCCCTGGAGGAGGGCGTGGCAACCCACTCCAGTATTCTTGCCTGGAGAATCCCATGGATAGAGGAGCCTGGCGGGCTACAGACCATAGAGTTGCAAAGAGATGGGACACAACTGAAGTGACTTAGCACATGCACACAGCATTTAAAAGAGTGGACCTCAAATTGCAATATTTAGATTCCACTAAACAGGAAGATAAGAGAATTATATTCCAGATTGAAAATCTGATGATGGCAAGTGCAGAATTCTCTCAGCCCTGCGATATTACCAACCACCAGTGACTTCCAATCATAATTAAGTTACTTGTAACTGAACCAATTTCTAGCAGTTTCAGCACAATTTGTATCTCACTTAAAAAAAAAAAAATTTACTCTATGCTGAACTCACTTCCTTGAAAAATTTCATTCTTAGAAGTTATTCAAGGAGAGAGTAGCGTGGAAGCATATACACTAACATATATAAGTAGAAAGCCAATGGGAATTTGCTGTATGACTCAGAGAACTCAAACTGGGGCTCTGTAATTACCTGGGTTCAAACCTGGGTTGGTAAGATTCCCCTGGAGGAGGACATAGCAACCCACTCCAATATTCATGCCTGGAGAATCCCCATGGACAGAGGAGCCTGGGGGGGCTACAGTCCATGGGGTTCGCAAAGAGCTGGACACAACTGAGCAACTAAGCCCTGCACAATAATCTAGAGGGGTGGGAATGGCTGGAGGAAGGAGGGAGATTCAAGAGGGAGGAGACATAAGTACACCTACGGTTAATTCATGCTGATGTATGACAGAAATCAAAGCAATATTGTAAACCAATCAGCAATCAATTAAAATAAACAAACTTTTTTTAAAAAAAATCAAAGGTATCCGCAAGCATGGGAGCCCCCGGCGGTCCAGCCATTGGGATGCCATGCTTCCACCACAGGGGGCCCAGGTTGGGCAACTAAGATTCCACATGCCTCACAGTGCAGCCGAAGAAAAGAAAAGTTATCCAAAAACAAATGAGACCTAATGAAACTTAAATGCTTTTGCACAGCAAAGGAAACCATGAACAAAAAGACAATCCACAGAATGGGAGAAAACATTTGCAAATGAAGCAACCCACAAAGGATTAATCTCCAAAATATACAAACAGCTCATTCAGCTCAGTATCAAAAAAACCACCCAATCAAAAAAAAAAGGCAGAAGATCTAAATAGACATTTCTCCAAAGAAGACAGACAGATGGCCAAAAAGCACATGAAAAGATGCTCAGCATCGCTCATTATCAGAGACATACAAATCAGAACTACAATGAGGGCCCGGTGGGCAGCGTAGCCTCTGAGCAGTAGAGGGGGCTTGGGGCTGAGTCCTCGCTAATGCCAGTGTGGAGATGGCACCATGGGCAAGGGGCAGAGGGGCAAGTTGGCCACCACCACTGCTATCACCACCAAGGGTAGTGAAAGAGCCACTTCGGGGCAAGGGTCAGATTGGGGAGGGAGGGGAAGGTATCATTTTTCTAGCTTTTCTGGGTGCAGTGGCGGTGATGTTCCAGGTCCCCAGAGTGATGCTGGCTGCTGCCTACCTGGGGAGAGGAACACCAGCTCCTGAGCAGGCCCCCTTGGGAGAGGAGGGACGAACACCGACCTGCCAGAAAACTGCCTCCACTGGCCCAGGTGTGGAACCTGAGAGCACAGCCACCACTAGTCTAGCTTCCAGGAAGGAGCAGATAACTCTGCATGCTGAAGAAAACTGGAAACCCATCATGATTTTTGCCCTGTAATTCCTTGATGGCCTCAGATGACTTCAAACTTTTATCTTTTAGCAAAGAATAGTACTCTTAATGGATGTATGTATGGGAGAAAGCAAAAGGGGTTCTGGTTTCTCAGGAAAGAAGGAACCTCCTTCTGTTTAACCGCTACCTCTTTAGTGAAGCCACATCCACCCCAGTCTGAAGACAATAAGTCAACTCTCTCCTGATCTTCTTCAGCACTTTATACCACTGCTCTGACTCTTATCATATGCTCTTTTGGAGGATATAATAAAAAGCTACCTAAGGATTAAAAAAAAACTACAATGAGGTATCATCACCTCACACCAGTTAGAATGGACATCACCAAAAAATCTAAAAATAATAAATGCTGCAGAGGGTGAGGAGAAAGGGGAACCCTTCTATGCTGCTGGTGGGAATGTAAATTGGTATAGCCACTATGGAGAACAGCATGGAGGTTTCTAAAAAACTAAAAATAGAACTACAATATGATTCAGTAATCCCACTCCTGGAAATATTTGGAGAAAATCATAGTTCAAAAAGACACATGCACCCCAGTGTTCATCACAGCGGTATTTACAATAGCCAAGACATGGAAGCATCCTAAATGCCCATCAACAGAGAAACGGATAAAGAAAATGTTGTACATATATACAGTGGAAAATTACTCAACCATAAAAAGAATGAAATAATGCCATTTGCAGCAATATAAATGAACCTAGAGATCATACTAAGTGAAGTAAGCCAGACATCAAAAGTCAAATATCATATGATACCACTTCTATATGAAATCTAAGAGAAAAAAAGATACAAATGAACTTATTTACAAAACAAACAGACTCTCAGACTTGGAAAACAAACTTTTGGTTCCCAAAGGGGAAACGTAGTAGGGGGAGGGATAAGTTGGGAGTTTGGGCTTAATAAATACACACTGCTGCTAAGTCGCTTCAGTCATGTCTGACTCTGTGCAAGCCCACAGACGGCAGCCCACCAGGCCCCCCCGTCCCTGCGTTTCTCCAGGCAAGAACACTGGAGTGGGTTGCCATTTCCTTCTCCAACACATGAAAGTGAAAAGTGAAAGTGAAGTCGCTCAGTCATGTCCGACTCTTATCGACCCCATGGACTACAGCCCACCAGGCCCTCTGTCCATGGGATTTTCCAGGCAAGAGTGCTGGAGTGGGGTGCCATTGCCTTCTCCGTAAATACACACTACTATATATAAAATAGACAATCAACAAGGACCTACAATACAGCACAGGGAACTTTACTCAATATTCCGTAATAACCTATATGGGAGAAATAATCTGAAAACAAAATGGATATATGTATAAACGAATCTCTTTGCTGTATACTTGAAACTAACAGAATATTGTAAATCAATCATAATATAAAATGAAATTAGGGGCTTCCCTGGGGGTCCAGTGGCTAAGACCATACTCCCAATGCAGAGGCTCAGGATCGATCGATCCCTAGTCCGGGAAGAAGATCTTGCATTCCGCAACTAAAAAAGATCCTCAACGTCACAAGATCAAAGACCTCTGTATTGAAACGAAGACCTGGCACAGCCAAATAAACATAAAATGAAATTTTTTAAAGTTACATGGCAGAATAAAGTGAGAGAATGTGACTCCAGGGGAAACAAGGTAGTTATTGAAGTACTCCCTGAGTGGGTGGCACTTGAACTAAAACTTAACAAATGAGGAGAAACCAAGCAAGCACAAAGAGCCAGGAGACGGTGTCCCAGACAAAAGCTACAAGTGCAAAGGTCCTGAGGCAAAATGGCAGCCAGAGAAGCCGGAAGAATATTAACAGAGCGGACGACTGGAGATTCGAGGCACTAGGGGCCAGACCGTGCAGACATAGTGCATGTTTATCCCTTCACAGGAGACCCCAGGCTCTGAGGACCAGAGTGAAAGCTAAGCAAAGTATCTCCAGATCCCCCAAGCAGCAAAGAGAGGAGGAGGAGAAGTAACACGCAGACGAGGCAACACAAGGGCAGTGTGGGCTCTCAGAACTACATGGGGAAGTCATTCAGAGAGACCAAAGAGCGGGGGATGGAGAAACCTAGATCACTGGCCAACTGCTTAGGCCATGGAAAGGGCTGGGATCAGGCAGGTTGAGGGGAGGAGTAGGTTCTGCCCCCAGTTATTCCCCTTTCACCCCTTCCTGACCTTCCTTGGTGTGGCGTCTGTGCGGCAGCAGATAGTGGCCACTGCCTATGTATGACACGCCTGAGACACCTGAAGGTCCGTAACCTCTGCAGCAAAGGTCGCAGAAACTAAAACTGCCCATGAGTCCACTGATGACCAGACCAATCCAGCACTGAGGAAGGGGACTGACGTCTGCAAGGATTTTTAAGCGGTTCCTCCCCCATCCAGGCTGGGGTCAAGTGCAGCAAGTGAACTGCTGGACTTGGAGATGAGACAGAATTTAAATGCTGTTTATAGCCATTCACTCTCTGTGTTTGCTCTGCTTACGCAGAGTCACGAAAGCCATCTATATCAGTCTGAGAACTAAGTGCAATAAGGCACGTTAAAGTCAGTGCCTAACACACATAAAACACCCAATAAAGACCCCACTCCTTCCATTTATCCCACTATTGAGAGGGTTCAGCTGAAGCAGACAACAGCTCCACTACTTGCTGGCTATGTGACTTTGAGGAAGGCACTTTCAACTCTGAGTCTTAGCTTCTTCAGCCAGTGAAACGGAGATAACATTGGTTACTTCACATGGCTTTTGAAGGAATGAAGAGACAGGTGAACAAAGTTTCGAGAACAGCTCCTGACATACGGTAACTTCAACAGCCATCACCTGTTACTACTGGCAAGTAGTAAGGCAAGTGACCAAGGGGGCGGGGGAGCAGGGGAGGCCTTCAAATCAAGTTCAGGCCTGCTGAAGACCAACTGTAGTGGCTTACTTCATGGTCTGCCTCCCCTCTTAGGAACCACTCACCAGGTGGTTCCAGATAGAGCCCTCTTTGCTGCGCTCGTCAGGGGTCAGACGCACATACTGGCTCGTGAGCATTGTGCTTCCTTGGAAGTCCCAGAGGAGCGTGGAGCTGGAACCGATCCCTGCGGACAGAGACAAGGACAGACAGGTGCGTAAGAGGCCGGGCCAGGACTAGCTTTGCCGGAGGCAGGGAACCCACAGGGCAGCCCTGATCAGAAGAAAAAGCATCCCTTCCCCAACTCCGTCCAGCCTCGACCTTACCCTAAACTCATTCCCGCCACAGGCCTCACCGTGGTAGGGCTTGATAAGCGAATGCTCCCGCTTGAGATGTTCACTGTTGCCGTCAGTTATATCCGCAGCCACCGGCCCCAGCAACAAGAGGAAAAGCTTAAGTATTGTGGGGCCTGGGCCGGGGCCGCGAAGCCCAGACCTCCCTGGGCACCGCCGGCCCCAGCCCCAGCGCCAAATCCAGCCTGCTGCCGCCGCCGCCGCCATTCTCTGTCCCTCTCGGCCACTTCCGTCCTAGGACTTCCGCCTTCCGGGTGTTCCATCTAATAGCCTCCGGCCCGAAACCCGCCAACCCTAGTGTCACCTGGGAACTCCCAGCAAAAGCAAAGCCTCGCTGCCGAGTGGACGACGGCTTGATTTGCTAAGCAGCCCCCTGTCCTGGTCGAGTGCCTTGGCGCCTGCGAGACACCTGTCAACCAGCCTCAGCAATGGGTTCTTAGGAGCGACCAGAGCAGCAACCAATCATGGAACAGCACGTTCGGCTTGCGGGCCAACGGAGAACAGAAGGATGATTTGTGTCGGCCGGCTGCGAGGGGATCGTCTGTGTCGCGGGGCATGCTGGAACTTGTAGTTTTTATGAGCCCCTAGAACACTTGGCCTCTGGCCACTGGGGTAGTCTTTCCCAGTCAGAGGAGAAAGGAGTTCTAAATTGAAGGTGGAGGCCTGAATTCCAACTTCTGCGCCTTCTAGACCTCAGGCGGGGCTTTTCGTCTGTGGCTCCAAGCCTTTGGAGACTTAGAATTCTGTTATTTGGTGGCGTCCACTATTCCCAGCTCCTTAGGGCCAGTTGGATTTCAGCAGAAGGAGGCGTCCCGAATCCCCGTCCCTGTCATGGCTAGGGCCCGTTAATATCCAAATGATTGTAGTGGGTCCCCTCCGTGAAACGTCCAGGGAAGCCGACTGGATCAAATATGGGAAACAAGTGGCCCACAGCTAAACAGAGCTCTTACTGATGCTATTTCAATATATGGCTTAACTATAGCTCAGTCGGTAAAGAATCTGCTTGCAGTGCAGGAGACCCGCGTTCAATCCCTGGGTTGGTAAGATGCCCTGGAGAAGGAAATGGCAACCCACTCCAGTATCCTTGCCTGGAAAATCTCATGGACAGAGGAGACTGGTGGACTGCAGTCCATGGGGTCACAAAGAGTCGGGCACGACTGAGTGGCTAACACTAACACTAAACCAATATTTTAAATCATGAGACAAATGCATATTAAAAATCCAAATTTCCAGCTTCTCAGGAAAAATTGGAAGACCCAACCACACTTGGGTCATGGGGCTGCCCTGCTAAAAATGCCTTATCTTTCAAGGCTCATCTCCACTCTGGCCACTAATTTACAGCACCTGCCTGGCCCCCTCGACACTTGAATTAATAACCCTGTTATAGATCACAGGATGGAATAGTTGGTTGCTTGCTCCTTTAAGAAGTTGGCTCTGCTCTCTTTTAAATGCTGTTCTTTGCTTCAACAACACATCTTAAAAAAAAAAAAAAAAAACACTGTTTGCTTGCTCCAGGTCTTAGTTGCAGCACACAGGATCTTCGATCTTTAGTGGTAGCATGTGGGAATTTTTTTTAGTTGCAGCATGTGGCATCCGGTCCCATCACTTCATGGCAAATAGGTGAGGTAGCTGACAGTACCTGACTTTATTTTTCTGGGCTCCAAAATCACTGCAGATGGTGATTGCAGCCATGAAATTAAAAGACGCTTACTCCTTGGAAGGAAAGTTATGACCAACCTAGACAGCATATTGAAAAGCAGAGACATTACTTTGTCAACAAAGGTCCGTCTAGTCAAGGCTATGGTTTTTCCAGTGGTCATGTATGCATGTGAGAGTTGGACTATAAGGAAAGCTGAGCACCAAAGAATTGATGCTTTTGAACTGTGAAGTTGGAGAAGACTCTAGAGAATCCCTTGGACTGCAAGGAGATCCAACCAGTCCATCCTAAAGGAAATCAGTCCTGAATATTCATTGGAAGGATGGATGCTAAAGCTGAAACTCCAATACTTTGGCCACCTTATGCGAACAGCTGACTCATTTGAAAAGACCCTGATGCTGGGAAAGATTGAGGGCAGGAGAACAAGGGGACGACAGAGGATGAGATGGTTGGATGGCATCACCGACTCAATGGACATGGGTTTGGGTGGACTCCGGGAGCTGGTGATGGACAGAGAGGCCTGGCGTGCTGGGGTTCATGGGGTCGCAGAGTCGGACATGATTGAGTGACTGAACTGAACTGTGAACTCTTAGCTGGTGGGATCTAGTTCCCTGACCAGGGATGGAACCCTGGCCCCCTACATTAAGAGGACAGAGTCTTAGCCACTGGACCAATGTAGGAGATAGATGGGCTCCAGGTTAGACATTCACAACTGATTTCCTGTTTGTATTTCATAGGGCATGAAGAAGTGGGCTTCAGGCTGGGTACTAACAATTGTTAGCACTTCTTGAGACAAGAGATAGGTGGACTCCAGTTAAGGCATTTATAACCAGCCTCCTGTTTGCCCTCCAAAATGGAAGTAACAGCAGAAACAGGGTAAATAACCAGTGCTTTCCTCTTGTAAACACCTAAGGTAACAGTCATGGCAAGGACAAAGAGGAACAAAATCCTGTTAGAGTAAAGGATTAAGGGATCTCCATTCCCTCCTCTTTTGGGACAAGGGAGATGTTACACCTGTGCAGAAAGGCTCCTTGTGGGTCAAAAATCAGGGGATAATGCCAGGCCATAGTGAGTCTTGCTCCTCTCAGAAGTCTTCACTTAGAGATCCATCTTGGCTGAAGGGTGCAATGGCACCCCACTCCAGTACTCTTATCTTGCCTGGAAAATCCCATGGGCGGAGGAGCCTGGTAGGCTGAAGTCCATGGGGTCGCAAAGAGTCGGACATGACTGAGTGACTTCACTTTCACTTTTCATTTTCATGCATTGGAGAAGGAAATGGCAACCCACTCCAGTGTTCTTGCCTGGGGAATCCCAGGGACGGGGGAGCCTAGTGGGCTGCCGTCTCTGGGGTCGCACAGAGTCGGATACGACTGAAGCGACTTAGCAGCAGCAACACCCAGGGGAGTATCCCAGGGTAGGCTAGGTGTGAAAAAAGAAACCAGATAATTGGCTGGAAGGAAGACAAAGACCTGGAAGAACTGCCCTATATAAATGACTTATCCGCCTGTTTGTTGTGTTCCTCTTCACTAATGGGGATGCCCACACCCTTTCTCTCCAGTCTGTATCTCTGCCTTGCTTCTATCTTAACAAAGCATTTCTCTGTTTGCCTTCCCACTTCTTGTTGTGCTATGTCTCCAGTAATAAACTCTGTACTTGCATTTACAGTTTCTGCCTTTGTGATAAGTGCATTTTTCACTGGGGGCAAAGATCCAGGGAAAAATAGCTTCTAGCCCTTGCTGGTCTGGCAGTTAAGATTTCTGGTTCTCATCCAGGATACCCAGGTTCAATTACTGGGTAGGGAATTTAGATCTCACTTCATGCCACCACTCACTGCTGCCTCACCGAGATCAGGACCACCAGGGAAGTCCCCAAAAGTTGCCTTTTTGAATGAATGAACTTCTTTGGGATTAAGTAGTAAGACATCTTTTTAAAATTATATGGGGTTTCTCTGGTGGCTCAGTGGTAAAGAATCCGCCTGCCAACGCAGGAGATGCGGGTTCAATCCCTGGGTCAGAAAGATCCTTTGGAGAAGGAAATGTCAACCAACTCCAGTATTCTCGACTGGGAAATCCCATGGACAGAGGAGCCTGGGGGGCAACAGTCCATGTGGTGGCACAAAAGTCAGACATGACTTAGCGACTAAACAACAACGACATCAGACGAATATACAACAAAAGTCCTCTTCTGAGAAGTATGCGCTCCTGAAGAAATATCCATATCTATTTAAACAGTCAGACGTTACCAAGCGACTAAGCACAGCACACACATGCAAAGAAGGACATATGCACACACTTAGACTTCGATGAGGGTTGGGGTTTTTATCAGCTGTTGTCACTACTGAATCCTTAGCATCTAGAAAAGTGCTTGGTACACAGAAGGTGATTAATAAGTAATTGGTAAAAGAATGGATATTTGGTCTAGAATCTGGAAAGAGACCCTGACGAATGAGTCAGAGTTTACCAGAAAGGCATCCTTAGCAAAGAGAACAGGAAATGCAAAGACCAGGAAAGATCCCTGAAAGCAAAAGGAATTACAAACAGTTTGGAATGGCTGAGGAGTGGTAGGGGAAGAGTATGGCTGAGGCCAGAACTCAAAGAGCCTTTAATTCCAGCTATGGAGTAGAAGGCAATGGGATGGTTTTAAGCATGGGGGTGACCAATCATGGGGTTTCCTTGGCTACAGCGAGAGATACTGGAGGGAGGTTACAGGTGAGGTAAGGTGTTATGACCAGATAAGAGATGGGGAGCCTGAGCCAGGGAGGTTTCCACAGGGAAGGGGGAGCACAAGTCCGCAGGTAAACTAGATATCAGTAACAAATCCCCTGTGGGAAGACAGGGAAAGAAAAGTTGAGAACTGTGTTTTGTGACATCGAAGTATCACCACAATTATGGAGGGGAGAAAACTAAACAGGGGCTGAGAGATGGGAAGTCCCAGGGTTGGCTGGAGGTTCCTGGGGAAAAACTGGCATCCATTGTGGAGTGGTAGGAAGACACATCTCTGCAGCAGCAAGGGGGGGATGTGCTTAAGGGGAGGTGGGGGTTCCAGGCAGAACCTGGATGCTTACGTCTTTGCAGGGAAGAAGATGAGCTGTTGGAATCTGGACCAGTGGTGGCCCAGGGCCAGCTCCTAGCGCCTCAAGCGCACATATCCACAGCTCAGCAGAGCTCTAACCTGATGTGTAACCTTGCTGCATGCAGGCTTTCTCTAGTTGTGTTGAGCAGGGGCTACTCTTTGTTGCAAACCATTGGCTTCTCATTTCAGTGGCTTCCCTTGTTACTCAGGCTCTAGGGCACTCGGGCTTCAGCAGTTGCTGTATGTGGGCTCAGTAATTGTGGTGCATGGGCTTAGTTGCTTAACATGTGGGGTCTTCCTGGACCAGGGATCAAACCCACATCCCCTGCATTGGCAGGTGGATTCTTAATCACTAGACCACCAGGGAAGCCCAGAAACTCACTTCTGAATCTCAGTTTCCTGACTGTAAAATTATTCAATGAGCATCATTCACAAGAAGTTTGTGAGGATCGAAGGAGGTCATGTTGGGGGAAGACTTTGTAAATTTTTTTAATTCAATTTTATTTTATTTTTTAACTTTACAATATTGTATTGGTTTTGCCATATATCAACATGAATCCGCCACAGGTATACATGTGTTCCCCATCCTGAACCCTCCTCCCTCCTCCTTCCCCATAGCATCCCTCTGGGTCGTCCCAGTGCATCAGCCCCAAGCATCCAGTATCGTGCATCAAACCTGGACTGGTGACTTGTTTCATATATGATATTTTACATGTTTCAATGCCATTCTCCCAAATCATCCCACCCTCTCCCTCTCCCACAGAGTCCAAAAGACTGTTCTACATGCCAGTGTCTCTTTTGCTGTCTCGTATACAGGGTTATTGTTACCATCTTTCTAAATTCCATATATATGCGTTAGTATACTGTATTGGTATTTTTCTTTGGTGGACTTTGTAAATTTTAAAGCCTTATGAAGCTAGGCCCAGATCCATTGCACAGCAGACAGGCAGGTGGCTGCCACTTACATCACACACCTTACCACCCCCTGTCACAGATATATTGACACTGTCACAGACCTTAAGACTACCGTTGACAATGCTCCAAATGCAACTTCCAACACACACACCAAGTATGACTTACTGAAGGCAGGAGGAGATGGGGGCAACAGAGGATGAGATGGTTGGATAGCATCATCGACTCAATAGACATGAGATTGAGCATTGAACAAACTCCAGGAGATAGTGAAGGACAGGGAAGCCTGGCGTGCTGCAGTCCAATGGGGTTGCAAAGAGTTGGACACAACTTAGTGACTGAGCAACAACAATCTGGTGGCCTTTCTAGAGCAAGCCGTCTAGAAAGAAGTGAGTTAGAACTGGGCAAAGAGGTGTATTAACTAGGATAATGCTAGCTACTATAGCAAATACACCCCATGTGTATAACAGCTCGAGGAAGTTGGTCTCTCTCTCTCTCTGAACAGTCCAAAGCTGGTGTTCCTGGTTGACTGGTGGCTTGCTTTCTTACACCAATGTGTAGACCGAGGCCCCTGCCTTCCTGTGGTTCCACAAGCCCCTAGGGCTTCATCATCTTCTGTGTACAGTCAGCTAAAGAGAAAGGAAAGAATGTGGAAGACACATAGGACTTAAAAGCCTTGGCACACTCCACTCCATTCACACTCAGTTGATGGGAACTAGTTAGCGCATGGCCACACCTGACTGTGAGGGAGCCTGGGAAACTCAAGTGTAGCTGTGTGCCAAAGAAGAGGACATAAATTTGTCGTGAAGAGTCACTTGGTTTCTGCCTTTGAAGTTTTCAGGCCATGGCCCTAGAAGGGTGCAATGGAGTAGAGGGTATAATATGAAAGATGGGGTGTCACCTTATCCTTGTAGAAAGAGGGGACCGAACTGGAGTGGCAAGTGACTTGAGAGCTCTAAACAAGCCCATGTGTGTGTACGTGCTCAGTTGCTCAGTCGTGTCTGACTCTTTACAACTCCATGGACTGTAGCCCGCCAGGCTCCTCTGTCAATGGGATTCTCCAGGCAAAAATACTGGAGTGAGTTGCCATGCCCTCCTCCAGGGGATCTTCCCAAGCCAAGGCTAGAACCTGCATCTCCTGCATTGCAGGCAGATTCTTTACCAATGAGCCACCACAGAAGCCCCAGGTAAACCCATGGTGGTGGTTTTGTCACTAAGTTATGTCCAACTCTTGCAACCCCATGGACTGCAACCTACCAGACTCCTTTGTCCATGGGATTTCCTAGGAAAGTATACTGGAGTGGGTTACCATTTCCTTCCCCAGGGGGCCTTTCTGACCCAGGGATTGTAGCTGCATCTCCTGTATTGCAGGCGGTGTCCTGCATTGCAGGCAGATTCTTTACTGATGAGCCACCAGGGAAGTCTTAAGTAAGCCCACACTGAGGTAAAATACAAGTCCCATGCTGGATACATGCACATATAAAAAAGAGGCCAACTGAAGACTCTGAAGGGCCTGAGTTCATCTGGGACTGGGCCAGGCCGTGGAGGCAGGGTGCCCTTCTTCAGTCGACAATACTACGTGAAGGTGGGACTCTCACGTGACTTGAATGCACAGGCATCTTTGGGAACCTGACCTGTTCCCTGCCCAGGCGGGTGAGTGTGTGCATACCTGATTGTATGTGTCTGTCACTGGGGTGCCTGAATTCACAGGTGCCTGTGCACATGTGTGACTGTGCACAAGGGACTGTGCATTCACATGACCAAACGCCCAGATATTCCTGATGAAGGAGAACCTGTGAGTTTCTGCGCCACACACCTGAAGGGTCTGTGTGTGCGTGACCATGCCTGCAATGCAGCCGTTTCTCTGCACACACAGGAACAGGCCCGGGAAGGACAGCCTGGAGATGTCTCAGGACAGAGGTGGCAACTGTACGTATACAACTGCCAGGGGGAAAGGCGCTGAATGTGCACACGTCCAGGACACAGCAGGTGGGATAGGTGTGTGCTAAGTGAAGAACGCACATGGACACTCAGATCACAGTACATATGTCCTGGTGTACACGGGAGCCCCTGCAGCTTGTACAAGGGTACCCAAGTGTGTGAACATGTACTTCTGCGTGCCCAGACGTGCTTTTGGAACTCCCCAGATGGGCCAGACTGGGCTGAGCTCCTCTCTGGGCACACAGAGGCCTCTGCTGTATGCTGGTGCCTGCGTGGGGCATTGCCAAGGGTGCGTTGGCGGCATGTGTGTGTGCGCGTGAATGTGTGCGCGCGCCTGCATGTGTGTGTGTGTGTGTGTGTGTGTGTGTAGGAAGAAACATTCGCTCTCTTAGACCTTGCTTCTTTCTGTGGTTCGGTTTCTATAGAGACACTTCCTGTGGCAGAGAAAAGAGGTAGTGAGCTGGTGTTTCAGGATGTGAGGGCCCGCAGGAGCAGACCTGGGTTCTCTCTGTCATCTGCCCGTCATCGTGCAAGCTCTGGCCGGAGCTGCCCGCAGTCCCCATGGTGGGCGCCCCACGCGGCGGGGACCCGTGAATAGCAGCGGCATGCCAGGGAAGCCCAAGCACCTGGGTGTCCCCAACGGACGCATGGTGAGTGTGGGCTCTGGGCCAGGCCCAAGGGGGGGGGTAGGCACACCCAGGGTGGAGCCCAACAGGCACACCCGGCAGGGCTGGGCTAGAGAAGTTGTGGACAGACAGCAGCAGGTGGTGGAACCTAGTGCCCTCATCCCAGGACCTTCCAGATGGCTCTGATGGGGACCTGGGGCCACCTTGGGGATGAGACCACAGGAGAGTAGCCATAGACTTCTGGCCCAGTCCCCACTGCTCTCTCAACTGCTACTTAGGCACCATCTGGGGCTGCCGGCTTCCTAAAGGCACAGGAAGACTTGGCATGCCCTTTGCCCCCTGTATACCCCCATGAGGCCCTGAACCCCCATGCCTCACTTAGCCTCAGTCCCCTCCCTCACCTGGTATCCTGATGCCATGATGAGGGGCAGCTCCTATGGGGTCACCACCCTCCACGGAGACCTGCTCCAGAGGCTTCCTGCCACAGCTAGCAGTCCTTCAGCAGCCTGGCGTGGATCAGCAGGATCAGGCTAGGTCCCTGCAGCTCCTGTCTTTTCTATTCCTGGGCTTCTAGGAAGGGTGGGGGGAGCTGAGCCCTGGGATGGCCCTGGCTATTGCCACCACCCCACCTCTTAAATCCTCTGGTGGCTTGGCGTCCAGGTAGAGATGCCCTTGGAGAGGCAGCTTCTTTATTCATTCAGCAGATGGGACAGGCTGTGCTGGGCTTCTCGTCTCTTCCCCTGGACACCAGCCCACTTGGCAGAGACCCAGCTCTTCCTAAAAACTCCAAAAAGTCCAGACAGTATCCTAGTCTCTGACCCAGACCCAGCCTAGAACTGTCTACAGAGACCTGGGTTCTCATCTCATCTCAGCTCTGTTGTCCTTGACTAGGGACAGACCCTCAGAGACAGACCTTCCTCCACTTGAGATGATCAAGTGGAATAATGAATCTGAGGTCCTTGACCCACTGGGGAGTCTCCATTAAATGTCAGCCCAATGCCCCTCCTCATTCTCAGCGCCTCTTCAAGGATCTCCTGCCTCACCAAGAAGCTGAGCAACCTCCCACCCCTACTCCTCCTATTAATTCCTAAGACCTGTCTCCACACCTCTTCCTCCAGCATCTCTTTGTTGGGCAGGAGAGAGGCAAACCCCTCCAGGTCCAGTCCCCCACCTCACTATCTACCATCAACCTAACTTTGAAAGTTTGAGCACGCAGTGGCCTCGCACTCCCTGGAGGCATGGGGCTTGGCTCACGCCTCCCAGGCCATCCATGCCAACGAGGAACATGCCCACTCCCATACCCACCCCAGAGGTAGCTGACTTGATGCTTCTGAGCAGTGCCCAGAATTACAGGGCAGCCAGGGGGCTGAGACACCCAGCTTCTGCCCATCGCATGTCAACCCATAGCTTCTTTAAGTCCATGGACACCCCAGCTCCTCTCAGAAACTTTCACACTCAGGTTTATCTTTGCCCTTCCCCAACTCCATCCTGACTCTGTGCTACCTCTTGGCATCCCAAGGGTCACAGATCAGCCACTCACTGGCCCTTAGGCAGGCTTCTGCAGCCATGCTCAGCTGAAATGGAGAGGGATAGGCAGGCATCAGATTCAGATATCCACAGATGTGGTCCAGCTGTCAGCCTCCTTCCATGAGTTACTTCCTGAGGGAGGTTCAGAGGAGGACATGACGTGCTAAAAGCAGCTGGCAGGTAGAGGGACCTGCCTGTGAACCTGGCCGATCTGACTCGATGCCAGGACTCCTCCGCCTCCCGGAATTGCCTGGCTCGGTCCGCCCCTATCTCCCCTTGCCGCCACCCCCACCTGTCATTCCCTGCTGAGGCAGCTTCAATTGTCAGCCTCGTCTTTCTGCCACTCAGCTTGTCAGGCGGTTGCAATGCAACCTGTCACTTAGAGATGGCTCCCAGCCCCCTCCCAGAGAGGCCTTCACACGGTCCCAGCTGCTGCTTCATTTGTTCACTCACACATTCATTCAACAACCCCTCCTTAGGGCCTGCTCAGTGCTGGCCCTGTCCCAGGCATCAGGACCCAGGCCCATTGCCCTAGCCCCTGCCTTCAAACAGCTCCTGGTCTGGCAAAGCATAGAAGGCACAAGCACAAATGCTGGGATAAAATGCAGGCTTGGCTAAGAGCGTGGGTCCGGAAGACAGAAAGCTTGAGGTAGACCTGGGAAGGAGAACCAATTTTTCCAGTCGCTTCATGCATTGTTGGTGCGGAAGGTGTCCTGAAAGGATGTGCAGCCAGAGCAGGGAGTAGCTTGGGGAAACGCCTAGACTCGGGGAAACAGGAACAAGGCCTGAGGGCTGGCGAGCCTAAAGCCTGGAGTTACTGAGTCTTGTCACTCTCAGGGCACCCAGTCTTCCTGCTGGGGAAGACCTGCAAGGCAGAACCCACTTCACCTTGGAATCCAGCTCAGGGCTAGGGGTCAGCTCCAAGGGCTGACTCAGGCTGCAGAGCCGGGCAGCCGTGGGTCTTCCCAGATAGGATCTTGGGGCCTAGTCACCCCAAGCCAGGATGAAATGAGATGATGGTATAGAGGGCCTGGTTCAGAAGTTGCTCAATAAATCAGCCTTCCTTTTGAAGTCTGACCCCCTCCAGAGGGCAGAGTTCATCCAGGAGCCCCTGAGCTCTGTACCCCAATCAACCTTGCCCAGCTATGCCCCAGGGGCTGAGAGGCCCTGGGCCTCTCATCTCTCTGGTATGTCTCCTGTGCATGCAGGGAGGAAACTCTGTGGAGGAGAGACCTCAGGCTCCCGAGGCAGGCCCACTGGGGCCCTAATTTCAACTCGGGTGCTCCCTAGCTGTGTAGTTTCTTTGGGTTTCATTTGTAAAACGGAAGCCATAATACCTACCACCCCAGGTGAGGATGGAGGGAGAACGTGGCTGTGTGCCATTGCTGTCGGAGAGAGCACAGGAAACCCTGGGCCACTCTTACCTGGGTATTTTCAGACACCAGCGACTCCCCCAGTGCCCATTTCCAAGGAAAGAACTATGGCAAACTGGGGCCACATCATGGGCCAGGGGCGCCACTACCACCACACCCTTCCTCATCCCTTCTTCCCCTTTTCTCCCATTCACTCACCACTTCTCCTCAGGCAGGCCAGGGTGGGGCAAGGCCAGCCTGGCGCAGCACAACTTCCCCAGGCCCAGGAGCCTGGACAGGTCAGAGCCCTGAGTAGCAGCAGCAGCCACATCCCTTCCGGGCAACCCTGGAGGATGCGAGTGCTGAGGCCAGACTACCAAGGGGGCAACTGAGGCCCAGAGAAGGGAAGTGACTTGTTCTGGAATGGTGGATCTGGAATTGGACTCCATCCCCTCTCCCTGCCACCTCCTGTCTCAGCCCCAGCTCTATGGGTTAACATCTAGTGGGGCAAGAGAGGGCCAGGAAGAACTGTAGGCCACAGAGATTGGGGGTCCGGAGCCACAGCATCCCTGATGGAGGGGTGCCAGTGCCTCCTGCAAGGGCAGAGGAGGGCTGTGTGGGCCCCCATGGCTGCCCGGGAGCACTTGGGCTAGTGCTTCTTATGGAGGGAGTTCAGGCCAATTCTCTCATGTAGTACAGGCCTGCCTTCCAGGAGCTACAGGATGGAAGGGGAGAGGTCCAGACATAAACAGGCAGCGTGCTCTGGACAGGGGATCAGGGCAGCTGGTGTTTAGGGATAACCGATGTCATCAGGCAGAGACTGCAGGCGGGAGCAGGAGCAGATACCAGGCAGAGGAAACAGCAAAGCAGGAAGCAGGAGTGTGAAGGGGTGTGGGGAAAATAAAAGTCTGATAAAGCAGAGGGTGGAGGTGAGGGGGAGGCCATGGGGGAGGCTGAAGAGGTTCATTAGTCAGGTCCCAGCAGAGCTTCAGCTGTAACCCAGCAACTGCTCTGCCTCCCAGATGGAGTGGGACCAGAAGAGGACCAGGGAGCCAGCCCCATCTAAAGACACAATCCATCCAACAAGATGTAAAGAACAAAACAAAACACAAATGTAAGCCAGCCCAGGTCCCTCTGCCTTCTCTGGGGTCCTGGCTTGCCCATGAGCATCCTGCTACTCTGCTGCCCCACCCCTCCAACCAGGGGAGAGTGCAGTGAAGAGCGCTGAGCCAGGGAGAGGCTGAGTCCAGGTTGGAGGGCGGGCCAGAGAGACGGTGGTGGGTGTTGGGTGTGGGAGGAGGAAGGGCCAGATGGCCACTGTGGATGAGGAGGGGAAAGTCAGGCTGGTTCCTGGAGACCTGACCTGGTGGCCAAGGCTGGAAACAGACACAGAGCAGCCTGGGGAGGAAGAACTCAGGGCAGGCAGATGTCCACGAGGGCGCGAGTCTGTGCTAAGTCATTTCAGTTGGGTCTGACTCTTTGCTATTCTATGGACTGTAGCGTGCCAGGCTCCTCTATGGGATTCTCCAGGCAAGAATACTGGAGTGGGTTGCCATGCCCTCCTCCAGGGGATCTTCCCCACCCAGGGATCGAATCTGTGTCTCTTAGGTCTCCTGCACTAGTAGGCGATTTCTTTACCACTAGTGCCACCTGGGAAGCCCCGCCCATGAGGGCAGCTGCCAGGAAAGGGAAAGAACAGCTGGAAGGAATCTTGAGCTTCAGCTTGTCCCCTTCACACCCCCCAGGAGTTTGTCCCGCAGCCCCAGGGGAGAATTCTGATGAAGCTGTCAGATGGGAGAGCCCAGAGGCAGCTGGGTGAGGGCTGGGGCGGCTGGGCGAGGGCTGGGGCGCCCAGGCGAGGGCGCATGGCTTGGTTCCACGCCCAGCTTCCCTGTGCACAAGCTTTCCTTCCTCCTCATCAACGTCTTATCCCCACACTCCAGCTTGGAGACAGGCTCAGGGAGGGGCCAAGGTGGTAAAACTAGAAAAGGACAGGGCTAGGATTTGAATCCGGGTCCAGCGGACCCAGTACCTGTGCATTTCCCTCTACAGCAGGGCTTAACAAAGCTGAAAGCTGAAGCAGGGTCAGACACCAACACCAGTGCAGCAACAATAATAGTTATGTTCCTTGAATATTTACCACATGCCAGGTGGTGCTCTGAGTTCTCTCTAAGTATATTTAATTTCTTTAATTACAGCAAGCCTTTGAAGTCAGGACCATTATTTGCCCCGTCTGGTGGCACTAGTGGTAAAGAGCCTGCCTGCCCCACAGGAGATACAAGACATGAGGGTTCAGTCCCCGGGTTGGGAAGATCCCCTGGAGGAGGGCATGACAACCCACTCCAGCATTCTTGCCTGGAGACTCCCATGGACAGAGGAGCCTGGCGGGCTACAGTCCATGGGGCTGCACAGAGTTGGACACGACTGAAGCAACTTAGCATGTACAGAGAATGCCAGGCACAGAGGGATGAAGTATCCTGCCCAAGGTCACAGAGCACAAATTTGAACTCAGGTTGCCTGGGACCTTCTTCCGTAAGTAACAGAAATGCATCAAACTGTCCCCAGAGTCCTCTGAGGAGAGTGTGAACTCCTTCTAGAGGAACCAGTTGTTGCTCAGGAACAGCCAGGGTTGCCGTGTTGGGAAGAAGCTCAGGGTAGATGGGGCAGAAACCGGGTGTCATGTAAAATGCCTGACTCTTAAATGTGGGTAACCCCTTTTAAGGTAAAAAAAAAACATTCTGATATTAATAACATCCTACCTGTTTGCAGGCCAGCTTTGGCCCACAGATGTGTGACCTGGGTGCTCCCAGGTAGAAGTGGGGGACAGAGAGGAATATTCCAGCCAGGAGGGCAGGGGGAGGCTTCCTGGGGAGGAGACATCTGCACACGTGTTTCCAGTAGGGATGGAGTGAAGGGATAGGTGGTGGAAGCTCCTGGGACAGGACCTGGTGAAAATGCAGCAGGGCCAAGGCAGGAAGGAACCGGGGATCAGTCAAACCCTGGTGATGAGAAGAAAACCAGACGCAGAGAAGCTGGTTCCCAGCCATGCGCTGGTGGCTGCAGGAAGTGGCTTCCATTTGGGACTGGCTGAGCTGGAAGGGCTTATGGGGCATTTGGGTGGAGATGTCACAGCAGGAAGTTGGCTATACGTGTTTGAAGCTGGGGAGATGTGGGAGGGAGAAAGGGCCCAGAACAGAGTCAGAGAAGGGTAAAGGCCGCCTTGCATGTATAGATAATGAGGAAGCTGGAGGAGCTGCTAGGAAGGTAGGAAGACCAAGGGAAACCACTGCAAGAGTCATTTTGAAAGGAGGGTTTTTCTGTTTCACTAATGGTTGGGATTCCCAGAGAAGTCAGAATTGTGCACCCAAGGTGGGGAGCGAGGGAGGGGGCACAGAGGGCGGGATTGACCTCTGTAGCTACTCCCGGTGAGGTTCGTAACCAGCCACACCAACACTGCCTGGGAGAACCTGAAGCTCCAGAGGTGCCCCTGCATCATTCTAATGCACACGAAAATTTGAGAACCACTGCTCTCTACTATAAAATAGAACCCCGTGCCCTGCCCAAGGTAGGGTGTTTCCAAGAAGAAACAGTTACAATAAGGAGATCATCAATTACACAGGTAATCTCTCCTTTCTCAAAGAAAACAGCCAACATAGATATATCACTTGCCATATGCTGGCCCCTGTTGTAGATGCTGGAAATATATTAAGTTGATTTGACCCTCACAGCAGGCACAGGAAGTAAGTCACTATTATTATCACTCCCCCTTCACTTACAGATGGAGACAAACAAGTAACTTGCCCAAAGTCACACAGCTAGTAACAGAAACAAGATTCAAACTTTATGCTCCTACCCACCATGCTCAACATCCGGGCTCACCCAATGGGAGCTAGGGGGTCTACCAGGAGTGACTGGAGGGTACCTGGCATAAGTCCTAGCACACAAGGTGGTTGGCACATGATGGAAGGGGAGCCCAGGGCAGCCTGAACAAAACCATGAGCAAGCAGTGACCCGGCTGAGGATGCCCAGCGTGGCCCTCCAGGCAGATGAGAACACAGCTCTGGTCCCAGGGGCTGGGCCTCAAACTGTCCCTTGAGAATCCCCCCGGGGCTCTACTCTGACTTTCTGCCTTGGGTTTCTTGTAGGTTCTGGCTGTCTCAGATGGAGGTAAGTGTCAAAGTGTATAGAGAAAGCCTGGCTGGATTTGGGGGTGGGGGTTGAGGGGGGTGTATGTGGAGAAAGGGTGGGGATACCCCTGCCATTTGCTTTCTTTCCAGGGAAAGTACCTGAGATGGGATTGGGCCAGGGGCTGGGGAAGGCCGCAAGGCTCACCTGCACTTGTCCATCCCCCTGCAGAGCTGAGCAGCACGACTGGGCCCCAGGGCCAGGGCGAGGGCCGAGGCAGCTCCCTCAGCATCCACAGCCTCCCCAGTGGCCCCAGCAGCCCCTTCCCCACGGAGGAGCAGCCTGTGGCCAGCTGGGGCCTGTCCTTCGAACGGCTGCTACAGGACCCACTGGGCCTGGCTTACTTCACTGTAAGCCCTGGGGTGGGATAGGGAGGGTGGATGGCAGTGGCCACCATGGGGGGAAGGGCGGGGGGGCATGGGAGAGGGCATGGCTGGGGTTTCAGGCTGGCCAGATTTGGACTCCTCTGTCGGCTTCTTCATCCAGCATTTCTTTGGCACTCATTGCTCTTCTCCGAACTGGGAAGTTTCCTTCTCTCTGCCTCTTTTTTCCCTCTATGTGCCTCTGGATCTGATCCCATCTGTCTGTCTGGTTTAGCCTCTGGGCCCTCTTTCTATCCCAATCTCTTTGACCACATCCCCTGACTAGGTCTCTGGGTCTCCACCTGCCTCCTCCTTCTCCCCATCCCCAGGAGTTCCTGAAGAAGGAGTTCAGTGCTGAGAATGTGACTTTCTGGAAGGCCTGCGAGCGCTTCCAGCAGATCCCGGCCAGCGACACCCAGCAGGTGGGGTGAAGGGGGAGCTGAGGCTGCGAGAGATGGGACCAAGCCCTGAGCCATGCCCCTAACCTCCTGTCCGTCCCTCCCCCAGTTAGCTCAGGAGGCCCGTAACATCTACCAGGAGTTCCTGTCCAGCCAGGCGCTGAGCCCCGTGAACATCGACAGGCAGGCCTGGCTCGGCGAGGAAGTGCTGGCAGAACCGCGACCGGACATGTTCCGGGCCCAGCAGCTTCAGGTGAGCTGTCCCAGGGGGCGGGGCCTGGGATAAAGGGCGTCGCCTCTGAAGGGAGCTGGGCGGAGCAGAGGCGGGGCCAGATCCAGGGGCGGAGCCTGAGCGGCAGAGATGGTGGGGGTGGGGTGGGGAAGAGAGCAAATCTGGATGCTGGGACTCGGTTAAAGGTAGGGGCAGGGCGCGGGTCAGAGAGAAGACGAGAGTCTACTGTGAAGGAGGGGCTGGGGGGCGGCGCGTGGGGCAAGGAGGGGCTCGGGGCTCGCCTCCAAAGTTGGGGATGCACCCAAGCCCCAGGGCCGGGTCTGGAACCTTGGCGGCTCGCTGAGCGCTCTCGGCGGCTAGCTGAGCGCTCTCTGCAGCTCACCGCCCGGCGCCGCCTCCGCAGATCTTCAACTTGATGAAGTTCGACAGCTATGCGCGCTTTGTCAAATCCCCTCTGTACCGCGAGTGCCTCCTGGCGGAGGCCGAGGGTCGCCCCCTGCGGGAACCTGGCTCCTGGCGCCCCGGCAGCCCCGACACCACGAGAAAGGTGCGCACGCGGTGTTGTGGGGGGCAGTGTCCCGGTGTAGATCTGCGGGGGTCGCTCACGGTCGGCCTGAGGGCTGGCACCCCGCCCAGTGCCATTGCCTTCCGTGTGTCTTGCAGAAGCCGAAGCTGAAGCCCGGGAAGTCGCTGCCGCTGGGCGTGGAGGAGCTGGGGCAGCTGCCACCTGCTGAGGGCCGCCCGCTCCGCAAGTCCTTCCGCAGGGGTGAGGGCAGAAGCGGGCCGCAGAGATAGAGAGGGCAGGAAACTGGGCAAGTCTGGAGAACACCCCCTTCCTCCTACTGGTCCTGCAGTCTAAGTCAGTGAAAATCGAAATGCAGGGCCCTGTGGACCCCCACCCCCACCCCGCCACGTTCCCCTGGTGGTTCGGTTCCCACGCTAGAGCCCAGAAATTTGGGAAGCCCCCATCAGTAGCGAAGCCTCCCGGAACCCAAACACAGTTAGACTCCTGAAAAAGGGCTCCAGCAGAGTCCGCTCGGGTGCGGAGAGGCCTCAGCAGAGGGGTGAGGAGAGGGACCCTGTCCTGCTCAGTCTTCCTCTCCTCTAGAACTAGCCGGCGGGGCGGCCAACACAGCCTTGCGCCGTGAGTCCCAGGGATCGCTCAACTCCTCCGCCAGTCTGGACCTGGGCTACCTTGCCTTTGCGAGCAGCAAATCTGAGGTAAGCCAACTGCTAGGGGAGATGAGGTGTGGGCCCAGTTCACTGACTCTTACCCCTTTGAGTGGCCACCGTGATCATTCTCTGTCACTAGCCCCACTTCATCCCCTACTTGATCCATATGGCCAACAACTCAGCCTCCTTACTTTCTTCCTGTCCTCACTGCTTTGGGCCCCATGCATATTATGGGTGAACTCTTCAGCCTGTGTGTGCATGTGTGGGTGACCAGGTGTATAGAGCGTGTATGTAGCAGTCGGTGGGTAGACCAGCCCCTCGGGTGCCCATAGGCTTGGGTGAGTATACATGTATTCCCATAGGAGGATGTATCCTGCCTGCCTGCAAGTGTGCCCTTGGGCATGTGTGTGCCTGTGTGTGCCCCAGTGAGCTTACCTGTGTACCTGTCTTTGTGTCCTTGCATGTGTACACATCACTTCCCTTGACATCTGCTCTGGATCAGAGCCACCGGAAGAGCCTTGGGAGCTCAGAAGGTGAGAATGAAAGCCGACCAGGGAAGTACTGCTGCGTATACCTGCCCGATGGCACAGCCTCCTTGGCCCTGGCCCGACCCGGCCTCACCATCCGTGACATGCTGGCAGGCATCTGTGAAAAACGAGGCCTCTCTCTACCTGACATCAAGGTCTACCTGGTGGGCAATGAGCAGGTGTGAACCCGGCCTGGTCTCCAACTCTAAATCCCTTCCTGATCCTGAACCACGCCCCCCCCATTCCTGTCTCTGCTCAGCGGTGACCCCAACACCAATTCCATCTCTAACTTTAACCCATCCCCCATTCCTACCCACTTCCTGACTCCAGCCCTCACTACAACCTTCAGCCCCATGCCCAACTTCAAATCAATCCAGCACCAGTTCCTCACTCAAATTCAGATATCTATTCTTACCCCACAAAAATCCTGTCCCCATCCCATTCCCATCTTGGTTTCCATCTTCATTCATATCCAGAGACTGTGATATGAATATGATATGAAGAGACTCCACTGCTGGAGCTGGGTTTTTCCCTGTCACCCCCAGACTTCAGACTGCCCATTCCTGAAATGGCCATTTGGAGACCCTTCACTCCCTCCAGGAAAGCCCAACTTCATCCAGCCTATGAAAAATTTTCCTTTAGGTACAAACTAGCATAGCTTTGAACTTAAACTAAACCATCCAATAAGGGGGAAGCTAAAGGAAGGATGCTATATCCCAGGGAGAACTGTCAGAATATCATTCACCCAGTAGACATTCCTAAGGCCCTGCCAGGTCAGTGAGCAGAGGGACCCAGGGTCCTCCAGGTCCAAAGGCGGGAGGTGAGCCAAGCAGAATGTGATCACGGAGGAGGAGTTGACTCTCCAGAGAGTTTCTGGGGCAAGATAGGCATTTCTGGGTGGTCCCAGGAGGCTTCAGGGAACAGGTGGTGGTTGATGAGGATGAGTTTGCCTGGCAGAGCTGTGGGGGGAGGACATTCGGGCACAGGGGGATCTAAGAAGTGCTGGGCACATTCAGAGGCCTGGAGCACAGGAGTGTGAGGGCCACAGTGGGAGAAACTCTGCCCATTCTCTTGGCCTCCCAGGCAGCCTCCACAACCCAGATGGGTTCTCATGTCTGCTAAATATAACTTCACACCCACACTCCACCTGTCCCTGCAGACAGCACAGGCCTGTTCCCTGGGACAGGCTGCCTCCCAGCCCTCGGCTGGTGCAGGTCGCCAGGTGATCACTATCTCTGCTTTTATGTACCGACTGTGTCAGGCACTGTGTAAGATACTTCACATCCTTCTGGCCTCACAGGTGTCTTGGAGGGAAGAGCTCTTTTTTTTTGCAGTGAGGAAACAAGAAGTGTCCTTAGTAGGTGGGAATAGAGAGAAGTGGACAAGTGTAAAAAAATAAGGACAAGGCCTGGGTGGCTGACCAAAGGTGGGTGGTGAGGGAGGAAATTCGTCCAGCTGGCCGGGTTAAGTTTCACATGCCTGAGGGACAAAGGGCAGCTGTCCAGGGGGCAGATCCCCACTTGGCTCAGGAAGAGGTAGTTTCTTCCAGCCCTTAAGCTGGCCCTTTTAACCAAGTAGCCCCATTACTATTTCCTGCTTACCTCACCTTCATGTTTCCCATAACTCTGCGCCTTTTCCAAGTCTTTCCAGCATTCTTGCCACCCTTCTCCCTAGTCTGGGCCACTCTAGGCTCTGATCCAGCCTGGTCTCTTACTCTGTCCGAATCTCTATGGCTCACCCGACCATCAGCCCTTCCCTCTGACCCTTAGGGAGCCTCCATAGTCTAGGTCATGGAAGGACGTGAGAATGACCTGGGATGGGGGGAGGAGGAAGGAGAAGGAATTCTGAAACTCTGCCCTTCTGCGTCTGCAGAAGGCCCTAGTCCTGGATCAGGACTGCACCGTGCTGGCAGACCAGGAAGTGCGGCTGGAGAACAGAATCACCCTCGAGTAAGTGGTGAATCACCCTCGAGTAATCACACCTCAGCCGAGGGTCCCAGCACTCACTGGGGTCCCAGTTCAGGCTGCTGTTGTCCTTCCAAGTTCGGCCCCTGTACTAACCCCGCCCCCTAGGCTAAGGCCCCACCTCCCATCGGTCCCACCGCCCAGTTCAGGCTCCACCGCTTCTCGGGCCAGTCCCTGGTGGGTTGAGGGAGAGGCGCGGCGGCCTCTCCATCCTTCCGCAGCGCTAGGGTCCCGCGCAGGCTCGAGGTGTTGGCGCTGGAGCGCCTGGTGCGGATCTCGGCCAAGCCCACCAAGCGGCTGCAGGAGGCGCTGCAGCCCATCCTCACAAAGCACGGCCTGAGCCCGCAGCAGGTGGTGTTACGCCTGGTAAGCCGCGGGGCCGAGGGACCGGGGCACAGCGGGGAGGGCTGCCTGTCTCGCGGGCTACTGACCTGTGGCTTCAGCCAGGCGAGAAGCAGCCGCTGGATCTGGAGAAACTAGTGAGTTCGGTGGCCTCCCAGAGATTGGTTTTGGACACTCTCCCAGGTAAGGGATGTTGGCCCCATGGCTTGGTCCCCCAGAATACCTCTGCCCCAATAGGAAGGGGGTCCAGGCAAGAGGCAAACAGGAATTGTGGTGCCCTCTGCTGCAGGTGTGACGATTCCTCAGGCTGATGACATACCTCCCTGCCACAGTCAGGTGAGCCAGGGGCTGGGTGCCCTCTTTTGCCCATCAGTCTCCCCTCCTAGTTATGGCTCCAACCCCACGTTCTCACAGGGTGGACCGCCTAGAATCCAGGACAAGGCCACCAACCTCCCTCCACCGTCCCTGAACTCGCTGGCCCAAGTGCCCAGTAGTATCACTGGAAAGCGGCAGACCTGTGACATTGAAGGTATGTTGGGAATGGTGGCGGCTAGGGACCAGAATGGTTGAGGACCATTGAGGGAGGGTGGCCTCAGAGAGCCTTGAGCTGAGGCAGGGGCCTGGATGTCACTGGGTTGGAACAGGGTCCCCTGGGGTTGAGGGACCAGAAGGGCCAGGATGGGGGCAGGAAGGGAGCATTAGTGCTGGGTTTAGGGAGGCTGTGGCCATAGTAAGGACAGTGGGTCTGTGATGGACCAGCATAAGTAGGTCTGCACCCATGGGCCCCTCGACTCTGCCACCACCCCCAGGCCTGGTGGAGCTGCTGAACCGAGTGCAGAGCTGTGGAGCCCATGACCAGAGGGGCCTTCTGCGCAAAGAGGACCTAGTGCTTCCAGAATTTCTGCAGCTGCCTGCCCAAGGACCCAACTCCCAGCAGCCTCCACCACAAGTGGAATCAGCAGCCCAGCCCAAGGGGAGCGCCTCGGACTCCACTGTCCACTCTGCCCTCTGACAGCTACCCAACAGTCCAGGCTGGCTGCATGGCACCTGGCGGGCCAAGCATGCCATGGGCCCGCTCTGCATGCCCTGTCTGTGCCATGAGTGTCCCTGGCCCCTTCCTGCCACGGGCAGGCCCGCAGGAAGAGGTGGGAGGAGTAGAGAGGAGACTCAGGGGAGTGACCCCCCACAGCTGCCACCACTTGGTCCCTTAACGGGTTTGCTCATCCATCCCTCGCTGCCAGGCCACCAGGGGGAGGTGGACCTAGCCCCCAGTGCAGATGTGCCCAGTGCAGAGGGGCGGCATTGGCAGTGCCAGCCTCCCCACCTCATGCCAGGCCTCAGCAGGGAGCAGGAAGAGGGGCCGGCCCTTCTTCCAGTAGTTGGTCTGAGTAAGGCCTGGGGGTGCAGACAGGCAGCCCCTGCCTCTACCCAGAGACTTGGACTGTGCAGTTGGCTTGGGGCAGCTGGGTTTGTCCTGGATGTATGGTATTGTTATTATAATTATTATTATTATTCTGCCATAAGGTGTCTTCCTTGTGTGCCAGTCTACACTGTGCGCCGCCCCCACCCAAAAATTGCATTGCCTTTGTCACTAAGGTCAGTGCCAGGAAGTTCTTGGGGGCCTCAGGATGTACCCCCTGACTTCCTGTTGTCAGAGCCTCTCTTCCTGATTGCACGGGAGTATAGGGTGTAAGTGTAAGAGACAGAGACAGCCAGAGAGAGGGAGGGAGGGACAGAGGAAGTGGGGGAGGGAGGAAGGGGAGAAGAGAGGAAAGGGAAGTGGGGGCAGACCCCTCTGGGGAGCTGTGCCTCTGCTGGCGTCCTTGTGCTGTTCCTAGGTCTCTGAATCTGAGTACAGTGTCTGGTCACTCAACTCCTTTGCTAGTGGAGACTAAATATGTCTCTGTAGACATGGCAGTGGGCTCCTTTGGATTCCTTGAAGGCCTCAAGGAGGACACTGGCTGTTGTGGCAAGGGTAGGTTCTGGCCCTACCTGTTTTGGCTGTTTGGTCTTCCCTGTCTCCAGGCAGCCAGGGAAGCCCAGAGCCCACCCAGGAGGAGAAGCAATGATCCCTTTTAACATTCTGTGGTTCTTTTGGGGAGAAACACACTCTTTTTTAATTGAAGTATGGTTGATTGATATTATATTTGTTTCAGGTGTACAGGAAGGTGATTCTGTTTTAAGTTTAATGGAGGTATAGCAAACATATGGAAGTCATGACTATATAACTTGAATTATCATGAAGAGAACACAAACCAAGAGTGATTCCTTTTTTTGGTTTTTTTTTCAGATTATGAGATAAATTATGAGAATGGGATTAACAGGTACAAGCTACTTAAGATAGATAAGCAACAAAGATTTACTGTATAACACAGGGAACTATATTCAAATCTTATAATAATATATAATGGAGAATAATCTGAGATTGATTGTTAGATTGATTGTTATATATTTATCTTGTATACAGCCAAGTTCTCTTATTAATTCTGGGTGGGGTTGTTTTTATTTGTTTTTGTTTTTAACTAGATCCTCTTAGGGTTTTATAGATATTCAATATCATCTGCAAATAAAGGGAATCATGTCTCTTTTTCCACTGGCATACTTTAATTTGACTTTTTATTAAAGCAGTTTCAAATTTGTAAAAAGTTACAAAAATAAAAATAGTACAAGGATCATCCATATACCTGTTTGTTCTAGCATTTGCTCTGAGTGTGTATCCATGTGTGTGTGAGTGCTTGGGTTTTTTTTTTAGCACTTTTGAGGGTAAGTTATGTCCAAAACTCTAGTGTGTATTTCTGAAGAATAAGGTTATTCTCTTACTTACCACAGTAGTTATCAACATGAAATTGACAGATACTTTTATCTAATCTACAATCTATATTCCAATTTATAAAGTCTCTTATAACATTTTCCCCCCTCTAATATAGGATTCAGTCTAGGGCCAAGTATCACATTTAATCATCATGTCTGTTTAGCCTCCTATAATCTGGAATCAGGGAGAACCCAGGAAGGAGAACCCCAGCCTTCAGGCACAGAAGCCAGACTCAATCCCAGTGTCTGTGATAGAGAAACAAGGGGGCACAGGAGCCTTGAAAAGGCACCGGGAGGAGCGAGGCGTGCTCGTGACTACCTTTGACAGGCTGAGCTCTCTTCCCCACTCCAGTTCTTCACCCTCTGCCAGGGGGTCCCCATACCTGCCCCCTATCTTGTAACTGACTTTTTACCCTTGAAAATTCCTGGGAGAGATGAGTGGGGTTTGCTGGCCTTTCTCTAGAAGTTGGATGCCATGATCTTAGTTTTTTGAATGTTGAGTTTTAAAACAGTATTTTCACTCTCCTCTTTCACCTTCATCAAGAGGCTCTTCAGTTCCTCTTCACTTTCCAGTAGTCATATATGGATGTGAAAGTTGGACCATAAAGAAGTCTGAGTGCTGAAGAATTCATGCTTTTGAACTGTTGGATAAGACTCTTGAGAGTCCCTTGGATGCAAGGAGATCAAACCAGTCAATCCTAAAGGAAATCAACCCTGAATATTCATTGGGAGGACTGATGCTGAAGCTGAAGCTCCAATACTTTGGCCACCTGATGTGAAGGGCTGACTCACTGGAAAAGACCCTGATGCTGGGAAAGATTGAGGGCAGGAGGAGAAGAGGGCAGGAGGAGAAGAGGACAGAGGACAAGATGGTTGGATGGCATAAAGACTCAATGGACATGAGTTTGAGCAAACTCTGGGAGATGGTGAAGGACAGGGAAGCCTGGCGTGCTGCAGTGCATGAGTTGGATATGACTGAGTGACTGAACAACAACTCTAGAAGTTGAGTACATGGCTTCCTCTTGGGGCCTTTAGCCCTCTGCCCCCTCAGCCCATTTTGTTTGGCTGTTGGGGTCGTCTCATGAGCCAGGCTTGGCTACTGAGTGTGGTTCAGGAA
Organism: Bos grunniens; assembly: GCF_055505025.1. NCBI lineage: Eukaryota > Metazoa > Chordata > Mammalia > Artiodactyla > Bovidae > Bos > Bos grunniens. Next base: position 38,908,869 of record NC_141171.1, read on the forward strand.
TGATCCTCTGACCCCAATCAGAATCCTAATCCTGGTCATTTTCTACTGTCCTTTGAGGGATTTGCAGAAAAGGCATTCAGGGAGAGAACATGCGTGCAAATGAAACCAGCACAAGAAAGCAGGTCTGATGGATGGCGATTCTTGATGAAAAGGATCTGAACTCCTAAATTCACCCATCTACTCCTAGACTTCCTCATTAGGCAAGCCGATGTTCGTGTGTGTGCTCGTGACTCTGAGTGAGTTTCTAAGACTTACAACCATAGACGTCCCTCTTCACTGAAGGTCTTAGCTTACACACCTCAGAAGAGGCTTCCTGACCACATTGTGCTATGGTCTAAACATTTATGTCTCCCTGAATTCATGTGTTGAAATCCCAATCCCCAAGGTGATGGTATGTGGAGATGGGGTTTGGGGAGGTGATTAGGTCATGAGAATGGAGTCCTCATGAGTGAGATTAGTGCCTAGTACCCTTACAGTGACCCCAGAGAGCTTCCTGACCCCTTCCACCATAAGAGGACACAGAAATTGGCTGTCTATGACCTGGAAGAGGTCCTTGCCAGAATGCCACCACACTTGCACCCTGATCTTGGACTTCCAACCTCTAGAACTGTGAGAAATAAATTTTTGTGGTTTACAAGCCCCCCAGTTGCTGGTTTTTTTTGTTAGAGCCACCCGAACAGACTATGATAGTCTATATGAAGTGCTTCCCAACTTTGTGTGTGTGTGTGTGTGTGTGTCTTTTTGGCTGCACCAGGTCTTAGTTGTGGCATGTGGGATCTAGTTCCCTGATCAGGGGGTGAACCCGGGCCCCATGCATTGGGAGCACAGAGTCTTATCCACCGGACCCCCAGAGAAGTTCCACGTGCTTCCCAACTTTGTTCTCTACCATTTTATCCATTTTTCTTCCCTCACAGCACTCAGCCCACTCTGTAATGACCCTGTTTACTTATTTCTACTTTGCTGACAGAATGATATATGTCAGCAGGAACTTTGTCCGTCTTAGTCACTGCTGTGTCTGCTTGGCCTAGTGGGCTGACAGATAGTGCCATAGCCCACAGATCTAGCCCCATTGAGGAATTCAGGGCAGCAGGGCAGTGGGGGTGCTGGGCAGGGGACCACATAGCACCAGGGTCATAGTCTGTGGCCAGACATGGAGGCAGGGAGGCAAGCTTTGTCCCGTCTCTGATCAGCTGCAGAACCTTGCTCCTACTTCCCAGGGACTGGAGCGTCTCCCTTGCGGCATTCTTCCACATGCCCTGGGATAGAGAGGTGGGGACACCAGGTGAGAGGCAGGTATCTTCCCAAAGTTGGAATATCCTGCAAGCCAAGCCCACTCTCCTACAGACTTCCATCCCCACTCCCAGAGATGATGCCTCTTACTCTTAGGGACCAACAAGATTATCCCATTAGAAAGGGGATCATGGACCAGGCAGGAAAGCCTTCGTAAAGGTCAGTCCCTGCAGGAGGAAGACTTCACATCTACCAAGGTCCCCAAGTTAGAACTGCTCCATCCTTTATCTCATTTTGTCCTCACAACAAAACAGACTGGTGTGGATGACATCAGGGCTGCAGGAGGCCAAGTGACTAGTCCAAGGATCACACAGGGAATTGTTGCTGGGGTGTCACCAGCACTCAGTCTGTCTGATTCAGGGACAGACACCAAGGAAGGCCTGGATACTGTAGGACCCCTGTTGGGGAGCCTGGGCCCTCTCAGGAGAGGATATGGCTACTTTGGGGGTCATTTCAAGAATTTCTGTTAAAACTTAAAAACACACAGTGTGTGACTCTAGCAACGCCCCTAGAGAATCCTTCACTTATGGACACAAAGGAGCCCATCCCTGCAGGATGGTATATTGCCTGAAAATTGGGAAAAGTGGATGGGGTGGGGTTGGGGTTACACAACACGTGCATTCCAATACCACACAGCAGATAAAGAATTGGGTACAGCCTGTCCTGCTACGGAAAGTTCTCCAAGACATGTTATTGTTTGGTTAAAAAAAAAGAAAAAGCAGAGCAATGAACATGGCATAATACCTTCATATAAACCACAAACACACTAGGCACTTACAAGTGTACAGAAAGGAGAGGAATGTCCTGGAAGGATGCATATCAAACTCACAAAGAGATGGGAAGAAGACCAGGATGGAATAGTAGTCAAAGGAGACTTTCGCTTTTAATTTGTTTTTTAAGAACACAATTAAAAATAATTATACTATCACGAAGCACTCCTCTAGACCACTTCTTTATCACTGCTGGCCTGCCATCTCTTTCTCAAAAAGTGGTACTAAACTCTTCCTTTAGGGTCTTCAGCCCAGGGGTCTTCTGCCCCCTCAGCCCATTTTGACCAGCTGGGTATGTCCCTCTGCCACAGTCCCCTCATGCTCTCCTCCCCATCACACCCCTAGAGGCAGCCCTGAGCCCTCATCGTCCATCTCAGCCTGGCCAAGCCCCATCTACAGAGATGGGGGCAAGGAGCACCCACTGGTCAACCCCTGGGACCGCGTTTCAAAACCACTGCACAGACTCCTGGGTGGGTAATGCAGCAGAGCTGCTTGTCCGCATGCTACCAGCAGGGCAGCTCTGGGGGCAGTCGACCTGTTCACCCAGTGCCCAGGGTGAAGGAAGGGGGAGAGTACATGCAGGACCATTCTGCAGCCGCCACCACCCCCATCCTACAACCTTCACAGAGAGGGCAGATATGACTTCCTCAGGGATACGCAGGGGCCCTAGGCCATGGGCTCTGAGCCTCTAAGAGAGAATCTGCCTCTTGTCCCCCTACTCACCTTAACAGCCTGGGAGTATGGGATGGACACAGGGACCTTGGTTCTGAGCCAGGGTGGGGGCAGGGTAGAGGCGCTGGCTGCTCACCTGGAGCTGGGCTGCAAGTGCTGATGTGGCAGCGGGCTAGTGCTCCGGGGATAGCCGCCCCACCCGCAAGGGCAGTGCAGGGTACACCCAGCAGGGGGCCTGGCCTGGTGGTCAGGTGACTCGGGCTTCTGGGGGATTAAAGACTGGAGTTCAGCTTCCACAAGGAAACGAAGACCTGGATAGGGAAGAACACACATGGTTGGTTACACTGAATCAAATGCAGCCAGATCTGGGCACAGGCCCCTACCCCTGCACAACTGCAGGGGGTGCCGTTCATGTCCACCATGGTCCTGAGGGTCCAAGAAGAAGGGACACGGACATGTGTACGTGTCCAGTGACTCCTGCAGGGACTAAGTGAGGAGTGCTCTGTGACCGTCTCAGCTCCTGTCTCCAGAGAACTGGCTTGTGTGTAGAGGGACAGAAAGCCAAGGAGAAGCCCCACTGAGCATCCGACCTCCAGGCTGGCCTGAAGTGCCAGCTGACAGAAGGAAGCAGCCAACCAAGGTGGACGGGTCAAGGTAACCCCACCAGCCAAGGAGGAGACCACCATCTTCCTGCCTCGTTGCCAAGGCGCTGAGGAACACAGAACCTAGACCCCAAACCTGAAGCTTGGAAGGTGGAACTAGAACTTGGGATCTAGAGCACAAAGCCTGGATCTGGGAACTGAAGCTCCGACCCAGAACAGGGAGCCAAGAGCGGAAAGCTGAACCTGGCATCTGGATCTGAAATTGGAAATGAGGACTCAGAACCTGAAGGCCAGTGCCAAGAACCAGAGCCCGGAGCTTGACATCTGATGCTTAAAACTGGAGCCGGAGACCAGAACTCAGATCCCGGAGCCCATTTGGAGGCCAGAACCAGAGTGGGGGCCCCAGAAACTGGAGACAAGTTCCATGTCCAGACCGTGGAGGCCAGGACCCTAAGTCTGAAGCCAATCTCTGAGCTTCAGGTCTGGAACCCAGAAGCTAGAGGCTGGGACCACCAGCTGTGAGTTCACAGCCTCCCATTCAGGCCTGTTCCTGAGGCCAGCAGGAAGGGCATTGGGCTGGGGCACATAACGAACAGAGCTGCAGGGGAAGAAGTGATTTCTGAGAAAAGCCCAAAGCGGCCTCAGCTCTTTTGGCCACAGACTTTGGCCTTGTCAGTCAATGAGTGACTGGTGACTGGGCCATCAGGATTAATCATTATATGGGGCACAAATCCCCTATACAAGGACACGGCATCCTCAGGCCAGCCACCCCTGCCCTGGACACAAAGGATCTAATGCAGTCTTGGCCCCACTCTGGAAAGTGGGGCTCAGATGAAACAACATCTCCGGGCTCTGCCTGCTCTGTGCCAGGCAGCTCAGATCAAAATCCAGCTCTCTATGAGAGGCCAGTCAAGAGGGCTGGGGAGGGAGGGAACACTCTGTTCCCAGAAGGAGGTGACAGGTGACAGCCTGCTGGTTAGAGTGGCTGCCTTGACCACAGATACAGATATGAGACCTCCATGTGTGCAACGCACACTCATGCTGGGTGTGCAGTCTGGCTGGCCACACGCTGGGTGGGAATGTTGACACCCATATTCCCAGTGTACAGCTCTGTGCTGCCTCCGTGGGGCTTATATGTTGGTTGAATGAATAAATGTGGATGAGAAGAGGCACAAGTTCCCCAACCGTGCTGATGGGAAACCCTGTTGTGGTCATTGAGATCCCCTCAAAAAGTCCGGTTCAGGGCTTCCCCGGTGGCTCAGTGGTAAAGAATCCTCCTGCCAATGCAGGAGACACGGTTCAATCCCTGATCTGGGAAGATTCCACATGCCTTGGAGCAACTAAGCCAGTGTGCCACAACTACTGAGCCTGTGCTCTTGAGCCTGGGAGCCACAACTACTGAAGCCCGTGTGCCCCAAATCCCATGCTCCACAGCAAGAGAAGCCACTACAGCGAGAAGCCAGTCCACAGCAATGAGCAAGTAACCCCCGCTTGCCGCAACTAGAGAAAAGCCTGAGTCGCAATGAAGACCCAGGGTGGTGCGGTGCTTAGTCCTCAGTCGTGTCCGACTCTTCGTGACCCCATGGACTGGAATGTTAGTTGTTCCTCCTTTGCTTGTTGTCAAACTTTAGGTCCCACAGAAAACTCATGTGAAGCAAACGGTGTATATTTAAGGAGAAAATGAATCTCAACAGAGAACTGCAAAAACAGAGCTGGTTGTGCCGGATCCCAAGGCTCGCACCCTTTCTGATCCACATACTGGCTCTTGGTACCATTCTCCACTCCATTCAGCAATTATGCAACTCCTAGAGAGACCCTTGTCATCCTTGTGATGAAATTCCAAGTCTGTCACCTGCCCCATTCATGTTAGCTGCACTGTCTCTGCTCCTACCTCCCACTCCTTCCCCTGCCTAGCACTGCCCCGGTTCAGCTCTCCCAGGTCACTCAGTCTGCTCTGTTCTCACATTTCCTGACATCTCAGCAGTATTTGATCATGCTGACCAGGGTGTCTCTTTCAAAACGGGGATGATCCTGGCTTTTGGGGCACCTGCTTTTCTGCTCTTCCTCTGGGTTCCTACTGTACCTCTTCCTGTGTCTGCCCTCAAATGTGGGTGCTTGGCTGGGTCTCTCCTCACTGTGCCCACTCTCCCTGCGGGCACCTTCACCTGAGGCCATGCAGGCAGTAAGTCAAGTCACACTGGGCCCCTAGCTGTGACCGGATGCTGGTCTAAAGGCTAGCAGGGACAGGATTTAAAAGCAACAGGGGTGACATGGTGAGATTTGCCTTTTGAAAGGTGGCTGGCAGTTTTTCTGGAGATGGGATTGCGGGGAGCCACCGGACAGAAAGGCTATTGCACTAAGCCAGCTGAGAAATGGTGGCCAGGACAGGAGGTGGCAGAAGGATTAGGAAGCTCCCGGAAAAGAAAAATTGGGAAAATAGGGGGATGGATCTGAGACCAGGGGGTGGAGGCAAACACGTGTCAAAGATGCCTGCTCCAGGTCTGGGTCTGGGTCTGGCCCATGTGCTGCTCACTGAGGTCAGAATGTGCTGGAGGCCCCACGTGGGGGTAGGAGCATGCCGTGTGCATCAGACCCGCAGCTCCAACTGCCTGCACCAGAGACATCTCAGACACAGCAGTACAGTTCAGAACAGACAGATCTTGGCATCTTCCCTCCAAAACTGCTCCTCCTGCGTGCCTTTTCTCAGTGTGAGGCACCGCCAACCACCCAGGCTCCAGGTCCAGAGGTCTGGGGGAGGCCGTGGCTGGAGTAGAGGTGAGCAGACAGGGTGGGACCCACCATTCAGGGGACACACAGAGTCTGTCACAGAGGAGGGGAGGAGGCAGGCTGTGAGCAGAAGCTGAGATGAGCAGAGGGGCTGAAATGCTTGGGGGCTGGGGTGTGGCCACCTTCTCCACTGCTCTCAAGAGTCCCAAAGGCAGTTCTGATCACCTCTATGCTTTTGCTAGGGCTGTGGTAGCCCCATGCATGAGTGCTCAGTCACTTCAGTTGTGTCTGACTCTTTGTGAGCCCATGGACTGTAGCCCACCAGGCTCCTCTGTCCATGGGATTTTCCAGGCAAGAATCCTGGAGTGGGTTGCCATACCATCCTCTAGAAGATCTTCCCGAACCAGGGATCGAACCCACGTCTCTTGCATCTCCTGCACTGGCAGGCAGATTCTTTAGCACTGAGCCACTGGGGAAGACCCAAGGAGCCCCACTCCCCCCAAAATATTTTTGGAATTGGTGCATGTCCACAGCATTTTGTAACTGTATCTCCTGTGAGGCATTTCATTAATAACTGTCTCCCCCTGCTAAACCCTGAGCTGAGGTCAGGGGAGGTAGGCTTCAAAACTGTCAAAGGTCCAAACCTTCTTAAAAAGGAGACATGCCTCCAGTTCATAAGGAGCACCTTGGATACCATTGCTCCTGCCTGGAGCCTGACTGGAGCAGGCAGGAGAGAGGACCACGCCTGTGGGTGGGGGTCCCTGGAACCACTATGGGTGGGGATGTTTGTACCCAGACAACCTCCAAACCCATCAGGGCCTCTGAGCTTCAGGATGAATCCAACAGAAGAATACAGTAATAACTGCATTTCCCTGGATAAGCAACACCCCTACCACCCGTGAATGAACCCCAATCTTACCCAAATCACTTCCTCCAAGTAAGAGAGGTTCTAGAACACCCATAGGTTCAACATGTAAATTAGGGTTCATAACTGAATGTGATGCAATCACTAAAAACAATATGTGTGCTGGGTGTAAAGACAGAGGAAAAGGCTTGTGTTAGAATGTTAGATGAAAGAAAGCAAGATGCAGTCTTCTGCTGCTGCTGCTGCTAAGTCGCTTCAGTCGTGTCCGACCCTGTGCGACTCCATAGATGGCAGGCACAGGGAAAAAAGACGAAAGGTAGTGTCTTAGACACCACAGTGATGTTTCTGGGTAGCAGGATTGCTTTTATTTTCCTTTTGCTCTGAATGGAGACCCTTCTAGTAAGCGCCCGGTGGCTGATTCCCTGCCTTAGTTCTTCAGAATCTTCCAGAACAAGCCATATGGCTTATCCTCCAAACCAGGGCACTTTGCAAAATGAAAGGGACTCTGGGCCAACAGTCATAACCCAGATGTGGCCAGGCAAACTGGGACTCATGATCACTCTACTCAAAACCAATCCCAGGCATGCCTCCATCCCCCTCACCCTCGTGGGTTTTGTGGCCTGAACTACCATGGCCGCAGTGTGGGGCTGCTGGGATCCAAATGCAGGTTGGCCTGTTTCCTTGCTCTTAGTCACTTCAACAGTCTATTGTGAACTCTACGCAGTGGATAATCCCACAGTGCTGTGCAAATTAAGCACTAATATTAAAGAGGGAAGTGGACAAAAATGTCCATCCTCCTTGAAGGAAAACACTGGGTCTGTGTCACCCTAAGATGTGTAAGATGTTGAGCAATGAGAGGGCTGTTGAGCCAAGAGCTGTTGACCTGAAACAGGGCTTAGAATCTGGAGAAGTTGGGGTCATTTCTTTGGCAGGGACACTTCAACCATCCTAGAAACAGTGAAAGGGGCATGAGAGCATGAAGAGAACAAACAAGCTGAGGTCCTTTGTTCAAGGCACTGAGATGGGTCGTTTAGTTCATTGAGTCCTACAGCTCCCATATAAATCCATACTCATTGCCATTTTCTAAATCCCTGAGAAAGGAATGACATGTCTCTATGAGGTTAGGGCTCCCAACTCAGGCTTCAAGGTCCTATAAAAGGGAAAGAAACTTTCAAAGACTCCCTGCATTTCAGGGACTCCTCAACAGACCTCAGGTCATCATCAGCTTGTTGATCCAGAAACCCAGCTGTGATACACCTCCTCTCCCTCCACCACCCCCAACACCAGTTGTTCTGCCCAAGCATAACAACTACTTGGGCAGACAATAAAGATTCCGCCTGCAATGTGGGAGACCTGAGTTCGATCCCTGGGTTGGGAAGATCTCCTGGAGAATGGAATGGCTACCCACTTAAGTATTCTTGTCTGGAGAATTCCATGGGCTGTATATTCCATGGGGTCGCAAAGAATACAACTAGGGCCTAACAATTTCAAATTTCAATAAAAAGCATCCTGGGAGCGCACATTCTCCTCTCCGTTTCTTTTCTTCACATTCTCCTCTCCGTTTCTTTTTCTTCCCACTTAGATTCAGACCTCATCCTCTATCACCTGGACCATCTCATCACCCTCTTACCTGGTCTCTCTGCTTCCAGACTCACTCCCCTTGACTCATGCCAACCCTCCCACACCCCGAACCATTCTAAAATGTAGACCAGGCCCTTCCCCATCCAAGTAGGGGCTTCACATTCTCTTGGGTCATATCTCAGATCTAGGGTTGTGGACCTTCCACGGTTGAGCACTACACAGCCCCTTTGAGATTGTCTTCTGCTGTTTCCTCCATCACACACTCTCTCTCCTTCAAATGTCCTTAAGGACACTCAGAGGCAAAGCAAGTATAAAGTGTGTTTGGGTTACCTCCTGGGGAGTACTGTCTGGCCAAGAATGAGGGAAAGAGGCCAGAGCCATGGCGTCTCTGGGGACTCTGAGAATGAGGTGCCTGAGTGACATCAGAGTCTCTGCCTAGGGACATGGGATCATCTGTGCCATCCTTGCCGGTTCTGAGTCACAGTTCAGGCTGGGTATCTGTGTGGGAGAGGAAAGAGCCTATCCACAGACTCCCCCTGCAGAGCTGACGATTAGCAATTAACCAGGAGGAATCTCCGGGATGAAGTTAATTGGGGAACAGAGGGAGGGAAGCTAGATTCTAGGGACTTTGCCCTTGACCCAAAGGTATAAAGAGAAGGTCCTAGCTTTTCCTCAGGCTCCTAGGGCTTCCCTGAGCTGCTTGGCAGGAGCTGAAACACAGAACACCAAGGTGAGTCTAGAGTCCCCACATCCCAATCCCATCTCCATCTTAGCAGAAAATGGGCCCCTTGCCCCTGTCCTTACTGTGCTCCCATTTCCCGTCCCCTGTAACATCTCAGTCCCAGCCCAGCCTGGCTCACTGCCTCAGAGTCTGCAGAATGGACTCATGCTCTTCCAGGGCTTGGAATTCAGCTCTGCATGGTCCCCAACCCCAACAGTCAGGACCCTTAGAAAAAGGTTGAGGGGTGGAGGGTGGGGGTGCTGAAGTAGATGGGGGTACTCCCACCCCAACAGCCACTGAGAACTCTTGGGGCAGTTCAGGGGGTCCTAAAGCAAATTGGAGACTTCCTAGACTTGGGGTCTGGGTGGGGACCCTCCTTAACTAAACCAGTCCCGGTTTGAGCCTCATACACGGCAGAAAGTCCCGTCAGTGTTTGTATTGCTGGGGCAGAGCGGGGAAGGGTAGGGATGGATAGGGAAAGAAGTTCACTTGTGAGGGTGAACCCCTGTACCTCTGGGACACCTCTGGTGGTACCTTCCTCTGTCATCAGAATGCTTGTTCCTGTTGCCACGTTCCATCGATCTGAGGGATTATTTCATTGACATCTGTTTCTCTGCTAGACTTTGAGCTTCCTGGGGGCAGAAGCTGTATCTGTATTTAGCTAGCTGTACTCCAGCATCGAGCTCAGTACCTTAGAAAGAGTAGATGCTCAATAAATACTTGCTGAATGAATGAATGAATCCCCAAATCTGTGCTGAGCATCTGTGTGCCTCTTTGGGTATGTGTGGTGGTGGAGGGTGTGCTTCACTGGGGGTGTGTTCGGGATCACACACCATGGGCGTTTGTGCAAGTGAGTGTATGGGTGTGGATGTAGGGGGATGAGTGTGTGAGTGTGTGTCAGTTTCCGGGGCACAGCAGTTATCACTCAGTTTTGCTATGCATCTGACACGCAGGCCCACAGTGTGCACTTGAGATGATGTCTTATGGAGAGAAGGTGGGAGGCCGGGCTGTCTCCCCACTCCCAGTCCGTGGTGGGCACATGATGCATGGAGCGGCCTTTGCCTATGTGCCCAGCCCACAGGGTGAGTGCTACTCCCACCCCGGACCCTGTTTGCCCTCTGTTGCCTACGGCCCCACCCCGGAGGGAGGCCTCTAGCCCTCCGCCCAACCCTTCCAACCCTCCCTGGGACATGAGGCCTCAGGCAAATCCTGATCAGCCTTGTTCCCCAGTCTTGCACAGGATTCCAGGGACCTCGGCCTATGGCTTCCCCAGCGTGGGCCCCGTGGCCCTCCCAGAGCATGGCTGCCCCTATGGGGAGGTTGTGGAGCACCATGACCCACTGCCTGCCAAGCTGGCCCTGGAGGATGAGCGGAAGCCAGGTGGGCCTGGGTTGGGGTAGCAGGGGTGTTGGCAGTCATTGGCAGAACCCTCTACCCCCTGCACTCACAACCACCTGTCTCCAGAACCCGGATTGGTCCAGAAGCTGCACCGGGCTGGCGTGACTCTCCTCAAGGTGCCACTGATGCTTTCCTTCCTCTACCTCTTCGTCTGCTCCCTGGACGTGCTCAGCTCGGCCTTCCAGCTGGCTGGAGGTAGGGCAGAGGGGAGGGAGCCAGGGAAGGGGCCCGAAGCGTCTCGGACAATGTTGGCTTATGTTCCTCAGGGAAGGTGGCTGGCGACATCTTCAAGGACAACGCCATCCTGTCCAATCCGGTAGCGGGCCTGGTGGTGGGGATCCTGGTGACTGTGCTGGTACAGAGCTCAAGCACCTCCACATCCATTGTGGTCAGCATGGTCTCTTCTGGCTGTGAGTTGGCCCACCAGGGTCAGGGAGAGTAGAGGGGGCTTCGATGCTGGACCTGGGGCTCTGGGTGGGAAGAGCAGGAGACAGGGGCAGAGGACAATGGGCTGCTCTGGCATCTCCCACTCTATTCTCCAAAGCGTGGCCTTGAGTCTCAGCCAGGAGGGGTGCCCAGGAGCCAGGAAGGGTGGCAAGTGGGGAGTACAGGCCCAGGAAGGCTCACTTCCATGTTGCCACACACTCACTCATTCCATCAGTCAGGGGAACAGAACCAGAGGAATCAGAGAAACAGAACCTGCAGGAGGTATAGAGACATCTACGATTTATCACAAGGAACTGACTGTCGTGATTGCAAGGCAGGCTGGGCAGGCCATGGGGAAGGGCAGGCCAGAACTCAGAGGCAGAAGCCGATACCACAGGGCACAGGTGGAATTTCCTCCCCAGGGAAGCCTCAGTTTTGCTCTTGGGGCCTTTCATCTCACTGGATGAGGCCCACCCAGATTACTGAGATTAATCTTGTTTCCTTAAGGTCAACTGATTGTTGAGGGAAATCACAGCAACATCTAGATCAGAGTTGCATTGAGTAACTGGGTACTAGCCAAGCTGACACATGAAACTGACATCACACTCGTGTACGTATGTGCACACACAAGCACAGAGGCACAATTGCATATAGGACCCATGTCCTGATGGACACGCACCCACACACACAGTCACATATTCGCAGGGGCAGTAGGCATATGTGAACGTCAGTTTACACGCATGCGCACAGCACATGCCCCTCGTACCTGTGATGTCAAGGCTTAGCAGAGTCAGCAGCATGGCAAGAATGCCAGCTGAAGCAGGGATGTGGGCAACGGGTCTTACAGGAGGAACTGTGGGGGCAAGAGTTGGGTGGCCGCCCCACCCAGCTCCTGCCTCCTTCTACCAGTGCTGGAGGTGAGCTCTGCCATCCCCATCATCATGGGCTCCAACATCGGCACCTCCGTCACCAACACCATTGTGGCCCTGATGCAGGCGGGGGACAGAACTGACTTCCGGCGGTGAGGGGGGAGTGGGGAGGGGCCTGTCCTTGTTGGGGGAGGGTGGTCCCTCATGCTAGGAGCCCCTAGTCTGAGCATCTCCCGGCTCCAGCCTGCTCTGCAATGTGGCCTCCCTGCCCAGGGCCTTCGCGGGGGCTACTGTACACGACTGCTTTAACTGGTTGTCAGTTCTGGTGCTGCTGCCCCTGGAGGCTGCCACAGGGTACCTGCACTGCATCACTCGACTTGTGGTGGCCTCCTTCAACATCCGCGGCGGCCGCGATGCCCCTGACCTGCTCAAGATCATCACGGAGCCCTTCACTAAGCTCATCATCCAGGTAGAGGCAAGGCGGGTGTGGGGTGGGGCCCAGGGGATTGTAGGACCTCACCCTCACACCCACCGCCCACACTGCCCACAGCTGGACAAGTCTGTGATTACCAGCCTTGCCTCGGGGGACGAGTCCCTGAGAAATCACAGCCTCATCCGGGTCTGGTGTTACCCAGACCCCACAGAGGTGAGTACCGGGTCCAGCCTTGGTGAGAAGACTCCCTCTTCAGATAGCTGACTGCTAGCGTCATGGTCTGTTTAAAATCTCTGCAGAGACCTTGGCCGGAGAAGGCAATGGCAACCCACTCCAGTACTCTTGCCTGGAAAATCTCATGGACGGAGGAGCCTGGTAGGCTGCAGTCCATGGGGTCGTGAAGAGTCGGACACGACTGAGCAACTTCACTTTCACTTTTCTCTTTTATGCATTGGAGAAGGAAATGGCAACCCACTCCAGTGTTTTTGCCTGGAGAATCCCAGGGACGGGGGAGCCTGGTGGGCTGCCGTCTATGGGGTCGCACAGAGTCGGACACGACTGAAGTGACTTAGCAGCAGCAGCACCAGAGACCTTGGCAATCCTTTAGCTTGGGAGGACAAGTAGGGGGCACTTCCGCTATGATACTGCACCTGTGGCGGATATTGCTACACCCTCCCAGGCTCACACCGGCTTCAGGCAGCCATTGCTAATCAATTAGAGTTGGCATGTTATTGAATTAGCCCAAAGATCAGTTCTCAAAGTGTGGGCCAACGGCACACCTACCACCTGGGAACCCACTAGAGACGCAAAGCATCTGGCCCTTTCCTAGACCCACTAAATTAGAAAAAAGAAATCTGGTGGAGCCCAGCAGTCTGCATTTCAACAAGCCCACTAGTTGAAGAACCACTGATCTGGCTCAACCCTGTGGTTTCACAGGTAAAGAAACAGGATCCAAGAGGCTAAGAAACCCTTTAAAGCTTGTTCTACCACTTCAGGGCCCCAAGCATAGGTCTTGCATTCTAGGGCTGTCTCTCCCCATCGGGATCTAGGGACTTGCTTAGTGACAGCTCTGCCCAGGTAATGTGGGCAGAGGAAGGCAGGGAGAGAGCGCTACAAGGATGCCTGGGAAAACCAGGACCAACAGGGAACCAGCCCAGGAGCAGGACAAGAAGGCCATGGAGACCTCACGGGAGACACACAGCCACTTGTACTGATACTCGTACTCCTTCTGCTGAGACTGCTGCAGGCTTGTGTCCCCTTGTCCTGTGTGTTCTCCTGCTGTTTCCTGGCTTCTCACGCCTGGAATGAGGCTCCGTTTGGATCAGTTGGACACTCATTGACCAGCCATCACACCAGGCTAACAAAGAAGCAGGCAATTACCACACTTTCTCATTTAGCCATCAAATAAGGAAAACGCTTCATCAAAACCATAATCCACAGTATCTGCTGCTGCTGCTGCTAAGTTGCTTCAGTCATGTCCGACTCTGTGCGACCCCACAGACAGCAGCCCACCAGGCTCCCCCATCCCTGGGATTCTCCAGGCAAGAGTACTTGAGTGGGGTGCCATTGCCTTCTCCAATCCACAGTATCTACTTCCCCTTGATTATGACATACAAGTAACGCCATCAAGAAAGAAAGATTAGGAAACAGCACAGCTTCTTCACTCCCTACTTGATGTTCCTGGACTTTATCCCAGCGTGAACAGAAAACATTCTTTCAACCAGCCCTGCAAGCTTCCTTTGCATCTGAGTGGCACACAGCTCCAGCTCAGTGCTGAGTATTCAAGGCAGTTCGATATCAAAAAACCCATGCAGACAGCTTTTGCAGTGGCTTTATGACCCCACTAACACATCTCTCCTCACAAGCACGCTGGGCACTCTCCAAGCTCTCTGAATCACTAAAATCCCCTCTGCTTCACTGCAAAGTGAGTCACACACTTTGATCAAAAAGCGAGCTGTGGAAGGGAGTTCCTCGGCCCGTGGTGATCCTTGCTTACTGAAATCCCCGCCACCTGCCTGCAGCTGCATTCGGCCAGTCTCCCTTTGCAGGATGCAAACGGGGCCCTCACCTGATGGAACTCTTAGTGATGCTGGTGAGGCGGACATGGTCCACCTGGAACTTGAGGTCCAGTGACCAGAAGCAAGCTGCCCAGTTCCCTGTTTTCACACGTTCCTCCATGGCTCCTGCTACCACTCGCCCGTGCACTGGTTTCTCAACCCAGCCCTCCTGGGGAAACCTTTCCTTGACAGCAGGGTCCAGATAGAATTTCCTTGGCCTGGAGAGTGGCAGAGGGTGGGAGGTAAGCTCCCGGTCCTGGCCCTCTCTCTGGGACAGTCCCCTCAGGAAAGTGGTTCACAATCAGGTGCCCTGGCAGCTCCTCCTACACATTTTTCCTTTGGCCACTGGGTCTCCCTGTGGCCCCTTCTGACCTGTTCTCACTGCCTCCAGCTTGCACCAAGCCAGGCCCAACATCGCCTGAGCCAGCCTCCAGGGCACCTATGTGATTGGCAGTCTGGGATTTTCCAGATGGTGAAAGAAAAAGCCAGAGTTGGTATTAGTATTCCAACAACTCTTGATGCTCAGGGGATCCTGACACTGTCCTGGGAATTACCTTCCTGTTTGGTCACCCTGTGGATTGTCAACCCTACATGCATGGATGAAAGAAGCTTCTTCCACAGACTTGCAACCTGGGAGGCAGGGATTATCACACCCCATTTTTAAAAATTTATTTATTTTTTGACTGCGGTGGGTCTTTGTTGCTGCACATGGGCTCTCTCTAGTTGCGGTGAGTGGGGGCTACTCCCTAATTGTGGTGTGTGGGCTTCTCACTGTGGTGGCTTCTCTTGTTGCAGGGCACGGGCTCCAGGCTTCAGCAGTTGTAGCTCAAGGGCTCAGTAGTTGTGATACAGAAGCTTAGTTGCTCTGCAGCACTTGGGATCTTAGTTCCAGGACCAGGGACCCAACCTGTGTCCCCTACCTTGGCAGGCAGATTCCTAACCACTGGACCAGGGAAGCCCCTCACAACCCCATTTTAAACAGGCTCAGACAGGTTTGTCCAAGGCTATGCAACTGAGGGGGGACCAAAGTCCTGGCGTAAACTACACCCCACACTCCTGACTCTCCATTTCGACTTCTCTTCCAGATGTATGTCCCACCATATGTGTCCATTGCCCACTCTGACTATCCGGCATAAATGCCAGCAGGTGACCACAGCCACTTGGAGACCTTCCAGGGGTGATAGGTAGGGCTGTAAAAATGAATTCTCCTCTTCGCCACCAGAGGGTGCCACTAGCACGGCACTCACGCTCTGCTTCCAGGAAAACAAAGACCCTAGAACACCCCTTCTCCTGGAGGAGCCGCTACAGTACAGGCCCAAACACTGCTGCTATTTCCCCGCCCACCTCCCGCCGGGGTGGTGGGGAGAATTCTTGGAGCTCACATCCCTCTGTGAGCTTAATCTGGTGGCTCTGATGGTGAAAAGGCTGCCTGGAATGCAGGAGACCTGAGTTCAATCCCTGGGCTGGGAAGATCCTCTGGAGAAGGAAATGGCAACCCACTTCAGTATTCTTGCCTGGAGAATCCCATGGACAGAGGAGCCTGGCGGGCCATAGTCCATGAGCTCACAAAGAGTCAGACATGACTGAGCAGCTAACACTTTCACATTTTCAGTTGCCAGAGGTCTCCTTAGTTTGGGTTGTCTCTTCAGGCACATAAATTCCACACTTTCTTTTTCCAGATTTCTCACAACTAGCCCCTGGGGAGAAGTGGGCTGCATTATGGACCGCACGCTGCAGACAAGGAAAAGGAGGCTCAGAGAGGTTTCGTGTTTGGTCCAGTGTCACACAGCAGGGAGTGCTCAGCTGGGGTTTGAGCACAGCTCTTTTCTTATCCTGCTTTAGAGAAAACAGGC
Source organism: Bos grunniens (assembly GCF_055505025.1). Lineage (NCBI taxonomy): Eukaryota > Metazoa > Chordata > Mammalia > Artiodactyla > Bovidae > Bos > Bos grunniens. The sequence continues at coordinate 38,925,133 of NC_141171.1, forward strand.
TCAGTGAGGTGGCATGACCTGCGCAAGATAGTTGGGATAAAAAGCAGGACTGAACTCAGATCTGCCTGATAGCAAAAACCTGGCTCCCTCCCAGTTACCATCGCTTTCCCAGCCAGCTTTTGCAATCAAGCCCATCAGAGACCATTTTCTCTGACTTCTCAGCCTGTGATTATGGCCAAGGCTTGAAGGTGCTGCAGGGCTCTAATATGGGTGCACAGATGAGTGCGCTGCCCCACTCACGGGACTACATGCCACTAAAATAAGCCCCGATTTAAAGTCATGTGCCATAAGTAGTTCTTATCTCTAACAAGTGTGTGTTAGTCACTCAGTTTTGTCTGACTCTTTGTAAACCGCATGGACTCTAGCCCACCAGGCTCTTCTGTTCATGGAATTCTCCAGACAAGAATACTGGAGTGGGTTGCCAATTCCTTCTCTAGGGGATCTTTTCCAACCCAGGGATCGAACCCTGGTCTCCCACATTGCAGGCAGATTCTTTATCATCTGAGCCAGCAGGGAAGCCCATCTCTAACATACATTTTTTTTAAATGACACAATTTAGAATAAAACATAAAGGAGCTGTAAATCCAAGTGCCATACCCCACTTGAGCCCCTCCCCCCAGCACCCAGGGAGGTCAGAGGGGTGTGAGCTGCTGACCCCTTAGGGAGAATGGGACCAGGGTCTATATCAGCTCCCACAGGTGGCAGAATGTGGTGACAGACACTGTGGTTCTTGCATTTTGCTAGGGACCCAAGGAGTCACTACCCCTTTCCAGGACCCAAGTTGTCCTTCGTGACATGGGTTTTCTGCAGCCAAGCCTGGCCCACTTTCTCCTTTCACTGACAGGATGCTGGGGGAAAGGTAAGGAGCCTCAGCTTGCATTTTTTAAAAAGAACTCCTTAGGGAATTCCCTGGCAGTCCAGGGGTTAGGACTCCACAGTTTCACTGCCGAGGGCCTGGGTTCAATCCCTGGTCAGGGAACTAAGACCCTACAAGCTGTGCCAGGAAAAAAAAAAAAAAATCCCTAACTCAAGAAGGCTACAAAGGAGTTGTCCCCAGGTCAGACTGGCCTTCACAGAATTATAAAGTACATCTTGAAGCAGTTGCCAACATTTACAGATTGGGAGATTTTATCTAAATGTTCAGAGTTTTGGTTTCTCTTGTAAAAGCAGGCCCTTTGGCTGAGCTGGGCTGCATCTCTGGATGGTGACAGTGGCCTGGAGCTCAGCAGCTGCTGCCCCTTTAGACCCAACATGCTTCCCAACACCTCCACACACAGCCTGAGCCCCTCATCTAGGCGACCTGCCTGGCCCTGGGCCCTCTGAGTTAAAGGACCTCCTCGGGAACCCTCTCCTCTTCACTGACATTAGAGGGGGAGGGAAGAAATATGGGGCCTGGGCCCTCGGCTCCATCCTCTCTGGACAAGGAATTGAGGAAAACTCCAGAACTTGGGCTAGATGCCCGAGGGGAGAGGATGGGGCAAGGGTACCAGGGAAGAGGGGGGCACTGAGGCAGGGATTGATAATAAAAGATGGGAAAGGGAGAGTTTCCAGAAGTGGGCCATGCTCAGCAGCATCCAGGGCCAAGGAGAGGTGGGAGAAACATGGACAAGACGCTATCTGATCAGGAGGCCCCTGCAGGCCCCGGTGAGAGCCAGATCAGTGAGTTGATGCAGTAGAGTATTCTGAGGGCCAACTTCAGCCAGATTCTCCTGTGGCAGATGTTTTCACCCCCATTTCATCACTAGAGGAAACAGAGGGCAAGCAAAGCACCCAGGGGCATGCAGTCACAAGGACCACCTGTATCCTCTCCATCCCCATCTCTCCCTAACCCCCATTTTAGCCCCAGTCTCAGAATGCATTTTCCTAAATTTGCTATGTCAATCTCAGCCATGAAATTAAGATGCTTGCTCCTTGGAAGGAAAGCTATGACCAACCTAGACAGCATATTAAAAAGCAGAGACATTAGTTTGCCAACAAAGGTTCACTTAGTCAAAGTTATGGTTTTTCCAGTGGTCATGTATGGATGTGAGAGTTGGGCCATAAAGAAAGCTGAGCGCTGAAGAATTGATGCTTTTGAACAGTGGTGTTGGAGAAGACTTTTGAGAGTCCCTTGGACTGCAAGGAGATCAAATTAGTCAATCCTAAAGGAAATCAGTCCTGAATATTCATTGGAAGGACTGATGCAGAAGCTGAAGCTCCAATACTTTGGCCACCTGATTTGAAGAACTGATTTATTAGAAAATACTCTGATGCTGGGAAAGATTGAAGGCAAGAGGAGAAGTGGATGACAGAATGAGATGGTTGGATGGCATCATCGACTTGATGGACATGAGTTTGAGCAAGCTCTGGGAGTCAGTGGTGGACAGGGAAGCCTGGTGTGCTGCAGTCCGAGGGGTTGCAAAGAGTCAGACATGACTGAGCAACTGAACTGAACTGACCTCTCCTCTTAATCTAGGTTCCCACTCCTATGCCCAGGGCAGAGGCCAACACCAGCCGGATGCTCAGGAATGCCACCCTGGAGAAATGTGAGTGCCCACAGTATGGGAGATGTCCAGCCCAGCAGGGAAGAGCCTGGCAGAGGCAGGGCTATCTTCCACCTGGCCACTGCTGCTTCCAGCCCAGGAGGACATCTGTTGGCCAGCCTAGCTCCTGGGCTGGGGTCAGGCTCTCATGTAGAGGTTAAAGGAACACGAGGCTCTGAGTCCAAGAGGGTGGCAAAGGTTGGGGGCTGGGAGCCGGATTGAGGGGGCAGCAACTTGATACCACTCCCCAACCCCACAGGCAACCACATCTTTGTGGACACGGGGCTGCCTGACCTAGCTGTGGGGCTCATCCTGCTGGCTGGCTCCCTGGCACTCCTGTGCACCTGTCTCATCCTCCTTGTCAAGATGCTCAACTCTCTGCTCAAGGGCCAGGTGGCCAAGGTCATTCAGAAGGTTATCAACACTGGTGAGCCCCAAGTGGTGGGTGGGCAGGCCCCAGGACGGGCCTTCTGGATCTTGTTAATACTTCTACTGCCTTACTGTGTGATCTGGGTAAAGCCCTACCATCTTTGAGCCTCAGTTTCCCCATGTGAACAAAGAACAGGTTGGACTGGGTGATATATGAGGTCCCTGAGATGCTGACAAGCTGGGAATCTGTGGCTGCTTCCGTTCTAGCAGGTGGCTCCAAAGGGATTCCCAGAGGCCATTGTTTGATTCAATTAACAGTCATTAAGTTCCCTCTGTGTACCAAGCACAGAGTGGTGTGAGGGATACAGAGGTGAGCCTCACAGAGATGGCTCTTGCCCTCAGGGGGCTCATAGCACATATGGGAAGACAGTAAAAAAAAAATGATCAAGGGGGGATGAATTTAGATAAAAGAGAACAGTAACTGCCAAACAGAAAGCAAAAACAGCAAATAGAGTATGGAAGAGTTGCTTTTGATAGGTGGTCAGTGGCTTCTGTGCAGAGGTGACATTTGAGCAGGGACCTACATGTGAAGCAGTCAGACGTGGCCGGAGAGCTTTTTGAGTGGCGGAAACAGTACATGCAGAGGCTCTGAGGCAGGCTTGTGGCAGAGAAAGGTGGCCAGCCCTGTGGTGGGAGCTCGGTGAGTGAGGTGGACAAAGCCAGGGAGAGGTCAGCGAGGTAACAGGGCCCCGCAGGCTGCACTTAGAGCCTGGACTTTATCCAGGGCGATGGGGGCACTTGGGGGGTTGGGGCAGTGACACCATTTAAGCCTCACGTTGAGCTTTGGGGACCCCACCTGGCATGGGCAGAGGCCGTATGGCAAATGCTGGAATAAGGGGCATTTGTGGATCTGTGAGAGTTCAGAGGAAGGAGAAGCAAAGTCTGCCTGGGGACTGGGGTCAGGGAGGGCTCTCCAGCGGCAGAGATATCCACGCTGAGTCCTGAGCATGAATATTTAGGAGTGAGGAAGCTATCCCAGGCAGAAGGAACAAGGGAGCAAAAGTATGATGGAAGCAGGCTAAGAAGGGTCTTTAATCCAAGATCAAGGAGGACCAGGAGAAGCTGCCGCTGTTGAGTAGGAGACTGACAAGGTGCCACTTGGAAGCTGGCATTGGAGACCTCCTCCCCAAGAAACGTCCCTGCCCCTCTCAATCCCCTCCCACTGATCCAACTGACAGTTTCCTCGCAGACTTTCCCACCCCTTTCACCTGGGCCACAGGCTACTTTGCCATGGTGGTAGGGGCCAGCATGACCTTTGTCGTCCAGAGCAGTTCTGTGTTCACCTCAGCCATCACCCCACTCATCGGTGAGTCCTCACACGGAGGCAGGTTCGGGTGGGGAGGGGCCGGCAGGGAAAGGACTGAAGGAGGGAGCTGGGGAGCCCATGCCCTCTCCTCTGCCCCCAGGCCTCGGTGTGATCAGCATTGAGCGCGCCTACCCGCTCACACTAGGCTCTAACATTGGTACCACCACCACGGCTATACTGGCTGCCCTGGCCAGCCCCCGGGAGAAGCTGTCCAGTGCTTTCCAGGTGAGCTTGGGAGAGGAGCCCTGCCAGAGGGAGGGCAGGGCTAAGACTGGCACCTGAAGCCTGACCCATGTAGACAGTGTGTACCAAACAGTTTTTGACTGCCTAGTAGGGGGCACCTGCTATGCCAGACTCTATGGAAATCATATGGGCAAAGTATATCTGGCGCCACCATCAAGACCTTAGAGTCTAACAAGGGAGACATTGCTGAGAACCCAGAGTCAGACACGACTGAGCGCGCACACATGCCAATCAATGAACAAGAGTCGGTGGGATTCACACTCTAGGGAAGGGGTGCTGTTAGGAGGGGGCCTGGCTCCATCTGGGGGATCAAGGACTGGGGGGCAGACAGCAAAGGGGTTGCTGCTCTAGGAGCAAAGGAGTAACTGGTAAGCCAGGATATTGCCCACTCAGGAGGCCAGAGCTTCTGAACCAGAAATCAGTATGAATCTTTCAGCTCCTGGATCTGGATGGGATCTGCTGGGGAACTCCTGAGAGAGGGCTTAGTGGGAAGAAATGTGGAGAGTTTAGGGCAGCAGTTATGTACCCACTGGTCCGGAAGTGTACCAGTGTTTCACTGGGGGCGTGCTAGCCCTCAGTGCTGACTTTCCTGCTGCCCAGAGCCGGTGTTCCCGTCATCTAATCCTGACTCAGGAGCTAGGGCCCATGCCCGCCTCTGCCCCTCTGCCCTCTCCCCTGCAGATTGCCCTCTGCCACTTCTTCTTCAACATCTCCGGCATCCTGCTGTGGTACCCCATGCCCTGCATGCGCCTGCCTATCCGCATGGCCAAGGCATTGGGCAAACGCACGGCCAAGTATCGCTGGTTCGCTGTCCTCTACCTCCTCCTGTGCTTCCTGCTGCTGCCCTCGATGGTGTTTGGGCTCTCCATGGCAGGCTGGCGGGCTATGGTAGGTGTGGGTGCACCCTTCGGGGCCCTGCTGGCCTTAATGGTACTTGTCAGCGTGCTGCAGAGTCGCAGCCCCGGGTGCCTGCCAAAGTGGCTGCAGACGTGGGACTTCCTGCCCCTATGGATGCACTCCCTGAAGCCCCTGGACCGCCTCATCACCCATGCCACCCTGTGCTGTGCCAGGGCCGAGCCCCGCTCACCCCCACTGCCCGCCAGGGTCTTCCTGGAGGAACTGCCCCCTGCCACACCCTCCCCCCGCCTTGCCATGCCCCATCACCACAACGCCACCCGTCTCTAGACTCCAGCCCAGATGGCTGCCTGGAGCCAGAAGGGGCCTGTGTCTGAGATGCCCAGGGTGGAAGGGCAGAGGGGTGCGACTGGGCATGTGCCAGTGCTTGTACAGGTCCTGGGAGGTCTCGGCTTGTGCGGCTGAGAGTCAGTGTATGTGTGCGTGTGGGGGGGCCACATGCCAACTGCAAGGTATCTGGGTATGATTGTGAGTCCTTTGCATATGTTTTTGAAAGCCTGCACTTGTGTCCCTGTGTACACACAACTCTGACTAGGCTGGGTGGGAATGAGGGTGAGTCCGTGTACGTGACCTACAGCTGTTTGCTAGGGCACAGATGTGGGTGCCTGAGTCACTGCTTGAATTCTCACCCCCTCCCTGCCACCTTCCTTCCTCCATGATACCATTCTCCTCATCCTCGCCCAGGGTTTCTGCATCTCCACTATAAGCCCCTTCCTAACACTGCCTGATTAAAAAGAAAAGAAAGAAATGAAACTCTTATTGTGCACTTGGAAATCTGCTTGCTCTCCATCTGGAGAGGAGGAACAGATCATGGTTTGGGGCTCAGCAGTACTGTCTCCCCTCCGAAAGAGAGCCTGCTGTGCTCTGGGAAAGCCAGCCAACAAGCTCTCCCCAACAATCCTCCTGACTCTGCCTAATGAGTCCAATCCACAATTCAAACTCCCTGGAAGCCACCTTGAGGGCTACCTTAAGGCAAATGAAAGGAGGGCTCTGTGCACCTCTATCTCCCAACCCCAGCAGGCTGACCTCTGCTCTCTACCTGTCTCCCTACCCTTCTCTGGGATAAAATCAGTTCTCCAGAAACCAAGTGACAGGTGGGGGCCCGTCAGAGCTACTGGAGGAAGGAGAGGGAGGGTGGAGATGGGCAAGAGAAGCCATGCCCTGGGCCCCAGTGTGCAGCGGGCAGAGACCAGCCACTTTCCCTCCCACCTTTATACTCTGCCTTTGGGCAGTAAACCAGGCTTCATTTAAGCCCACACAAGTTTTTCAATTCCTCCTCCCCCATAGGGCCCCCTGAACAGAGGTCTGCAGAAGGAGAGGCAAAGTGTGGGCAATGCCAAAGCTCCTCCCTCTAGTCCAGGGACATCTCTGGGGCCTTTGGATCCCAAAGTGGCAGGAAGACTGTAGGGCCCCGCATCTAGTTGTGATGGTCTACAACACTTGCCTCCCCACCTCCACATCCACCCCCTTTGAAGTGTTGTGGGGGGATGCAAGGGCCTGGAAGCCCCAGAGCTGTTCTCCAAGCTACCAACCCCATCATGTTACCCACCCACAGCCCTTGCTAGTGCTTCTTCTTGCTAGTTGGAGGTGAGAAGTACACTGGCCCCAGCTTAGGGAGTGGTGCAGGAGGGTGGGGAGGGGACTTCCTTTAGAGTTTGTCCCACACAGACTTGTGGAAGTTTTGTGGGAAAAGATACTCAGGTCTGAGTTGGAGGGTTTGAGGAGGCTATGCCTCCTCAGCTTGGATGTCCCTAGGGACCCTGGGGAGGCACCAAGGCCCTCGGACTCTGGCCTAGGGAGTTAGTCCAGAGGCAGGGCACCCATGGGAGGTCCTGAGATAGAGCCTAGGAGACTGGGAAGCCTCTGGACTCATACCAACCTCACCAGGCACCCTTCTGCAAGGATCTAGTAAAGTACCTTCCTCATCAGCAATTCCCCCACTCCCCCTCACAACTCAAGTGTGAGTCCGCCACGCCCAGGTCAGACTTTATTCTGGATTGGCTGGCTGTCCTGCTAGGTGCCCTGCGAGCGCAGCCCATGGATCAGCTCGTGCATCGTCTTGTTGAGAATGCCCCCATGCACACCCCGCCGGCCCATGAGCACGAGAAGCGCCCGAGGCGTGTGGCCCACGCAGATGGCGCGCCCGTCCAGACCCTTGGTGCGTGCGTCCAGCACTCCGTCACCCTCCGCCAGCAGGTGGTCTCGGATGACGCAGCAACGGCGGCCCGCCACGCACAGCCCGGCCTGCAGGAAGGTGCTCCGGTCTGGCCCGGTGAGCACACCCACCTCCTGCGGTGAGATGGCCGCCAGCAGGCCCCCAGGCCTCGAGGCCCACACGCAGCGATTGTCCGAGTGGCCCACAATGGCCACGTCGTCGATGCGCTGGTCCCGAAGCACTGCACTGATGTAACCTTTCCAGTCGCCCATTCCGGCTCAGAGTGCGCCCCTCGCTTCGCACTTTCCAGGGTTGTCCAGCTGCGCCATGTGCCTACGATGCCCAGGACACTATGACGTATTCAGGGGCGTGGTTATGAAGTTGAGGTAACCGTGACGTCACATAGGGGTTGCCTACGCTGGAGAATAGGGTGGGGATGAGGCCGCGGTTGTACCTATCGCCTGAGGCGGTTTTAAAGTTGGCCTGAAGGAGGGAATTGCACAGCAGTCAAACTAACTCTGAAACAACAACGAAAACAAAGCTCTTACTTAAATGGTCCATCAGGCACAGCATCAGTTCAGTTCAGTCGCTCAGTCGTGTCGGACTCTCTGTGACCCAATGAATTGCAGCACGCCAGGCCTCCCTGTCCATCACCAACTCCCGGAGTTCACTCAGACTCACGTCCATCGAGTCGGTGATGCCATCCAGCCATTTCATCCTTGTCGTCCCCTTCTCTTCCTGCCCCCAATCCCTCCCAGCATCAGAGTCTTTTCCAGTGAGTCAACTCTTCGCATGAAGTGGCCAAAGTACTGGAGTTTCAGCTTTAGCATCATTCCTTCCAGAGAAATCCCAGGGCTGATCTCCTTCAGAATGGACTGGTTGGATATCCTTGCAGTCCAAGGGACTCTTAAAAGTTCTCCAACACCACAGTTCAAAAGCATCAATTCTTCGGCACTCAGCCTTCTTCACAGTCCAACTCTCACATCCATACATGACCACAGGAAAAACCATAGCCTTAACTAGATGGACCTTTGCTGGCAAAGTAATGTCTCTGCTTTTGAATATGCTATCTAGGTTGGTCATAACTTTCCTTCCAAGGAGTAAGCGTCTTTTAATTTCATGGCTGCAGTCACCATCTGCAGTGACTTTGGAGCCCCCAAAAATAAAGTCTGACACTGTTTCCACTGTTTCCCCATCTATTTCCCATGAAGTGGTGGGACCGGATGCCATGATCTTCGTTTTCTGAATGTTGAGCTTTAAGCCAACTTGTTCACTCTCCACTTTCACTTTCATCAAGAGGCTTTTGAGTTCCTCTTTGCTTTCTGCCATAAGGGTGGTATCATCTGCATATCTGAGGTTATTGATATTTCTCCCGGCAATCTTGATTCCAGCTTGTGTTTCTTCCAGTCCAGCATTTCTCATGATGTACTCTGCATATAAGTTAAATAAGCAGGGTGACAATATACAGCCCCGACGTACTCCTTTTCCTATTTGGAACCAGTCTGTTGTTCCATGTCCAGTTCTAACTTGCTTCCTGACCTGCGTACAGATTTCTCAAGAGGCAGGTCAGGTGGTCTGTATTCCCATTTCTTTCAGAATTTTCCACAGTTTATTGTGATCCACACAGTCAAAGGCTTTGGCATAGTCAATAAAGCAGAAATAGATACTTTTCTGGAACTCTCTTGCTTTTTCCATGATCCAGTGGATGTTGGCAATTTGATCTCTGGCTCCTCTGCCTTTTCTAAAACCAGCTTGAACATCAGGAAGTTCACGGTTCATGTATTGCTGAAGCCTGGCTTGGAGAATTTTGAGCATTACTTTACTAGCGTGTGAGATGAGCCCAGCTGTGCGGTAGTTTGAGCATTCTTTGGCATTGCCTTTCTTTGGGATTGGAATGAAAACTGACCTTTTCCAGTCCTGTGGCCACTGCTGAGTTTTCCAAATTTGCTGGCATATTGAGTGCAGCACTTTCACAGCATCATCTTTCAGGATTTGAAATAGCTCAACTGGAATTCCATCACCTCCACTAGCTTTGTTCGTAGTGATGCTTTCTAAGGCCCACTTGACTTCACATTCCAGGACGTCTGGCTCTAGGTCAGTGATCACACCATCGTGATTATCTGGGTCATGAAGATCTTTTTTGTACAGTTCTTCTGTGTATTCTTGCCACCTCTTCTTAATATCTTCTGCTTCTGTTAGGTCCATACCATTTCTGTCCTTTATCGAGCCCATCTTTGCATGAAATGTTCCCTTGGTATCTCTAATTTTCTTGAAGAGATCTCTAGTCTTTCCCATTCTGTTGTTTTCCTCTATTTCTTTGCATTGATTGCTGAGGAAGGCTTTCTTATCTCTTCTTGCTATTCTTTGGAACTCTGCATTCAGATGCTTATATCTTTCCTTTTCTCCTTTGCTTTTCACTTCTCTTCTTTTCACAGCTATTTGTAAGGCCTCCCCAGACAGCATACATGAGTTTAAAAACAAAAGAAAGGTGCCCTGTCTGGACAGCCAGACACCTCAGGCCTGATAACTATTCAACCCTCAGAATGTGGTTCTCACACATGAGGAGTATCAGAATCTCCTGGAAAGCTGTTAAATAGATTGCTGGGTCCCAACTCAGAGTTTCTCTCATCCTGTACTGTGGGATGTAGCCAGAGAAAATGCGTGTCTAACAAGTTCCCTGCTGACAGTCCAGGAACCACACTTCGAGATCCACTGCCCTAGTGAGAATTAGGGCAGGGGTAAGGGGCTTCCACGGAGAAGGCGATGGCACCCCACTCCAGTACTCTTGCCTGGAAAACCCCATGGATGGCAGAGCCTCGTAGGCTGCAGTCCATGGGGTCGCTAAGAGTCAGACATGACTGAGCGACTTCACTTTCACTTTTCACTTCAAGCACTGGAGAAGGAAATGGTAACCCACTCCAGTGTTCTTGCCTGGAGAATCCCAGGGATGGGGGAGCCTGGTGGGTTTCCGTCTATGGGGTCACACAGAGTCGGACACGACAGAAGCGACTTAGCAGTAGCAGCAGCAGCAGCAAAAGGCTTCCAAGCCAGCAGCCTTAAGAGCCTACACCATGGTTTTAATGTTGAGTACTTTTTTTTGTTTTTAATCTTTTGGTAGCGGCATGTAGGATCTTAGTTCCCCCACCAGGGAATGCACCCCCTGTATTGGAAGCATGGAGTCTCAGCCACAGGACTGCTAGGGAAGTCCCTAATGTTAAGTACCTCTAACAATGGTTCTCAACCTCCACTGCTGATATAATCACCTGGGGAGTTTTAAAAACATCCTGCCACCCACCTGCATCCCTAGAAATATTGACTTAGTTGACCTGAGGTAGATATTGGGCATAGGTTCAAAAAGCTCCTCAAGGTGATTTGATGTACAGTCGAGGTTGAGAACTCCTGTTCTGTAAACTTAAAAATTAGTTTCATATTCATGGAATCACTTCGCACTGGTTTGGTACACAGTGTGGCTTAGTAAATATCAGCTGGACATGAATTTAAATATTGCATCAGATCTCAATAGATTCTGTTCCCTGGGTCTGAAGAAGTTGAGTACCAGTATACTATTTTGGGTAAAGAATTTGCCTGCAATGCGGGAGCCCTGGGTTCGATCCCTGGGTTGGGAAAATATCCTGGAGGAGGGTATGGCAACCCACTCCAGTATTCTTGCCTGGAGAATCTCCAAGGACAGAGGAGCCTGACAGGCTACAGTCCATGGGGTTGCAAAAGAGTCGGACACAATTGAGCGACTAAGCACACAGCACATACTGTCTTGGCATTTCCCAACAGGACCTTGAAGAGCTGAACCTTTCAAGCAGCTTCAAAAGCACTTTATTGAGTGCCTATGCCATGCCTGGCCCCGGGCTGGCAGCGCTGGGGGGAATGGAAAACAATCCTTGCTATCCATAATCCCCCGTCAGCCACGCTTCCATTCCAGAACTGCTCAGAAGGGAAAGCAGTCGCCGGGCTGTCAGGAAGCGGTGTGCTCCCGAATCCAGGCTAGGTAGTTGGCCACGTCTGTGTACACACCTGGCTTGAGGCGGTTGCCGCAACCTGAGCCCCAGCTGACTATGCCTCGCAGGATGAGCTGGCGCTCAGGGGTCTCATCCTCACACACTAGAGGGCCTCCGGAGTCACCCTGGATTGGGGACACGTGGCTCAGGGTCCTTGGCTGGGAGTCCGCCCTTGACTGGGTTGGGGAAGGGCGCCAAGCGGGGCCCCAGGCTCACCTGGCATGCGTCGGTGCCGCCCTCGAGGAAGCCAGCGCAGAGCATGCCCTGGGTGAAGGCTGCTCCGTGCACGTCGGGGGCGGAGCAGCGCTGCGGGTCGATGAGTGGCACCTGAGCCTCCTGCAGGAAGCTGGAATATTCCCCACCTGCGAACCGAGAGCACCTTCCTCACACCCTCCAGGGTCCGCTTGATGCCCAGGACATGGACCTGGCTTTACTAGGCTCTTTCAAACCCGCTATAATCTCCTGTCTCCCTCGCAGCAAGCCCAGGAGGGAATGAGTTGCCTTTAACACCTATCTCATAGACAGGAAGGCAGAGAGGAGCTGTGATGTGAATGAACCAGGAGAAACAGGACTGCTTCTGAACCTCACCCCCACTTCCCATCCAGTGGCTCAAAACCTTGCTCCCCATCCAACCCACCTGCGGCTCCATCGCGGGCCAGCGTTCTAACAGCCCTTGCAGCCCAGTGCCCAGAGGGAACCCAGAGAACATGAGGCTCTCCCGCTTCACCATAGGAGTTCTGGGGACTTCCCCACTCCCCCGACAGTGAATTTCAAGCCGTTGGAGAAGCAGACTGCAGAGGCAGGGGCTCTGCGTGTCCCCACAACCCACCAGATCGGCCCCACCTGCCCACCTACAGGCTTCTCTTGCCTACCCCGGTGGCCAGAAGCCTCCTTCCCGCTTCCAGCCGTTCTGCCTACCCTCGAACTGGTGACCCCAGCCGGCCACCTCGCAGACTGCGGCTTCGGATTCGGCGGGGCGGGCGGCGGTACTCGGCAGGCACACTGGCTGAACGAAAGGCGACGGGTGCGCGCAGCAGCCGTCCCCGCTCTCCTGCAGGCGCACCAGAGCTAACCCGGGCGGGGAGAAGCGTTAAGACCCGGACGCCCGGACTTCGAGCCCTGCCCACCCTTCCGCCAGATCCCAGCGGGGGCTCCTCCACGCACCCAGGTCGTGCTGGTAGGTGATGGGCGAGAAGGCCTCGTGCAGGCGGTAGTCCCGCACTGCCAGCGTCTGGCACTGCTCACAGCTCTGGTTGTGGCGGTCCTGGCCGAGCACCACGGTCAGCTCCTTCGGCGCGGGTCTGGGGACAGGATCGGGAAAAGGAAGCGCGCTCAGAGCGGGCTACTGGCATCCTGCGGGAGCCCACTTCTTCCGAACCCCCAAATAGGTTTCGGCTTCCTCCTGGGAAGCTCTGAAAGGGAGAAGGGGGCAAAGGTGGGCGGGGCCGCAGAGAGGTAGGTCACGAGTTCGGGTGTTGCGCGGAAGCTGAGCGCAGAGGAGAGAGGCGCTAGGGGTGTCCCGGGCTGGGAGCTGAGCTCGAGGACACTCGCCGGTTCTGCAGACAGTGAGCCGCAGTCAGCACCCAACAGGGGGCGATGAGGCTGCCGGCGCAGAAATGTTGGTCCCAGTACAGCGCGGCGATGTAGGGGTGCGCCCCGGGGAGCGCCACCAGTCCTCCGACGACGCGGTTCAGCGAGGACAGCCATTTGCGGAGCCGCTGGCCACAGCCCCCGGGGCCTCCGCTGGCCAGAGGAGTCGGCGAGCACCAGCCTGTGGGAGGAGCCCAGGCTGAGGACCTGGAGACCCACTGTCCATCGGTTGGAATATAGCTCGTCCTACGCCCTCTACGCTCGACCCTTCCCAACTACCTGAAGTCAGGGATGGAAGCGGGGTCTGGGTCGTGGACTCAGGTTTCTGCAAAGCCGATGGCGAGGGCAAGGGGAAGTGCTCGTGCCCAGCTGCGGCCTGGCACGGTGCCAGGCGGCAGTAATTCCAGCTCAGTCGGTCGCCTTTCCAAATGAAGCACCAAGGGCGGGTGTCGTTGTCGGGGTTCCTGTAACCACGAGGTGGGGTGGAGGCGCTATTTTGAACGTGAGAAGCCCTAGAAGGGCCCTGGAGCGGAAGGGGACTTCCAGCCGCGTCCCACGCGCGCACCGGCAGAAGGCGTGGTCGCCCAGTCCCCAGTTCAGCACTTGCTCTGCGGTCACATTCCAGTAGGTGGCCTCGGAGGCCCACGACTGACAGGGTGCGCCGGACAGCGTAGTCCCCGCCATGCCGCGGTAGCTGAGACCGCGGTCGCGGTCGTCGTAGCAACTCGCCTTGAGGTCTGCAGAGAGAGGAGGCTCCCCGCCGCTAGGTGATGATTTGGTCCCTGCCCCCCGCCCCCAGCCGCCCTCTCACCCACGGCGCCACTCCCCCTCCTCGCTCTCTGCAAGTCCTTCCCACGTGGGGGTAGGGCTTCTGCTTCCTAGAGACCTTAACTCACCTACATCGCACAAACGTCCCGCGAAGCTAGGGGGACAACGGCACAGGCGATGGCCCTCCGCCTGCAGGCAGCTGCCCCCGTTGAGACACGGGTTGGTGCGGCAGACTGGGAGAAGGAGCACTCTGAGTCACCCCTAGGCCCAAAGACGGCCCAGAGAGCTCCCTCTTACACTGGCACACCACCTGGCCTCCGGCCAGCCTTTCTTCCTCACCTTCCACTCTGGTCCCTGCCCAGCTCCCCACCAGTCTACTCACCCTGGCTGGCCAGTGGCTTGCATTGGGCATTCGGACCCTTGCACTGGCACTTGACCACACCTGCTGGCTCAAGCCTGTGCCATATTTCATTCTCATGGAAGAACCGGAAAAACTGGGGCTCAAAGCACTTCTCTGGGGACAAAAGGAGAAGAGGGACCATGCCAAGTCTCTGGGAATCCACAGGACTTCTTCAGTGGGTCTGAGGCTGCCCCTGTTTCCCAGTGTCCCCATCCCTGGCCTCAGCATCTCCTCACCTTTCTGGCAGTGCTTCCCAGTGAAGTGATCTGCACAGATGCAGCGTGGGCCATCCGGCATATTCACACAGGTCCCTCCCTTCTGGCAGGGATTGTGTTTGCTGCAGTGGTCTGAGAGATGGACACAGAGGGAGAAAGAGCAGGGAGCCTGAGTCAGACAGATAGGGGCCAAGTCCCTACCCAAACGTGCTTGTCTTTTGACTTTGGCCCTCCAAGTTTCCAAGCCTTAGTTTACCCACCTGCAAAATGAGGCTACCCACTCTTAGAACTTCTCCCTCTGGGGGAGAGGGA